>NC_133336.1:59560583-60974901 GCF_042186555.1 Aquarana catesbeiana
TGGCGGAGATGCGCTGCTGCTCTCTGCATGGGGTCCCGGCTCTTGATTAGATAGATTGATAGTAGCATAGCCATTGGCTCCCACTGCTGTCAATCAAATCCAATGACGCCAGCGGCAAGTCTGGCATTCGTGTATATGGACGCCGAATGCTGGACTCAGGAGCGCACCCACAAGGTAACTCCAGGAAAGTGCTTCTCCTAGGGGGTTATCTAATGCGGGGAGGAGCCACCAGCGCCATCAGGGACCCTAGAAGAGGAGGATCGGCGCCACTCTGTGCAAAACGAGCTGCACAGTGGAGGCAAGTATGACACGTTTGTTATTTTAATTAAAAATAAAATTGAAGGGTTTACAATCACCTTACACATCTGCGTCAGTATGAAGTTGCCCTCAGCTATGCCTGAAACCTGAGGCACCTCTGATCGGCAATGCTCAAACAATTTTGTTGCACTAGATGCAGAGTCAAAATGGTTTTGTTTGGTAAAAATTAATTAGGCAGGGTGATTGCCCAACAAATTATACCAACAGGTAGTGTTTAAGAGAAAAATCTATTGCCCAAATATAAAAAACTTTGTTGTACAGATACTATGGGATTAGAGAAAGTCAAGTAAACATTGTTACCTCTGCAGCAGCTTTCAGTTTCATGCTGATGTACAGGTTGGAATCTTCTCGGTCTCCCACCTAGAAGAGAAAAAAAAAAAGTGGCAATATCCTTATGGTGTGACACAGATGTCCATTAATGAGACCCTATATACATAAAGAAATGTCATAAAGTACTTCTGGTGACTATGCAATGGATAGGAGATGCAAAGTATATATATATATATATATATATATATATATATATATATATATATATATATATATATATGTGTGTGTGTGTGTGTGTGTGTGTGTGTGTGTGTGTGTGTGTGTGTGTGTGTGTGTGTGTGTGTGTGTGTGTGTGTGTGTGTGTGTGTGTGTGTGTGTGTGTGTGTGTGTGTGTGTGTGTGTGTATATAGCGAGAGTTTGACTAATTTGTTTTAGTGTCGCAAAGGAACATGCTCTGTTACTCTCATGCAATTTTCAGACCATCCAAATTGATACAACTGAAATCGCACCAAAAGTAGCACTCACTACAAAAAAAAAAAAAAAAGCCACACACCACAACTAGATTGCATTGTACTGTGGCACTATAAGATCTGGTGCAGGCAAATGCAGTGACTTTGCAATCTTTTTTTGGGGTGTCGATGGGTACCTCTATTGACATCTGCAGCAGATCGCACACCCAGTGCATTTGGAACACAGTGCGGGAAACACATGGAACACATGTTTCCCACACCACGTTCTGATGTGAATGGGCATTTATTTCTAACAAAGTAAATATGAAACATTGCAAAACATTTCACAATATTTCCCTATTCGCAGCCATTGTGCTTTATTGTATAAACAGGTGCATCTTAGCTGAAATAGGTATGCCTTTGTTACACTCAAGTTACCAACAAGCAGTGCTGGAAGTCTTGTGGTATTTGGAGGAGGCTCGTTATCTTCTCAGATGGTAAAGCTGCCCATTCCTCTTGGCAAAAAGCCTCCAGTTCCTGTAAATTCTTGGGCTGTCTTGCATGAACTGCATGTTTGAGATCTCTCCAGAGTGGCTCAATGATATTAAGGTCAGGAGACTCCAGAACCTTCACTTTATTCTGCTGTAGTTAGTTAATGGACAGGTCGACTTGGCCTTGTGTTTTGGATCATTGTCATGTTGGAATGTCCAAGTACGTCCCATGTGCAGCTTCCTGGCTGATGAATGCAAATGTTCCCCCGGTATTTGATAACATACTGCATTCATCTGGCCATCAATTTAAAAATAAATAATTTGCTGTGCTTTTGTAGCTCACATATCCCCCAAAAAAATCAGCGATCCACCTCGGTGTTTCACAGTAGGAATGGTGTACCTTTCATCACAGGCCTTGTTAACTCCTCTCCAAATGTAGCGTTTATGGCTAGGGCTAAAAAGCTCAATTTTGGTCTCATCACTCCAAATTACTTTGTGCCAGAAGGTTTGAGGCTTGTCTCTGTGCTGTTTTGTGTATTGTAAGAGGGTGGCATTCGCGTAGTAATGGCTTCCTTCTGGCGACTCGACCATGCAGCCCATCTTTCTTCAAGTGCCTCCTTATTGTGCATCTTGAAACAGCCACACCACATGTTTTCAGAGAGTCCTGTATTTCACCTGAAGTTATTTGTGGGTTTTTCTTTGCATCCCAAACAATTTTCCTGCCAGTTGTGGCTGAAATTTTAGTTGGTCTACCTGACCGTGGTTTGGTTTCAACAGAACTCCTCATTTTTCACTTCATTAGAGTTGGAACACTGCTGATTGGCATTTTCAATTCTTTGGCTATTTTTTTTTTATATCCCTTTCCTGTTTTATACAGTTCAACTACCTTTTCCCGCAGATACTTTGACAATTCTTTTGCTTTCCCCATGACTCAGAATGCAGAAACGTCAGTGCAGCACTGGATGAAAGATGCAAGGGTCTGTCAGGAGTCCAGAAACTCATTGACCTTTTATACACACACACTAATTACAAGCAAACAGATCACAGATGAGGATGGTTACCTTTAATAGCCATTCAAACCCCTTTGTGTCAACTTGTGCTCATGTTATCAGGCCAAAATTACCAGGGTATGTAAACTTTTGATCAGGGTAATTTCTGTTGTAATTATGAAAAAAAAAAAATATATATATATATATATATATATATATATATATATATATATATATATATATATATATATATATATATATATATATATATATATATATATATATATATATATATATATATATATATATATATATATAAAAAATAGTAAAAACAGTTGATTGATAATAAATGGCTTCAGCCAAATGCCAACCATGAGCGAAAGAAATGTTTTTGTGTTATTCATATTCTCTAAAAAATGGCCAAGAAATCATAGATTCTGCCAGGATATGTAAACTTAGGAGCACAACTGTATATCCAGTGACATACCTGTAAAATTGCCAGGCCCGGACGGAACCCGCTGTACTTCTCCTTCATAGCTTCCACTTCATTTTTCAGACGCTCTCGGACTAGTCTGGAATGTAAAAAAAAAGTTTACATAAATTAAAATGAAGTGCATGTGGAAGATGAGCTTCTCACAGTGTGCATTAGAAGCTGCTGCAAGTCAGACAGAGCTGGCCTCATTTCCTGGCTGGTGGACATCCACCATTTTCCTCCCCAGCCTGAAAGGTATTTCAATCAAGGCGACTCAGCACCACATGTCAGCATTACCTAGGGAGGTCTGCATGCAAATATAGTCTGTTAAGGAATGCCCACTCCTCCAGACATCAAGGCATTTTAATACTTGATTATTTCCTCCCAAGGGTCAGCCCGCTGCTTGCTTAAATGCAGAGAGCTAAACAGTTAATAGTGAGGCAGGGTGCCGTGATGTTTTCAGGAAGCCATGCACTGCGCCCTGCCACCTGCTCCCACTCGCCAAGATCTGACTGCATTGCATAGAAAAGCACAGAGTAAGGTCATTGGATCTATAATATGGTACGTATTAAAAACAGAACGGTTTTAAAACTGTGCTCTGTTACCAGTAGCCCAGTGAATGTACGATGCCTGTGATCGAGCTGTCGGTAGACAATACATGTCATAGGTAAAAAATGTACAGAGCCAAAGCAAATTCTGTGTCTTGCGATTGCTGTAATGATCAATTTCAGCGATCACAAAATGTAAAAAACACTGCTACTGCAACAGGTTTCCTTTAAAAAGGTTATATTTGGCAAGACAACTTTTAAAGGAAACTGCATGCGGAAATGTTTCTGGTTACAACGCTGGAACGCATCATGTAATAGTCACTTCACATTAGCTTTCAGCAAATGCACTGCCATGATATTCCTAACTCAGTATCTACAGAACCGAAGCAAGTAAGAATCTGCAAATGAAGCAGTAGCTAAACTTCCTGCATGTCCAGTTGTCCCTGAGGGCATCTCTCAGCAAAAGTGGGGCTTTATGTTAAAAGTGGTCATTAAGCCACTCTTACTTCATATCATCCGCCTTGGTCTCTTAATGCCATGTATGATTTTTTTTTTTTTTATTTATTTATGCAGATTATAGCTCATTTCAGAGCACCCGGCTCTCTCCTCATCTGACAGCTAGAACGGGCAGGGCCGAGATTCCCCCGCTGAAATCAGTCGGGAGGAGGTGAGGAGAGAGCCGGCCACGTGAGCACCAATCTGCGCTCTGAAACGAGGTGTAATCTTTTATAATTCACAGACAGCATTAGGAGACTGAGGGGGATAGTATGAAAATGTACATGTTATTTCAGCAGCAGGAGGGGCGGGTTTTATCACGAGCCGACAGGAGACAGCGGATGACTGAGGCACGTAAACTGACCACGGTGTTAGGGTTCAGCAGCTATGATGAACCGTGGAAAAAGAAAGAAAAAAAGAAATTTTTTTTTTTTTTATTATTTTGGTTTTACCTGTTTGGGACTTCCAATTCCACTAGAAGGGTAGAAAGTCCCACTTGGACTTGGCTTTTACTGGAGGTTTCCGACTCCAGTTCCTGTTCGTGTGTTCCCAATGGAGAGATCAATGCCTCTCCCATCAGCAAGGCAGTAAGCAAGGAAAAATTTCACTGCCAGAAACATAGGGATGTACTTATCAAAAACATTTGCAGAGCTATTCATACTGCAAAATTCCATGTACAGGTGCATCTCAAAAAATGTGAATGTCACCAAAAAGCGAATTTCATTAATTCAATAAGTGAAACTCACATTATATAGGTAACAGAGTGATATATTTCAAGCATTTCTCTTTTAATTTCAATGATTATGGCTTAGTTCGTGAAAACCCAAAATTCTGTATCAGAAAATTAGATTATTGAAGAGAGAAAAAAAAAAAAAAAAAAAGTACAATATTGTAGACTCATGGCGTCACACTCTAATTAGCTAAATTAACTCACCTGTAAAGGTTTCCTGAGCCTTTAAGTCTGGGGTCTCAAACTGGTAGCCCTCCAGATGTTGCAAAACTACAAGTCCCTTGAGGCATTGCAAGGCTGACAGTTACAAGCATGACTCCCACAGGCAGAGGCATGATGGGACGTGTAGTTTTGCAATAGATGGAGGGCCACCAGTTTGAGACCCCTGCTTTAAAATGGAGAAGATAAGGGCACTCTGGTGGAGGTGGATAGCTGGTCAGAGGGATGATATAGTGATGAGATGGCACTTCTGGCAGCACTTTGGTTAGGAGAAGCAACTCTGAAGATATAAAAAAGGAAAAGAAAGGCGCCTCTAAGTGCAGTATGCAAAATTTAATAAAATGCACAAAGGGTTAAAAGCACCTACAAGATCGTTGAGTGTTAAAAAACATGAAATTCAGGAGTCCTCATCTGTGGCATGTGTCCATCCTTGGCCAAGTGGTAGAGAGCAGCGTAGAGCCGTCCAGCAGCTGTAAAGCGTTTTTTGGACGTGCTGGAGAGAAGAGGTAGCAGGAAGCCTGTGTTCCGGGTTCACTGCGGGACACACGAGGCTGATGGTGTCAGTGGGGATAAAGGGGCGGTAACGCGTTTGAGCATGTGTGGCTCCTTGGTCTGACAAAGGAGCTGCACGTGCTACGAAACGCATTGCCTCCCCTTTCTCCCCACTGACACCATCAGCCTCGTGTGTCCCACAGTGAACCCGTTATTACATTTTGCATACTGCACTTAGAGGCGCCTTACTTTTCCTTTTTTAAAAATGGTCTTTGCCTGGTTCAGTAGATTACACAATCAGCAAAAGACTGCTGACTTGACAGTTGTCCAGAAGACAGTCATTGACACCCTCCACAGGGAGGGCAGGTCACAAAAGATCATATTGAAAGAAGCTGGCTGTTCAGACTGCTGTATCCAAGCATATTAAAAAGGATAGTGGAGTGAAAAAAAATAAATAAATAAGTGATAGAAAAAAGGTGCACAATCAACTGGGATAGCTGCAGCCTTGAAAGGATTGTGAAGCAAAGGCCATTCAAGAATTTGGGGGGGAGATTCACAAGGAGTGGACTACGGCTGGTGTCAGTGCTTCAATAACCACCACACACTGACGTATTCAGGACATGGGCTACAACTGTCCCATCCGTTGTGTCAAGCCACTCCTGAACCAAAGACAATGTCAGAAGTGTCTTACCTGGGCTAAGAAAAAAAAAAAAAAAAAAAAAGACTGGACTGTTTCTCAGTGGTCTGAAGTCCTCTTTTCAGATGAAAGTACATTTTGCATTTATATTTGGAAATCAAGGACCCAGAGTCTGGAGGAAGAGTTGAGAGGGACAGAATCCAAGTTGCATGAGGTCCAGTGTGATGTTTCCAGTAAGTGATGATTTGGGGAGCATTGTCATCTGCTGGTGTTGGACCACTGTGTTTTATCAAGTCCTACGTTAGCACAGCCCTCTACCAGGAAATTCTACAGCACTTCATGCTTCCTTCTGCTGACCAGCTTTATGGAGATGCCGATTTCATTTTCCAGCAGGACTTGGCACCTGCCCACACTGCCAAAAGTACCAATACCTGGTTTAATGATCATGGTATCACTGTGCTTGATTGGCCAGCAAACTCACCTAAACCCCATAGAGAATCTGTAGGGCAGGGATATGCAATTAGCGGATCTCCAGCTGTTGCAAAACTACAAGTCCCATCATGCCTCTGCCTCTGGGTGTCATGCTTGTGGCTATCAGAGTCTTGCTATGCCTCATGGGACTTGTAGTTCTGCAACAGCTGGAGGTCCACTACTTGCATATCCCTGCTGTAGGGTATTACAAGAGGAAGAGATGCCAGACCCAACAATGCAGACGAGCTGAAGGCCGCTACTAAAGCAACCTGGGCTTCTATAACACCTCAACAATGCCACAGGCTGATCACTTCCATGTCAATCTGCATTGATGCAGTAATTTGTGCAAAAGAATCCCCGACCAAGTATTGAGTGCATACTATACTGTACATACTTTTCAGTAAGCCAACATTTCTGTATTAACATTCTTAATTTTCAGAGGTACTGAATTTTGAGTTTTCACTAGCTGTAAGCCATGATCAAAATTTAAAAAAAAAAAAAAAAAAAAAAAAAAAAAAAAAAAAAGTTACTTACTGGTAACATAATTTTCCCCAGGACAGCAACATAGAGACCTTGGCTCCTCCCATCTCAGGAAACACCGCCTTACATTTCAAGATTTAAGCCTTACCGTCCCCTCAGTTCTTCAAGAGTACCTCCGGCCAGCTGGGGAGACACAAGAAGACGTCATACTAACCTTAATCTTACCTGACTGTCTCATGTGATGTGTTCTTCAGGAGTATTCAATAATTTGGGTTGGTACCAGTGCCATCCTGAAAGACTCCTGGAAAAGGACGTTACCGGTAAGTAACTCCATTTTTCCACATTTCATCTTTCAGGACAGCAACATAGAGGATAAGCAAGCACCTTACCTTAGGGTGGGACTACTGCCTGCAGTACTTTACGCCCAAAAGCCTGGTCTCTTGCTGACAGCAGGTCCAATCTGTAATGCTTCACGAACGTGTCAAAATTTGACCATGTTGCAGCCCTACAGATCTGCTCTGGAGAAGCACCAGCCCACTCTGCTTGAGCAGTCGCCATTGCCCTGGTGGAATGTGCCTTAATACCTTCCAGGGGCTCCAACCCCCCGACTACGCAAGCCTGAATAATGACTAACCTTAACCATCTGGCTATTGTACGTCTAGAGGCTTTGAATCCTTTTTTAGCCCCTGAAAATAACAAAAAAAGGAATCAGACTTCCTAAACTGTTTTGTACTATCCAAGTACTGAAGGACGCAACTTCTAACATCCAATTTATGAAAAATACGTTCCTGTTCCCTCATAGGATTCGAACAGAAGGTAGGCTAAATAATTTCTTGGCCTCTATGAAAACTAGAGGCCACCTTTGGCAAAAAGGCCGGATCAGAAAAAAAAAAAAGTGGTCACACGGTCCGGAAACACCTGGAAAAAAGGTGCCCTAATCGAGAGGGCTTCGGGTTCACTCTCTCCTTGCCGTAGTAATCACCACCAAAAACACAGTTTTGAGGGCGATTATTTTTAAACGTACAGATTTCTAATGTCTCAAATGGTTCCACCGTGAAGGCCTGTAAAACTAAAGAAAGATCCCACACTGGGAAGGGGGAGACTGACTGGTCTCTGCCTGCTTAAGGCTTTAAAAAAACCTGGCTATCCATGGATCTGTTGCTAGCTGTTTTATCCAGAAAAACTCAAAGCGGATACCTGTCCTTTTTGTCTGCCCCTGATTGCAGAAATGATAATACCGCTCCGGAGCTGCGTACATCAAAGAAACTTTCTGTGCACCAGCTATTGGAACGTTTCCACACTTTCAGGTACATAGCTTGCATCTCCCTTTTTCTGCAACCTAGGAGGGTTTTTACTAAACGATCCGAAAAACCCGTGCCCCTCAGCAATTCCTCCTGAGTAGATAAGCTGCGAGGCTCCGCTTGAGGACAACAGATTGGCCCCTGAGAAAGAAGATCTCCTGGACTGGACACTAGAGAAAAGAGTCTTTAAAGACTGCAGAGTGATAGAAAGCTCACTCTATGCTCACACCCCTCTATGCACTCCCTACAGAGTGGCTTGGACCAAGATTCCCCCATCATGGCTCTGCATGAAGGGTATTTTTTCTTGGAATTGTGGGGCCAGTGGACTTGCTCTGAAATACAGACCAAAAAGGAAGAGCAGTCAGAAAGCCCATCTTGACCACCAGCACTTCACACAGAGTGCCACCAGGGGTGCTCTTCCCAGGACCAACCACCACCAGGGTCCTAGTTGCATCCCTTCCCACCACCAAGGGAGACAAACACCCATAGAGCTTACAGGAAAGGGGTAAGGGAACACCACCCCAAGGTTCCTCTTATGAGGCAATATATTTACCACCGCTCAGGATGATCCAAAACAAGGTGTATGTGTCCTCCACCTCCAGGGAAAAGAGAGCCCCACGTGCTGGCAATTGCTAATGCAGGTATAGATGAACGAAGATATCTGGACAGCCGCACACCGGAATGAATTATGTTAGTCTTTATTCGTAAAACAGGATCATGGGGTACACAGGGCACCACTGTGGGTGGTACAGAACAGCTGATGAGTTTCACACTTACATTAAGTGCTTACTCATAGCTGACTATCAAGGGAAGGAAAACCACATATATACTCAAAATATTTAGGACATGTGATCAAATGAAGGTGGGATGATACAAAACAGCAGAGAACCAGCCGTATGAGGAGATCTCTGCACCCATTGCTAAATGATGAATATAAAGTGGAAACACCCATGGTTGATAGGTATATAAACAACTGACAAAATGGAAAAAGATAAAAAATTAAAAGATATGAAAAAATGTGTGGAGGTGACCTAATCGCCGTGAATAAATGTCTTGTTCATATGATAAATTTATATATTGTGAACAAGTGAAGTGATGAGACTCAAGAAAAAGAGAAAATTATGACATGAAAATAAGAATGATACATATGGAATGGTAGTATACAAGGGTAAAAAGCAAAATGTATTTATTTTTTTTTAATATAGTGTGAAAAATAATATTCTGAGGAACAATAAGTCCCAAAAAGAATGATCTTCTGTAATAAAGTATACAAATGTGTGTATACTAATTAACGAGTGAAATACTTTGTTCCTAGAAAAAACCAGGGTAAGGTAAAAGATACATCAAGTGTACGGCATTGCCAATGTGAAACAATGAATAATAAAAAATGAAAATGTCTTGCTCATATGATAAATGTATATTATATACATTTCAATTTTTTTATCTTACTCCATTTTGTCCGTTGTTTGTATACCCATCAACCATGAGTGTTTCCACTTTATATTCCTCATTTAGCAATGGGTGCAGAGATCTCATACGGCTGGTTCTCAGCTGTTTTGTATCATCCCACCTTCATTTGATCACGTCCTAAAATATTGAGTATATATGTGGTCTTCATTCCCATGATAGTTAGGTACAGTGTGAAAACGCATCAGCTGTTCTGTACCCCATGATCCTGTTTTACAAATAAAGATGAACATAATTTATTCCGGTGTGCGGCTGTCCAGATCTCTTCGTTCATCTATACCAGGGTTCCCCTTACCTTTGAATGACTGGTGCTGGATTCTCCAGCAGTCCGCTTCCGACATTTCCCACTGAGGATCAGTGGTCTCCTTAGCCTCCGTGCGCTGTCCCCACAGCAAAAAATGAGGCAGCACCAGCCTGACGCACGGCCCGCTTTCAAACCCCGCAACCAGAAGCAGTTAGCAGACAGAAGTACTAACCCCCGCCGGAACTGACGTCACCCGCCACCTGACCCATCGCTCAGAGCTCCATCGCTGGCTGCACAGTGGTCTCAATGTACCTTCGCCTTCTGCCACCACCGGGCAGAGGAGAGCGGACCCCTCCAGCTTTACCAAGAGAAGCTGGAGGCGCGCGATATGCAGTCATCTAGGTACCTGGGCTCACTAGCCTCTCAGACTGCAGGGTAGGAGAGAGGGAAAGCGAGACCTTGGTTCCCCCCCCCCGCTCAGTCAATGATCGGCCTCAGCCTCCCCGGCTGTTTAGCCCTTGGCCCCTTAGCGGTGTCTCCCCACCGGTGGAAACCCCAGAACTGAGGGGCCGGCGGGACAGGGAGGCTTAAATCTTGAAATGTAAGGCGGTGTTTCCTGAGATGGGAGGAGCCAAGGTCTCTATGTTGCTGTCCTGAAAGACGAAATGGGGAAAAAGTGCTTGAAATATATCACTGTGTGTAATGAATCTATAAATATACAAGTTTCACTTTTTTTAATTGAATTACTGAAATAATTTAACTTTTATTATATTTAAAAATTTTTGAGATGCACCTGTACATTCCGTCTATGCCAATTTCAGCAAAATTGAATGTCACCAGGCTTTTTTCCTCTCCAGGTCAAATGTCTTTCGTTGGAAAAGCATGAAATCAAAAATATACCACATTATGACCACTAGTTGGAGACGACATTTATATAGGTATTTTTTCCTAGGTTTGTCAGCCCCGTCCAGTGCCTATAAAGTGTATGCAGTTTCACAGTATGAAAATCGCTCTGCAAAAAAAAAAAAAAAAAAGAAGAATGGCCTTTTTATTAAAAAAGGAGGTATATAAATGAAAAACTTTATTCTTAGTTTTGGATTGAGCAGTGAAGTTTACTGAAGAACTGTGAACTTTTCCAGAGTATAGGACATTAATACACAGGGTTTCGTGGTACATACATAACCCTGAGATTAGGAGGCCAGAATACAAGCATACAGGACCTGGATATTGCAGCATTACAGACCATGTATCAAGTCGAGGAACAGTGGTTTATGCATAATAAGCAATTATGCATTATCAATAAGAGAACACAAAATGATAGACATTACAGAAACATCCTATGAAGTACCAGGTCTATTGGGGAGAGCCCCCCCAGCAAGTTTTTATTGGGTCTGTGTCCCCACTGGAGAGATTCACCCCTCATTATGTCTTGGTAACCATAGAGTATGGAGAAATCCTAAATATTAGAGATATTATGGGAGGAAATATTTAAAGGAAAAATTCTCCAATGGGGACAATGTCTAAGGAAAAAACTCCCCTTATTTTGAGGACATTTCATCTCACCTCCTGTTGTGTCTTGAGCACCCCCCCTCCCCCCAAATAATATTTCTGGTCCGATCAAAACCCCCACCAATATTCCTGATCTGAGCAGAACAACCCCCCCCCCCCCAATCCACCCCTTTCCATTTCTGATGCAAGCATCCTCCCCTCCCAAAATCTCTAATCTGAGCCACCCCTCCCCCATCCTTCTATGGCAGCAACCAAAAGCAGTCACATGATTTTAATGGACCTTGGTCACATGAATGCCCAATTCTACACGCTTCACCCATCAAATCACCCATTTCCTGTTCATCCGTTCTGACTCTTATTAAACTGTAGGTGTCAGCAGTGTTCAGCCAGTTCCAGATGTCCTGAAATAACCTTTCAATCAGGACTCTGTTTAGAAAATTGAAATTATTTCCTGTTTTGTTGTCAGATCAGAATAGTACACAGATACACCTTCTTGCATCTTCTTCCTGCGATTTGATAAGATGGTGATTTTTTTTTTTTTGTGTGTAAATTTCTGCCAAAGATCTTAGGAACGCAGACATACCACCCCACTGATAACACACTGTACTGGCATCAAAGCCTGGCATGGAAATAATGATCCTGGTGCACCAACAAATGTTATCAGCAGGCAGCGTGCCACCTTACTGCAGGGGAACAAGGGTCACCGCTGTTATTCTTTCTGGTCACACTATGCCCAGATCACCAGATTCTTGCATCATAGCAAGAACACAATGTAACCCGAGACTTAACCCCAGTTAGGGCAGAAATCACCATGATGTGGACTTTTAACCAAGTAAAGGATGACATTGCTCACGTAGCAGAAAAAAAAAAAAAAAAAAAATGTATTCCATACCTCCTATGTATTCATACACAAGAACTGATAATTGATAACCATTACCATAGTTACCCTCTCAAAAACCAGCAAAGTATCAGCCTGAGTTCTACTTAATGCAGTCAATTGATATTACAATCCGATTATATGATTCTGTAGATTAGGGGGTCCCAATACCCAAAAACCCATCCCTGGACAGGTGATGCCATCTCCACCAGCATGTGAAATCATGGACTGACTGATCCTAAAGCCTCGTACACACGATCAGGCTGTTGGCAGGGGATTGTCTGTTGACAGACTGTTGGCCTAAAATCTTACCGTTAGTACTCTCCTTTTGACAATTGTTGTCCAACTTTCTGCCAACAAATGTTGGATGGCAGGCTAGTAAATTTTCAGCGGACAACGGTTGGTTGTCAGATTTTCGGATGGTCAGTACACAAGTTCGTCCCACAAAAGTCGAAAGTACAAACACACATGCTCGGAATCAATGCTCACCAAACACAAAATTAGCAGAAGGGGCCCAAAGGGTGGCGCTCAAGAGCTGAAACTCCTTGTAGTACGTCACTACGTTCACGTTTGTTGGCCAACAATTGTGCACCGTTAGTATGCAAGACAAGATCCTGGCACATGCCCTTTGAACAAAAATCAGACACTCGGTTGCCCAACGATCAGATAGTGCGTACGAGGCTTTCAATTACCTGGCCCACCCACCTCCTTGACGTCAGTAAAAGCAGATGGCTTAGGCGGTACCCTACTTTATGAAAAAGTAATGAGAAAATAAATACTTGAAAGTTTACAAAATTACAAAGTTTGCAAGGACTCTTCTGCAACCCAATAAACATTCCTGCCTGTTTACAATCTCCTATGGCAGTGATGGTGAACCTTGGCACCCCAGATGTTTTGGAACTACATTTCCCATGATGCTCATGCACAGTGTAGTTGAGCATCATGGGAAATGTAGTTCCAAAATATCTGGAGAGCCAAGGTTCGCCATCACTGTCCTATGGCATGCACTGCTCAGTTTAAATATCCGGCACAGTCCCTATTTGCCGAGATGGCTGACTTTTGCGCATACACAAGTGTTAGGTCATTCCGTGTCTACCAATCAAGGTGGCCAAAGAAGCGCACTCAGAAGAAGCCTAGGATGGGATCCTGGCACCATTAATGGTCCCCTTGTGGACAGACTGTTGGAGACGAAGTAGTGTGACTTTAGTTCCACTTTAAATTGGTTATGTAGAACAGTTTTCTTATACAGGACATTTGGTGCAACTCCATCTATGCTCCCTGCTCCCCTCTGAAGCTGCATTTCTGCCCTATAAATAAAACTAGACAGGGGCAAGATTTTTAGTAGGAAGAATACTGTTACCAGGTTCAAGGAGTTAAAACGCTATAAATGAATCAGGATCCTGGGGGAGGAGGGAAAAAAAAAAAAAAAAAATCCAGGAGAGGTTTGGGGACCAAACAACTTATTTGTGGGCGGTGTTAAATTCTCTGCTTACTGGGGTGATCTTGGGTCCAAAGCGGGACGCCCTGGTGGGGGTCGAGTCCAAAGCAGGGGAGATCTCGGGTCCGGAGGGGGGGGGGGGGTGCCTTGGTGGGAGATCTCAAGTCCAAAGGGGGGAGCGCCTTGGTGGGAGGACTTGGACTCAAGGGAGGGGGGGGAGGGGGTGACACATTGGAGGGGAATCTCAGGGGAGGGGCTCATCATGAGTGGTCTGAAGGAACACATTGGTGGGTAATTTAAGGTCACCGGCAGGGTTGGCTATCAGAATACAAGAGCAGCAGGAGATTTGTCCGCTCGTGCTGTAGGGATGGGAGGAACCGGTTTGATCTTTCAAGAGATTTTAAATTTTATCTTCAATGAACGATCAATTTTTTTTCCCAATAAATCTCTTGCAAAACAAAAAATAATCTATACGAAACACGCAGGGAAGCAGATCTTAAATTGACAGTTGGAAGATACAATTGTAAATTATCGATCACATGCAATCTCACAATCTGATAGATCAAAGGACTTCGTCTGATGGACTCCAGTGGAGGTTGAGCAGAAGTTATGGCTGATAGTTTGCGGTTCTGATTGAATTGAATAAAAAAAAAAAAATTATATAATAATGATAATCTCTGTACAGTCAACTTTAGATTGACCAAAAAGGTGTACATCAGCTACATACTTGTTGGTAGATCTAAAGGAGATTGTACAATTAGGTTGCATGGTGTATGGTCAGCTTATGAGATCAAGGGGGTGAGGGGAGAACTACTCCCCCATGGCAACAATGTCCTGACCTGAGAAAATCCCTGCCAATACAGTTAACCCTTTCCATGCCAATGATCTGAACTTTGCAATACACTATTCATGCAACTAACCCCTCATGTGCTGAGACTCTGAACTCCTCTGCATGTAATGACCCCTTTTTTAAGCTCTGCAAGCAGATTCCCCATCTCTACAAATTGTCACCATCCCCCCAGTGTGTGAGGACTTACAGAACCCCCAAAACAAGACATATGAACCCCTCCAGCAGGTAACAAGCCAGCACACTCACCCAGAGACCACCTTCCCGCTGAGGACCTGGGCCGGCATGCTGGCTGCACAGTACACGGGCACTCGGCTCCACAAGGCTCCGATGGTGCAGCTTAATACAGGGCACAGACGTCTACCCTCGTGGTGGCGAAAGTCTCGGACTGCGCATGCGGGACCCGGACAAAGAGGCGGGGATATCCGGCATGTGGGCGGGGACAGGGGATGGCCGACCTGCTGGAGATAATTAGAATCATCCGCTAGAATCAATGGTCACATGGTGGGGAAGTGGAGAGGCGTTGTTTGACTCTTATGAGGGAGATGGTGTTTCGTCAGATTCCGCGACCTGTCAGAATTTGTAACTGAGGTGACGTTCCGTCACCGCCATCTTGCTACACCCCGCACTCGTACACAGTAAGGATACACTGAGAAGGCGGCAAGCGGACATCTTGTTGCACCCACCGGAGTCATGCATTTCGCAAATATTTTTAACAGTAAACTTTTACAAAATCTGACGGGTCCAAAAAAGGAAAAATAGGCACTAGTGGGGCACCCAAAAGGAAAAATAGGCGCTAAAAAGAGAAAATAGGAACTAAAGGGGTGCCAAAAGTTGCAAATAGACATTATCAGGGCGCCCAAAGAGGAAAAAAATGTTAACTGCGCACCGAAATTTAAAAACAAGCACTAATGCATAGTTGCCAACATTGTAAAATCATTTTTAGGGACATTTTTTTGGCTGTAGGTGGAGTCTTGTTATAATGAGGGGGCGGGGCATGCATGTGTGGGCGTGGCACATGGGAAAAGTAAAAATATGGCGTGCCGCAATGAATAATGGGCGTGGTTTACGTGAAATAATGGGCGTGTCTTAAATGGGCATGGCTCAAAGGGGGTGTGGTTAGAGTCTGAGATGAATTAGGGATGGAGAGGGAAAGGGGGGAGAGGGATGGAGGGACAGCAGCCCCAGATCCTACACAACAATGGAAATATGTGTATGCTAGAAAGTTTAACAATCAGCAGATAAAGATACTCCAAACACCTGGTGTTAGCGCTTCAATCATCCCGGCCCCATGGTTGTTATGGTGTCAGGATGATTGAAGTGCATTATTTATATTATTACATTGTAATATAAAATGAAATCATTCAACTCACCATAATGCTGAATCAGTGGGATCCCTGAGCGTGTCACCTGCCACGTCGCCTGCCACCAGCCGTCTGTCCTTGCATCAAGTGTCCCAGCAGAGTCCGTCCTTGCATCAGGTGCCCCCAGCCGAGCCCCCCTTACATCAGATGTCCCCAGCGGAGCCCCCCCTTACATCAGATGTCCCCAGCGTAGCCCCCCTTACATCAGATGTCCCCAGCGGAGCCCCCCTTACATCCGGTGTCCCGAGCGGAGCCCCCCTTACATCAGGTGTCACGAGCGGAGCCCCCCCTTACATCAGGTGTCCCGAGCGAAGCCCCCCTTACATCAGGTGTCCCCTGTGGAGCCCCCTCTTACATCAGATGTCTCCAGCTGTGCCCCCCTTACATCAGATGTCCCCAGCGGAGCCCCCCCTTACATCAGGTGTCCCCAGTGGAGCCCCCTTACATCAGGTGTCCCCAGCAGAGCCCCCTTACATCAGGTGTCCCCAGCGGAGCCCCCCTTACATCAGATGTCCCCAGCGGAGCCCCCCTTACATCAGATGTCCCCAGCGGAGCCCCCCCTTACATCAAGTGTCCCCAGCGGTGCTCCCCCTTACATCAGGTGTCGCCAGCGGAGCCCCCCTCACATCAGGAGCCCCAAGCGGAGCCCTCCTCACATCAGGAGTCTCCAGCGGAGCCCCCTTTACATCAGGAGTCCCCAGCAGAGCCCCCCTCACATCAGGAGTCCCCAGCGGAGCCCCCCTTACATCAGGTGTCCCCAGCAGAGCCCCCCTCACATCAGGAGTCCCCAGCGGTGCCCCCCCTCACATCAGGAGTCCCCAGCGGAGCCCCCCTTACATCAGGTGTCCCCAGCAGAGCCCCCCTCACATCAGGAGTCCCCAGCGGTGCCCCCCCTCACATCAGGAGTCCCCAGCGGAGCCCCCCTTACATCAGGAGTCCCCAGCGGAGCCCCCCCTCACATCAGGAGTCCCCAGAGCCCCCCCTCACATCAGGAGTCCCCAGCGGAGCCCCCCCTCACACCAGGAGTCCTCAGCGGAGCCCCCCCTCACATCAGGAGTCCCCAGCGGAGCCCCCCTCACATCAGGAGTCCCCAGCGGAGCCCCCCTTACATCAGGTGTCCCAGTGGAACCCCCCTTACATCAGATGCCCACAGCGGTGCCCCCCTTACATCAGGTGTCCCCAGTGGAGCCCCCCTTACATCAGATGCCCACAGCGGTGCCCCCCCTTACATCAGATGTCCCCAGCAGAGCCCCCCCTTACCTCAGGTGTCCCAGTAGGTCCTAGTGGGGGGGGTATACTTTCCATAACAGGGGCGGGGGGTAGGTGGGGCAAGGCGGAGGGTGGGCGGCAACGCAGGAGCTCCGTCTAGCCCCCCAGCCGTCTTCCTGGTCTTCTTAAAAATGGCGGCCGGCGGAGACAATGTCCAGAACCGGATTTCTCAGGATATTTCCTGGGAAACAATAAAATCGGGAATGGAGTCTAAATCCCGGGAATGTCCCGGGAAATCCGGGACAGTTAGTAACTATGCTAATGTGGTACCCAAATGGGAGAATAGGCACTTACGGGGTGCCGAAAAATAGGTGCTACTGGGACGCCCAAAGTTGAGAACAGGCACTAACAGGGTGCCCGAAGGGGAAAGTTGGTACTAAGCTGTATATTGTAGTCACACATGATCGCACACGGAATCGCTGCGATTTCAAATGGCTGCAAAATGCGGCATGTGATTGTGACACCATTACTTCTAATGGCAGCGCGTTTGTTGCACGTTAACGCTGTTGCCCAAAAGAGGCTCATGTTCCTTTTTGAGCAACAAGCTTCAATGGAGAAGCTGCAGAAAAACATGTTGTGTGTTTTTGCCACAATTTTACCTAGATTTCGCAGCGTCAAAAAAAAAGCATAAAAAACAATAATTGCTGTAAAAACGCACGACAGCTTCTCCATCGAAGTCTGTTGAACCAAAAAAGCACTGTTTTGCATTTTAAAAAAAGTCCCTGACCCTTTCCAAAAATGCAGCGGCTAAATGTACAGATTTTATACCAGTGGGATCCTCATTAGGGTTGCTGGACAGTTCGGGTTTGGAATCATGTGTCTGGGTTTCAGACCGTTTGAAACCCGGACACATTATTCAGACAGGACTATGGCTTCCTAGCACGGTTGCTGGCTGCAGTTGTCTAAGCTGAGAGTGTCTGTTACACTCTCTTTCATGCTGCCCAAAGCCAGCACTAACAATCCCCCCCCCCCCCCGCAACACACAGACGGGAGAGGAGAGAGGGCTCAATCTGCACCTCTTCCTCCTGCCCCTACCCCTGTGTTGTAAAGGAGGACTCTTGTTATTAACTTCATATGATTAGAAATGGTATTAAATAGCAAAATATATGTATAGTTTATACTACAAAAAAAAAATTGCTGTGCGCCGCTTAATGCCGCATACACACGATCGGACATTCCGACAACAAAATCCATGTTATTTTTTCCGACGGATGTTGGCTCAAACTCGTCTTGCATACACACGGTCGCACAGATGTTGTCGGAAATTCCGAACGTCAAGAACACGGTGATGTACAACACGTACGACGAACCGAGAAAAACGAAGTTCAATAGCCAGTGCGGCTCTTCTGCTTGATTCCGAGCATGCGTGGAATTTTGTGTGTCGGAATTGTGTACTCACAATCGGAATTTCCAACCACAGATTTTGTTGTCGGAAAATTTGAGATCGAGATCTCAAATTTTGTTTGTCGGAAATTCAGACGGAAAATGTCCGATGGAGCCTACACATGGTCGAAATTTCCGACAACAAGCTCCCACGCGCTCGCGCCCACGAAAGCTAGTCCGACCGTGTGTACGCGGCATAAGTGTACGGGTTTGACTTGAAGAAGAGGTGGCAACCCTAATCCCCATGGGAAAGGAGAATCGAGCTACCGCTATTACAGTGGTCCTCACTGTCTTCCAGATCCCATGCAGTGCTTCCCGTATTTGGAGGGATGCACCGCAGTTGAATGAGCCCTTGTGTAAGGGGCCTAATCCAACACTGCATAGGAGCAGGCCTGTACTATAGAGAAATGTCATGAGTACATACATACCTCCCAACTTTCTGAAATGGGAATGAGGGACACCTATCAGCAAAAGTATGCAGGCATAGGACACACCCCTTGCCACGCCCCCTGAAAGGAGAATTGTACAAAAAACCAAGAGATTGGTTAAACCCGCAAGTGCTCTTTTACCATTACTATTCCTTTATATTGGCTTTTGGAATTTACAAATGCAACAGTTTAGAAATTGGATGAAAGATTTAGCACTGGATAACACCTTTTGATAGATAAAAAGTGCATTTAATATACATTTATATAGATCCGGCCAAAATGAGGGACAAATGAGGAGGAATGAGGGACAGAGGGACATTGCTCCAAATCAGGGACAGTCCCTCGAAATCAGGGACAGTTGGGAGCTATGTGAGTAAACAGTAGTGCATTGTAAACAAATACTAGCATTACCAGCATGAATGGCACTTGGTGACAAGAGGTTACCACAACAGTCAGGTATGAGGATAGGTGTTGTCAGGTCCCTATAGGAACACACACCGCCCTCTGCTCTGCTAATAGTAACCTGTGTATTCATCCCTCAGCTACAAGCCTGTTGTACCTGTGAGTATCAGAGCACAGAAGTCCCAGCTCCCCTGCCAATATGTCTGACGTCTCCAATCCATACAGCTATGACGACAGGGTTGACAGGCTTTTCGACAGCAATGCATCCCCCAGCAGAACACGTCCTAAGCATGGAGATTCACGCAAGAAATTTCATGAGGTATGTCTGTGTGAATGGGATACACTGACACCAATGATGGGGCACTATTCCTCCCACTGACACCATCAATAGGGCACTATTCCTCCCACTGACATCAATGACAGGGCAATATTCCTCCCACTGACACCAATGATGGGGCACTATTCCTCCCACTGACACCAATGATGGGGCACTATTCCTCTCACTGACACCAATGATGGGGCACTATTCCTCCCACTGTCACCATGGATAGGGCACTATTCCTCCCACTGACACCAATGATGGGACACTATTCCTCCCACTGACACCAATGATGGGGCACTATTCCTCCCACTGTCACCATCGATAGGGCACTATTCCTCCCACTAATACCAATGATAGGGCACTATTCCTCCCACTGACACCAATGATGGGGCACTATTCCTCCCACTAACACCAATGATGGGGCACTATTCCTCCCTCTGACAGCAATGGCAGGGCAATATTCCTTCCACTAATACCAATGATGGGGCACTTTTCCTCCCACTGACACCAACGATGGGGCACTAATAATTCCCCTAATACCAAAGATCGGACCTTGTTTACTCCCACTGATGCCAGGGCATTTTCCACTTCCACTGACTGCAGTCCGGCCCCCCTAATGTCTGATGCAAAGTAAACTGGCCCTTTGTTTAAAAAGTTTGGAGACCCCTGCTGTACATGCTTTGATTTTTCTTATGTGTCCAGTGTGTGATATGATCAAAAGGACTGAATCCACAAACAAACTGAATAGCCAAAATTTGAGTCAATTGCCTGTGATGAAAAAAAAAAGATCAGTCGCTTGCATCAATCAGCAGCACTGGGATACCTTATTCATGAGTACGATCGTTTTGCGCGCGATCAGATTGTGAGATTACATGGTGGAAACAGAGATACAATCAATAACTTATGATCATATCTTAAAGTGGTTGTAAACCCTCACATATATCCAATGGAGTGACTAGCCTTGGATAATACACAGAGATAAAAACAAATCCTCCTACATAAGTTGTACTTGTTTGTCTGCAGCAATCTGTCCTGTACATCCATTCAGAGTGCAGAATTTATACAGCTTGTCTGAGCTTTCAAAAAGCAGGAGGCGGGGATCTGAAGTTAAACTCTGCACAGCTCTGAGAGCTTATTGCATGGAAGGGAAACACCCCTTCACATAGCTCACAGGAATAGAGCTGAGGCTGTCAATCACATGTGCCGGAGCTCCCCCCCCTTTACCGCTTTGTGTCAGGAAAACTTGTCAGAAGTGATTCATGCTGATAGCATGAATGTCTCTTCACTTTAACGATCAGTCAAAATCCACATCCATATCGATTGAAGGGATTGTCAACTATTGTTTGATTATTCATACAGCAAGATATCGATTGGAAATGAAATAGATTGGTCATCAAAGTATGTTTGGCTGCCATGAGGGCTTGTTCCACACCGTGTCAGTTGATCTGCATAGATGCAGTTGTTTTCTATGTGTCCTGTTCACGCCATGCATGTGTGGTAGTGTGCTCTGGGTACGCAAGCAGCATCTTTGGGGCGATGGAGGAGCGGTGTATACATCGCTCCTCCACCGCTCCTGCCCATTGAAATGAATGGGCACCGCTGCCGAGGCGCCTGCAAAGCCCTCCTTCTTCCGCTGCCGAAGAAGCGCTTTGCGGGCGCCTCAGCAGCGGCCCTACACGGGCACATTTAACCCTTTATTCGGCCGCTAGCAGGGGTTAAAAGCTAGCGGCCGAATAGCGGCACTAAAACAACGGTAAATCGCCGGTAAAACTAAAGGGCTTTTACCGCCAACGCTCGCCCACCCGCCCCAGTGTGAAAGCAGCCTTAAAGTGTACCTATCACTTTGTCAGTGTAGCAGGTACTCTTTAAAGCTGCATTCACACCTGAGCGTTTCAAAGTCACGCATTTTTGCTGTGTTTTACCGCGGTTTTTACCGCGTTTTTACCGCGATTTTGCCGCAATTTTTTGTTCAGGTCACCAAAAAAACGCCTGTAATCTGCCCCAAAGAAGCTGATGTTCTTTTTTGAGCTTAGGGCATTTTTCAGGCGTTTTGCTTCAGGTGACAAAACGCTCAAATGTGATCAGGTGCCATTGAAATGAATGGAATTTTGCTTGTTGGGGCGTTTTTCAGGCATTTTTTCTGGCGTTTTATGAGCACTTTATAAGCTGAAAACGCTCAAGTGTGAATGCAGCCTAAAGCCTATCATCTCTGCTTAGCAGACCCCATTCATGTTAAATCAGTATTAAATCCAAAAGCAAACATTTATTAGATATGTGCAATTCCTTTAGTTCCCAATTCGTTTTTTAATGAATTTAGACAAATTTGTTAATTCGGAAATATCAGAATTTCCAAATTTTCGAATTTCCAAATTTTCTAAATATTCGGAAATTTGAAAACTCGAAATTTTGGAAATTCGGAAATTCAAAATTTCGGAAATTCGGAAATTCAAAATTTCGGAAATTTGGAAATTCTAAATTTTAAAAATTCAGAAATTCGAAAATTCAAAAATTCGAAAATTCGAAAATTCGAAAATCCGACAATAAGAATGAAAATCTGAAAATTAAAAAGAACGAAAATCCGATAATAAGAACGCAAATGTGAAAATTCAAAAATCTGAAATAATAACTAATAATAACTTATGTTGGAATTTCATTTCAAATTTGGCTGTTAGTGAACGTAACAAATACGAATTTATGTTTAAGTTGTGAACTATCCGTAATAACGAATACTGTATCTAAACGAATGGAACGCAACAAATTATTTAATTAACAATAATAATAAAAACATATTATTACTTATTATTATTTCGTTCTGTTCTATTTGTTTAGATGTAGAACTTCAGATAAATTTGTATTCGTTACGTTCACTAACAGCCAAATTTGAAAGGAAATTCCAATACCTATAATTTAATAATTAGTTATTATTAGTTAGTTATTATTTTGAATTTTTGGATTTCCGTACTTTCAAAATTTTGGATTTTCCTTTCTTATTTTCGGATTTCCGAATTTTCGAATTCCAAATTTACGAATTTCTGAATTACGAATTTTCGAATTGAGGAATTTTCGAATTTCTGAAAAAAACAAATGAAAGGAAAACTAACACATTTTTTGGCAGTGCACATGTCTAACATTTGTTATATTGCAGATTACCAATTCTTAGATGTGATGGCTGCATTCGTTTTCTTTGTTATGCTTTATTTCTGGTGATCCAGACAGTAAGTCCGTTCATTTTCAATAGAAGATGTAGTAGTTAGAGGTTTCAGACAAACCATTTACAACTGCGGGGTGCCTACAATGATCAGCTTTTATTTATTTATAGAAAACCTTTATACCAAAAAGAACCAAAACTGTTTGTTGTAACTGATTATAAAGTGTGAGCTGAAGTTTGGCTTCAATTAGTTAGTGTTTCTAAATCTGCTAGTACTTCCAACACTTCGCTCCCCCCAGACTGACAATGCTGCTGTCCAAAGGTGTCTCTGTTTCTCCTTCCTCCAGAGTGGAGGCACTCTAACACAGGAGGTGTGTTTACTGGACAGATCACTAGGGAAAAACAGAGGGAAAAAAACCTACAAACAGAAAACTAATGCAGCCACCACATCCAAAGATTGGTAAGCTGCAACATATTACATTTTTTTTCTTTTGTTTACTATTGTTTTAAGCGATATCTAAACCAAAGAACAAAATGTAATATAGTGCAGCTTACAGTCCTTAGATTTGGTGGCTGCATTCGTTTTCTTTTTTTCCAGGCCAAGAACATTTTCAGCATATACAGAAAATAGCTGTTAATCTGGACAGAAATGCAATCTCCTTGTTACTTCCTGTGAACAGATAAGAAAGCACAAACAAGTTTATCTTTATTGTGTAACTACTAGTCCCATCAATCCACCATATAACAGAGATGAAGAAAAGCAGACATGTTTGAATTCCAGTCTGTGTGACAACAATGGCTCCCTCCATAGATACAGTGGAGATTTGAAAGTAGATACAAAATGACAGGAAGTATGTTATTTGCAGAATCACCAAGTGGAAAGAAAAAAAGAAAAAAAAAGAAAAAAAGAAAACAAAGGCAGCCACCACATCTAAGGACCAGAAGGCTGCAATATGTTAGATTTTTTGTTATTGAGTATTACTTACACTTTTAAACAATAATTTACATGTGTTTTTCAGCTTAAATAATTCCTATTGTTTAATTTCTGTAGGTTTATGATAAAGACGATGATGACTACACTAAGAATCTAGATGGATCCCCGAAGATCCCAAGGTAACGTTCAACAAATGAATGTGTTGGCACCAGGTAGTGAGTGGGACTTGGGAGAACTGGCTAGTCTGATGGAAACGGGACTCCGCTACCAAGGGGCAGCCTGATCCCAGCGGGAGGCGGGCACCCCCCCCCCCCTTTTTTTTTCACCCTGTACTTTAATTACCGTCCGGATGATTGGCTGGCCTGACTCCAAATTATCACTCCTCTTCAGAGGACACTCGCATTTACTTGTGATTGAGAGGTCAGGAGTAACTCTCCCCCTTTTTGTTTTTCTGCTATGTTGTTTTTTAAGCAGAGAGAGACCCCACCTCCGGCTCACTACCTGATTACTGAACCTTCCTTACTCCTATTTGGACATCGGGCCACAATGTTACAGCTTGTTTTGTATGTTTTATATGTTCTATCTGTTTTTACACCATTTGGAAAAACTGATTGGCGTACTGTTTGCTGAAAATGCCTAAGACAACGTGTGTTGTGATGTACTGCCTTGCCTTTCACAAATAAAGATTTTACAAAAAAAAAAAAAAAATAGTTGGATGTAAACCCAATGTCATCCTTTCTAAACTACTGCCATAGGGGTTATCTATAAGGATATACATGCCTCCTGCATGGATCTTTACCTGTCAAATGTCTCCCCTCTGTCTGTTATGAGAGCCGAAAAACTGCAGATTCTGTGGGCGTGGTCTGTTGTCTGGAGCTCGGTGGGTGGAGTCGTGATGTCAGTAGACTCCCCGCCCACCTCTACACTCCCCTTGTCAATATTCATTTTCTCCTGTGTGTTTCTTACACTGAACTTCTGCTATGATCTCTAACATCCAGTGAAAAGACAGGAAAGTAACCACATGACTTCAGCATGTCAAATCATGCTGAGGTGTGGAACAGCCAATCCTTGCAGAGCTGCTGAAGAAAGGAGTGGGGGAGGGAATTAAAAAATAATGCATGTATTAGGCTAGTACATGAGATGTAAATCACCTGTCACTCACAGCAAGGGGGAGGATTTGACAAAGTTTTTGTCAGTTTGTCAAGATTTATCTCACTGAACAATAAAAGAGGATTGCTCAGAGCTGGATTAACTCTTTATGGCAAGACTGGGCTCAAATGATAGGAAATCTTATACTCTACATTATGACATAAAAAAAAAAAACGGAAGTGTGGCGCTGCTAAATTTGCACCGGGGTGGGTGTGGGGTCCGTTCCTTGTCCACATGCGGTGGTTCTGGGGTGGAGTCGGGGTGTGGCCCAGGGAGGGATCCGCCACCTCCTGGGGGGGTGCGCGCAGCCTCTTGCCAGATGGGATTGGCGTCAGAAGTTGTGTAATAGTACTTTCCCAAAGGGTATATTGTACTTCTCAGGTGGTCCACACAGAGCCCAGCAAGGTGTAAAGTTCTTTGTTCCATAGCATCTACTCTCCAGGTGTGTCCTTTGCTTTCCTAAACTGAGAAAGAAACTTTCCCAGGAAGTCATTCTTCCACCCAGCTCCCTGGAAGGAAGGACAGCACTTCCATGATAATTACTGAAGACCATCGTCTTGGAAGTGCTGTTCGGATTGGATCCTTTGTGGGCCGTGCATGGGGCCCTTTGCGTGTTTTGGCTGCCTGTGCTGGGGGTCGGTTCCGTCTGGTTGGAGGCTGTGCGTGTGCTGTTCTGGGAGGTGGGGGATCGCACTAATTGGGCCACGCTTGGGTTTCATCTTGGAGCCATTGCATGTGGATGGGGAGTGGACTTTGTAGTCACCTTGTTGTAAATGTATTTAGTGGCGCTACACTTCTGTTTTATTTTATCTTTTATGTTTGCAGCTAGCAAATTGTATCACAATATACTGGGTTCAAGCGCAAAAAAAAAAAATGAATGTGTTAGTAAGAGATTTTCCAAAGTTTGCTAAATGAAAACTAAGCCTATGGTATTTATTTAAATGATTTCATAATGTCAAGTGAAACATGTAACCATTCCTGGCCTCCTCGTGAAAATGCTGGTTACCTGGCTGTGTTAGGCCTCTAAACTTCCCACAAACTTGCTACAGGCATGCAGAAAATAAAAGTCAGAACTCCTGATCTCTACACTTGTTCTGGGCCATTCATTTAGAAACAAATGAAGCTAATACATAAGCATAACAGAACAACTTAACAACAGCCCCCCCAACGCACCCTGTCCCCATGTTGATGAGGATAAGGACTTTCTTCCACAACCCGAATGCACTTTGGTCTGCGAGTATCTGTGTATTGTCTTGTTGAGTACCTGTGTATTGCCTTGTTGAGTATTAGTGTCAGGAAGCCAGTTGTTAGTTCATTTGGACAGGGTATAATCCCCAATCCTCATTAAATTAGTAGGTACAATGCCCGGTGGGTGTGGAGATGCGACTCGGTGTACATCTTGCGGCATGTATGCGTTCCTTGATCATCCGATCGAGGGCGAATACTGCTGTGCAAAATGTAAGCACATTGTTTCCCTGGAAGCCCAGGTTCTGAATCTGGGGAAGCAACTGTCAGCACTGAGAAGTCCCTCCATACTAAAGGAGAGCCAGGAACGTACACGGCAGGGGCCAGCACAGAGGCGGGTGGAGACAAAGAGGGGCAGGCACTAGGAAAGAGTAGATGGGTGACAGTCAGGAAGGAGGGGGGGAAGTGCCAGGGAGGCCGATCCAGGGCTGGAGCATCCCAATAAGTACGCTCTATTGAGTGACATTGGTGAAACCAGTCAGGGACTGAGGGACTCTCCTAGCTGCCAGGAGAAGAACTCCTCCAGTGAGAGTGGGGGGGGGGGGGGGCGAAGGAAAAGGAAAGATAGATTCTGGTGGTAGGGACTCATTTCTTAGAAGGACAGAGAGGGCAATCTGTAACAAAGACCTGAAGCGCCAAACTGTACGCTGTCTACCGAGCGCTCGAGTTAGGCGCATCACGGATCTAGACAGATTACTAGGAGGGACTGGTTGCAAGTTGGCACCAATGACAAAGTCAGAGGCTGATAGAGTGTCCTAAAGTTGATTTTAGGGACTTGGGAGCTAAACTGAGGAAAAGGACCTCCAAGGTAGTATTCTCAGGAATACTACTGGTACATCGAGCTACACCAGAAAGGCAGAGGGAGATTAGAGAAGTAAACAAGTGGCTGAGAAGCTGGTGTAGTAAGGAGGGGTTTGGGTTCCTGGAGGACTGGGCCGACATCTCAGTTGATAACCAATAATATAGAAGGGACAGACTGCACCTAAATGAGGAGGGTGCAGATCTGCTGGGAATGAAGATGGCCAAAAAGTTAGAGGGATTTTTAAACTAGGCGACGGGGGGGGGGGTCCAGAGCTAGAGATAGTCAGCGCGGAACATATTCCAGAGGGTAGTATTGGGGGCATTAGTGATAGGTTGACTAAAGCACATAAACCCAAGGTAAGTATAGTAACAAGTCCTAGTTGCAATCTCGGAACACCCAATAAGAGAATAGTATGCGCCCCTTCTAAACTACATGGCATGTTCACCAATGCCAGGAGCCTGGTGGACAAGATGGGTGAACTAGAGATACTGTTGTACGAGGATGATTTGGATTTTGTGGGAATTTTAGAGGCCTGGTTCAACAGCTCTCATGATTGGCTTGCAACCATTTAAGGGTATACCCTTTATTGCAGGGCTAGAAAGGGTGAAAAAGGGGGAGGGGTATGCCTATATATCAAGAATAATGTACAAGTGAATGTGAGAGATGACATCACTAAGGGAGCTAGGGAGGAGGTGGAATCCTTATGGGTAGAGCTCCAAAGGGATGAAGCTAAGGGGAAAATAATACTGGGAGTATGCTATAGGCCCCCTAACCTGAGGGAGGAGGGGGAGACAGATCTCCTATCACAAGTTGGATTAGCAGCAAGGATGGGAAGTGTTATCATAATGGGGGATTTTAATTATCCAGACATAGACTGGGCGGAGGGAGCCACACATTCGTCTAATGCCGCGTACACACACGACCAGACTTTCCGGCAGAAAAGGGCCGACGGAATCATTCCGTCAGACATTCCGATCGTGTGTGGGCTGCATTGGACTTTTTTTTTCTAAAATTCTGAGGGACCTAGAAATAGAATATGTGTCAAATCTTTCCGACAGAATCAGTTCCTATCGTGAAAACCGCTCGTCTGTATGCTATTCCGACGGTCCAAAAACGACGCAAGGGCAGCTATTGGCTACTGGCTATTGAACTTCCTTTTTCTAGTCCCGTTGTATGTCATCACTTTCTAAACGATCGGACTTTGGTGTGATCGTGTAGAGGCAAGTCCATTTCAGCGGAAAAAACATCGGAGTCTATTCTGACGGAAAGTCCAGTCGTGTGTACGCGCCAATAGGCTTGCCAGATCCTAAATGTTTTGGAGGACAATTTCATGATTCAGATGGTAGACGCACCAACTAGAAATAAAGCGTTACCGGATCTACTGATTACCAACTATACAGACCTGATAATGGATGTGGAAATACAGGGGAATTTAGGGAACAGCGATCACCGGTCAATTGGATTCAGTATAAATCACACAAATAGGAAACATAAGGGGAATACAAAGACATTGAATTTCAAAAGAGCCAATTTAAAATCCTAAACTACGAACCTTGCTAGAAGGTATGAATTGGGATAAAATCTTAGGAAAAAAGAACATGGAGGAGAGATGGGTTTGCTTTAAGAGCATATTAAATAAGGGCATTAGCCAATGCATCCTATTGGGTAATATATTTAAAATATATTTAACAAAAGTCCTGGATGGCTTAACTCCAATGTAAAAATGCATATAAAAGCAAATGAGAAGGCCTTCAAAAAATACAAGGTTGAGAGATCATCATCAGCATTCAGACTTTATAAAGAATGCAAAAAGAAATGTAAGGGTGCAATTAGGGCGGCTAAGATAGAACATGAAAGACACATAGCGGAGGAGAGCAAAAAAATCCCAAGAAATTCTTAGTATGTAAACAGTAAGAAAGGGAGAACGGACCATATTGGCCCCATAAAGAATGAGGAAGGACATCTGGTTACAAAGGATGGGAAGATGGCGAAGGCATTGAATTTATTCTTCTCCTCAGTCTTCATGGAGGAATCGGGGGGCTTCAGTAACCAAAACTGCAGTGTTTATCCTCATGACACAACACAGGAAGCACCTCCATGGTTAACAGAGGACAGAATTAAAATTAGACTTGGGAAGCTAAACATTAATAAATCCCGGGGACCAGATGGCTTGCATCTGAGGGTACTTAAGGAACTCAGTCAAGTAATTGCCAGACCATTGTTCCTAATTTTTACAGATAGTCTACTGACTGGAATGGTACCAGCTGATTGGAGAAAAGCCAATGTAGCACCAATATTTGAAAAGGGCCCAAAATACATCCCTGGGAATTACAGACCAGTTAGCCTAACATCAATAATATGCAAGCTCTTGGAGGGGATGATAAGGGACTATATACAAGATTTTAGTAATGAGAACGGTGTCATTAGCAGTATTCAGCATGGATTCATGAAGAATCGTTCTTGCCAAACCAGTAAATTCCAAAATTCCAGTATATACTGTATACCATAGTTTGTAGACAGTATAACATTTGCACAAACCAATCAACATACGCTTATTGGGATATTTTTTACCAAAAATATGTAGCAGAATGCATATTGGCCTAAATTTGTAAAGAAATTTGATTTATTTTATTGGATAGGTTTTATAACAGAAAGTAAAACATTTTTTTTTTTCATCTATAGCGCAAAAAAAAACAATGGTGATCAAATACCACCAAAAGAAAGCTCTATTTGTGGGGAAAAAAATGATATCAACTTAATTTGGGTACAGAGTTGCATGACCGCGCAATTGTCAGTTAAAGTAACGCAGTGCCAAAAAGCAAAAAATGGCCTGGTCGGAAGGGGGGGGGGTAAATCTTCTGGAGGTCAAGTGGTTAAAGTAGTAGGTCCTTCTTGCTTTTTTAATAGGGCAGTACCTGGAGTAATGATGATGTGCAATAACGTATATATGAGCTTACTAATATAAAATCAAAGAACAATGAAATCTGGTTCCTATGGATTAATGACTTTGCACGTTAATCTTTTAAGTAAATCCATTCCTGTATGTTGTGTTTAAATACAAAAATAATCCGAATCCTCTGTGATAACTGAGAATGAAAGAACACCATTATGCAGCCTAATGACCCTGAAAGGGAAGAGATCACCCGTCTAACCGGCTCTGTGACTTATTTCTGGCAGACACATTTGTTTTGGTCAGAGGTTGTCATGTTATCAGACACGGGGGCTTTTCTAGGGACAGCAATAGTGAACAAAGGTTGTCAGGCCAGCTGCTTACTGCAAGATACGAATCTACACACACCTTTATGATTTAGGTCAGACGGTGACGCTTTCAGAAAACGCACCAAAATTCACGATCTGATAGAAAGTCTATGGGGAAGCACAGGTAACCCTCACAAAAACCGCAGGTACATTGTGCTGCGGCCAAACCACAGCAGGGCAGTATTAAAGGGGCCTAAAGGGTTAATTGGATAAAGCTATCCATACAATAGTAGAATTTTTTTCTAAAAATTTTGCTTTAAAAATGTAATTCGATTTTCATCCACACCTGAACATATCGATTTACTGGCGTTTTCTGGGCAATTTTTAAAGTTTTTTGCAGCTTTTTTTACAAGCTTTTGTAGGTATTTTTGTTTAGCCAATAGAAAGCACCCGAGGGAGGAGAAGGAGAGGAACTTAGGGGTGGAGAGCTGCTGTCTGAGCAGAAAACAAGCGTCAAAAGGCTCATAATAACGCTCAAGTCAGGCATTCCTACTGAAGTCTATGGGGCCAAAAACGTTTGTAATCTGCCAAAAAGAAGCTTGTGTACTATTTTGAGCCTTATGCCGCGTACACACGATCAGAAATTCCGTCAGAAAAAACTTGGATGGTCTTTCCGACGTAATTCCGCTCAAGCTTGCTTTGCATACACACGATCACACAAAAGTTCTCTGAACTTTCGACCGCCAAGAACGCGGTGACGTACAACACAATACAACGAGCCGAGAAAATGAAGTTCAATGCTTCCGAGCATGCGTCGAATTGTTTCCGAGCATGCGTGATTTTTTGACGCATTTTCGGATAGGAATTTTTCCGACTGAAAAATAGAGAACCTACTCTCTATCTTTTGCTGGTTGGAATTCTGCCAGCAAAAGTCCGATGGCGCATACACACGGTCGGAACTTCTGACCAAAAGCTCACATCCGACTTTTGCTGGCAGAATTTCTGCTCGTGTGTATGGGGCATTAGGCATTTTGCTTTAGGCAACAGAAAGCTCAGATTTGAACAGGGGCCATGGAAATGAATGGAATTTGGACTTGTTTTAGTCTCTATTCACTCTAATGCGTTTTTTGATGCATTTTGCAGAAATGCATGGGAATTTTTTAACATGGGTTCCTATGGAACATGTTCACATCAATGCATTTTTGTGCCTCTGTGTTTTTGGAATGGGTCGGGGCCTTTTTTTAATGCAAAATGCAGCGTTTTGCATGTAATAGTATTCAATGGACCCGCATCCAAAAAGGCAGGTACTGCGTTTTTACCGCGTTTTTGCCGCGTTTTGCTTTTTTTTTTTCTTTCTTTTTTTACACTGTATACAGTATAAAAAAACACTGTATAAAAAAATTTAAAAAAATGCAAAACGTGGCAAAAATGCATGTTCAAAAACGCGGCAAGCACCGCAAAAAGCACTGCAGAAACGCTCAAAAGCAACTTGCATAAATGTGAATCGAGCCTTATGCCCTGTACACACGGTTGGATTTTCCGATGGAAAAAGTGCGATCGGATTGTGTTGTCGGAAATTTCAATCGTGTGTGGGCTCCATCTGACTTTTTCCATCGGAATTTCCAACACACAAAGTTTGAGAGCAGGCTATAAAATTTTCCGACAACAAAATCCGATCGGTTAAATTCCGATCGTGTGTACACAAATCCGACGCACAAAGTGCTACGCATGCTCAGAATAAATTAAGAGACGAAAGGTATTGGCTACTGCCCTGTTTATAGTCACGACATTCGTGTTTTAACCTCACCGCGTTCAGAACGATCAGATTTTCCGACAACTTTGTGTGACCGTGTGTATGCAAGACAAGTTTGAGCCAACATCCGTCTGAAAAAATCCATGAATTTTGTTGTCGGAATGTCCGATCAATGTCCGACCGTGTGTACAGGGCATTAGAGTTACAAGCTTCAAGCAGAAAATCGATCCGGTGTGAACAGGGACTAAGTGGGGTCAAATTGAAGTTCCCAGAGAGCAAGGATAACTTGCCACAAATTTGTGGCAGTGTTGAATTGTAAGTCTTGTTAACTTGCTGCACTATTTCCCTGGCAAGTTGTACATTTGCAGAGCAATTGAAGCACAAGATCTAGTTGACACTTTTCCAAGTTGTAGCAAATTTGCGTGGGAAGTCTCTAGTAAGAGCAAAGTTGCAGTGGTGAGTCTACAGAAAGAGCTCTGCAAGTCACAGTGCCCCCTGACTATGCAGCAGACTTGCAGAATGTTTGCAAATAAAGTTGATCTGGAGTCATGCAATGCGGACTAGCTGCAATTGTGCAACAAACTTGAGATGCCTGGAAAGTCTAGCAACTATGCTGGCCATACATTATACAATTCTCTTGTACAATTTTCCTTTAGATTTACCAAAACCATATAATATGAGGTCAATCCTAAATACTTTCAATTTGTGTGCAATCAGGCAGACCTTTGCACTACCTTGAAGGTAAATTAAAAGGAAATTGAATAAGAAAATTGTATAATGTATGGCCAGCCTAAGAGAAATCTCCCTAATGGAATGCAACCTGCAAAAAAAAAAAATTGGCTTTAGGTATATCTAAATAATAGTAGGAAACACTATTTCTGATGTTGTACAGTGAAAGCCCAGGTACTATAAGGTGACATGTTCCTGTAGAACTGCCTTCTAGCTAACAATTGTTGTTCTGTAAACAGAATGTTCATTTTGTAACTCATTGTGTTTTGCAGACATTACTATGACCTTCCTGATGGCCGGGGAGAAACTAGAGTAAGTTGTGGTTTGCATTTGATAAACATATATTAGATAGTTCATGCAGGGTGAACCTACACCATGTGGATAATACTTGCAGATCTATTACATTTTGATCATGAAGCGACAATCAATGAAACCCCGACATTCCCTTTCTCAGTAGTTGCAGGACATTTAAAATAATGCCCTGGCCTATTATGTCTGTAAGGGATCTCTGGGCCGCCGTCCTGTCATTTTTGAAATGGCTGAAGTGTAATGCCCCGTACACATGAGCGGATTTTCCGTCGGAAAAATCTTGGATGGTATTCCGCTCAAGCTTGACTTGCATACCACACGGTCACACAAAAGTTCGCCGAACTTTCGACCGTCAAGAACGAGGTGACGTACAACACTACGACGAGCCGAGAAAATGAAGTTCAATGCTCCCGAGCATGCGTCGAATTGTTTCCAAGCATGCATAGGAATTTTGCGCGTCGAAATTGCTACAATCGGAATTTCCGATCGGAACTTTTTTTGCTCTCAATCTTTTGCTGGCTGGAATTCGGCCAGCAAAGATCCGATGGAGCATACACACGGTCACATTTTCCGACCAAAAGGTCTCATCGGTCTTTTGCTGGCCGAATTTCCGATCGTGTGTACGGGGCATAAGTCTAGGCAAAACTTTTACTTTTTAGTATTCATGTGGTGAAGGGTTAGGCTCCCTGACAAGTTTTTTCCCTGTCTGTGTCTCCACAGGGGCAATTCACCTTCTTATTTGTCCTGGGGATCATTTTTCATCTAGAAAGAAAGCGAGGGAAAGTCCAACATTTTAGAGTTGTCCCCAGAACGGGAGGTAGAGGAAATCTTCTAATGGAGACACCAGTTCCAGAAATATGTAGCAGAATACATATTGGCCTAAACTGATGAAGACATTTTTTTATAGCCAATATCTATAGGAGGGGTTTCTACCATCCCTGCTAAGTTTTATTTTATACAGTATGTCTTATTTTCAGTTTGATGTGTATTATATGTGAAGTTGCGTATCAGAGACCTGTATTGTCATAATATTGAAGCCTATTGAGATTTCCATACATTCGAGGATTCCACCGCTATTAGTAGTTTATTGTAAATAGTAGTGTGGTGATTACCTATTATACTAAAGATTGTCATGTGGAATTAATAAACATCAACAGATTTCAGTTTTGCCCCACCAGGCCAGCCCCCCCATGGACAATGTGCCTGGCTGCTGAGTTCATCTCCCCATCCATGCACTCAGTGCACTGATTGGCAGCACTGACAGGCAGCAATGGTTGGTGCTGATAGGCGGCACTGATTGGCACTAATAGAAAGCACTGATTGGCACTGATTAGTAGCGTGGATTGGCACTGATGGGCCCTGATTGGCACTGATAGGTGGCAGTGATTGGCAGCACTAATGGCACTGATAGGCAACACTGATTGGCACTGATAGGCAGCACTGATTGGCAGCATTTAGTGGCACTGATTGGCAGCACTGATGGGCACTAATTGGCAGTACTGATGGTCACTGATAGGCAGCACTCATGGGCATTGATTGGCAGCACTAATGGGCACTGATAGGCGGCCCTGATTGGTGGCACTGATGGGCACTGATTGGAAGCACTGGCACTGATTGGCGGCCATGATTGGCACTGGCACTGGTAGGTGGCACTGATTGGAAACACTGATTGGCACTGATAGGTGACATTGGTTGGCACTGATATTAGGCGGCACTGATTGGCACTGACAGGTGGCACTGATTGGCACTGATTGGAAACACTGATTGGCACTGACAGGTGGTACTGATTGGCACTGAAAAGTGGCTCTAATTGGAAACACTGATTGGCACTGACAGGTGGCACTGATTGACACTGACAGGTGGCACTCGCAGGTGGCACTGATTGGCACTGGCAGGTGGCACTGATTGGCACTGGCAGGTGGCACTGATTGGCATTGATTGGCACTGGCAGGTGGCACTGATTGGCACTGACAGGTGGCACTGACAGGTGGCACTGATTGGCACTGGCAGGTGGCACTGATTGGCACTGACAGGCACTGGCAGGTGGCATTGATTGGCACTGGCAGATGGCACTGATTGGCACTGGCAGATGGCACTGATTGGCGCTGACAGGTGGCACTGATTGGCACTGACAGAGGAGAGGGAGTTTCACACTAAGCCGATACTGACGCTTAGTGAAATTGTGTGTGATACTGTAATGTAATGTAACTGCATGCAGAGAGAGACCAGCTGTCAAAATTCAGCGGTGATGTCGGGGGTGGGTGGGACCCAACAGCTATCAAACACCAACCAATGATTGCGCTGCTTAAAAAGGGGGGCGGGGCCACAAACACGTAGCGGCCCGCCCAGACCCCATCCCATTGGCTGGTGTTTGATAGCTGCTGGGTTCCGCCCACCCTGACATCAACGCTCAATTTTGACAGCTGGTCTCTCTCTGCATTCAGTTACATGACAGTGTCACGCACAGGGCTGGTGCAAGGATTTTTGACATCCTAGGCGAAACCTCTTTTTGCCCCCCCCGGCAAAACCCCTGACTCCACCCTCTTTGCCCTGCCCATGTAACCCATGTGACTTATCTGACCATTACACTGACCTACCTTACCCCTACACTGACCTACCACTGACCTACCTGACACCTACACTAACCTACCTGACTACTACACTGACCTACCTACCTGACCCCTACACTGACCTACTTGATCATTACACTGACCTTCCTGATTCCTAATACAATGTTAGTGTTCTTCACTCACCGTGGCCCTACATGCATCCAACGACCCTGCCAGTGCCAGGAACAAACCCTGCCTTGGTGCCTCCCGGCTCCAGCTGTCACCAGCCCCGGTGTGCCCACTACTCTGATCCCTTTAGGCTATAGCACACGCTGCCGCTGTACAGGACAGGCCGGGAGGGAGAGCGGCCTCTACGAATGGCAGTGACATGGCGGGGGTGGGGTCAGGGGGTCACATGACTCGGTATAGGAATCACGTATGGGCAGAGACTCAGATAGGGAGAGACAGACAGTTCACTGATCATAGAGGCTGGGGCGCTCAGGGGATGTGTGCTTCTGTTCCATCAGGACATAGTCCTCCAGTGCTGCACTGCACCTCTGACACTACTTACTTATGGACAGGGCAGCTGCCGCCTGAGTTAGTTACATGCTGCAGACAGAGGCATACCCTGCATACAGTCACCACCTCACCGAAAACCTACATAGCGCAGAGACCGGCAGAAGATGGAGAGTAGGGAAACCAGCGGCCGGGCGCCCTAGCCGGCTGCCAAGTTTGCCTAGTGGTATAACCGGCCCTGGTCACACCCTGAGCGGCTCTGGCAAGCGTCAATATCGGCTCCGTGTGAAACTGTCTCACAGGCAGCACGGACTGCACACTCATTGGATGCAACATTTCACAGCAGTCCCACAGGCAGATCTCGGGAGACAGCCGGCTGACGCCCCTCTTTAAATGCCGCTTTGGACCATGGGCCCACTGGATACCCATGGTAGGGCCGGCCCTGAATCCCCCCATCCACACAATCAAAGTGGATAGGGGAAACCTCCCCACTGCACTGTTGTACTCTGACAGCGGGGGGACTCCTCTGCTGTCAGAATACACTGATCAGTGCTGCCTCCACTGATCGAGCATTTTTTTCCCAACAGGTCCGTTCAACAGAAGTCGATCAAGAGATCGACTTCTGTTGAGCGGCAGTGGCAACACTTGGATCGAAATTTGGCCAGTCCCTGTTGAACCGGCCAAATTTTGATCCATCTATACCCACCTTTATGCCTCGTTCACATGATCGCACATTCTGACAACAAAATCCATGTTTTTTTCCCGACGGATGGTTGGCTCAAACTTGTCTTGCATACACACAAAGTTGGACGGAAATTGCGAACATCAAGAACGCGGTGACGCACAACACGTACGACAAGCTTTTACTTTAGAAATGTCATTTTGCTCTTGGACTGTTCTAAACACGGGAAACACGCGCTACTTTACAGGCATACTATAGACACCCCCCCAGGTAAGAAATCTAAAGGAATATTTCACTTCTGTTGTTTCACTTTAAGCATTATTAAAATCACTGCTCCCGAAAAAACGTCCGTTTTTAAAACTTTTTTTTGCATTAATACATGTCCCCTGGGGTAGGACCCAGGTCCCCCAACCCTTTTTAGGACAATAACTTGCATATTAACCTTCAAAATTAGCACTTTTGATTTTTCATGTTCGTGTCCCATAGACTTTAACGGTGTTCGCACAAATTTTTTGCATGTTCTGGAATGCGAACCCTAACAGGGGGGTGTTTGGCCCATCCCTAGTCATAATGTGCTAGTATGCATTACATACTAGCACTTTATGTGAAACTTCCCTTGAAATAATGCTCTTCTACTGCCACGATGTCAGCGCTGCAGGGGCTCCTATCTTCAACCGTCTTGCTTTTGGGTTTGCGGACTCGGGCTCTGTGACTAGCCGGAGCTGCGATGATGTCACTCCCGTGCATGTGCGCGGGAGCCGCCGATTACTGCACAGGGCTCTGAAGGAACCGCATGGGTGGTCGTTCCTTCAGAACGCATGCACCAGTGATGTCACTGGCTGCATGTAATGTAAATATCTCCTAAACGGTGCCTGTTTAGAAGATATTTACACTACCTATAGGTAAGCCTTATTATATGCTTACCTATAGGTAAAAGTTACTGATCAAACTTTACCTCCCCATTAAATGTACCTTTTAAATTAAGTACCTTGGATTTAAAGTTTACATTTATATTCCTGTTACATAGTTATATAGTAGGTGAGGTTGAAAAAAGTCCATCAAGTCCAACCTATGTGTGTGATTATATGTCAGTATTACATTGTATAACCCTGTATGTTGCGGTCATTCAGGTGCTTATCTAATAGTTTTTTGAAACTATCAATGCTCCCTGCTGAGACCACCGCCTGTGGAAGGGAATTCCTCATCCTTGCTGCTCTTACAGTAAAGAACCCTCTACGTAGTTTAAGGTTAAACCTCTTTTCTTCTGTTTTTGTGGCTTTTTCCCTGTCAAAGAATTCAGGGAGATTGGGAGAGCCTAAACCTGGCCATAGATGGGTATAATTTCAAACGAAAATTCCCAGGAAAATAATTTTTTAGGAATGTATTTTTTTTTTTTTTTATGATTTTTATTAAAGTTATCAAAAACGACACGAAAGTACAAAACAGTACGACCATTCTTTGGTCCATCTCAGCATACAGTACCGGTTACAGAAAAATGCCAGCCAATGACATGCAGCCTATAAGTAACCTCCTATTATTTAGTCAGGTAGCTGAGCCGTAGGTAACATAAGATCTAAATAGTGTATGAATAACATAAAAACAATCAGCAGAAAAAAATAAAAAAAAAATAAAATGAGAATGTGTGTTTTTTTAACCATTAGTGGGTCAAAAGTTTGTTTTCGACTGCAGTGGCGAGAAAATTTGAAAGAGCAGGATGGATTTTTTTTTTTTTTTATGTTCGGTAAAATTCGTTAATTTCAAAATCATATGTAAAAAAAACAAAATCTTTAAAATGACATTCGAATGTTCTGAGAATTTTTATACAAATTTTCCTAAGCATTTCCATTCAAAATTCTATCCATCTATGGCCAGCGTATTTGTAAGTACATTTATATGAAAATCATTTACACTGCTACAAGTTCATTTGTCTGAGAAACATTTTCCATCGACCCTTCGAATTTTATCCACAATGTGGTTGAAAACAAACACCGATTTGACCCTCTAATGATTAGAAAATCAAACAAACGTTCTTAAAACATTCGATTCATAACAAAGATCTACAAGGGTAAATAGAGAAAAAAAACTCCAGGGATGTATTTATTTATTTATTGTTGGTACTAATATAGTTCCATATCTCCCAACTGTCCCTGATTTCGAGGGACTGTCCCCGATTTAGAGCAATGTCCCTCTTTCCTCCTCATTTGTCCCTCATTTTGGGGTTTCATATAGTTGTGTATAAAATGCACTTTTTATCTTTAAAAACGTGTTTCCGAGTGCTAAACCATCCAATTTCTAAATTGCTGCATTTGTACATTTTAAAAGCCACTATAAAAGAATAGTAGTGGTAAAAAAAGTCCTTGTGGATTTAATTAACCTTTTTTTTTGGTTAATTTTCCTTTAAGAGGGTGTGGCAGGGGGCGTGTCCTATGCCTACATAATTTTGCTAGTAGGTGTCCCTCATTCCCATCTCAAAATGTTGGGAGGTATGTAGTACTGACAATTTTTTGCAGAGCTTTACATATACAGTTTATTCACATCAGTCTCTGCCCTCAAGGAGCTTACAATCTAAGGTCCCTAACTCACATTCATATACTAGGGCCAATTTAGACAGGATCCAATTAACTTACCAACATGTCTTTGGAGTGTGGGAGGAAACCGGAGTACCCGGAGGAAACCCACGCAGACACAGGGAGAACATGCAAACTCCAGGCAGGTAGTGTCATAACATTATTTTGGCCTAGGCCAGACTCCAGGAAGCAACTAAAGAAATTAAGAAAAGGAAGTATAATAGTAGCATAATGAACAAAAATAGATTAATATTAATTGAGAGGGTTTAGTTCCACTTTAAAGAGGACCTGCAGTCTGCTCACATAATTTGTAATAAAAATATCTTTGCCATTCCAAAGCTTCCCTCCAACGACTTTGCATATTATTTTATATATACTGTCATTCTGTACTTGCCAAATATGTTTCCAGATAGCAAGGATAACTTGGCACAAATTGGTGGCAGTGTTGAATTGTAAGTCTGTTAACTTGCTGTACATTTTCACTGGCTAGTTGTACACTTGCAGAGCACTTGAAGCACAAGTTCTAGTTGACACTTTTCCAATTTGTAGTAAATTTGCGTGGCAAGTCTCTAGCTAAAGCAAAGTTGCAGTAGTGAGTCTACAGCAAGAGCTCTGCAAGTCTACAGCATGAACATTTAGCCACAGTGACCCCTGTGGTGGGATGACTATTGCACAAAATAACTGAACCAGAATTTGCAGCAGAACTGCAGAAAGTTGGCAAAGAAAGTTGATCTGGACTCATGCAATGCGGACTTGTTGCAATTGTGCAACAAACTTGGCAAGTCTAGCAATAGCTTAGCAAGTCATTTTCAAACTTGCCGCACAATTACTTGCTATCTGGGCTGCAGAAATCTCCCTCCACTGAGTCTGGCTGCAGACATTTTAACTGTGGGCAGCTGAAGCTGCTGCCTGTTCACTTCCTGGATTTACACAGAAACACAGGCACACCTCCAGCTCTGCAGCTCTCATTGGCCCCTTATGACTCACCCCTTCCCTCCCTTCCTGGCAAACTCTCAGGAGAATGAGAGAGAGAGCTGTGCATGATGTCATAAGCCTGGGCTTTTTACCAGACAAGAAACAGGAAGTGGGCTGTATAAGGTATTTACTGGCAGAAAAATAATACTTTACTATCCAAAGTTAAAACAACAAGGGCAGAAAATTTAGTAGATGGAAAGTTGAAAAAAATGACTGAAGTTCTGGTTAAAGTCAATTGGTCCTGTCAATATTGAACCACTAGAGGGAGCCCTTGTAATAAATATAAAAGATATCTAAAAATATTAATACAAATGAAATATAGAGCTTTCACAGTTCAGGGTTGCAGCGCAGCCACTATGTCCAGTAGTTAAGTCTGGTAGATTATTAGAGAATAAAAAAAACATATTCTGCCCACTTATTTTTTATAAAAAGTGCAAATTAAATTTAACATGACCATAAATTTTCATTTAATGTGCTCCATTGCGGCAAGAGAAAAATCACCAAAGAGATATTTCATGGTTGTTGTCTGAGCCAGCTGAGTGCTCACTGGCCTGGGTACAGATGGCTGAGTGGTGTATGACTATTAAGTGTTAGAGATCTACCAAAGCTGCTATGATGAGTTATGTATTTTTCAGTGGAATTCTGTGTAGGCCTCTTTTGGGAATTATTTAGTGTACCCAAGGAGAATGTATTTTTCTATTTATTGAGGTGAAAAATATGCTCCATGCCATTCTGAAGTCCGTTCTGTACTTTTTTTTTACTTTGTAATATGGTCTTCTCACATGCTAAATCAATCCAACTGTTAGCCGCATGGAGGAGGCCATAGAGTGCGCAAATGATCATAGCAGAGCAATGCACAATAATAAGCTATGCACATCATCAGATTTGTTCTTAAAAGAAAATTCTAGGATTACTTTCACTTTAAATAGTTTGGGCTAGTTGCTGTAGTGTGAACCGGCACTTACCGGCAAGATCACCAGGTGAAAATAAACAAAAAACAGCCCAAAAAAACAAATACAGCTAGGGATTGGTAAGCTGCACTATTTTACATTTTTTTGGTTTTGGGTTTATTTAATTAACTGGGAGACAGGAAGAATTAAGCTGGTTATATGCTAGTAGAATTTCAAACTAGAAATTCATATGCAAATTCTTCTAAAAATTCGTATTAAATTATCAGTACATTCAAATGTCATTTGAAAGTAGTGCAAGATTTAATTTGCTTTTAAAAGGATATTAAAGGTTACATTTTCCTGTCTTCAATATAAAAATGTTATAATTTTATGTTATACTTACCTGCAATAATATTGCACAGAGAGGTCCCTTACCTCCTCTCCCCTGCCGGTGCTGTTCACTCCTTCATCTGAGTGCCCCCTTAGCAAGTTGGGTGCTAAGGGGGCACCCATGTGCGTGCATTCCCAATCCGGACTGTGAGCGCCATAGACTCACACAGTGCCAGTAAGCCATGCCCCTGCTCCCTCTTCACAGGAATTTGACTAACAGCCGCAGCAGCAGCCTATGACTCCCTTTTTTCTCAGTGTTTTTTGTGACACCAGTAAGTGAAGAGAGCGGTGCTGCAGCAGAGACAGTGCAGGATCGGTTAGAAGAGTCAGGTTAGTGTTTAGGGATGGGGGAGGGAGCGGGTTTAGGATAGATAGTGGAGCGTTTTTTACCTTAGTGCACTGAATTAATTAAGGTAATAAATATTTTGAGTTTAGAACCACTTTAACATTCGATTTTTTAATGAATGCACTTTACTGAATAAAAACCACATATACCAATGATTAGAAAAATGACCAAACGTTCTTACAACATTTATACAACGGAAAATGTAGAACAAAATTCTAATAGTGTGCACTCAGCTTTAGTCTTTGACCACTTGCTGACCCGCCATAGTAGATTTACTGCAACGGGGTGGCACGTGCAGGCACAATCACGTACATGTGCGTCATTGTGCCTGCTGCAATTTAGGAGCGCGCTGCAGACACAACGTACCACTGTTCCCAATAGCCAGTAATCGGGTGTCATGTGATCGCTATGAATGGTCATAGCGATCAAATGATAACAATGTAAACAGCCTGTCATAATTGGCTTTCCATTCATGAATAGCTTGCTTACTGTTGTGATCTATGATTGGCCACAGCAATCACATGGTACACAGATCACAATCAAAAGCAAGCTGTTCATGAATGGGGAAGCCAGCTAAAGCAATTGCTTATACAGCGATCATCACTGTATAAGCAATAACAGTGAAAGAAAAATGATGACAGGATGTAAAAAAAAAAAAATTAAAGAAAAATGTTGATCACCGCCACAGCAGTCATATGATGGCGCTGTACTGCACTGGTGACAGTATATAAGGAAAAATTGTGAAAACAAAATGTATTTAATGTCTTCATTTTCCAAAAAATTGTGACAAAAAATTACAAAAAAAACTCCTCAAGCCTCCTACTAAATGCCTCAGACTCTACTTTCCAAAAAATGGGTCATTTGGGTGGTAATTGTACTGTCCTGATGTTTTAGGTCCTCAAGAAATGAGAGATATATATACCATAACTTGTAGACACCATAACCTTCACATAAGCCAATTAACACACTCTTTTTGGGATTTCTTTTTACCAAAGACATGTAGTAGAGTACATTTTGGCCTAAATTTATGAAGAAATGTGACTTTATTGGATATATTTTATAACAGACAGTAGAAAATATTGTTTTTTTTTCTAATTTTTCAGTGTTTTCTCATTTAAATAATAAAAATAAAAATTATATAATAAAAACTCAGCGGTGATCAAACACCACCATAAGACTCCATTCACACAGGGGCAACTTTGGATCCGACTTCAAGTCGCCCCTAGTTGCCTCAAGTCGAGCTACATGAAAAAATCAAAAGTGAATGGATCCGTCTTAATGCACACTACTGCAGTCGCTCCGACTTCAGAAAAGGTTTTTTGTTTGTGTAAAAAAAATTATATAACTTAAATTTGGATACAGTGTTGCATGTGCACAATTGCCAGTTAAAGTAGCACAGTGGCAAATAGCAAAAAATGGCCTGGTCATAAAGGGGGTAAAACCTTCCGGAGCGTAAGTGGTTAAAGTGAACTCTAAACTATTATAAAGCAATCACTGTTTAATCCCGTTATGTATACATTAGGAAAACGTGTTACTCCCATTTATACTTGCTAGTCCTTTGTGAAGCGTTAATGTATTACTGTATGAAAAGGCAGCCTGTTCACTTCAGCAGACAAATGAATGGACTGGAAACTTTTATGCCAGGCACTACAGTGCATCTCAGTGCACAGTATGCCACAATGAATGCTACAGCAGCACACCACACAACCGTGCTTTATTTATTCTACTATATTATCCCCCATGCAATATACCCATACAGTTTAATATCATTCTCTTTGTCTATTATGAAACCTCTCTACCAGGAGAGGCACAAGATGTTTCTGGGAATGCAAGCACTCCTATTGTAGTTAAAAATGTCTAATAATGCAGGTAATTAGAAGCCCTTTTTGGCAAAGGAACAGGAGCATCAGTTATCCTCAGGAGGCTTTTAAAGCAGCATTGGTGTGACACTGCAGCTGTCCCCTGCCAGCTCTAAGACCAAGAACTGAATGATCACATAACCACTCTTCATTCTGCTCCTCCGGCATTCACTGGAGTGTAAGGCTCAGGAGGGGGCAGGCAGAGCTGGCTTTGGCTCCTAGCTGCGTGCTGAAAGGTGGAGCCAGCTGTCAATCAAACAAGGCGGATGAATCCTGACAATATTGTCGTGATCCTTCCCAAGTCTGGCGTGGCTGTGCCCCGTCAGCTGATAGCAGGCAATGGCTTGCTATCAGCTGGCTCTGGGTCACAGGAGAACAAAGGTAAGTGTACTCCTGTGACCCTAAAAAGAAGACACATATGCAGCCCTACTGTACGTTGCTTTTTTCTCCCATGAGGCCGCATATATGATCATCTCCCTATGTGCTGGGGGAGTGCCACACAGTGCGCTCCCAGCACAGAGACCGGGGTCTCACTGAGAGCCCCGGGCCCCATACTAACATTCGGGACACGGATCTCCCAATTCTGGTTAACCCAAACGCTGTGGAAGCCTCTGATTGGCTACCACAGTGCTCAGTCATTGTGAAGCCCGCCCCTGTGTTTTTCTCTCTCTGTGAATGGAGAGGAAAGATACAATGTATTTTTCTCTTTCCTTGCAGTGAGGGGAAAAAAGTGTATGTAAAAATTAAATAAATAAAGAATAAAAAATGAAGAAAAATATAGAGATAAAGGTTTTCTTTTGATAATAATTAAAAAAAAAAAAAAAAAATCCGGAGGTAACCATAACCATTTACTACCAAACGAAAGCCCAATTTGTCCTGCAAAAAAAAAAAAAAACAGGTATAATCAATCCACCTGGATGCACAAAGTAGTTGTGATGATATGTACGGTTTTACTAACACATGTCAAAATTGTGCTTAGGCATTAAGATTTGTTTTACCCTCAGCGTGAAGGGGTTAAAGACCATTGCATCTCTAAAAAGCCACCTTATTTACACCTACTCCATCGACGCCAATTAAACTCTCAGTTTCATTCTCTAATAGTTGCACAGCGGGGAAATTGGCTTTGTGCCTTGAGTCTCAGCATGCCTTGTAGGCTTATGACTTCAGATCTTTTTTTCTTCATACAAAGACTATAGCCAATGAGAGTCAACTGGAGTAGGAGATGAAGGGAGCTGTGACCTGGCACAGCCAAATGGTGGACCTCCATCCCTGTTGTGAGTTGCAGGACAGAAAAGGGGCTTGGGACTTTAAATGAGGCCTACCATATCATATACAATGAAAATAAGTACATATATGTATATATATAGATGGAATTATTTATTTGTCACAATCTAAAATTCGTTCAAACGCTTGAAAAAACATAGTATCAAATAATTTGGTAGTCACATGACTTACACTGGAATTACACTGCTCATAGCATAGGATACAATGATTGAGTTGACACGATAAACATAAATAGTGAAATGAATACATAAAGAATATATGCAATATACACATAATAAACCAGATGTGTCTTTGAATTAAATAGCACTCAACGCGTTTCATGGCATTACAGCCACTCATCAGGGGTGTCATAGAATAGTATACTGTATAATGAGATTTTATAGTTATAGTTCCTTACTAGACCAGCAGTAGACATTCCTGATTGCTGTTTTCTCTTAAATAGTTATTCGAGCAAGCTTCTATGTACTAAATAGTTGAGAACCATTTTTTCTTTCAGACTTCTTATAATTCCGGGATTAAAGACCAGTTTGTGAATTACAAGATTATGGCTGAAGCTGCACAGAATGAACATGCTGCATTGCTGGTGAGGAATACAAGCTTGCTGGCTGAGGTGAGGTCCATATAGGTATCACTGAATGGGAGCAAGCAATACATGTTAAATGATTTGTTGCATCCCAGAAAGATATTTGAGATTTTAGTGGAGTTAGATGTAATTAATACAGTAATATGCCAGCTTCTATATCTCGTTATATGCTTTAAAGCAGTATTAAACCAAAAAGCAAACATTTATTACAGCATATTGCGGCTTATCATAGGTGCGGCGGCTGCATTCGTTTGCTTATTAAAACTTTCTTTCTTTTATTTTCCCCTGGTGATCTATCTAGTAAGTCTGTTGTTTTTCAACAGAACAAGCTGTCCTGGGGATGTAAGAAAGGGTGGAGACAAACCATTGAACACTGACAGGGATGCCTGAATGATCAGCTTTTTTATTTATGTAAGGCCCCTTTCACACGGGCTGTCCGATCAGGTCTACCTGTTTGTCTTTCAGGCAGAGCCAGTGTTGCCAACCGTCAGTATTTTTACTGGCAGCCAGTAAAAAACAGGCACTTTTCTACTGCCAGTAAATGCCAGTGACAGGATAAGGTTGCCAGTAAAAGAAAATATGGCTGTGATGCTTGGAACTGCTTATGCGCAGCTCTGATCCAGAATGCCATCTGCAGTGTGGTCAGGCGGGTCTGGTGGAGGTTGTGCCTGACCATGTTGTGTGATGTCAAGGGAGCCGAACGAGCGGCCGGAGCCTCGCGTCTGCAGAACGGGAACAGGACTGTTAGAGGTGTTTGGCCTGGAGTAGACCGAAGAGACTGCCTGCCGTGGAGAGAGACTGTCACTGAGCTACTTACTATATCAAAAATAAATAAAAAAATATAGGTTTTTGCCTTAATATCTACCTTTAATCACATTGCTTGTACTTGTTTGAAGCTTAAATATTGAAATTTGCACTTAAAACTGTCAGTTTGTAACTTTTAGAAATGACAGTAAAAACTCTGTGCCAGTAAATTTTGGGTGTCATGTCAGTAAATTTCAATCTGTTAGGTTGGCAACACTGGGCGGACCTGATCAGACCCTCCACTCTCTTCTATGGAGCGACGAACGTCAGCTGACACCCGCCGCCATCAGATCCGATTGTGTTCTCCAAAAACAGACAGATGGTGGTCCTATTCCCCATCCGTCCAGGGGATCGGATGGAAACAAACAGGCAGTCTATTTCCATCCGATTGCCCTTATAGAGGAGAGCTGGACTGTGTCCGTGTCTGCTCTGCATAGTGGAGTGGACACGGACCTGTCATTCGTCTGCTCAGTGGGGATCAGCGGAGAGATCCCCCCGCTGAACAAGAGGATTCCGCTTCACAGAGGTGCCCGTGTGAAAGGGTCCTAAAACCTTTAGGCCTCATGCACACGGGATGTTAAAATAACGTTATGAAAACGCCAGTATCTTTGCAGTGATTTTTTTAAACTTTTTCAGCTTTCAACATTTTTGCATTAGCGTTTTTGAGCGTTTTTGAGCGTTAGCGTTTTTTAGTGTTTTTTAGCGGTTTTTTTTTCAAAATTTTTTTCTTTTTTTTTTTAACCACTTGCCGACCGCCTAACGTAGATATACGTCGGCAGAGTGGCACGGGCAGGCAGAATCACGTATATATACGTGATCTGCCTCCCGCGGGCGGGGGGTCCGATCGGACCCCCCCCCCGGTGCCAGCGGCGGTCGGCATCTGACTGGGAGAGTCGGGAGGCGAGGGGGAGACCATCCGATCGTGGCCCCCCCCTCGCGATCGCTCCCAGCCAATGGGAATCCTCCTCTGCCTGTGTGTAGTTTCACACAGGCAGAGGATGTGATGTCATCTCTCCTCGGTCTGGCAGTTTCCGTCCAGCGCCGAGGAGAGAAGACATGTAAGTGCACACAACACAAACACACACAGTAGAACATGCCAGGCATACCTTACACCCCCGATCCCCCCCCGATCGCCCCCCGATCCCCCCCCAATCACCCCCCCCCCTGTCACAAACTGACATTAGCAGTATTTTTTTTTTTTTTTTTCTGATTACTGCATAGTGTCAGTTTGTGACAGTTACAGTGTTAGGGCAGTGAGTGTTAGGCCCCCTTTAGGTCTAGGATACCCCCCTAACCCCCCCTAATAAAGTTTTAACCCCTTGATCACCCCCTGTCACCAGTGTCACTAAGCGATCATTTTTCTGATCGCTGTATTAGTGTCGCTGGTGACGCTAGTTAGTGAGGTAAATATTTAGGTTCGCCGTCAGCGTTTTATAGCGACAGGGACCCCCATATACTACCTAATAAATGTTTTAACCCCTTGATTGCCCCCTAGTTAACCCTTTCACCACTGATCACCGTATAACTGTTACGGGTGACGCTGGTTAGTTTGTTTATTTTTTATAGTGTCAGGGCACCCGCCGTTTATTACCGAATAAAAGTTTAGCCCCCTGATCGCCCGGCGGTGATATGCGTCGCCCCAGGCAGCGTCAGATTAGCGCCAGTACCGCTAACACCCATGCACGCAGCATACGCCTCCCTTAGTGGTATAGTATCTGTACGGATCAATATCTGATCCGATCAGATCTATACTAGCGTCCCCAGCAGTTTAGGGTTCCCAAAAACGCAGTGTTAGCGGGATCAGCCCAGATACCTGCTAGCACCTGCGTTTTTCCCCTCCGCCCGGCCCAGCCCACCCAAGTGCAGTATCGATCGATCACTGTCACTTACAAAACACTAAACGCATAACTGCAGCGTTCGCAGAGTCAGGCCTGATCCCTGCGATCGCTAACAGTTTTTTTGGTAGCGTTTTGGTGAACTGGCAAGCACCAGCCCCAAGCAGTGTCAGGTTAGCGCCAGTACCGCTAACACCCACGCACGCAGCATACGCCTCCCTTAGTGGTATAGTATCTGATCGGATCAATATCTGATCCGATCAGATCTATACTAGCGTCCCCAGCAGTTTAGGGTTCCCACAAACGCAGTGTTAGCGGGAGCAGCCCAGATACCTGCTAGCACCTGCGTTTTGCCCCTCCGCCCGGCCCAGCCCAGCCCACCCAAGTGCAGTATCGATCGATCACTGACACTTACAAAACACTAAACGCATAACTGCAGCGTTCGCAGAGTCAGGCCTGATCCCTGCGATCGCTAACAGTTTTTTTGGTAGCGTTTTGGTGAACTGGCAAGCACCAGCGGCCTAGTACACCCCGGTCGTAGTCAAACCAGCACTGCAGTAACACTTGGTGACGTGGCGAGTCCCATAAGTGCAGTTCAAGCTGGTGAGGTGGCAAGCACAAGTAGTGTCCCGCTGCCACCAAGAAGACAAACACAGACCCGTCATGCCCATAGTGCCCTTCCTGCTGCATTCGCCAATCCTAATTGGGAACCCACCGCTTCTGCAGCGCCCGTACTTCCCCCATTCACATCCCCAACCAAATGCAGTCGGCTGCATGAGAGGCATTTTCTTTATGTCCTCCCGAGTACCCCTACCCAACGAACCCCCAAAAAAGATGTCGTGTCTGCAGCAAGCGCGAATATAGGCGTGACACCCTCTATTATTGTCCCTCCTGTCCTGACAATCCTGGTCTTTGCATTGGTGAATGTTTTGAACGCTACCATTCACTAGTTGAGTATTAGCGTAGGGTACAGCATTGCACAGACTAGGCACACTTTCACAGGGTCTCCCAAGATGCCATCGCATTTTGAGAGACCCGAACCTGGAACCGGTTACAGTTATAAAAGTTAGTTACAAAAAAAAGTGTAAAAAAAAAAAAAAAAAAAAAAAACACATACAAAAATATAAAATAAAAAAAAATAGTTGTCGTTTTATTGTTCTCTCTCTCTCTCTCTCTATTCTCTCTCTATTGTTCTGTTTTTTTTTACTGTATTCTATTCTGCAATGTTTTATTGTTATTATGTTTTATCATGTTTGCTTTTCAGGTATGCAATTTTTTATACCTTACCGTTTACTGTGCTTTATTGTTAACCATTTTTTTGTCTTCAGGTACGCCATTCACGACTTTGAGTGGTTATACCAGAATGATGCCTGCAGGTTTAGGTATCATCTTGGTATCATTCTTTTCAGCCAGCGGTCGGCTTTCATGTAAAAGCAATCCTAGCGGCTAATTAGCCTCTAGACTGCTTTTACAAGCAGTGGGAGGGAATGCCCCTCCCCCCCAACGTCTTCCGTGTTTTTCTCTGGCTCTCCTGTCTCAACAGGGAACCTGAAAATGCAGCCGGTGATTCAGCCAGCTGACCATAGAGCTGATCAGAGACCAGAGTGGCTCCAAACATCTCTATGGCCTAAGAAACCGGAAGCTACGAGCATTTTATGACTTAGATTTCGCCGGATGTAAACAGCGCCATTGGGAAATTGGGAAAGCATTTTATCACACCGATCTTGGTGTGGTCAGATGCTTTGAGGGCAGAGGAGAAATCTAGGGTCTAATAGACCCCAATTTTTGCAAAAAAAGAGTACCTGTCACTACCTATTGCTATGATAGGGGATATTTACATTCCCTGAGATAACAATAAAAATGATTAAAAAAAAAAAAAATGAAAGGAACAGTTTAAAAATAAGATAAAAAAATAATAATAATAAAGAAAAAAAAAAAAAAAAAAAAAAAAAGCACCCCTGTCCCCCCTGCTCTCGCGCTAAGGCGAACGCAAGCGTCGGTCTGGCGTCAAATGTAAACAGCAATTGCACCATGCATGTGAGGTATCGCCGCGAAGGTCAGATCGAGGGCAGTAAGTTTAGCAGTAGACCTCCTCTGTAAATCTAAAGTGGTAACCTGTAAAGGCTTTTAAAGGCTTTTAAAAATGTATTTAGTTTGTCGCCACTGCACGTTTGTGCGCAATTTTAAAGCATGTCATGTTTGGTATCCATGTACTCGGCCTAAGATCATCTTTTTTATTTCATCAAACATTTGGGCAATATAGTGTGTTTTAGTGCATTAAAATGTAAAAAAGTGTGTTTTTTCCCCAAAAAATGCGTTTGAAAAATCGCTGCGCAAATACTGTGTGAAAAAAAAAAATGAAACACCCACCATTTTAATCTGTAGGGCATTTGCTTTAAAAAAAATATATAATGTTTGGGGGTTCAAAGTAATTTTCTTGCAAAAAAAAATTATTTTTTTATGTAAACAATAAGTGTCAGAAAGGGCTTTGTCTTCAAGTGGTTAGAAGTGTGGGTGATGTGTGACATAAGCTTCTAGATGTTGTGCATAAAATGCCAGGACAGTTCAAAACCCCCCCAAATGACCCCATTTTGGAAAGTAGACACCCCAAGCTATTTGCTGAGAGTCATGTTGAGTCCATGGAATAATTTATATTGTGACACAAGTTGCGGGAAAGAGACAATTTTTTATTTTTTTTATTTTTTTTTGCGCAAAGTTGTCACTAAATGATATATTGCTCAAACATGCCATGGGAATATGTGAAATTACACCCCAAAATACATTCTGCTGCTTCTCCTGAGTATGGGGATACCACATGTGTGAGACTTTTTGGGAGCCTAGCCGCGTACGGGACCCCGAAAACCAAGCACCGCCTTCAGGCTTTCTAAGGCCGTAAATTTTTGATTTCACTCTTCACTGCCTATCACAGTTTCGGAGGCCATGGAATGCCCAGGTGGCAAAAAAAACCCCCAAATGACCCCATTTTGGAAAGTAGACACCCCAAGCTATTTGATGAGAGGTATAGTGAGTATTTTGCAGACCTCACTTTTTGTCACAAAGTTTTGAAAATTGAAAAAAGAAAAAAAAAAAATTTTTTTTCTCGTCTTTCTTTATTTTCAAAAACAAATGAGAGCTGCAAAATACTCACCATGCCTCTCAGCAAATAGCTTGGGGTGTCTACTTTCCAAAATGGGGTCATTTGGGGGGGGTTTGTGCCACCTGGGCATTCCATGGCCTCCGAAACTGTGATAGGCAGTGAGGAGTAAAATAAAAAATGTACACCCTTAGAAATCCTGAAGGCAGTGCTTGGTTTTCGGGGCCCCGTACGCGGCTAGGCTCCCAAAAAGTCCCACACATGTGGTATCCCCATACTCAGGAGAAGCAGCTAAATGTATTTTGGGGTGCAATTCCACATATGCCCATGGCCTGTGTGAGCAATATATCATTTAGTGACAACTTTGTGCAAAAAAAAAAAAAAAAAAAAAAAATTTGTCACTTTCCCGCAACTTGTGTCAAAATATAAAACATTCCATGGACTCAACATGCCTCAAAGCAAATAGCTTGGGGTGTCTACTTTCCAAAATGGGGTCATTTGGGGGGGTTTTATGTCATCTGGGCATTTTATGGCCTTCAAAACTGTGATAGGTAGTGAGGAGTAAAATCAAAAATGTACGCCCTTAGAAATCCTGAAGGCAGTGATTGGTTTTCGGGGCCCCGTACGCGGCTAGGCTCCCAAAAAGTCCCACACATGTGGTATCCCCATACTCAGGAGAAGCAGCTAAATGTATTTTGGGGTGCAATTCCACATATGCCCATGGCCTGTGTGAGCAATATATCATTTAGTGACAACTTTTTGTAATTTTTTTTTTTTTTTTTTTTTTTTGTCATTGTTCAATCACTTGGGACAAAAAAAATGAATATTCAATGGGCTCAACATGCCTCTCAGCAAATTCCTTGGGGTGTCTACTTTCCAAAATGGGGTCATTTGTGGGGGTTTTGTACTGCCCTGCCATTTTAGCACCTCAAGAAACGACATAGGCAGTCATAAATTAAAGGCTGTGTAAATTCCAGAAAATGTACCCTAGTTTGTAGACGCTATAACTTTTGCGCAAACCAATAAATATACACTTATTGACATTTTTTTTACCAAAGACATGTGGCCGAATACATTTTGGCCTAAATGTATGACTAAAATTGAGTTTATTGGATTTTTTTTAGAACAAAAAGTAGAAAATATCATTTTTTTTCAAAATTTTCGGTCTTTTTCCGTGTATAGCGCAAAAAATAAAAACGGCAGAGGTGATCAAATACTATCAAAAGAAAGCTCTATTTGTGGGAAGAAAAGGACGCAAATTTCGTTTGGGTACAGCATTGCATGACCGCGCAATTAGCAGTTAAAGCGACGCAGTGCCGAATTGTAAAAAGTGCTCTGGTCAGGAAGGGGGTAAAACCTTCCGGGGCTGAAGTGGTTAATGGATCAAAAACGTTAAAAAACATTGGTGAATGACGTTTTTGAGCGTTTATCAGCGTTAGAGTGTTTTTACAGCTGAAAAACGTCTCTCAGAACCCACTGGTCCTGGGTTTTTTTTACAGCTTAAAAACGCCTATGCCATTTGCAGCTCAAAAACGCCTAGGTGGGCATGAAGCCATAGACTAACATAGACAGGCCTTTTTAAGCTGCAAAAAACGCTTAAAAAAGCGGCTGTAAAAACATCCGTGTGCATGAGGCCTTATCCCAAAATGAAAAAAAAACTGTTGCTGGAACTGGTTAAAAAGTATCAACTGAAGTTTGGCTTAAATTTGTGTAGCATGTCTAAATCTGTTAGACCCCTTTCACACCAAGACGCTTCAAAAACGCCCTAAAACACCTTAGCGTTATTACCGCGTTTTTACTGCGTTTTAGGGGCGCTAGCGGTAAAATTAACGCAACGCTGCAGGCGTTTTTACAGCGTTTTTCAAGCGTTATTGAAGCGTGCGTTATTGATGCTATCTTTCTGCTTGCATGTTTATCCTTTGTGAGATCATGTAAAACAAGCAGTGTCTTGTAAAGTAACAAGCAATTTCAGTCCTGTTGTTGTAGATGCTCTCTTTTCTGCTTGCATGTTTACCTTTTTGTGAGATCATGTGACTTTTCTACAGCTCAGGGCGGATTATAGGCGCTATTCAGGTGTTTTTACAGCGTTTTCAATTCATTTCAATAGAGAGGGGCATTTTGAAGAGCTTTTTTTCAACGCCCAAAAGCTGCTCCAAAGATGCTGCTTGCAGGACTTTTCTCAATGCCCTGCCAGCGCAACGCCTCAGTGTGAAAGGGTCCATTGAGATGCATGGGGAGCGTTTTATGAGCGTTTTAATAGTGTTATTTTTAGCGCTAAAACGCTGCAAAAACACCTTGGTGTGAAAGGGGTCTTACACTAACTGACACTAATACTAATTTTAAAAAATGCTAAACAAAAATCTTACCTATAATATACTAAAACTGACCTTCGACCCTTACCTTTACCCTAAGGCCCCTTTCACACTGGGGCGGTGGGGGCGTCGGCGGTACAACAGCGCTATATTTAGCGCTGCTGTACCGTCGTTCTTGCAGCGGTATTCGGCCGCTAGCGGTGCGGTTTTAACCCCCCGCTGGCGGCCGAAAAAGGGTTAAAATCCCTCGTACAGCGCGGCTATAGCCGCGGCATTGCCGCGGTATAGCCGCGCTGTCCCATTGATTTCCATGGGCAGGAGCGGTGAAGGAGCGGTGAATACACCGCTCCTTCACCGCTCCAAAAAAGCAGTTTGCAGGACTTTTTTCACCGACTTTTTTCACCATCCTGCCTGCGCACCGCTTTTTAGCGCAATACCGCCTGCAAACCGCCCCAGTGTGAAAGGGGTCTTACACTAACCGTGGCACTGACCTTGATCCACCCTTGATCAAGCTATTTTTTCCATATTTTTTAGTTTTACTTTTTATTCATTTTTTTTACACACTTTTGTTTGTTTACACTGGGGTTGATTTACTAAAACAGGAGAGTGCAAAATCTGGTGCAGCTGTGCAATGGTAGCCAATCAGCTTCTAACTTCAACTTGTTCAATTAAGCTTTGACAAAAAAAAAAAAACCTGAAAGCTAATTAGTTTCTATGCAGAGCTGCACTAGATTTTGCACTTTCTAGTTTTAGTAAATCAATCTCAATATATCTTTCTCTCCATTGAGAAGAGAAAGGAAACCAATGGGCGGGCTGCACAGTCAAAGACCAAAGGCTGTTACAGCGATCAGGTGACTGGGAACCGGGGTCCTGGGTTCCAATCATTAGTACGGGACCTGGTGTACTTGGTAAGAGCCCTGTCTCTGTGCTAGGAGTGCGCTGGACAGCGTGCTCCAAGCACAAACAAAGGAGCGATAATGCTAACATGCACAGGATGATTAGGGTGTGCCCATGCACATCTGGCACACCCCGTGTACACACCTATGCTGCTACCCTGTTTTCCCGAAAATAAGACCTAGTGTGATTGTCGGTGATGGCTGCAATATAAACCCTACCCCCTAAATAAGCCCTAGTTAAAGTCCTTGTAGGTCTTGTTTTCAGGGTAGGGCTTATTTTCGGGGAAAGAGGGTAGGGCTTATTTGGGGGGTAGGGCTTATATTGCAGCCATCACCGACAATCACGCTAGGTCTTATTTTTGGGGAAACAGGGTATTATATCTAACACCCCCCCACGCTGACAATGCTGCTGTCCAAAAGTGTCTCTGTTGCTCCTTTATCCAGAGTGTAGGCACAGAGGCAAGAAAGCCTAAAAAAGAAAACTGGTGCAGCCACCACAGCCAATGACTAATAAGCTGCAATAAATTATATTTTTGGTTTTGGGTTTATTGCTGCTTTAACATTTTATTGTAATTTCAAAAGTTACCAAAATCATTTTAAATCTGCAGCATTTATTAAAAAAATACTTGGTGATCCTACAATGAAGGTCCTTGTTCAGACACTTTCAGGCACAAATGCTTTGTCCTGACTTCTGTATTGTCACCATGTCACACACCCTTCTGATGGAGACTCCAGGTGACTTCTTCAACACACATTTTGCAGGGATGGGCCACTGTTTCCATACAATTTATTTGTGGCAATTATCTTCATCTCCAGGTTTGGCAATCAAGCCAGATAAGTGACACACAACTATTCCATCTATTGAATAATCCCCATATTGTTTACATGAAAGGGAATGTGGTACAGAAAACATGTAAAGATGTGACAGTTGCATAAAAATATACTTCAAAGTTGTACTCTTTGTAGCTAAAGGCCTCGTTCACGTGGGGCATTTTAATCCGTGCCCCATGTGGGCCGTGTCTTACCGGCACAGGGATTCACAGGTGCCGGATGCATCCCCTCGCTGGTAGTCCCATTGTTGTATGTTGGGGGACACAGCAGCTTCACGGGCACAGCCACTGCTCCGAATGTGATATCAGTGCAGGTGCACAGTCCTGAACACAACCTGGGTGCGCTAGCATGAATGTCACATTGGGATCAGCTGCTGTGTCCCAAAAGACAGCAATGGGAGTGCCAACACAAGGATGCCCCGAAACCTGTGCATCGCCCTGCCAGTAATCTTGTTCATTCACAGGGCACAGATTTAAACGCCCCATGTGAACAATCTAAAAAAAAAAAAAGCAAAGCTGATCTCTGTGCAACTGCAAAAAATTATCTATAGAAGATAAACTGGAGGGTTACCTCATTAATCAGGTTTATAGCTAAATGGAGATCTGGGGAGTGTTGTGGGCAGTAGTAGGGGGAAGTACAGTGGAATCTCAAAAAGTCCCGTTGCCACCTTTTTATTAGAATATAAATATTGTGTTTGTACAGATAAAAGATTTATAGGCTAATTCATTGCTATAAAGCAAATGCTATTTTAAAAAAAAAAAAAGATACAGTATATATACAGTATACTGGGGATCTGACACTCCATAAAGTGTGTCGGATTCTGAAGATTCAGGTGGCTTTTCTCTGCATTACAACAAAGTTTTGTATTTTTTTTTCCTATCTTCTTTGGTTTAAATTTTTATTTTCGTATTCATTCATTGAGGGAAACAGGAAGTCTTTAACCTTATTATTACACAGGATTTATATAACGCCAACAGTTTGCGCAGTGCTTTACAATATAAAGGGAGACAATACAGCGACAATACAATTCAATAGAAGAGAAGGGCCCTGCTCCTGTGAGCTTACAATCTAACAGGGAGAGTCTGGTGGAACAAAAGGTAATTACTGTGAGGGATGAAATGATGGGAGTGATAGAAGATTCAGTTATTAGCCGAAGGCAGGATAGGCTTCCCTGAAGAGAGGGTGCGGAGAGGATGGTTTGGGTGATATTTGGAGACAAGATTGGTACTGTAGCTCGGGGCAGAGGAAATGGCTTTTTATGTTATTGCTAGTGTTTTGACTTTTATTTGTTGGGCAATGGGAAGCCAGTGGAGCGATTGGCTGAGAGAGGTGGTGGAAACTGAACAGTTGGTAAGGTGGATGAGTCTGGCAGCAGCAATCATGATAGAATGAAGAGGGGATGGCTTGTGAAGAGGTAGGACAATGAGGAGGGAGTTAAGGCGAGAAATAACAAAGGAGTGAATACGTTGCTTAGTGGTTTTAACAGTTAAAATGGGGCGTATTTTGGAGATGTTACGGAGGTGAAGTCCACAAGATTTGGACAGCAATTGGATTTGGGGCTGAAAAGACAGATCAGATTCCAGGATTACACCTAGCACCCTGACATGAGGGGAGGGACTGATGGTTGTATTATTGATCTTGATGGAGAATTCAGGGGAGGGGGCAAGGGCAGGAAGGAATATGAGCTCAGTTTTAGAAAGATTGAGTTTGAGGAAGTGGTGTGACATCCATGCTGATATGTCAGTTAGTAAGTTAGTAATGCGAGAGGAGACTGAAGACGTGAGGTGAGGACAGGAAAGATAGATTTGTGTGTTGTCAGCATAGAAGTGGTACTGATGACACACAAATCTAACCTTCAAGTTATACTGCTGCCTACAGGAGGATTGGACACCGATAAACAAAAAAAAGTAGGCCAGCCCAGAATAACCCCTCCTACTACCATCATGCCTCAGTTTATTTTTTTGTTTTTTTGCTATTATCCTAGTTGGATGGTTGTCTATTCTTCAGCTTTAATTTGTGAAAGACTAACCTATTTTTGGCTAGCACTTTTTTTTTTTACTCTTTATTTATTTTTTTCACTTTAATCAAGATTCTTTTTTGCCTCGCTGCTAGGGCTTTCCTCTTTAATTGCATCTATCCAGTGAGGCCATCGCCAGCTTGGCTTTTGGAATACTGTATTCTGACTCATCTGGGCACCTTTCAAATTCCCCATTTCCTGGTGGTTTTGCACCATGGAAGGGTTTAATGCTGTGGGACTAAGCTTGGACAGCTCTTATGTAAGAAGTGTTTGATGCTTGGAGGCACAACTTCTCTTAGGGTTAACTCTTGATACTTTTGTCAAGGATGCTAATGGTGGCAAGAACACCTATCTTACTCAGATGAAAAAAAAACCTGTCGAGTAGACTGCATAGTTTTTTTACCCTGTCTGACCGTTAGGCCTGGTTCAGATTGGTGCGATTACAGATGCAACTTGGGTTGCACAGAATCACATGACAGTGGAAATTCCTTTAATTTCAGCGGTGCCTGTTCACATCAATGCAATGCAACTGGGAAGAGTACGATTTTGTGCCCCATAGACTTCAGTGGAAACGCATCAAAATCACATCAATGCACTTTTGTGGTGTGATGCCGGTGTGTTTTTTTTCTCCCAACTTTTCTCCTCCTCCTCTATAAATCGCATCAAAACATGTAAAAATGCACCAAATCGTACTGCAGTTGCAGTCGATATTGGAAATCAGATGAATTCGCAGTTGCACTCGTGTGAACCAGGCCTTAAGAAACGTTTCTTTCATTTTACCACTCCTTCAACATCCTGTTTTAGAACCTCCAAACATTCACAGTCTGCCTGTAAAGTTTGGCACTCCAAGTCTGCCAAATCCTCAAATAAGCCACAACCACTTTGTGTGGGAGGATGTTTGTTAACCATTGGGGATGCTTAAACAGCTTGCGTCTCCAACACTTGGGTTCATGAAGACCACAAACTAGAATTTTTTTTGGTTTTTCACCTCTAACAGTGCTCAGATTAACAGATCTATAATGAGCCACCTCAGGTCTTCTGGTTCAAGGTGTCTTTGCCCCGACTCCTTTGGCAGAACAGTTTCAAGGATTTTACTGCAACCATTTCACCTGTGCTTTCGTGGCATCCCCATTGTGGGATATGCGGACAACCCCTTGTTAAGATAACAGTCAGTATGGGCTCTATTGGAAAACATGACTATGACTGTACAGATGTTACAGCTGGTGGATCTTGAACCTTCAGGACTGGTCGCTGGAACCAACTCCTTGTTTGCAGTATCTGAGTCTAGTCCTGGAAACAGCTGAGGCCAGAGTGCTTCTTACACAGGAGAAACTTTAGATTTTTTGATCTCAGATTCAAGCTGTACAGGAGTCGATCAATTCTCCTATTTTGCACAAGAGATGTTGGCCTGATGATAGCCTCCTTTGAGGCAGTCCTGTATGCCGAGTTTCACTCCAGACCTCCATAATGCACCATTCTCTCATTGTGGAATGTCAATCAGATTTCTGGACTGGTCTGTTTGGCATTGAGGACCAGACTGTCCCTGGCTTGGTGGCTCAGGAATCCCGCTCTGAAGTTGGGGAAGCCTTTCCTTACCACGTACTGGAGTATCCTCAAGATGAATGCCAGCCTGTCAGGCTGGATAGGCTGGGTAGGATTCCAGGGCATCCTGTCTGTGCAGGGCATTTGGTTGTCATCAGAATCTCATCACTCATCAGTCCACATGCTGAAACTTCAGGCAATTTGACTTTCTCTGCGGCATTGAACTATCCTACTGGAAGGTCATTTGATCTTGATTCAGTCAGAAATGGCAGTGGCCGTATATCAGCCATCAGACAGGAACCAGAAGTCTTGTTGTGGCAAGAAAGGTAGACCCGATCCCATCCTGGGCAGAACTTTGAGGTCAAGCCTTGTCCACCATGTACATCTTAAGCCTCAGGCAAACTTCCTCAGCCAGCAACACCTAGACCCAGGATGGGAAGCATGGTATACCCCGAACTGTAGAACTTGAGGACTGCTAGGTTTCTGTCTGCTCTGTACAAAGACACACTTAGGCAGTATAGCACGCTCCTGGCTGTTTTGTACAACTCTTGGCTGCATTAGGTTGTTAGGTAAAACACCCAACAGACACTTCAACGTGTATCGGGGTCAAGTGCTCACTCAGTTCCAGAATAGTGGAGTTACCTCACATCTGCTTTCTTGGCTCTGTCCAGACTCTGATCCAGGCTCTCTTTGGTAGGCCCCCAGCTAAACCTAGCTGGGACCTCAATGTCTCCAAAAGGAATCCACAAGCTTCTCTCACTCACTCTCACTCTCTCTCTCTCACACTCTCTCTCTCTCACACTCACTGTTACACTCTCTCTCCCTCTCCCCCCTGGGAGCAGAGCCCCCAGCACAGGGGTCTCTTCCTGAGGCTAAGGCTTGTCCCTATAATTCTGCCCCTCGGCTGCAGAGCCTCAAAACATTAATGGACTCTCCCTCCACCTACTGGGCGCGCCTCCCCGGGGATTGGCTGGAGATCCATAAATATTCAAGCTGCCTGCCCTCATTCCCACTATACTTTTAGAAATATGCAGAAGACAGGGTGGAGTAGCAAAACAGAAGCCAGTGAGACACAGAACAGCCCAAAACAATCAACCCCTGCTCCTTACAGAGGAGCTAATTAAATCTGCCTAGCAGCCTGCGCTAAACTAGAAGGGTGCTATACTGGTAAGAAAAATACGTAGGCCTTTTGAGAATTCTTGTTCTGAGCCTAAAACTTAAATATACTGAAGCCAGGCAACTAGCATTTTGGAAGGAGGCCAGAAATGTTGTCCTCCATATTTCTCTATTAATTTTAACAACAGTCATATTATTCACTGAAATTGGCATGGTCAGGTGAGGCTCAGGGACGTGGCCTTGGATTATATGCAGAGTTTGTTATCCAACGGGGATAGTGCTGCTTATAATAGGAGCAATTTCCAGCTACACAATGTACCTGACCTTCCACTAGTTCCAAAACAGAGCCTCTTCTACTATGTCAAGTGAGAGCAATGTGTCATCTTTACTTCCTTTCATCATGTAATGGGCTCTGTAAGCCCACCCCCACCCAAATACACAATGTAACATTTGGCAATAATCTGAGATTGTTCTACCTCATCTCCCTTTTCACTCAACAAGTTCTTTTATATTAAATTAATCTTTTGCAGGTAATAAGATTTTGTTGGTTTCTATAACTTGGAATCAGTAAAGAAGCTGTAAAATTTGTGCATGACAGAAGCCACAACTGTGTTTCGCTGTAAAAGCCATAAGAAGATAGAAAAGATTATATCTAGAAATGTGAAAACATTTTTTTATTTTTGGATCAATTTAAGTCAATCAATTCATTTAGTTATATTCGTTATGTTAGAATGATTCATTTTCGGAGCTTGTTTTGTATGTTTGTTCCGAATTGATTCGTATTTCTGGAAGTTATTTAGAACGATTCGGATTCATCCCTTATGTTTCCAGTGCATTGACTTGCTTGTGACTTCAATGCGACTTGTTAGTGACTTTGATGTTTTGCAACATATTATTGAATTTACAAAACCCTCTAACGTGGCAAACGAATGAAAGGAATGAATACAAATTAATTTGTTGTTTTCGGTCTAATTTCTTTCTGATTAGTTGAAATTCATTGTTATTGTGATTCAGAGATTTAGATACATTGGAATCTCAGAATAACAAACATTTTGTCTGAATTTCGTTTTGTAATGAAATGGATCACACATCTCATGTCTAGTTATATCACCAAAAAAATTCTTAATGGATATTAATGTATTTAACAACTATTTAATGCAGATAGAAGTCCCTGATAAATGTGTGCTTGTGGTGGCTTCCTTTCCACCATACTCCATTGCTTTTCATAATTGTGCTGGTCTCCTAAATCATTGTGCACTACTCAAGAAATTCAAGCAGTGTATGTTCCTTCGGCATCCTTTTGTTTCACAAAAGTTAATTGTTCAGTCAACTTTTGTCAAAGGAGACTGTTGAAATTTTTTTTGGCCAAACAGCTCCTGCATGCATTCAATCAGATGTAAGCTTTGTTTGAGTATTCTGACTGCTGGTGGAGTCAGCTTTCAGAATACAGTAGCCCGGCAGGGGAGATTCATCTATACATGCTATTAGACTGGATGGAGGAATCTGTTCTTTTGTTCATGCCACAGGTTGACCAGTTTTGGAGCAGATATAAAATTGAGATCAATCTAGAGCCTGGACTGGCTGAGTGACGTCAGGTGACAGCGGGCTTTAGCCCACTGTTCGCTAAAAAGGGGTCACAGGAGTGCAGAATGAACTGCACTCCCATGACCCACAGGAGAAGAAAAGCCAAAATAGCTTTGGCTATACTTCTCCTTTAACATGTGAAAATTTATATCAAATTTTATTGATTGAGTTTACATATACATTAAGTTGCAAAATTGCTATATGAGTCAAAAGGAGTCCTTCAGAAATTCAATAGGGTGACATTTTGTAAGCAACCTGGGAAGCTGATTTGCTAAGATTTTTACTTCAAACAAGCACACAATAAAGAAGTGGTCAGAGGTTGGTTTTAATCTGCCAGAATGCTATTTAAGGCTCTCACATATATTATATGTGGCTACGGTTTCAGTGTGGGAGTCCAGTGTGAGTACTGTTCAAATTTTTACCTGAAATCACCCCTGGACCGAACCCAAAATCGCACAGGACCCTTTTTAAAACCGCACCGCGGCTGCCCTGCACATCTGTGAACTGGTTTCATTAAAAGCCGGTCCGATTCACATGTTATATGAATTGGATGCATTTAAAAACATATCCGATTCGCATATATTTCGAACCGAGCCTTAAGCAGCAACAGAGACTACAAAGCTTTATGATAATCTTAATCTTGAGGTGCTACGCTCTTCAATTGATATGCTCAGTTTATTCATCAATGTAAAAATGCTGACGGTTAGTATAAGAGTGGCTCAACCAATTATTTTGCCATCCACCTTCTCCACTTTGTGTAGGTGACTGGTGCAGTTTATAATACATCATATTAGAGCTGCATGATTCTAGCTAAAATGAGAATCACAATTTTTTTGCTTAGAATAAAGATCACAATTCTTGCGACGTAACATTATCCTTCACATTATACAAAAAAATTGGGCTAACTTTTCCCCAAAAATTGTGTTTGAAAGACTGCTGGTCAAATACAGTGTGACATAAAATATTGCAACAACTGCCATTTTATTCTCTGGGCTCTCTGCTAAAAAAATATATATAATGTTTGGAGGTTCTAAGTAATTTTCTAGCAAAAAATACAGATTTTAACTTGTAAGCAACAAGTGTCAGAAAAAGGTTTAAGCCTCATTCACACGAGGCAGACTCCGCTTCCACGGAGCCCGCCTCGGTCTGCCGGCTCAGCGGGACATCTCTCCGTTGAGCGGGGAGGGGCTTGTCAGGCACCGCTGCTGCTTATGGAGGGATCGGATGAAAACGGATAGCATGTCCGTTTTCATCAGATCTCACCCGATCCGCCAGCGACGGATCCAGACGTAGGGCCGTCTGCTTTTTACGGATCAGACGGGGTCGGATGTCAGCAGACATGTCTCCGCTGACATCCGTCGCTCCATAGGCTAACATGGAGCGCCCGTTCAGGTCTGCCGTCAAAACTGACAGGCGGACCTGAACGGTCTGATCGTGTGAAAGGGGCTTCAGTCTTTAAGTGGCTAAACAGACCGAAGATCATTCCTTTGATCTAAAAGAACTAAAAGATACTTTGTTTATAGTTATCTCCCAGTGCTGACAATGTTGATAAACATTTGCCAGCTATTTTTTTTATTTTTTTGACAGCTCTGACTGAGTAGAGAACATCTCTGCACTTACATGAATGAATCTTGTAAATGCCACATAGAGGTCGTGAGGGGGGTTGAATCGAGATTGCGATTTTTTTAACCATTAATTGTGCAGCTCTACATCACGTACAGTATGATGACTGTATACAATTCTGCCCTCTTTAGGTATCTGATCTGAAGCATAAATTGTCTGCCAAGGACGTCTTCCTGAAAGAACTTAAAGAAGAATTAGAAGGCTTCAAGGAGAAGAATGCTCTTCAGGCTTCTAAGATCAAATCCCTAAAAGACCACATAAAGGAACTCAGTTATGCGACCAGCGGGAAGGCTGAAGCAAATGCTGAGATATATACTTTGAGGAAAGAGAATAAGGAGCTAAATGAAAGGAAAACAGAACTGGAGAATAGAGTAAGGTGGGTAGAACATTAACAGACAAATGCATCCAAAATCAGATCCTTTTGTTGTCAGTAGGTTCATTAGGTACTCTGTTCTTATATGTCTTAAGAACAAACGTGGCAAGGCTTCCTCGAGAAAAGTTCTTAGTACTTACAAATGTGCAGGGGCCAAGATGAAACCAAGTATGAGAGTCTCGGTTTTCCTGCTGCATTCTCTTTAGTTGAAAACAAATATGAGAATGAAATCTTCTATACAAACTACAGAAGGTGCAAGGGGCTTGGATGTCTGATATGGAAATTCCCCATCTCACTTCTTTGTCTCTGTTTGAACTGAGTCATTAGTTTTCAGATCTTTTGGTGAAAGGCTCCTAGGCCATAGGAGAAGGACATTAAAAATGCCATCCAAAAATACTTTGCAAAGTCACAGTTTTCACTACTCATTATACTGCCTTTCCCTCTTATGCTATACAGAAATAAGCTGATATATGGTATCAAATAGAAATCCTCTTATGCCGCGTACACACGACCGGACTTTCTGTCAGAGTAGACTCTGACGGTCTTTCCGACGGAGTTCCGCTGGAACGGACTTGCCTACACAAGATCACACCAAAGTCTGTTCATTTAGAACGCGATGACGTGCAACGGGACTAGAAGAGAGTTCAATAGCCAGTAGCCAATAGCTGCCCTTGCATCATTTTTGGTCTGTCAGACTAGCATACAGGCGAACATTTTTCCCGATAGGAATTGAGTCCGTCGGAAAGATTTGAAACATGTTCTATATCTAGGTCCATCAGAATTTTAGAAAGAAAAAGTCAGATGAAGCCCGCACACGATCAGAATGTCGGACGGAATGATTCCGTCGGACCTTTTCTGCCGGAAAGTCCGGTCGTGTGTACGCGGCATTAGAAACAAAACTGGGTCTAAACTGATAATTAAAAAAAAATATTTGACCTTGAACACTCAGTATTATAATTTCTTAAATTGAAGACCTGACATAAAGCTGAATTAGATTTAAAACAAACACTAGTTAATGCATTTATGTAATTGCAAAAAAAAAAAAATTGAATGCAAGTTTAAAGCCTAAGTTTACTTAAATTTTTTTTAAAAAAATCAGCGCAAGGTATATTACTTACTGTCAGTGAGATGTGTCCCTTGTGGTGCTGTGCCCTTTTTTTGCCTAAATCTTTCTCCTCCAATGTAATCCGTAATCTTCTTGTGCAGCAGGCTTAATAGAACTAAGGGGCTGTGACAGGCTCTGATCAAGAGTGCCTGACTATGCCTGCCCTTTCTGCCTAGCTACTCCATTTATAAAAGCCATGCTATAGCTTCCATGAATGAAACAGGATCTATGAATGGAGGATGGCCTTATGATTGATAGCCCCCCCCCCACCCCCATTCAAAGATCCTGTTTCATTCATAAAATCTGTTGTAACAGATTGTATGAATGGAGAAGCTGGGCGTAAAGAGCTAGCATAGCCTGGTACTCTTGATTTATGTGTGCCTGTTAGTTCTATTAATCCAGACACAACTGAAGATTATGGCGGCGGGGGGGTGGGAGACATTGGAGGAGGAAGCAGCAATAGGACACATCTTACTACAAGTAAGTCATGTTTCTTGTGCTGATTTTTTTTTTTAATTGTTTTAGGTAAACTTAGGCTTTAAATGCAGCCAGTGTAAATAATACATTTAAGTATAAATATAGTATACAACGAATGTACAATATTTATATGAAGAGCTGTGTAAATTGTTGGCACTATATAAATACCTGTAATAAACAAATGTTCCAAAAGAATATTGTCTATGAAATGTATTATCTTATTGTTAATTAATTGTCCTAAATCTATTAAATAAAGAAGTATACATCGTCAGGGCCGTCTTTAACACAGGGCAAAAGGGGCAGCTGTTCCGGGCCAAGTCATTATTGTGGGGCCCAAGGCAGCTTCCCCTTGAGCCTGCACTGTCCGCAAATAGTTGATAAGTGGATTCAGGAGGGCCCAAGAAAATGTTTGCCCAGGGTCCAATCAGTATTAAAGACGGCCCTGTACATCGTGTACAGGAACACAGAAACCACAAAATCCACATGCTTTGATTTACTAAGTGATCTATCAAACAGTTCTAAATAATTCTGAAGGGAATACAGTTCCTAGTGTAGGTGGTAGAATGAAAATACTGTCAGAAACCATGAAATCAGGCCGAGACAGAAAATCAGTCAAATCACACTTGTTTAATAATAAAAGTAAAAAGAACAAACGTAGTCAAAACTTAGCCAAAGTTCAGTAACCGGAACAGATAGTCAGCCAAGCCAGAAGTCAGGGATCAATGTAGTGGAACAGCCAGCAGGATCTGGAGCCAGAAAGGATGTCAGCAAAGCAAGTCTTGAACAGAATCGCAGGAGATAGTTTCTGTGATGTTGACCAAGGCGAAGGCAGAGCTCCTCTGGACTGGATGGCTTAAGTAGGCAGGACTGACGAGCAGGATCAACAACAGCTAAGTAACTGTGGAGATAGATGGGATCTGGCAATTAGCCGACAGCTGAGCGGCCAGCTCAGAGAAGGAAGGGCTGAGCCCAGCCCTGAAAAATACAAAAACCAAATCTCACAACCAAAGTTCAGCAAGAACTTTTCTCTGTCAACAGTTACTACAAAAAAGACTGGGGGGAATGTTTTATTGATTGGATATATATGTTTGTTTGTTTTTTAAAAAAATTCTTAACCCCTTCCGTTTACAATACCCTATGACACATGCTCAGAATTTCCATAGACATGTGCGCAATGTATGCGCTTCTTGGAGATTGTGAGGATTCTGCCAAGTTCTTTTTTCTTCTATTTTTGTAATTGTTCTTTATTTTTCTTCGGTTTGTGTAATTGTACATCATCACTGTATTCTCGTTGCATCTTAAAATCTTCAATAAATATAATGTTAAAGAGATAACATTATATGGGGGGCATAAAGTAGAAAACCCCGAAAGTGTACACTACATGCCATGGTCTAGATGCAACCCTATAAAGGACATACCAAGCTGTTTCAGTTTTCCAAATGCTCTATAAGATTCACACAATTTATTTGTAACAAATCTGCTTAAAGGGAACCCATACCCTTTTTAAAGTGGACCTTTCATCTGCTATATTTGTTTATGCTTGTAGATCTCTAGGCTGTGTTCACAAATATTTTACACAGATCAGCCCCCCTGCTGTAGCCGCTCATCTTGTGACTTGCTAGAAAGTCGCAATATAAAGTCTCAATGATTACTGGGTGAGTGGTGGCTGGAGAAAGGCCTTTCCCCTGCCTGCATGTGCAATAGCCTGATAACATCATATAAGTATAGGCAAAGTCAAAGGCGTACAGTATCTCACATAAGTGAGTACACCCCTCACGTTTTTGTAAATATTTTTTTATATCTTTTCATGTGACAACACTGAAGAAATTACACTTTGCTACAATGTAAAGTAGTGAGTGTAAAGCTTGTATAACAGTGTAAATTTGCTGTCCCCTCAAAATAACGCAACACACAGCCATTAATGTCTAAACCGCTGGCAACAAAAGTGAGTACACCCCTAAGTGAAAATGTCCAAATTGGGCCCAATTAGCCATTTTCCCTCCCTGGTGTCATGTGACTCATTAGTATTACAAGGTCTCAGGTTTGTTAAATTTGGTGTTATCGCTCTCACTCTCTCATACTGGTCACTGGAAGTTCAACATGGCACCTCATGGCAAAGAACTCTATGAGGACCTAAAAAAAAGAATTGTTGCTCTACATAAAGATGGCCAAGACAGGTGCTGGGGGGGTCAGCTTGTCAGTGCTCAGACCATACGCCGCGCATCAAACTGGTCTGCATGGCTGTCGTCCCAGAAAGAAGCCTCTTCTAAAAATGATGCACAAGAAAGCCCTCAAACAGTTTGCTGAAGACAAGCAGACCAATGACATGGATTACTGGAACCATGTCCTATAGTCTGATGAGACCAAGATAAACTTATTTGGTTCAGATGGTGTCAAGCATGTGTGGCGGCAACCAGGTGAGGTGTACAAAGACAAGTGTGTCTTGCCTACAGTCAAGCATGGTGGTGAGAGTGTCATGGTCTGGGGCTGCATGAGTGCTGCCTGCACTGGGGAGCTACAGTTCATTAAGGGAACCATGAATGCCAACATGTACTGTGACATACTGAAGTAGAGCATAATCCCCTCCCCTCGGAGACAGGGCCGCAGGGCAGTATTCCAACATGATAACGATCCCAAACACACCTCCAAGACGTCCACTGCCTTGCTAAAGAAGCTGAGGGTAAAGGTGATGGACTGGCCAAGCATGTCTTCAGACCTAAACCCTATTAAGCATCTATGGGGCATCCTCAAACGGAAGGTGGAGGAGCGCAAGGTCTCTAACATCCACCAGCTCAGTGATGTCATCATGGAGGAGTGGAAGAGGACTCCAGTGGCAACCTGTGAAGCTCTGGTGAACTCCATGCCCAAGAGGGTTGAGGCAGTGCTGGAAAATAATGGTGGCCACACAAAATATCGACATTTTGGGCCCAATTGGGACATTTTCACTTAGGGGTGTACTCACTTTTGTTGCCAGCGGTTTAGACATTAATGGCTGTGTGTTGAGTTATTTTGAGGGGACAGCAAATTTACACTGTTATACAAGCTGTACACTCACCACTTTACATTGTAGCAAAGTGTCATTTCTTCAGTGTTGTCACATGAAAAGATATAATAAAATATTTACAAAAATGTGAGGGATGTACTTACTTTTGTGAGATACTGTAACTAGAACAAGACAAGTAACAGTGCTCTCGGGGAGGGGTATGGGATCAGTGGAAGTGCTGATGGAGAGGGGGGAATGGGATTGGTGGAAGTCCTGGTGGGGTGAGGGGAATGGGATCAGTGGCAGTGCTGGGGGGATGGAAGATGAGATCATTGGCAGTGCTGGTGGCGGAAGGATGGGATCAGTGGCAGTGCTGGTGGTGGTGGGGGGATAGGATAAGTCCACTGAGTGAGATTAGGGGGATGGAATCAGTGGAAGCGGTGGTGGTGGCTGGGGGGGTGGGATCAACCCACTGATGGTGGTGGGGGGGTCACATCAGTGGTGGTGGGATCAGTGGCAGGGGTGGTGATGAGGGGGGGTGGAATCAGTGGCATCGGTGGTGGTGAGGGGGGGTGGGATCAGTGGCAGTGGTGGTGGTGGTGGTGGTGAGGGGGGGTGGGATCAGTGGCAGCGGTGGTGGTGGTGGTGGTGAGGGGGGGTGGGATCAGTGGCAGTGGTTGTTGTGAGGGGGGGTGAGATCAGTAGCAGCGGTGGTTGTGAGGGGGGTGGGATCAGTGGCAGTGGTGGTGGTGAGGGGGGGTGGGATCAGTGGCAGCAGTGGTGGTGAGGGGGGGGTGGGATCAGTGGCAGCAGTGGTGGTGGTGGTGGTGGTGGGGGGGTGGGATCAGTGGCAGCAGTGGTGCCATCCTCCCCCACCACCACCTCTGCCTCTTACTGATCCCATCCCCCCCCCACCACCACCACAGATCTCAACTCTATCCCCCCATCACCTCTGTAGAGGTGATAGGGGGGATAGGGATGAGATCTGTGGTGGTGGGGGGATGGGATCAGTAAGAGGCAGAGGTGGTAGAGGTTGGGATCAGTTGCACTGGCAATTTTTCACTTACTTAGTCAGTCAGTTGATTCCCCTTCAGTATTCCCATGCCTCCAGGGATGGCTCTGTGTCATGGGGTCTTCTCGCAGAGGGGAGAGCTCCTCCCCCTTCACTCTATTGGTGTCAGCTGACTTTCAGGGTCCACCTCCGCCTCCCTAGATGGCTTCTCTCTGGAGTGGAGAGGATAGGTGGGTTGACCCCCCCAGCGGAACGAACAGGCAGGCGGGCCCCTCACAGTAGTACTGCCAGAATGGGCAGGTGGGCCCCTCACATGGGCAGGCAGGGCCCTCACACTGGCAGACAGGTGGGCAGGTCCCTCACACTGGCAGACGGGCAGCCAGGCCGCTCACACTGCCAGAGCCAGAGCGGGCAGGGCCCCCCCCACTGTGTCAGAACTCCAGGGCCCAGTCGCAAGTGCGACTGCTGTGACCCTGGTAGTTCCGCCACTGGGCAAAGTCACTGGAACCCATGGTCTTCCTTTTAGGGATAAACAGTAGAGCCTTAAAAATAGAATTCCAGCCTAAACATAACTAATCTTAAAATTGTTCCCTCCCCCCTCCTAACACCCATGCTGACTAACCCGTGTAAGTAAGATGTATATACTTACCTATTTTCAGGACACTCCAGTCACATGATCTGGCTCCCATGTGTCAGCCTGCAGCTGCTGCAGGGGAGAGGTGGGAGCACCGACAACAGCTGGAACATGGAAGCCTATGGGTCACTGCTCCTGGATTTCCCATCTGTTGTAGAGCGCTCGCTCCTCCCCCCTGCAGCCTCCGCTGGTTGACACAGGGAGGGGACTATATGACTGGACTGTATAGGGATTGGTTTTAGAAGGGGGGAAGGGACAGTTTTAAGAATAGCTAGGTTTATGCTGGAATTCTATTAAAAAAAAAAAAAAGATACAGTTGCTGTTTATTTTTACATGTCATGCATTTATTCGAGCAGACTTGTAAAGTTACTTAGAGGTCCACTTTAAAGGATTTTACAGGCTTTTCAGACTCAGTGGGCTGAATCAAATGGAATTAATCTTCAAGGGATTCCATTATGCCTGCTGAGGGCCACATCTACTTAATTCCAGAAAAAGTATAGCACTTCAATAATTGACATTTAAGTAACAATTGCAACTTATAAAATGTTACCTGAGAGAAAGGGGGCAATAACATTCCCTGAAGTACTGAGCTGCAAAATCCATAAGGAATCAATAATAGAATCTTTTTTAGTTTAAAATTTTCAACCACTACGCGCCGCCAATAGAGGGTTGCATGTCGCACTAAAAACTCTGATGCCTGGTTCACAGTTCTACCTGGATGTGATTACATTGAAGCTGAAGTTTAGTCTGCCTTCCCTGGTTCCTCCTTTCCCCCCCTCATCAAGATTCTAATTATATTTTTAAATAAAAACCTTTTCATTCTTGTCATGTACCTTATTTTAGACAACTGTCGCCACTGGGTCTTTGTGCTTCTCCAAGCAATGCAAGCAGATCATGGCTGGTAGGATGAGCTGTCAGTGTGCTATACATACTGTAGTTTCCTCAAACATCACAGTACCCAAGCCTCCTCCAGATAATCCAGGGAGTTGGTCACACACCCCTTCCAGCACAGAAGGTGATTGACAGCCTTAGCTGTGCATGTTTCCCATGTGCCCATTCCCTCCACTTAGGTCTCAGATTACACTCAACTCCCTGCCCCTATGCTTTGCAGTGTGTGACATCAGATCCCTGCCCCCTGTCTTCTGTAGCTGAGAAATAGTCTTTGATCTGTGTACTTTGAACAGCTGTCCAGAAGAGAGAGCTGCAGATAAACAGGTACAATTTGTGTAGGATGATTTGTTTCATCGGTCTGTATCACCTGAGGCTTGTCACTTGTCACAGTGGCCATATGTAAGAGTTTACAACCACTTTAATTACTTTTATAGCAAAAAACATCCTGCTGCCTTGCTTTCCAAGAGTCTGCCCGCATTGAATGTAATAGGTACTTGTTGGATGTAGTACAGGGAGTAGGAGCATGCCAATCTCAGTAGAAACTGACCTCCCAGCAGCTTCCCTTGCTAGGATTTTACAAGCCTTATGATGTTACAGAAATATTACAAGCTATTTCTTGCTACAGGAACAAGATAAAAAAAATGCATGCTGGGACATGCTCTACAGGGGAAGTAGGAGGTTTGGGGTTAAATGTGGGTAATGCCTGGACATATACTTAAAGTGGAGTTCCACCCACTTATACAATTCTTCAGCATCCCTCACTAAACTGTGCACTGTAAAAAAATTCGATATTTTTTTTTTTCTTTTATCAGCACCTACTGTATATCTGCTGTATTAGTTTTTCACTTCATCCTCCCTGGCCGTGGCCCATCACTTCATTTCCTGCTTGCAATGCTTTCTGGGAAGGTCGTGGCAACTTTCTCTGACACTGCCATTGCTATGGAAACCTGACCTGAAACCTATTACACTCCTTTGCTGCACTGAGCATGTGCGAGATCTGCAAGGATGAGATCCAGGAAGAAATACAGTCTGGCTTCAGTTGCCCACACTTAAGATGGCCACGGCCTGCTGCAAGTTTGTAAAATAACAAACTACTGCTATAAACTAACAAAACAGGCCTTAGTTTACAGACTAACTGTACTAGAATACATTAAGCTGTTGTATTATAGGGGTATTTTTATTTAAAAAAGTATAATTTCGTCCGGAACACCACTTTAAGGTATAAGCTGTCTTAAAATGATACACAAATAATTCTCAATGTGTCCACAATCTACAGGTTACACTTGATGGAAAGAGAAAAGGCTGAACAAAGAAGTTTTAGCTGTGAGAAAAAGCTCCTGGAGAGTATTGACAGGTTGTCCTCCTGTCTGAGTGTGAATGTTGAGGAACAAGAAGATCCTCTCAATGTTTTGGTGACAAAGGTAATTCCGATAACATATCTTTGTTCATTTGATCAGTGGGATTGTTGTTTTTCATCAGTCATAAAATGATACAAGAAAAGTCAGTTGTTTCTGTAGATGTAGAGTACAAATCAGAGGAACCTAGTGCTTACTTAGTAATATGGCCACCCCAATCCAGCATATTCCTTAGTGATTGTCTGGGTCCGACAACAGGTGAACAAATCTGTGGACAAGGCCAATGAGCATCAAGTAGCCTAGATTTGGCCACAGAGAACAGTTGTGTATACAGTGGCGTCACTAGGGTTGGTGTCAACTGTGTGCGGTAAAACATGGTGTCACCCCCCCACCCCCCCCATATTTTTTTCCCCCATATAACGCATATATTGGCCTTCAGAGCACCCTGCCCTAACCGAGGGCTCCCGCGCTCATGCACGGGAGTGACGTCATTGCAGCTCCACCAATACTGTGCATTATCTGCTGTCCTCAGGGACCGATCTGATACAGAGATCCCTCTGTATGGTGATCCTCTAGATTGATTTGTCCCTGGGGACAGCAGACAATGGCATCATTGGCATTGATGATTTGATTCGGATTTTGGAACTGACCTGCTGACACGGTGTTGCTTGATGGACCGGATCTGATGGCTGCAGGGAAGATGGCAAGATGCTGTGGCCTGCCGACAACAAGGCATGTTGCTTGCTGGACTGTGATAGATAGTATCTGATGGCTGTAGCCAGGGAAGATGGCAAGATGCTGCTTGTGACCTTCTGCTTGCTGGACAGATCTGATGTTGGTGTGGGTCACTGTCTGTCTACACCTGGCCTGTGGACAACCCCCCCCCCCTTATCAGAACAGCTTAGGGCTATATAATATAGCTGTGTGTGTACAGCAGGAAAGAACAATCTCCCCTCCTCTCGGTTATCAGCACAGGGCGCCGGACACATACACTCCTCCCACACCAGCTCTCAGGTGTAACTGGGTGGTGTGGCAAAACCATGGCAACTCCCAACTTCCCCTCACCTATCACACCTCACCTGTTAGGTAAACAGTACACCCATCCCAAACAGCAGCTGGAGAGGAGAGGAAAGTGTGCAGCTGCGCCACCTGGGCGGAGATAGTAACAGGCTTAGCAAAGTAGGAGGAGGAAGACACAGGCCAGGCATGGCCGTTGCGCTGGAGGTGTTCCGGGTCGGCTGAAAAAAAGAATGCCGATAGGAAGCCAGGGCTTTGGTCACCCTCGGGAGAGTCGGGATGGTGTCACCCCTCTAGCAGGTGTCACCCGGGTGCGGACCGCACCCGCCTAGCGACGCCACTGTGTGTATATATGTAATACAATCCTACTACATGAAGACCTGACGTTTAGCCAGCTCAATCATATATGTTAATATACATGTAGTGGGTATGTGGGAACATAGCCATTTACCTCTGGTTCCAGCTTCTCTTCAACAAGAGTAACGATCATACAGGTGTCTCAGCCTGTCTGGTGTCTGTGTGTTTCCTGTTTTCATAGATATGAGATTACTGCTGGCCAGATTGGCAAACTATGGCCAGCTTAAAGCCCAACTCCGGACAACTAAAAAATGATCCCATACTGAGGGACTGTGCCCGCTCTTTTTTGTCTACTGGAACAAAAAACAAATAAGATTTACTTACCCAATCCTAGGTTCCTCCCTGCAACTAGACCGGTGCTTGCCACTTCTTCTCACCCAAGCTCTAGTGGTCAAGGGTCCTGACATCATCAAGACCAAAGCAGGGTCCATAGCCCTGCATTGAATGTGATGATGCTGAGGGACAGTCCACTGCCAAAACATAGGGGTGGATGATCAGGTAACTAAAACTGTATTACCTTTCCCCTACACAAAGGAAGCTAATAACCATTGCAGTGCGAACAGAGCCCTACTGCAGTGCAGTGTGTAATGCTAAATTGGGGCTTTCAAGTTTACCCAAAGTCATTTTGGATAAAGAAGAAGAAATAAAGAAATAAACAGAATGCAATGACTTGCAAATCTCATAAACCCGTTTTTTATTTACACTAGAAAATATATCAAATGTTTAAACTGAGAAAATGTACCATTATAAGAAAAAATAAATAAAATTGGAAATTAATGGCAGCAAGACATCTCAAAAAAGTTGTTAAAGGGCCATGTTTACCATGGTGTAGTATGCCCTCTGTAAACATCTGGGAACTGAGGAATTCATGCTATTGTCATAGATTCGGCATGTGGTTTAGCACTGTTTTGCTGAAATGTTCAATGGCCTTCCCTGAAAAAAACATCATCTGGATAGAAACCATCTGCTGCTCTGGATATATCTTTCAGCATTGATGATGCCTATTCTGATGTACAAGCTGCCCATTCCATATGCACTAATGCCCCCCCCCCCCCCCCCCATACCATCAGAGATGCAGACTTTTGACATGAGTGCTGATAATAAGCCGGAAGGTTCCTCTTCTATTTAGTCCAGGAGATGTGGCGCCCATGGTTGCCACAAAGAATGTCAAATTTCGATTTGTCCAACCACAGAACAGATATAGCTTTAACTTTTAACACTTTTGAATAACATTCATATGGGTAACATTAATTTTATAATTATATAATATTAGTAAAACAGTAACATAATTTTACATGTAAACAATTAATAAGAAAAAAGTATTATTATATAACTGCATATTGCATAGGATCAAGGTTGCATACTGTACTCACAAAATCAAGTTTCTAAATGTTTCACATAGTTGGTAGATATATGGTCAGTTTTCAAACGGAGAGAGTTATGCACCGTGTAATGACCCCAAATGGAGACCAACAAAGACCACAGTCCACAGGACAGAGAGAACCAGAGGCTGCACACACAAGGACCCCACGGAAATGGAACAGGAGTCCCTGCCAAACTGTTGCCAACCAGACAAGGTGTCTATAGTCATTCGTTGGGGTTTTTTTTTTCAGATGCTAGTCTGTATAGATAAGCAAATACACACTTATTGGTAGGTATACTTGTGTAACAGGACTTTAATATAATCTATATATGGTTGTAAGAAAAATGAAGTGATTATAGCTGACAAAGTAGGATACCTGTCCTGTCGGGTAAATCACATAAAGAGGATAATAACCTGTATATATATATATATATATATATATATATACATATCTCCAATGTTCACCTGAAATCTCATGTCCGTCCACTTCCCAACTTTGTGCTGCAATGAGTGGCAACACAGATTGGGATTTATATACCTAGCAGGTTTGATTGCTCGTTAGATCGCCCAACTGGCGATTATAAACAGCTGGTCAGCAGAGATGGAACGCTGGTGCCCTGGGCTGTGGTGTCCAGCATCCATCATGGGTCCCTCTGCGCCATGGCGCGCAGCGCACCCACACCCACGAAGGGGCGGAGACCTGTCCCGCATCATCGCGTCACCAACACTCGCACACCAAAATTCTTGTCATTGGATCATATCTATGTCAACCCAAGCTTACTAGATGAGGTGAAGCTCTGCTGGCTATCATCATCCAATCATATACAAGCAAAAACACATTTTTTTTTTCTTTGTACATGATTGGGTATTCTTTGTAAAATGAATTTCCACCACATTTACTAAGCTAAGGGAAAATTCCCTTGCAAAGTGTAAATTCCCTTGCAGAGGGAATAGCCTTTTTCCTTTAGTAAATTAAGCCCATAGAGTGGGTGAATCTCTCAAGATGGGATACAGATAGAAATGACAATTTAAAATGGGTTTTAACTCTTTCTGTACTCCATCCAAAGCTTAAAATAAAAGTTGTGGTGTTAGAGTTGCTTTAACACTACCAATGTTAAAACTTCTGCTGATCAGATGTGTTAATGCAGAATTTCAGGTACTCAATACATTTTAAACGTTGTGCCCCTCCCATCCACCAGCTGATGCAGAAAAAAATTCTTGTTTTGTCCAATGTTGCCACATAAAATGCAGAACCAGCAATAGCCACTGGCCCAGCATTGTACGTGATGACATCTACAAGAGGGGTAGTGACATGACCGATCAGAGACTGGCAAATAGAGAGGCTGGGCAGGACTAGTCAGTATCCAAACTGGCAAGTGGGCCTGTGGAGTAAGAAAAGTTTTTTTTTTTTTAATCAAGGTTTTATTGCTCATTTAGAATCTAGTATCAAGGATACACATACAAAAACTAAAGGGTCAGAGGTTAACACAAGAGGGTCAGGACCAAAGCCAATGGATATCTATATTGAGGGAACCATCAATGTCCAGTGGAGACCATTATGACATATACCATATGTCTGAATCATTGTGAGGTGGTTGAAAAACGACCATACTAAGACAAATACGACATGCAGGCCAAAAATTACCAGCCATAAGTTGCCCGTCATCACTAGTTACCTCAAGTATGTTTATGGTAAAGGAAAATAGAGAAAAAAAAGCCTAGAGAGGAAAAGAAAAGGGAAAGATGATGTAGAGGAGGGTGCCTAGCCAAAGTCTGGAGTTACATCTTCCTTAATATATGATGGGAAAATTTCATATTTCCTTATTAAAGTTGTCTCACAATATCTAATAAAGCCTCCAAAAGCCTAGTTACCGTAACTGACTTCATGCCAAAGGAATGTCATTACAAACTGACCAAGTCCTTAAAAGGTCATGGTCCTTGCAAGGAGAGTTGGCCATTTCTTTAAACACAAGTTCTACTTACTAAAACTATAACTTGGAATATTCAGTCTCATATCAGACCTGCATCATGCATGCGTATGGTCTGATTATCTGTTCCACACCATGCGAGCAGGCGGACGGGACTTCGTGGCAGAAAAGACATCTTTAGTTAAGTATTCTTTTTTTCTACAAGGGGTCTTCAAAACATTTCTGCACTTTTATATATATAATACAGTTAAAAAAGTGCGGAAACTTTTTGAAGAACCCTTGTATTTTCTAATATTATTACATTGTTACATTTGTTATATGTATCTGTAATCACTTAATTAAATGTTATACGTCTAAGTATTTGTATGATCTCTCTTTGCACATCTCAAATACAACCCCAAAAACATAAACTATCATGTAACCGTAAAACAATATACTACAAAAACAAGGTGTAAAAAATCAGAGAAACGACTGAAGTTTATTTGATTTTAAGAATTCAATCCAGGTGTACCATATTTCAATCAATTAAGCATGGCATTCCTGTAAGATAGTTGGTAAATCCTCCATTCTTATGATATGATTAAGCTCAGTCACCCATTCTTTCACGCGGGTACTGTAGTTGATCTCCAATGCCGAGGAATCAAAGTGCGGCCTGCACATCAAAGGAATCAGAGATCTTTTTTAACATTGGTGACTGACCCAGGGATGAGTAAGAGAAGTTTTGCTCCTTCTTAGATCGTCCCCTTAAAATGAGGGAAGAATTTATTATCAGCTGGGCAAGTACAAGTTTAAAATATTTTAGATGCCTGCAGTTAGGCTTTAAGTTGTCTATATGGCCCTATGATTTCAGTCAAAAAGGCTTTCCAATAAGAGTAATTCCTTGCAGTAATAACTATAGGGACGATGTATGAAATTTGTGCAGTAGAAAACAATTGTTCATGTATATAATAACTAATCTGAATGCTTGTGGCAGTAATTACATTAAGAAACTAATATCTTGGTTTGAGCAACAAAAAAAGTTTCCCGGTAGCCTACTTTATGTGTGCTATATTCCAGGCAGAAAAGATGGTGAGAGAATATATTTTGCAAAAATCCAGAGTGACAAGTCTTGAAGACACCTTGGCCAGCCAACAAGTGGAGTTTAAAGCCAGTCGGGATACCATAGTGAAGCTGGTCTCAGAGACCGAGAAACACAAGAAAGCCATAGCCAACTTTCCAGCAGAGCTTAAATCACTAAAACAGGTGAGGGAGTGCTCCTGTGTTTGTCTCTTGTCCTCTGACACACAACAGTCACAACATGAAACCAAAATTTGTTCCTTGTCTTTGTTTCCACGTTGAGTGACACAGTGGGTCTCCATAACCCAAGGTTACTCTTTACAGTGGGTGTCTGGAGATAAATGATCAATTTGACTGTTTCTTCTACAAATTCCAGGGTCACATTTCATGTCATTTTATTGCTTTGCAGATATAACTGCACTTGTGACCCACATTGTCATGAGTTGGGTCACACTTCAATCTTTTCTGATGTGCTGTTTTCCAGTAAAATATAGAGGATGTTGTGTTACTATAATGCCAAAGTTTCTTGCCCTTGTTTCAGAAATATGTGATTTTGTTTGGAAAGGATGGGTACATGCTGTATGCTGTTTTATTGATTAACAAAAAAAGTCTTTACCTTTTTCTTCAATTTAAACCCCAGCCATTTTTTTAGTTGAATAGCATGGGTAAAGAATTAAGCTGACTATACGCAGTACAAATTTTGGCTGGTTTATGAAGACCCGTCCAAAATTCACCTCATTGGCCACCTTTAGCCTGACATTCCTCAATTTAAAAAATCTAAAGAGTCAGGCAAAAATGGACAGGTCAAAAAGCTGCTGCATACAATTAGATGCAGTGCTGTTTGGGTGTTTGGACAGCTGGCGGGACAAGCTATCAAAACACAATAGCCACTCTGGGACATTCATTCATCTGCATTCTATACCGTGGATGGAAGAATCTGTTTTTTAGTTCAGCCTGCAGGTGTCAGCTTTATACTCTGTTTCCTGCTTCCCCCCCTGAAAGTGAGGGCATTCCCAACTATAGGGGAAGAAGTTGGGGCGGGGAAGGGGGGAATTTTCCCAGAACTGGACCAAGGATTCCAACCCTTCCAAAAAGTTTTGGCTGGGGTTGGGGGTTAAATCCTTTAAGGCATGAAAGTATAATTTATTTTTTATCTAGGACACCAAGATTCCAAGGCATAGAGAAATAATTTCTGCCTCTCCATTGTACAGTTTATCCATGAAAGCTTAAAGCGGAGTTCCACACAAAAATGGAACTTCCGCTTTTCGGAACCCTCCCCCCCTCCGGTGTCACATTTGGCACCTTTCAGGGGGGAGGGGGGTGCAGATACCTGTCTAATACAGGTATTTGCACCCACTTCCGGCATAGACTCCCATGGGAGTCTATGCCTCTTCCTGTCCCTCTGCGCTGTCTCCTGGGAAACACACAGCTCCCAGGAGATAGCGGGGACCAGTTACGATGCGCAGCGCGACTCGCGCATGTGCAGTAGGGAACCGGGAAGTGAAGCCGCAACGCTTCACTTCCTGATTCCCTTACCTAGGATGGCGGTGGCAGCTGCCGAGAACCGAGCGGGTTCTCGGCGTCGCCTGCCGACATCGCTGGACCCTGGGACAGGTAAGTGGCCATTTATTAAACTTCAGCAGCTGCAGTATTTGTAGCTGCTGGCTTTTAATATTTTTTTTTTTTGGCGGTTTAGGTGGACCCCCGCTTTAAGTCTCATCTGTGTAAGCTGAAGCTGGAAATAGCAGCTCCAGCCTCCCTGATTGCCCTGGTCCTGCGTATGCCATTACTGCTGGGAAGAGTAGGCGTGAGCCTTCTTTTCCCCTGTTCTTTGAGGGACAAGTGATAAGGAGGGGTGATATATATGCGATTCCCATACAAAGAATTACGCAACTATAATTCCATAACCTCTGGGTAGAATCTTGAGCTTCACTTGGGGATACATATCTAACTCATCTTGAACAATATTACAAGGGCATATACAGTATCTAACAAAAGTGAGTACACCCCTCACATTTTTGTAAATATTTTATTATATCTTTTCATGTGACAACACTGAAGAAATGACACTTTTCTACAATGTAAAGTAGTGAGTGTACAGCTTGTATAACAGTGTAAATTTGCTGTCCCCTCAAAATAACTCAACACACAGCCATTAAAGTGGATGTAAACCTGAATTTTTTTGGGGGGGGGTTTTTTTAAGTCATAATGTAGAGTATAAGATTTCCTATCATTTGAGCCCAGTCTTGTCCAGCTCTGAGCAATCCATGTTATTGTTCAGTGAGATCAATCTTGACAAACAGAGAAAAACTTTGTGCCCTGAGAATGTGCAGGTTTTTAAGGAGTGCCTTGACTGGAAAAAGGTTGAGAAACTCTGGTCTGAAGTAATACACAGGGATGTTGGTGCATGACTCTGTGGTCCCAGCCTTATTGGTAGTTGCTTTAAAGGATTATTAACTTTATTAACTAATTATTATTAACTAAAGTATAATACCTGCCACAAATGTTTTTTAGTTTTAAGTAGTGTATGAAGGGTTTAGAATAGATAGATAGATAACGGAATGTATTTTATTGGGATTTTATGTGATAGAACAACACAAAGTGGCACATAATTGTAAAGTGGAAAGAAAATGATAAATGGTTTTCACTTTTTTTACAAATATATATCTGAAAAGTGTGGAGTGCATTTGTATTCAGCCCCCCCGAGTCAGTACTTTGTAGAACCACCTTTCGCTGCAATTACAGCTGCAAGTCTTTTTGGGTATGTCTCTACCAGCTTTGCACATCTAGGGAGTGAAATTTTTGCCCATTCTTTTTTGAAAATTAGCTCAAGTTCTGTCAGATTGGAAGGAGAGCGTCTGTGAATAGCAATTTTCAAGTCTTGCCACAGATTCTTAATTAGATTTAGATCTGTAATTTGATTGGGCCATTCTAATGCCCCGTACACACGGTCGGACTTTGTTCGGACATTCCGACAACAAAATCCTAGGATTTTTTCCGACGGATGTTGGCTCAAGCTTGTCTCGCATACACACGGTCACACAAAGTTGTCGGAAAATCCAATCGTTCTAAACGCGGGTGACGTAAAACACGTACGTCGGGACTATAAACGGGGCAGTGGCCAATAGCTTTCATCTCTTTATTTATTCTGAGCATGCGTGGCACTTTGTCTGTCGGATTTGTGTACACACGATCGGAATTTCCGACAACGGATTTTGTTGTCGGAAAATTTTATATCCTGCTCTCAAACTTTGTGTGTCGGAAAATCCGATGGAAAATGTGTGATGGAGCCTACACACGGTCAGAATTTCCGACAACAAGGTCCTATCACACATTTTCCGTCGGAAAATCGGACCGTGTGTATGGGGCATAACACATGAATATGCTTGGATCTAAACCAGGCATGTCCAAAGTCTGGCCCGCTGGCCAATTGGGGCCGTGTTCTGGTTTAATATGGTCCCACTGGATATATATATCTTTTGTGGCCCCCAACGAATCCCAAAGCGCCACACGGTGCTCTGGGATTTGTTGGGGGGGCCACAAAAGATATATACCGTATTTATCGTTCAGTTCTGGCAGCCTTGGAGGGGTCAGGGAGGGGGCGAGACGAGTGCTGTCAGATTACATACAGGAAAATCTCCTGTTTACTCGTCCGCCTCTGTAATAGGAAGTCCCATCTCCTGGGCCGCCATTGAACGACTGTTCTGTCTATCATAGGAGGCGGGACTTTGTATTAAAGAGGCCACCGAGTAAACAGGAGATTTTCCTGTATGTAATCTGTTGGTGCTCGTCCCACTCCCCTCCCTGTCCCCTCCGAGGCTTCAGATGGGCATGGATCAGGCTGCACTGATAGCAGTGGTGAGCTGCATTCATGGCACATGTGAGGCTGCATTCATGGCACTTGTGAGTCTGCATTCATGTCAATGGTGAGGCTGCATTCATGTCAATGGTGAGGCTGCATTCAGGTCAATGGTGAAGCTGCATTCATGTCAATGGTGAGGTTGCATTCAGAGGCTGCATTTATGGCAATGGTGAGGCTTTATTCATGGAAATGGTGAGGCTGCATTCATGTCAATGGTGAGGCTGCATTCAGAGGCTGCATTCATGGTAATGGTGAGGCTGCATTCATGGCAACGTTGAGGCTGCATTCATGCCAATAGTGAGGCTGCTTTCATGGCAATGGTGAGGCTGCTTTCATGACAATGGTGAGGCTTCTTTCATGGCAATGGTGAGGCTGCATTCATGGCACATGTGAGGCTGCATTCATGGCAATGGTGAGGCTGCATTCATGGCGATGGTGAGGCTGCAGATGGGCACTGATTAGGCTGCATTGATTGGCACTGACCCTTATTTTGCTTCACAGTTCTTTATTTAACCACTTCAGCCCCGGACCATTATGCTGCCTAAGGACCAGAGGACTTTTTCCAATTTGGCACTGCGTCGCTTTAACTGCCAATAGCGCGGTCATGCAATGCTGTACCCAAACGAAATTTGCGTCCTTTTCTTCCCACAAATAGAGCTTTCTTTTGATGGTATTTGATCACCCCTGCCGTTTTTATTTTTTGCGCTATAAACGGAAAAAGACCGAAAATTTTGAAAAAAAATGATATTTTCTACTTTTTGTTATAAATAAAATACAATAAACTCAATTTTAGTTATACATTTAGGCCAAAATGTATTCGGCCACATGTCTTTGGTAAAAAAAATGTCAATAAGCGTATATTTATTGGTTTGCGCAAAAGTTATAGCGTCTACAAACTAGGGTACATTTTCTGGAATTTACACAGCTTTTAGTTTATGACTGCCTATGTAATTTCTTGAGGTGCTAAAATGGCAGGGCAGTACAAACCCCCCCCCCAAATGACCCCATTTTGGAAAGTAGACACCCCAAGGAAATTGCTGAGAGGCATGTTGAGCCCATTGAATATTTATTTTTTTTGTCCCAAGTGATTGAATAATGACAAAAAAAAAAAAATTTACAAAAAGTTGTCACTAAATGATATATTGCTCACACAGGCCATGGGCATATGTGGAATTGCACCCCAAAATACATTTAGCTGCTTCTCCTGAGTATGGGGATACCACATGTGTGGGACTTTTTGGGAGCCTAGCTGCGTACGGGGCCCCGAAAACCAATCACTGCCTTCAGGATTTCTAAGGGTGTAAATTTTTTATTTCACTCTTCACTGCCTATCACAGTTTCGAAGGCCATGGAATGCCCAGGTGGCACAAAACCCCCCCAAATGACCCCATTTTGGAAAGTAGACACCCCAAGCTATTTGCTGAGAGGCATGGTGAGTATTTTGCAGCTCTCATTTGTTTTTGAAAATGAAGAAAGACAAGAAAAAACATTTTTTTTTTTCTTTTTTCAATTTTCAAAACTTTGTGACAAAAAGTGAGGTCTGCTAAATACTCATTATACCTCTCAGCAAATAGCTTGGGGTGTCTACTTTCCAAAATGGGGTCATTTGGGGGGGTTTTGTGCCACCTGGGCATTCCATGGCCTCCGAAACTGTGACAGGCAGTGAAGAGTGAAATCAAAAATGTACGCCCTTAGAAAGCCTGAAGGCGGTGCTTGGTTTTCGGGGTCCCGTACGCGGCTAGGCTCCCAAAAAGTCTCACACATGTGGTATCCCCGTACTCAGGAGAAGAAACAGAATGTATTTTGGGGTGTAATTTCACATATTCCCATGGCATGTTTGAGCAATATATCATTTAGTGACAACTTTGTGCAAATAAATAAATAAATAAATAAATTTGTCTCTTTCCCGCAACTTGTGTCACAATATAAAATATTCCATGGACTCGACATGACTCTCAGCAAATAGCTTGGGGTATCTACTTTCCAAAATGGGGTCATTTGGGGGGGTTTGAACTGTCCTGGCATTTTATGCACAACATTTAGAAGCTTATGTCACACATCACCCACTCTTCTAACCACTTGAAGACAAAGCCCTTTCTGACACTTTTTGTTTACATGAAAAAATTATTTTTTTTTTGCAAGAAAATTACTTTGAACCCCCAAACATTATATATTTTTTTAAAGCAAATGCCCTACAGATTAAAATGGTGGGTGTTTCATTTTTTTTTTTCACACAGTATTTGCGCAGCGATTTTTCAAACGCATTTTTTTTGGGAAAAAACACACTTTTTAAAATTTTAATGCACTAAAACACACTATATTGCCCAAATGTTTGATGAAATAAAAAAGATGATCTTAGGCCGAGTACATGGATACCAAACATGACATGCTTTAAAATTGCGCACAAACGTGCAGTGGCGACAAACTAAATACATTTTTAAAAGCCTTTAAAAGCCTTTACAGGTTACCACTTTAGATTTACAGAGGAGGTCTACTGCTAAAATTACTGCCCTCGATCTGACATTCGCGGTGACACCTCACATGCATGGTGCAATTGCTGTTTACATTTGTCGCCTTTGCGCGAGAGCAGGGGGGGACAGGGGTCCTTTTTTTTTTTTCTTTATTATTTTTTTGCTTTTTTATCTTATTTTTAAACTGTTCCTTTCATTTTTTTTTAATCATTTTTATTGTTATCTCTGGGAATGTAAATATCCCTTATGATAGCAATAGGTAGTGACAGGTACTCTTTTTTGAAAAAATTGGGGTCTATTAGACCCTAGATCTCTCCTCTGCCCTCAAAGCATCTGACCACACCAAGATCGGTGTGATAAAATGCTTTCCCAATTTCCCAATGGCGCTGTTTACATCCGGCCAAATCTAAGTCATGAAATGCTCGTAGCTTCCGGTTTCTTAGGCCATAGAGATGTTTGGAGCCACTCTGGTCTCTGATCAGCTCTATGGTCAGCTGGCTGAATCACCGGCTGCATTCTCAGGTTCCCTGTTGAGACAGGAGAGCCAAAGAAAAACACGGAAGACAGTGGGGGGCATTCCCTCCCACTGCTTGTAAAAGCAGTCTAGAGGCTAATTAGCCGCTAGGATTGCTTTTACATGAAAGCCGACCTCTGGCTGAAAAGAATGATACCAAGACGATACCTAAACCTGCAGGCATCATTCTGGTATAACCACTCAAAGTCGTGAATGGCGTACCTGAAGACAAAAAAATGGTTAACAATAAAACACAGTAAACGGTAAAGTATAAAAAAATTGCATACCTGAAAAGCAAACATGATAAAACATAATAACAATAAAACATTGCAGAAAAGAATACAGTAAAAAAGAGCAGAACAATAGAGAGAGAATAGAGAGAGAGAGAACAATAAAACGACAACTATTTTTTTTATTTTATATATTTTTTTTTTTTTACACTTTTTTTTGTAACTAACTTTTATAACTGTAACCGGTTCCAGGTTCGGGTCTTTCAAAATGCTATGGCATCTTGGGAGACCCTGTGAAAGTGTGCCTAGTCTGTGCAATGCTGTACCCTACGCTAATACTCAACTAGTGAATGGTAGCGTTCAAAACATTCACCAATGCAAAGACCAGGATTGTCAGGACAGGAGGGACAATAATAGCGAGTGTCACGCCTATATCCACGCTTGCTGCAGACACGACATCTTTTTTGGGGGGGTTCGTTGGGTAGGGGTACTCGGGAGGACATAAAGAAAATGCCTCTCATGCAGCCGACTGCATTTGGTAGGGGATGTGAATGGGGGAAGTACGGGCGCTGCAGAAGTGGTGGGTTCCCAATTAGGATCGGCGAATGCAGCAGGAAGGGCACTATGGGCACGACAGGCCTGTTTGTCTTCTTCTTGGTGGCAGCGGGACACTACTTGTGCTTGCCACCTCACCAACTTGAACTGCACTTATGGGACTCGCCACGTCACCAAGTGTTACTGCAGTGCTGGTTTGACTATGACCGGGGTGTACTAGGCCGCTGGTGCTTGCCAGTTCACCAAAACGCTACCCAAAAAACTGTTAGCGATCGCAGGGATCAGGCCTGACTCTGCAAACGCTACAGTAATGCGTTTAGTGTTTTGTAAGTGACAGTGATCGATCGATACTGCACTTGGGTGGGCAGGGCCGGGCAGAGGGGCAAAACGCAGGTGCTAGCAGGTATCTGGGCTGATCCCGCTAACACTGCGTTTTTGGGAACCCTAAACTGCTGGGGACGCTAGTATAGATCTGATCGGATCAGATATTGATCCGTTCAGATACCTTACCACTAAGGGAGGCGTATGCTGCGTGCGTGGGTGTTAGCGGTACTGACGCTAACCTGACGCTGCCTGGGGCTGGTGCTTGCCAGTTCACCAAAACGCTACCAAAAAAACTGTTAGCAATCGCAGGGATCAGGCCTGACTCTGCAGACGCTGCAGTTATGCGATTAGTGTTTTGTAAGTGACAGTGATCGATCGATACTGCACTTGGGTGGGCTGGGCTGGGCCGGGCGGGGGGGCAGAACGCAGGTGCTAGCAGGTATCTGGGCTGATCCCGCTAACACTGCGTTTTTTGGAACCCTAAACTGCTGGGGACGCTAGTATAGATCTGATCAGATCAGATAGTAATCCATACAGATACTATACCACTAAGGGAGGCGTATGCTGCGTGTGTGGGTGTTAGCGGTACTGGCGCTAATGTGACGCTGCCTGGGGCGACGCATATCACCGCCGGTCGATCAGGGGGCTAAACCTTTATTCGGTAATAAATGGTGGGTGCCCTGACACTATAAAAAATAAATGAACTAACCAGCGTCACCCATAACAGTTATACGGTGATCAGTGGTGAAAGGGTTAACTAGGGGCAATCAAGGGGTTAAAACATTTATAAGATAGTATATGGGGGTCCCTGTCGCTATAAAACGCTGACGGCGAACCTAAATATTTACGTCCCTAACTAGCGTCACCAGTGACACTAATACAGCGATCAGAAAAATGATCGCTTAGCGACACTGGTGACGGGGGTGATCTAGGGGTTAAAACTTTATTAGGGGGGGTTAGGGGGGTACCCTAGACCTAAAGGGGGCTAATACTCACTGCCCTAACACACTAATGCCCCGTACACACGGTCGGTAATAAATGGCGGGTGCCCTGACACTATAAAAAATAAACAAACTAACCAGCGTCACCCATAACAGTTATACGGTGATCAGTGGTGAAAGGGTTAACTAGGGGGCAATCAAGGGGTTAAAACATTTATAAGATTACACTAATGCCCCGTGCACACGGTCGGACTTTGTTCGGACATTCCGACAACAAAATCCTAGGATTTTTTTCTGACGGATGTTGGCTCAAACTTGTCTTGCATACACACGGTCACACAAAGTTGTCGGAAAATCTGATCGTTCTGAACGTGGTGGCGTAAAACACGTACGTCGGGACTATAAACGGGGCAGTGGCCAATAGCTTTCGTCTCTTTATTTATTCTGCGCATGCGTGGCACTTTGTGCGTCGGATTTGTGTACACACGATCGGAATTTCCGACAACGGATTTTGTTGTCAGAAAATTTTATATCCTGCTCTCAAACTTTGTGTGTTGGAAAATCCGATGGGAAATGTGTGATGGAGCCTACACACGGTCGGAAATTCCAACAACAAGGTCCTATCACACATTTTCCGTCGGAAAATCCGACCGTGTGTACGGGGCATAACTGCCACAAACTGACACCAATGCAGTAATCGTTCCGCCGCAACGGAAACTGCCGAGCCGAGGAGAGATGACATCACATCCCCTGCCTGTGTGTACTACACACAGGCAGGGGAGGATTCTCATTGGCTGGGAGCGACGAGAGATGAGGGGGAGGCCATCCGATCGTGGCCCCCCCCTCGCGATCGCTCCCAGCCAATGAGAATCCTCCCCTGCCTGTGTGTAGTACACACAGGCAGGGGATGTGATGTCATCTCTCCTCGGCTCTGCAGTTTCCGTTGCGGCGGAACGATTACTGCATTGGTGTCAGTTTGTGACAGTTATGCCCCGTACACATGGTCGGATTTTCCGACAAGGCTGCACTGACAAGGCTGCACTGGGGCAAAGCTGCACTGACAAGGCTGCACTGACAAGGCTGCACTGGGGCAAAGCTGCACTGACAAGGCTGCAGATGGACACGATAACGCTGCATTGATGGGCATTTAAATGTAAGTTTTTTTTCCTTAAACTTCCCTCCTAAAAGTTTTTTTCCTTAAAATTCCCTCCTAAACTTGGGGCGCGTGTTATACGCCGATAAATACGGTAATTTTAATGGTTCAAAGAATGTCAGGCAAAATGGTCGGCCCTCACGCATGTTCACTTCATCAAATCTGGCCCTCTTTGAAAAAAGTTTGGACACCCCTGATCTAAACTATTCCATTGTAGCTCTGGCTGTATGTTTAGGGTCGCTGTCCTGCTGAAATGTGAACCTCTACCCCAGTCTCATGTCTTTTGAAGACTATAACAGGTTTTCTTCTAAGATTGTCCTGTATTTGGCTCCATCCATCTTCCCATCAACTCTGACCAGCTTTCCTGTCCCTGCTGGAGAAAAGCATCCCCACAACATGATGCTACGACCACCATGTTTCACGATGGGGATGGTGTGTTCAGGGTGATGGGCAGTGTTATTTTTCTGCCACACATAGCGTTTTGCTTTTAGGCCAAAAAGTTCAATTTTGGTCTCATCTGACCATAGCACTTTCTTCCACATGTTTGCTGTGTCCCCTATATGGCTTCTCGCAAACCTGCAAATGGACTTCTTATGGCTTTCTTTCAACAATGACTTTCTTCTTGCCACTCTACCATAAAGGCCAGATTTGCTTAGTGCACGACTAATAGTTGTCCTGTGGTCATTGGAGTTGATTTGCTAAAGGCAAAAAGACTGTGCAGTTGCTCTCTGCAAGTGCAGTTGTTCTAAAGCTTAATAAATGAGGTTAGGCTCCACTTTGCAAAGACTACCCAATCACGTGCAAGGAAAATAAAAAAACTGCATTTTTGCTTGAACATGATTGGGTGATGGATGTCAGCAGATCTTCTGCTCATTTACTAAGCTCTGGAGCAAGTGCACAGTCTTTTTGCCTTTAGTAAATCACCCCCATAGTCTTCTACCTGAGCTGTGGATCTCTGCAGCTCCTCCAGAGTCACCATGGGCCTCTTGGCTGCTTCTCTGATTAATGCTCTCCTTGCCCGGCCTGTCAGTTTAGGTGGACGGCCATGTCTTGGTGGTAGGTTTGCAGTTGTGCCATACTCTTTCCATTTTCGGATGATGGATTGAACAGTGCTCCGTGAGATGTTCAAAGCTTGGGATATTTTTTTTATACCTAACCCTGCTTTCAAATTCTCCACAACTTTATCCCTGACCTGTCTGGTGTGTTCCTTGGCCTTCACAATACTGTTTGTTCACTAAGGTTCTCTAACAAACCTCTGAGGGCTTCACAGAACAGCTGTTTTTATACTGAGATTAAATTACACACAGGTGGGCTCTATTTACTAATTAGTGACTTCTGAAGGCAATTGGTTCCACTAGATTTTAGTTAGGTGTATCAGAGTAAAGGGGCCTGAATACAAATCCATGCCACACTTTTCAGATATTTATTTGTAAACAATTTATAATTTTCCTTCAACTTTACAATTATGTCCTGCTTTGTGTTGGTCTATCACATAAAATCCCAATAAAACACATTTACGTTTTTGGTTGTAACATGACAAAATTTGGAAAATTTCAAGGGGTATAAATACTTTTTCAAGACACTGTAGATAGATTCCCACCAGCACAGCTCATCTTTGTGAGCAAAAGCTGTTCCTGCCTTTAGTTTTAAGTAGAGTAGGAAAGGGTTAACCCTCCTGTACTTTCCTTTAATCAATAATGCTCTTTACCCTGAGCAGCATTGTTAATTGGAGCGTTGTGTAGATGGAACGTCATGCCGCTGCAATCTCGGGGTGCACGGTTGGGCTTTCCAGTGTGCTGACACAGGGCAGATTTTTTTGTACTAAACAAACATGTAATAGAAATTTTTAAAAAAATCATATTTTTTTACTTGTTTTGCAGCCACAAACAACGTGTAGCTCGGCAAAGCAGTAAAGCAGAGCATGAGCATGTAAAGAAGAAATATGGCTGCCCCTACGTAAACTGAAATAAACACAGAAACTACGTTCTTTTAAAACATTATTAATTAGGTTATTTACATCAAGCTTATCACTTTTACTTGTTTGACTATAAGCAGTGAGGTCCATACATTTTACCTTTACTGCCCAGTGTTATATCTTGCATTTAGGAACGAGATGAAGCTGTCCTAGCCAAGAGAAATGCTGAGAGAGAAAAAGAAATTCTTCAAGAAAGACTGAAGGATAACCATAAAGAATGGGGGAGCCTGCGCCAGGAACTGATGGAGAAGGAGCAGAAGATAAATGATCTGGACAGGACTCTGCAAACCTCCGGCTATGAAGCTAAAGCTGCTCACAGCCTGCACCAGAGTTTCATAAGTCAGCTGGCCACCATCCTGGGCAATGGATTTACAACTGTGCCGAGAACTGAGGAAGCTGTGAAGGAGCGGATCCAGGAAATCTGCCGCAGTGAGCACACATGGAAGTCTGTGAGTGAGATGTACTGAACTGTAATATATGAATAATAGGTGGAAAAGTTACAGCTAAACTCTAGACAGATTAAAACACCAATTCTTGCAGGTGTATTTATATATATATATAAAAAAAAAAACCTTAACGTGGAATACCAGGCTACACCTATCTAATCTTTAAAATGCTCTACCCCCTGCTCCTAACACCTATGCTAACTAACCTCTGTAGGAAAGATGTATATACTTACCTATTTTCAGGCTACTCTGGTCCAGTCATGTGATCACACTCAGTCAGAAACAGCTGCAGTAGAGTGGAGGAAGCGCTGCCAACGGATGGGCTATAGAAGCCTATGGGTGACATCACCACTCCCAGGCATTAAAACGGTTGTCGAGCGCTCTCTCCTTTTCAGTAGCCCAGAGTGGCCCAAAAATTGGTAAGTATATGTTGTATATCAGTGGCGGCATATCCATAAAGGGCGCAGGGGCGCCCCCCCCTAATCCATGCGCCTGGACCCTAATCTACATGCTGGGTGCAGGATGAAATGGGGTTCTTTTTTTAGAAGCACATGATTAGAGCCTGAGGCTCTAATTGGCTTCAAAAAAGGGTGGGCTCAGGGCAATATGGTTGGTAACTAGGCAAGCATAAAATAGATTAATAATGGTGTAGCACTACCCCCGCAGGAGCCGCTGGTTTATTTTGGGTCCTCTGCTTTTGTCCAGCCCTAGGTGGGCCCAAACCTCACTGACCCCACCAATATACCTTTCTGTAAACGTTAATAGACACACAAGAACTAGGCTCACAACTCAAGTTAAAGTCAACCAGCATGACCATATTACTGTATTGAGTGTACAATCCGCTTCACAGGGTCCCTTGCATGGATTTTGAATTCCAGCATATTCTGTGAACCCAACTGCATAAGAAGTAGCTTTCCATATGAGATAAATTGCCCCAAGTGACCAAACAAAAGTAACAATTGAGATCCACTATATCACTTGAGCTCTCAGATAAAGGAGGCTAGGTTTAGGCCTGAGTGCGAGGATTTAAAGTTATGCACAGGTCTGCCCTCATGGTAAAGGTGTCTGACTATAGTCCTTAACGTGATTCTTCTGCCGACTAAGTTGGGGCCCTTGAAGACATTGATGTGCAAGGAAAGAAGGATATGTCTGTAGACTGGGTGGTACAGTACTACACCTCAGAAATTAGTTTGAGTAATGGAGAGGAATCTCTGAATATAGTTGAGTACTCAGATGGAGGCAGGCACAATTTCAGCATAAAAAGTAGCAAGACCACCTCAAGTGCAGCAGTGAGCAGTAGTAAAGTTTAATCTACTTGGTGCTGGAACTATACTGCCAGAGTGCATTTATGGTGGCGATGCTAGTTCTACGCTGACTGGGTATGTACTGTCCAAAAGAAAAGGAGGATGGTAGCAGAGGGAGCAGGGAACAAAGGGGGCTTGCAGAATTATTAATTACAGGAGGGGCAGCCCTTTGAAAGACTCTTCTGATGGCTATATTTGGGTGCAGGTGCTGTGATGAGGGCAGTGCTGCGCTGCCCCTGGATGTCCTAACACCCAGTCTCAGGCTCGGATCTCCACTGGTGTGGTCTCCTGTTGGCAGGTGAATATCCAGACAGAGGTGCTATCTATCTAACTCCCTCAGAGCCAAGAGGAGGAAATTTCCCATGCATTTTAATAAAAATAATGTCTTCACTCCCCCTACTGCACAGTGGCTATAGGGATCTGTAATGTAAGGAGTCTTATATGGCTTCCGTCTTAAACAACAATTCTGTGCAAAAATTTTAGACAGGTGTGAAGTAAGAATGCGTTAAAAAATATATATTTTAATTATTTGTAGCGCCCACCTACTAAATAAAAGTGTGTGCTAAATAGTTAGTGAGGGTTAGTGTTAGGTGAAAATTCCAGGCATTACCCTGTTTGGTTTAAGCCCGGTTGGGTTTATTTTGGTGGGGAGAAATGACAGAGTAGAATTGAGGGTGTGACCACCTGTATTCTGTTGAGAGTGATGCCAATTAGTTGTATGGGTCACCCAGAACCAATCATTAATTTGAATGGGCAGGGGCTTTCAGGCCTATATAAACTGTGGGTCACATGCTCAAGGGAGTCTGGCTGATGGGAAAAGAATGGCAGAGGAAGACAGTATGTAGAAGCTGGTGCAGTTTAAGAGCTTTCCCCTCCGGGGAGGGGAAAGTGCCTTAACAGGAGGAGAAATGGAGGAGATAACAGTAGGAATCTGCAACATCTAACAGGAGGAGGCTGCTACTACCAACAGAAGAAGGACTGGGAGAGGACCCTCTATGGCAAGCATGGACGGTTGCTCAGAAGTACATGTGAGTGTAAACCCAGGGGAACAGTAATTCCAAAGACTGAGGGTGTTAAGGAGCTGACCGTGGAGTCTTAAATAGTTATCACCTGTGAGAAATCCTAACAGTCAGTCTAAGAACTCTATTCAGAGTATTGTTCTTAGGGCTTAAATTTGGAAATGCTGGGGAAGTAGTAGTAAACAGGAGGGAGAAGATTTGCAGACCATTACAGGAACCAAGTTTATGAAGGCAGCTCATATTTCTGGAGGATCTACTCACATTCTTTATGCTATGCGTCAATGGAAAGAATAAAGTTCATGTTTGTTTGTTTAAGACTGTCTGCGGTGTCATCAGTGCAAGGAAGGGGGGTAATAGAACCACACTGGCGAAAAGGAAAGAACTAATTAGCAGCTCCTACGGGGGTAGTGCGCTTCATTTATTTTTATCAATTTACAAAATGCAAAGTGAGCGAACAGAAAAAAAATCTAAATCAAAGCAATATTTGGTGTGATACCCAGTATCAATTCTTCTAGGTACACTTACACATTTGTTTTAGAAGGAACTGGGCGGATAGGTTGTTCCAAACATCTTGGAGAACTAACCACAGATCTTCTGTGGATGTAGGCTGCCTCAAATCATTCTGTCTGCACATGTAATCCCAGACAGACTTGACGATGTTGAGATCAGGGCTCTGTGGGGGCCAAACCATCACTTCCAGGACTCCTTGTTCTTCTTTACACTGAAGATGATTCTTAATGACATTGGCTGTATGTTTGGGGTCGTTGTCCTGCTGAGGAATACATTTGGGGCCAATCCCATGCTTACCAGAAGGTATGGCTTGATGGATAAGTACTGTATCTGCCTGTGTTTCTCAGCGTTGAGGACACCATTGATTGGGGAACATTGAGGACTGTAGAAACAGTGGTTGGCCAAGGAAACTTACTGCAGCAGATGAAAGACACATCATGCTTACTTCCCTTCTACATCAGAAGTCCAGCAGTGTCATCAGCACAGAACTGGTGTAAACCAGTGAGACCCAGGTACATGCATCTACTGTCCGGAGAGGTCTGGGCAGAATTGGTCTTTATGGAAGAATTGCTGCCAAAAAGTCATACTTCCGACGTGGAAACAAGCCTAAGTGACTCAACTGTGCACGAAAATGTAGGAACTGGGGTGCAGAAAAATGGCAGCAGGTGCTCTGGACTGATGAGTCAAAATGCGAAATTTTTGGCTGTAGCTGGAGGCAGTTTGTTCACTGAAGGTCTGGAGAGCGCTACAGTGAGTGTCTGCAGGAAACAGTAAAGCATGGTTGAGGTTCCTAGCAAGTTTTGGGCTGCATTTCCACGAATGGAGTTGGAGATTTGGTCATGATCTATGTAGTCTTCAATGCTGAGAAATACAGGCCCCCAATTTATTCTGCAGCAGGACAACGACCACAAACATATAACCAATGTAATTTAAAACTATTATCAGCGTAAAATAAAACAAGGAGTCCTGGAAGTAATGGGTTGCCCCCCACAGAGCCCAAGACATGAAGAGACAGAAGGATTTGAGGCCGCCTACATCCACAGAAGATCTGTTTGCAACTGTACCTAGAAGAATTGATGCTGTTTTGAGGGCAAAGGGTGGTAACACCAAATATTGATTTGATTTGGATTTCTCTTCTGTTCATTTACTTTCCATTTTTTTAACTGATAAAAAATTGATAAAAAAAAAAAAAAAAAAAAACTATTAACCTTCTATTTCTGTAAGCAGAAAAGCATTTTTTCAAACCTGCCTAAAACCTTTGCACAGTACTATATATATACACTACAGCCATAACATTATGACCACTGACAGGTAAAGTGAATAACATTGATTATCTTGTGACAACGACATCTGAAAGTCAGTGGGCTATATTAGACAGCAAGCGAACATGTTTTCCCAAAAGGTGATGTGTTGAAAGCAGGAAAAATTGGCACACAAGTGCCAAATTGTACTGGCTAGACGACTGGGTTAGAGCAACTCCAAACCTGTAGCCAGTGACGGCTGGTGAGGTTTTAGGATGGTGGGGCGACAGACCCTGCCCTTCCTTTTTGATCCCTCCCACTTATCATAAGCTCCACCCCTTATATAATCCACCCACTCCATCCCCTGTATTCCACTTGCTTCCACCCATGGTGTCAGGAGTATACATCTCAGCATCACAGGACAGAATATACAGCCCCAGAATCAAAGGACAGAGTATACAGCTCAGCATCACAGGACAGAGTATATAGCTCAGCCTCACAGATCAGGGTATATAGCTCAGCCTCACAGATCAGGGTATATAGCTCAGCCTCACAGATCAGGGTATATAGCTCAGCCTCACAGATCAGGGTATATAGCTCAGCCTCACAGATCAGGGTATATAGCTCAGCCTCACAGTTCAGGGTATATAGCTCAGCATTACAAATCAGGGTATATAGCTCAGCATTATAGATCAGGGTATATAGCTCAGCATTACAGATCAGGGTATATAGCTCAGCATTACAGATCAGGGTATATACAGTAGCTCAGCATTACAGATCAGGGTATACAGCTCAGCATTACAGATCAGGGTATACAGCTCAGCATTACAGATCAGGGTTTATAGCTCAGCATTACAGATCAGGTGTGTAGCGCAGCCTCACAGATCAGGGTATGCAGGTATACATCATCTGTCCTGTATACAGCTAGCTATATACACCCACATTCCTTCCTGTATATAGAGACCTTCCTCCATCATCACTGACTGCAGATATACATCATCTGTCCTGTATACAGCTATATATATAGTAGCAGGACAGATGATGTACAGTATATTAGCAGTCATTGATGATGGAGGAAGGTCTCTATATACAGGAAGGAAGAAGGTGGGTGTATATAGCTGTATAAACTACACAGGACAGATGTACTCACAATTTGTGTATATTATCTGTGTAGTGTATACAGCTATATATACACACATCCAGGAAGACTAACAAGTGACACCTCCTGATTGACCCTTAGTAGTCAGTACATGGCAGAAATCCCCAAAATGTATTTGCAGCCAGCAAGACATGATGTGGCAGTGGCACACTTACTGACACCCTGATGCTCCAGTCCAGCCGCGCGATCACTCAGTCATCCACCCTGGCCTGGGCCTAGTCTGCACTGAGTGGAGAATGACTGAGAGCAGAGAAGTGTGTGCGGAGTGGAGGGATGGCTGCGGATGTCAGTGTCAGAGCAGAGAGAGAGAGACTGAGTGAAGAGTGAAGACTGACTGAGCCTGAGGCCCGCAGCGTAGACATTTACCGTTAGCTGGAATCACAGAGGCACCACTCAGGCCTTCCTTAATCCACCACGCACAGTCCACAGCACAGTGAGTGGTGGCCGGGAAACCGGAAGTGACGCCGCGGTGCCACAAAAAGCACCGTCCTCCAGTCCTCGCCAATCAAAAACAGCACAGGAGCCAAAGGGACAAATCATTGTAGAAGTGGGAGTGTTTGCGGGTGCATCTCTTGCGTCCCGAACACTACCTAAACATAGACGAATCAGCTTCCCAGTTACAATCAGCTGATTGCAAGGTGTAAAAGCGTCCCATAGACAGCTGTGTGTCTGGCACCTGGACACACTTAAAGGACCACTTTTTTTTAATGACTAGCTTGGAGGGGGGGCACCTGTGCACCCCCTATTGAAGGGCCGCCACTGCCTGTAGCTCTTGTGGGATGTTCCTGGTCTGCAGTGGTCAGGGCTGACCAAGGAAGGAAAACTGGTGAACCAGCAACAGAGTCATGGTCAGTCAAGGCTCATTGATGCATGTATACACTGCAGCATCTTACAAAAGTGAGTACACCCCTTACATTTTTGTAAATATTTTATTATATCTTTTCATGTGACAACACTGAAGAAATGACACTTTGCCACAATGTAAAGTAGTGAGTGTACAGCTTGTATAATAGTCTAAATTATTTTGTGTGGCCACCATTATTTTCCAACACTGCCTTAACCCTCTTGGACATAGTTCACCAGAGCTTCACAGGTTGCCACTGGAGTCCTCTTCCACTCCTCCATGATGACATCACAGAGCTGGTGGATGTTAGAGACCTTGCACTCCTCCACCTCCCGTTTGAGGATGCCCCACAGATGCTCAATAGGGTTTAGGTCTGGAGACATGCTTGGCCAGTCCATCACCTTTACCCTCAGCTTCTTTAGCAAGGCAGTGGTCGTCTTGGAGGTGTGTTTGGGGTAGTTATGTTGGAATATTGCCCTGCAGCCCAGTCTCCAAAGGGAGGGGATCATGCTCTGCATCAGTATGTCACAGTACATGTTGGCATTCATGGTTCCCTCAATGAACTGTAGCTCCCCCGCGCCGGCAGCACTCATGCAGACCCAGACCATGACACTCTCACCACCATGCTTGACTGTAGGAAAGACACACTTGTACAGTCTTTGTACTCCTCACCTGGTTGCCGCCACACACGCTTGACACCATCTGAACCAAATACGTTTATCTTGGTCTCATCAGACAATAGGACATGGTTCCAGTAATCCATGTCCTTAGTCTGCTTCTCTTCAGCAAACTGTTTGCAGGCTTTCTTGTGCATCATCTTTAGAAGAGGCTTCCTTCTGGGATGACAGCCATGCAGACCAATTTGATGCAGTGTGCGGCATATTGTCTGAGCACTGACAGGCTAACCCCCCCACCCCTTTAACCTCTGCAGCCATGCTGGCAGCACTCATATGTATATTTCCCAAAGACAACCTCTGGATATGATGCTGAGCACGTGCACGCAACTTCTTTGGTCGACCATGGCGAGGCCTGTTCTGAGTGGAACCTGTCCTATTAAACTGCTGTATGGTCTTGGCCACCATGCTACAGCTCAGTTTCAGGGTCTTGGCAATCTTCTTATAGCCTAGGCCAGTGATGGTGAACCTTGGCACCCCAGATGTTTTGGAACTACATTTCCCATGATGCTCATGCACTCTGCAGTGTAGTTGAGCATCATGGGAAATGTAGTTCCAAAACATCTGGGGTGCCAAGGTTCGCCATCACTGGCCTAGGCCATCTTTATGTAGAGCAAAAAAAAAATTTTCAGATCCTCAGATTTCTTTGCCATGAGGTGCCATGTTGAACTTCCAGTGACCAGTATGAGAGAGTGAGAGCAATACCACCAAATTTAACACACCTGCTCCCCATTCACACCTGAGACCTTGTAACGAGTCACATTACACCGGGGAGGGAAAATGGCTAATTGGGCCCAATTTGGACATTTTCACTTAGGGGTGTACTCACTTTTGTTGCCAGCGGTTTAGACATTAATGGCTGTGTGTTGAGTTATTTTGAGGGGACAGCAAATTTACACTGTTATACAAGCTGTACACTCACTACTTTACATTGTAGCAAAGTATCATTTCTTTCTTTCTATCATTTGTCTGAGATACTGTATGTAAAGTGCTGTGAAAAGTTGTTGGTACTATTTAAATACCTTTGATAAATAAAATAAGGAATTACCAGAGCAATTTCTTCATGATGGATTTAAATACTCTGGGAGGAATTTAGTAAGGCTTAAACGCCAAACCAATGGTGTAATCTGACCCTGTTATCCTGTGCACTAAAATTATTTAATCTGAGAGATGTACCAGTTTCTATTTACAGAGCATGGCATACGCTAAATTAAAGTGATTGTAAAGCTTGAATTATTTTGTCATTAATATAACAAACATGTAATACTTACCTGCTCTGTGCAATGGTTTTGCACAGAGCAGCCTGGCTCCTCCCTTCCGTCGGCTTGTTATGAGGGAACCCGAGCCAAGCCACTGCTCTGTGTGTCCATTCACACATGGAGCCGCGGGTCAGCCCCGCCCCTTCTGTCTCCTGATTGGTTCGCTGGCTGTGATTTACAGCTGCAGGAGCCAATCAGGAGTGCGAGTCCCCGTGGGATGCAAGGCTCTTGTGGACATCGCTGGATCGAGAGGGGTATTAGGGGGGCTGGGAGGGCTGCTGCACACAGAAGTTTTTTTACCTTCATGCATGGAGGTAAAAAACCTTGTGTCTTTACAACTTCTTTAAGCCAATGCTCCACTGTTCCAAATCTGATAGTTATAATATATACACCAAGGAAGCAGTGGTGTAAATATTAAGACAAGCTAAAGCTTGGGCATCATCATGTTTGAAATGTGTTGTCATAATTTTATCTCTTATGTGCTAGACAAATGTAGCTGTATTTCTTCACATCTTTTAAACATCAAATTAAACATCTAAAGCAGAGCAAGAAATCTTAAAATGGTATTAAAGCCAAAACTAAAAATGTAATATATTGCAGCTTACTAATCCTCAGACGTGGAGGCTGCATTCGTTTTCTGTTTTTAGGCTATTTCCCTCTTCGTTTTCACCTGCTGATCCAGCCAGTTACCCCTGTCAGCATACACTAGCACAGCGGGGGAGGTCACTGCACCAATATTTCTTGTGTTGATATAGCGATCTGTCAGTTTTTATCTTTTTAGTTCAACCCAGCGTCTTGAACAAAAAAAATAACGTGCAGCGCGTATCGGGCTTTGATTCGTTTTAAATAACCACTCTCAGTAGACCCTACCAGATATGAAGCAACTAGCTTTGTTGGAAGAGCTTCTTTAATGTTTACTGTTGGCCTATACATGCATACTTATATAAACTTACATTCATACAGACATGTGAGGAGCTTCAACAGAAGATCAACAAGCTCAGCAAGCAACTCGAGCAACAACGGGATTTGTACCAAGAGGTCATGGCAAAGTCCTACAAATCTGAGCAATGGCTTCAGGAACAGCAGGATTCCATGAAGCATTTACAAGGCAAGCTGGCCTCAGAAGAGATGATTAAAGATGGTTTTAACACTGAGAGAAAAAGGGTAAGTGATTACATTTCTAACATTTTTGTATTATTCAGCACTAGGTTGTTCTACAAAACCTAAAAGTATAGTGTATTTCTAGTAGGGAAAATCTTCTGAACTTCTGTTTTTAGGTCTCTCTAAGAGAACCCCAGATTAATATTAGGCTCAACAGAGGGTTCTAATCCTTCCCCCCAATCAAACTAAACAAAAAAACTTTGGTTTGGGCATACACTTTCCATTATTCTATATTATGGAAACTTCAAATGCTCTTCAACATAACCAGAAACCAGAGCCGGAAACAATGGCTGGAGATTCTCAAAAGTAGAGTCATCAAAAAGCATAAGAAGCCAAGGGGTGACACCTTATAGCAAGCTCCACTTATGGACACTTCCAGGGTTGTCCAACCTTTTCACCTCCCTGGGCCACAATGGAAGAAGAGGAATTGTCTTGGGCCACGCATAAAATACACTCGCTCATCCAGGTCTTAATGGACCTTGCTTTGTGCACTGGTGCACAGTCATGTTGGAACAGGAAGGGGCCGTCCCCAAACTGTTCCCACAAAGATGGGAGCAAGAAATTTTTCAAAATGTCTTGGTATGCTGACGCCTTAAGAGTTCCCTTCACTGGAACTAAGGGGCCCAGCCCAACCCCTGAAAAACACCCCCGCACCATAATCCCCCCTCCACCAAATCATTTGGACCAGTGCACAAAGCAAGGTCCATAAAGACATGGATGAGCGAGTTTGGGGTGGAGGAACTTGACGGGCCTACACAGAGTCCTGACCTCAACCCCATAGAAAAGCTTTGGTATGAATTAGAGTGGAGACTGTGAGCCAAGCCTTTTTGTCCACATCAGCGCCTGACCTCACAAATGTGCTTCTGGAAGAATGGTCGAACATACCCATAGACATACTCCTAAACCTTGTGGACAGCCTTCCCAGAAGGGTTGAAGCGGTTATAGCTGCAAAGGGTGGGACAACTCAATATTGAATCCTACGGACTAAGACTGCGATGCCATTAAAAGTTCATGTGCGTGTAAAGGCAGGCGTCCCAATACTTTTGGTAATACAGTGTATGTTTGATCTTGCACTAAGCAATACAAAGTGCATAAATGCATAACCAAAATCACCCTACTTATTCTTTTTTATTTATTAACATGAAACTGAAAGGTAGTTACTGAAAATGAGAAATTGTTTATTTTTTAAAATAAATATATACAGCACTGAGCAATTACAATGCTTTTAAACATCCCCCAAAGTTTTAATCCACTTTCACAAAATATCTTCCATCCACTCCTTTCCCCTCTTAAAGTGATTTTATCTGTGAATTGGTGTATCATTTTTCAGCAGTATTTCTTACATCAAAATTATAATGACTTCTCAAAATGATACTCAAGAAAATAGATTTTTAAAAGGGCCTTTAATGAAAGCAGTTAAATAATAGACTCAAGTCTTGCATATTTTTAATGTTTTAATTTCATGTATTACATTTTGTAGTTAACTTCCTGTTCAATATTATGCACATAAGAATATCGGTACTGTAGAACTGAAATATGTAATAGTTTCTACAAAAAAAAGCCTGTATTATTGCATCTCTTATGTGGAAGTTTAACCCACTCAGCTCTTAAAATGTGGGTTTTACAAAAACTTCCACTGACTTAAATTTGCTTTTACTTTCTACTTACAATTTAAAATGTATGTAAATTCCAACAATTATTTATTTTTTATTTACTCAGTTTAGTCTAGTGAATATACCATTGAAAGTGTGTTATATCTGTTCAATAAGTGCAAATGATGTCTGTTGATCCTGCCAGAACTTCAGTGCTGCATTCTGTAGGCTTTTCTCAAGCAGACAGCCATGCGTATTTCAACTATGTGAATTGTGAACTACAGAACACCACCACTGGGGGAGAAGGTCTGTAATCCTTTCCTCCTATAGGGTGACAACACTGGTAACCCATGAACCATACAGTACAGTAAGTGAACGTGGTGACCCTAGGATAGGAAGTGTGTTAGTGGCTGGTTTACCGATAGATAATAAAGGACAAAAAAAAGCCTGGCAAAAGATATCAAATGCCACCAACATGTCTGATGACTAATAATCTACAATATATTACATTGTTGTTCTTGGGCTGAAATAAACTTAGTGCTGTTTAAAGTGTTTGTAACCCTAAAAAAAAATAGAAAGAAAAAAAAATCCTGTGTGATGGCGCGTTTAAAGCACATGAGCGTGAAACACATCGTCACAGCAACAGACGAGCTTGCGTTCCACACTGGTTAACGGCATCCATCTTCCACTTTCCATTCCCTGTTGGTGCCGCAAAGTTAATTCCTCGGCTCGGCTCCCGAACGGTTCACACCACCTCGCAGCGACTGGAAGTGACACCTCCACAAGCAGTGATAGGGGATCCCTCGGCTCGGTTCCCTGGCCGTGTAATACCATCTCGTAGTGACTAGCAGTGACACCTTCAAGGCACGCGGATGCTCCCCGGTTCAGGGACCATCAGGGCCATCAGGGACCCACCCTGGACCAGGCTTCCATCCCTCACTGCATGCCCAATCGGCTGGTCTTTTGAATGACATTAACCCCTCAACACCCATATTAACCAGTGTGGTATCGTTGGCTTATTTTATCCTTTTTATTTATCATCTTTTTTCATTGGAGAAATAAACATGTTCTTATTCATGGCATGATTGACTCTTGCGGTTCTCCTGCTTGATTATTCAGTCCATTGAGCGTTGTCCACTCGTACTCTGAATAGACAAGCTCTCTGCTTATCAACCTCTAAGTTCCCTACCCGACACAAATTTTCAGCTGCTGTTATCTTGTGTGTCAGAGAACTTGTCAGAAGGGACCCTGCTGATAACAGTGGAATGGAGCAGCAGAAAGACACGTCATGTAGAGCTTTGGAGAGAGATAAGTAAACACTACAGATATATGTGCTTAGGTCAAATTTCAAGAATAGGGTTTACAACCACTTTAAAGTTGAATGTTACCCATAACAAAAATAATGTTCTTCAGCAAGAAACAAATTTTCCACATTAATAATTATGCTACCAAAATTAGTGTGTGCTGTAAATATCCTCCAGCATTATCCCTGTTTCTTCTTGCTGGATGGTGCCATTTTGCTGAAGCCCAGAGCCCCTGAGCTACAGCAAATCTTTAGGCTGTCAGCAGATCGGCCTCTTCAAATTAGGCACAGTGCCTAAAAATAGAGAGCAACTGACTGGTGTAGCCATGGTGTTGGCACTACTGACAACAATCCGCCAAATCACCCTGCTGCCAGACCCCCATATATCACCTCTGAGACAATGAGCAGTACTTTTGTTGTGTTTATTGCGGGATACAACTTGGTTGGGGTAAAGGAAGATATGGGATGCCCATAGCACTTATTGAATTGTCATCACATTTGTAGAACATTGATCAGCAGCTTTAGCCCTGAAAATGATGCACTTCTAACATTCACAGTCTGTTCTCCTGCATATCTCCACTGCAGACTATTGCTCCTCTTCCTCTTTTGCACTGACTCCTGCAGAGTATCCCTACCTCGATCTCCTCTTGTACAAATCCTTTGCTGCAAAACTGTTATGATACCTGTGTCATCACTTCTAGTAAGACAAAAAGGGATCACTCTGAATAACCTCTGGCTGTACTTTTTTACTGTAATAAAGTCTCTTGAATGGTGTTGCTTCAGCAAATCAATAAGCCAGAGGCATACAATACCTCTCCCCAGTGGCTCCGTGAGTTTGGTAGCTACACAGTCTTTTGGATGGTATTAAAAGACAAAATAAACCACAAAAAATTACCGCGCTACTCTTAAAGATGTGCTACTAATAATTAGTAGGATATTTCAAGCTGCAGTCCTAAAGTGAGGCGTGCACACATATATACAAAGAAAAATCAAAAAAAGACTGCGCTAAAAAGAGAACACATAATTGACAACATATATGATTATGTAGATAATAAAAAATTCAATCAATCAGGTGATCAAACCAAATATTGTGAGTATAAACAATACAGTAAAAATGAATTATCAATGTAGTAAACCAAGTATAACACAAAATTGTAATATTGAAAACAAATGTGTCAAATGGCAAAAAGTATCCAAAAGTATAGTGGAAATGTTCGAAGGGAATTAGTCCTTAGAGCCAAAGCAGATAGAATAGGTGATCCTACGGTTAAACACCCAGCACCCAGTGAGAAATCCTCCACCTTAATAGATGTACGCTTACCAGAGGTAAGCTGGATAACAGCTTATCTGTGGACATCCACACAGGGGACACAACTCCTTAGATCTCCTCACACGGAAGGGGCAGACAGGAACTTTCTTTCAGCAAACCTCAAACAGCATGCCAGGGGGACCCAGAAGAATAAAAAATTCCTCCATAGTGTGAATCCGTAAAACCATTTATTAAAATAAGGGTAAATACACTTACATAAAATCGTAGTATAAAGATCAAGAGAACAGCCGGCCGGCTTGCATATACCCGTTCTAACGAGATAGGATGGAAACGATGACGTCAGCGCGTCGACCTTCCGACGTACGTTTCGTCCTATTGGACGTCGTCATGGGAACGGGCGACGCACTGACTCATCGCTACAGGATGTTGTGGTGACGCCATCCGAGCTTCACAGCGAGGCTTGGTTTCGTTCTGTGCCTATAAGTAGCGATGAGTCAGTGCGTCGCCCGTTCCCATGACGACGTCCAATAGGACGAAACGTACGTCGGAAGGTCGACGCGCTGACGTCATGGTTTCCATCCTATCTCGTTAGAACGGGTGTATGCAAGCCGGCCGGCTGTTCTCTTGATCTTTATACTACGATTTTATGTAAGTGTATTTACCCTTATTTTAATAAATGGTTTTACGGATTCACACTATGGAGGAATTTTTTATTCTTCTGGGTTCCCCTGGCATGCTGTTTGAGGTTTGCTGAAAGAAAGTTCCTGTCTGCCCCTTCCGTGTGAGGAGATCTAAGGAGTTGTGTCCCCTGTGTGGATGTCCACAGATAAGCTGTTATCCAGCTTACCTCTGGTAAGCGTACATCTATTAAGGTGGAGGATTTCTCACTGGGTGCTGGGTGTTTAACCGTAGGATCACCTATTCTATCTGCTTTGGCTCTAAGGACTAATTCCCTTCGAACATTTCCACTATACTTTTGGATACTTTTTGGATGGTATTACCAGAGTGCTTTACCAGGCCAGAGATACTCGGTACCTCTCCCCGACAGCCTAACACCAGGGGCGGATCCAGAGTCTAGTCTCGGGAGGGGCACTGCCAGAAAATACGTTTTTTGTGGGCAATTTATCGAGGAAATGGCTGGTGTTAGCGCTTCAATTATCCCAGCACCATGGTTGTTATTTCTATTAATATATTGTAATATAAAATTGAATGGTTCAACTCACCATAATGCAGAATCAGTGGGAGCCCTGAGCGTGTCACTTGCCACCGTCGCCTGCCACACATTGCGGATTATCATTAGCCACGTCACCTGCCACATGTTGCAGATTGTCACTTGCCTGCTACCAGATGCAGATTGTCACTTGCCATGTCACCTGCCACACATTGCGGATTGTCACTTGCCTGCCACCAAATGCAGATTGTCACCTGCCACATGTTGCGGATTGTCACTTGCCACGTCACCTGCCACACGTTGCAGATTGTCACTTGCCACGTCACCAGTCACACGTTGCAGATTGTCACTTGCCACGTCACCTGCCACACGTTGCAGATTGTCACTTGCCACGTTACCGGCCACACATTGCGGATTGTCACTTGCCACGTCACCTGCCACCAGATGCGGATTGTCACTTGCTACGTCACCGGCCACACATTGCGGATTGTCACTTGTCACGTCACCTGCCACCAGATGCGGATTGTCACTTGCCACGTCACCTGCCACATCACCTGCCACACATCGCGGATTGTCACTTGCCTGCCACCAGATGCAGATTGTCACCTGCCACATGTTGCGGATTGTCACTTGCCACATCACCTGCCACCAGATGCGGATTGTCACTTGCCATGTCACCTGCCACACCTTGCACATTGCAGATTGTCACGTCACCTGCCACACATTGCAGATTGTCACGTCACCTGCCACCAGATGTGGATTGTCACTTGCCACACATTGAGGATTGTCACTTGCCACGTCACCTGACACACCTTGCGGATTGTCACATAGCTGCTAAGGTGGTGTTTTGCTTGCCTCTTGCTTCTTTGTCCCAGATCAGGCAGCAGAGAGATAATGTAATCTCTCTGCTGCCCACACTGCCTGAACAGTGAGGGCAGAAGTTACTGCAGGGATGCGGGGCAGTGAGAGATGATGTTATCTCTCTGCTCCCCTGCACGCCGGCTCGCTGATTGGCCAGCCGCCTCTGCTCACACCTAGCCTGCTCTCACCCGCCCACACACTGAGCCACACGCCTGCCCACAAACCAAGCCGCCCGGTGCTCCCGCGGAGCTGCCCGCTCTCTCATCTGCTCGGGGAGCCGCCTGCTCCTTCATCTGCTCTGGGAGCTGCCCGCTCCCTCATCCGCCCGCTCCCTCATCTACTCGGGGAGCCGCCCGCTCCCTCATCCGCCCGCTCCGTCATCTGCTCGGGGAGCCGCCCGCTCCCTCATCCGCCTGCTCTCTCACCCGCCCTGCCCACAACAAATTTCTCAGGGGTGGCAATTGCCCCGTTGCCCCCCCTGGATCCGCCCCTGCCTAACACATGGTAATAAGCGGACTATTGTTCCCAGCCAGTCCAGAACTGCAAACGCTGTGTTCCCCGGCCACAGCATTCTCCACTACTCTCAACAGTCCTCCTTTTCTTCTTCACTGACCTTTCTTAAAATGCAAGTCCTGTGTTCCCCGGTCACAGCAGCTTGACACCAACTCCATAGTGAAGATCTTTATCCTGGAATACATCCTAGCAGCTCCTCCAGCCCTCCTCCGTGCTCGGCGCGCCCCCCACTTGGGGATGCCCTGCGGCAGCTACCTAAAACTCCATTCCCCTTTTTCCTGCACCGTCAGAATCTCCCGGGCAGCATGTGACCCCAGCTTATATGGGAGGCCCGCCCCCTGCCAATACCGAATGGGAATTGGTCAGAGCTCCTCACATGAGCTGCCTGCCACTCAAACCTCAGGTCTAGCCCCCGTTCCAGAACAATAGTCCTGAAAGCAGCTCCTCTGAGTCAGAGCACAGGTTATCACACCCACCACTACACTAAACACTCCCAGCCTTAAACCAAAACAAACAGGCCCAACCTAAAGCACAAGCCCATCTAAATTTGCCTACACTGATATCTTAAACCCAGAAAAATCCTATTCTAGCACCTTTCTAAAGGTAGAGGGTACTACACTGGACTTAGAGTATAGGCACTTATTTTTAATGTTTGACATAGCTATAACTGCAAAAGGGGCCAGCCTGAAGGGATCTTGCAGGACTTCATTTCCTGATTAAGTTCCACTTTTAAGGCTCTGAGACTCGGAAGCCTGTCTGAGGACACTGAAGGACCTGTGAGGAAGTCTTAGAAGTTACCCTGCTATAGGGGGAAGCTGTGGAGAACCTGGGAAAGCTCTAAGATGGACTCATCTAGTTTATTCCTACATATAGTTGGTTACCATTAGAGTCTGCTGCTGCTAAAAGGGTACAGATCGCTGGACCAGCCTAAAGGCTCTTATCTGTACTGCTGTTCACTGTTTTTTGTAGGAGTCTGCCAGCTCATATATGCTTACTTTGGGTGTCCTGAGCTCTTACCCCATTTTTTTCAAGTGAGCAATAAAGCAATAAATGCGCTTTTGTTTTGTTCTAAAAGTGACTGGCACCTATATTTCTACACCTATTCATATCCCACCATGCCCAACTACCTACACCCTGAGCTGAAATGTAAACCCGCCCTGATGCCAGGGGTCAGGAGGGTGCTACATAAGTAAGGAAAATTTCAGAGGAACTGCTGTTCGATTGTCACAATTGCTCAGGTATAAATAACAGCGCACAAGTGTCTTTTACAGGGGACTGCTCTTTGAAGTTCTCTAACTTTGAGGCAGGGTCTCTTTAGCCTCATTAGTGTCACATTTCCTCCTGAAAAAATATAAAACTAAAGTTGCATAAAAAAATGCGTTACGCGTTAAAATGTGTTTTTTTTTTTTTTTTTGAGGCCTAAACTTCAAAACCCCAAAACTTTATATATTTTCTGAAAGCGGAGAACCTGTAGAATAAAGAGATGGTAGTTGCAAATTTATATATAACAACATATTCGCACAACTCATTTTCATACCTATATTTTTAGTAAAAAATATACAATAAATATTCTTAGCGCACACAAGCACATTATGATTCACAGTTTTTTAAATTTAAAAGATAATACCGTGTTGCGTGAATGAGATACCGTACATATGTTTGGCCTAAATTTGCATAATAATCAAGACCTTTACAGCTCATCATTTTAATTTAACTGAAAATAATGGCCCTAGAGTTACTCTCCTCACTCCGAAGTGTGTGGTAATACCCAGGACCGGTGCTACCACTAGGCAAACTAGGCAGCTGCCTAGGGTGCACTGCTGTCTAGGGCGCAGCCACAGCCGCTGGTTCGTACTGTTTGACCTTGACCTACAGTAGTCCCAGTTGTATATTTTTTTTGGATGCCTGGGTCTTTGGGGTCATGCAAACAGGTTGTCCCACACTCCCTGTTGCCTCCAATGTCTGGAGCTCGGTATGCCGCCACCCTGCCCTCTTTCAAGATGGCAACAGCAATCATTGGTTCTGCTGTGGGTCTTGAACCGGGCGAGCACTGCGCACCAGATGGGATACTGGTGTGGGCGGTGCCTTCTCTCCTATGGGGAGTATATAGGGTGGTTTGGTAGGTCATTTGGCCTTGTGGTGGCACTGCTGGTACTACCCTTTGTTTCTTTCCCTGGATTGTGCTCATTCAGGGGAGTTTATTTAATCTCCTATATTTCGTCACAGATATAACATTGCTGACGGGGGGGGGGGGGGAGGTGCAAGTAGCTGGTCTTGCCTAGGGTGCAAAATAGTCTAGCGCTGGCCCTGGTTATACCCAATATGTGTTACCCAATTGCTGTGTGCCTAGGTCAGAATTTGACATTCATGAACCAGGAAGCTCTCAGGTCAGAGTGCTTCCATGTTCAAAACAAAGTGGAAGGATCCCATAGTTACCCTGGACATTACTCAGGCTTGTGGTACTATGTAAAAACTGGTTATTTTAGGTAATCCTCTGCATTAACCATTTTAACATAGAACTTCGAGCCAGAGTAACACTGATGGTACACAGTTACATAGTTGGTGAGGCTGAAAAAACACACCAGTCCATCGAGTTCAACCTATGATGTGTGTGTATGTGTTTATGTCAATAGTACATTGTATACGCCTGTATGTTGTGGTTGTTAAGGTGCTTATAGTTAGCTAATAGTTTTTTTTATGCTATTGGCACTCCCTGCTGATACCACTGCTTGTGGAAGAGAATTCCACATCCGTACCGCTCTGACAGTAAAGAACCCTCTACACAGTTTAACCACTTCAGCCGGGAAGATTTTCCCCCTTAATGACCAGGGCATTTTTTGCTGTACAGCACTGCATCGCTTTAACTGACAATTGCGCAGTCGTGCAACGCTGTACCCAAATACATTTTTTTCCCACAAATAGAGCTTTCTTTTGGTGGTATTTGATCACCTCTGTAGTTTTTATTTTTTGCTCTATAAACAAAAAAAAGACCAACAATTTTGAAAAAAAAACAATATTTTTTACTTTTTTGCTATAATAAATATCCCAAAAAATTAATAAACTAATTTCTTCATCAGTTTAGGCCAATATGTATTCTTCTACATATTTTTGGTTAAAAAAAATTGCAATAAGCCTATATTGATTGGTTTGCGCAAAAGTTATAGCATCCACAAAATAGTGGATAGATTTATGGCATTTTTATTTTTTATTTTTTTTACTAGTAATGGCGGCGATCAGAAATTTTTAGTGGGACTGCGACATTGCAGCGGACAGATCGGACACTTTTGACTCTTTTTTGGGACCATTGACATTTATACAGCGATCAGAGCTACAAATAGTCACTGATCACTGTTAAATGTCACTGTCAGGGAAAGGGTTCACACTAGGGGGCGATCAAGGGGTTAAATGTGTTCCCTCATGAGTGTTTCTAACTGTGGGGAGATGGGACTGACTGGAGGAGGAGACATATCGCTGTTCCTAATTACTAGGAACAGCAGATCTGTCTCTCCTCCTCTGTGAGAATGGGGATTTGTGTGTTTACATACACAGATCCCTGTTCTGGTTCTTATGCCTGCAATCGCAGGTGGCCGGCGGATATCGCGGCCGTCGGCCACGCACATCGGGTCCCCCTGCCGTACAGCGGGCGCGCGCCTGCTATGACTCTCAAAGGAGTCAACATATCCATACATCGATTCGAGGGAAGGAGCCAACCTGCCACTGTAAATGTGCGTGAGCTGGTCGGCAAGCGGTTAAGGTTAAACTGCTTCTCTTCCAATTTTAGTGAATGGCCGCATGTCCTTTTAAATTAATTTTTTCTCTATGCTAGGGTCACCGGTGCGGTATTTGTACATTGATATCATATCCCATCTCAAGCGTCTCTTCTCCAGAGAGAATAAGTTCAATGCTTTTTAGACTTTCCCCATAGCTGAGATCCTCCATCTCCTTTATTAGCTTTGTTGCCCTTCTCTGGACTCATCCAGTTTCAGCACATCCTTCCTGAGGACTGGTGCCCAGAACTGGACGGCATACACAAGATGCGGCCGGACCAGAGTCTTGTAGAGTGGGAGAATTATTGTTTTATCTCTGGAGTGAATCCCCTTTTTAATGCATGCCAATATTCTGTTGGCTTCGCTTGCAGCAGCCTGGCATTGCATGCCATTGTTGAGCCTATCATCTTCTAGGACCCCCAGGTCCTTTTCCATCCTAGATTCCCCCAGAGGTTCTCCTCTTAGCGAGTAACTTGCGTTTGTATTTTTGGCACCCAAATTACCTTACATTTTTTAACATTAAACCTCATTTGCCATGTAGTTGCCCAACCCATTATTTTGTTTTGGTCTTCTAGTAAGGTTTCCACATTCTGCGTAGAAGTTATTGCTCTGCTTAACTTTGTATCATCTGCAAATACTGAGATTGAGCGGTTTATCCTGTCCTCTAGATTGTTTATGAATAAATGAAACAGGATTGGTCCCAGGACAGATACTTGGGGGACCCAGCTTTCCACACCAAACCATTCGGAGTACTGACCATTTATTACCACCCTTTGGACTCTCCCCTGTAGCCAGTTTTCAATCCAGGTACTCACCCTATGGTCCATGCCAACAGGCCTGTACAGTAAACGCAAAGGGGTTAAACAAATTTGTTACATATTAACAAATGTCACATACGTGAGTTGGAAGATAATCATAGTGATTTACTTTACTTCCATGTCTCCTACTAGCATTTGAGAGGCTCTGTACAATATAAGTACAGTATATACAGTATTTGTATCTTTAGGGATCTGACACCTTAAAGAAGAAGTAACCTAAAAAAAAATGTATTTTCCCTCCCCTGCAAAGTAAAGGCATAATGTGCTAGTATGCATACTAGCATCACATACCAGCATATTATGTGACACTTATCTGCAAACGAAGCCCACGTCTGCCCCGCTGCAGGCCGCATCCATTTCTGCCCATCTTCCTTCCGGGGCCGTGGACTCCAGGTGTGTGATTGGCCGGAGCCACGTGACGTCACTCCCTCACCGGTCACGACACGTCGTCTGAAGAAATGGCACGGGTGGCCGTTTCTTAAAAATGCTAGCACTGATGACATCATCAGTGCAGTATACAGTAAATATCTCCTAAACGGCGCACGTTTAGGAGGTATTTACAGTACCTATAGGTAAGCCCTATTCTAGGCTTACCTATAGGTATAAAGTATACATAGAGGTTTACAACCTCTTTAATGTAATCAAGCCATGCTTCATAACCTCATAAATAGATTGCAATAGGTATCCACTAGGTCTCTGCTGTGTTGAGAAGGGATTGGAAAACTGCTGGTGAAACGGCAAGGATGTGGAATTCCCTTCCACAGGAGGTGATCTCAGCGGGGAGCATCGATAGTTTCAAGAAAGTATTAGATAAGCACCTGAACGACCACAACATACAGGGATATGCAATGTAATACTGACATATAATCACACACATAGGTTGGACTTGATGGACTTGTGTCTTTTTTCGACCTCACCTACTATGCAATTATGTAACAGATTGAAAACTCAACCAAGTAATGGTTTTGAGACTTGTTATTTAACTTTAAAATCCATTTTTAAATTCTCAATAAAGCCACCAGTTCCCAGGCAAATGATGAGATGTACTTGTACTTAGCTAATAATACCTGTATAAGTAATACAAATGCTCAAGGTTATATTTCAGCTCCTTTGAATGTTGCATATGTTGTGTAGATATTATGTTTTACTCTTTTATATTTTAAATGTTCTACTTAAATAAGCTATTATCCTAACATTTGTATATTCACCATTTCCGTTTTATAGTTCAAGAAGTTCTTACTGCAGATGGCAGAGAAGTTGAATATCAGCCAAGATATATCCTGTGAGAGTCTGATTTCCCAGTACGACATGCTACTGAAGAGAGCAGAAGATATTTCTAAGAGGGATAAAGAATTTCTGAGTGACAATAAAACCCTCATCTATAACCTTCAAAAAAAGGTACCGAAACAAATTTGAGCATTTCCAAAATCAGCTCCAGCATGTGAAAGCAGAATAGATAGGGGTAAGAATACTGTTCCCATGGGGGTCCAATGAAGAATATGCAAGGTCCTTTAAAAAGTCTCCATAAGCAAATTACCAGTTAATCCAGTTGGTTTATATAGAAATATTTAAAGCTCAACTCCACTCAACTTTTTTTTCAGTTCTGGATACAGCAGCGGGGAAGGATTAAGCCACTATCAACTCAGTACTGCTCTCTGTGTCTCTGACAATGTCAGATAGAACAGCAATTGGTGATAAATCTACCCAGCAGCAACCATTCTGCAACAGTGTGTAATGCACACCAATGCCTGGAAACAAAAATGTAGAATGCAATCAGTTTAAGTCACTTTGCGTTCCTTGATCAGCTATGTGACTTAAAGTGATTGTAAAACAACCCATTCAGTTTAAAGTAGAAATGAAAGGCAAAACATTTTTGTATAAATATAAAAATTCATTATAAATACCCTTTTTCCCTTTTTTATGTGATCACATTCCCTCTGTTCTCAGAGCTGGGGGGAGGAGAAGCAGCAGCAGCACACTGAGCTTCCCAGTGAATGTCTGTGCAGCAGGGGCATGTCAGGACAACTTTGATCAATGGAGGAGAGCACACAGCTCTCCTGTTTAGTGTGGTCAGTTTTTAATAGAAAAGCAGTGGGACTGGCAGGAACACCAGGAATTTCACATAAAGGAAGCATACAAAGAGAACGGGATACTGTCTTATACAAGTACATGGTACAGCAGGCACATTTTAGGAATATGAAATGCTGGGGTAATAAACACTTTAGGTGGAGAACAAAAGCTACACACTTAATGCCCTGTACACACGATCGGATTTTCCGACAACAAATGTTGGATGTGAGCTTGTTGGTTGAAAGTCCGACCGTGTGTATGCTCCATCAAACATTTGTTGTCGGACTTTCCGGCAACAAATGTTGGCTAGCAGGTTCTCAAATTTTCCGCTAACAAAACTTTTTTGACGGAATTTCCGATGTGTACACAAGTCCGACGCACAAAAGTTCACGCATGCTCAGAATCAAGCAGAAGGAGCCGCACTGGCTATTGAACTTCCTTTTTCTTGGCTCGTCGTACGTCTTGTACGTCACCAAGTTCCCACGTTCGTAATTGTTGGCCAACATTTGTGTGACCGTGTGTATGCAAGACAAGTTGGAGCCAACAACCTTCGAACAAAATTCCACAGTTTTGTTGTCGGAAAGTCCGATTGTGTGTACGGGGCATAAGGCTGGCTGTACATTATACAATTTTCTTATTCAATTTTCCTTTAGATTTACCAAAGCCATATACTATCAGGTCAAGCCTAAACACTTTCAATGTGTATGCAGTCAGGCAGGCCCTTGCACTACATAGTTGAAGGTAAATCTAAAGAAAATTGAATAAGAAAATAGTATAGTGTATGGCCAGCCTTAGCGTTGACAGGTTTTTGTCCCCTTCAAGTGACTTTTGCATTCCCATCTACCGCAATGCAAAACCTGCTTAAAGCAGGTCAACTGCAGGTCAGAAGGATGTCAACTGCAGGTCAAATGCACCTGTCAATGAATCCCAAATGAGCTCAGAAGTGTCTTAATCTGATGCTGTCAACACAAGCCCATATCTCTTCAACACAGGCGCCAAGTTACACGTACCTTGTAAGGTAATGCAAGGTGCAGAACTCGTGTGCCTAAGTACAAAAGCTCTGAAACCCATAGCAACCAATCAGAATGAATCTTTTATTAATTTTTGTCCAGTCTGATGAATTTTGGTTAGTTGATTTAGGGTTACTTTGTACAGGTCAAATGAACTTTGCACTGCCTTATTACATGAGGCTATTGACATGCATCTGGCTTTGGTGTAGGCTTAGATTGATGAACAAGTGGCAGTGATGTTCTTCAACTGGGACTGCAGCTAGTAGGATATGGAAAGGGTGGAGCAATTTTTTTCTGATTTTTTTAAATTGGGGACCCATGAAGCAAAGCAGTCAATCCGAACTCCCACCAACTTTCACCAGCCGTTTCTGTATGTGTTGCGAGGTTGCCGAGCTGTCAGGCCAAGTATGCTCATACCATTGGAACAAGTCAAAAGAAAATGACCATTAAAAGGAATATTGCTCCAAAATCTATATGATCACTTTGTTTTTATTTGTATTACTTTGTCTAGCAAGTTTTCTATTAGTTCTGTACTCTGCTCAGCTAAGCACATTATATCCCTGTAGGTGAATTCCCAGAGAGAAAAAATAGAGTTAAAATCTTCCCAGATTGAAAAACTGGAGACGAAGATCAAACAGTTTGAGAGAGAAAAAGAGCATCAAGCCTTACTGAGCTCCGAAAATTCAGCCAACGTGACAGCCCAAAAATTGCAGAAGAAGGTCGAGAGACTCCAAGGACAGCTCACTGACATGAAAATTGCTAATCAGAACCTGACGGCTCAGCTTGTCGATATGAACGATTTAAAGGTGAGCTCGCCACTTTAGGAAGTTTAGAGGAAGAATTATGCAGTGCCGCTCTCTCTAAGATCTACAGTAAGAGGTAAAAAAAGTCACTAGTTAGAAGTTTCAAGATAATTCTTGCTGAAACTCAATTGACAATTATATAGAAATATACAGCACTGGCATATTCGGGAGTGCTTTTCCGAGAATGCTGAACCACTCGCCTTGTATCAACAACTATAAATCTTAAAATGCCATACTTAATGTAAAATAAGAGTATAAGAAGTAAAATGGAGTTTTAGCTTACCCCTTAGTTACAGGTTAAAAAAGAGATTTGTGAGTCAAAAAAAGAAAGAGAATGGTAAGTAGTAGAGGTGGCTATAGCTGAATATTTTTTTTTTTTTTTTGTTAAGATAAAGTTTATTAAGAATATACCTAGGAATACAGTTATATAACCAATGTAAGTAAATTACAGTATATAATTAGTAATAATAATAATTAATAAATAGCAAATATAGTCAGAAGTAAATGTTCAGTACATTTAAGAATATATGAGACATATAGCTGAATATTTTATGTGCGTATGAATGTAAAATGTCTGTAACATTATGGCTATAAGGGTTGTAGTATAATGAAGTTGTGGGTGGCAGCATGCGCAGTCTTCAGCAGCTGATATCATTCCAGGCAATAGTGTATGATGATAAAAAAAGAAAACTGCGCTATTAACTATAAAAACCAAGCTGCAACTCAGGGTGTTATACAACACCAAACAGAAATATAAAAAGGTGAAGCTGCGCTAAATAAATTGACCTGTGAGACACTAACCAATAAAAATTGAACAAGTGCACTCACAGCTACAGAAAAAATGTATAAAAATGTAAAAAATATAAAAAAATGTGATAGTAAGTGAACTGACCAAATTTAAATCCAATATGGAAGTGCGTCCGCTTAAATTAACATGAAAATAAAGTAAAATATACCAATAAGACAGATATAAAAACTAAATTTGAAAAAAACAGCATCTGATAATAATGTGACTGACAGTAAAAGTAAACACCTATGATCATGTGAATGACAAATAATCGCAAAAAGTGACAGTGGTGAATACTAAACTCCACCCAGAGAGTAATAAATAATAAAAAATGATAAAAAAATTAGTCCATATGTAATAATGGTGACTATTAAAGACAAATCCAAAAAATGTATTAGTGGCTCATCCATGGTGATAAGTAATCCAGACACCCCAGAAACTGTGAATAGATTGGAAATTGCCTCCACCTGAGCACACGCTGCTGCTTACCGGATAAAAATGGTCCCTTTTTACAGGTGACCACAGATCATAACCCAGCCTGGGGTCTCTACCATACACCAACCGCCTCAGTGATGGTAATCCTCATCCGAAAATGGCACGGTTAATAGATTCCCATAAAACAACAAAAGGCTTGCATAGTGTAAAACCTTTAACATTTATTGTAGTCTAAAAAGACGAATGGACAGTTAGATTGGATAAAAACAGCTTTAAGAAAATCGAGCCAGCCGGCTCTTCATAGCAGCACGTAGCTTCCGGGACTGCGCAACATGTGGTGACGTCAGCACGTCACTCCTCCCTACGCGTTTCGTCACTCAAATGTGTCTCAGGACACATTATTATCAGATGCTGTTTTTTTCAAATTTAGTTTTTATATCTGTCTTATTGGTATATTTTACTTTATTTTCATGTTAATTTAAGTGGATTCACTTCCATATTGGATTTAAATTTTGTCACTTCACTTACTATCACATTTTGTTATAAATTTTATTTTTCTGTAGATGTGAGTGCACTTGTTCAATTTTCATTGGTCAGCGTCTCACAGGTCAATTTATTTAGCGCAGCTTCACCTTTTTATAGAATAGTGTATGATGGTAGTGTTTACATGCACATGCATGGAAATGTGCACATCCCTATCACACATACAGTAAAAAAAGGCTCTTAGTAATATGTGAGGTGTCTAGTATGTATGATCACAGCAAATATGGTGGCAATGACCCGCGCATGCAGCAGCGGCTTCACACTCTGGTTCTTTTCCCGTTGCCGATATATTTGCTGTGAGCATGGACAAGTCCATAAATAGGCAGTTGGGAGAGGCAAAGCGGTAATATGGAATGCCGCTAATGTGCATGCCTTATAGCAAGGCTGCTAAAGGAGTAGGACAGCTACAAACTGTGTCCCCTAACGTTTCCCAGCAGATATGTACGCTAGACAAATGGGTCAGGGTAGGGAGCAGTGCACAGCTAGCATCTGTTTTCCTGCACCCACACCACTCTGCCAAATCCCCCCTGCCAGATGCCACCCCCCACACTCTCATCATTCTTCCAAACATCCTTCCCTGCTCTTGCCACTCTACCAAACCTGCCCCCTCCCCACTCTGGAATATGTCCCATCCACCACCTCCACTCTGCCAAACATCACCCTCCTGCTCTCACCACTCAACCATAATGCCCCCTCCCCGGCCTGACCACTCTTCCAAACACCCTTCCATCCTGCTCCTACCACTGTATCACTCTCTTGCGACTCTGGAATATGGCCCCCCTCACCCAGTCTCTCTACTACGCCAAATGCCGTCCTTCCTGTTTTCAGCAGCCTGCCACACAAAGGCCTCCCCGTTTTGCTGTCACCAATCTACCAAACACCCCCCCCACCCTTCCCCTTGAACACTCTGCCAAACACCCCCACTGTCTCTCACCAATATGCCAACTGCACCAATACCCCCCCCCCTCCCCATTCAACACTCCCCTACTTTATTATGAAACATGTTGGGTTTATACACATCATTTAAATATTTCTTTATTTACTATTGAGGCAATTAGACAATTATTTAATGTATCTGCATTGTTATGAATGAACTGTTTCAATTTATTTACGTTCCATATTCTATTATTATGTTCAGTATACGTATATGATATAGGGCCATATGCTGTCTTATAACTCCTTTGACATTCCAGTCTGCATTTTTTTTGTGTTTGTTTTAAGGAAAAAAACAACCAGCAAAAAAAAACCATTGAGCTGCTGAGCAAGTCTTTAGAAAAACTAGAGAAAATTAAAGAGAAAGCTGCTAAAAAGGTGGTAAGCTTGAAAACAGAACTGGACTACACGGAACACGAATCTGTAGGGGAAAAAGCGAGGTGCCAACAGATGGTAGATGCAGTTACTAATGAGCTGCTCACAGCCAAAAGAGCCCTCGAGGAAGTGGCAAGGAGAGAAAAACAGGTACACTTTGCTTTTAAAGGAAATCATTAGTATCTTTTTAGCAACCCTTTAAAAAAAAAAAAAGAGCTCATTAAGTAGTTTTTGGGGCTGCAACTTGCAGATACTTGAGAACTTTGAGAGACTTTATACAATAACTGGAAATAGAAAAAGGTTTTTGTCCCATACTTCTTGTGAGATGTCTTTTTTTGGAAAAAAGGGTGTAAAATTTGTCTTTATAAGGACTTTAACAAGAATTGCGTGTTTTTTTTTTTTTTTGTCTCCTAAAAATGTAATTAGGAGGTGTTTTAAACAGGTAGTACGAGTACCTGTGAAGATTTTTTTTTTACAAACTAATTACAAACTTGTCAAAAAAAAGGATACTTTTCCTTTTCTTAAGTAACTCTTCATAAGTGTCTTATGGGGAAAGACATTAGAAAATAATAGTATAATGTTCTTCATTGATCTCTCATCCATTCTACAGCTTATTGACTTCAGAGAAACCATTACCAGGATGATGGGTTTTAAAATTAACACAATGGCCGTGCCGGATCATGAGATCTTCGACCAACTCAAGAGAGTTCTACGGACTCATGGGCCTGTTGACGTCAGCAGGACTGATAGATCAAAGTTACCATATGGGTTCCGGACTGGGGACGGTATACCTGAATACACCGTACAGCACATGAATCCCAAATATTAGCTTGGGCGGTCAAGAAACATTTTACCATTAAGCGTTTATTCAAATAAAATTTAGAAAATATTAAACAGACTCTGTCACTTTGTAGCACCCATGTATTCGTGTATATATAGTTACACATATGTGTTTGTATAATTAACACTTCCAGAATTTGTATTTATTAAGTTGCACATATTTTTGTAAAAAAAATAAATAACTCGATCACTTTGCTAATTAAGGGTCTATTTAAAGGCCACCTAACCCACTTATACTTACCTTTACCACCCTCCATCACTGATTTGTTTCTCTTCTATCCTCTCCCTAAATAACCTCTGCATTGGATGCTGTTGACGCTTAGGCAGGGATGATGTCACACCCTCCCTCATGTGACAGTATTCAGGCTTGGCGATTGGCTGCTCATGTTCATGTGTTATATCATAAGTGGAGGTTATATGCTTCACCATACCCAGTAGCACCCAGTAGGCTTTTTATACGGCAGCTCCAGTAAGACTGAGCTTAGGCAGGATGTATATAGCGTATGGTCTGAGCACTGACAGGCTGACCCCCCATCCCTTCAACCTCTGCAGCAATGCTGGCAGCACTCATACGTTTATTTCCCAAAGACAACCTCTGGATATGACGCTGAGCATGTGCACTTCTTTGGTTGACCATGGCGAGGCCTGTTCTGAGTGGATCCTGTCCTGTTAAACCGCTGTATGGGCTTGGTCACCGTGCTACAGCTCAGTTTCAGGGTCTTCGCAATCTTCTTATAGCCTAGGTCATCTTCATGTAGTGACTAATATGAGAGATTGAGAGCGATAACACCAAATTTAACACACCTGCTCCCCATTCACACCTGAGACCTTGTAACACTAACGAGTCACATGACATCAGGGAGGGAAAATGGCTAATTGGGCATAATTTGGACATTTTCACTTAGGGGTGTACTCACTTTTGTTGCCAGCGGTTTAGACATTAATGGCTGTGTGTTGAGTTATTTTGAGGGGACAGCAAATTTACACTGTTATACAAGCTGTACACTCACTACTTTACATTGTAGGAAAGTATCATTTCTTCAGTGTTGTCACATGAAAAGATATAATAAATTATTTACAAAAATGTGAGGGGTGTATTCACTTTTGTGAGATACTGTATGTTGATTGGTTTCTGCAAAAGTTATAGCGTCTACAAACTATGGGATAAATGTATGGAATTTTTTTTTTTTTACTAGTAATGGCGGCGATCAGCGACTTATAGCAGGACTGCGATTATTGCGGCAGACAAATTGGACACTAACTCACACTTTTGACACTTTTTTGGGGACCAGCGACACTAATACAGTGATCAGTGCTAAAAATATGCCCTGTAACTGCACTACTGACACTGGCAGAGAAGGGGTTAACATCAGGGGTGATCAAAAGGTTAAGGGCTTGTTCACACTTGACTAAATTTCTAACGCTCAACAAACGCTCCTATAGCGTTTGTATGGCTTTAGTGTGGGCGTCAGACAGGCATCAATGAGTTTTAGTATGGGCATTAGACAGGCATTTTTCAAGCATTAATGAAGAGTTAAAAATGCTCCCCAAACGCCCTATGGGCAGTTTTGAAGTGTTTGACGAGCGTTAAAACTGCTCCACAAATGCCTATTCCATTACAGTAAATGAACGAATCTTAACACCCTGCAACTGCTCCACAACTGCCTGCCAGAGCATTTGCGAGGCGTTACCATAGACTTGAGTAGGAGGCGTTGAAAGGCTTCAAATGCCTCCTGGCTCGACATGAGGCTTCAATTTTGAAGCGACGCACCGCTAACGCTTAGTGAGAACAGCACTATGTGCTGTCTATTGTATCTTGTGCATAGGTTTTTGAGGGACCTTTTTAACGCCTCTCAAATGCCTGCTCTTAAGTTTTATTGTAGTGTGGGAGGTGCTTTTTCTAGGGGAAGGCATAGATCCGTGTCCCTGCTTTGCAGGAACACAGGATCAATGCCTTCCTTACTGGCAGAACGGTGATCTGCCTTGTTTACATAGGCAGACTGCCGTTCTGCCTGTGTCTTGAACGATCAGCAGGTGGTGGCAGACATCGGATCCACGGGACCCGCTGTGTAAATTCACAGTGGGAGCAAGCCTCCAGAGGCGCACATTAGTGCCCGATACCCAGAAGTGCAAGATCACATATATATACATGATCCTGAGCAGCGCGGCTGCCCTGTAGCAGTAAAAGTGCTATAGGGCGGTCAGCAACTTTTTAAAAATGTATGTGAAACTTTAAAATATATTTACATGAATACATGGGTAATGCAGTATTATTGCCATGTCAGTTATTACAAAATTGTTATAAATGGAATTCAATTAGATGAAAAAGCAGATATAGTACGAAAACAAACAGTTATTGAAAGCACTAAATATAACAAGGTAAAGTTGGGCATACACTAGTAGAATTTTGTTTGAACGTTTTATTTTAAGAACCTTTGTTTGATTTTTGTAATCCTTAGTGGGGTCAATTCTACGTTTGTTTTCATTTGCAGTTTTCAGAATATTTGAAACAAGCAGGGTGACATTTTTTTTCTTGAACAAACAGATTTATAACAGTGAATGTGGCTTTCAAAACTTTTCGCTCACTCCAAAATCAAATGTTAAAAGCAAATGTGTTTACAGTACTTTAAAACGACATTTTTCCTATGTACTGATGAGAATTTTCGTACAGTTCTCTGTATGAACATTTGCTCCAAAATCTACTAGCATATAGCCAGCTTAAATTGCAGTCTGATCTACAGTATGACACCTCAAAAATGTCCTCTGAACCCACTCTTAGTACATTTTAAAGCAAACTTTTCAGTCTTCCTAATGTTTTATAATCCTATCTTAGAGGAGCTAATACAAGGTCCTTCTTTCACCTTAATTAAAGTAGTATTAAACTCAAAAGCAAACATTCATCATATTGCATCTTACCAATTCTTAGATGTGATGGCTGCATTAACCTTCTTTTACTGGTTTTCTTTCTTTAATTTTCATCTGGTGATCTACCCAGTAAGTCTGTTGTTTTTCAACAGTTCAAGCTGTCCTGCAGATGTAGCAGAAAGAGTTAAGTGCTTTCGGGCTGTGTTAACACCTATGCGAATTGGATGCGGAGAAATTCGCATGACCGGCTCTCAATGGGGCTGGTTCACACATCTCAGGGGTGGCTTCGGAGTGAATTGCACAGGAGTCCTGTGCATCTTTGGCTCCGTTTCAGATCCAAATTCAGGCAAAAATTTGGGCCTGATTGGCCCCTGAACTTGACAACAGGTACGCACCGGACCCCTGCTGTCAGCCGCATCCGTTTAAAGTGTAAACCCAGCCTTAATGATCAGCTTTTATTTATTTATGTAAAACCTTTATTCCAAAATAAAAACTGTTGCTGCACTTGCTTGTGTAACTGCAGTGTGAGCTGAAATTTGGCTTCAATGCGTTAGTGTATCTAAATCTACTAGTGTATCTAACACTCCCCTTCCCCTAGACTGAAAATGCTTCTGTCCAAAGGTGCTTCTGTGCTCCTTCATCCAGAGTGGGGGGCACTCTATGGCTAGGTTCACGCTGCTGTGATTTTCATCTGACTTTCAGTACGTTTATGTAGTGCAACTTGGATAAGGTTTGTATTTTCTGTGGGGCCAAAACCGCACTGGAATCGTGCCAAAATAGTACAGAAAACCTTTTCCAAAATTGCCCCTGACTGAGTAGCTTTAATGTGAACAGACACCATTGAAAATAATGTGATTTCACTTGTCAAGCGATTCTGTGCGTCTCAAGTCACATCTGAAACTGCACTAGTGTGAACCATGCCTAATACAGGAGATGTGTTACTGTCCAGATCACCAGTTGAAAACAGAGGGGAAAAAAGCCTAATGCCACATACACACGATCGGACTTCTCGTCAGAAAAAGATATGACGGCTTTTCCGACGGGATTCCGCTAAAACTTGCCTTGCATACACACGGTCACGCAAAAGTTCGCTGAACTTACTACCTTCAGGAACGCGGTGACGTACAACACTACGACAAGCTGAGAAAATGAAGTTCAATGCTTCCGAGCATGCGTCGAATTGTTTCCGAGCATGCGTAGGAATTTTGCACGTCGGAATTTGTACAGACGATCGCATTTTTGGATAGGAACTTTTCCCGACCGAAAAATAGAGAACATGCTCTCAATCTTTTGCTGGCGGAATTCCAATACCGATGGAGCATACACACGGTCGCATTTTCCGACAAAAATCTCTCATCAAAGTTTTGCTGGCGGAATTTCCGATCGTGTGTACGCGGCATTAGAAAACGAATGCAGCCACCACATCTAATGACTACCAGTATATTTTGGGTTTAATACAGCTTTAAGCTGAAAACTCTCTTCTGCATAGCTTTAGGATCCTAGGTGCTCTATGGCACTATATGACCTTGACTTCCCCTACTAAAGAAATAAGGTACTCCACCAGGTCTAAGCCCCACCCACACCCACTATTCAAAGACAGCAGCTTGTCAGCAGTCAAGAGCAGCACTCTCATTGGATTGGAATTTGAGTGGGTGGGCTTAACTCTGGAAGCTCTTGGATATGTGATTGCATGTTCCTTATTGTTGTGTATATTTTATGATAGTATTGTATATTTATGTTTGTTACTAAATTGTTTTCCTTTGTCCTAATGCCAAAATGTAACCAATAATCTAATTGTTACAGTACATTTTAATGATTTTATATAGGATTTTGAAACTGAAAAGTGTATAAAATATATATTATTTAATAAAACCTGGTTTGAGAAATTATTTTTTTTATCTGTGCTCATTGTAAAAAGACTTGATAAAAACTATATTATTTATACATGGGTGTGGGAAAAGCCCCTTTTTTGATTGAGGGATCTTTTTAATTGTGTCTATCTTAGTAAAAACATGTAATATATTGCAGATTACAGTCCTTCAATATGGTGGTTGCATTCATTTTCTTTTTCCTTTATTTTTACCAGGTGATCCTTTTAGTAACACATCTCCTATCCTAAGGTAACAAAACTCACCCGCTGTACTTATCTCTGGAAGGACAGGGTGGTCACTGGAGGACAGGAAGTGTGTTAGAACTACAAAACACCCCACACCCCCCTCCTCCCCCTACAAAAAGTGTAGCTGCTGACTTTTAATAAACACCCACTTACCTGTCCCACGGTCCAGCGATGCGGCCGCCCGAACCCTCGGTTCTCTCCCTAGTGCCGGAATTACAACTGTGGGCACCCGGCTGTGACAGCTTGCGGCTTTGTAGCTGGGTGCGCACTGCACATGCGCGAGTCGCGCTGCACCTCCTGAATGGTCGGGAAGTCTTCTGGGACCTGTGAGGTGTCCTAGAAGATTGCAGGGAGGGAGGGGAAGAGGAGGACTTCCACTCTGATCGCCTAGAGGGTCTGAGCGGAAGTGAGAGAGAGTACCTGTCAAAACTAGGTACCCTCCCCCCCCAAAAAAATGCATGCCAAATGTGGCATGTGGGGAGGGGTACTTAAAGCAGAACTTCCCCTCTTGGGGGATTGGTGTTGATATTTATACACTCACAGCCAGGGCTTTTTTTCAGCAGGAACGCGGGGGAACGCAGTTCCGGCACCTCCAGCACTAAATATATGTAATTGCATGGAGTGTGGGGTGTGCTGGAGGGTCTACCGATATTGGCTGCTGGGGGATCTATTGTCACTGGTGTGGATCTGATTTTGTGTGAGGATCTATTGTTGCTGATGGGGAATCTATTGTTGCTGGGGGGTCTTATGTTGCTGGAAGGGATCTACTGTTGAGGGAGAGGGCTATTTTTACTGGCTGCTGGAGGATCCATTGATGCTGGCTGCTGAGAGATCTGTTGTTGTTGCTGGGGGGCATCTAATGTTGCTTGGGTTGATATTTTGTTACTGGGTGTGATATTTTGTTGTGGGTGGTTCACTGTTGCTGCAGGGAATCTATTGTTGTTGGGGTGGAGTCCATTGTTGCGAAGGAAGTCTATTGTTGTGTGGGGATCTATTGCTGGGATTCTATTGTTGCTGGCAGCAGGGGATCTATTTTACTGCTTTTTTTTTTTATCATTAACATGTTCCATACAAATGATTTAGCACCACAAAATGATACTTGGTTCTGTATTCTCTTAAAGGGGCAGTTCTGGTAGGTGGGTAGGGGGTGGAATCAAGGGATGGTGGTCAGAGGTGGGTAGGGGGCAGAGACAAGGAGTGACTCAGACGGGGGGAGTTCCTGCACCTATTCTCCAAGAAAAAAAGCCCTGCTCACAGCAAACAGTGACTACCTGCAGTAAATATCATTATATAGCCCCCTCCTTTATCTCATTGGCATATACGGAATATAGGGAGCAAGTTATACTGATGTATGCTGAGATGCTTTTAGAAAGTGAGAGGAAACTAGAGTGTGATCATACGTGTTCTTGTTTCCAGAACTTGTTTTCCTCCCGAGATTCTTTCTGGAACCCCATACTTCTCATTTCAATGTCTCTTTATTGAATTTCAAGACAAACACAGGAAAAAGGAATCCGAGTTTGATTAAGTGAATGAGTCTGAAAGACTAAATACAGTGAGGGAAAAAAGTATTTGATCCCCTGCTCATTTTGTACGTTTGACCACTGACAAAGAAATGATCCGTCTATAATTTTAATGGTAGGTTTATTTTAACAGTGAGAGATAGAATAACAACAAAAATATCCAGAAAGCGCATTTAAAAAAAAATTATAAATTGATTTGCATTTTAATGAGTGAAATAAATGTTTGATCCCCTATCAATCAGCACGATTTCTGGTTCCCAGGTATCTTCTATACAGGTAATGAGCTGAGATTATGAGCACTTTCTGAAAGGGAGTGCTCCTAATCTCAACTTGTTACCTGTATAAAAGACACCTGGCCACAGAAGAAATCAATCAATCAGATTCCAATCTCTCCACCATGGCCAAGACCAAAGAGCTGGCCAAGGATGTCAGGGACAAGATTGTAGACCTACACAAGCAGTGGCGGAATTATCAGGGTCGCAGCAGTCGCGCTTGTGACTGGGCCCTGTAGTTCTGCCACTTTGGGGGGGCCCAAAAGCTCGGGATATGGCTCCAGGGTTCTCTCTCACACTGCACAGACCCCGTACTTACCGACAGCCCACCCTCCCTCCTCGCAGGGACAGGAGGGGAAAGAGATAGAATGAGCAGGATCTTCTCCGGTGCTCCACCCACATTCCAATCCCTGGCAGCTCCGTGTATTTCAAATGGAAAGTGCAACAGTCGGCAAGCTACTAGATCGTGGAGGGAAGGCCAGCTTTTACCATGGATGCTGCAACCCTCCACAGGGGTTCCACAGCTCTCCAGGACAGCCTTGCTTCCTAATCAAACATCTCAGTGGTCGAAAACAAAGCAGCACACAAGTGGGTCAGTCAATGAGGGGACTGAATAGAGAGTGTGTTGTCACCTCTAGAGCCCCTCTACAAACACAGCAGCCTGCTGGGATTTCCCTGGTATGGTGCACTAGAAGCCCCAGCATACTCTGCCAGCCTATGTGTATGTATAGCCCAGGCTAGTAGGCCTTGCTTGCTGACCACAGTAGCAGAACTCCAGGGCCCAAGCCTCCATCTATTTTGAGTGAAGCGTCCCTCCCTTCCTCTCTTCTCTCGCTAGCCTCTGAGCACACCAATGTAAGGGACAGCTCTGTGGACTGTAATGTAAAGGGGGACTCTGATGTAATTGGGGGATTTGATGAGCAGAGATCCCCCTACATCAGGGTTCCCAGAGCACCCCTTACATCAGAGTTCCCCTTTACATTACAATCCACAGAGCTCCCCCTTAGGGCCCTTTCACATAGGCAGACTCTGCCAAGCGGATCTGCCTACTCAGCGGGGGATCTCTCCGCTGATCCCCACTGAGCAGGCGGAGGACAGGTCCGTGTCTGCTCCACTTGCACAGAGCAGACACAGATGCAGCTCACTGTTCTCTATGGGCCAGTCTGACTGTCATCCAATCCACTAGACAGATGGTGAATGGATCTTCATCCATCTGTTTTCATTGGATCAGATCCAGACAGGTGTAAATGGAAACATGTCCGTTTACATCCGCCTCCCCATACAGAACAATGGGTGGAAAATGGAAATTCTGCAGACTCTTAAGTAACAGGGGCTCTGGGAACCCTGATTAAAGGGGAATGCTGGGGACATGGATGTAAGTGGGGGCTCCAGTTACCAAGGACCCCCTTATATCAGAGTCTGCAGCATTCCCCCTTACATCAGAGTTCTCACTATTCTTCCTTAAATCAAAGTCCCCAGAGTTCTCCCTTACATCAGAGTCTGCACAGTAAGGGGGGACCTTTACATTGTAGGGGAACTCTGCAAGTTCAGATGTAAATGGGAAACTCTGCATATTCAGATGTAAAGGGGAACTCTGTGGACTCTGATGTAAGAGGGGACTCTTGTGATTTAAATATATACAATTAGAATAGTTATTTAATCACAAAATATATGTATAGTGTATACTACAAAAAGGAATTTGCTGTGTGCTGCTAAAGTCTTTGGGTTTGTCTTGAAGAAAAGGTGGCAACCCTACCCAAGATGTCAGGAAGGGGTCCTGCTGCAGGACCATAATCAAGGGTCCCGCCATGGGAGAAAAGGACCTCAGAATCATTGGAAAGGGACCGGCACCAAAGGTCAGGGGGGCCCTTCATGTTTCCTTGCACTGAAGGTTCCAACTACGCCTCTGTACATAAGGCTGGAATGGGCTACAAGACCATCACCAAGCAGCTTATTATTCGCAAATGGAAGAAACACAAAATAACGGTCAACCTCCCTCAGTCTGGGGCTCCATGTAAGTTCTCACCTCGTGGAGTTTCAATGATCATGAGAACAGTGAGGAATCCACCCAGAACTATATGGGAGAATCTTGTCAATGATCTCAAGGCAGCTGGGACCATAGTCACCAAGAACACAATTGGTAACATACTGCGACATGAAGGAATGAAATCCTGCAGCGCCTGCAAGGTCCCCCTGCTCAAGAAAGCACTTATACAGGCCTGTCTAAAGTTTGCTAATGAACATCTGAATGATTCAGAGCAGAACTGGGTGAAAGTGTTGTGGTCAGATGTGATCAAAATCAAGCTCTTTGGCATCAACTCAACTCATCGTGTTTGGAGGAGGAGGAATGCTGTCTATGATCCCAACACCATCCCCATCGTCAAACATGGAGGTGGTACATTATGCTTTAGGGGTGTTTTTCTGCTAAGGGGACAGGACAACCTTAACGCATCAAAGAAACGATAGATGGGGCCTTGTACAGTCATATCTTGGGTGAGAACCTCCTTTCCTCAGCCAGGGCATTGAAAATGGGTCGTGGATGGGTATTCCGGCATGACAATGACCCAAAACACATGGCCAAGGCAACACAGGAGTGGCTCAAGAGGAAAATCATTAAGGTCCTAGAGTGGCCTAGCCAGTCTCCAGACCTTAATCCCATAGAAAATATGTGGAGGGAGCCGAAGGTTCGAGTTACCAAAAGTCAGCCTCGAAACCTTAATGACTTGAAGAGGATCTGCAAAGAGGAGTGGGACAAAATCCCTCCTGAGATGTGTGCAAACCTGGTGGCCAACTACAAGAAACGTCTGACCTCTGTGATTGCCAACAAGGGTTTTGCCACCAAGTACTAAGTCATGTTTTGCAAAGGGGTCGAATACTTATTTCACTCATTAAAATGCAAATCAATTTACCGTATATACTCGAGTGTAAGTCGTTCCGAGTATAAGTCGAGGCCCCTAATTTACCACAAAAAATGGGAAAAACTTATTGACCCGAGTATAAGACGAGGGTGTGAAATGCAGCAGCTACTGTAAGTGGAAAAAGAGGATCAACAATGCCCATCTGCAGCTGTATACCTCCCTGTGTCCTGTGCGTGTGTCATGTGTCCTGTGTATATGTGCATGTGTCATGTGTATATGTACCTGTGTATATGTGCATGTGTATATGTACCTGTGTCCTGTGTATGTGTATATGTACCCGTGTGCATGTGTCTGTGTGTGTGTGTGCATCCTACCTGTGTCCTGTGCATCCTCCGTGCGCCGCTCTGCACCGATCAGCGTGTAGTATTTGGCGGCCATTCACTGTTCAAAAGCCGCGCCTCCTCCTCGTCCAAAAAACTCAATTTCCCAGCAGTCAGCGGTCAGCCTATCACGGACATTCTCTCATTCTCATACCACGGACGAGGATGAGAGAATGTCTGTGATAGGCTGTGCACTGACTGCCTATCACAGACGAGGAGGCGCGGCTTTTGACCAGTGAGAGCCGCTGCCAAGTGCTATGTAGCACACGCTGGCCGCCGTCTGCCTGCATGACGCGCTGATCATGTAGGCAGACGGCGGTGACTCGTGTATAAGTCGAAGGGGACACTTTCGGCCCCAAAAAAGGGGCTGAAAAATTTGACTTATACACGAGTATATATAGTATAACGTTTTTTAAATGTTTTTTTTTTTTTTTTTTATATTTTTGTTGTTATTCTGTCTCTCACTGTTAAAATAAACCTACCATTAAAATTATAGACTGATCATTTCTTTGTCAGTGGGCAAACGTACAAAATCAGCAGGGGATCAAATACTTTTTTCCTTCACTGTATCAATTACAGCCGGTGGAACGCACGCCCTTCACGGAGGTGGATGCGGAACGGATCCAGCTCCTTCACATGTGAAAAGCCAGTAGCCCCAGTGCTGGGTTTGGCACTTTTTATTGTAAGGAGCCATTTGGTTATTCTTTTTATCCCATTATTTTAATAAACGGTATTATGCTATGGATGTTCTTTATTTTTGCATATCCTGCCCCAAACTCTGAGGAAGAGGTTTCCCGTGCATTTCCCAGCTTCTCTATATGCGAGCAGGCATTATCCTGCCAAAGCGATATATGACTTTCTTTTTAACTAAAGAAGTCAAATACATCTGGTAAGCAGCCCATCCATCTGCTCACGTTGGGTGTATGTTATTGGTGTGGTGAAGGATTGGTCACTGTTATACCTACATAAGTATTGGAATTAAGATCACCATTTCAATCAACTCTGGATCTGGACAATTGTTAATTATCTTTGTTTTGGGACTTTATTTCTTTTTCAGCACGTATTTATTTGCACACTTCTTTCCATCAAAGGATTTATCACTGAGTGTATTTTATTTCTTTTGCTTCGCTGTGGCTCAGCATGTCACAATTATTCAAAATTTTTTTTTTATATTTAAATGTTGATGATTTAACTAGCGCCTCCTTATATTATGTATTTATATATTCAAGCATGAAAATAAAGGATCAGAATGCCATGTAATATTGCGAATAGATACAATGGGCTAAATAAATATAGGTCCCCAAAGGGGGAAATACATAACAGCAGTCAAAAGGACACAGTTTGTGAACCAATCAGACCAGGGTTTTCACGCAGCGGTAGTTTTAATCACTGGCTCTCACACCTGTTTATCCCCTATCAACCAGCCCTCAGACATGCTAGCAGCCAGATGTGCCCAAAATAGGCCCAAACTTTGGCCTAGCAGCCTGGGCAGTACACAGGTACACAGTAACACACGTCCACCCAGACAGCTGTCCAGGTGGCACAGAACACCAATCACCTAACTCCACTCAAATATATAGGTTCTCCCAGCAGGCCAAGGGATTTAAGAAAACCCCTGCCCATTGGCTGAGACACCCCATATACCCATAATCTAAACCTTGCAGTGCCCTTGTCTTATCTAATGCCACCAAGTGCCCCGCCACCTAGCGGCAAAAGGGAGAAGTGCAGCAATTACAGACTTATGCCCCGTACACACGGTCAGACTTTGTTCGGACATTCCGACAACAAAATCCTAGGATTTTGTCCGACGGATGTTGGCTCAAACTTGTCTTGCATACACACGGTCACACAAAGTTGTCAGAAAATCCGATCGTTCTAAACGCAGTGACGTAAAAACGTACGTTGGGACTATAAACGGGGCAGTGGCCAATAGCTTTCATCTCTTTATTTATTCTGAGCATGCGTGGCACTTTGTCCGTCGGATTTGTGTACACACGATCGGAATTTCCGACAACGAATTTTGTTGTCGGAAAATTTTATATCCTGCTCTCAAACTTTGTGTGTAGGAAAATCCGATGGAAAATGTGTGATGGAGCCTACACACGGTCGGAATTTCCGACAACAAGGTCCTATCACACATTTTCCGTTGGAAAATCCGACTGTGTGTACAGGGCATTAGAGTGAAATCAATTGATCCTCAACAATTAGCCAAGGTAGCTATACCTGGCATGTAAATTAAGAAGCAACTCAACCTGAACACCAGGGTGCTACATATATTGTTTTTTTGGGGACAAACAGGGCTTTCTCATGACCCTAAAGTCCTCTGAAATTTTTTTAATTTATTTGTATTTTAAGGGGATTTTTTTTCCAAGTTTGATCAGTAATATTTTGAAATACCATTATTGTGGGGAAAACATATATATTACATTCTGCTGCTTATTCTATTTACTGCAACATTAAAATTACCTTTTTGGTACAAAGCATGTTAAAGTTATTTACAAAAGAAATAAAGGTTGTTTTTTTTTTTTTGTTTTTTTTTTTGCATATATTTAATTTTTATCATATAGCACCAGTAATGTAAAGTTCTTACTGATTTAAAATAAAACCGATATACCCTAAACCACATATTTTTTAACAGTAAACCCTTAAAGATAACAATGTATATATGTGCTTTATAATATTTATTTTTCCAACAAATAATTTAAAATAGAAACATGGAATAGGAGATGAAACTGTTAAATAGTGCTTATACTGCTTGATCTTCTGAAATTAATGGGTGAAGTAGTAAAATGAGGGCATTTATCAACATTCTTCATTGTCAGTTGCTCTCTCTCATTGCTGTCTGTCAGAGAAGAGGAGATAAGACAGCTAGTAAAGTACTTTTGTTTTGGTTAACAAAATGTTACACTGACTGATAGCTGTGATTGGCTGTCAGAGTGATCATTCAATGAGGAAGGCTTCTGACTGGCTCCCAATCATAGTATTGGCAGCTTATGTTTTTACAGACACCAGGTCTCATGGAGCTGTGCACAGGAGATAAGAAACTGCAGGCAGCCTCCTGGATGTACAGGAGACACCTTGTGTACAGAGGAGGGTGTTTTATGGATGTGTGTAACAACTGGTTAATATAAGTACCGCTGCTAGAAGCAAATATGGTCTTCTAAGTAAAATAGGTCTGTACCAATAAAGTGGAAACAGTGCAGCGCTAGAAATCAAATGTATTGACATATCAACATACCGTGGTATACAAAATTAATTGTGATTAGCATATACAAAAAACTCTAACACCATCATTTAATTGATAGCATCTCTAAATAAAGTGCACTGTGCAAATAGTAAAGCAACATTAGTTGTATAGTCCCTGGTGATATAAAACATTAATTCAATAATATATGTTGATGGGAAGGAATCCAGGAGTGTAGGACTAAAGGAGTCACTGCTGTGTGTGCATCCACCACCCAGGGGAGAAGATTAAGTACACTTACCAGAAGGTAGCATCAATCAGGCATATGATATCAAAGCTCTGGATAGCAAGTGGTGCAATTCCTCCTCCTCAGCTGAGCCACTTCAGGTAACCTTGACCCGGCATGTGGGAATATGGATCAGGATGGTAATGTCCAAGATGGTATAAACCTCCTTCCACCACAAAACCGTTTGGTAGGTTTATGGTTAACAGCATCCATAAAAAAACAACAAAAAGCCTCCACATAGTGAAAAACCATATGGTTACGGGTTTATTTAGAATAAAAGTCTTTGCACGACCTCCAGAAAATCAGGGAGAGAACCACAGCAGTAGAGGGCAGAATTAGTGATGTGGAAGACCAGATGCCCCCACTCACAAGAGAGACCAGAACAGCACTACAGCAGGCTGCGCAAGCTACCGCCAAAACTGACGACATTGAGAACCGTCTCAGACGGAATAATGTTCGCATTGTGGGACTCCCAGAAAAGGTGGAGGGCAGGGACCCAACAGCATTTGTAGAACAATGGCTGCAGGACATTTTTGGCAAGGAGGCCTTTACACCACTGTTTGCAGTAGAAAGGGCACACCGCACACCGCCACGGCCCCTCCCCCCAGGCAACCTGCCAAGATCCATGCTGGCACGTCTACTGAATTACAAAGACCGTGAGATCATACTCAAGCTAGCGAGGGAAAGAGGCTCTGTCCATTTTATTGGGACAAAAATTTCATTTTACCCAGACTTTTCTGCTGAGGTGCAGCGAAAAAGGGCCAAATTTGCGGAGGTGAAGAAGCGCCTACAAAAACTTCAAGTAACATACACCATGCTGTTTCCAGCTAAGCTACGCATCACCGCCAGAGGTCAGGCTACTTTTTTCAAATCAGCAATGGAAGCAACATCATGGTTGGATCATAATGAACAAGACTTACGGAGATGCCGAGAAAGTGAAAGGGGTGACTGATGGCTGGAGAACAACCATGATAAGGTCGGTAAGCTGTCGGCAGATGGTTACAATATATGTTGAACGGGACATTTCACATTAAGCCAATTTCTCCTTACCACAATGGGTGAGTTGCACCCACACGATCTTGCAGATCACCAATAGGTCCCAGTTTCAGGGACCGGTTAACAGTTGCCCGGTTGGCACAAGTTTGATTGACTGTTATCAATCTAAAGAGACAAGGGGACGGTTTACTCTCATCCCATATCGATGGGCCACGGATGGCCACAACAACACCAGGGACTGTTTCCCCCCATTCATTTCTGTTGCGCAGTGGCGCCTTGCTCTAAGTTACACTCTCTGCTGCATCATATCACTAAACTTAAAACTCGGTCAGTTTATGTCCATGGGCTATCAAAAGGAACTGCCTACATTCCCACATACATGGGACACCTCGCCTTCCAGGTGTGAGGCCGGCTGGCCTTTGCACCACTCAGATGAGATCTCAACATACTGGACATGGCTACTACAATAATGGTGTCCTGGAATGTCCGGGGTGTACATGATCCACTAAAACGCACAATGATAAGTTCATGTTTAAAGAAGTTTCACCCTGCTATAGTGAGGTTGCAGGAGACTCACCTCACAAAGGATACAGTGGGACTCCTGCAGTACTCCTGGGTGGGCAGGGCTTATCACTCCACACACTCTGCGTTCTCCTGTGGAGTGAGTGTGTTGGTTCATAAGTCCCTGGCCTACCAGGAATTAGATTCTGTTATTGATCCATTAGGTAGATATGTATTCATTTATTGCAAGCTGTTTACTCTGACCCTGATTATTGCTTTTGTTTACATTCCCCCACCGTTTTCTAGAGAGATATTGCAGCTCCTGCTGTCGTACCTGGTTGACAAGCCTGATGTACCCACCATAATTATGGGTGATTTTAACGGGTATCTTGACCCAAAACTTGACAGGCATCCTCCGGTCCAGGCTCCGCTAGGGGGAAGAGGCACTATTTTGAGCTGCCTGCTGGCGGAGGTGGGCTGGTTGGATGTCTGGAGAATGAAAAACCCAACATCCAAACAATTCTCGTGTTTTTCTAAATCGCATGGCTCGCTCTCACGCATTGATTTATGTGTGGGGTCCTCCCATGTTGTAAACCTAATTACCAAAGTCGAGTATTTTCCTAGAGGGGTGTCAGACCACTCCCCAATAGTAACGCACCTGACAACGTGCCCCGAGGTCTCTTTGCCCAAAGCCCCCTGGAAACTTAATGCCTTTTGGCTAAAGCTTTTCACGTCCCAAGAAAGGGTAATGAAGCAAATTGAACAATACTTTTATGAAAACTGATTTCATCCTGAAAGCACAACTAAATGGGATGCTTTTAAGGCATGCCTTAGGGGCACATTTATAACAGAAATAGAAGCCATTAAACATAATTCATCAGCCCTCATGAAACAGGTTGAAGACCAGGTGCGGCGGCTTGAGCTAACATATGTCACAGATCCCTCTGAATCTGCAAGGGAGGCATGGATATCAGGACAGGATTCCCTGGACCGGTTGAGATCCTCCACTGCAGAGCGGAAACAATTTTTTACTAAGCAGGCTTTCTACGAGGAAGGGGAAAAGACTGGTCGGTTACTGGCCAGAATTGCAAAATCTCAACAGTCTTCACCGGCTATAGGAGCCATCAGGTGCTCGACTGGGAGATTAGTAAATGACCCTGAATCAATTATTACTGAACTAGCATCCTTCTATGAGGATTTATATAAGTCATGCGAGAATTATACAGATGAAGCATTACAGGAGTACTTAGACACGATCTCCCTGCCTGCCCTGTCATGTCAGGCGCGCATGGAGCTGGAGGCCCCAATTACGTTGGACGAATTGAAGGAGGCGGCTGCCTCCTTTTCTCGTGCAAGGCGCCAGGGGATGATGGGCTCCCAATGGAGGTGTAAACCCAATATGGGGAGGCGATTTTACCGAAATTATTGGAGGTATTCAATTCATCCTTTAAATCAGGAAAGCTACTAACATCCATGACAAGGGCCAATATTATATTACTACTTAAACCCGGTAAGGACCCTGTAGACCCCAGTTCATACAGGCCCATTTCGTTACTGCAGAGTGACGTGAAATTACTGGCCAAAATTCTGGCCTTGAGGGTTAACAGAGCTATCTCCTCTATCATACATCCTGACCAAGCAGGCTTCATGCCCAAGAAGTCAACAGCCACCAACCTGCGCCGACTCTTTCTGAACATGCAGACCCAAAGGAGGTGACTGGCAGTAGGGCACTGTTGTCTCTTGACGCTAATAAAGCATTCGACAGTGTTAGCTGGCGATACCTGTGGGCTGTACTGTTCAAATTCGGGTTCGGTCCTAGGTTTATTACATGGGTACGGCTGTTATATGCTTCACCGCAGGCAGCGGTGCGTGTATTGGACAGGATGCACTGGGCAGGGGGACCAGGCAGGGGTGTCCCTTGTCCCCCCTGCTATTTGCGCTGGCCATTGAACCACTTGCCGCACAGGTCAGAAATTGCCAGCAGATTAGGGGATTTCGATATGGTGAATTGCATGAGAAGATAATGCTATACGCGGATGATATGCTCCTTTTTTTGGAGGACGTGGACGCCTCATTGTCCCATGCAATGTCCCTGATTGCAGACTTCGGCCACTATTCAGGTCTTACGATTAACTGGTCCAAGTCTGCATTGATGTTTTTCAATGAGACTCCGGATCTGCAGGCGAGTCTCTCATGTCCGGTCCCAGTAGTAACCTCCTTTAAATATTTAGGCGTTTACGTATCCCCCAATCTGAATGACTATTACAAATTAAACATATATCCCCTTCTGACTCGTTTTAGAGACAAAATAAACATATGGAACAGACTTAAAATGTCCTTGGCAGGGAAGACAATCTCATTAAGATGATTCTGATGCCCCAACTTCTATATATGCTGCATAATACGCCGATAGTCATCCCCCTCAAAATATTTAGGGTTGTTAATACACTGTTTAGAACACTGCTGTGGCACAACAAACCCTCTAGGATCAAGTTGGAGCAGCTGCAATATCCAAAGGAGGGAGGAGGTCTTGCACTCCCCAATCCTTGGATATACTATTTGGCGGCGCAATTACAACATCTAATAGGGGCTATGGCTCCATCCCCTGCAGGCTCGTCGGCCAAGCTTCTGCTGACGGGAGCAGGGGTGGAGTCCATACCGGAGGGACTGGAGGCTCAGAGATTTCAGAAACCTAATAAACAGATGCCCACTTACGCACTTCTTCAAAAAGTGTGGAGCAAGGTTAAACAACTGCAACATGTCACGGGATACACTACCTACAGCCCGATTTGGGAGAATAACTCTTACGAGGAACTGGCCAAAATTAAGCAGGGTTCTAGATGGCGCCCTCTGGGAGTTACTCACCTAAGACACATATTTCGGAATGGGAGACTGCTATCTTTCGCAGACTTACAGTCTGAATATGCATTACCATCTAATATGCTGTTTTATTACCTACAACTACAACATGCAATACAGGCGCAGGGTAGGGCAGTGGAGTGGGTACAGTCACCAACCCCTATCTTTCACATATTACAAGAGGCAACAGACACAAAAGGCATAATATCTCAATGCTACCTCATGCTTCTCTCCTCTTTTCTAGAGGGGCATCCCATGAAGGCGGTGTCACAGTGGGAGGAAGACCTGGGACCCATTACAGGGGAGCAATGGGAGGAGGCCCTTCAAGCTGTCAATTCATGTTCGCTAAACGTATCACAAAAAGTTTCCCAACTATATATTTTGCTGAGAGTGCTTTATACACCAGTAAAACTACACAAAATGGGGAGGTTACAAGATCCACTATGTAACAGGTGCAGGAATGCGCCAGGTGATCTGATTCATCTCCTCTGGCGATGCCCCAAACTCCATAGGTACTGGACAGGGGTTATGACCTTACTTAACAGGGTTTTTCAAACTAATGTTCCCCTTGACCCGCTGGGATGCTTTCTGGGTATACTGGAGGAGGCCATTCCGGAGAATATAACTGGAATGGCCTTTGCCAGAGCTCTATTTCAGACGAGAAAAACAATACTTCTGCACTGGAAATCAGCCACACCACCGTCGGTTAAAATGTGGATTCAACAGATGGGTAGCACCCTGGTTATGGAAAAGTACATATATCAGCACAGAGGGAGCCCAGGGAAATTTGATAAGTTATGGGATGCATGGCTAGATACCCCAGGTATAAGTCCAGTAGAACTGGTACAATTGAGATTACTTAGAGGTATATAGAGTTGCCTGGGATTGTGAGTAGAGGAGATATAATGTAAATCCTGGAGCAATGTCATAGATGTTAAGAGTATGAGATAGGTGTATAAGGGAAGGGGGGGAGGGGAAAGTCAAAAAAAAAAAAAAAGACATACTGGTCAAAAAGAAATTTATCAAAGCTGTATTCGTTAATTATCACTTGTACGTGTAAACGTGAACTTGTACACAAGGGGAAAAAAGGACTAAATGACTGTACGCATAACATATAACTGACTGTACAGAATGTGATAACCTACATGTACATTGTATGTTTCTTGAGCAATAAAAATGATTAAAAAAAAGAATAAAAGTCTTTACATAGATTCCAAGATGTATTGCATCAAGTAAAAAATCTCCTCTGTGATCACAAAAGCATAACATTCAAAAAGGTGCAATGGTATGGAAAGGACTCATCAAACTGACGCATTTTGTCTTCAAAGACTTCATCTGGAGTATGAGTCCACATCCATGCATTGCACAATAATATACACTCAATAATCAATGGTGATTAAACAAACCTGTATATAGCATATTGACATGTGGCCATATTCAACATGGTGTCCGGGGTGTGTTCCAAGCCTCAATGTGACCACCAATGATGATAGGTGCTAAATCACAGTGAGGCCTGGATAGAGCCAAGCTTTAATATGACCACCAACATTGGTAGGTGCTGAACCACAGCGAGGCCTGGATAGAGCCAAGCCTCAATGTGACCACCAACAATTTGTATCAATGTAATCACCTCCAATATCAGGATCTATCTTATCTTATCTTGTCTAGAGAGAGGATGAGTAAGGGAGAGGGAGATGGTTGCAGGGGTACATCACTGACCTTAGTGATTATGTGAAATATCTTTGGCCAGAATTTGTAAAGATGAGGGCATGACCAGAGTATATGAAAGATGGTACCTGGATGGTTACATCCCCTCCAACAGAGAGAAGTAAGGGTAGAAGTTAACTTTGACATACGATAGGGAATCAGGTACCATCTCAGTGAAATTTTGTGCATTAGCTCCCAAAGGTTGACACATTTAGTAGCAGTAAATGTGGCTTTTAGAGCTTTCTGTCATTGGGAGGTGGAGTATGAGCACGTTATATCTCTTTCCCAGGCAACAATAGGAGAAGTTTTCATGAAAACAAAGGTATACCCCCCTTTTCATTGAGTGTTGTAGTATAATATTGTCCAATATGCTTGGAAAGGATACAGGTCAAACGAGGATGTAGATTTAGGTAAGATGAGGTATGCAGGTAGGTGTATAGCATCTTATTTTTTAGATTAAGTTCTGCCTTTAAGTGTAAAAGGATTTCAGCTTCGGACCAGTGTACAAATCTTCCAATGAATGTACACCACAGTCATGCCAATCTTTAAGTGATAGATTGGGTATCAGAAGGGAAAGAGTGGAAAGAGGAATCGTCAATGATAAGCCTAGAGAGTCCTGTGTTGGGGCTGAGCATAATGTTAACCATGCATTTAACGCTGCATGCATGGTCGGGGAGAGGTTTAAGGAGGTAAATTTAAAATGCATAGAGGCTATCAGAAAGGCACATAGGGACTTGCCAAGAGTTTGGTTTTGCTCTAACTTGCCCCATATTGATGTTGGCTTGGAACCCTATACTTCTTATTATCAGATTATCTGAGCATGAGCATCAATCACATAGCTACATACATAGTTACATAGTTAAACTGGTTGAAAAAAGATGCAAATCCATCCAGTTCAATGCACACAGAAAAAAAAAAGAAAACCAACACACTCAAATACAAAACCTCCATATACACTGTGCAATACCCACAGATGATCCAGAGGAAGGCAAAAAAAAAACAATAAAGCATGATCCAATTTTCTCTAGCAGGGGAAAAAAATTCCTTTCTGATCCCCCAAAAGGCAATCAGGTATTCCCTGGATCAACTTTAACTAAAAATATTTGTATCCAGTTATAATTTGTGCATTTAGGAAAGAGCCCAGGCCTTTCCTAAAACAATCTACTGAGCTGGCCAGAACCAACTCTTGAGGAAGTCTACTCCACATTTTCACAGCTCTTATGCCGCGTACACATGGTCGGATTTTCCGACGGGAAATGTTAAATAGGAGCTTTTTGTCGGAAATTCCGACCGTGTGTAGGCTCCATCGGACATTTTCCGTGGGAATTTCCGACAGACAAAATCTGGATCTCAAATTTTCCGACAACAAAATCCGTTGTCATAAATTCCGATCGTGGGTACACAATTCCGACTCACAATGTTCCACGCATGCTCAAGCAGAAGAGCTGCACTCGCTATTAAACTTCATTCTTCTCGGCTCGGCGTACGTGTTGTACGTCACCGCGTTCTTGACGTTCGGAATTTCCAACAAGATTTGTGTGACCGTGTGTATGCAAGACAAGTTTGAGCCAACATCCGTCAGAAAAAAAACATGGATTTTGTTGTCGGAATGTGCAATTGCGTGTACGCGGCATAACTGTGAAAAAGCCTTTCTGTATGTAAAGGTTAAATCTCTTTTCCTCCTGACATAAAGAGTGCCCCCTTGTCCTCTGTGATGACCTTAAAGTGAATTCTCTACACCAAGCTCACTATATGGACCACTTATGTAATTATACATTTATACATATAATCTCCTCTTCTCAAAAAAGAATCAATTCAGTTCCTCTAATCTTTCCTCATAGCTGAGCTCCTCCAAGCCTCTTATCAGTTTGGTTGCCCTTCTCTGCACTTTATCCAGTTCCCCGCTATACCTTTTTTGTGAACTGGTGCCGAAAACTGAACTACATATCCCAGATGAGGTCTTACTAATGATTTGTACAGGGATAAAATTATATCTCTCTTTGGAGTCTATACCTCTTTTAATACAAGAAAGGATTTTGCTTGTTTTGGAAACCTCAGCTTGGCATTGCATGCTATTATTAAGCTTGTGATCTATCAGAGCACCCAGATCCTTCTCCACCATTGATTCCCCCAGTTGTACTCCCCCTAGTATGTGCGACGCATGCATATTTTTAGCCCCCAAGTGCATAACTTTACATTTATCAACATTAAGCCCTTGTTCACACTGAACCGATTTGTCATACGATTTGACAGGTAACATCGCATGACAAGTTGCAGCCTATTGCCGGCAATAGCACCGTTCCTGCCCTACTTTCGCCGATTTTGGTTGCGACTTCAATAAACATTTGTGCATGAAACCGCACAGATGTCTTTCAAGTGGCACCCAAAGTCGCATGGACATGCTGCTTTGAAATAGTGTGGGTCACTAATGGCGGTAGTTCCGCCACTGCTGCTCAGTCTCCGGGCCTGGTCCCAACACTGAACCTTGGGGTACACCACTAATAACCTTAGACCATTCAGAGTAAGAATCATTAACTACTTCCCGCCCAGCCTATAGAAGAATGGCGGCCGGGCGGTGGTTCTGTTATCCTGACTGGGCGTCATATGACGTCCAGCAGGATAACTGCTGGCGAGCGGCCATGGGGGGAGGCACATCACGGCGATCGGTGGTGCGGTGTGTCAGTCTGGCACACCTCTACACCGGTCTCGGTAAAGAGCCTCTGACAGGGCGGCCGATCAATGGCTCTTCCTGTTTACATCGTGATCAGCTGCAATTGAACATGGCTGATCACGATGTAAACAGGAAGAGCCATTGATCGGCTTTTCCTCACTTGTGTCTGACAGATGCGAGTAGAGGAGAGCCGGTCTGTGCTGATTTTTTAACAACGCAGCCCCCCTGCGGATGCCCGCCTAGGACTACCAGGGATACCGCCAGACCACCAGGGATGCCCACAAAGGTACCCCAAAAGGTATGCCACCCTGGACCACCAGGGAGATTGCAATTAGTGCCCAGGCAGATGGCAATCAATGCCCATCAGCAATGCCTGCCAGTGCCATCAGTGATGCTTATCAGAGCCATCTATCAGTGCCACATATCAGTGCCTATCAGTGCCCATCAGTGCACTGCAGTAGGTATGAAGGTCTTCTGGGGGGGGGGGGTCTTTGTTAATAGATGAGGGATGTGACAACTTCTTCTATTAATTTTAGGATGGGGATTTCCGTGGATTTGGTGTAGACTATGTAGGAATTATAAATGGCCAAATGGATGAGATAAATTGCTACCTTCTTGTACCAGAATCGGGACCTCCTTATTGACAAATAGGGCTGAATCATTTGATCATTGAAATACACCCCCCCATGTAGAGATTGTAATCTTGAACACACGTTGGCTTCTCAATGGGACTTCGTCTTCTTTGAACCTCAATTGTAGTGTCATCATGGATGGTGGACATCATGTGCACGTCCCTTTTATCCTTCCACCTCAAGGCCAGCACTATGTTGCATCTCAGTGTTGCTCTTTCCCCCCTTTGCAGCTTTTTGTTCTCTAGAGATTGTGGGAAGCCCTTCCTATTCTTTCTGGAGGTTCTGCAGGCCAGGGTTTTTGCGATGTATAAGTGTTTGAAAAGGGGCAGACAGGTATAGCAGTTGTCAAGGTATATGTGATATCCTTTGTTCAAAAGTGGTTACGCCAGGTCCCATACAATTTTTCCAGTTGTGCCCATGTAGGCTGGGCACTCAGGGGGCTGGACCTGGGAATCTCTTCCTTCATATATGCGGAACGCATATAGATATCCCGTGACTCTCTCACAGAGCTTGTAAAATTTGACTCCGTATCTGGCCCTTTTGCTAGGAATGTATTGCTTTATTCCTAGCCGGCCTGAAAAGGGTACCAGGGACTCATCTACACACATATATATATATATATATATATATATAAGTAGCAGCGCTAAATAAACTAAATAGCATACACCAATAATATTAAATGATGTAAAGAAGTAGCAGCGCTAGTGACATTAAAAAATTACATATATATGTGATTAGACTAGCATATAAACTGTATTAGCGTGAAATTTGACAAATCAAAAGCAGCACTAAATGAGCAAAAATTAAAGTCCATCTAGATGTAAGTGAAAAAGCCCAAAGCCCAGATCACAATCTTCATAGTGATATTGGATATAATAAGTAGGTAAATGGTTCCTCCACCGCACCGCTGTGATGACACCAATAAAAATGTGCGCTTACCACAAGGCAAGCCCAAAATAGCTTGCGACCTTAACCCGGTCGGGGCCTTTATCCAGAGGGAATAATTGGAAGGCAATGATCCACCAAGCCACACAGAGGGATCGGTCACTGCATAGAACACTTCATATGCACCTCCAAGGCACCGGGATAGTTACCACTCAGGGGTTCCCCAAGAAAAGAGAGGGAATCGACATAGCGTAATCCTGATAGTTAATCGTTTATTAAAATTGTAGAAAACGCACTTACATTGTAGTAGAAATAAGACAGCATAAAAAGTCAGCCGGCCGTCTTAAGCGATCACCCGTCCTGCAGACGGAACACACAAAACGTCAGCACGTCAGCTCCTCCCAACGCGCGTTTCGTCACACAATGACGTCGTCTGGGGCACGTGATTGTGTGACGAAACGCGCGTCGGGAGGAGCTGACGTGCTGACGTTTCGTGTGTTCCGTCTGCAGTACGGGTGATCGCTTAAGACGGCCGGTGTCAGGGTACTCACCAGGGCCGAGATGCTGAGAGCGGCTCCCCTTGCAGCTGAGTGCGCTATACCCCTGGAGGTGGTACAGAGGGTATCGGGCACAGAGAGGCACGGGTCGCCAGGCACTAGTAGGAGCCTGGCGAAAAGAGAGGGAATCGACATAGCGTAATCCTGATAGTTAATCGTTTATTAAAATTGTAGAAAACGCACTTACATTGTAGTAGAAATAAGACAGCATAAAAAGTCAGCCGGCCGTCTTAAGCGATCACCCGTCCTGCAGACGGAACACACAAAACGTCAGCACGTCAGCTCCTCCCAACGCGCGTTTCGTCACACAATGACGTCGTCTGGGGCACGTGATTGTGTGACGAAACGCGCGTCGGGAGGAGCTGACGTGCTGACGTTTCGTGTGTTCCGTCTGCAGTACGGGTGATCGCTTAAGACGGCCGGTGTCAGGGTACTCACCAGGGCCGAGATGCTGAGAGCGGCTCCCCTTGCAGCTGAGTGCGCTATACCCCTGGAGGTGGTACAGAGGGTATCGGGCACAGAGAGGCACGGGTCGCCAGGCACTAGTAGGAGCCTGCGTGTTGAACTTCTGTCTGGTAGTAGTCCGTGCAGGGTACACCCGGACGGTGATCAGCAGAGGAATCAGACTGGGGCTCCAACACCTTGGACCTGAAGTAGATAACTGGAACAAGTATGTAGAGAAGCCAGGGGGTCAAACACAGCAAGCCGGTAGGAAGGAAGTCCGTTTAAACAAGCCAAGGTCATACACAGGAATCAATCAATAGGAGAGTCCAAGACAGGCCGGGGGTCAAACACTGGAGCAGGCAGTAGCAAAGTCCTTAAAGAGAAGCCGGGGGTCAAACACTGGAGCAGACTGAAGAGGAATCCGTTTAAGCAAGCCGAGGTCAAGGTGCAGGAGAAGTTCAAGGATGGTCAAGGAAATCCGGGTCACAACAGGCAGGAGTCAATAGTAGAACAAGGAACAGGAACACAGAAGCTGAAATGACAAACCAGCAATAAGCCAGAGAGCTGGGCTGCCTTTTATAGGGCTAATAGGGGAACCCACGTGTGCGGCTAAGATGCGTAAGTGCGTACGTGCTTACGCCGTTTCGCCGTTTCGCCGTCCGCTAACTTGCACGTCTATGTGCGCCGTTACGCCGTGACGCGGTGTGCTGAATTGCGTACCCGCGTACGCCTATTAGCCATTCTGCCACGCAGGCGTACAGGGAAATGCCGGTACTGGCAAACAAAGTTTCTGTTATTCCTCTGACAGTGCCCCCCCCCGAGGGGCAACCTCCGGATGCCCAACCTGGCTAATATCCCTGGGTGTCGTCTGTGAAAATTCTGAACCAAACGAGGTGCGTGTATATTACTGGCAGGTTCCCAGGAGTTATCTTCCGGTGAGTACCCTTTCCATTTCACCAGATACTGAGTCTGCCTACCCCTCTTTCTACAGTCCATAATTGCTTCCACCTCAAATTCTTCTTCACCCTCTACCTCCACTGGTGGAGGTGGAGGTTCCTCCCTTCCTGAAAAAGAATTGGGAACTACTGGTTTTAGTAGGGATGCATGGAACACTGGATGGATTCTTAGAGTACTGGGTAAGGTTAGTTCGAAGGCCACAGGATTAATTACCCTTTTTACTTCAAAAGGACCAATGAATTTTGGGCCAAGTTTACGTGAGGGACAGGGTAATCTAAGATTGACAGCAGATAGCCAAACCTTATCCCCAACCTTAAATTCCGGATTGTTCCTTCTCCCTTTGTTGTAATATTCCTTATAGCTGTCTTGAGCTTCCTTCATGGCCTTTTGGATCTGTAAAAAATTAGATTGGATGAGATTTACTCGATCTTGAACTGCGGGGGTTGTGACTTCTGGAATGGAGTTTGGCAGAAAAGATGGGTGGAACCCATAGTTGGCCCAAAAAGGCGTCTGGTGGCAGAGTGTGTGGCATTATTATAGGCGAACTCCGCACAGGGGAGAAGGGTTGACCAATTATCCTGAGAGCTAGAGCAGAAACAACGGAGATATTGCTCCAAGGTCTGATTTGTCCTTTCTGTTTGGCCGTTGCTTTGGGGATGGTATGCTGAAGAAAAGGAGGTTTTGATCTCCAGGGATTTACAAAGGTCTTTCCAGAATTTTGAGGTAAATTGAATTCCTCTATCAGAGGTGATGTTGTGGGGAACGCCATGGAGTCTTATTATTTCTTTAATAAAAACATTTGCTGTAGCCAAAGCAGAAGGGGTACCAATCATCGGTAGAAAGTGTGCCATCTTTGAGAGACGATCCACCACTACTAAGATGGTGGAAAAATTTTCAGAGGGAGGTAGATCAACAATGAAGTCCAAAGAAACCTCACTCCAAGGTCTTTCAGGGATGGATAGGGGTCTAAGGAGGCCCCAAGCTTTAGTGTTTGACCCTTTGCTGCGTTGGCAGGTAATGCAGGATTGAACATACTTTTTACAGTCTTGCCTCCAACCCGGCCACCAGAAAGAGCGGTGAACTAATTCAGAAGTCTTCCGTACTCCGAAATGTCCTGCCATTTTGTGATCATGGAAAGTCTGTAAAATTCTAAGCCTTACAGAGGAGGGGACAAAAACCTTGTCCTGGGCCCACAGCAAACCATCTCTTTTTTTCTAAGGAGGATATCTCGGATTCCGTGCATTGCCTAGAGGCCTGTTCAATAGCAGATTGAAGGTTAGGTTGAATGAGATGAAGAAAATTGTGAGAGGACAGGATGGTTTCAGGTTCTGTTGACTCATTGGCCTCTGGAAACATACAGGAAAGTGCGTCTGCCTTCCCATTTTTTGACCCAGGTCGATAGGAGATATGGAAATTGAACCTGGAGAAGAATAATGCCCATCGGGCTTGTCGGGGCCTAAGACGTTTGGCTGTTCGGAGATACTCCAGGTTCTTGTGGTCCGTGAAGATCATGATGGGCTGGGACGCACCCTCCAGTAAGTATCTCCATTCCTCAAGGGCAGTTTTTATGGCTAATAATTCCCGGTCACCAACATTATAATTTTTCTCTGGAGGACTTAGTTTGCGGGAGGCAAAGGCTACTGGATGGAGAAGTGCCTTAATACCACTTCTCTGAGACAAGATGGCTCCTGTGGCGGATTCTGAGGCATCAACTTCAAGTACATAAGGTAGAGTGGGATCCGGATGCTGAAGTATGGGAGCTGACGTGAATAGATTCTTTAGTTTGGCAAAGGCATCTTGAGCTTCCTGGGACCATCGGAATTTGATTTGTTGATGAGTTAATTGAGTGATGGGAGAGATAATTGAGGAGAACCCCCTAATAAACCTGCGATAAAAATTGGCAAAGCCGATAAATCGCTGGACTCCTTTTTTGTCTGAGGGGGCCGGCCACTCCTGGATGGCTTTAACTTTTTGTGGATCCATGGCTACCCCTTCAGTAGTGATGATGAAGCCAAGGAACTGGATGGTAGTCTTTTCAAATTCACACTTCTCTCCTTTTAGGAACAGGCCGTGTTTTCTGAGAACTGAGAGGACTTTCTTGACATGGTCTCGATGTAATTCTAAAGTGGTAGAGAAAATCAAAATATCGTCAAGATAGACAATGACAAAGTTATCTAGGAATTCCCGGAAAATATCATTGACTAGATGCTGGAATGTAGCTGGGGCATTACAGAGCCCAAACGGCATCACCAGATACTCAAAGTGACCGAATCTGGACCTGAAGGCTGTCTTCCATTCGTCCCCAGCACGTATCCGAACAAGATTGTATGCCCCTCGTAAATCCAATTTGGTAAATATTTGGGCAGATCGAAACCGCTGGAACAGTTCAGGAATGAGGGGAAGTGGGTATTGATTTTTGATGGTGATTTTATTAAGTTCTCTATAGTCTATGCATGGTCTGAGAGATCCATCCTTTTTCTCGACAAAAAAGATACCAGCCCCTGCTGGGGAGGAAGAAGGACGGATAAATCCTTTTTCAAGGTTTTCATCAATGTAGAGGCAGAGAGCTTCCAACTCGGTCTCCGACAAGGGAAAAATTCGGCCAAACGGAATCTCGGAGCCGGGCAACAGATCGATGGGGCAATCATAATGCCGATGAGGTGGTAAACTATCGGCCTTCTTTTTATCAAAAACGTCCAGGAATTCGTGATATGCTGCAGGGACATGTGTAAGCGTATCTGGCACTGGTTGTACGGTCAAACAGGGGACAGTCTTATTGGAGGTTGGCACAAAACAATGCTGGGAGCAGTATGCTGAAGAGAAGAGAATTTCTTTTTTACTACAAAGGATCTGAGGGTCGTGTGCCATTAGCCACGGGAACCCCAAGATAATGGGAAACATGGGTGAGTTGATGATGTTGAAACAAAGAAATTCCTGATGACCAGAGTCTGTAGAGACAAGAATGGGCTTGGTTTCTTGAGTGATGGGTCCTGAGTTGGGTAGAGACCCGTCTGCCAGGTAAATCTGAAGGAGCTGTTTTTTATCTTGAAGAGGGATGTGCAGACTTTGGGCAAGAGATGCATCCAGGAAACAGCTGCATGCTCCGGAGTCAACGATAGCCAGCAGTCGAATTCCCTCTTCGCCACCTGTAATGAGACCGGTAGGATAAGGTGAGACTGGGTTGAGTCAGCAACTTGAAAGTTCATAGCATGCCGTAAGCGGTACTTACTGGGTCTCACAGGGCAGTTACGAAGGAAATGGCCAGCTTCTCCGCAGTAGAGGCAAAGATTGGCTTGACGCCGTCGCAGTCTCTCATCAGGAGTGAGTGGGGACCGGACCAGTCCCAGTTGCATGGGCTCACTGTCAGCAGAAGCTGAGGGACCCGCGATAGGCACAGGAACTGGAGGAACCCGGGGTAACATCCAGGTAGGCCGGGAAGACTGGAAGCGTTCAGAGCGACGCTCCCGCAGGCGTCTGTCGAGCTTAGTGGCGAGTTGGATCAGATCTTCCAAAGAGTCGGGGGTATCCACTCGTGCCAATTCGTCTTTAAGTGTTTCAGAGAGGCCCTGACGGTACTGGTATTTAAGGGCGGCCTCATTCCAGGTGGTGTCTCCAGACCATTTACGAAATTCCACGGTGTAATCCTCTACTGGTCTTTTTCCTTGGGTAAGGGTGTGCAGAATGGATTCAGCAGTAGCTGTGCGTTGCGGGTCATCATATAACTGAGCCATAGCGGCAAAGAAAGTTTCAACTGAGTCTAATAAAGGACTCTTCTGTTCAAGAAGATTATGAGCCCAAGATTGTGGTTCTTCAGATAGTAGTGAAATAATGAATCCCACTTTTATGGATTCTGCATGGAAAGTCCTGGGTTGAAGAGCTAGATACAGTAGGCAAGCATTTTTAAAAGCTCTAAATTTCTTCCGGTTTCCAGAAAAACGTTCCGGAGTGGGGACTCTGGGTTCAGGGAGAGTCGTTACAACTGAAGATGCTGGGGTGACTTGACCTTGAGGGGAGGCCACCCCGCTGGCTGAGGCTGCATCTGAAGGAGCTGGAGCAGACATCAGGTGCTGGAGACGGCCCTCAATTTGGAAGTAGCCATCTTGAAGTCTTGGGACAGCCTGAGTAAGAGCTGTCACCTGCTGACAGAGTGCCTCAAGGGGAGAACCAGCTCTGTCGGCCTCTGACATGGCTGGTTTGTACTGTCAGGGTACTCACCAGGGCCGAGATGCTAAGAGCGGCTCCCCTTGCAGCTGAGTGCGCTATACCCCTGGAGGTGGTACAGAGGGTATCGGGCACAGAGAGGCACGGGTCGCCAGGCACTAGTAGGAGCCTGCGTGTTGAACTTCTGTCTGGTAGTAGTCCGTGCAGGGTACACACGGACGGTGATCAGCAGAGGAATCAGACTGGGGCTCCAACACCTTGGACCTGAAGTAGATAACTGGAACAAGTATGTAGAGAAGCCAGGGGGTCAAACACAGCAAGCCGGTAGGAAGGAAGTCCGTTTAAACAAGCCAAGGTCATACACAGGAATCAATCAATAGGAGAGTCCAAGACAGGCCGGGGGTCAAACACTGGAGCAGGCAGTAGCAAAGTCCTTAAAGAGAAGCCGGGGGTCAAACACTGGAGCAGACTGAAGAGGAATCCGTTTAAGCAAGCCGAGGTCAAGGTGCAGGAGAAGTTCAAGGATGGTCAAGGAAATCCGGGTCACAACAGGCAGGAGTCAATAGTAGAACAAGGAACAGGAACACAGAAGCTGAAATGACAAACCAGCAATAAGCCAGAGAGCTGGGCTGCCTTTTATAGGGCTAATAGGGGAACCCACGTGTGCGGCTAAGATGCGTAAGTGCGTACGTGCTTACGCCGTTTCGCCGTCCGCTAACTTGCACGTCTATGTGCGCCGTTACGCCGTGACGCGGTGTGCTGAATTGCGTACCCGCGTACGCCTATTAGCCATTCTGCCACGCAGGCGTACAGGGAAATGCCGGTACTGGCAAACAAAGTTTCTGTTATTCCTCTGACAGCCGGCTGACTTTTTATGCTGTCTTATTTCTACTACAATGTAAGTGCGTTTTCTACAATTTTAATAAACGATTAACTATCAGGATTACGCTATGTCGATTCCCTCTCTTTTCTTGGGGAACCCCTGAGTGGTAACTATCCCGGTGCCTTGGAGGTGCATATGAAGTGTTCTATGCAGTGACCGATCCCTCTGTGTGGCTTGGTGGATCATTGCCTTCCAATTATTCCCTCTGGATAAAGGCTCCGACCGGGTTAAGGTCGCAAGCTATTTTGGGCTTGCCTTGTGGTAAGCGCACATTTTTATTGGTGTCATCACAGCGGTGCGGTGGAGGAACCATTTACCTACTTATTATATCCAATATCACTATGAAGATTGTGATCTGAGCTTTGGGCTTTTTCACTTACATCTAGATGGACTTTAATTTTTGCTCATTTAGTGCTGCTTTTGATTTGTCAAATTTCACGCTAATACAGTTTATATGCTAGTCTAATCACATATATATGTAATATTTTTTATGTCACTAGCGCTGCTACTTCTTTACATCATTTAATATTATTGGTGTATGCTATTTAGTTTATTTAGCGCTGCTACTTATTATTTATTTAAACATGTGTGTATCTCACTTATAGCAGCAGCTTCTTAGGTTTATTATTTATTTTTATATATTTTTTGATTTTTTGTCAACACAATCAATTGGTTATTGTATCACAGCGCGGTATTTATTGTTTGTTTATTGTGTTCATCTACACATATATTCTGATCGAGGACATAGAGTTCTGCAAATCGTTGGGAAAATAAATTTACCAGTGGGCAAATTTTATATAACTTATCGGAATTTGGATGATTGCGGGGAGGGCACTGGGTGTTGTCGCTAAAATGAAGGAATCTCATAATCATCTCATATCGGGGACCTGGGCATTACGGCAGAATAAATGGGCATGTGGTGGATGGGGTTGGTGGCCCAATAGGCATGTCCTTCATTTTTTTTTGTAAGCCCCATGTTTATGGTGAGGCCCATAAACAATCTGAACTCTTCCAAATTCAGATCTCTCCACTCAAACGAATGGGCATATGATGATTGGGGGTTGTTGGCAATATACTGCTAAGCATATAAATTGGTCTGGTCCACAATGAATTGCAGCAATATGTTGGGCAAAAACAGATAAAAACAATCGATCTCTGTGAAATTTTGAGTGTTGGCCTGCACACCTGGCTGTGCTGTGAAAGGGGGAATATTTGGTGATCCCAAGTCGGAAGGCAGCCATTTTGGGTTGGCAAGATCATCTGGCATGTATGTAGAGGCCCTGGCTCTTGGGGGACGTGAAACTCCAGTAGTTGGGGTATTTGAATTACCTGTGCTGGTACTCAGGCGTGATGTGGCAGCACTGGTACTGGGCCTGGGCATTTGTTCCCGGGGCCTATCGCCGGGGGCAGCACTGGTACTGGGCATTTATTCCCAGGGCCTATCGCTGGCAGCAGCGCTGGTACTGGGCCTGGGAATTTGTTCTTGGGGCCTATTGCTGGTGGCAGCGCTGGTACTGGGCCTGGGAATATAATCCTGGTTGCTGGCGGATGCCTGGTTTCCAGAGCACCATGCCCTTTTAGGAGGGACCCATTCTTCCTCCGAATCATTTGCCGATTCACTACTCTCAATCGGTTCAAATGCCGAATTTGATTCGGAATTGGAATCTGATGAGAACTCCCCGCTGCTCTTATCAGTCATGGAGAGGATCTGGAACGCCTCCTCACTGATATATAATCTTTTGGACATGACGCTGATGGCTGTGTGACAGGTGGCAGGTGACGGTCACTGATGGGCTGTGCGATAGGTGGCAGGTGACGTTCACTGATAGGTGATGACGGTGTCACGGGCGATGGTCACTAATGGGTGACAGGCGATGGTCACTGATGGGTGACGTGCCATGGACGGTGACAGGTGATGGTCACAGACGGGTGACAGGCCACGGTCACTGATGGGTGACTGGTACAATGCTGGCGGTCACTGATGGGTGAGAGGGCACAGTCACTGATGGGTGACAGGTGCATCAGTGACGGTCACTGATGGATGAAGGGTGATGGGTGACAGGCCACGGTCACTGATAGGTGATGGGTGCAACACTGACAGTCACTGATGGGTGACGGATGATGGGTGACAGGGCACGGTCACTGATGAGTGACGGGTGCACCGCTGACGGTCACTGATGTGTGATAGGCCACAGTCACTGATGGGTGACTAGTGCACCGCTGACGGTCACTGATGGCAGTCTCTTATGCGACAGGTGTACTTTATAGGGTGACTGTTAGGTGACAGATGACAATGGGGGGGAGATGGGACAAGTGTGGTGTTGGTGCAGACACTCTAGAACACAGATCTGTAACTCACTGCTCCTGGCTCTTCTCTCCTCACACTGGAAATGGTGTGTGAGGAGGGAATGGCCGGTAACAGGTAGTTACTGCTCTGTTTACATTTAGTGATCGGCTGTGAAAGGATCACAGCTGATCACGTGGTAAACAGCCGCCGGCCAATGGCTGTTTACCAAAGTCAGTGATGAGCAGTGTTCCTGGGAACACGCTGCCACCGTCGTGCATGTGCAGCACGCTTGCGCGCATGCGCCGTGTAAAGTGGTAAGGTACCATCTGTGATCAGCTGTGACTCCATCATGGCCAATCACGTGGTAAACAGCCATGCCCAATGGCTGTTCACCTCTTCGATGATGAGCGGTGTCTCGGTGACATGCCGCCATCGACAGTACAATCGTGTGTGCGCATGCCCTGTTTAAATGGACGGACGTCATATGACGCCCGCCCAGAACAAGAACCGCGCCGCCCAGCCGTCATATGATGGTGGGAGGACAGCAAACAGTTAAATCGTTCAGGAGAGGTTTTTAAATGTCCCATGTACATTAAGCCTTAAGATTGGAGGGATCGGTATGTGTATCGCAAAAATTGGTCTGTCAAATCCAAATGAAAACATATACCTCCTCATAAAAAGAACTCACTACCGTCAGCCACATCCGTTTCAAGCATGAACCCAGCCTAAAATATTTTTTCCCAGCAAGAACTCAACAGGTCTATAGTTATTTGGTCAAGACTTTGACCCCTTTTTAAATATAGGCACTACATTGGCCTTACGGCTTACATCTAAGTTTCCCAAAGCCTAAGGCCCCTTTCACACAAGTTTTCCGATCAGGTCCGTCTGGCAATTTTTAAGGCAGGCTGTCAGTTTTTCAGGCAGGCCTATGCAAGTCTTTAGGTGGGGGGACACAAGTACGTTTACCTCCAGCCACCCACAGAGCCATCACGGGTTTACCAACATCCTCTGTCAAAATGTGGACGAAAACTGAATGGACATGGATGTTGTAAAAGTGACATTTGTTCCATTCAACTCCAACTTAGCAGGAGATATGTTCAGTGGATCCCCTTCTGAACAAAGCAGATACGGCCTTTTGAAAGGACTATAACTTACTAGAGCTGATATGGTAACAAGTACACAATGAGTGGATCCTAGTCTGACACTGCTTATTCAGAGAAAAGTGATCACTCGTGTTTTCTTAAAAAATGGTCCATGTCTTACAAATTCTGCCAGGAGTATTTAAAGTTATGAGCACATTTTTACATCAGTAATTTTTTTTTTTTTTTTTTTAGTACAAGAAGTGTAAGTGCCTAAATTTGACATAGCTAAGAATGAGAAAGGTCTCCCTTTAGCCGCACATCTGAACAATCCCTCAGATCAATGTGTTAGTGGCAACCTCAGCCTGGACTCCAACCAGGCCATGGCTCCAACGCGTTTCACTCCTCCCCTCCGAGCTTAATCATGGGGATCAACCATACCTAAATCTGACTTGGTATCAGCCTTTTGCAATCCCTTGTATAGCTGAGTTCATACTGGGAGAAAGAGCACAAGGAGCAAATCAGTAAAGCTGCAGTGATTATGTGCAAATAAGGAATGTGCGTATAGGAGGACAAGAGCTCATCTATTCTTTCACTGTCTGGTGACAAGACCTGTAACTGCTACTGAACTGCTAAAAAAAAAAAGGTCTCCTGCCCTGCTAGACAGGGCTGTGGTGTGTGACAGAGCTGTGTATATCTCAAAACTGGAAGAATGAAAATACAAATCCTTTTCCAGATAAAACCACTCCTGTATTATCAGGATTCAGATCAGAACCTAGGACCTCTGCAGTGTCTGGCTGTGGCTCTTCTTGCTGTGCCACCTGAAATGCTGGACAATTCCTTCTCTGATCATGTGGACATTCCTGCTTCATACCTTTTCTCTCCTGCATCTTGAACTCTCTGCTCCTCTAATGAACTTCCTATTTAAGCCATATCCTTGCACTTTGTTTGCCAGATTATTGTGCTCTCTCCAATCAAAATCTTGCTCCTTGCATACCTGCTGCTGTCCTTCGTTACCACTCCTTATTGACCATTGGCTTGTTCATCAACTATGCTTTTGCCTGATCCTATCCAGCTACTATTTGTTACTGACTTTTTGCTTGTTCATCGACTACAGTTCTACCTGTTTCCATCCAGTTACTATTTGTTATGGACCTTTTGACCTGTTCATTAACTACACTTGTGCTTGTTCACTATCTGCTTCATCTGATATCCGATCCCCGCTTGCTCTCATCCTTCTGGGATAATCCAGAGGGCCTCGATCTGGCATTAGCAGGCAGCAAAACTCATCTCCACCATCAGGAGCTCTGGTAAGCATAAGCTAGTGCTTAGATTTCATGCTTTGGGTGAGCCCGCGTCATCTCCTAGGGGGTTCTGCTAATGTACCAGTCCAGCTGACTACTGCGTAAACCTCTACTGCTACAGCCATTGGCCCCTGAACCTGATCCCAGACCATGACATATATGTATTATATATTATATATATTGTGTAATAGCTGTTTGTTTGGAGTTCAGCTTTAAAAGAACTTTTGAGTTAAAAACATACATTTATCCTTTAGGTTTTTCAGTGTGAGAATTAACATGGAAAGAACACACTCAACAGTACATTTCCAGTCCTTTTTCTTTTCTGCTTTCTGCCTGCTACATTGTGACAGGTCCACTTAACAGGAAACCTAGGAAAAGTTACAGTCAAACTTTCAGAAACCAGTTACATGAAGTAGATATTTCTCATTTAGTATGAGCATAGTAATGATAAAGAAAAAAAAATCTAGCTAAAGAGATAGTAGTTAACAATGAATTGTCGGGCCTGTAATTCACAATCTAATTTGTTAAATTGATCAAAGTCTGACAAGAAAATGTTCCAGATGTAATGGTGAGATTTCACACTGGCCAAAAATGATTAGGCAAAAATATCACACGAAATGGCACCGGCTCCAAAAAAATATATAGAAAAAGTGGAAAAGCACAAAAGATCCTCAATTACTTAGGATGATATTCAATTTGAAAGAAGATGTCTGATTTTGTAGGTTGTTGGGTTCACTCCTCCCGTGAATAAGTAACCATTGAAGGTCATTTTCTTGCAAAATGAAGAAATTTATGTGAACAAACTAACAATGGCAGGCTGCATTTGGCCTCTTGAATCTTCATTGTGAAACCCATTTGCAGATATTTCCTGGATTCTCTAAAGACCAACCTTTTTTGTTGGTGGCTTTACGCTGAGTTTCCAAACTCTTTCTTGTGTTACTCATTTTGTAGGATATACAATTGAGTTTCATATTTTATGGAAGGCACATAGGTAAGAAAAGAGAGTCCAAATCAAGAGTATATAAAACAATATATACAGTGCCTTGCAAAAGTATTCACCCCCCTTGGCTTTTCACCTATTTTGTTACATTACAGCCTATAGTTCAATGTTTTTTTAATCTGAATTATATGTGATAGATCAGAACACAATAGTATAAGTTGGTGAAGTAAAATTAGAAAAATATATACATAAAACTATTTTTCAGAAATAAAAAACTGATAATTGGCATGTGCATATGTATTAACCCCCTTTGTTATGAAGCCCATAAAAAGCTCTGGTGCAACCAATTATCTTCAGAAGTCACATAATTAGTGAAATGATGTCCACCTGTGTGCAATCTAAGTGTCACATGATCTGTCACTACATATACACACCTTTTTGAAAGGCCCCAGAGGCTGCAACACCTAAGCAAGAGGCACCACTAACCAAACACTGCCATGAAGACCAAGGAACTCTCCAAACAAGTAAGGGACAATGTTGTTGAGAAGTATAAATCAGGGTTAGGTTATAAAAAAATATCCAAATCTTTGATGATCCCTAGGAGCACCATCAAATCTATCATAACCAAATGGAAAGAACATGGCACAACAGCAAACCTGCCAAGAGACGGCCGCACACCAAAACTCACGGACTGGGCAAGGAGGGCATTAATCAGAGAGGCAGCACAGAGACCTAAGGTAACCCTGGAGGAGCTGCAGAGTTCCACAGCAGAGACTGGAGTATCTGTACATAGGATGACAATAAGCCATACGCTCCATAGAGTTGGGCTTTATGGCAGAGTGGACAGAAGAAATCCATTACTTTCAGCAAAAAACAAAATGGCACGTTTTGAGTTTGCGAAAAGGAATGTGGGAGACTCCCATAATGTATCGCGGAAGGTGCTCTGGTCTGATGAGATTAAAATTGAACTTTTTGGCCATCAAAGAAAACGCTATGTCTGGCGCAAACCCAACACATCACCCAAAGAACACCATCCTCACAGTGAAACATGGTGGTGGCAGCATCATGCTGTGGGGATGTTTTTCAGCAGTCGGGACTGGGAAACTGGTCAGAGTTGAGGGAAAGATGGATGGTGCTAAATACAGGGATATTCTTGAGCAAAACCTGTACCACTCTGTGTGTGATTAGAGGCTAGGACGGAGGTTCACCTTCCATCAGGATAATGACCCCAAACACACTGCTAAAGGAACACTTGAGTGGTTTAAGGGGAAACATGTAAATGTGTTAGAATGGCCTAGTCAAAGCCCAGACCTCAATGCAATAGCAAAATCTGTGGTCAGACTTAAAGATTGCTGTTCACAAGCGCAAACCATCCAACTTGAAGGAGCTGGAGAAGTTTGGAAGTAGGAATGGGCAAAAATCCCAGTGGTAAGATGTGGCGAGCTTATAGAGACTTATCCAAAGTGACTTGGAGCTGTGATAGCCGCAAAAGGTGGCTCTACAAAGTATTGACTTTAGGGGGGTGAATAGTTATGCAAATTTACTTTTTCTGTCATTTTGTTCTATTTGTTGTTTGCTTCACAATAAAAAAAAAAATCTTCAAAGTTGTGGGCATGTTCTGTAAATTAAATGATGCAAATCCTCAAACAATCCATGTTAATTCCAGGTTGCGAGGCAACAAAACACGAAAAATGCCAAGGGAGATGAATACTTTTGCAAGGCACTATACATGCAGCATATGTATGTGTTTGACCATATTTAATAATAACACATTATCATTAGTGATGATCAAATCAGAATAATCACATATTAATCACTTTATCATTTTGCTTTTGGCCAGACCTACATATTGCCACTCCAAGAATTGTGAAAGCTGTGTCCAAAAATGGCAAGCGGAGGGCAAAGAACTATTTACCGATTTTGCCAGTGGGCACCTTGCAGCTTATTTTTTTTACTAGTATTAAAGCCCATCTTCACTGCATCTGAGCACCACAAACCAAAAACACTATTTAATAAATTTGTATTATTCAGAGCAAACTCCCTCATCCATCCATGTCTGCATTATTTATTTTGGTGCGAAAACTCTTTGAAAAACACCCTCTAGCATTTCTAGTCGTGACCATCTTGAGTAGGGGCAAATGATTCATGTATCATTTACTTCCTGCCCTTAGCTCAAGTATGCATGCAGGAGAGTGTGCTTAGCTCAGAAAACCACTTCTCCTCTCCACCCCTCTTGAAGAACCATGGGATGTATGACATCATTTGCCTAGGCAAGAAACCAGGAAGTAACTGAAGAAATATGAAAAAAAAAACTTTACAACAAGTAAATATGATATACTTTCTATCTATTTACTACTGCTAGCAGCATGAGGATTAAAAATAATCAATGTTGATTGGGAGAGTGAGGTTCCACTTTAACTTACCATGTCTTGTTCTGCACTGTGTCACTTTGCAGAGGTAGCCACCTTTCGAAAATTTTACCATTACTATTTCTTTATACTGGCTTTTGGAATTTACAAATGCAGCAATTTAGAAATTGGATGAAAGGTTTAGCACTAGGAAACACTTTTTAAAAGATAAAAAGTGCATTTTATATACAACTATTGACAGTAGATCCAATCAAAATGAGGGACAAAAGAGGAGGAACGAGGGACTCTGTTCCAAATCAGGGACAGTTCCTTGAAATCAGGGACAGTTGGGAGCTATGTATCTGTTGTTTGCAGGATCACCAGGTGAAAATAAAGGAAAAAAAGGCCTGAAAAAATAAAACGATTGCAGCTACCACATCTGAGGACCAATAAGCTGTTACCCTTTAAAATAATCCCAAATTTAATTAACATTAGTTCAGTTGCTTGAATTTTACTTATATTAGATGATGGGACCAAACTACATTTTCTTTTATGTCTCTGTTTTTATACCATTTTCGGTCCTCCCTTTTTAATGCTTACTAGCACAATGGTTCTAATCAAATATGTCCTGCTTGTGTGATTGGCTTACAAATTTTCTCAGAAGTCTGAATTACGATACAAGTCAGATTTTGGGCATTCCCTGCATCAAAAATCTTATTTTTGGTGAGATACGTCCAAAAGGAAATCACATCTAAAGGGATGCAGTCCCTGCTACTTTCCTCATTAGAACCCTGCAAGTGCAGTAGCCGATTGATCATTATAAAACTACGCACATTAGATTCACTTTCCACATGGACACAGACAAACAGCTATTTCTTCAGAATAACAAAAGGTAGGAATCTGCTAAAGTATGTTAAAATCCCTGCAATGTATATAGATCACACAGAAGGGAATGTTTTTTTTTTTAATAAAAGTGGAGTTACTCTTTAACCCTCATGGCGCCTACTGTACTCAAATATGCGGCCTCGCCATGCTTGGTCCTTGGCGCCAAGGGGCAGCATATTTGCGTGAATTGCCCCCAATACACCGATGCCGAGAGCGTGCTTGGCTGCGTGCTCCCGACATAGTTACCATCGCTGAACTGAAAGCTCCCGATCGCTCCTTGCTATCAGGAGTTTTCGGACTACGTGACTGCCATGACAGCCAATCACGGCGGTCACGTGATCTTAAGCTGCTCCTGGCATCATAAACCTCTTAAAAGGTTGGGAGGCACTGGGGCCAGGAGGTTAAGTATGAATTGAATTTATGTATTTAGCTTTAACTATCATTTAAAGCAGTTGTAAACCGCTGGTTGGGTGTTTTTTTTTTTTTTTTGGACCTGCAAGGTAAAGGCATAGTGTGCTAGTATGCATCACATATTAGCACATTATGGGAAACTTACCTGAAAATGAAGCCCTCCAGCAATGCAATCTTCACCCAGCCTTCCTTCCGAGTCCATGGACTTCGGCTGTGTGACAGGCCAGGGCCGCGATGATGTCACTCCCGCGCATGCGCGGGGGAAGCCGTCATTCACGGCACATGTATCTGAAGGAATGGCATGGGTGGCCTTTCCTTCAGAGCGCATGCGCCGTTGACATCATCGGCTGCATTTAATGTAAATATCTCCTAAACAATACACGTTTAGGAGGTATTTACAGTGCCTATAGGTAAGCCTTATTATAGGCTTACCTATAGGTACAAATTATGCCTTTGAGTTTACTTGATCTTTATAATCCACTTCCCCGTATGTGACATATGAATCAAACATGTTGTTGAATATAGATTGATTATTCCTATCAGAAGAGACTGATTGGAAAATAAATCTATCATTTATTGAAGCATATATGGACACCATTAGTGAGATCAGAAGATGCGGGAAATCACCTTCACCAGACGTACTTGTTGAGTCATGGTCTAACTAAGAGCATGTCCTTCATGCACAGTAACAACAGTAATAAAAGCTGCTGTAGTAGGTATGTGCAGGCTTAATAACAGACACCATGAGATGCCCTAAGATGCCTACTCCTATTGTTATCCAGTGGTATGATGATAGTAATGGGAGGTGAATTTGGCACTCAGTATACTAGGCATTCAGTATCTAGGAGTTAATGCGTGCAAGCAGAAGAATATGCTAGGGCTGGAGACATTTGTCCCCTGATCCAATACTAATAAAATTTGTTGAGCAGGTGGCCCTAAGTGGAGATACTTCACCATTTTTGAACATCAACCAGAGTGGGACCCACAGTCAGTGACACATGCTGGCTGGGCAATTCTTCTGGCTCTGTCTCTGCAATGTCATGTGACTGAATACTGGGAGTTACAATGAAAGCTCTGGAAGATGTTAAAGGTGTATAATTTAGGAATACCCAACTTCCATTAGGTCCATTTATTCATAGGACACTATGAGTGGTACAATTTCTTTAGAACAAAGAAATATGTTTTTGCCCCCCCTACAGGAACTGCTCTGTAGACCCAGGTAAAACCTTTTTTAAATTCTGAATAAAGCCTTTTATTAGTTTGTTTTTAGCTGATTGGGACTTCAGTGGAGAGCTTTCCTATCACTTCATGTCCTTCTGACCCTTATCACCCGCAGAGGAAATGAGGGGAAATTATCTTCAATGGGGACACGAAACAGACCAAGCTTTTGGTCACTTCCTGTAACAACCAATGATGTCACTGGGCCTCACTTTGGGATTCTGGGAAAGCTGAGGACCCCAAATCTTAAAATATGATGCTCCTCACTGCCAAGGAGCATGTTTTTGCAAGATTTGGAATCTTTAGCTTTCCCAGAAACCCATGCTAAGGTCTAGTGATGTCACCCTCTGCCAGGTGCAACAAGAGAGAGCTAAATGTAAAGTAAGAATATTTTTTTTATATAGTTAACAAAGCATGTTTACATGGGAAAAGTGGGCAGCAAAAAAAAAGAAAAAGAAGAAACCAATTTCATGCAAGGCCTACTTTAACTATATGATGAACCCGCCGCTTCCCAAGAGCTGGTATTGTCATCATGTCATGTCATCAATCATCCATCATCCATGATTTCTCCAACCTCCAATCTACGCAGTTCATTTTCAACATCCTGTTGCCTTTATAGGATGATTGTACTGAAAGAGAAAGAAATTGCTGTTCAAAAAAAGGTCGATTGTCCTAAAAGAATTTGGAAACATGTACTGCCCAATTGCCGCCTAGTTTCAGGAAAAGAAATAAACAATCAGTGTTATCAGGGGGCATTTGAAAAAAAGCAACAATATTAACATTGTTTTTTACACTGGTATCTTGATTTTATTATTCCCGTTATAATATGCAGACCAAGTACTCCATTTGCACAAATAGAAAGCCAGTCCACAGTCTGTCAGTTTGACAACCGACTTTCCAATGAAATGAATGAAGTCCATGTCATGAATGCATTGGGACTGCTCTCCAGAATTTTTAAAAGTTTGGGAGAGAGAGGCTTTGAGTCACCCAGTAGACATAAAATGGCAACTACTCAAGTCAAATCATAATCTAGCACAAGAAAAGGTGCACATCGGCAGTGCAGTTGACAGAACAATGCAAAAACTCCCCAGCAAGTTAAAAACAGAGGTCTTTGTTGCATATGTTGTGGTAACATTTTAAACTACTTAAGATCCTAACAATAGACATATACAGAACTGTGCAAATGTTTCAGGCAGGTGTGAAGAAATGCAGTAAAGTAAGAATGCTTCCAAGAATATATACTTTAATTGTTTTTTTTTATCAATTTACAAATTGCAATGTAGCCAAACAAAAGAAAAATCTAAATCAAACTAATACTTGGTGTGACCACCCTTTGGCTTCAGACCAGCATCAGTTCTTACACTTGTACACTTGCACAGTGTCAGGGATTTTGTAGGATTAGAGTATGTTATATAATTAACCAATTATACCAAGCAGGTGCTAATGATCATCAATTTCATATGTAGGTTGAAACACAGTCATTAACTGAAACAGAAACATCTCTGTAGGAGGCTTAAAAATAGGTGGGGAACAGCCAAACTCTTCTACTAAGGTGAGGTTGTTAAGGACCCCTTCAGATCCGCTCTACAGCCGAATGACGGCTACAGCGCGGATCTGCTTTGCTGGGAGGCCGTCAATAGACGTCCTCCCTTTGCATGCTCGCCACGCCCCCCTGAAGGGCGCGTGCATGCTATTATCACCTGAGTCAATGAGACTCGGGTGATCACAGATCGGAGTAAGGGGTCGATCCCAACCCCTTACCACGTGATCAGCTGTCAGCCAATGACAGCTAATCATGTGATGTAAACAGAAGATCGGTAATCATTTTTTTTTCTTCTCACGCTAGCAGCGTGAGAAGAAAAAAAAGCCAATCACCGGCATCTGTTGAAGGGACATCAATCCCAAAGAGGAAAAGGCGAAGCCGCCTCATATGTGCCCACCAGTACCGCCTGCCAGTGCCACAAATTAGTGCCCACAGTGCCCACCAATCAGTGCCCACCAGTACATAAGTGCCAGCAATCAGTGCCACCTATCAATGCCCACGAGTGCCACCTATCAATGCCCACCAGTGGTGCCAATCAGTGCCTCATCAGTGCCACCTAGCAGTGCTGCCTATCAGTGTCACCTACCAGTGCCGATCAGTGCCCATCACTGCCACCCATCAGTGCCCATCACTGTCACCCATCAGTGCCAGCTATCAGTGCCACCTATCAGTGCCACATATTAGTGTCCTTCAGTTCTACCTATCAATGCCCTTCTGTGCCGCCCATCAGTGCCACCCATTGTTATGGTAATGATTAAGAGCTCCAATCGAGCCCAAGGTTATCTGCTGCTGTCTCTAATTGGAAAGTGTGGATATGCATGCATATAAAAGTAAACACTCTGAGACACGCTCAGCTCCATTACTTCTTACACTTCTAATTTATTCAAGGCGGTGCTAATCTTTTATACACACAAATACGTCATTGCTATGTTAGTCTAATAGGTACATCTCATTGGTTAGGATAGAAAAGAAAATGGAGAATCTTCATAACGAGGTTTGGCTGTCCTTGGTTTTATCTTCAGTTCAGCGTTCTTCTGATGTGTGGGATGTAGGGGGTACCCGCCATTTTGAGAAAAATATAGGAACAGAGCTAATCTGTATACTTATATAATGAGTAAGGAGAAAAATATGTATGCACATAAGAAAATAGACATTTTCAGATTATTATTATTATTATCTACATCACATTCCTTCACAATCCCCCCTAAAATGACAATTTTCTCTTTTCTGTCCCTAATACTAAAGGTCCCACTTTGGCCTGGCCCTTCTCCTCAGCAACTCTTTTAGGCTGTATATAGAATTGGGCAGCAACTGTTCACTACCCTCCTCAATACAGCTGGAGAGGTGCAGTCAGGTGCTATCTATCCCTAAAACCCTATAGGATTGTGAGATTATGGACAGGGAGTGACTGTAGAGGAGTGAAGGGTTTGTCATCTTCCATCATAAGGAGGTCCTCTTCTTCTTGGTGGAGAAATGTAGGTGTGCTATTGTCTACAGCCTTGCTCATTAACTTTTTACAAAAGGTAGAATACAGCATACCAGGCCTGTACTGGCCATTGGGACTACAGGGAGTTTCCCGGTGGGCCGATGGCTCAGTGGGCTGGTTTCAGTGACAGCCTGTCAAAGTAATGGCTTTCTTGGTTCACCCTCAACTTCACACAGTGATGTGAGAAAGATGAGAAAAATACAGAGGAGAATAAGTGAAATAGTAAAAGAGGTTAGTGAGGACTCCTTATGTTATGCTACTTATGTTTTTTTGCACAATTGCGTATAGTTTATATACTGTTTTTGTGCTTGTTTGCACAAATAAAGTGGGCCGGTCTGGATGAAGTCCAGGGCCAAATTTTTATCCCAGTCCAGCCCTGCAGCATACAATCAGGGCTAAAAGAACCAGGATTATTAATACCGTTACCCGTATCTGGGCTAGCACCTTTTGCCACCCACTCATCCAGCTAAAGTATTGATCCCATGGGTCTGTGATACCTGAGTTCTTCTTCAACTCCAGTGACAGATCTTCTAATTTCTTTATAGCTAGAGTAACCTTACCATTTGGGCCAGTATTATCAGGAATGTATGTACAACAGGTTCCCGTTTTTTCCTATGATTTTACAAAACACCTCCTTTCCCAGCTAGCACCATGTCTAAGGCCATCCGGTCCTGGAATGTCATGTAGGAAGTGGGGGATAACTGGTCAGCAATTCCCTGGAGGGCATCTTTAGTGTAATTTACAAATCTCTGTTGGTTATAATATGTGTAGTGTCAGGTCACCTAGAGGCTGGGTGACAGATGCACACAGTTGGGATCAGGAGTGCACCGCAAGGTAGTGGACCATATGGCTGACTGCTGCGGATTGTACCCTGGGAGGTTCAGGAAGCAGGTCTACTGGATCACTGACACAGATCCCACTGGGAGCTAGAGCATAGATTCCCCAGGGCGCGGAGTCTAAGAGCCAGTAGGTGTTCACCAGAGCCTTTAATGGTAAGGATGGACTCCGCTGCAGTCTGGCTCCAGGTCGCAGCCCCCGGGGTCTTACAGCTCACGCTCACCGTAGACTACAGGAGAAGAGGAAGGAGGCAGCAGGCTGGAACATCAGGGTCACAGGCAAACAGGGATGGTCGGGAACACGCCAAAGTCGGTAACAGGAATCAGATGTATGAAACACAGCAAGTACACACAGAGGCTAACACACAATGGTTGATCAGCACTGCTGGCTTGCGGTGCACAGGTTAATATAGGGTTCCCTGATAGGGCCTGGGGTGGAGCCATGCTTAGAGTAGAGGTTACAAAAGCAGTCAGGTGAGGGTCAGCTGGTCTCTAGAGATGAACACATGGAGACAGGTATGCTGATCGACAAACTCTATTGCATAACCATGACATGTAGTTAATCCAATCTACATTCTTGCTGACAGTTGTTATGGGGATCAAAGACTCAAAACCAGCTTTTACCTGATCCCTGGCTTTAAACTCATCAGGGACCCCCCTTGTAACCCCTATGACATGTATGTATACATGAGGATCAAAGCTTCCGGAGACAGCTGCTCGCTTCCTCCTCTGACTGTGTGCTGGGTCAGTGTATGTATCAGGGGTATCTTTGGTTAGGATATGGGGCTTTCTATTTTCATCTTTTTTTTGTCTAATGCACTCTGTGGTCGCCCAGTCTGGCCCTGTGTTCCAACCCACTGGCCCCCACAGAAACCACAACTCTGTCCCCAGTAACTGTCTGTGTGGCATACATATATATCCTTACCGTCAAGGATATCACTGTACCAATGGCATCACCATCAAGGGTCAAACGGACAAGGTACTATGTCACAGTAATCTAAGGTAAAGGTGGTCACATGTGTACCTGAAGAGTTACACCAAAACGTAATTATGTTATCATTTTTGTGATGGCCACCTCCTGGGCCCCTCCCCCCTAGATCAAACAGAAAAAGGATATGCAGCGCCCGAAAACACGCTCTCCTGCAGTGATAAGCGTGCATTCAGGTGTTCTTCCTGGCCAACTTGACTGAGGTGGCTGTGGTCAGCAAAACTTGGAATGGACCATCATAACTTGGCTCAAGTATCTCCAGACAGTAGTTGGTGTGTTCCTGTATCTAATTCAGGATCTGGAATGGAAGAAAACACCTGGACATGCATTCAGGTTAATTCTCGTGATAATGTGGTTACATAATTAGTCAACACACCAGACTGTAACTGTAACTGTTGTGGAAAGTAACAACCAAGTCTGGGAGCTGAACCAAACAAAATTTCATAAGGGGATAGGGCATGTTTCCCCTGGGGGTGTGTCTGACACTGAACAGGGCAATGGGCTAACTGTCTGGCCAACTCATGTTAGTCTCTTGGGCCATCTTTAACATCCTGTTTTTAGTGTCCCATTCATCCTTTCTACCTTCCTTCTACTTTGAGGGTGGTATGGGGTGTGTAGTGCCAACTGAACCCCCAGTGATGCCCAACTCTCTTTAGTAAGGGTTGCTGTTAAGGCTGGTCCCTGATCTCTCAATATCACCTCTGGGACCCCAAATCTACATACTATCTCACTTAGTAGTTTCTTAGCTGTGGTCCTGGCAGTCGTGACCACTTCCACTAGAGCGTATTCGAATCTGCCACTTCTTGGCACTTGAGAATGATCAATTTGCATCCTCTGGAATGGGGTATAGGGCTTTTGCCAGGTGCTTCTTCTGTGTTTTTTCTGTGCGTCCTGGGTTACATTTGGTGCAGATAATGCATGATCTGCAGAAGTTGTCGGTCAGTGGAGTAACTCTTGGTGCAACACTTGTTGATAAGAGAGTTCATAAAAGTCTTTGTCAAGTGGGCAGCTCCATGTGCCCATTGCACCACGGCTGGGTACATACTCCTGGGTAGACAAGGCTTCTTGTTGCACTCGAATAGTCCATTTCTGAGAGTTGCTCCTCTCCGTTTCCAGCTTTCCTTCTTATCCGGACTTGTTGTTTCCTGTAGTTCTTTTAGATAAACTCTGTCCACTGGGAAAGTCTGTAAGGTAAGCACGGGGTGGTCTTCTTCTACCACCCTGCTGTCCACTTCCCGTGGACCACCAGCTGTCTGTTTGGCAGCTGAATTGGCTAGATGATTGCCTTAAGCTTCCTTTGAGTTCAGTTTGTCGTGTGCTTTTACTCATAATAGTCACTTGGGTTGTGAGAAGCAAGGCATCAATCAAGTTTTCACAGGTGTTCCTGCAGCCATCAGGAATCCTCTGTCCTAGATAACACCATTATCATGGGCAATACTGAAAGCATATCTTGAGTCCATATGAATGTTGGCTCTTTTTTCCCTCTGCCCATTTACATGCTGTAGTAAGTGCTTACAGCTCTGCCTCCTGTGTAGACATCACCGGTGGTAAGGCTTCAGCTTGTAGAACAGTGTTTTCAGTGGTGACCGCGTGTCCTGTGTGGTCATGGGGTGACAAGTCAAGACTCTACTCCTCCTCCTCCTTTCCCCCCTCGAGAAGTGGAAGAAGGGTGGTAGGGTTCAGTGTTTGACAACTTAATAGAGTAATGCTGTCCAGTAGGAGGGAACACAGGAGTCTCAAGTGTCTGGTAATGGACAAGTGTTTCGGCTGGATCTTGGTTGAATATGGCAACAACGTCATGGGGAGCAAGCAGAACGAGGCAGTGTCCGAGGACCAAGTTCAAAGTTTTGTCAAGCAAGGCTTGTGTAGCAAATCCAGCTCGCAGACACAATAGGCCTCCTCTTGCTACCGCATCCAGCCGACAGGAATAATATCCTACGGGGCGTAGGCTGATGCCGTGTGATTGGGTGAGTACACCTGCAGCATGTCCCAGACATTCGGATACAAAGAGCTTGAGCGTTTTGTCGTAGTCTGGGAGCCCTAGTGCCGGGGGTGGCGCACTTAAGGGCTTCAAACTTTAGATATTTCTTCAGGAGACATCTGGAAGGGGTCTGATTGCAGAGCATCAGTAGGAAGCACTAGGAAATTAGTCCAAGGAAAATGACAGGTGTTGAGCACCACTGCAATTTGGGCTTTGAGGCTCTGCAGCCCTGGTTGGCAAGATAGCACAACAGGCTTTCTGAGGTGACTTCAACAGGGGGTAAGTCAGCTGCACAAAGGAGAAGGTCATCAACATGTTGGAAGAGAATCACTTCCGGTTGTTCCTCTTGTCATGTGTCAAGGATGATAGCCATAGCTTTTGCAAACTGGCTTGGAAAGTTCTGTGCCCCTTGTGGCACAACTGTTTAGGTATGTTGCCGTTTCTTTCCGTGGATGAATGCAAAAAGGTACCAGCAGGAGGGGTGAGGGTGGACACTGAAGAAAACGTTTGTAAGGTCCACCTCTGTGAGGTATTTTGCAGTCAAAGGCATCCACAGCAGGTACCTGGTTCTCTTTTTAGGATTCTCTTCTTGGGGTTATTGTGGTTTCCGGGGCAATGATGCGCCCTCTTTTAGCTTGACTGAAACTGGTGGCACCTTTAAGTGACCGTTGTCTTCCGGTCCTGTGGACCATAGGCACGCAGGGATTCTGTCAAGTACTTCCTGCAGTATTGAACTTGAAGTTTTTGCTTCATTAAGTGTCATCAGGAGAGGCAGAGAACACAAAGCAGATTAGTCTTCTAAAGATAGGGGAGTATATAACTTCATCCCCCCTTCAGGCGTGTCCTGATTGAGGCCTGTAGTCCGGACAACACATCAGCTCCTAGTAGATTCAAGGGACATGTAGAGGACACCACAAATCTGGCAAGCAAATCAGGAAATGTCCCCACTTGGAGTGGCTCTACAAATGGACTGGAGCGGAGCACCCCATCCACTCCCACGCAGGAAACGTGTGTGTGTCTCTTTTCGTAGTGGGAGAAACTCAGATCATCAAAGGCCTGTACGAGTTTAGTATGATACTTCTTCAGACTCCCCTTTATCTTAGGTAATATCTTGGATTGTGGTCTTCTGATCCATCAACTTCTCCTTTGCCCAGTCGTGGAGTTGTGCACAGAACTCCACGCCTGAGGTGTAGGAAGTGGCACTTGTCAGGTTGGCATCATTGAAGGCCGTCTGCATGACTGGCCAAAAGACATGTCCTGCTTTGATTCGGCATAGGCTGATCAAGTCTCTCCAGGCAGCTGAGTAAGTTTCTTGTATCTGCAATATCCTGTGGTAGAAGGGAATTGGCTGCTTCTCTGGGTCAGGCAGACTTGTCACTAAGGCCGCTGCTTGTGATGGAGTAAAAGCGACATACATCACTGGTGCCCCTTCTGGTAACCGAGACTGTTGTTGGGGCGGGGGCTGGCAAGGGGCACTGTTCTTTACGGTTGCCAGCATGTGTTTGAGATCCTCTCGGAACTGTGAGTCTGGAGCCGGCTTGGGGGTTAAATCAGTGGGTGGCCTTGCTGCCTGCTGTTGGGCTTCCCACTCAGACGCTTCTTCATCATTAACATATCCGGCCTGGGAATGTGATGCTTCCGTATTGGGGAAGACAGGTGTGTGGTATGAACCATCCTGGTTTAAAACAGGGAGGGATGGGTACAGGCTGTTTAAGCTTACTGGGTGTACCAAGATGGCCGCCGGCAGGAAGTGCACTGGGCTGGGTAGAAAGTGAAGGCATGGGTGCACTAAGATGGCCGCCGGGCTGAGTTGTCACAGTGGGTTGTGCTTGTGTGGTAAGAAAGGAGTGGTTGTTAGACGGAGGGCAGTGCCGTCCCTCCCCTCCTTTTGTTTCAAGTTCCAACATAGTGTGGTAATTTCACATACTGTATCATCAACTCTGTGATACACATACATAATACAGTCGCCATCTTTCTTAACTTCCTTTATCCAATTTTCTTTATCACACAGGATTTTTCTCCCTGTTTCTTTAGCAACATAACTTTCGCCACTTCTTTCAACTTTGTTAACTATTTCAACATCTTATCTCCTCTTCACTATCACATTCTTTTCTCTCTCTGTTTCTCGGCTAACGGCTTGAGAGGAGAATACGTACAACCAAGGGGTTAATATTTTTTCTCAGTGTTCTTATCAAATTCCTTGGGTGGGAGTACATAAGACTGCGCTCCTAGCTTCTACTGTCTTCTATAACCCTGTAATGTACGGTTAATCTCAGAACAAGAACAAACACGTCAGGGGTAGTGAGGAGTAACGGCCCGCGACCCAACAGATCCCCCGGGCAACCCCCCTCCGACCTTAACCAGTCCCCAACCCCTCTCGTGTATAGCAAACAGTAAACCACAAATACACTCACGACAGGACATTACACCTGCCACTCTTCGAACTGCAAAATTTCAGCAGGCTAAGATAACCCCAGGGGCAGACAACTCCCCTTAAACCCAGTTAAAGGCCGTCATTACAGTTACTCCCAGAGGCCGACAGCTCATCTGGGGGTGATACATCTGTAATGCTTTCAGACTGCAACGCCAGCAGCTGAGATAACCCTCAAAGATTCGACGAACCCAGAGTAACCCGTCCCATAACCGACTGCCACAATAACCCATCTCACTCCAGAGGCCGACAGCTCATCTGGAGATGAGAACACACATGTAGCACTTTTAGACTGCTGAGTTTCGTAGCCCAAAGAATGGCAGACAGTGAACAAATACAGTCAGCAGAAACCCATTGACAGGTTCGTTAAAACAACCTCAGGCGAGGAAATACCTGCCTCTAAGACAGTCTCAGCATACCGACAGAATCCAGCCGTCAACCGAAAGATAAGAAAGTCGTACAGTGGTAAGAATATAAATAAGACTTACCGGTACTGTTAGGGCTGCGCAAACCCCTGTCTCATCAATCAGTTAACGCCCAAATGCTTATCGCGGTACGGCTTCGACAGTAGCCTGAGGTCCCGGGTTTCGGCACCATCTGTTATGGTAATGATTAAGAGCTCCAATCGAGCCCAAGGTTATCTGCTGCTGTCTCTAATTGGAAAGTGTGGATATGCATGCATATAAAAGTAAACACTCTGAGACACGCTCAGCTCCGTTACTTCTTACACTTCTAATTTATTCAAGGCGGTGCTAATGTTTTATACACACAAATACGTCATTGCTATATTAGTCTAATAGGTACATCTCATTGGTTAGGATAGAAAAGAAAATGGAGAATCTTCATAACGAGGTTTGGCTGTCCTTGGTTTTATCTTCAGTTCCGCGTTCTTCTGATGTGTGGGATGTAGGGGGTACCCACCATTTTGAGAAAAATATAGGAACAGAGCTAATCTGTATACTTATATAATGAGTAAGGAGAAAAATATGTATGCACATAAGAAAATAGACATTTTCAGATTATTATTATTATTATCTACATCCCATTCCTTCACACCATCAGTGCCACCAATGCCACCTATCAGTACCCACCAGTGCCGCCTATTAGTGCCCATCAGTGCCGCCTATTAGTGCCCATCAGTGCCGCCGTATCAGTGCCCATCAGTGTCGCCTTATCAGTGCCCATCAATGCAGCCTATCGGTGCCCATCAGTGCAGATCATTAGTGCCCATCAGTGCAGCCTATCAGTGCCCATCAGTGTAGCCTATCAGTGCCCATCAATGAAGGAGAAAAATTACCTGTTTGCAAAATGTATTAACAAAATATACTTTTTTTTTAATTTAGTATTTTTTAATTTTTAGTTTAACAAAAAATAAAAAAACCAGAGGTGATAAAATACCACCAAAAGAAAGCTCTATTTGTGGGAAAAAAATGATAAAAATGTCATTTGGGTACAGTGTTGTATGACCGCGCAATTGTCATTCAAAGAGTGACAGCGCTAAAAGCTGAAAATTGGTCTGGGCAGGAGGGGGGTTTAGTTGCCCAGTAAGCAAGTGGTTAATGTCACAGGTCATACACCATGGCAAGACTGAGCACAGAAACAAGACACAAGGTAGTTAGACTGCATCAGCAAGGTCTTTCCCAGGCAAACATTTCAAAGCAGACTGAGGTTTCAAGTGTGTTGTTCAAGCTCTTTTAAAGATCCACAAAGAAAACGGGCAACGCTGAGGACCGTAGACATAATCTTTACCAAGTAACTATAGACCTGTTAGTTTAACTTCTATAGTCGGGAAGATACTGGAGAGTTTAATAAAAGACGACATTGACGAGTTCTTACTGGAAAAAAATATTTTAAGCAACAGACAGCATGGATTCATGAAAGACAGAAGTTGTTAAACAAACCTGATTTCTTTTTATGAGGAGGTAAGTACAGAGGGGTGGCTGTGGACGTGGTATACCTGGATTTTGCAAAAGTGTTTGACACAGTTCCCCACACAAAGCTCATGTGTAAGGTAAAGTCTACAGGCTTGGAAAGATCAATTTGTAAATGGATAGAAAACTGACTAAAAGATAGAATTCAGAGAGTAGTGGTAAATGATTCTTATGCCCAGTACACACGATCGGAAATGCTGCCAGCAAAACTCCGATGAGAGGTTTTGGTCAGAAAATGCCAGCAAAAGATTGAGAGCAGGTTCTCTATTTTTCGGTCGGAAAAAGTTCCCATCCGAAAATACGATCGTCTGTATGCAATTCTGACGCGCAAAAAATCACGCATGCTCAGAATCAAGTATGAGACGGAAGCGCTCGGACTGGTAAAACTAGCGTTTCTAATGGAGATAGCACATTCGTCACGCTGCAAATTATTGGATCTTTTAATGCAGCGCATTCTTTTGTTCTTTATAATGCTAGGATATTGAAGTTGTTTTGCTGCTGATATTCACACAGAGTTATGACAAACTGATTTCTTTATTATTTCTCGTGATCTCATGAATAATCTTTTTTGTTTTTAAAGCCAGATCTTCATAATAATGTTTAGAATTATTTTTTAGGGTCATCTTTTTTAATTTTTAATCAAGATCTGTTTTTGGGGTTATTTTTAAACTAGTTTCTAGTGATCTCCATATTTTTTTTTTTTTTTGGTGTGTTAAGTTTCTACAACAACATTATTATCTTATATTTTTATAAAGCTCAAGGAGGTTGGTTTGTCTTGGTGTCCCTTGTTAATTTGACATTGTATTTTTGAAATGTACCTGCCTACTCACAAACAAAACTGTCCTTTTTGAAGAAAAATAGGCAAGTATTTTCATATAAAAATCTCCATTTATTCTGGCTCATAATAACAAAATAAAGAGGAAGGCAACGCTGGAGAAACTGCTTGAATTTGCAAAGCCTTTGGCCTCCAGGATTGCAGAGGGCGTCCCTTGCGGCTAAGTGCAGCGTAACCCTGGAAATGAGACAGGGGGCATGGTGCCCAAAGGTGCACGGGTTGCCTGAGTGTTATTGCTGGGTAGCTGGTAGCAGGGAGCTGCTGGGGTGCGCTGATGAGGTTGATAGGCCAACCGTGCGAGAAGAGATCCCAGGTATAGAGCCGTGGAGCAACCAGGAATGGAGTCAGAGCCAGGTCAAAGGTCATACACAACAGGAATCAGTCCGAGATAAGGTACAGCAGGATAATCAGGAACAGAGTCGGTAGCCAAGCCAGGGGTCAAACATGAGAGGATGATCAAGGTGCAGATGCGGAGCCGGAGAGTAGTCAGGTGCAGGCGGAAGACAGGAGTAGTCAGGCAAGCCAGGTGGTAACAGGAAGCAGGTATAATAACAGGCACAGGAGACACAGGAAGCTGACGATAATCAAGCGAACAGCATATACCAGCAGCAGGCTTAAATAGACCAAAGGGAGCCAATAATTACAGCGATGCGCGTGCGTCTGTGCGCTCCCGCTGTTACGCACCTGTGTGCGCCCATCTTGCGCCTACCTGCGCATATGCGCACAGGGATTCGCCCGGCGCCACCATGATGGATACTGGCAGAATTACCCGTCCTACAATTGTTACCCTGACAGGTGGACTTGTGGCAGGAGGAGGAGTAGGAGGAGGATGGGCGAACGCACATAAGTGCATCTTCTCACTAATTTGGCCCCTCAACCCCTTCCAAAGGGTGTGAAAAATTAGATTCTCACACATGAAGTGTTGTCCCTCCTCCATTTGCTGCAATTTGGCAGCTACATAGCAGCCATAGGCCTCTTCAGCATCGGGGGGTATTTTCAGGGCCGCATTAGCCTCCTTAATGTTACTCCCCTTCAGAATCAGAATAGGCCACTGATGTCCCAAGTTATAACGTTCAGCGCTTCCGGTCCTCCTTCCGTCTTACACAGAACATAGGTACGACACACGCATGTTAGCTTTATATACACTGCGCATGCATGAAACTCCGCCCGCGTCACCCGCCCCTGACGTTCTTTCTAGAATATTCCCCGTCCCTTCTCTTTCAGCGCAGTGGGAGATGAACATGGCGGAGACACAGCAGGTGCGTAATAGCAGTAATGAGATGGAGGAATGCCCGGAGCCCTAAACATCACGATCCTGGAGGAGAAGATTTAAGGCCTCAAATATGGCCTTTGTAGAGATGGTGGAGATGGTGGACATCTTGAAGAGGGCAGACTATGATGGGAAGTATGGAAACCCAAATGTGAGAAAGACCAAGATCATGACTAAAGTTGTGAAGAGTCTGCACAGGAATTTTGGGGTACAACGATCCAAGGAGCAATTGAGGAAACGCTGGTCAGACCTGAAATTGAGGGAGCAAGATCAGTACAGAAGAATCAAGAAAGTGCTTCTAAAAAGTAAGTAGTTGTCGTGTGTTCCTATTATTATTATTACTTGCATGTTGCTCCATGTGCTTTTCTTTACTGTTGAACAGTTACAAAAAGGCTACTTTCAGGCTCGTGGGCACAGTAATCGTTCGCAGTAAACATTGTTCGTTCGCCATTGTTGGTTCGCCAACTAAATACGCTGTTTTGGCAAATACAGGGTTTACTACATTTGGTCATACTAATTAGTATTTAAAGAAGTTTAGGATTCACCGCCTGGCGGTGTCACCATCAGAGGTAAATCGCAATAACTGTCACCAATTATTCATCGCCTGGTGGTGTCACCAACACAGGTAGCTACGGACACCCCCTCAATTATGAAGGGATTCTGTACCTTTTTTCAGGATGTGTATTCCTCAAAGGTAAACTATTTTGAAGCCGCCTTAAAGAGTTCTTAGATGGAATCCCACTACCTGCAATACAGGGGGAAGACAAAAAACTGCTAAATGCACCTCTATCTCTACAGGAATTGCAACTTACCCTAGCAACATTCCCTAATTCTAAGGCCCCGGGAAATGATGGTCTCCCAATTGAGATGTACAAGAAATTTGGAGACATACCCCTACCGGAGTTGCTACATATCATCACGGAAGCACATGCTAATGACTCCTTACCAAACTCCATGTACGAGGCAGTGGTAGTGGTCCTGTTGAAGCCCAGGAAGGATCCGAACCAACCTGAGTCATACAGGCCCATATCACTTTTAAATAACGATCTAAAATTGATTACTAAAGTCCTCACTACACGGTTGTCCAAGGTGGTGACAAAAATAGTACACCCAGATCAATCGGGATTTATAACTAATAGGCCCACAGCGCACAATCTTTGCAGATTATATATAAACATGCAGATTCCAACAGATAATCAGGGTCAAAGAGCTATCCTTTCATTAGACGCAGCTAAGGCATTCAATAGTGTAGAATGGGATTACCTTTGGAGGGTGCTAGAGAAATTCAACTTGGGGAGACATTTATTTCTTGGATTAAACTACTATATAGGGCACTGAAAGCTTGCATTAGAATTAATAACACGCTGTCTCCCTTCTTTGATCTACACCGGGGAACAACACAGGCCTGCGCGCTACTCTTTGCTCTGGCCATAGAGCCCCTGGCTGCTGCTGTCAGAGGGAACCCGGCTATATGTGGCTTTAAAAGGAAAGATTTGAAAGATAAAATAGCTCTGTACGCAGACGATGCGCTCATTTTTTTGAGCGACACATCTGCCTCTTTAACAAATCTCATGGAGTTAATCTGTAAATTTGGATCCTACTCAGGGTTCAAGATAAACTGGGACAAATCCACATTGTTACCACTTGATCCCCTTGTATCGCCTCTTCCCTCAGCAGCAGACCAGATCAGGGTGGTAGATACATTCCGGTATTTAGGCATAGTTATTCATCCCAACCTAGAACTATATGTTAAACTTAATGTAAATCCCCTGATTCAAAAACTCCAGGAAAAAAGCAGCTAGTTGGATTAAACTCCCCCTCTCAGTGGTGGGTCAATGTAATCTTATAAAGATGGTCTGGGGTCCACAACTCTTGTATGCGCTCCACAATGCCCCCATCTGGATTCCTATCCATGTTTTCAAAAAATGCAACACCATATTCCGCTCCTTGATATGGAGGAAACAGGTGCCACGTATTAAATTGGAAACATTACAGGAGGTGAAGGACTCGGGCGGGCTGGCAGTCCCGAACCCATACTCTTACTTCATAGCGGCACAATTGCAGCACCTAACGTGATGGCAGTGCCCCGGGTCCTCTGACCCCACAAGCAATATCGTACGCACTCTGCTCTCAAGCAGGGGCCTTGTGGAGTGCATGGAAGCGGGAGAATTCCGAAAAATACCTGAATACCAAACTATGGTGCTTATAGATAAAATATGGAACAAGGCCAAGCAACACTTTCAATATGAAGGATACTCTGAATGGTCTCATATGTGGAACAATAGCAACCTTCCCAAACTGTGTAAATTGCAGGGCTTCTCTACGTGGTCTAGAAGCGGGGTGGTATACATCCCGCAGCTATACCAAGGTGGACTCCTACGGGATTTTCAATCCCTGAGGGAGGAATATGGCTTACTAAACGTCTTGTTTTTTCAATATCTACAACTTAGGTATGCCATCTCAGCGCAAGCTACACTGTCAACATGGGTATTGACTAGACCCTCAGTGTTCACACAACTAGTAACATCGACGTCTAGGAAAGGACAGATATCATCTATATATGAATAACGCAGGTATCCAAGACTATGTCATTAAAATGCAGGACAAGCTGGGGGGAAGATATAGGCCACATCACAGACGAGGAATGGTCTACTATAATGGAAAATGTACCCAAGGTGTCCCTTTCCTCTTCCCAAAAACTCACACAACTATTCATGGCCAAACTTACCGTACCCCATATAAATTACATAAATGGCACAGAAGAGATGACCCTTTTTGCCCTCGTTGCAGGATAGATAACGGTACTCTTATCCACATGCTCTGGAAGTGCCCGAAATTGCAAAGGTACTGATCTGAAGTAATCAACTCTATTAACAAAATATGGAATCTCTGATTTGCAGTTGACCCCAAGCTGTGTCTGCTGGGATGGTTAGACGAGGAACTATATACGCCACACACTTACATAGCCATTCTCAGAGTATTGTTTATGGCCAGAAAACTTACAGCTAGAAAATAGCTTTCGGTGTCCCCGCCAACACACACAGAATGGGTTAGTACCATAAACGACACCCTATTGAGGAAAAAGTTGACATACCAACACAGAGGTAGCCCAACAAAATTTGAAAATATATGGGATCCATGGTTGGAGGTACCTGGTTTAGCCCCCTTCCAACTGGTCCAGAACAGAGTACTTGGTGGCAGGACATAGACACCCACCCCCTCTTATGAGGAAGGAGGCTATTTACACTAGGTGGGTAAAGGGTGAGATGGTGACATAGAGACTCAGAAAGTGGATCAATATGAAATAATATTCTTGATGAGAAGATGTCTTACTCTGCAGTGACGAGTTATATGGTTTACTTGGTTTATATAAGATTGTTGATGGAAGAACACTGGAAACCCCCCCCCCCCCACTGTTTGGGGGGGGGGGTACCTCTACACCGACCGAGTTGTCCTTATTAGGACCGGGAGCGGAGTGGGGGTACAGAACACTAAAAGGACACGCTTACTAAAAGAGGAAATATACGAAATGGTAGATACTGGTTGTTGTAATATGTTGGTCAATTTATGTATAATATTGTATTGGAGTATGGGTTGAGCAGAAATTTAGTTGAATTGTCCAAGCCAACTCAATTTTAATATAACAGCTGAAGACCCTTTGATGTGTTGGTCTTATGCAAGTCTACCTAGGGGTGTGAGGTATGGGCTGTTAACCTAATTGAACATTTCAAAGGGTACATTGTTTAAAGGACCATAGAAGAAGTATTTATTGATGGTAATTAGACTTGAGGGGGGTAACAATAAGATCAAAGAGTATTTTGGGTTGACCTAGCAGAAACTCCCTCCTAGTGGACTAGTATTTCATAGAGGACATTCAAGCTGTTTTTTAGTTTGAAGTGAGGCTTGTCTGTGTATGCACACAGACCTATGAACATGGGGTTCTGAATTATATCTACTCTGTCGGATTTTTTTGTCATCTGTGGACTTTGGACTTTGTTCTGTGTTGGAAGTCAATAAAGTGCATCTCTCTGGAAGAATTGGGTTGCTGCGGAAGAGTACTTACTAAATAATTATCATACCCACGATACCACTATCCACCCAATACATATACCCGATCACTACACTGGTATGTACATGTAAAGATTTGTCTTCTTGAATTGACTGTAATTTCGCATATAAAATTACGAAGCAGGAGAAGCAAATCTGATCGGCTGTACAATTAGATAATAATATATGTCCTTTGCAATGCTATTTGATGTATGTTTTTGTTTTTGTTTAATGGAAGAATTTTTTTCTCTCTTCCTATGTTTTATAAATAAAAAAAAATCTGATTTAAAAAAAAGAAGTTTAGGACATTGTTGTTTAGATGTGTTTATAACTAGAATGAAATGCAAACTTGATTCAGTGTAATGTAAGGAGAGGACACTCAGCAGCTGTTTACACATCTGGACTCAGGAGCACTAGTGTGGGACACCAGAACAAACTTTTTAGGGTGTCCCACACAGGTGCTCCAGTGGATACTTGGGGTGTCTCCATGTGTGAAACTTGTCCAAACAAGGTCGGTATTCTAGCTTTGTTAAGGGAATAAATCATGTATTCAGCTTGGAACTCTGCCCAAACAGACAATTGTACCCCACTTCCAAGCAGTTTCACATTCATATTTCTGGCCACAAATATCGCGTGCTAAGTATACCTTTTGTTTCATTCTCATAGGGGAGAAAAGACTCGGGATGTCTGAGGACACCAGGGACCACCCACCTACTAAAGAAGGGGAACTCAGCACACAACCTCAGGATGTGGAGGAAGGAGAGGTAGTTGAAATAGTGACCACAACAGGTGAGTGTCTGACACCCCAGATTCAGGTAATAGATGTATGCCTGCATATTTATAATACATGGTGTGTATTTTTCTTTTAGGTGATGTGCATGTTTTGGAAGAACAATCTACTCATTTCACCACTGACAGTGCACAAAGGCTAATCCAGGAGATAATGTTTTGTAGTCGGGATTTAGACTTCATAAAGGAAAAAAAACAAGGAGTTTGAACAAAGAATGAAGAACATGATTGATGTACTAGGAAGAATCTAACTCCAAAAAATTATAACTTTTTTTTTAAAATAACATTTAACTAAAGTTTTAATACAGTTTAAAAGCCAACTTTGGAAGGTGCACACAGTGTGTCAACATGTGCTATCTGCCATCAGGCTTCCTCGCAACTCTAGTAGGTGAGAGGAAGGGGTTGCACCCCCAAAACACATCCATTGATCCCCCATGATGGAAGATAGCACATTTTGACATTAGGCATGGGATCAGGAGGGAAATCCCCATTTTGACTCCCAATTTGTGTGCATCTTCTAAATTTGGCTTTTACAGGGGTGACATCACCCCATCTAATGAAGGCAATATCAACACTTTTTTAACACTATAATGTCTGATATTACCTTCAGTTTTTCAATGTTGAACTTTGTAAGTTCTTTAGTTGTGTATGTTATGTTTTGAAACATGCCTGTTTATGTAAAAAAAAAAAATTTCAAGGTAAAAATTTATAAAACCAAGATGTTATTTTTTTACCAAAAAAGGTTTTACAACGCACATGTGCATGTGCACAGAGTAAAAGGTTTTATACTGAACAATGTGTGGCTTCTTTCAATGCTCAATACTAGTTTTTGTATTAAGTTCGTGTTTACAGAGACAACGGGTGTTATTTAAATAATGGAAAAACCACTTGGCACTACAAGTGCACTATGAGAAGCTAGGAGACAGATAAAAGAAACACAAGCAGTAAATAAAATTCAAGAATTTATCATATCAATTTTTTTAAAATTTTGAAAATATTTAAAAATTTGCTGGCATAGCAATGGCCCCCTACCCGTAAAATAATCGACATATTTTTGACGCACTTCATTGGCGCTTTGGGGGGCAAGCCAGGACGGCCAGCTTCCAAGGCCGTCAGTGTTGTTTCATGAAGTCCGGCCTCAGGCCCAACTGAGGCAACATAATTGGAAGCATTTCACTTTAAAAAGTTGTGCAGTATGCAGCATGATAACACGATGTGGTTAAGTTTGTACTCCGCCATATTTATTGCCGTTAGAAATATGTGGAACCGGCTGGCCATTATCCCAAAGGTATTCTCCACGACTCTTCTGGCTCTGACCAGCCGGAAATGAAAAACCCTCTTCTCTGGAGTGAGGGTCCTCTGGGGGAATAGCCTCATCATGTGATCACCCAGACCAAATTCTTCATTAGCGATAAAAAGAAATGGGAGTCCTTCGACGTTCTCTTCCGCAGGTGGCAATCCCAAGCCACCACTCTGGAGACGTCGGTAGAACTTGGTCTGGGCAAAGACTCCACCATCCGAGATCCGCCCATTCTTCCCCACGTCCACATAGAGAAACCCGTATGTCGCCGAGATCACCGTCATCAACACGATACTATTGAAACCCTTATAATTAAAATAGTATGCCCCCGAATAGGGTGGTGGGACAATGTGGACATGTTTTCCATCGATTGGCCCTCCACAGTTGGGAAAGTCCCAATGCTCTGCAAACAGTCTGCCATTCCTGTGGCGTTGAAGGAAACTGTGGAGTCAAACCAGAAAAAAACAAATTAGTACTTTTGCACATAACTTTGCAAGCAGATTAGACATAAACATTCTTGGCCAACATCAGTATAACATTTATTTTAAGGAGTATTTAAAGACAAAAAGATAAGGTACACTTATCAGATTTCTCTCCCCCTCTGATGGCCTACTGGAAACAGTTTGGGGGGGGGGGGTTCTAAATGAGTTTAGGAGCCAAAAAAAAAGCCTCTTGCACTCTGCCTGAATTTAAGGACAACAATAACTTTTGGACACATTTTAGGGGGTGTTTTGGGTAAAGCACTACTATGGAGCTGACAAAATACATTGTTAAGTGATTAAGCTAGGTGTGTATGGGCCCAGGATAGCATGCTGGGGAGGTTAGTGAAGGCAAATATGCATGAAGGACAAAAAAGGAGCATTACAGCATGCATGAGGTCAAAGGGGACATTCACAGCATATTACAATCATGGTAATTAGGGAATGATGAAAGAAATACAAAACATCAGCATACATTAAATACACAGAATGTGATGTTAAAGGAGAAAACTTACCCTAATATAGTCCTTCTGCAGGACCTGAATGATGGCAGAACAGGTCTCTGGAATAATGATCCCCAGAACTTGGAGGGAGATGCCTGTAGAGAACTTGAGGTCCTGCAGACTTCTCCCCGTCGCCAAGTACCGCAACATGGCGACTAGCCTCTGCATGCAGGTGTCCTGCTTCATAAAATAAGGCGACAGCAAAGCCAACAGACGGTGAAAAACGGGGTCCGTCATCCGGAGAAAATTCCTGAAATCATAAGGGTTATTCTCCTGGATCTCACGCAGCAAAGGCATATGAGAGAATTGGTCACGCTGGAGCAACCAATTCTTGGTCCATGAACTCCTCCCCACCGCATAGCACAAACTCTATGACAAGCGCGTACCCGCAACATGGCTTCAAAATGGTCGGCTGGTCAGAACGAACTAACAGAACGCACTGAAGAACAGCAAGGCCTGTGAAGAGCGAGCTGAAAATCAGAAATGAGCGGACAAGAACGCACTGAAAAACAGAAAAGAACTGACTACGTGCACTGAAAACCAGATACAAATCCACAAGTACAAACTGAACAGCAGTAACGGACTGAAAAGCACGAAAGCTGAAAAGCGCGAATCGTCTCTCACCAAACTTCTACTAACACGAGATTAGCAGAAGGAGCCCAAAGGGTGGCGCACTGGCTATTGAACATCCTTTTTCTAGTCCCGTCGTACATGTTGTACGTTGCCGCGTTCTTGATGGTCAGAATATGGTGTGACTGTGTGTATGCAAGACAAGCTTGAGTGGAATCCCGTCGGAAAAGCCGTCATAACTTTTTCCGACCAAAATTCCGATCATGTGTACGCGGCATTACTCTGAATGGTCTAAGGTTATCAGAGGTGTACCCCAAGGTTCAGTGTTGGAACCCTTACTTTTTACTCACTTTTTACAAAAGTGAGTACACCCCTCACATTTTTGTAAATATTTAATTATATCTTTTAATGTGACAACACTGAAGAAATGACACTTTGCTACAATGTAAAGTAGTGAGTGTATAGCTTGTATAACAGTGTAAATTTGCTGTCCCCTCAAAATAACTCAACACACAGCCATTAATGTCTAAACTGCTGGCAACAAAAGGGGATATTAAGAGAGGTATGGACTCCAGAGAGAGAGAGATATAATTTAGCCCCTGTACAAATCATTAGTAAGACCTCATCTGGAATATGCAGTTCAGTTTTGGGCACCAATTCTCAAAAAGGATATCGGGGGAACTGGAGAAAGTGCAGAGAAGGGCAGCCAAACAGATAAGAGGCATGGAGGAGCTCTGCTATGACCAAATATTAGAGGAACTGAATCTATTCCCTCTTGATAAGAGTAGATTAAGGGGGGATATGACCAACATGTACAAACACATAAGTGGTCCATATAGTGAACTTGGTGTTGAGTTATTTACTTTAAGGTCATCACAGAGGACAATAGGGCACTCTTTACGTCTAGAGGAAAAAAGATTTTATCTCCAAATACGGAAAGGCTTCTTCACAGTAAGAGCTGTGAAAATGTGGAACAGACTCCCTCCAGAGGTGGTTCTAGCCAGCTCAGTAGATTGCTTTAAAAAAGGCCTGGATTCTTTCCTAAATGTACATATATACTCACCTTTATAGGTAAACTTGATCCAGGGAAAATCCAATTGCCTGTCGGGGGATTAGGAAGGAATTTTTTCCCCTGCTGTGGCAAATTGGAACATGCTTTTCTGGGGTTTTTCCCCTTCCTCTGGATCAACTGTGGGTGAAGTAGTGTGTATATGGGATTGTATTTTTTTTTTTGGTTGAACTAGATGTTTCTTTTCAACCTAACTATGTAAGTTTATAACTATGCAGTGGTCGGCCAAGGAAACCTAATGCAGCTGATAAAAGACACATCATGCTTACTTCCCTTCAAAATTGGAATATGTCCAGCAGTGCCATCAGCACAAAACTGGTGGAAAGCAGTAGCAGGACGTGGTCTTTGTGGCAGAATTGTGACCAAAAAGCCATACCCCTGTCGTGGAAACAAGGTTAAGCGACTTAACTATGCAGGAAAACATAGGACCTGGGGTGCAGAAAAATGGCAGCAGGTGCTCTGGACTGATGAGTCAAAATCTGAAATATTTGGCTGTAGCAGGAGACAGTTTGTTTGCCGAAGGGCTGGAGAGCGGTATAATAATAAATGTCTGCACGCAACAGTGAAACATAGTGGAGGCTCCTTACAAGTTTTGGGTTGGATTTCTGCACGTGGAGTTGGAGATTTGGTCAGAATAAATGGTGTCCTCAATACTGAGAAATACTGGCAGATACAGTACTTATCAATCATGCTATACTATCAGGGAGGCATGTGATTGGCCCCAAATTTATTCTGCAGCAGGTCAACAACCCCAAATATGCAGCCAATATCATTAGGAACTATCTTCAGCGTAAAGAAGAATAAGGAGTCCTGGAAGTAATTTTTTGGCCCCAGGGGAGGGCTGGCAGCCTTAGGTGTGGGGGGCAAGTCCAGCCAAGTGGCCCACTGACCCACAGGTCAGGGGCCAGCAGGACCCACAGGTCCATGGCCAGCAGGACCCACAGGCCCGTGGCTTGCTCCCAGCAGGACCTACATGCCATTGTCATCTCCCAGCAGGACTTACAGGCCAGCCACAGCCAGCAGGACCCATAGGCCATGGCCAGCAGGACCCACAGGCCTGCTGTGTATTCTTATATTCTTGAATAGGTTAGGAATTAGTGTGACATTTCAGGTGCTACATAGATGTAATCCAGATACACATTATATCTTATTAAAAATCATTCTTTTTAGAAGATATAATGTGTATGCGGATTACATCTATGTAGCACCTGAAAGGTCACAATAATTCCTAACCTATTCAAGAATTTTACTTTCACTTTCAATAAACCTGCACTGAAAAGTACAGAGCAGGTTCGCATCACAGTATGCAGGGCAGTGGAGACTTATGCCGCGTACACACGACCGGACTTTCCATCAGAATAAACTCTGATGGTTTTTTCGACGAAGTTCCGCTGAAACGGACTTGCCTACACACGATCACACCAAAGTCTGATCGTTTAGAACGCAATGACTTACAACAGAACTAGAAAAAGGAAGTTCAATAGCCAGTAGCCAATAGCTGCCCTTGAGTAGTTTTTGGCCTGTCGGAACAGCATACAGACGAGCGGTTTTCCCGATAGGAAATGATTCCGTCGGAAAGATTTGAAACATGTTCTATTTCTAGGTCCCTCAGAATTTTCTAAAGAAAAAGTCCGATGAAGCCCACACACGATCGAAATGTCCGACGGAATGATTCCGTCGGACCTTTTCTGCTGGAAAGTCCGGTCGTGTGTACGCATAACAGTAGCAGAGGATCCAGCCTTCCATCCGTGCTGTACACATCTTGACTCTGCCCTGGAGGAGGTCTCTGCTGTGTGGTGGGCGGAACCCAATGATTGATGCTGCAGTGTGAGGTTTTTCCTGCCCCGCCCACATATGCTGTCGCTGGGACTATACCAGCTCCGATCTGGGGGGGGACTCAGGAACTCAAGAAGGAAGCCTGGAAAGGGGTGTATCTGCTGCCACAGAGCAACGAGCAGGGGCGCATAATCTTTGTTTTGGGCAGTTGTAGTTTCCGGCTGCTGCGTGCCGCTGCTCGGTTCTCTCCACCCATCGCCACCAGGAACTTGAGCGCAGTCTGGACTACAACTCCCGGAATGCAGCACGGGAGCAACACAGCCAATCGGTGTCCACCCAGGTTCGACCTCCTGCATAAAAAAAAGTCATCAGACAGCGGCCATTTTGAATATAAGTAAGGCATAGAAGCGTTCATCCTGCCCCCCAGCCCAGCCTGTCCCTGTTTGGCCGCCACAGAGCCCTGATCTCAACATCACCGGGTCTATCTGGGTTTACATGAAGAGATAGAAGGATACGAGGCAGCCTACATCCACAGAGGATCAGTTAGTTTTCCAAGACTCCTGCCGAGTTCCCTCAAAAACTGTGTGCAAGTGTACCTAGAGGAATTGATGCTGTTTTGAAGGCAAAGGGTGGTCACACCAAATATTAATTTGATTTGGATTTCACTTCTGTTCATTTACTTTCCATTTTGGTAATTGATCAAAATAAATTGTTACCATTATTATTTCTGAAAGCATTCTTCATTTACAACATTCTTTCACATCTGCTTAAAACTTTTGCACAGTAGTGTATTTAGCAATGCATATATTATGAACACACTATGACCCTTCCTTTTTAAAGGTACAGCAACACATGAGAAGCCCAGATTTGCTCAGTGTTAGACATGTGCGAATTGAAAATTCGTACAAATTTCCGTAAGTTCGTACATTCGGGAGGATCCGAAATACGAATTGCTATGCTTCCGAATTTTGTACAAAATACGAAATTTTGTTTACGGATTTCGGATCCAAATTCCTAATGAACATTCGTAATTGTTACGAAAAGTTAACGAACCTAAAAGTTAAAAACCCAGGAAGTCAGCACAGCACAGGGATGGTGGGAGCCCCTCATAATGATAAATTCATCATAATAAACGTTCGTAATTGTTACGAAAAGTTAACGAACTTAACGAAAATTCGTGTTTCGTACGAAATTTCGGACACGAATTACGAAATATGAATTAATTCTAATACGGAACGGAACGAAACAAAACAAATTTATTGACGGCGCACATGTCTATTTAGTCTTAGCTGGGGACCCCCCAGTGTGTGTCTGTGCCAAATTCAACAAAGCAAAAATGGCATCCACATTCAAATCAATATATGATCTTGCAAAAGGAAAAGCAAATATGGGCTCAGCAAAGTGTGGTATCTAACTCAAAACTATCCAAGATCCAAACTTGGAACATGTGATACCTATCTTGAAACTATTTGAGGTCCCAACTTGGGACATATACTGTATGTAGCAATAATAATGTAGTAATAATATGACATACTCTCCAGCACTCCAGAAATACAGACATCCAAAATGGTATCACAATACAGTACAAGCATGGGAATGCTCCACTGGTGTTGCCCTTCTCAGATAGGGCCATTCAAAGCCAAAGACAAAGCCATTCACAACTCTGCCCCGAGCTACATCACCAATCTTGTCTCCAAATATCACCCAAACTGTCCTGCTCCGCCCTTCTCAAGACCTCCTACTCTCAAGCTCTCTCTTCTCCTCCTCCCATGCTCGTCTCCAGGATTTCTCCAGAGCCTCTCCCATCCTCTGGAACTCACTACCTCCTCCTGTCCGGCTATCCCCTACTCTTGCTACCTTCAGGCGATCCCTGAAAACTCATCTCTTCGGGAAAGCCTATCACATCTCCAACTAACCTTCTACCACTCCCATCAGCTCATTCCCCACAGTTACAACCTTTTGTACCACCTGCCCCACCCTATTAGATTGTAAGCTCTTCTTAAGCCTCTTGTATTTTATTGTTTTATAACTGTATTGTCTCCTTTTTATATTGTAAAGCGCTGCATAAACTGTTGGTGCTATATAAATCCTGTATAATATATGTAACGCAGGGGTTGTGACCAAGTTAACATGCTAAACAATGTGTTGTTTCTTAAGTAAGAGTTTGGCTCCCTCTAGTGTCCTTTTAATGCTAATGCTGTTAGAACTTTTCTTCCAACTCTAAAGAAACAGCGCAGCAAAGCATTAGGGGAGATGTAGTCTAATGAGGGAGTGACTCGTGTTTAATTCAGTCTGGGAACTACTGACCCACAATGCCTAGTTCACTGACCCACAATGCCAAGTCACAGAACAGCCTGCTGGGTAAGCAGATAAAAGGGACAGGTGTGGCATGTTTCCGGTCTCTTGGGACGCCATTCAACACCTGCCTGGAGAGCTGGTGTGTGTGACGGACAGACTGCGGCCTGTGAGGCGTGGAGCAGAATCGCTTGGCCTTTGAGGAGCTCCAGAGCACAGTCAGCTGGACCAGCGTGTGGATGGATCGGAGGATCCAAGATTACATCAGCTATCAGAAGGAGCAGTGCGGTGTGATGGACCCAGCTTGGATTGGGACTGAGATACCAGGAAAGGAGCCTTGCGAGCATCTGGGCCTGTTGGGGTGAACGGCACTTGCCCAGATCAATATAGTGCACTGTTGCCGTGCTATTTAGTTACAAACTGCTGGTGGGACTTGTAGTCCCATAGAAGTGTTCTCATTTATCCATAGCCTACATACTGTGAAGCTCCAGGGTTGTTTTCCCAGTGCTATAAAGTAAATGCTGCATCACATCCACTGTTAAGGAGAAAATATATCAGTGCCTTCTGTTTTGCAAGTACACTATTATCAGCGCATCACTTATCCTATATCCTGCTTCCTACTTGTTTCTCCGTCGGATTTACAAATACTGCAGTCTAATAACCTGAGCTAGCTGAAGATCAAGAGGACAAGGGACTTCTATCATTTTCCACAAAGCACCATATTGTTTTATTTTGCATTGGGAACATTGCATTAAAAACCTAGGGGGAGCCTTTGAGTATAAGATATACGTATTGTGTTGTATTGCTGCATTTTCATAACAGTGATTGCAGATTTGGTGTGTATGCTCTGAGGTCAGTGGGAAGGCACTTAATATAAGTGTTTGAGGATATTGAGCATCTGTCTTACTGTGTGCCTGTCTGCATATACGTCCCTATGGTGGTCATTGCATTTTCAGTTCCATGTACACCTTGACTGTTATTTATTGTCATTCCTTATACCTAATTTACCACAGTGTTTATTGTGCTAAGTGTTTTCTCAGTAAAATTCTTAAGTGGTTAATTGACAACTTGTTTGTAGGGATGAGCCGAACACTCCCCTGTTCGGTTCGCACCAGAACTTGCGAACAGGCAAAAAATTTGTTCAAACACGCGAACACCGTTAAAGTCTATGGGACACGAACATGAATAATCAAAAGTGCTACTTTTAAAGGCTTATATGTAAGTTATTGTCATAAAAAGTGTTTGTGGACCTGGGTCCTGCCCCAGGGGATATGGATCAATGCAAAAAAAAGTTTTAAAAACGGCCGTTTTTTCGGGAGCAGTGATTTTAATAATGCTTAAAGTGAAACAATAAAAGTGTAATATCCCTTTAAATTTCGTACCTGGAGGGTGTCTATAGTATAAGAAAAAAAATAAAAAATTGCGCTTGGAAAGAATTTTTCAAATATGGTGAAAATGACAATGAAGAAAAATAAATTCAAATAATATCAAGTATTAAGAATATAAAGACACAAAGCTGCGGTTACAAGTAGGGCACACCAATACAAATATAAACCAAAAAAAATGCGCTAAAATATGTTAAACAAATATGAGAGTGTAAAGTCCAATACAAAAAAGAGTCCAAAATTAAGTGACGTAGAAACTCCTCAATGTGATAATGTTGAAAGATGATAATTCAATTAAGATATATCTATGTGGTGAAATGCTTACCAGAACGTAACCCAAAATCAGACAGGTGGCTTAAACCCAGCCCGGGCCTTTAGAGAGCGATTCTAATATGACAAGGTCAGTCGCACTCGCGTAGCATATTCAGGTCTGCATGGGGTTACCCAAAAGATATATAGCACAAAACATAGTGTAATACTGATATGTTGATAAACACAAAAAAACTAAAGAAAAGGGTGCAATACTCAAAAACCCAAATCATATATATCATAAGGACATCCTGTGTGCACAGCATACACAGGAATGTGAGGTTAGTGACGTGCAACATGCAATGAAATAGTACTCTTGGATGGATAGGTGAACCTCCAGGCAAATCTGCTTACCAGATATCAGAGATAAGTGGGCATACAACTACCACTAAAATGAAGAGCAAGAAAAATCGCACCAAGTGCACAAACATATGAAGCAGCTTACCAGATGGCAAACTGGTGTACGCAAACTTCACCCAGTTAGAGGCTTGACATCCTAACGTTACAGAAGATATATCTTGTGTGAACCTTTTAGGGTCCCTGCTTACCAGATGGCCGATTAGAAAAAACACAAGCCGAAATCCTGGCGGAAATGGCGTAATCCCGTCCTGGCGATCTCGCCACGGGCTCAGTGTGCATATGGTTAAAAAGAACAGCCAATAGTGTGATACCGTATAGGACTAAGATTTATTAAAAAGAATTGCACTTACAGTAAAAACAGAGAAATAAGCGATGCCGGCCGGCACTCAAACAAACAGCTCCCGTTCACAGCAGGGCGATGTGGTGACGTCAGTACGTCCCTCCCATGTCTATAGTATGCCTGTAAAGGGGCGCATGTTTCCCGTTTTTAAGCCCCCCGCCCGCAGACCCCCACAACCACCGGCCAAGGGTTGTGGGGATGAGGCCTTTGTCCCCATCAACATGGGGACAAGGTGTTTTGGGGGGCTACCCCAAAGCACCCTCCCAATGTTGAGGGCATGTGGCCTGGTACGGTTCAGGAGGGGGGGTGCTCTCTCGTCCCCCCCTCTTTTCCTGCAGCCTGCCAGGCTGCGTGCTTGGATAAGGGTCTGGTATGGATTTTGGGGGGACCCCACGCCGTTTCTTTTTAAAATTTTGGCGCGGGGTTCCCCTTAAAATCCATACCAGACCTGAAGGGTCTGGTATAGATATTGAGGGGGACCGCACGCCATTTTTAAAAAAAGGGGGACCCCCCACGTCATTTTTTTTTTAAATTTTGGTTCAGGGTTCCCCTGTGGGGAATTCCTATGCCGTTTTTATCAATGAACTTTTATGTGTATTGTCGGAACGGCAATTCATTAATAGCCGCCAGTAGTTTAAATGACTTTTTTTCCTTTGAAATGTCATTTTGCTGTCAGACTGTTCTAAACACGGGAAACGTGTGCCCCTTTGCAGGCATACTATAGACACCCGCTAGATACGAATTTAAAGGGATATTACACTTTTATTGTTTCACTTTAAGCATTATTAAAATCACTGCTCCTGAAAAAACGGCCGTTTTTAAAACTTTTTTTTGCATTGATCCATGTCCCCTGGGGCAGGACCCAGGTCCCCAAACACTTTTTATGACAATACCATGAATATAAGTCTTTAAAATTAGCACTTTTGATTTCTCCCATAGACTTTTAAAGGGTGTTCCGCAGCATTCGAATTTGCCGCGAACACCCCAAATTGTTCGCTGTCTGGCGAACTGAAGAACAGCCGATGTTCGAGTCGAACATGAGTACGACTTGAACTCGAAGCTCATCCCTACTTGTGTGAGACTCCATCTTTTACTACAGCTGGTGAAGTGACGGGTTCCAAGGTTATGGTAAATATACTGTGTGGTGTACCATTACTGTTCTTCTCTTTACCACTGGGTCTTACACTAATATTACCATACAGGTGTGCCATAGTGGTCGAGACTGTTCTTGGGGTTGATAGGCAGGGTACAGGATACAATATATATCAGCAGCTCCTACGGGGGTAGTGCTACATATAAATTCTGTATAATAATAATAGCTGAATTTTGACAGATAACTGTGAAAAAAACACACACAGGAGGCATAAAAAAACATACTCACAAGTGTACTGAAAAAATGGCCATTGCATCACATAGTATTCCATTCCAACATGGGACGATCTCACACAGCCCAGTCAATTCCTTAATGTAAAGATTTGCGTGTTTCAGGGGTCGTTCCCCTTCCTCATGGTTATATGTGGTCACAGAGAGATGAAATAGTTCACCTAGTATTCATTGCAATGTTTGAACAGTAAAAGTAAATAACGTAAATATAGCACTTTAATTATAGAGCACATAGGCGGTGGCGCTGTAATAATATTCCTACTAGTTTTATTGTGAATATTTATTGTTGTTTTTTTTCGTTTTTTTTCTTGTATTCACCTTGGTGTGGAAATATCATTTAATGCCACGTACACGCGATCGAAAATTCCGCCAGCAAAAGTCTGATGTGAGCTTTTGGTTGGAAATTCCGACCGTGTGTATGCTCCATCGGACTTTTGCTGGCGGAATTTCCGCCAGCAAAAGATTGAGAGCAGGTTCCCTATTTTTCCGTCGGAAAAAGTTTCTATCGGAAATTCAATTTGTCTGTATGCAATTCCGATGTGCAAAAAAACACGCATGCTCAGAATCAAGTACGAGACGGAAGTGCTCGGTCTGGATTAACAGAAGGAGCCCAAAGGATGACGCGCTTCGTATGGAACTTCCCTTTTCTAGTGCCGTCGTACGTGTTGTACGTCACTGCGTTCTTGGCGGTCGAAAGTTCAGAGAACTTTTGTGTGAACGTGTGTATGCTAGCCAAGCTTGAGCAAAATCCTGTCAGAAAAATCATCCAAGGTTTTTCCGACGAAAATTCCGACCGTGTGTATCCGGCATAAGTCTTTCAAGGCAGTGCATAATGCCCAGTTCTACTCCAAGACTCTAAGACTCTAAGACTCCCATCTTTCCCCAACTTGGTGAATTTCCAATCAGGCGTTGGGGCCAGTTTTTCCAATAACTTGGAAGAGACTCACAATGGATGCCAGTTTGTTGGGTGATGGTCCTTGGAATGTTGATGTTTCAGAAAACTTGGTTGGAGCGAGAACCAAAACTTCCTATAAACATGTTGGAACTCAGGGCCATTTGACTGTCCTTTTACCACTGGACTAAACTTCAGGGGCCCCCAATGAAAATTTAGTTAGACAACTCCACAGCCATGGCCTACATCAACCATCAAGGAAGTCAAGCAGCCAAGAAGGAAGTGGAATTTATGCTGACCTGGGCTGAGCATTATGTTCTGGCCTTGAGTGCAGGACACATTCGGGGTGTGGGAAATCGACAGGTGACTTGCTGAGCTGTCAATGTCAAGATCAAAGACAGTAGTTCCTTTTCACCCAGAGGTGTTTTGGGACTTTTGTCTCAGGTGGTGGATGCTGGATGTGACCCTGTTGGCATTCTGGTTCAACAACAAACTAGACAGGTTCATCATCAGGACCTGGGATCCTCAGGCTTTCCCAGTAGGCTCACTGGTAACTCCGTGGGATCAATTTCTCCTGATATATGGCTTTGCTCTGCTAAACACCCTCCCACAACTGCTCTGCAGGATAGAATCAGAGGGCATTCCAGTGATTTTTGTGGCACCGAGCTAGCTCAAGAAGGCTTGGTACTGGGACATTCTCCAGCTTCTGGCAAACTCTTCCTGGCCTCTTCTAGGTCACAAATCTGGGAGGCTTACTATGTGCAGTTCCAGCAAAGAAAGTTTTGTCCTAGATGAAACTCCATGAGACATATCTTGGCCTTTCTCCAGTCAGGTCTGCATAAGCATCTGGCCCTGATTACCCTCAAGGGACACATTTCAGCCTTAGCTATGCTCTTCCAGGGTCCACTGGCTTCTCACTACTTGGTGAAGGACTTTGTTGAAGGTGTTGCTCAATTAGCTCCTCCTAAATGCTTTAAGCCCCCACAAAGGCTGACTTATGTCCTATCTGAATGTTTCTCAGAAACATTTATAATACTAGTATACAAGAAAATGCTTTATGAATTACAGATGGTCATTCTAAATCCTGAACAAAGGCTGTTTTAGGTTCTGCCTGAACATTTCTCAGGTGACTGCAGAAGAAAGCGTGTTTATTAAAAAATGCTGGTAGAACAACAGTGAAGAAAAATAAGGTTTTTATAGTTTTGTGAATGATCCCTCAGGAGGAAATCAAGACAAACAGCTGTCCTCCATTAGTAAGGTCCATGTCACACTAGCAATCCTGTCGCTTGTGAGAACTTGTCAGTGACAGCATTATTAAATGTGGTCACCTGCTTGTCAGGTGGATGAACAATGGACTTCTTTCTCACTGACTAAAGTAGCGCCAGCGAGAGAGCAATGCCTCACTCATTAGCCAGCTAAGGGAGCGACACATATGAGCCAATGACTGTTTTATTGCCTTGCTGTGTACTGCATAATGATCCTGCCACTGGTGACTTTCTGCCAGGGATGAGATCACTAGTGCAATGTATGTCTAAGGCTCTACTACTATTACAACGTTTGGGATTGGTAATGTAAACCTAGAAACAAAAATGTAATATATTGTAGTTTACTAGGTTAGGTTGGGTTGGTAATTAGGTTTTGTTAGAAATTCTGTATATAGCCCTACATAACAGACAGTGCACAGTCCACATGGGCTTTGCTGCTTTACTGCAGACAGGAAACGTGATTTTTTTTATTCAGGGAAAAGACATAGAACATACTATAGATGTAGCCAGGGCCGTAGATCATTTTTTTTCCTGGGAGGGGTTCAGGTCTTTCAAACTCAAAGGCATCCTTTAGGTCATGAGGATTTGAAATGCAGCACAGCAAAAATGATTTCCATTCAACTGAATGCGGTTGTGGTGCTGTAGTGCAGGGTTTAAGGGATTCAAATATGTGATGAGGAAGCAATACTGTGCCTCCTCGCTGCCTGCCAAATGCTCTTTGAAGAACAATCTGAACAGGAATCCTCTTCAGAGTGCAAAACTAGTGGAAACTAGCCTTAAAGTAATTGCAAGGGTTTGTTTTTTTAAATAACAAACATGTAACCCCCTAGGAGAAGCGCTCTCCCGGGGGATTAACTTGCGGGCACACTCCCAAATCCATCATTTGGTGTCCATAGCTGCCACATGTATGACTCAGCCCCGCCCCCGGCGCCCACGTCATTAGATTTGATTGACAGCAGCGGGAACCAATGGCTGCGCTGCTATCAAACTATCCAATCAAGAGCCGAGAACCCTGGGCAGAGGGACAGCGCATCCTCGCCGGGTGAAGTTCCGGGGCTCAGGTAAGTAAAACGGGGGGGCTGGGGGGCCGGTCACTGCCAGGTGTTTTTTCACCATAGAATGCATTCAGGTGAAAAAACACAAGGGTTTACAACCCCTTTAAGTGTTTATGTAGCTGACATCCCAAGGTTTTTAAACATACACCAGCTATGTACTTCCTGAGCTATATTTTTAACTTGCATTCATACTGACTTTGTTCCTTTAACACTTTATGGATATATAGTTTTTCAAAAAGGAATTATAATTGGTACTTACTGCATATTTTCATTGTGTAACAATATGCAGCGTGTACCTGGTAAATATTTTATTTTAAATAAAAGAAACTGAGCCAACTTCACAAAGACCTGCTCAGGTTGCACAGTAAGATTGCCTATTATCCAGTCTTAAGCCCCCAAAATCCATTGCTAGCTCTTGTCAGATGAGAATGTTTGAAAACCAACAGCCAACCAGCATCCTATCAGTACCCTCAGCCAATGGCTGCAAGCACTGACAGATGTGTTCTGGCGGCGGGGGGGGTCCCCCTGTCAGAACACAGTAGCTCAGCGGGGAGATCACTGTAATAACATCACACCATTAGTACAGATAGCTTCTCCTGAGCTCCCCAGTTTTTTTCATTCAGCCCGTTGGATTGAACTAAAAAAAAAAAAAAAAAAAAAAAAAGCATTGTGTGTACCAGGGTTTAGATCTTATCTTATCCTATATTCTAAAAGGCCAATATACCATAAATACCTACAGCCAATATCCAAGGTGTTCCAAGTTTTGTTTGTACACCTGAGTAATGAGATGAAAAGAGCCAAGGCTGTCCACTGATGTTGCCATGTACAGTATCTGCACATCAAGTGGTTACCTGCTGTTAGAGACCAGTTTTTGACCCTGGATGCAGAGAGATTTTGTCCAAGGGCAAAAATGTCTTCCTACCTGCAGGTAACCAGTGGATGTGCGGATACATGTGGATACATGTTTACAGCAGCAGACAACCTTGGCTGTTTTCAGCCCATCCCTCAGGTGTACAGGATGAGCAGATATTGGAACATTTGAGATCCCAGGCGCAGGTAATTGCAGTATACTTGCTGCACCATGCTCATGTAGGATGCATGAATGAGACCCAAGACTGGATTTTAACTAACCTTACTGTACAACCTGAGCAGGTGCAAGGGGCAACATATTGTGGTAGGTAGTAAACAAGTGTTTTTATGAAATGTTTTAAGAGATTAAAAAAAATAAAATAGTGCACTGCCTAGCACACCACAGGTGCACCTGATAATAAGGTTGGCTCATATTCAGTCTTAAACTGTAGTAAACCCAGCTTTTGAACTTGTACCTACAGGTATCCCTGTAATAAGGCTTACCTAAAGGTACAGTGAATATCTCCTAAACATGTGATGTTTAGGAGATATTAACATGGGAAGCAGCAGGTGACGTCACCCACACATGTGCTGCTACATCACTCAGCAGGTCCTGGCTGGGGAAAGACCCCAACATTTAAGTAGGGATTTACCCAGATCCCTGGACCGACAGTTGGCACAGCCTCTCAGTGAGCCAGCTGCCCCTTCCACAGCCCAGCGCTCCAGTGAGCATGGGGGGGGGGTGGTGGTCTCCCTCCTAAGAACCCCCCCTTCCCTCCTTAAGCAAAGATTCCCACTGCAAAATATTTCCCTCCCATAAATATTCCCCCCAAAAATTAAACATCCTGTCTCTAAACTGACCCCAAAGCAAAAATATCTCCCTCAATCAACACCCCCCCCCCCCCAAAGATTCCTAATCATGAAAAACTTTTCCCTTCGTTCAATCAAACTCCCTCCCAGAAGAAAATCCCTGCCATTAACCATCCCTCTAAACTTCTCTACAAAAATTCCCCCCTTCTCCAAAATCAAACCCACCTATCTTTCCTTAACCCCCCCCTCCAAAAGAAACTCCCCCAGGCAGGAATTCTCACCCCCTCCTTCCCCCAAACAGAAAGTTTATGCCTCTCCACTTGCTAGAACTCAGTGCTGCACAGAAGCAGGAAAACGTCTGCAGCCCCAATCTCCCTTCTGCTGTGTGGTATGTACCTCGAGGAGGAGTCTAGGAGTTCCCTCGACCGTGCACTGTCAGTTGCAGGTATCCAAGACCTGTTTGTAGATATTGCAAGCATTGGGACCTCGCAGGAATTTCTTGACTTTTGGGGGGACCCCTTATTAAACTGATGGGGATTGGGCACAATAGAAGAGGGACTGGCTGCTGCACTCCGAAACTCTTGATTGCTTATACTGTGCTGTTGCTGAAGCTGAGCAGCACAACAGCAGGGACACTGTCTGGGCATTTTGCCAGAATGCTCTGGGGGGGGGGGGGGGTTGAACACCCCTGACCCCCCCTTATCTATGCCCCTAGATGTATCTACAAAAGAATAAACACTGCCATCTACTGGTTGAAGAATATATCTCTACTAATACTTTAATAATGATTATACTGATGTAAAGTAGTTGTTGCACAAAATACAATTCTGTATTCCAACAATTTTCTTTTTACAAGGTTCCTTTTTTTTCACTTTATTTATTTATTTTTTCACTTTTTATTTTCCTAATAATTATGCTTGTAACGTACTTCCTTTCCTAGGATGACAACACTTACTTGTCATGCTGTATCAGGACAACATTGACTCAGAATGAACTACGAAACACCACCTCTCTCCTACTGTCCATTACATAGTGGGATGTTGTGCATCAGTTCTCCAAGAACCTTTTAGTCTGCAGCTTTTTCCATCAATATGCACAATTTATTACAATTTAAAATGTACATAGTTTCTTTTTTTCAGTTCAGTGTTCTAACAGTTATAAATGCTAATGGAAAATTAATTCCAATTCAAGAGCAGCACACAAGGTGGAATGAATTCAAAAGTAGCAAATTAAACGCACATGCACTAATGCATTCAATATACACGACACAAAGAAGTTTTTTTATTATTATTTTTTTACTTCTTCTGATTCAAATTTGATTAATGGGATCCAACTAGAACATTCTGTAATTGTTCTGTCACATGTGAGTTACCAAGAAGTTTGCCAGTCAACAGGTCAGTATTATTTGACAGTGTGTTAAGATTACTCAACCTATAAAAAAAAAATATGTTTTAGAGGAAAAGAAACAGACTAAGCCAAGAAATCATTTTCAGACTTCTGGGCTGACTATTTGGCCAATGTAAAATACTAAATCACACTAGAGACAACGCATTTATGTCTCTTTTCCAAAGAATATTCTGTAACTGGGATCACACTCCCAAAAAAACATGTGCTGAGTGCTGCAGAGTCAGTTCCCCCGAACGTCCACTAGATGGTGCTCACACCCCTTGATCTAAATAGCAATAGCCAAATCAGTAACCACCCACAAGCCATGCAGCCCTCAGCTCCTGTGTACAGGTGGTTGTAAAATTCAGCAGAGTGATGGAAAGGAAAATTACAAATATTTAAAGATTGCATATCATGCCTGGCTGAAAGAGGACAGCTTTGCTTGCGTTCAATGGCTGCTGTCTTCAGAAGGTAAGTGACAATTTTGGATCTTGTCTGCAGAATCTCTGTTATGCCAATTTGTAAAAAAAAAAAAAAAAAAAAGTATTTAGCTCCTGGCTAGAAAGCAACTTGGATATAAATAGAGTGAATTGTTATTCTTGCTGGGAGGAATTAATAAAACACGATTAGGCTCATTCGGAGCATTGCGTGGATCTAAGATAATGAAAGTGCTGTAGCCTGCAGCAATCAAACTGCAGCATTCTTAAGTTTAAAGTAGCAGTGAAGGTTGCTATGGGTTACCGGCGTATTGCACTTTGGGAGTAAATCCAATGGGCTTGTCCAGTACGGCAAACAGCTTGCAAAGTGCTGTGACCCATAGCCACTAATTAGAAATGATCCTTGCCAGCTCTGACTACTGTATACTGAAATGTGAACTGGTTGCTATGGGATGTTGCAACTTTTGCATCACCGCAGCACTTTGCCGTCAATGAATAAGCTATTCATTTAAAGTGACAAGCTGCAAAAGTAGATTGGAAGAAAAGTGTATTCCCCTTTTTTGGGACTTTATGCTGCAAAAGCAGAGGTATCATATGAACTTATCATAGCTCCTGGCTAACCTTTTAGAACAATTTATTGTTCCCCGTTTAATATTTTAACTGAAGTGCAATGTGTGCGCCTTTATATCGCTTTTTTTTTTCTTCTTATTGCTCAATCTTCTTTTTTTTTTTTTTTTTTTTTGTTGACAATGCGAAACCCACAGACTTTTGGATCTAGCTCTAAAGCAAACTGAAGAGGAAAGAAATTCTAAGAGCTGTTATTTCCAGACTTTTAAAGACGCAGGCTCCAAGACTTGCCATTCGGAGCTGGAATGAGTATGCAGGGTGGAAGTTTAGACTTTTCTGGCTGGGATCTTGGTACAGGTTAGTGATGTTAGTTTGTTTAGCCAGGATCGGGGTGACAGCACCATTACCTGCTCCTTTAAAAGGAAGCCAGCAATGGCAGCCCTCATAATTCTATCCTCGCTGTTCCCCTTTAAACATTGTGTTGGTGTGCAAAGTGCAACGCTGAACAGCCACCAATCAGAATCAAATTACTTTTTGAAAGTCAGAACAGTAAGACGATTGCTCATTCTCTTTTTTAGCACTGTTTTTTATTGCCAGTTATTCTTGTTCAGCGTAGAAAGTTGTGTGCCATTTGTTGATCTATAAGTGTCAGTGTTCCCGTATGTGGATGTGAAGTTGGGTTGCAGCTGAGACATGTAGTCACCACATTAGTTTGGGGCATCTTTCTTCTTTCTCGACTGACAGCATACTTGATGATGGGATGTAGAGGGGAGGAAAGGAAAAGAGCAGACAGTTCATGTCCCGCAGTTATGACAGAAGCCCATCCATGTTTCTTAGACATTTGTCCCAGCTGCCATATTCTGGGCAGTGTTAAAACCTTTGCTCTGCCTGTAAACCTGTTCTTATCTCTTCAATATGGACTTGATATGCTGACTGATCAAAGAGCTAAGTCTAGTCGCTTTTTACAAGTTTTTTTTTATATCCTGCAGAAAATGATCACATTAAAGTAACACTAAACTCTAGTTTTAAAAAAAATATTTTATTCCAGTATGTATTCTTAACTCAAAAATACCTTCTATTGCTCCCAGCCTCCTCCAGATCTCCATTATTTTTTTTTGCTGTTGCTATCCAACTTCCTGTTAGGTGGTGGCTACATTCATTCTGCATTGTCCCACTGTATGTTGGAGCGTAGCCACCCTCTCTTGCTCACTCTCAAGATGGTCTATGGACTTTGGGATGTGTATAGAGTTGCCACCTCATCCCTTTAAACCCAAACACCTTTCAATTACACAGGTTCTGAGGCTAATTAAATGCAGATAAGGCACCGAGTGAGTTTAATTACCACCTTAATTAGCCACAGAACCCGTGTAATTAATGTGTTTGGGTTTAAAGAGGTGAGTTGGCAACCATAGATGTGTAGTGTGCAGGGACGGACTGACCATTCGGCCACTCGGGCACTGCCCGAGGGCCCAGGCACTCTAGGGGGCCACATCAGGGTTGCCAGCCTCAGTTAAACCAGGGACAGTATGTAAAAATCTGTGTTTTTTTTTTACATCTGTCTCTGAAATGTCCCTTACCGACATCCTTTTGGTCTAAAAATCCAGAGTTTATAGCTGCCCCACCTCTCCAGTACCTTCTCAGCCAATAGAAACATGTCTGTGTATACTGTGTGTACATGTATGTGTATACTGTGTGATTGTATACTGTGTGTGTGTGTTTGTGTATACTGTGTGGCCCCCTAATCTCTGATTGCCTGGGGGGCCCCATAATCTGTTATTGCCCGGGGGCCTCATGAGTTGTCAGTCCCCCCCTGGTAGTGTGCATATAGCACTGCACATGACCACAACTAACATGCACTGCTCATTCCAAAAATAGTGGAAATGAGAAGAAAAAGAAAGATTTGGGAGCTCAGGGAGGAGAATACACACAGTAAGAAACAATTTAATGAAAAAAAGATTACAGGTCCATTACGTAGTGGATACGTATGAATGATTTTTGGAGAATTTGGTTATTGTTTAGTGTCACTTTAGGTGACTGTCCTGTTGTAAAAATCAGTACAGCATGCTAAAAGTACACCTATGGGTCTGTTTATCACCTTTCACCTAAGTGTCACACATTTTGTACTTATGAGTCAACTAGAAATATGTGTGACTCTTGGGTGAACGTTGTGCAAACATTTATACTCGCCTAAATGGCTGCAGCATCGATCTGATGCTGCAGTTGTCCCTCGCCGGCTCATCACTGAGAACTGAGCGATCAAAGAAATATGATCACTCAGTTCTTGGATCGGTTCTGGAGTGCAGTGACTGTCAGCCACCGCCATGGGGGAAGGCAGTGGCTGGCTCAGGGATCAGTGGTGTGCTGACAGCTAGCAGACAGGCATCTGAGTGGATTCTGACATTATTATCGAGATCCCTGCAGATCCTGGACTGGCTCTGTGACTTTAGCCTGCTGTCTGCTGAATCTGGGTCACAGGAGTGCAGAAATAAGAGCACTCCTGTGACCCACAGAAGTATGGCCGAAAGAGCTTTGACCAAATTTTTTTTTAATAAATTGACCTACTAGACAAGCAATTTTTCTCTGTGTCGCTAGGCTGTCAATGTTTTTTGGCTGATGCTTTTTTCCCCCTTTGATAGGGCCAGTAACTCATGCAGTCTGTTCTTTGTGAGAATGCAGTATCAATTTGTAGTTTTATGAAATTATGTTTTGAAAGATTATTGTTAAATGATCAGATTATGTCCACGCTGTTGAATATCTACGTATAGGTCTTAGGCGGTTATTTGAATGAAACCAGGATAAAGGTATACCAAGTACCATTGCTGACTTATTAAGAGCTTTGGGGCTGTCATGCTGATTACAGCTCCAGGACCTAGTTATTTTCTGACCTGGGACAAGTACGGGAGATCAAATATTAAGACCCCTTTCACACTGGGGCAGTGCCGGCATTAGCTTTAAAGCGCCACTAGTTGTAGCAGCGCTTTACCGCTGTTATAGCGGCGCTTTTTGGCCGCTATCGGGGCGCTTTTAATAGACAGCTGCCCTTTGCAGTTGCTCAAAATCTTATTAAATGAGGCAAGGCTTCACTTTACAAAGAATACCCAATCATGTGCAAGGAAAATAAAAAAGACAGCATTTTTGCTTGAACATGATTGGATGATGGAAGTCGGCAGAGCTTCTGCTCATTTACTAAGCTCTAGAGCAGGAGTCGCCAAACTTTTTAAACAAACGGCCACTTTATTGTGCTTCAGACCTTAGGGGAGCCGGACTGTGGCCAGCAGGAATATAATTTTTCCGGCATCAGTGGGAGTAAACAGTGCCCTATCTTTGGTATTCGGATGAGAAATATGCCCCATTGTTGGTGTCCATGGGCAGGAAATATGCCCCATTGTGTCAGTTGGCAGAATAGTTATTATATCAGGGGATAAATAGTACCTCAAGGGCCGGATAAAGGCAAGTAAAGGGCCGCATCTGGCCCCCGGGCCGCAGTTTGGAGACCCCTGCTCTAGAGCAACTGCACAGCCTATTTGCCTTTGGTAAATCAACCCCAATATGTGAGGTGCAGAAACCATCTTCCTTTGTTTTGACAGCTGCTGATTAATGAAATGTAATAAGCTGCAACTCTTAAGCCGTGTACACACGGGAGGACTTTTCAGCATCAAACGTCCGATGGTCTTTCCGACAGACTTTCGACGGAGTTAGGACGGACTTTCGGACGACCAGACTTGCCCACACACAAACGGACTAAAGTGCATTCGAAAGTTCGTTGGTATGAACGTGATGACGTACGAAGGGACTAGAATAAGGAAGTTCATAGCCAGTAGCCAATAGCTGCCCTTGCGTCCTTTTTTTGTCCAACGGACTAGCATACAGACGAACGGATTTTTCGACCGGACTCGAGTCCGTCGGAAAGATTTGAAACATGTTCCAAATCTAAAGTCCGTCTGATTTTCGACAGAAGGTCCGATGAAGCCTACACACGGTCGGATTGTCCGACGGATTTGTTCCATCGGACCAGTCCGGTCGAAAAGTCTGCCCGTGTGTACACGGCATTAGCACTGCCTCATTGAATGATGATCTAAAATGGCAAACCCCAGTGTGGACAAGAGTTTCTTGTATTCATCTGACATTTCACCATTGACATCAAGGAGAAGATGCAGACAATAGAGGTGATAGACTAGGGCAGCCTTTTTCAACTAGGGTTCTTTTAGATATAGTTAGGGGTTGTTTGAGCAGAGGCCTATTGATTTTTTTTTTGCCTAAGGGTGTCTGAAAACTCTGGCACTGACATCACTCAGTGGAGCCTGTGGTGGAACCTTTCCTCTTGACGATCATGTAAATGACCACTGACCACCAATGATCTTTTTAGCTGCCTGTTAGTAACCACTGACCACCAGTGTAAGGTAGTTTGATTTTCAATGAGCATCACTTAACTGTTGACCAGTGCAAGAGGGCACTATTCCACTTACCACCAATGTATAGGGGTTTGTTTCCACTGATCATGATCCTAATGAAACACTATACTGGCCACCAATGTAAGGGGCACTTCTCCACTGACCATCAATGTATGGATTGTCTCCACTTACCACCAGTATAAGGAAACACAACACTGACCAACAATGTAAAATTGGCCCTTTTCCACTCACCACTGATGTAAGGGGCAATACACCACACACTAATGTATGAGAGAGCTACACTGACTACCATTGTTTTAAGGGCACTGCACTGATCACCAATTTAAGAGCGCAGTCTGAATAGCAGGAGGCCATTACATTGATCACCAATGTAAAAGTGCACACGACACTGACCACCACTGTATTAAGGCACTACACTGATCACCAGTGTAATACAACACTACACTGATCACCACTGTAATAGGACACTACACTGATCACCAATATAATAGGACACTACACTGATCACCACTGTAATAGGACACTACACTGATCACCAATATAATAGGACACTGCACTGATCACCACTGTAATAGGACACTGCACTGATCACCACTGTAATAGGACACTACACTGATCACCAATGTAAGAGGGCACTACACTGATCACCAATGTAATAGGACACTACACTGATCACCAGTGTAATAGGGCATTACACTGATCACCAATGTAATAGGACACTACACTGATCACCACTGTAATAGGACACTACACTGATCACCAATGTAATAGGACACTACACTGATCACCACTGTAATAGGACACTACACTGATCACCACTGTAATAGGACACTACACTGATCACCAATGTAATAGGACACTACACTGATCACCAGTGTAATAGGGCATTACACTGATCACCAATGTAATAGGACACTACACTGATCACCAGTGTAATAGGGCATTACACTGATCACCAATGTAATAGGACACTACACTGATCACTAATGTAATAGGACACTACACTAATCACCAATGTTAATAGGACACTGCACTGATCACCAATGTAATAGGGCACTACACTGATCACCAATGTAATAGGGCACTACACTGATCACCAATGTAATAGGGCACTACACTGATCACCAATGTAATAGGGCACTACACCGATCACCAATGTAATAGGGCACTACACCGATCACCAATGTAATAGGGCACTACACTGATCACCAATGTAAGAGGGCACTACACTGATCACCAGTGTAAGAGGGTACTACACTGATCGCCAATATAATAAGACACTGCACTGATCACCAATGGAATAGGACACTACACCGCTCACCAATGTAAGAGGGTACTACACTGATCACCAATGTAATAGGACACTACATTGATCACCAATGTAAGAGGGCACTACACTAATCACCAATGTAATAGGACACTACACTGATCACCAATGTAAGAGGGCACTACACTAATCACCAATGTAATAGGACACTACACCGCTTACCAATGTAAGAGGGCACTACACTGATCACCAATGTAATAGGGCACTACACCGATCACCAAATGTAATAGGGCACTACACTGATCACCAATGTAATAGGGCACTACACTGATCACCAATGTAATAGGGCACTACACTGATCACCAACATAATAGGACACTGCACTGATCACCAGAGTAAGAGGTCACTAAACTGATCACCAGTGTAAGAGGTCACTAAACTGATCACCAGTGTAAGAGGGCACTACACTGCTCACTGGTGTAATAGGGCAATACACTGACTATCAATGTAAGAGGGAACTATATTGACCACCAATGTATTAGGACATAACAATATATGAGAGCACTATACTGATCAACAGTGTTTAAGGACACTATACTGACCAGTGCCGACCAATGTATGAAGGGCTACACTGAATACCAGAAGGCGCTACACTGACCAACAATGTAAGAGGGCACTACACTAATGATCACCAGGGTGAAAGGGCATTGCACTGACCACCAATGTAAAAAGGTCTCGTCCACTGACAACAAATGTAAGAGGGCAATACATTGACCGCCAATATATGAGGGCACTAACTAACTATTATTGTAATATAGCACTATACTGATCACCAGTGTATGATGGCAATACACTGATCACTATTGTTAGAGGGCAATATACTGACCACGAATATAAGAGGGCACTACACCAACCACCAATATATAAGGGCACTATATTCGCCACACATTTATGAGGGAACTACATGGACCATAAATGTATGAGGGCACTATACAGACCATCAATGTATAAGGGCACTATGCTGACCATCAATGTATAAGGGCACTACACTGATTATCAATGCCAAAGGGAACTACATTGACCACCAATGTATAAGGACACTACACTGACCACCAATGTATGAGGGCACTACACTGATCTTGAAAAGTAAGAGGGACTACACTGATCACCAATGTTTGAGGGCACTGCAATGAACAGTGACCACCAGTGTACACCAGAGGCTACACTGAATACCAGTATAAGAAGGCACTAAACTGACCGACAATGTAATGCCCTGTACACACGATCGGACATTCCGACAACAAAATCCTAGGATTTTTTCCGACGGATGTTGGCTCAAACTTGTCTTGCATACACACGGTCACACAAAGTTGTCGGAAAATCTGATCATTCTGAACGCGGTGACGTAAGACACGTACGTCGGGACTATAAACGGGGCAGTAGCCAATAGCTTTTATCTCTTTTTTTATTCTGAGCATGCGTGGCACTTTGTGCGTAGGATTTGTGTACACACGACTGGAAATTCCGACAACGGATTTTGCTGTCGGAAAATTTTATAGCCTGCTCTCAAACTTTGTGTGTCGGAAAATCCGATGGAAAAAGCCCGATGGAGCCCACACACGGTCGGAATTTCCGACAACACGCTCCGATTGCATTTTCTATTGCAAAATCAGACCGTGTGTGCAGGGCATAAGAGGGTATTGATAGTGTGAGAGGGCACTGCACTGACCATTAATGTAAGAGGGCAATCCATTGACCACAAATGTATCAGGGCACTGGGTTTTAAGTAATAGGGCACTATACTGATCACTAATGTTAGAGAGAACTACTCCACTGACCACTAATGTAAGGGGGCACATCTCCACTGACCACAGTGTAAAGGCCCATACACACGATACGAAAATCGGATGGAAAAATTTGCTTTCTTACAATTTTCGGATCGTTAGTACGGTGCTTTCGACAGCCGATTTCGCTTTTTCATCAGACAAAAGCTGGATATGCAGACTATAACATTTTTGTCGGATGTGGACTCAACATCTGATTTTTGTTTCATTAGTACAGTTTTTGTACAAAAAAAATTGTAATTGTAAGAGCAAGACTATGCATGCTCAGAAACAAAAGAATACATACACAACTATTCAACACATTATGTCACTTCTGACGTTGTATTCTGTTGTACGAAAATTTTAGTATTGTGAGTAACCTCTTCACTTTCGACATGAGACTAGCATGCCACAAAAAACTAACTTTCGGTCCTCCGAAAATCTAAGCGTGTGTACAAGGCTTAAGAGTGTGATCTTCTACTGACCACCAGGGCGAGGGGGGCATTTATTTTACTGACCACCAATGTAAATGGAGGTTACAATTTTCACTGTCATTATTATTATTATTTTTACAAAAAATGTTGTATTAATTTTGTATTATATCTAAAACCTACTGATCGCACAAATTAGCTTTTTATATTTTAGCAGGGATTCCCTGAGGCCTGAAAATTTTTTCAAGGCTTCTTCCGGCCTGATGTAGGACGGTTGAGAAAGGCTGGACTAGGGGTAAAGCAGTATTTCATCCAGCATTTAAAAAATATTATATCAACTAAAGTATGATTTATCATTCCATGTACAGCCGGGACTCTCAAGTTTAGCTTTCAAGTACCCCACCGGGTGATGTTTAATAATTGATACATTATGTACAGCTGTGGTTATTACTAAAACAATGAACCTGATTAATTCACTTGTGTAAGATGAAGGAACTCCTGATTGGGTAGTCGAGGGTTATGCTGCATACACACGATCGGACATTCCGACAACAATATCCATGTTTTTTTTCCGACAGATGTTGGCTCAAACTTGTCTTGCATACACACGGTCATGCAAATGTTGTCGGAAATTCCGAATGTCAAGAACATGGTGACGTATAACACGTACGACGAGCCAAGAAAAATGAAGTTCAATAGCCAGTGCGGCTCTTCTGCTTGATTTTGAGCATGCGTGGAATTTTGTGCGTCGGAATTGTGCGTCGGGAATTGTGTACACACACGATCGGAATTTCCGACAACGGATTTTGATGCCGGAAAATTTGAGATCCAGATCTCAAATTTTGTTTGTCGGAAATTCCGACGTAAAATGTCCATCGAACATTTGTTGTCGGAAATTCCGACCATGTGTACGTGGCATTAGAGTTCTGAAACTCCATAGTATAGCATATATAACTAGAAAAGCTACAATTTCTGGGGAAATTGTGTGAAGTGTTCTTGCCTCCACCAGTAGTCTACAAGCATTATCAAGCCTACCAGATGAAGGTATGACCACATGCATTTGGGGGGTCTCAGCATCTTGTGTTTACAACCACTGTTTCCTAGCAACACTCATGCCCTGTTTATGCTTCATAACCACTGCTCAATACACAGGATCATGATAGCTGTAATAACTGTGCAGTACTTCAAACTGTCGTATTTTAAAAACTATAAATCCTACAGCAAAGATCTTTATATTGTGAGAATCACAAGACCCAGACCTAGATTTTGATGTATAGAATGTCTCTGAAATATTAAAAATGAAGGCACAGTCACAGTTTAGATATTGCCCTTCAAATTTGAAGTGGCTAGAGTAGTTTCAATGAATGTCAATGGAGGGTGTGAGTTACAAACAAATGGTCATATTGTGAAAATTATTAGGACTATGGCTTAGCCGTGGACATGTTTAGTAGCAGCAGGGATAGCTGAACGTTTTGATATAAGATTTGTGTAGGTGGGCTTGAAAATGAGGGAGTGGTGGCAGTTTAGAAATCATGTCCTGATTTTTCAGCTTTTGTCACCTCCCACTCTAGTTTTGAACATTTTCCCATTCATTCCTATAGGACCAATTTTGCCGCAAAAACAACGATATTTCGTGAACCATTCGGCGAAACGTTCCACAAAGTAATAGCACACCAATCGGGAACAATCCGCACGTTTCGGTATATTACTTGTCTATGTAGTGTAAAAACTGTGGGAGGAGTTAGGGTGGTAAATTTGGTTATAATAATATATATGTGAGATAACAATAAGTGGTCTTGCTATGCAAGAACACTTAATAATAGTATTTGTTTTTGGAGTTTCTTTAATTATAAGGTATACTTCTTGTTCAAATATTCAATAAATTGTAGCGCTAAAGAACATATGTGTCATAAAAACAGAGTGTCTCTGTAAACATAAACTAGTGTCCCAATAGTGACATATAGTCCAAAGAGAAGCGTGATAATCCGCAGTGGATAAATGTGAACAGTGTAACAGTCCCTTCTGCTTCCCAAATCTAGATGTCATCAAACTCATGAAAAGGATGGGGTACGCTTACCGGAACTGTTGGATTCTACTGCCATGAGCATAGAATCAATCGAGCTGTGTGCCACCCTGGGCAGGTGAGTGAAGTGGTTGAAGGCAGATGGAGCCTCTATGAGGCCTGGATGTCACCTCAGGATACACGGGAAATGGGCAAAAACCTGGTTCCAAGGTTGAAGATGTTTTCTCAATTCCCGAAGATATATGGAAAAGAAGAGGGATGCCTCCACATGGTGTAAATCAGGGTATTTTATTAACTAAAAAACCGCTATACATTAAAGCGATCACAAGTATAAAAAAGGCAGTGTACAGGGTATAAAAACTGCCCTACACGTTTCGATCAAAAGAACTTCAACAGGGGTTGTCACGCTTCTCTTTGGACTATATGTCACTATTGGGACACTAGTTTATGTTTACAGAGACACTCTGTTTTTATGACACATGTGTTCTTTAGAGCTACAATTTATTGAATATTGGTACACATTTTGGTCACATTGTTTGTAGCAGCTTTTTGGTCTTTTTTAAGGTAGCGCATTAATCATTTTTCTTTTCTTTTCATACTTCTTGTTCACTTTAGGGGATCACATCTCACATATTTGTCTCATTCACACTATAGTGATTTTTTTTTCATATGTGTGTTTTCCCTCATAAGTTTCTATGCCCTGCAAAGTGTTTTAAATTGCACAACAATGCAAGGCAAGTTGGTATCAAATTTTTCTGAGCTTTGTTGCAATTTTAATGTGGTGAGCTCTGCATTAACCACGTGCTTACTGGGCACTTACACTTCCTTCCTGTCCAGGCCAATTTTCAGCTTTCAGTGCTACCGCACTTTGAAAGACAATTGCGCGGTCATGCAACACTGTACCCACATGAAATCTTTACCATTTTTTTAAACTTTCTTTTGGTGGTACTTAATCACCACTGGGTTTTTTATTTTTTACTAAACAACAAATTTCTTAATTTTGCAAAAAAGTTTTTTTTCTCCTTCACTGATGTGCACTGATGAGGCTGCACTGATGGGCACTAATAGGAGGCACTGATGGGCAGCACTGATGGGCAACCAGCAATTCTGTTTACACTGTGATCAGCTGTGATAGGACACAGCTGATCATGTGGTAAAGGGTCTGCTGTGATTGGCCCTTTTCCACGATCTGTGAATGGTTGTGTCCAAAGGTGGCGCGTGAGGGGCGATGTTCCAGGAGGATGTCCATGGACACCCTCCTGGAACAACAGAACTGCGCTGTAGCCATCTTTCGGCTATGGCGCGGTTAGGAAGTGATTAAAGCAGAAGTTTGGAGTTCCAAAGAAAAACAAAAATAAATACTCTCCTCCATGCTGCAGCATTGGGCTGATGCTGCAGCTGGCCCTAAGCCTGAATGATCACATGACTGTTGATTGCTCAGTTCTCAGTTTTCTCATAGCGGAGAGCAGTGACGGCCAGTCACTGCTCTGCCGCTTCAGAACTCACTGGAGCACTAGGCTCGGGAGGGGCAGGAGCAGCTGGCTTCAGCTCTCAGTCGAGCACTGAGAGCCAGAGCCAACTGTCAATCAGGCAGCTGGGTGGATCCAGACATTATGGTCGGGATCCTTCCAGAGCCTGGAACAACTTGGTGATATCAGCTGACAGTGGGCTCAAACCTGCAGACTCTGGGACACAGGAGTGGAAAAGTAAGCGGACTCCTGTGAAGAGAAGAATGACCAAAATAGCATTTGCCATGTTTCTCTTTTATTATTTTTGAATGGGTGAAATTTTGACCGGAAATGGGCTTTAAAGGAAATGTATAGTGTTTTTAATTTTATTTTAGATAGACGTGTAAAAGAAATCACTTTGATGTAAATAATCATATGATTGTGTGTAATATTAAAAAAATAGTAGAGTTGTGTTTGCTCCATGTTGTATGGTATTGGTGCCAAGATTAATAACTTCCTTATGATGTTTATATCCAAAGTCCAATACCCCACAACAATAATGGGGAGCTTGGTGAACCAGCATAAGGATGTGTTCATACCGCTGCCGGATGCGGCTGGCAGCAGAGGTCCGGTGCGTTCATGTTCTCCGTTTCAGGGACGAATCAGGTCTGAATATTTGCCTGAATTCGGCCCCGAAACGTAGCCAAAGACGCACAGGGCTCCTGTGCAAGCCGCTCCCCACTTGCCCTGGAGCTCCATAGAGAGTCGGTTACTATCTCCTGTCATGCGAATTCGTTACGGGGAAACCCACATCCAATTCACACTAGTGTTAATCCAGCCTAAAGCCTCATACACACGCTTAGATTTTCGGACGACCGAACGTCCTTTTTTTGTGGCATGCTAGTCTCATGTCGAAAGTGAAGAGGTTACTCACAATACGAAAATTTTCATACGACAGAATACAAGGTCAGAAGTGACATAATGTGTTGAATAGTTTTGTATGTGTTCTTTCATTTCTGAGCATGCGTAGTCTTGCTCTTACGATTTTTTCGTACTAATTAAACGAAAATCGGACATTGTGTTCACATCTGACAAAATTTTATAGTCTGTACATCCAGCTTTTGTCTGATGAAAAAGCAAAATCGTCTGTCGAAAGCACCGTACTAACGATCCGAAAATCGATAGACAGCTTGTCGTACGAATATTGCCATCCGATTTTTGTATCGTTTCTACGGGCCTTTAGATCCCATACACACTATTAGATTTTCTGCAGATTTTTGTCTTCAGATTTACCAAATCCATATAATATGAGGTCAAACCTTAATGCCGTGTACACACGGTCGGACTTTTCGACCGGACTGGACGAATCCGTCGCACAATCCGACCATGCATCGGACCTGCAGCAGACTTTTTCGGGCGAAAATCAGACGGACTTTAGATTTGAAACATGTTTCAAATCATTCCGACGGACTCGAGTCCGGTCGAAAAATCCGCTCGTCTGTATGCTAGTCCGACGGACGAAAACCGACGCTAGGGCAGCTATTGGCTACTGGCTATCAACTTCCTTATTTTAGTCCGGTCGTACGTCATCACGTACGAATCCATCGGACTTTGGTGTGATCGTGTGTAGGCAAGTCCGTTTGTTCGAAAGTCCGTCGAAAGTCCTTCGGAAAGACCGTCGGACCTTTGATGCTGAAAAGTCCGCCCGTGTGTACACGGCATAAGAACTTTAGTTTGTATGCAATCAGGCAGGCCCTTGAACTACATGGTTTTGGTAAATCTGAAGACAAAAATCTGCAGAAAATCTAATAGTGTGTATGGGGCTTAACATTTGTGACGCGGAAAATTATGAAATCTCAAAATGCAGCTCACATTCTCTTCTTCTTTAATGGGATAATAATGAAGCTGCTTTGCTGGTGATACTGATGGAGTTATTGCAAACTAATTTTCAAAGGCTTTTTTTTTCTAGCGATATCAAGAATAATATTATTATGCTTTTTTTTTGGCGGGGGGCAAGTTACCACAACACTATTATCCCGTAGTTTTTAAGATCAAAGACACAACTATGTTGGTGTCCCTTGTCAATTTTACATTGTATTTTTTTAAATGTAACTGCCTACTCCCAGACTGTCATTTGAAGTAAAACACATAGCCAAGTATTATTCTACACATTTTTTTTATTGTGCATTAAAAAAAGAAAACAAATAAACTTAGACATGCTATCTGCCAATAGAACTTAACCAAAAAGTGCATTCTATGCATCCAAAAATATAGAAAATATACTAAATCAAATCATTATTATTCAACCACAAAATAAAATAAAAGCCTCATGCATGTGTCCTGCTTCTTAATATAGGGGGTCAGCAATGCCAAGAGTTGGTGAAAGCAGGGGTCCGTCATTTGGAGATAATTCTGAATATCATCTGGATTATTCTCCTGGAGCTCCCGCAGCAAGGGCCTATGACATAATTGGTCACAATTAATAAAGCAACCGATTTTTGGTCCAAGGACTTCTCCTCCTCCTGTTCCTGGACTGGACTTGGGTCCAAGGCCAATAATAAATAACACATTATCTCCTCCGATTCTGCAACATGTCTGGTTGACGAATGGCCATTCAGAAACGAACTGAAAAGCGCTAAATGAAAAGCGTGAAATGAAAAGTACGAGCTGAAAAGCGCAAAACGAAAAGCGCAAACTGAAAAGCGCGAATCAACACTCACCAAACTTCTACTAACACGAATTTAGCAGGAGCCCAAAGGGTGGCACTAAAGAGCTGAAAAACCACGTAGTATGTCACTACGTTCGTGTTTGTTGGCCGACAATTCCTTGCCGTTTGTATGCAAGACAAAATCCAGGCACACTCCTTCGGACAAAAGTCAGAGGTTTTGTCTGTGGAAAATCCGATCGTATGTACGAGGCTTAAGATAAAATAGCTGTCCAAAATACCAAGCCATTGACTCTGATTTAACCACTTCAGCTCTGAAAGATTTGGCTGCTCAACGACCAGGCCATTTTTTGCGATTCAGCACTGCGTCGCTTTAACTGATAATTGCGCAGTTGTGTGACGCTGTACCCAAACAAAACTGACGTCCTTTTTTCCCACAAATAGAGATTTCTTTTGGTGGTATTTGATCATCTCTGCGGTTTTTCTTTTTGCGCTATAAGCAAAAAAAGAGCGACAATTTTGAAAAAAAAACCCACAATATTTTGTACTTTTTGCTATAATAAATATCCTCAATTTTTTTTTAAAAAAAAGCTAATTTTTTCCTCAGTTTAGGCCGATATGTATTCTTCTACATATTTTTGGTAATTAAAAATTGCAATAAGCATATATTGATTGGTTTGTGCAAAAGTTATAGCGTCTACAAAATAGGGGATAGATTTATGGCATTTTTTTGATTATTTTTTTTCTTACTAGTAATGGTGGCGATCTACGATTTTTATCGGGACTGCGACATTATGGCGGACACATCGGATACTTTTGACACATTTTTGAAACCACTGACAATTATACTGAGATAAGTGCTATAAAAAGGAACTAATTACTGTGTAAATGTCACTGACAGGGAAGGGGTTAACACTAGGGGGCGATCAAGGGGTTAGCTGTGTTTCCTAACTGTGTGTTCTAACACACAGGGGGGGAGGGGACTGACTATAGGAGATGACAGATCATGGTTGCTAGCTATTAGGAACTCACGATTTGCCTCTCCTCTCCTCACAGAACAGGGATTTGTGTGTTTACACACATGTCCCTGTTCTGCCTCTTGTGCCCATGATCACGCACGACCACCGGCCAACGAGCAGCGCCCCCCCTCAATGCAGTGGGCACGCGCGCCTGCTATCCCGCTTAAAAGAGCCGACGTACAGCTACGAAGGTTCATGGGATCGTGCCGACCTGCCGCAGTATAATGACAGGGGCAGCTGGCCGGCATGTGATTAAAACACCTGTGCAAGATAAGGGAAAACCTGCAAACATGGCCTGTTGGGGCTACTTGAGGACTGAGTTTGAGAACCACTGTTTTATGACACTCGTACACACGATCGGATTTTCCGCAGACAAAACCTCAGACTTTTTTCCGAAGGCGTGTGCCTGGATTTTGTCTTGCATACAAAGGGCAAGGAATTGTCGGCCAACAAACACGAGCGTAGTGACGTTCTACGTGGTTTTTCAGCTCTTTAGCGTCACCCTTTGGCTCCTTCTGCTAATTTTGCGTTAGTAGAAGTGTTTTGTACACACAATCGTTTTTCTCGTTGGAAAAAGATATGACGGCTTTTCCGACGGGATTCCGCTCAAGTTTATCTTGCATACACACAGTCATGCAAAAGTTCACTGAAATTACAACCGTCAAGAACGCGATGACGTACAACACTACAACGAGCCGAGAAAATGACGTTCAATGTTTCCGAGCATGCGTAGGGATTTTGTCACAGACGATTGCATTTTCGGATAGGAACTTTTCCCGACTGAAAAATTGAGACCATGCTCTCAGTCTTTTGCTAGCTGGAATTCTGCCAGCAAAAGACCGATGGAGCATACACGCGGTCGCATTTTCCGATGAAAAAATCTCATTGGTCTTTTGCGGGCCGAAATTCCGACCGTGTGTACGCGGCATTAGTAGAAGTTTTAAATATTATTTATTTAAAAATAAATAATAATATTATTATTGTTATCACTAGAAAAAAATGCCTTTGATAATTAGTTTGCAATAACTCCATCAGGATCACCAGCAAAGCAGCTTCATTATTATCCCATTAAAGAAGAGAATTGTGCGCTGCATTTCGAGATTTCATAATTTGCCGCGTCACGAATGTTAATTCTCCATTATGAAAACTAGTTTACAAGACCGACTGCTTCTGGCTCGTCTTTGCTTCTGAGCATGCGTGTTTGTACTTTGGACTTTTGTCCGACGGACTTGTGTACACACGCTTGGAAAATCCGTCCATGCAAAGTTTTAAAACCTGCCATTCAACATTTGTCTGCGAAAAATCCGACAACAATTGTCCGATGGAGCGTACAAACAGTCGGATTTTCCTCCAACAGCCTGTCATCACACATTTCCTGACGGAAAATCCGATCGTGTGTACGAGGCTTTAGAGTCTGGTGATTGGCTGCTCAGTCCCAAGAATTGCATCTTGGGAAGAAGAAGAGGGGGTCACATGCTCCCAACCCCTGCCCTCCCCCCTTCCATGTCCTGCAGGCTGAGCGAACAGATCAGCAGGGGTGTGTGCATAGCTCCCAGCTGTCCCTGATTTGGAAAAAAGTCCCTCCTGTGCTTCTTTCCTCCTCATTTTGGTCTAATCTATATAATTGTAAATAAAATGCGCTATTCATCTTTTAAAAAGTGTTTCATAGTGCTAAACCTTTCATCCAAACTGTAAATTGCTGCATTTGTAAATCTCAAAAGCCAGTATAAAGGAATAGTAGTAGTAAAAAAAAGCACTTGTGTTTTTAACTAATAATTTTTTTTGTATAATTCTCCTTTAAGGGGGTGTGTCCTCTGCCTACATGCTTTTGCTAATAGGTGTCCCTTGTTCCCATCTCAAAAAGTTGGGAGGTATGGAGTGTGGGTGGGATGAGTTTCAGGGGGTAGTATGCAGGCAGTAGGGGTTAAAAAAGAACTTTAGGCAAAACTTTTTTTTTTCCATTTTAGATAGAGCAAGGGAGTGTCATAACCCCCGTCAGATTCACTTCCTGTCCCATAGCCAAACAGGAAGTGAGAGGAAATCACTGCAAATTAAGAGAATTACTTGGGGACACCCAGGTCACCAGAACTAGTGTCCCCATTCAAAGATTTCCTCTCTATTACTTTTCTTTGGACAACCCAAAATTTGGGATTTTCTTTTACTTTCAATTTCAATGGTAATGGTAAACAGGAAAATCTCCTTAACCGCTTTAGCCCTGGAAGTTTTTACCCCTTTCCTGACCAGAGCACTTTTTACAATTTGGCACTGCGTCGCTTTAACTGACAATTGCACAGTCGTTCATCGCTGTACCCAAACAAAATTTACATCCTCTTTTTCCCACAAATAGAGCTTTCTTTGGTGGTATTTGATCATCTCTACGGTTTTTATTTGTTTGTGCTGGAAACAAAAAGAGCGACAATTTAGAAAAAAAAAAACAATATTTTTTACTTTTTGCTATAATAAATATCCCCCAAAAAAAATTCTTCATCAGTTTAGGCCGATATATATTCTCCTACATATTTTTGGTAAAAAAAAAAAAAGAAAAAAAAATACTCAATAAGCGTATATTAATTGGTTTGCAAAAAAGTTATAGCATCTACAAACTATGGAAAAGATTTATGGCATTTTTATTGCATTTTTATTATTATCTTTTTTTTTTACTACTAATGGCGGTGATCTGCGATTTTTAGCGGTACTGCGGCATTGAGATGGACAGATCGGACACTTTTTTGGGACCGTTGACAATTATACAGTGAACAGTGCTATAAATATGCACTGATTACTGTGTAAATGTCACTGGCAGGGAAGGGGTTAACACTAGAGGGCGATCAAGGGGTTAAAAGTGTGTTCTAGCTGTGTGGGGATTGGAGTGACTAGGAGAGGAGACATATCGTTTTTCCTACTTAGTAGGAACAAACAATATCTTTCCTCTTCCCTGACAGCACAGGGATTTGTGTGTTTATCACAGATCCCCGTGCTGGTGCTCGTGCACGCGATCGCGCATGGCCGGCGGCGATCGTGCCCTCCTGCCACTCGCATCGTGTTCCCAGCTGTGCAGCGGGCGCGCGTGCCCTCTGGTGGCTGAAAAGCGGAAGGACGTACCCATACAGGGTTTCGCCCAGGGGAGCCATTCTGCTGCAGTCTATCTGCGTGAGCTGATCGGGAACAGATTAATTGGGGCACAGACAGCAATAAAAACTGACGAATGTTCTTATTCCCTTTTGCCTTTCGTTATATTTTAATGTTTTTCTGCTGTGCTGAGTCATGTTCTCCAGCTACAGGGAGTCCCCGAGTTACGAACGGGCTAGAGACTGTAGGTTTGTTCTTATGTCGAAAATGTTCATAAGTCGGGAGCGCATGTGCAGAACGGCAGAGACGTCGTTTTCCGATGTTCTGACAAGTAGCTGCGCATGAATAGACGTCGTTTTCCAATGTTTTCTGATGCGAACAGTGGCAGCGCATGCGTAGAACGGCAGCCTCCTCCCGTTCGTAAGTAGGAGTCGTTCGCAAGTCGGATGTTCGTAACTCGGGGACTGCTTGTATCTGGGCCAAGCTGGCTGATTATTACTGTCTGTGCTAATGTCCTCAAGTTTACTGAGGCAGCCAGGTGCAAATTGTTACAATGTAAATATGTAGTGGATCTGGGGAATTGATTGGCTAGATTTTCCCACCAATTTTCCAGAGATTCACAGAAAAAGGGCTCATTGATATGCCCTGAGAGAGCTACTGGGAAATACTGCCTAGATGTAGGCTGTTAATCTGTCGGTCTGTGCCCCCATTTGGGGGGGAGAGGTTAGGTTACCTAGGGGGATGGGAACCTGCGGACCCCATGAACTCTTAACTGCCAACTGTGGATTTATTGCCTCTATGGACATTTTGCCTTAGTGAATACTGCCAATCATGGTCTCTGTCTCTATGGACTCTCTGCTATTATTCAGGTATGAATACCTTATGGGCACTAGAACACCTTTGTACAGGTTTGTCTGAGAGAAGCTGCCTCACAACTACTGTATATGTATATTTGCCTTTCTTCAGTAAAGTTACCGTTAAATGAAAAGTCCAGCCTGGGCTCCTCCTCGGCTGGGCTTCTTCTATGGGTCACAGGAGTGCAATTCGTTTTGCACTCCTGTGATCCACTTTCAGCAAAGAGTGATCTGAAGTCCGCTCTCTGCTGACGTCACACAGATCAGTCCAGGCACCACGTCATCTCAACTCTGGAAGTCTGGATCCTTCAGCTGCCTTGATTGATGGCAGTCTCAGCCTCTCAGCAAGCTGCTGAGACAGCCACTCCCCGCTCCTCCACAGCTCAGCACTCCATTGAGCGTGGAGGAGCAGAGCAGGAGAGCTTGACAGTCTTGACAGTCTTGACAGCTTGACAGTCAGCAGCTCTCCTCTCGGGGAGCCGACAGAACCGAGCCATCGGCGATGTTCGATGCCTCGGTTCTCAGTGCAGAGATGCCGGGGGACCGATGCTGCATCCACCTAGGTAAGTATGATTAGGGGAAAAAAGCCAAACTCATACTTCTCGTTTAACTGTTAATTGCCTGGTCTGAAGTCTCTCAAAGGAGTGAAAACATCAAAAACATCAAAAATATAGAGAAAGGCCACCTAAACTCAAACCCTAGCAACACCCAGTCCCCACTTATGCAGAAAATGCCAAAAAGAACTTTGCCCATGGGATTTTTGTGAGTGGCACTAAAGAAAGGTCAAACAAGGTATTAATAGTGTACAAAATGTATTACACAAATATATAAAATGACTAACAAAAAGACATAGATATAGTTCGATTATGATCACATCATCAATATCCACATATCAAACATGTAAATACAATATAACACCCATTATTAGTTGAAGCATATAATGAACAGTTCATTAAGGCTTAAGGCTCTGTACATGTTTCATGGGGCAGCACTCACTTCTTCCGGAGACAGCCCAGCTGTAATTTTTTGTATGGGAATATCTGCAGAGAAAACCATGTCATAAAAAAACAAACAAAAAAAAAACACATAAATTAAATAGGAATTAATTGTTAAGAGAATACATCCCATTAAGAGATAAAGTTGCAGACTGTGTATAAGACATATACTCACGTCAATGTTGACCGAACCGTAAATGAACAAAATAGTGTGGATCAATTGGCATTTGTGTGTTAGCAACAGGATCACAATACTATGGAAAGGAATCCATAGGGATGGATTCCCAAAGGGGTGCAAGCACAGCGTGTCAAAAGAACAGGGCTTACAACACAATAAGGGGACTGAGCTACAGAAAGATACAATACATAGGTCTAACACACAGAGTGCTGTCCAGAGGAAGTTAATGTGTTGTTGCAAAGGCCTACAGTGTTTGTGTTGTTGCTTAAGGCAGCCAATCAGGTAAGAGATAAGTGACTGGCAGGGGTGACGGTTTCTCTGGTAGTGGAGGAGGTGTGCTACCAGCCAGATCACGAGGTGAAAACAGAGGGAAAAAAAGCCTAAAAAAGTAAACGAATGCAGCATCCACATCTAATGATGGGTAAGCTGCAGTATATTACATTTTTTGGTTTTGGGGTTATTACCATTTTAAGCAAAAATTATCCTTCAGTCTGGACAGCTTCAACCAAAGTGGACCATCTAAGCATGACCATTGCACTTACAGATCAAACAGATGGATTATTAAGAACATAGAAACAGTATATGAAGATGCCAACTAAATGACCGGTGGCATGGGAACTGTGAACTTAGCAAAATGTGCCTAGCAGATTGCTGGGTCCTTCACAGCAGACAAGACTAATAAAGAAACAAATCCACATCCATGCTTTGCACTTGGTCATGTGGTTTGGTCCCTAATGTTAGCCCTGTGCCTTGCCTGTGCAGCGCTGCCTATCTACTGGGAGTGTTTGCATTATGGAAAGTCCTCATCAGGGTTGGAGGGCAGAGGATGTGTCCACCACAGAGAAGTGGAACTCAGAATTTGTGTCAGGGAACTTACTCTCATCCAGTGTGTTATAATCTGTTGAAAATAATGCGTTGTGAAATTCAAGGAAAATGGAAGCAACTGTAAAGTTGTAGTAAAGTCTTTTTTTTAAAAAAGACCTGTTGTACCTACAGGTAAGCCTATAATAAGGCTTACTTGCAGATACAGTGAATATCTCCTAAACTTGCGGAGTTTAGGAGATATTCACAATGCATGCATGGTACCTTCAGAGCACCGTGCCGCAACCGAGGGCTTCCATGAGTGATGTCATCGCAGCCTCACAACTCATACAGCCGGATTTTCATAATGTGTTAGTATGCGATGCATTCTAGCACATTATGCCTTTACCTTGCAGGGGATTTTTTTTTATGCTGCAGTTTACTACCTAACTGCCAACATTTTGCTGTTAATGCATGTCATTTGTTTTAGCGCCAATTAACAGTAACCTCCTCCTTGTATATAAGATATAGATATAAGCTATAACTCTGATTTCATGTTTGCTAATTCACTTGTTTCTGAAATATTTCAAGGTTGTAATTGCAGCATTGAGACTTTAAATCCTATGTTTAGTTAATTTTTTTTATATCGGCACAAGTGACACTACTTACATTAACCACTTCAGCCCCAGAAGGATTTGCCCCCTTAATGACCAGAGCATTTTTTGCGATATGGCACTGCGTTGCTTTAACTGACAATTGCGCGGTCGTGTGACGTTGTACCCCGCAGCGGTAATCTTCTGATCCTGCCTAGGGTTATTACAGCCACTGGACCCAGCCATAGGCACGCCTCAAATGCGCCAACTAATAGGAAAGGGGTTTTTGGGACTTGAGGCACAAGACACGTGGTAGGAGAAATTGTAAAATTGTTTAATTGGCATATAAACAAAGTGGTGAACATTAGTATTTTTATCTATATACACAAGGCGATGGCATACAAAAAAGAAGAATTCATGTATGTACACGCACGCATCTGAAATCACATAGTATCCCATGGAAGTAAGTAGTATAAAAAGCCAATGCTTATTGAGTAATGAATACACATGGGTTATGGGATGCAAATAAATCACAGTTGAGGTCAAGCTATGTGTTGGGAACATGATGACATTGATAGACTCGACGCGTTTCGTGGCCAGTTGCCACTCATCAGGAGAAAATGCATGGCGTATCTGAAAAAAATGAAAAAAAGTTACCAAATAGGATCTATGCTTTGCCCAGATAGTGAGTAAGAAGGCAGGGGCAAGGGAAAACAAGATGTGTATCTCCCTGGAATACTTACGTATAAATAGTGTAGCGTAGTAGCGTAGTAAATACAAAGTGAAGGGAATCATATATCACAAAGAGAAAAGAAAAGAAGAAAAATAAGAAGAAGAAAATAATAAAGTGAAAAATCTCATGAAAATCATGCAATGTCCCAAAGGTTAAAGGGTGAATAAAAAAAAAAGAGGTGTGCAGTCTTGGTGATAGAGAGGAAATCCTCTTGATTTTCATGCGCTTTTTCACTTTATTATTTTTTTTTTTTTTCCTTCTTTTCTTTTCTCTTTGTGATATATGATTCCCTTCACTTTGTATTTACTATGCTTTTCTCTTTTTCAGGCAATAATGAGTGTTGGTTTATAGTTCATGAATACTGTATGCATATACATATTGGTCCAATATCATTTACTCTACAGACATATCAGATTTTTTTCACCTTTGCCTATTATGGTTGGAGGGTGTTCCTGGGGTGTGTCGGTGTGCTCACTGAATTTTTTCACCTTATTTAGAACTATTTATACATAAGTAGGGAGATACACATCTTGTTTCCCCTTGCCCCTACCTTCTTTCTCACTATCTGGGCAAAACATTAGATCCTATTTGTTACCTCTTTTCATTTTTTTCTGATACGTTATGCTTTTGCTCCTGACGAGTGGCAACTGGCCACGAAACACGTCGAGCCTATCAATGTCATCATGTTCCCAACACATAGCTTGACCACAACTGTGATTTATTTGCATCCCATAACTCATTTGTATCCATTACTCAATAAGCATTGGCTTTTTATACTAGTTACTTCCATGGAATACTATGCGATTTCAGATGCGTGCATGTACATACATGAATTCTTCTTTTTTGTATATCATCGCCTTGTGTATATAGATAAAAATACTCATGTTCAATGCTTTGTTTATATGTCAATGAAACAATTTTACAATTTCACCTACCACGTGTCTTGGGCCTCACTCAAAGTCCCAAAAACCCCTTTCTTATTTCTGATTTAGGGATGAAGGTGCATATTATCATGCACCTCATTTAAAGTCCCACAACCCCTTTCCTTGCAATCTATGAATAGAGGACAGCTGGATGAATGAAAGGTCCACCTCCTCCATTCATAGAGTACTTTTTATTGATGAAAGCTATATAGTAATATAGTATCCAAGGAAAAGGACACAGAAAGTCTTGATGGGTGTCCTCCCTTCCCCTCCCTTATATCCGAAGTCCAATACCCCACAATAATAAGAGGAAGCTTGAGGATCCAGCATACATGTCTTGTATATATAGTTTCTTCATCAAGTTGACCACAGATCTTTGCAATGGATTATTCTGTATACTAAAATGAAAAAGCTTTTAAGAGTATCAGCAGATGGACAGGTAAATTGGAACCGATGTATGCAGCTCATGTTGGCAAGTGGCCAACCAAACCCCCAGCTTGTGAACTGGATGACAAGCTTAAACAGCAAAAATCCAAAGTAAATTTCCAATAGATACTCAAAAACACATCCCAAGATTCAATGTACCAGACAACAGCTTTGAATGTTGACTCTTTACATAAATGTCCTAATGGATTTGTCTGGATAATTGCTGTAAATCATTACTTTTTTCTTTTTATTAGAAACAGACTGAAGAACCTCTTAAACCTGACTAAAGTACCAAAAGTACCAGGTGGTTTGAAACCAGGTCCTACGTGGCCAAAAAAATGAATAGGCATTACTATCACTTGTATTATAATAATACTGCTCAAGGTTGTTCAGTAATGTGAGTTCTGGGGCATCTAATATACATCACAATCATATATTCTTTTATTTCAGTGCGCAAAAATATTACCCCTTACATATAGGAATCCTTTTTAATTGCTTTTAAAGAGAGGAAGAAAAATATTGGGACTTTAGATGAGGTAACAGGGGGCTGTTCAAATCCCCTCCTCCATCCCGGTTCAATGATAAAATTATGGAGAGGAAAGCAAAGGGCGGGACTTTGTGTGAGGCACACGGACGCAATGAAACAATAATATAATAAAAAGGGCTTTAATAGATTCAATTAGTCATATAATAACATGAAAATTGATAATGCTTCTTGCTATATATCAATTATTTTATATTTCACTAGAACCTAATATTGCACAATATTATATATTCCAGCAAGCAATCATTTACAATAACATAGAACATAAAATGCATATGATACACGTTGTACTAGGTAATATAGAGAGTGACATGCTAATGTGCCATTTGATGAGAGTGAAAGAAAACAAACAAAAAAAGAGAAATAGATCTAGATGGAACGTCCATACATCATAATGGTAATATATACATGTCGGTAGTTGTAAGCTCTACGCGTTTCGGGACCTTCTAGCCCCTCATCAGGAGCAAAACCGAAATAGTACCTAAGAATGGGGAGAACAACCATGTAAGAATAATTTAAGGGGGACCAGTGGGCAAATGTGAAATATGAAGGACCCACACATATACACATTATGTCCAGAGACTTACGTATACATCTGCGCAGTGGTGGTGCAGCCATGTGAGTCACAGATCAGCCAATGATGCCACATCCCGGAGCTGAGGGGGCGCTACAAGGCAGACACAACCCATACAGACCAACTGCCGGTTGGTCAAACTAGGTGAAGTGACAAACGTGTGAACCAAAAATCGCTCCAAATTGGAGACCTCTGAAAAAATGGGGGGGGGGGGATATGTGAGTGAATAAAAAGTGTATGCGTAAGAGTGATGCAAGAATAAAAAGGTATAAAAGAAGAAGAAAGTATTGAAAAAAATGCGAGAACCATAGTCAGGTGTAGAGGAAGGGACAGCAGATGAAAAAGAATAAAAAATGAGTGAGTGGAGAGAATGGGTGAAATTACCTGGCTCGAAGTGAGTAAAAACAGAGAAATGGGAAACAGTGGTTCCACAGTGTTGGATATTGTGAGCAAATAAGTCTAAGAGACCAAACAGTGGGAGATGTTCATGCAGGGAGCGCCGCCATGGCCATCCCCCAACGTCACGTCCCAGCACACCGTGGGGGGGCAAGGAAGGCGTCATCGAGCTTGCGGCCAGACCACCCAAGCCATTCAGCAAGGAGCGCTGTGTCCACCACCACACATCGATGTGCTGGAAATGGTAATACAACCCGCCGGCAAGAGGTGCGCCATGTGACGCCACACATTTCGGCAAGAAATACGCGAGGCCGATGCGCAGTGGCGGAGCCCCCGCCCACCCTACGTCAGAGCCTGGCGGAGGGGAGGTCCCCAGTGCGCGTCGCAGCTCCGGAGCGTAACAGAAGAGGCACGGTCACGCGGCAAACATCAGCTGAGGCCACCAGTGCGCACATGCAGAATGTCAAATTAAGAATTGGAAACATGCGGATACACATACCAGCCTATGGTGTGTGCATAGACATAACCGATACATAGGAAAAATCGGGAGAACATGAATGTTTATGAAAACAGTTGAGAAGCAATGTAAAATTGTAAGGATATACAGATACTATTCATAATGCAACCGTGTGCCTCCATCCCTATTGATTTTAAAGAGAGGAAGAAAAGTATTGGGACTTTAGATGAGGTAACAGGGGGCCGTTCAAATCCCCTCCTCCATCCCGGTTCTATGATAAAATTATGGAGAGGAAAGCAAAGGGCGGGACTTTGTGTGAGGCACACGGACGCAATGAAACAATAATATAATAAAAAGGGCTTTAATAGATTAAATTAGTCATATAATTCTTAGGTACTATTTTGGTTTTGCTCCTGATGAGGGGCTAGAAGGTCCCGAAATGCGTAGAGCTTACAACTACCGACATGTATATATTACCATTATGATGTATGGACGTTCCATCTAGATCTATTTCTCTTTTTTTGTTTGTTTTCTTTCACTCTCATCAAATGACACAGCATGTCACTCTGTATTATTACCTACTACAACGTGTATCATATGCATTTTATGTTCTATGTTAATGTAAATGATTGCTTCCTGGAATATATAGTATTGTGCAATATTAGGTTCTAGTGAAATATAAAATAATTGATATATAGCAAGAAGTATTATCAATTTTCATGTTATTATATGACTAATTGAATCTATTAAATCCCTTTTTATTATATTATTGTTTCATTGCGTCCCTGTGCCTCACACAAAGTCCCGCCCTTTGCTTTCCCCTTTTTAATTGCTGTGGCATTTATGAGAAGAAGCTGTAAACCCTAAAGCCTGATACACACTACTATTTTTTTTTTTGTTCAACCCAGCAGGGCTGAACGAAAAAAAAACCTGACAGCTTAAGAGGAGCCACTGTACTAATTATGCAATGTTAGTACAGTGATCTCCCTTGCTGTGGTATTTTGTTCTGACAGGGGGACAGCCCCCCACCAGAACACTCCGGTCAATTCTCTCAGCCAATGGCTGAGAACGCTGATCGGGAGCCAATCAGCAGACCTTTTTCGGTCATGCCCCTTTAAAAGAAACCAGTCCTGCTGCAGTACACGTGGGCTGAATGTCAGCCCGTTTCTATTGAATCAGCTGATACTGCCCGACATTTGGCCCTTTTGTACTAGGCTTAAAATTAATGAAATTTGGTTTGCTAAAGCACTGCGTATCACAAACAATAGCCATGTTTTTAACTAAAATACGGTTTTGTTTTCATCCTCTGCTGCTGATCTCATGCGACCTTTTTGGAGCAACTTTCTGTTTACATGCATTCCAGTAATGGCTTCATAGCATTTCTCAGAGTCGGTTTTCTAAGGGCTGGTCACACCAGGTGCATTGGGATTGCGCTAAGCAATCTTGTTGCACCGCGCTGCAGCCAATGGAACGTGTGACATTCCAATAAATTCCAAATAGTAAATTGTGCAATGCACCAGTATTATTGCATTGGCACCGCTGTTGTCACACTACAGTCAGCAACGTTCAGGCTGGGACATCTGGTCATACTAGCGATCCAGTCAATGACTAGAATTTTCCAGCTGCAGATCACTAAAACGTGTGGGGAAATTACTCACTCTGTGTCATTCCCTTTCTGACTAGATGAACGAAGCCATCTAAAGTTGACTGTACACAGATTGTATGGTCAGATTGTAACATGTATAGTGACTCTAATGCCGCGTACACAAGGTCGGAATTTCCAACAACAAATGTTCGATGTGAGCTTGTTGTCGGAAATTCCGACTGTGTGTAGGCGCCATCGGACATTTGTTGTAGGAATTTCCGACAACAAAAATTTGAGAGCTGGTTCTCAAATTTTCTGACAACAAAATCCGTTGTTCAAAGTTCCAAACGTGTGTACATAATTCCAACGCACAAAATTCCATGCATGCTCGGAATCAAGCAGAAGAGCCACACTGGCTATTGAACTTCATTTTTCTCGGCTCGTCATACCTGTTGTACGTCACCGCTTTCTTGACGTTTGGAATTTCCAACAACATTTGTGCGACCGTGTGTATGCAAGACAAGTTTGAGCCAACATCTGTCGGAAATAAATCCAGGATTTTGTTGTCGGAATGTCTGATCGTGTGTACGCGGCACAAGGATGAAAAAATTGAAAATTCCTATCAAATACTTACCGTAATTTTCCTTTCCTGATGGACTCCATGGCAGCAATGTGTGGGTTAAGCCCCACCTCCACTACTACCCTATAGCACTCTACTCCCATAAATCTTTGCTCTCAGCCAGCAGCTGTGCTCGATAACTAGCCTACTCCAGCCATTGGGAGCTAACTCCTGCTGCCATGGAGTCCATCAGGAAAGGAAAATTACGGTAAGTATTTGATAGGGATTTTACCTTTTTCCTGACAGACTCCATGACAGCAACGTGTGGGAAATAACTCGCCATACACACCTGGGTGGGCAAAATGCTGAACAAAGATTTAATTAACACCGTCAACCGATGGTACTTTCAAACCAAAATTGAAGAAAACAGAGCAGCTAGTTCAACACAATAATGAGACATAAATGTATGGATTGATGAAGCCATCCTGCAGATCACTTTATGCGCAACGTGACGTGAGGCTGCCCATGAAGTTGAGACACTTCTGGTTGAGTGCGCTGTTACCGCCTCAGGAGGTACCAAGCCCTTCTCTTTATAGGCCCAATAGATAGCTTGGACGACCCATGCAGCAATGAATCTGATGGAAGCCCGGAGTCCCTTGTTTTTCTCATGGAACAGGACAATGAGATAGTTGGACTGTCAAAAGGAAGCCATAGCCTCCAGGTATTGTTAAAGGAGACTCCCACAGCGAGGGGATGCAATTCTAGACTTCCGGCTGATTTAAAGGTGGGAAGTGTGATTTCCTAATTCATGAAAAATTGAGGTGACCTTGGGATATGCCCCTAGCATCGGGATTAGAACCACTCTGTCCAGGAAGAAGATTAGAAATGGCTCTTTTGACCCTAAAGTCTGGATTTCGGAAATCCTCTTTGCCGAAGTGATGGCTACCAGGAAGGCAGTTTTGAGAGTGAGTTCTCTGATCGAGAGTGGTTTGTCGAGTTGCGAGAAAAATTCAAGGACTAGTGGGAGGTCCCATTTGGGGAACCTAGGCTTCCTCTACGGTCTGAGCCTAACTGCTCCCTTGAAGAATTGCTGAACCAGGAGGTGCCTGGCCTATGACACCCCAGTGAAGGCAGAGATCGCTGACACCTGTACACGAAGTGAACTGACAGACAAGGAGATATCCAGTCCTGACTGCAGAAAGCTTAAGATGTCCTGAACTGCCGGGACACTACATGAGTTGGATCTGGGGGACATATGGCTTGTGAATTTAGGCCATAGCCTTTCGTACACCCGGTTGGTGCTTCTTCTTCTTCCTGCACTGATGAGTGTGGGAATGATCTCTTCAGGGCACCCTAGTGCCTCCAGCCTTCCCCTTTCAGGAACCAGGTCTTTAGGAGCAGGTGAGCCAGGCAAGGGTGTAGTGTCATGCTCTGAGACAGAAGATCTGGTCTGAGTGGCAAGGGGACTGATTCCCAGACACTGAGAAGTGTTAGAGGGGAAACCAAGGCCTGTTGGGCCAGTAAGGGATTATGGCTATCACCTCCGCTACTTCCTACTTGAGTCTCGCAGGAACTGGAGGTTATAATAGGGGTTGGTGGAAAGGCATAACCTCTGCTAACCACCATCACTCTGTCAGGGCGACTAGGCCTGAGGGTCCCTGAACCTCGAATAGTACCTCGTAAGTTTTTTGGGGAGGCAAAGAGGTTGACTTCTGGGGAGATCCCCAAGGTTAGGATCCATCTGAACACCTCGTGGAGAGACCACTTGTTGTCTAAAAGGTCTCTCGAGAGAGAGAAGTCTGCCTGGACATTTTGGATCTGTCAGGGCTGGGCTTAGCCCTTACTTCTGTGAGCTGGCCGCTCAGCTGTTGGCTAATTGCCAGCTCCTATCTCTCCAGTGACTCACCTGTTGATTATATCCTGCACGCCAGTCCTGCTACTTAAGCCGTCCAGTCCAGATGATCTCTGCCTTCGCCTTGGTCACATCTCTAGAGACGCTTGCTTGTGTTCCTGTTAAAGACTTCCTGTTAAATTCCTTCTGGCTCCAGATCCTGCTTTCTGTTCTACTACACTGTTCTCTGGCTCCCTGACGTTTTGGTTTGTCTGACTATCCGTTCCGGTTCCTGAACTCTGGCTATGTTTTGAATACGTTTACTCTGTTTACCTTTTTTTATTATTATGAAACAAGTGTGATTTAACTGTACTTCTGTCTCAGTCTGATTCATGGCTTCTGACAGTAGGCGAAGGCCATGAATTCAGATGATGCAGTCAATCCACTTGTTGGTAATATTTTTTCCAGATTGGATGAGCAGGATCACCGCATGGATCAGTTTGCCATGGCGTTACAAACGTGGAACCTCCCACTGTGGCTGCTCCGGTACAACCTGTGTTGCAGGCCATCCCTGTTGCTGCTCCGCTCCACTTCCCCAGCGATTTGGGGGCGATCCAGTTCAATGCAGAGGGTTTCTCAACCAGGTTGAGATATACTTTGAGATACTGCCCCAGGTGTTTTCCACGGATAGAAGCAAAGTAGGTTTCGTGATATCTTTGCTTTCTGAGAGACCCTTGGCCTGGGCAAACTCTCTATGGGAGTCACAAAAACCTGTTGTCTTGAGTTACCCTGAGTTTGTGGCTTCTTTTAAAAGGGTATTTGATGTTCCCGCACGCTCTGCTGCCAAGTGCCTCATGTCCATCAAACAGAGTACGAGAACTGTTGCCGATTACGTCATTGAATTCTGTACTCTGGCAGCAGAGGTTGCGTGGAACAATGAGGCCTTTGTGGCTTATTTTTCTCATGGTCTCTCGGATAAGTTGATCGCGTTTGCCATCCTCATTGACTCCAGACTCAGAGAAAGACTCTCTTTTAAGAAGTGCTTGCAGAAGCCTCCTGTACATTTGTCTCCGAGCTTTGCAGTCCCACCCTTACCTCCCTCACCTCCCATGCCTCCTGGTACTGAGTCAGTCAGTGAAGATGAACCCATGCACTTGGGCTTCACGCGTCTCTCTGAGGATGAGAAAACCCTTAGGAGGAAGGAGAGATTGTGCCTTTATTGTGGCCAGGCAGGTCACTTTTTGAAGTCTTGTCCTACCCGTCCAGGGAACGCCCAAACCTTGACCTCCTGTCACGGACAGACCTTAGGTGGCATTGTTTCGTCCCCAGTTATCCTGCAGGATAAGCCCCTGGTTTCAGTTACCCTTTCTTGGGCTGAGTCATCCGTCGATTAGATACAAGCTCTAATCGACTCTGGGGCTTCAGGCCTGTTCATTGATGCTGCCTTTGTATCAAAGCACTTGATTCTGCTGCAGCTGCGTGACACTCCACTTGCCATTGAGGCTCTTGAGGGGAGACCTCTACAGCCTGCCCATGTGACTCATGAGACTAGTCCATTGTCCATGGCCGTAGGGGCTCTTCACCATGAGATAATCCAATTCCAAGTTATTTCCTCACCTAAGTTTCTGCTGGTTATTGGTTATCCTTGGTTACAGAGGCACAACCCCTCTTTTGATTGGCTCAGTGCTGAGGTTCTCTCTTGGTTGCCACAATGCAGTAAGACATGCTTCCAGAAGGTAGCCAAGGTCCTGTGCACCTCTTCACTCTCCTCCCTGCCAAAAGAGTACCGCGATTTTAGCAATGTCTTTGACAAAGGTCAAGCCGGTAGTTTGCCTCCACACCAGTCGTATGATTGCGCAATTGACCTTCAACCTGGTGCCTTACCCCCTCGTGGCCGGGTTTACCCTTTGCCAGTCTTCGAGGATAAGGCCATGGAGGAGTATGTTGCATATGCACTTTCTCAAGGTTTCATCTGCAAATCCTCATCTCATGTTGGCGCTGGTTTCTTCATTGTGAAGAAGAAGAGTGGTGAACTAAGATCTTGTATTGATCATAGGGGTCTCAATCGTTTCATGATTAAGAATGCCTATCCGATTCTGTTGATTACGGAGTTATTTGACTGCCTCAAGGGAGCAACAGTTTTCATAAAGCTTGATTTGAGAGGGGCATATAATCTTGTGAGGATTAAGGAGGGCGACGAGTGGAAAACTGCGTTTAGTACCAGAACAGGCCATTATGAGTAATGTTGTAACGCCCAGGCAGTTTTCCAGGAGTTTATTAACGATGTCCTCTGAGATTTGTTGCAGTTATGTGTGGTGGTTTATCTTGACGATATCCTCATATTTTCCAAGTCCCTGGAGAGCCACCACACAGATGTCTGTTGTGTGCTTCAGAAACTAAGAGAAAACAATCTCTATTGTAAATTGGAGAAGTGCGAATTCCATCGTGAACATCCTACCTCTGAGAGCACTATGCATCCTTGTGGCTACTTTCAAAGAAATTGTCACCAATTACGAGAATGATGACAGAGAGCTGTTAGCGATCATTTTAGCCCTGAAAGAATGGAGACATCTGCTCGAAGGTACCACTGTGCCGATTCTCATTCTTACTAACCATAAGAATCTCACATTCTTGTCTGAGGCTAAATGCCTCTCTCCCAGAAGGCCGCGATAGGCTCTTTTCTTGTCTAGTTTCAATTACATTGTCTCATTCTTACTATTCTTACGGTACTAAGAATGTAAGGGCTGATGCTTTGTCACAACAATTTTCCTCCACTTCCAAGATGGAGTCGGTTCCGGTTCCTGTGATTCCTCCTGATCGTATTCTGGCTAAGGTTCGCACCAGTCTCACTTCTCTTTGGGAGACAAAGTTCTTTCTGCTCAGGTCCATGCTCCTCCTGAGAACCTTTGTGACCGCTGCTTTGTCCCAGAGAAGCCCCATTCAAAAGGAATTAGACACCATACCTGTTTAGATGCTGGGCCAGCTCGCCATGGGCGGAGCCACAGGGCACATTTGGCGGTGACAGCTGAAAGCATAACCCGGGCCACCAGATGGAAGATATCAATAGAGGCCTCCCCCAGAAAGGCAGATGCTAATCTCAGCTCCTGGATAGGCGAACTCCTGGCCAGTTCTTCTGAGACGTTCCTAAGAGTTTCATGCACATTATCTGTCCAGATTTCCATGGCTTTTGACATTGCAGCCAGAGCTAAAGCTGGCTTGCAGGCCATACCTGCTGTAAGGTAAACGCTTTTTAGGTCAGAGTCGATCCATCTGTCCAAGGCATCCCTAAAAGAGATCGTATCTTCCAAGGGAAGAGTCGCATGTCTGACCAGCCTCATCATGGCTGCATCCACTAGCGGAGCAGATTCCAAATGCTTGACCTCTTCCTCTTTGAAGGGATAAAGCCTCAGCACTTTTGACAGCATGGTGTTCTTTTTCTCCACCTTGCCCCACTCGTCTGTGATGACTTCACCTAGTTTAGTAAGAAATGGCAAGTTGACACGTTCCTTCTTCGATTGTTTGAAGTACTTCCTTTGCTTGGAAGGGGCGGCCACTGGCTCTTTCCAATTTAAAGCTTCTTTGATGACTCTAACCAAGGGGGACAGCAGAGCAAAATCAAACCCCACACAGGGATCTTCCCCTTCTGTGTCACTATCTGAGGGAGCCGCCGATGGGTGGCTTGGCAGAGAGGACTCCCATGTGTCCTGGCCTTGTGTCTCCCTCACTGGTGAGCGTAGCAGCTCTGCAGTGGGATTGTGGGTCTGGCTGGTCTCAATCCCTCTCAGAGACTCCTTAATGACCCATTCGACCAGGGATTTTAGCTGCTGGTCCGTACGACCTCTTTCATCTGCTGCTTTGGCTTAAGAGGTCACATAGGGATTTTCCCACAGGTACTTTGGACCTACACCCCCAGCAGACACATTCAGCTGAGCGGCTGCAGTGAGCTGTGGAAGGGCTAGACATGTTCTTGCTACGGTGCCTCGATCTTGAGGGTGCATCGTGGTGCCTAGATCTGGAAGAGGAGTGCTGGCGATGAGATTTCAAAGAGTCACTTCCTCTGCGAGAGCTGCGCTGTTGTTCAGACCTAAAGGGCTGACAAAAAGAGATACAGGGAAAACACAAGTGTTAGGGGAAATAGTGGTCAAATTGACCTCCAGCAACCCCCCCCCAGCTGGTAACACCCGGAGTGGATACCCCTCTAAGTACCTGCTGTGAGAGGGCTTGCCACAGGTGGTGATGAATCCATGGTCCTGGAGGTTTCCATCAGAGCTGGAAAGAAGCAGCTGTGTCAGTACAAGTGTCAGGTCACCTGAGTCCAGGTGACAGATGCACCCCGTTGGGGTCTGGAGTGCACCGTAAGGTAGTGGACCCTATGGCTGACTGCTGCGGATGGAGCTCTAAGATATACAGGAGAGCAGGTACTCTGTAGTACCTACACAGATGACACTGGGAGCTAGAGCATGAGATTTCCCAGGGCGTGGAATCTAAGAGCCAGCGGGTGTTCACCAGAAGCCCCTAGTGGTGGGGATGGATTTAGCTGCAGTCTGGCTCCAGGTCGCGACTCCTAGGTCCTCCCAGCTCACGGTAGACTACAGGAAGGTAGAGTGAAAGCAGCAGACTGTGACAACAAAGGATAGTCAGGAGATAGCCAAAGGTCGGGGCAACAAGCAGGTAAAGATAGTCAGGAACTAGCCAAAGGTTGGGGTAACAAGCACGTAAGGATAGTCAAGAACAAGCCAAGATTGGTAACTGGAATCAGATGTAGAAGACACAGCAAGTTGCACTCGAAAGCTAAACACACAATATTGATCAGCGGAGCTGGCTTGCAGTGCACAGGTTAATATAGAGTTACCTGGCTGATAGGGGCTGGGTTGAAGCCATACTTTGAGGAGACATTACTTAAGCAGCCAGGTGAGAGTAGCTGGCCTCTTAAGCAGAACACATGGAGAGGTAAGCTGACAAACAAACATTACTGCATACCCATGACAACAAGGATAGAATACAGGCTGCCTCACTTGTCCCCTGGGAACCACTTACCATTTACAGAAGGACAGGGGCTAGGGGAAGTCGCCGCTATAAGCCCACAAGCATTCCCAAAGCTTGCAGGCTTTTCCCCCATTTAAAAAGGGCACCCCTGTGACGTCACCTCTGTGCCGGCCGCGGCGCTAGTGTGCATGCGTGATTGCCGTCATTAGCAAAGAAAGCTCAGTTCTTCCTTACTCACCTGTCTTCCATGAACCAAAAGAAAAAAAAATCTTATAAAATTAAATATTTGTTCATTTCCTTTTTGTCACTCTGGAGCTTCTGATTGGTTTATAATATACATGTGAGATCTTGATTGCTTTGTGATAGTTGTACCTGGAAAATCACAGTTGTTCCCGACCTTACTGTCGAGTTCTATTAATGAGGCAAGCATTATTTATACTCAACCAACATCCATATTCATCCATATTCAGAGATAGCAGGCACACATTTCAGCACTATTATGAAAGGTCACTCTTGATTTTGGAAGGATAAATGCCAACAAAAAGGATATGTTTTATAATGCTTCAGTCAATTAAAATGTTCCTGTTCTGAACTTCTTCACTGGGAGTGAAAACCGTAAGAAAATATAACCATTCTGAGGATAATGCTCATGTGCAACCAAGGCTATCTGCATCAGTATTGTTTTCCATATTACCTTAGTACTGCTGGTACAGAAGATGAGGATGCAGGGAGAAGGACAAGATATACTGTGCTGTGAAAAAGTAATTGCCCCCTTCCTGATTTTTATTTATTTTTTTTGCATATTTCTCACACTTAAATGATTCAGATCATCAAATTTTAATATTACACAAAGATAATCCGAGTACATCCAAGATGCAGTTTTTAAATTATTATTTAATTTATTAACCGCTTCAGCCCCTTAAGTTTTGGCTGCTCAATGACCAGGCCATTTTTTGCGATTCGGCACTGCGTCGTTTTAACTGACCATTGCACGGTCGTGCGACGCTGTACCCAAACAAAATTGACGTCCTTTTTTCCCAAAAATAAAGCTTTCTTTTGGTGGTATTTGATTGCCTCTGCGGTTTTTATTATTTATTTATTTTTATCTATTTATAGAAGAGTGACAATTTTGAAAAAAACACAATATCTTTTACTTTTTGCTATAATAAATATCCCACATTTTTGATCAAAAAAACAAATGTTTTCCTCAGTTTAGGCCGATATGTATTCTACTACATATTTTTGGTAAAAAAAAAGCAATGAGCGTATATTGATTGGTTTGCGCAAAAGTTATAGCTTCTACAAAATAGGGGATAGATTTATGGCACTTTCATTATTATTTTTTTTTATTAGTAATGACGGCGATCTGCAATTTTTATCAGGACTGCGACATTATGACGGACACATCGGACACTTTTGACACATTTTTGAAACCATTGACAATTATACAGCGATCAGTGCTATAAAAATGCACTGATTACTGTGTAAATGTCATTGGCAGGGAAGGGGTTAACACCAGGGGGCGATCAAGGGGTTAACTGTGTTCCCTATGTGTGTTTTTTAACTGTGGGGGGATGGGACTGTCTAGGAGGAGAGAGAGATTGGTGTTCATACATAGTACGAACACACAATCTGTCTCCTCTTCCCTCGCCAGGGTTGCCAACCACCAGTAAATTTACTGACAGTTTGTAAAAATCAACAATTTTTTTACAACTGTCAGTAAATATCAGGGGCTGATAATTTCATGCTGTGTTGACTTTTTAAGTGTAAATCAAGCAAATTACTTTGTTATAGGCATTGTCAGTGTTTCCATATCATGTTTATACTGTTCAAATATTCACTGTGTTAGTTTTCAATAGGAGTTCTGTAATTTCTCAGGTTGGCAGTAAAAAATGTGCTCTGCCAGTAAATTTCCCAAGTTTTGTCAGTAAAAAATGCTGCGGAAGGTTGGCAACCCTGGTTCTCGCTCTCACGAGTGATCGCGGGAGCCCGGCGGTCATCGCGCCCGCCGGGCACCCGCATCGGGGTCGGACACACGCTGCAGGTGCGCACGCGTGCACCCCTAGTGGCCAAAAGGCGAAGCGACATAACATATCCTCATTTCGCCCAGCCGTGCCATTCTGCTGCAGTAACACTGCAGTGGCTGGATGGCAAGCGGTTAAGGGAAAAAAGCTGTTCAAACCTGCCTGGCCCTATGTGAAAAAGTAATTGCACCCTCCAATGCTGAATCAGGAATGAACTGTGATTAACCACAATTTTTTGGAAAGCTGAGTTAAGTCACTTGCCACACCCAGGCCTAATTACTGCCAGACCTGTTGAATCAAGAAATCACATAAGTAGAAGCTGTCTGACAAAGTAAAGCACGCTAACAGATCACAAAAAGCCACACATGATGTCACAATCTAAAAATCACTTCAAAATAACAAACATATCATACTTACCTCCACTGTGCAGTTCGTTTTTTTTTTACTTCCCCTCACTTTCATTCTCTGTGCCCAATAGCCACTAGCAGGGGCGTTGCTAGGTCCACAAAAGATCTGGGGCTACAGCCCATAGCAGCATAGTAAAGAAAGTCATACGCTTGGGCGGGCATACACATGTACATAATATACGTACGTATGCGTGTGTGTGTGTGTGTGTGTATATATATATATATATATATATATATATATATATCCCCAGAGAGCCCCCCACTTACATCAGGGTCCCCAGAGAGCCCCCCCTCCCCTTGGGGACCCCTGCAGAGACTCGGGGCTATGGGCCCCAGATTCGGGGCTATAGCCCCAAAAGCCACCCCCTAGCGACGCCACTGGCCACCAGTACAAACAAAATGGGGAATCTTCTCAATGGTAACACTGACTGCAATAACAACTGGACAGAGGGTCTAAAGCAGGCCATAGATGGTGCAAATTTCTTTCCTGCAAACACAGATTGCAGGAAAGAAATTTGTACGATTCCCCCATCAACACAGACAGTGCAGGCAGAGGAAGCCGTCCCCACCGGGAGAAGACAGTGATTATTTCTAGCAGCCCAACAGCAGCTAGCGATAATTGCAAGTGAATCCAGCAGTCTGGTTGCACCCGAGTTGATCGATCGATCAACTTGGTACATTCAGCCTGCCTACACACAGTTCGAATCTCTGCCAGTTCTGGCTGGAATTCAAATCTTCTAGAGCATTCCCTGGCCTAACCCTTTACAACTCAGTCCAAAACTTTAAAAAAAAAGAAAAAAGCTTTACTTAGATGCACTTTGGGTATTTTTGAGTCACTGATACTGGGCAGGCTTGCTTATCAGAAATCTGGATGCTAATCTGCATTCTTTTTCTAGGTCCATGACTCTGAAAGTACTGAAGCCCCTGGATCAGCATGACAACCAAGTGTAGCACTACCCCCGGAGGAGCCGCTTAAAGTGCTGGTTAACCTAAAAAATTAAAATAAAGATCCTGTTCCTTTAAAGCATTTTTTACAGCACAGTGCTGGTGCTGTGCCATTTGCCCCCCTGTATTACCTGAAAAACCTGGCTGATCCTTCCAGTTTCTACCTCCCCCCTGTACTTTGACCACAATACATCAGCATACCTCCCAACATTTTCAGATGGGAATGAGGGACACCTACTAGCAAATGTATGTAGGCATAGGACACGCCCCCTGTCACACCCACCTAAAGGAGAATTAACCAAGAAAGGTTAATTAAATCTACAAGGGTTTTTTTTTACCAGTACTATTTCTTTATATTGGCTATTAAAATTTACAAATGCAGCAATTTAGAATTTGGATGAAAGGGTTTAGCACTGGAAAACACTTTTTGAAAGATAAAAAGTGCATTTTATATACAACTATACAGATCAGGCCAAAATGAGGGACAAATGAGGAGGAATGAGGGACAGAGGGACATTGCATCAAATCAGGGACAGGCCCTCCAAATCAGGGACAGTTGGGAGCTATGTACATCAGGGCTGCTGAGCCCTGACACCATTGTCAATGTACGTGCCTCTGTCACACGCTGCTATCTGCAGCTCTCCTGTCTCCCCCTGTCCTCCTCCTCCCCCTCCCCTCCCTGCCTGTCAGCTCTCACTAGCGCTGATCTGCTCTTCTCCCCACTGCTTCAAAACTAACTGATCTGTATATTATCCCCATTTGTCAGATAAAAAGCTGTGTCCTAGTGACTGTGCTTTATAAAAAAAGCAGGTTTCTACTTGTTTTAACAGTGTCTTCCAGCGATCACATGAGTCCAGGCTCTCTGCTCCTCTCCTCCCCTCCTCTCTGGCTGACGTCAGCAGGGGAATCTCGTCCCTGCCCACTGGAGATATCAGACGGGGAGAGCTGAGAGCCTGGAGGTGTGTTATTGCTGGAAGACACTGGTAAAACAGGTAGAAATGTTTTTTTTTTTTTTATAAAGCCTAGGCACTAGGATGCAGCTTTTTATCTGACAGAGGGAATGATATAAAGATGAGATAGTGGCTTAACAACCACTTTAAGTATTTTTGGTTCCGTACTCTGCCTCTCAACCCCAAAAACAGTCCCAACCCCTCTAGGACACCTAATATGCAATGTTAGTGCAAAACTAATCTCTGTGCTCAACTAAGCACATTCAATGCCTATGTGAACAGGCATACAGGAGAGCAGAGGAATGGCTCTTATGAGTGTCAGACCCCTCTCTACTGCTCCTCCACACATAAATGCAGAACAGTAATTAACAAGTACAACTTTTGGCAAGAGAAAATTGGATTGCAATTCAACCTGCTCTATGAGCTTCAGTAAAACAAATCCCTGAAGTGGGGAAGGAGGTGAAAGTAGTCCCGTATTGCTGTGTGGCAGTCTGGTTGATCTTCCGCTAGCCCTTGATGTTTAATTGCATGCAACGAAATTTTGGATGGTAAAGTAAAGCAACAGCAGAGCAATGTGTATTACAATAAAGACATATAAAAATAGGTGAATACTACCAAAAAATGTATGACCATAAAATGGATAGTGTCAAATAATTAATCAGTGTTGATCACATATAAAGTAAATACACAATAATACTTAATCATCAGATGTGCCAGTGATTAGTAAAAACCCGTGCTGGTTCCATGAGCCAGACACCAAACATAAAAAACATGAAACTTTAAAAGTCCATAAAAAATGTGTAGAAAAATAGTGAAGAAAACATCAACAGAGTTCAAAGGGGGTGATGATGCATAGCCAGATGGTATGCACAGAATTTTAGTCGCACCAAATCTGGCGAGTGGGCAGAAGGGAGACCACAAGTGTGCATAGATTTTACATCAGTGTCGGGGCCAACACCAGGAGTAGAGGAGGCCTACCGGAAAAAATTGACCTGAAATGGCATACGCCAGACAAGTCAAAAAAGCATAATAACCACTGGTTCTGGGAAATGCGTCTTGTCAGATGTCATCAACAGATGGTGGAAAGAAAAGGGGGGGTCCACACGGCTTCCTCTCCCATAGGTAATCCAGCATAAGCCAAACGTGTAGTTTCATATGCCATGCAAGGAGCAAACAAAACTCACATAGCGTAATAACGTTTTAAAACACTAGTTTATTAAAATAATAAAAAACAGACTCACATTTTGGAAGAACGAAACGGAGCTCAAATATCAAATAGCGGCGATCGTGAGGGGTCCACCCGACATGTTTCAGCTCCTTAGTTGAAACATGTCGGGTGGGTCTGTTTTTTATTATTTTAATAAACTAGTGTTTTAAAACGTTATTACGCTATGTGAGTTTTGTTTGCTCCTTGCATGGCATATGAAACTACACGTTTGGCTTATGCTGGATTACCTATGGGAGAGGAAGCCATGCGGACCCCCCCTTTTCTTTCCACCATCTGTTGATGACATTTGACAAGACGCATTTCCCAGAACCAGTGGTTATTATGCTTTTTTGACTTGTCTGGCGTACGCCATTTCAGGTCAATTTTTTCCGGTAGGCCTCCTCTACTCCTGGTGTTGGCCCCGGCACTGATGTACAATCTATGCACACTTGTGGTCTCCCTTCTGCCCACTCGCCAGATTTGGTGCGACTAAAATTCTGTGCATACCATCTGGCTATGCATCATCACCCCCTTTGAACTCTGTTGATGTTTTCTTCACTATTTTTCTACACATTTTTTATGGACTTTTAAAGTTTCATGTTTTTTATGTTTGGTGTCTGGCTCATGGAACCAGCACGGGTTTTTACTAATCACTGGCACATCTGATGATTAAGTATTATTGTGAATTTACTTTATATGTGATCAACACTGATTAATTATTTGACACTATCCATTTTATGGTCATACATTTTTTGGTAGTATTCACCTATTTTTATATGTCTTTATTGTAATACACACGGCTGTGGATGTGATATATAGCGCCACACTTTTGTTTCTTTTGTTTTTTTCTGCCTTGAGTCTATAGGTGTGTTGGCTGCTTTTCACTTTCACTCTAAACGTAGCGCTGTACTTCATTTTTATTTTAACAGCAGAGCAATGGAAAGAAAAGATGTCTGTATATAGTGTCTATGATGTTTGGTCTAAATCCTTGGAACTAAAGATGATAATGAATGCAGGAGACAATGGTGTCTATACACCATACTACTATACAGTGTGTCTATACACCATACACCATATGGTGTCTATACAGTGTCTATAAGATTGGGCTGTTGCCTGCTCACCACGCTGGATTCAGAGATGAGGATGATGGTGATGATGACGATGATGGTGGTGATGATGATGGTGGTGATGATGATAGTGATGATGATGATGGTAATGATGATGGTGATGGCCTCTCAGAAACGTGGCTCAAGGGATGACATCCGGGCTCTGCCGCACCACGGCTCACCCGAATCTGATACCACTGCAGGATGAATGGGATAGGAACGGCATCCAGGCTGCCGCCGGACAGCTAAGGGGAGCTGTCCACAAATGTCCCTCCAGATATCTGCTGGATAGTTCTGCTAGTGCAGGCCGCGACTCAGCTGCAGCTCACACTATCATGGAATCCCTGCATACAGATCCATGCCGGGTCCCAAGAGAGCAATCTAGGCCTAGACCAGACTTTTTATATCCTCTCCCAGCAGTCTGTTCTTCTCTCCTCAGCAGTCTGGAAATTGCAGTCCTAAAACAGTGCAATCTTAATGTGAAACTTTAGTCCTGGAACTACAATTCCCTATATGCTTTGCTTCCTGGTGTTAATCATTCTGCTGGCAGGAAGGGATGACACAGTCTTTGCTGCCACTAGAGGGAAACAGTTTCACTGCATCAATGTTGCAAAGTGTCTTTTGATACTGCAGGTAAGATAGCTGGCTCCTGGCTACATCCTGCCCCACTAAATAACTTTTGGTCCCCCAAAGGAAAGAACAGTCATTGATCTGTTACATGCTTTTGTCATACAGTAGGGAGGAAACAGGTTAATGCACACAGGAAATCAAACAATTGACATTTGCATAAGAACTTGGCAGAGGAACCTTCCACCAATTATCATATGAAGGAAGGTTGCTTCGCCTACAGGCCACTTTGATTGGAACAGCCCAACTAGATGTGCCAGGGATTGAGTTGGGGTCGCCCTCCACCAAATCAGCGATGGAAGGCTCAGGCGCTTCTAGAGCCCTTTTGGAAGTGAGAACGACCTCCTCAGAGCTTTCACCCAAAACATCATAGGTTAATCTCTTGGGTGGGTGAATAATTCTCTCTCTCTGCTCATAAGATTCAAAGTTCGTAGTTTCACTAACTCCTTCTTCCACCACATCAGCTTCAACTTTCTTCTCAACAAAGGAATGAGAGTCCTCAGGATCTGCTGCTGGCAGGGGAGATTGAGGGTCTTCAAGATCTCCCAAGGGCTGACTCCGAGGCACAAATTCAGGAGCCTCCAGCCTAAGAATCCCAAGATCTGTCACCTTAGAGGGAGAAAAAGAGAAGGAGAAAAAGGGAGAGCGGCAGGCTCTGCCATTTGCGATGGCCACAGCCAATCCACTCCTATCGCTTCATCCTCACTGTCCTCATCTTCTGAGTCAAAAGGTACAGATGTACAGGCTGAGACCTAGTCACTGGATGAGATCTTTACGAAGCTGTAAGTGCAGGCTGACAATCTGGCTGTGGGGTCACTTCCAGCGATCAGCCACCTTATGCTTCCCAGGGACACCCAGATTCCTCAGCAGCACTCTGTCGCCTGGCTGCAAGTCCTGCACTCATACCCTGAGGTCGAAGTTCCTCTTGTTTCTCTGTCCTCTTATATCTGAGGCAGCTTGAGCCTTATCATAGGCGGTCTTCAGACCTCTTCGCAGGCAGTCCACATACCCTCTGTGAGATGTTGCTGAGGTATGATCTAGGGACTTGCTGAACGCCAAGTCTACTAGCAGCCGGGCCTTCTGCCCAAACATCAACCTATAGGGAGAGAATCCTATGGCATGATTTGCAGTGCTATTGTAAGCATACACGATAGCTGCTACGTGCTTACTCCAGTGCTGCTTTTGTTCTGAATTTAGAGTCCCGAGCATATCCAGGAGAGTTTGGTTCAATCTCTCTGGTTGAGGATCTCCTTGAGGATGGTACAGAGTGGTTCTAGACTTTTTGATGCCCAATAGGTCTAAAAGTCTCTTGATAAGACTGCTCTCAAAGTCTCTTCCTTGATCGGAGTGGATACGTTGGGGCAGGCCATAGTGCACAAAGAACTTTTCTACTAAGATCTTGGCCACCGTGGATACCTGCTGGTCCTTTGTGGGGAATGCCTGGGCATATCGGTGAAATGCTCAGTTAATATCACAATATTTCCCTGTCCACTCAGATCAGGCTGCAAGCACAAAAAGTCAATGCACACCTGCTCCATGGGTCCCTGGCTCTGAAGATGGCCTATTGTTGAAGCTCGTGAGGCAAAGTCTTCCTTTGGATACATCTGAGGCAGTAATGGCAATAGCCCTCAACTTCAGCCTGCATGCGGGGCCAGTAGAACCGGTTCCTCACCAGGTAGAAAGTCCTCCTGGACCCTAGATGACCATGATGGTCATGTTCAGCAATTAACACTTGTCTTCCTATGTTTTTCTGGTAAGAATAACTGCCATTTTTCTTCAAGCTGATCAGAGGTGCCCCTTCGGTAGACCACTCCCTGGTGTAGCTGCAACCGATCCTACTCCCTATGCAGCAGACCGGCTTCCTTCTGGGAGTCAGTGAGGAGCAAGTCAGGGCCCTGGCTCCACCCCCAGCTTGGGAATCAATAGTGAATAATTCCGCGCCACATATAAAAATAATAGATTTGTAAAAAATAAAAGTGTAAAAAATAGAAGTGAAGCAGCTACACCCTTAAGCAAAAGATGGAAAATTCCATAAATGCATAAATGTGAAGGAAAAGTGGTTGGGGAGCGCTGAATAATAAACAGGAAAAAATATTTATAAAGTTAAAAATTCCCTTTAGATGTAAATATAATCGAATAAAAATAATAATAATACCAGCCTGCCTATATATCTATTGTGAACAAAATTCAAAATCTGAATACCAGTGAACAATAATAATTGTGCAATCGTGACATATAGTGTCAAAGAAATAGAAAATAATTGTGTATCAAATATAAATTGACATCAATAACAAAGTCCATCCAAAATTGGTGTAAGATCCTGATGTAAATCTTTGATAACAAAACGTGAGCAGCAAAATCCCTTCACCATCACTGAAAAAACACACCAATGTGCTCATGGAAATGGATGTCCGCTTACCAGATGAAGTTGACCAATTTAATTAAAAAAAGGTCAAATAGGCTTTAGCAAGATATTGCTTGCTGCAATGGAAAAAAATGTACCCGGCTCTTGTCCTCACATCACAGGATCTCACGTATGGGATATAAAATAGATGGAGAGGAACCGAACATAGTGTAACACCATTTATTTAAGAAAACAATAAAAACAGAACATAGCCAAATGGCTACTCACATAGAAGGTGCCATCGCCCGGCACTGAGGCTGAAAAGCGTATCTAGGAATGGAGAAATCCAATCTGTGGGAGAGATTTCCCAGATGATCTCGGCAACGGCGTGCGTTCCACCCTCGACGGACAGACGAACCACGGAGGCCGGAAGTGATGTAATTGCGTGACCAAGTACCGCCCTCTTTGTGCGTGGGGTAGTTCTTCTCGGTAGGTGCTAAACTCTGACTCACATAGGCAACAGGCCGTAGGCGCCCGTCATGCTCTTGATACAGCACCCCGCCTAACCCTTCTCAGCTAGTATCTACATATAGTTTGTATGACTTAGTTGGATCTGTGTAGGCCAGGACTGGAGCAGTTGTGATGTCCCACTTCAGCTGCTTAAAAGCCTCTTCACACTGGGCAGTCTACTGTTCCTGAATGGACTCTTTGGGATTTCTGGGCTCTCCAGTCGGTCTGACAGGCTTAGTTGGATCTGGAACATCGTCTCCCTCTTCGCTTTTCAGTAGCTCGTTGAGTGGACAAGCTACTTTAACGAATCTCCTGTAATATGAGCAGAATCCCAGAAATGACCTAAGCTCAGTCACATTAGTAGGCCTTGGCCAGGAGGTAACGGCTCCCTGTTTCTGGGGGTCTGTGGCCACTCTGTCGGCAGACACGATGTCGCCAAGGTAGTTGACCGAGGGAGCTTCAACCCCTCGTCATGTAGTCTCTTCAGGACCTTCTCCAGATGCTCTTCGTGCTCCTCCAGGGTCCTGCCGAACACGATGATGTCGTCTAAGTACACCAACACCTTGATCAGGTTCATGTCACCCACAGTCTTCTCTATCAGCCTTTGGAAGGTGGCTGGGGTGCCAGACAGGCCTTGAGGCATGTGGTCAAATTCAAAGAACCCCACCGGGGTAATGAAAGCGGTACTTTCCCGATCCTTGGGGTGCATGGGTATTTGGTAGTACCCACTCTTCAAATCCAGCACGCTAAACCAATTCGCCCCTGACAGGCTCTGTAAAGCGTCTTCTATTCTTGGGGTGGTATATTGGTCTGGAATGGTCCTTCGGTTTAGCGTCCGATAGTCGATGCACAACCTTAGTGACCCATTCTTCTTCTGTACCACGACTATCGGGGAAGCGTATGGACTCCAGGACTCTCGGATGATACCTGCTCTCTTGAGCTTTGCCAGTTGTTCATGCAGGTCTTTCAAGTCCCCGGCTTATCCTCTTGAAGATGGATATGGTGTTGGGCGCTTTTTGCACATCCCACATGGAACTCACTCTTGGAGAATGCAGCCTGCTATCTCAGGAGCTGAGTCTTGGCCCTTTCCTTCCATTCAGGCGAGAGAGGAGTATTCTTCGAGTTGAACTCCTAGACAGGGATTCCAGCCTTCACTCCCCCCCGCCAAATCAGATGGTAAGTCTGAGGTGGCCGGATTCTCTTGTCCCAGCAACATCAGAGCTGGCATTTTCACAGGCAAGGCTGTTACATTGCGAGCACTAACCAAAATCTTCCTGTGACTCCTTTGCAAAGCCTTAGTTGAAACCACTTCAGGAATTATCTCCACCCCATGTCTTCTTTTTGGCTGTCCGCTTCAAGGACAATTAAAGGGCCTGGTTGCTCCCAATTTAGCTTGACCGATGCTCTCAGACAAGCTACCTCACCGGGCTATAACACTTTCTCACACCGGTCCAGACGCCATATCTTCCCCACCCCTTCAGCTGGGGCCTTCTGCTCTTGTACTAGGCACTGGTAAGCTTGTCTCAGCATGAGGTATACACCCGTAGTTGAAGTACCCGGCTCCAAGACAAGAGGTGTCAACAGCCTCCGAACAAGGTCCTGACTGTATGATGTAGGCCATAGCACCATGTTTGAGACTCTTGGTAGACTCAGGTCTCTGTGTCTTGGCTGTGATGAGAGCCTCCTTCTCTCTAATAGCCTTCATGAATTTAGAGTAGGTGAGAAGGTCATCTGGACTCCTGGCTCGATGCTGTAGCACAATATGATCCGGTGCCTGTGCTCTTCTTTGCACCTGTATCATTAAGGCTTTACTGGCAGCTTTTGTTTTCATCCCACCCTTCATAATGACTTGCTGAAGGATCTGGTCCAGCCGCGCAATGTAGGCTGTTAGCCTCTCACCCTCCATTTGGTATGTGTGGTGGAAGAGATAGATCAACTCCGTGTAGTCTTCAACTCTTCCATAAATCTCACGAAGCGCTTATAGACACTCAGAAATAGAACAGCTGGGTTTATCCCATTTTAGATTTCAAATGACATCAGAAGCTGGTACCTGCAGACTCTCAACCACCCTTTGTCTCTATACTGCATCAGTCACTTCCCACTTCTCGACCGCTTGGATGGCTTGATCAATCCAAGTATCAAAATCATCTTCTCCTGTGGGTGTGGGAACTTTCCCCGAGAAGAACCGTAGTTTGTGATACCCATAATTGGTTGGCACTGCTGGATTCTTAAGGAGCACTGTGACTAGCTTCCCAAACTCAGCCACTAGGAGGGAAGGGGAGTGTTCAGAGGATGTAGCTGGTTTTGAGGTGGTGACCTCTGGGTCTGGCGTGGTGTATTCTGAGCTCTCTGGGATAGAGCTTGATTCATCTGGATAAATTAGGATAGCATTAATATCTGTGGTCAGTTGGAAGCTATCTTTTTTACAGAACGTCAGGAACTCCCTTCTTCCACTCGGTCAGAACATGAGTACGATTTGAGCTAAGATCTGCCTTTGCATCCAGTATAGATATTCTCTGGCTTAGTCCTGAGGCAGCCCATGCTTGATGGACTCAGTCCTCTGTCCAGTCACTGCCAGGGGCACTAATCACTACACACAGCTTCACTTGCCTGTTTTCATCCCTGCACCACTGAATCGTGGCTGCAGGGTCGATGCTGGTGCTTATACAGGTGCTGTCTTGAAGAGTTGATTGCAAGAGGTCCCAGATGAGCCCCCGCGTGTAGCGTTACCCCCCGAAGGAGCCGCTTAAGTATATTTGGTTCCATACTCTGCATCTCAACCCAAAGAACAGTCCCAAGCCTTCTGGCACACCTAATATGCAGTGTTAGTGCAAAACACAGCAGTAGAAAAGAAACACAACTGTGGTAAACCAGAAAGTATGTTTACTGATAAGATAAAAACATTTAAAGGTGAGCAACATGAACTTTTACAGTTTAGAATAGTATCCCTTATAGGAACATAATCAGTAATCAAATGGCAATTACACATCAAATATTGAATATTTAATGGTAAGAACTATAATCTCTGTGCTCAACTAAGCACATTCAATTTCTATGTGAACAGGCATACAGGAGAGCAGAGGAATGGCTCTTATGAGTGTCAGACCCCTCTCTACTGCTCCTCCACACAAAAATGCAGAACAGTAATTAACAAGTTCAACTTTTAGTAGGGAGAAAACTGTATTGCAATTCATCCGGCTCTTACAGAGAGTTCTTGGTGAATTATAGCTCTATGAGCTTCAGTAAAACAAATCCCAGAAGTGGGGAGGGAGGTGAAAGTAGTCCTGTATTGCTGTGTGGCAGTCCGGTTGATCTTCTGCTAGCCCTTGATGTTTAATTGCATGCAAGGAAATTTTGGATGGTAAATTAAAGCACCTGACTCAATAAGTTGTGAATAAACAGCAAACATTCTTTCTATGTGAATTAAACTGTAACTGAATTCACAGTGATCACTCACTTAAAGATGTTACTTTCAGTGGAACTACAAGCAACAGCAGAGCAATGGAAAGCAAAGATGTATGTATATAGTGTCTATGATGTTTGATCTAGATACTTGGAACTAAAGATGATAAGGAATGCAGGAGACAATGGTGTCTATAAGATTGGGCTGTTGCCCGCTCACCACGCTGGAACCAGAGATGATGATGGTGGTGATGATGATGATGGTGATGGTTTCTTAGGAACGTGGCTCAGAGGATGACTGACATCCAGCCTCTGCCACACCCCGCCACGGCTCACCCAAATCTGATACCACTGCAGGATGAATGGGATAGGAACAGCTTTCAGGCTGCCACTGGACAACTAAGGGGATCTGCCCACAGATGTACCTCTAGATATCTGCTGGATAATTCTGTTAGTGCAGGCCACGACTTAGCTGCAGCTCAAACTATCACAGAATCCCTGCATACAGATCCACGCCGGGTCCCAAGAGCGCGATCTAGGCTTAGACCAGCCTTTTTATACCCTCTCCCAGCAGTCTGTTCTTTTCTCCTCAGCAATCTGGAAATTGCAGTTCTAAAACCTCAATCTCAATCTCAATGTGAAATTTGAGTCCTGGAACAACAATTCCCTGTATGCTTTGTTTCCTGGTGTTAATCACTCTGATGGCAGGATATGATGACACAGTCTTTAGTGCCACTAGAGGGACACACTGCAGCAATGTTGCAAAGTGTCTTCTGATACTGCAGGTAAGATAGCTGTCTCCTGGCTACTCAAGAGACTAGTGTTTTCAGAAGAGGCCATCAGCGGCAGCCTCAGTATTTCCTTTCTACAGTTTTTTTAAGGTAAGAGCAGATAAAGGGACTTTTTATGCCTTTATTTATTTTCTTATTTTAAAGGAATCCTCTGTATTGTTAGCAAATACACTATATTGCCAAAAGTATCAGAACACTCCTTCAAATCATTGAAGTCAGGTGTTCCAATCACCTCACGTATATAAAATCAAGCACCTAGGCAAGCAGACTGCTTCTACAAACATTTGTGAAAGAATGGCTCGCTCTCAGAAGCTCAGTGAATTCAAGCGTGCTACTGTGATAGGTTGCCACCTGTGCAGTAAGTCCATCTGTGAATTTTCCTTACTACTATATATTCCACGGTCAACTGTTAATGGTATTATAACAAAGTAGAAGTAACTGGGAACAGTAACTCAGCCACGAAGTAGTAGGCCGTAGATTGACAGTGCGGGGTCAGCACATGCTGAAGCTCATAGTACGCAGAAGTGGCCAACTGTCTACAGAGTCAATAGCTACGGACTTCCAAATTTCGTGTGGCCTTCAGATTAGCAAAACAGAGTGTAGAGAGCTTCATGAAATGGGTTTCCATGGCCAAGCAGCTGCATCCAAGCCTTACATCACCAAGTGCAATGCAAAGCGTTGGATGCAGTGGTGTAAAGCACCCTGCCACTGGATTATAGAGCAGTGGAGACGTGTTCTCTGGAGTGACGAATTACGCTTCTTTGTTTGGCAATCTGATGGACATGTTGGGGTTTGGTGGTTGCCAGGAGAATGGTACTTGCCTGACTGCATTGTGCTAAGTGTAAAGTTTGGTGGAGGGGGGATTATGGTGTGGGGTCGTTCTTCAGGGGTTGGGCTTGGCCCCTTAGTTCCATTCAAGAGAACTCTTAAGGCATCAGCATACCAAGACATTTTGGACAATTTCATGCTCCCAACGTTGTGGGAACAGTTTGGGGATGGCCCCTTCCTGTTCCAACATGACTGCACACCAGTGCACAAAGCAAGCTCCATAAAGACATGAATGAGTGAGTTTGGGGTGGAGGAACTTAACTGGCCTGCACAGAGTCCTGACTTCAACTCGATAGAACACCTTTGGGATGAATTAGAGCAGAGACTGTGAGCCAGACCTTCTCATTTAACATCAGTGCCTGACCTTACAAATGCACTTCTGGAAGAATGGTCAAACATTCCCAAAGACCCACTCCTAAACCTTGGGGACAGCCTAGAAGAGTTGAAGCTGTTATAGCTGCAAAGGGTGGGCCAACTCAATATTGAACCCTACGGACTAAGACTGGGATGCTATTAAAGTTCATGTGTGTGTAAAGACAGGCGTCCCAATACTTTTAGCAATATAGTGTATATGTGTAGGGGCACACATACAGTATTTATTTATGTATGTGCACTGTGTGTGCTCTCTCTCAATAGATGTGCTGTGAGAATGTGCACTGTGTACTCTCTGTAGGTGTGTTCTGACTGAGAATGGGCACTGTGTGTGCGCTGACTGAGATTGTGCGCTTTGTGTACCATGACTGAGAATGTGCACTGTGTTTGCTCTCTCTGTATGTGTGCATTGACTGTGAATGTGCACTGTGTGCTCTATCTGTGGATGTGCTCTGTGAATGTGCACTGCGTGTGCTCTCTCTCTGTGTTTTGATTGGGCATACTTTGTACATTCTTTGTCAATATGTGATCTGTATGTGCTCTGATTGTGTTCATAACCCTCCAGTCCTACTAAAGCAGCCCATACATTAGTCAGTTTTTTTCATTCAGCCTGCAGGTTGAACAAAAAAAAAAAGAGCTGACCCGATTCCTCCATCCATACATTCATGGGGGGGAATCTTCCCCGCCGTGTCTTTGTATTCTGACAGCAGAGTGACTTCCCCATCGTCAGACTACACTGATCATTGATGCCAGCTATAGTCTGCAGCACTGACTGAGCAGATATTTTCCAACACAGCGGTTGAAGAGAATTTGATCGGTAAACCGACTTCACTTCATCCACGGTAACCACACGTATATTATCTCACACAAGTGAGTACACCCCTCACGTTTTTCTAAATATTTTATTATATCTTTTTATGTGATAACACTGAGGAAATAACACTTTACTACAATGTAAAGTAGTGAGTGTACAGCTTGTATAACAGTGTAAATTTGCTGTCCCCTCAAAATAACTCAACATGCAGCCATTAATGTCTAAACTGCTGGCAACAAAAGTGAGTACACCCCTAAGTGAAATTGTCCAAATTGGGCTCAATTAGCCATTTTCCCTCCCCGGTGTCATGTGACTTGTTAATGTTACAAGGTCTCAGGGGTGTGAATGGGGAGCAGGCATGTTAAATTTGGTGTTATCGCTCTCACTCTCTCATACTGGTCACTGGAAGTTCAACATGGCACTTCATGGCAAATAACTCTCTGAGGATCTGAAAAAAAGAATTGTTGCTCCACATAAAGATGGCCTAGGCTATAAGAAGATTGCCAAGACCCTGAAACTGAGCTGCAGCATGGTGGCCAAGACCATACAGCAGTTTAACAGGCCAAGCGCCTTGAGGCGATTCAGTTCGCATTTGCAGCACTATACAAGTCATTCATTCATTCATTCAGGACATGTTACACTCAGAACAGGCCTCGCCATGGTCGACCAAAGAAGTTAAGTGCACGTGCTCAGCGTCATATCCAGAGGTTGTCTTAGGGAAATAGACATATGAGTGCTGCCAGCATTGCTGCAGAAGTTAGAGGGGTGGGGGTGTCAGCCTGTCAGTGCTCAGACCATACGCCGCACACTGCATCAAATTGGTCTACATGGCTGTCGTCCCAGAAGTAAGCCTATTCTATAGATGATGCACAAGAAAGCCCGCAAACAGTTTGCTGAAGACAAGCAGACTAAGGACATGGATTACTGCAACCATGTCCTGTGGTTTGATGAGACCAAGATAAGCTTATTTGGTTCAGATGGTGTCAAGCGTGTGTGGCGGCAACCAGGTGAGGAGTACAAAGACAAGTGTGTCTTGCCTACAGTCAAGCATGGTGGTGGGAGTGTCATGGTCTGGGGCTGGCTGAATGATTGCTGCCAGCACTGGGGGGCTACAGTTCATTGAGGGATCCATGAATGTCAACATGTACTGTGACATACTGAAGCAGAGCATGATCCTCTCCCTTAGGAGACTGGGCCACAGGGCAGTATTCCAACATGATAACGACCCCAAACACACCAACAAGATGACCACTGCTTTGCTAAAGAAGCTGAGGGTAAAGGTGATGGACTGGCCAAGCATGTCTCCAGACCTAAACCCTATTGAGCATCTGTGGGGCATCCTCAAATGGAAGGTGGAGGAGCACAAAGTCTCATCCACCAGCTCCGTGATGTCGTCATGGAGGGGTGGAAGAGGACTCCAGCGGCAACCTGTGAAGCTCTGGTGAACTTCATGCCCAAGAGGGTTAAGGCAGTGCTGGAAAATAATGGTGGACACACAAAATATTGATGCTTTTGGACCAATTTGGACATTTTCACTTAGGGGTGTACTCACTTTTGTTGCCAGCGGCTTAGACATTAATTTCTGTGTGTTGAGTTATTTTGAGGGGACAGCAAATTTACACTGTTATACAAGCTGTACACTCACTCTTTTACATTGTAGCAAAGTGTCATTTCTTCAGTGTTGTCACATGAAAAGATAAAATATTTACAAAAATGTGAGGGGTGTACTCACTTTTGTGAGATACTGTAGAGATACTCTAGATAGAAATTTTGCATATTGTGAATTCTAGTACCAATAAGCAATCACATTAAACCGTAAGCAAACAGAGGCAGGGTGCCTTAGGCCAATTATGGCTCAGGGGGTTAAGTTCACGCCCCACACTATATAAGGCCGCCTGCACGTCGGCCCTGTGTAGTGTGTTGCTGGCGGAGAGAGAGAGAGAGAGAGAGAGTGTGTCATTTCATTTACTTTGAGCAGGCAGTTTATTCAGCTAGATCTCACTGCAGGCTGTTCCTGCTGTACTATTTCTAATCTACTTCAGGCAGGCAGTTGATTCAGTTAGCTAGATCTCACTACAGACCTACCTGCCCTACGGTTTCTAATCTACTTCAGGCAGACAGTTGATTCCGTTAGCTGCAGTTTATTTTATATATATATATATATATATATATATATATATATATATATATATATATATATATATATACAGTGGGGACCCCCTTAAATTTTTCACTCTTTGTTATATTGCAGCCATTTGCTAAAATCATTTAAGTTCATTTTTTCCTCGTTAATGTACACACAGCCCCCCCTATTGACAGAAAAACACAGAATTGTTGACATTTTTGCAGATTTATTAAAAAAGAAAAACTGAAATATCACATGGACCCTTTGCTGTGACACTCATATTTAACTCAGGTGCTGTCCATTTCTTCTGATCATCCTTAAGATGGTTCTACACCTTCATTTGAGTCCAGCTGTGTTTGATTATACTGATTGGACTTGATTAGGAAAGCCACACACCTGTCTATATAAGACCTTACAGCTCACAGTGCATGTCAGAGCAGATGAGAATCATGAGGTCAAAGGAACTGCCTGAAGAGCTCAGAGACAGAATTGTGGCAAGGCACAGATCTGGCCAAGGTTACAAAAAAAAATTCTGCTGCACTTAAGGTTCCTAAGAGCACAGTGGCCTCCATAATCCTTAAATGGAAGACATTTGGGACGACCAGAATCCTTCCTAGAGCTGGCCATCCGGACAAACTGAGCTATCGGGGGAGAAGAGCCTTGGTGAGAGAGGTAAAGAAAAACCCAAAGATCACTGTGGCTGAGCTCCAGAGATGCATTCGGGAGATGGGAGAAAGTTGTAGAATGTCAACCATCACTGCAGCCCTCCACCAGTCGAGGCTTTATGGCAGAGTGGCCGGACGGAAGCCTCTCCTCAGTGCAAGACACATGAAAGCCCGCATGGAGTTTGCTAAAAAAACACCTAAGGGACTCCAAGATGGTGAAAAATAAGTTTCTCTGGTCTGATGAGACCAAGATAGAACTTTTTGGCCTTAATTCTAAGCGGTATGTGTGGAGAAAACCAGGCACTGCTCATCAACTGTCCAATATAGTCCCAACAGTGAAGCATGGTGGTAGCAGCATCATGCTGTGGGGGTGTTTTTCAGCTGCAGGGACAAGACGACTGGTTGCAATCAAGGGAAAGATGAATGCGGCCAAGTACAGGGATATCCTGGACAAAAACCTTCTCCAGAGTGCTCAGGACCTCAGACTTAGCCGAAGGTTTACCTTCCAACAAGACAATGACCCTAAGCACACAGCTAAAATAACGAAGGAGTGGCTTCACAACAACTCCATGACTGTTCTTGAATGGCCCAGCCAGACCCCTGATTAAAACCCAATTGAGCATCTCTGGAGAGACCTAAAAATGGCTGTCCACCAACGTTTACCATCCAACCTGACAGAACTGGAGAGGATCTGCAAGGAGGAATGGCAGAGGATCCCCAAATCCAGGTGTGAAAAACTTGTTGCATCTTTCCCAAAAAGACTCAAGGCTGCATTAGATCAAAAGGGTGCTTCTACTAAATACTGAGCAAAGGGTCTGAATACTTAGGACCATGTGATATTTCAGTTTTTCTTTTTTAATAAATCTGAAAAAATGTTAACAATTTTGTGTTTTTCTGTCAATATGGGGTGCTGTGTGTACATTAATGAGGGAAAAAAATTAACTTAAATGATTTTAGCAAATGGCTGCAATATAACAAAGAGTGAAAATTTTAAGGGGGTCTGAATACTTTCTGTCCCCACTATATATATATATATATATATATATATATATATATATATATATATATATATATATATATATATATATATTTATACACAAAATAATGAAAATGTCCAAAAGTTATAATTCAAAAATTCCAAAAAACAAAAAAAGTACAGTGCTGTAGTGCCAGATGCTGTAAACAAAATCGGTGCAATCCGTGCTCCCCTCCTATGTGCCCGCTCACTCACCAGCTGCTATGGACTCCCATAACAGAAGTCATGTGTGCTTTGAAAATCATCTGAAATGCTGGGATTAGTAGTCCTCCAACAAGGCTCCTTCTTTAAGGATAAAGATATTCCTCATGTGTGGTATAGAAAGGGAAAATATATTGCGCAATTCCGTTTAATAAAATGGTAATAAAAACACAGTATTCCACTCACTTTGTACAAGGTAAAAACAAGCATAAAACCAGAAACTGGAAGTCCGTCGCCACTGGTCAGATCTGACGTCACCACCCGCTACTAATCCCAGCATTTCAGATGATTTGTAAAGCACACGTGACTTCTGTTATGGGAGTCCATAGCAGCTGGTGAGTGTACGGGCACATAGGAGGGGAGCACGGATTGCACCAATTTTGTTTACAGCATTTGGCACTACAGCACTTTAATACTTGATTGAGAACACCAATAATGATGGACTTTTTTGATTTTTGGAATTTTTGAATTATATCTTTTGGACATTTGAATTATTTTGTGTGTGTGTGTGTATATATATATATATATATATATATATATATATATAAGCTTATTGGTACTATTATTCACATCGAGAGCACCCTTTTCACACATATGCATGATTTAAAGGCAATAAAAAAGAAAGAAGGATGGCGCCATCTAAGTGCAGCATGTATGTTAAAAATATTTATTACAATAGATAAAAACACTCACATTTGAGTTGCTAAAAACCAGCATGTAAAGTAGTTTCATCCGCGTGCTCTCAGGGGATGTGGGTGTCACGGGCCAGTGGGGGGTTCCTGGGATGTGAGTTCTGTGACCTGGGTCCTGGTAGCTGTTCCGGTGGTGCCGAGGGTCCTCAGAGCCTCTGGGCGGCCAGGATGTCAGTCATGGATCCTTCGTGGAGCGCCGCGCTGACCTGCGTCTTCACTTCCGGGAGCGGGGTGAGGCGGGCGGTGCTTCGCGTTCGGAGCATGCGCGCTCCTTCAACAGGCTATGTTCTTGATTTAAAGGCACCACACCTTTAAAGGAGCAGTAATCTCACACCAACATTTATTAATAATTTATTAATATTTTCCACATAATTCTCACAAAGTTTGTGTATGCACTACACTCATTAGCTTGGGTATATGTGTGTGTGTGTAATATATATATATTACTTACATAGATCAAAATTTGGCTGGTCTCCGCTGAACTGGATGGATTTTGATCCACGTATGGGCATCCTAACAGAGAGTACACTTTTATGAGTTTATTTGTTGTTAGCAATATACCTAACCATTTCTTTAAAATGACAATGGCAGTTTAATTTGTATTTTTTAACATGCCTATTTATGTATTGTTCTGGACATGCTGTCTCTGTTCCAAGTACCTGGACTGACCTATAGTGCTCTTTTTCTGCAAAATTAAACATAGAATACACTCCATTAGCTTCAGTCCCAGAATGATGAGGGTATGTGGGTATTAGCTCAGATATTCATGTCTAGTCTAATAGTAGCACTTAGAGACGATTACACCAAAACACAACCTTTTATTCTAACATAACACTAAAGAATATCTATCTTTTATTCTGTTCCATTTTATCTTGCTATTGTTTGTTTGCAGAGCTTCTAAAAATAATTTCTGATTTTGGACCACAATCGCCTATCCAGTTCATGGTATCTCAGATTCAGACAGGAAAGTAAACAATACAATGGACTTGTCTGGTTATAATAATTAGACTTACTTATTCGTTCAGTTCTGAAATTTGTAGAAGCTTTTGGTTAGAAGAAGGATCATTTTTATAATGTGAAAAAGGGATTTTGAAGTCATTCAAATGTGATGAAAGAACCAATTTAAAATGAAAACCTAATAAAAGCTGCTAATATATCAGTAGTGGTTAATTAATCTTTAACTGACGTTCTGTTAGCCTGGAACAGGATTACTCACAGTGTAAGTGCATTCTGTACTCCTGGGCCGAAGTGGCTGCAGTCTGGGCAGGTAGGTGTTCCAGTGTGCTGCGTTAGGGATTTGGAACGTTATCTCACCTTGTACAGTTCTCTTGCATGGATGGCACAATCCAGAGTTTATTTTCCTAATCAGGGTTGAGTAATTTTGGTGACAATAATTTTACTATTGGCAGTATTCTCCCAAAGAGAAAATTCTCACTCAATATCGGTCATTGAGCTGCTTGAAAAATAAAACATTTTTTAGAGCGTTTTTTTTTTTTTTTTTTTTTTTTTTTTTTTGCTGGATGGTGTATTTAGAGCAATTTAGTTATTTTCATTCTAGTGCTCTTTGGATTCGTGTTTTTTTTTCTGCATTCGATTATTGTGTGTCCTGTCACCTTTTTATTTTACTTTTTTTGCTAGCTGTTCTTTTTGTTCTGTAAAATAATGAGAGTTCAAGAACAGGTCCAGAATAGTTTAAAGGGGCTTTTGTAACCCCAGGAGCCATTTAAAGCCCAGTGAAAACCACCAAAATCACTCTTGATGTAGCCTTGCCAATTTCTTCCAATGCATTCTGGCAATTTCAACAAAATCTTACAAATTTGCCCAGTTTCGCTCATCCCTACTCCTGATTTAATAAACGTTCACAAACCCAAGTTCGATAGTTTTGCAAATCATTATTAATTCTCGAATTTCTCATGGGGTTGGTTTATTGTTCCTCTTAGGTTTATCACAGAAAAAAATGTAACCACCTTACATTGGGACTTTAATAGACCACCAACTCTTGAGATATAATTATATAAAAATATATATTATATTAGGTTTATTAGTCTGCTCAGAATAATTGCCACAAGACTGTCAGTCAAGTTTATACCCAACCCCCCCCCCCCCATATCTTCTGTATAGCCTTCCATATAAAAGCTTATGGCCAAAGTATCTGTGGTGCCATTAGTAGCCAATCCAATGTTTGATTTCTTTCAAAACTGCCAATTGAAAGTGGTAGATTATCTCTGTTTGGTCAATACCATTCTCTTCATATAAAATTCCTATGACCAGAAAATAATAATCTGCAATCTAAAATTGAAGCAAAGGGCAAAAATAATGCAAATGTGTTATGAAACATTTGATTATTCTATCAACACACATCTCTGGTTCTTTGGAAAAGGCAGGTAATCTATTTTTAATGACAACACAAACTAAGCATGTAAGCCAAGTTAGCATTCAAGACTGGAGTAAATTTATTATTTACAATTAAAGCTCTCCCGGAGTGGTTGATTTTTTTTTTTTTTTTTTTAATTATTTTTTTAATACCCTGTTTTTATTGCAGCAAAGGCATAATAAACTGAACATTAACACAGGCACTCTAGAAACACAACTGAGATCTCCTAAGCCCTCCCTAAGTCCACCCATTAATACCTATTTGTGAGTCATGCTGTGGCCATATCCTTGAAGTCCACGACCCCCACCCCCCCATCAGAGGTTCAATTATCATCACTGTGTTGTAGAGCTGCACAATTAATCATTAAAAAATCAGGATCTCGATTCACCTCCCCGATGATCTCTCCTGCAGAGGTTGCCGATTCTTTCATATAAACAAGTGGAGAGACTTTATCTGCTTACTCAGCTGTCAAAAGAAATCATCAGGGCAGTCTGCCAAGTCTTTTAACTTGAAACATTGTAACTAAGCTTCCTTCTTAGATCAAAGGGATAGAACTTCTGTGTAAATAAATAATCTGGGCAGTCTGCCAAGTTTTCATCAAGTGTAAATGCAGGAAGTTTAACCACTTAAAGTCTAAATCTTTTTCTGACACTTCTTTCTTAAAGTGGATGTCATCCTTTCTAAACTACTGCCATAGGGGTTATCTATAAGGATATACACGCCTCCTGCATGTATCTTTACCTGTCAAATGTCTCCCCTCTGTCTGTTATTAGACCCAAAAAACTGCAGATTCTGTGGGCGGGGTCTGTTGTCTGGAGCTCGGTGGGTGGAGTCGTGATGTCAGTAGACTCCCCGGCCACCTCTACACTCCCCTTGTCAATATGCATTTTCTCCTGTGTATTTCTTACACTGAACTTCTGCTATGATCTCTAACATCCAGTGAAAAGACAGGAAAGTAACCACATGACTTCAGCATGCCAAATCATGCTGAGGTGTAGAACAGCCAATCCTGGCAGAGCTGCGAAGAAAGGAATGGGAATAAAAAATAATGCCTGTGTCTTAGGCTAGTGCACGAGATGTAAATCACCTGTCACTTACAGCAAGGGGGAGGATTTGACAAAGTTTTTCTCTGTTTGTCAAGATTTTTCTCACTTAACAATAAAAGAGGATTGCTCAGAGATGGATTAACTCTGTGTGACAAGACTGGGCTCAAATGATAGGAAATCTTATACTCTACAGTATGATTGATATATATATATATATATATATATATATATATATATATATATATATAAAAATCGGGTTTACATCCACTTTAGGTTTAAATCAATATTTTTTGCTAGAAAATTACTTGGAACCCCCAAACATTATATATATTTTAGCAGAGACCCTAGGAAATAAAATGGCAATTGCTGCAATCATAGGTATGCGCAGCCTATTGCATTAGGGTGTGCACCCCAAACAGAAGCTCAAACACACGTGAATATATATATATATATATATATATATATATATATATATATATATATATATATATATATATATATATATATATATTTTACACAAACCAAACACACAGAACAGTGTAGTATAGTGATCTGGTCCTTTCTTGTCCCTGAAGAGCAGGGAGAAAAAACAGCCAGACTAGTAAGTAAAAGCAGCACACTTTTTCAGTTAGACTCACAGTTAACCCTTTGATGTTAACCCTTTCCCAGCCAGTGTCATTAGTACAGTGTACAGTATTATCACTGTATTACTGTATTATCACTGCACTAGTGACATCAGTGTCAGTTCGTGACCCCGCCAGCCAGTGTCGGTTAGTACCAGATTGCACGCAGAGGGGCACAGTGCCCCCTGACATCAGAGCATGGCACAGTGCCTCCTTACATCTAAAAAATGGCACAGTGCCCCTTACATCAGAGCATGGCACAGTAGTGCCCCCTGACATCAGAGCATTGCACAGTGCCCCTTTACACCAGAGCATGGCACAGTGTCACAGTGGCACAGTGGCACAGTGTCCCCTGACATCACATCAGAGCATGGCACAGTGCCCCTTACATCACATCAGAGCATGGTACAGTGCCCCCTGACATCAGAGCATGGCACAGTAGTGCCCCCTGACATCAGAACATGGCACAGTGTCCCCTGATATCAGAGTATTGCACAGTGCCCCCTGACATCAGAGCATTGCACAGTGCCCCCTGACATCAGAGCATGGCACAGTGCCCCCTGACATCAGAGCATGGCATAGTGCCCCCTGACATAAGCGCATTGCACAGTGCCCCCTGACATAAGAGCAATGCGAAGTGCCCCTGACATCAGAACATGGCACAGTGCCCCCTGACATAAGAGCATTGCACAGTGCTCCCTGACATTAGAGCATTACACAGTGTTCCCTGACATAAGAGCATGGCACAGTGCCCCCTGACATCAGAACATGGCACACTGCCCCCTGACATCAGAACATGGCACAGTGCTCCCTGACGTCAGAACATGGCACAGTGCCCCCTGACATCAGAGCATGGTACAGTGCCCCCTGACATCAGAGCATGGAACAGTGCCCCCTGACATCAGAGCATGGCACAGTGCCCCCTGACATCAGAACATGGCACAGTGCCCCCTGACATCAGAGCATGGCACAGCGCCCCCTGACATCAGATCATGGCACAGCGCCCCGTGACATCAGATCATGGCACAGCGCCACGTGACATCAGAGCATGGCACAGCGCCCCGTGACATCAGAGCATGGCACAGCGCCCCGTGACATCAGAGCATGGAACAGTGCCCCCTGACATCAGAGCATGGAACAGTGCCCCCTGACATCAGAGCATGGCACAGTGCCCCCTGACATCAGAACATGGCACAGTGCCCCCTGACATCAGAGCATGGCACAGCGCCCCTTGACATCAGATCATGGCACAGCGCCACGTGACATCAGAGCATGGCACAGCGCCCCGTGACATCAGAGCATGGCACAGCGTCCCCTGACATCAGAGCATGGCACAGCGCCCCCTGACATCAGAGCATGGCACAGCGCCCCTGACATCAGAGCATGGCACAGCGCCCCCTGACATCAGAGCATGGCACAGCGCCCCCTGACATTAGAACATGGCACAGCGCCCCCTGACATCAGAACATGGCACAGCGCCCCCTGACATCAGAACATGGCACAGCGCCCCCTGACAACAGAGCATGGCACAGCGCCCCCTGACATCAGAACATGACACAGCGCCCCGTGACATCAGAACATGACACAGTGCCCCCTGACATCAGAACATGACACAGTGCCCCCTGACTTAACAGTTAAGTCATCCCTACGTGCTAGCTGGACAAGAAAGCAACTTGGCAGCTCCTGGAGGGGGGGGGGCAGATGGGGGAGAGAGGGAGGGAGATGAGGGACTGCTCACTCATCAGGCACACCCCGTGTGCATGCCTATGGCTGCAATATTTTATGTCACACTATATTTGCCCAGCGGTCTTTCAAATGCAATTTTTTGGGAAAAATTACACTTCAATAAAAAAAAACAAAAAAAAACAAAAAACGAAACAGTAAAGTTAGCCCAATTTTTTTTTGTTTTAATGTGAAAGATGATGTTACGCTGCGAGAATCGTGATCTATCATCTAAGCAAAAAAATTGTGATTCTCATTTTAGCCAGAATCGTGCAGCTCTACTGTGTTGTCAAAATGTGTACAGTTGAAGGAATACTCAGATGTAAAAAAATTATTTTTGATCTTGATCTAGACGAAAAAAAAATCTGACAAGCAGTTAGTAGTATTGTACATATTCTTTTAATGCTAATGAGGCTACAACAAATAATTTAGAAATGTATAACGCTTACAGTGAAACTATGGGCAAACTAAAAAACTGACATATGATGCAGGCTGTCACTAGCATTAACACAGCAGTTTTTGATTTAGTGAGTCCCCCCTATAATATACACTATATTGTCAAAAGTGCACGCACATGAATTTTAATGGCATCCCAGTCTTCGTCCCTAAGGTTTAATATTGATTAGGCCCACCCTTTGCAGCTATAACAGCTTCAACTCTTCTGGGAAGGCTGCCCACAAGGTTTAGGAGTGTGTCTATGGGAATGTTTGACCATTCTTCCAGAAGCACATTTGTGAGGTCAGGCACTGATGTGGACGAGAAGGCCTGGCTCACAGTCTCCGCTCTAATTCATCCCAAAGGTGTTCTATCGGGTTGAGGTCAGGACTCTGGGCAGGCCAGTCAAGTTCCTCCATCCCAAACTCGCTCATCCGTGTCTTTGTGGACCCATTACTTTTGACAATATAGTGTCGTTTTATTACCTGTTCACCCTATCTAGAGATCTGTTGATTTTCCACTTCTTGTAAAAGGGTGACAACATTTACCTTCTGGAATCGCGGCAGTGCTGTCGAAGTCGCCTTGGACATACAGTGCATCCGGAAAGTATTCACATTTTGTTATGTTACAGCCTAATGGATTAAATTCATATTTTTCCTAAAAATTCTACAAACAATACCCTATAATGACAACGTGAAACAAGTTTGAAATCTTTGCAAATTTATTAAAAATAAAAAACAAAATCGCGTGTACATAAGTATTCACAGCCTTTGCCATGACACTCAAAATTGAGCTCAGGTGCATCCTGTTTCCACTGATCATCCTTGAGATGTTTCTTCAACTTGACTGGAGTCCACCTGTGGTAAATTCAGTTGATTGGACAGGATTTGGAAAGGCACACACCTGTCTATATAAGATCCCACAGTTAACAGTGCATGTCAGAGCACAAACCAAGCCTTGAAATCCAAAGAATTGTCCGTAGACCTCCGAGACAGGATTGTATCAAGGCACAGGTCTAGGGAAGGGTACAGAAAAATTTCTGCAACATTAAAGGTCCTGATGAGCACAGTGGCCTCCATCACCCATTAATGGAAGAAGTTTGGAACCACCAGGACTCTTCCTAGAGCGGGCCGCCTGGCCAAACTGAGAGTTTGGGGGAGAAGGGCCTTAGTCAGGGAGGTGACCGCGTTATTGGCAGTTAAAGCGATGCAGTGCCGTATCGCAAAAAAATGCCCTGGTCATTAAGAGGGCAAATCCTTCCAGTCCTTAAGTGGTTAACCTACACACAATTACCACAATACAATGTTTTTCATTATAGTGATCCTTTAGGCAGGGCTGAATTTCTGCATAGACTAGACAGGCCATTTAGGGTGGCAGGGCTGTCACATCATGTTCTCTGTCATTTATAAATTCCAGAATTCTCCTGTGTATAAAGTTTCCAGGCTTCTGGCCCACATGCCAGTGCAGTCCTCATTGATGTCCCATCATACTATGCCTCTTTTTGTTTGTAGAATAGTGCACTGTACTATGTACTTAGAGTTTCACTATTCTGAATCCAAATTTCTGTAGGTTGACAGTTTGCCTTATCTTTTAGTCATTGATTTTAGATGAACCTGTGCAGAATGGGTAAATTATGTTTTCAGCCTCTCTGTTTCCAGCCTCGGAATGCCCTGTGTGGCTAGGAAATCTTGTGATACTAAGGTAACTGGTCAGCTAGGGTAAGTGGGAGGTGGCAATCAATTGTGTTGCAGTGTTTATGTGCTAACAAGGATCATGCTAATATTGGGAAAGCACAGAGTAATAAAGAGCAATCTCATCTGTGTGCTACTTCTCCTTTCACTGCCCAGTCATAGACTGGGGGAAGAAAGGAAGTGAAGAAGGCGCCTCTAAGTGCAGTATGGACAATGTTTATTAATGTACAAGAAGTAATACAGTTACAAAAAACAAGCATGCCTGATCGTCACTCCCTGTGGCTCTGGCTCCTCCGGCTGACCAGCAGCAGTGGGGGGGGCAGATGGTAAAGCAAGCTTGAGGGAAGAGACTGCCCAGAGGCCGAGGTGGAAAGCACGCCTCGCTCATGGACCGCACAGCGCAGAAGTGACGTCAGGGGGCGGTAACACGTTTTCAGAGCATGTAAATCTCCTTTGTCAGAGCAAAGGGAAAGGACAGGACCTGTAAGTGGTACAGTGGTGCACATGCTGTGCTGTGTAATGCTGGCCATAGATTGGTCATTTTTTTCATTCAGCCCACAGGCTGAACAAAAAAAAAAAAACAAATGTATTCCTCTGTCCATACAACTGAGGTGGATGGAGAAATCCTCCCTGTTGAGACATTGGGAGACATTGGGATTGATTTACTAAAGGCAAAAAGACTGTGCACTTTGCAAGGTGCAGTTGCACTCTGCAAGAGCAGTTGCTCCAGAGCTTAGTAAATGAGCAGAAACTTTGCTGACTTTCATCATCCAATCATGTTCAAGCAAAAATGCTGTTTGTGATATTTTCCTTGTATGTGATTAGGTATTCTTTGCAAAGTGAAGGTCTACTTCATTTACTAAGCTCCGGAGCAACTGCACTTGCAGAGTGCAATTGGACTTTGCAAAGTGCACAGTCTTTTGGGCCTTTAGTAAATTAACCCCATTGCATTTTACAATTGGGGACTCTCCATTGGTTGAGAAAAAAATTTCAACAAGCAAGTTCAATAGATGTTGATCTTCAGATCAAGTTCCGTTGACGGGTGTGGCCACATATGTATAGAAATTTAGCCAATCCCTTCTGAGCCAGTCAGATTATCATCCGTATATAGCCAGCTTAAACTGTTACTAAACTCACAACAGTAAAATCAGTCTATATATGCAGTAAAGCATGCTTGTTATACTCACTGTGCAACCTAAGGGGTTAATCCTTCGCATTGTGTAAAAAGGCTGTTTGATCCTGACTTCTCTGATCCTCCCCTTCTTCCACTGACTCCAGAACAGGTCTGGATAAAACAGAATTACTGGAGTCAGGCTGTACATGTTTGGTGTGTATTGCTAGAAAGTTTTTTTTTTCTTGGGAGAGTGCATGTGATCAGCACAGGGCCAATCAGCACTGTTTAGACCTAGATCCTGTGAGGACAGGTGCAGATTGAAAACTCCTCCTAAAGCTTTAACCAATCACTGATAGAAGTCACAAGACTGCTATATACTGCTGATAAGAAAAGGTATTTAGTTTATATTTACTAAAATGATTGCATGTCCATGTTCTGTGTACTGTGGGAGACCAGATATAGTGAATGCAAGGTCCTGGGTTTAGTAACACTTTAAATATATACACTGGATGGAGAGAAATATAAATCCTTTGGCAGGTAAAACTGATCTTATCCATGCATTTGTCTGTTTACCTGGAGTTCAGCTTTAAAGCCGCTTTCTCCGAGCTAACAGTCTGTGGTAAAAAAAAAAACAAAAAAAAACCACAAAAAGTATTGACCTATGTCGTATTTTTCTCTTGGATTCTGGTACCCAGATACTGTAACTAGGTTTCTCAGGTCGGCTTACCTACAGTGGCTATTATAAGAGATTTTATATGTAGGAAGTTTATTCTATTAATAACACGATCTGTCTTCTATCCTAGTGAACTGGAAACAATGACTTTTTAAGAAGCAGAATTGAATCTTCAATCAACATGTCGGCATACATGCACAAGGAGTTCTGTCAGTTGCAGCCCATGCAGCATAGTGGACATATGAAGGGCGACATCAAAAGTTCTCCAGCCACCTTGGCATCTCCTGAGTACAGTGCCAATCAGAACCTCATGACAGTAGACCAGAGCCCGGTGTACCTTTCTCCATATATGGAAAACAGACATGACTATTCCTCTATAGCTTTCTGCAGCCCTTCTGTTATAAACTACAACGTACCAGGAAATTCTAGTGATTCTGAGAGCTCCATTATGAGACAAACTATGAGCCCAAGTTTAATGTGGACAGCTCCGGATCATATGTCCCCAGTAACTTTACATTGCCAGTCCTCGCTGTTGTATGCAGAGCCACCCAGGAGCCCATGGTTTGAAGCCAAACCAGAAGAACATGTTCTGCCAATTAACCGGTAAGGTCACAAGACTCCAACACATCACATACAAAAGGCACAACAAAGGCCATTGCAGCATATGCAGTTCCTATAGGGTCCAGCAATACAAGCCACTCAAGTAGTGATGGACAAAGTCCTGTGCAAATGTTATAGCTTAGTGTGGGTGGCCTGAACATAACAATTTGTATTTTCAGTAGTGAGGACCATTAAAATCTAAAACAGACACATGGCTAAAAATAGCTATCATAATGGTAATTAAGACATGTATTTTTGCTTGGTGAATTGAACCTTCTTGGTAAGATAAAAAAAATATTTATTAGAAAATTACCATTTCAATGGAAAAAAAAATCATGTGATAGAATAAACTGAGATAAATATGTTATATCACATAAGCATCCCACGTCAAACTGCAGTAGCATCACAATAGCAGATCAACCAGCAACAGCAAACTATATCACACTAAAATACATTACATAACCCACGAAAACCAGAAGTGATTTTTATTAACTAACAACATCAAATAAGCTCATCCCCAGCCGTCCAGTTCCTCTCATAAGCACCCCCCAACCCCTATATACAACTTCCACCAATGTGCAGCCTAATTATAATTATCATTAATTATATACAGCCACCAACAGTGCTCCCCCAGTATGCAGCCCCTGCAAAGCCATTCAGGAACTTCAGTGTTCTAATAAAAGCTCCTCATTTTACAATGACCACCATTGCAACAGGGACGTTTACACTTTCCACCAATGTAACAGGGGCACTTACATTGGCCACCAATGTAATAGGGACGTTTACTAACCGTGTAACACAGACATTTTCACTGACCACAAACGTAACAGGGAATTTACATGTTCCACTAATGTAACAGGGGCATTTATACTGACCAACAATGTAATAAGGACAATTACACTGATTATCAATATAACAGAGGCATTTACACTGACCACTAAAGTAACAGGGAATTTACACGGACCGCCAACATAACAGGAGCATTTACACTGACCAGTGTAATGGGAGCATATACACTTTCCACTAATGTAACAGGGACATTTACATTGATCACAAATGTGACAGGGGCATTTGCATTGTTCACAAATGTGACAGGGGCATTTACATTGATCACAAATGTAACAGAGGCATTTACATTGATCACAAAGTAACAGGGGCATTTACATTGATCACAAATGTAACAGGGGCATTTACATTGATCAGAAATGTAACGGGGCATTTACATTGATCAGAAATGTAACAGGGCATTTACATTGATCACAAATGTGACAGGGGCATTTACATTGATCACAAATGTGACATGGGCATTTACATTGACCACTAATGTAACAGGGGTATTTACACCGACCACTAATGTAACAGGGGCACTTACAATGACCACCAATAAAGTGGGGAATTTACACTAATGTCCCTGAACTAATGGTGGTCCCTGTAAATTTTGACTTGTCGTTGCAGAATATTATTTTTTCTTTTTGACTTTTGCCTGGTGACATACAGGGAGATAGACTATTAGGCAAGGCAGAAGTCGTAGGAGCTTTCCCTGTATGTGGGAATGCAGCTATGGGTGCGTGTATAGTAAGTAGTGAGAGCCAAAAGGTGAGAAAGGGAGTTGGAGCATAAGAGAAAGAAAACCATTAGTAATAAGAGGTAAATAACTTGATAAGAGGTAGCAGAATAGAGTGTACAGGTACAGAACAGACTGAGATTGGGTTTGCTGGTTTGAGTGAATTATTATGAGAAAGAAAGCTTTAGAGAAAGCAAGGCAAGGTGTGTGGATACTGAAAATATGAGTTATTTTGTGCATAAATGCTAAAGAAAGGGAGAGTCTGATCAACAAAAGCTAAGCGGCTGGTTTATAATGGAGTGTGGATATTGCCATTCGCTTCCCGCTATACACTTCAAAGTTTGTAAAGTTACTCCACAATGTGGCCCGCACTCTGCTGGCACTTGGGACTCCCAAATGCACCACTTTATTTAGGTATCTGTATGGGCATTGTAAGGCCATAACACTGCTTCATAAATGGGGTGGTTTTCTTTGCTATGTTGGTGAGCTCTTGCTGATTTGCGTAGTTGCTGCTACGTTTGTTCTACAGCACTTATAAATCTAACAGCTAAAGCCTTATGGAAACTACACAGCTGGAAATTACGTGTACTGCATGTGTCTAGTTTATAATTCACACTTTTCCAGAGTTATCTGCTGCTTTTCCAAAGTGGCTGCATGGGTTTAAAGCAGTATATACTGAACACCCTTGATGTTCTGTTTTATCAGTTACATTTTTTAAACTCAGTGAATAAAGATGAATTAAGGGCTCCTGCACACGTGCGCCAAAGTGCAGTGTTTCAAGGTGTTCACCCTTTTTTTTTTTCTGATCTGAATGCAACTTATTTGGGTTGATTTACTAAAACTGGAGAGTGCAAAATCTGGTTCAGCTGTGCATGGTAGCCAATCAGCTTCTAACTTCAGCTTGTTCAATTAAAGCGGGATTCCGTCGCTGAAAAAATTTTTTTAAAGTCAGCAGCTACTAACACTGTAGCTGCTGACTTTAAATAAGTACTTACCTGTCCTGAGTTCCAGCGATGTTGGCTGCCCGAGGCCGACCCGTCCCTCGGCTCTCGGGCATCGGCATCCTCAGTAAGGCAAACAGGCAGTGGAGCCTTGCGGCTTCACTGCCAGTTTACTACTGCGCACGCGCGAGCGGCTCGGCGCTCTGTGAATGGCCCCATGGTGTTCTGGGAACACACACAGTTCCCAGAAGACAACGAGGCCGCTCACCCAGGAGCAGAACATGCCGCGAAATAGGAAGAGGCAGAGTAGGAGGACTGCCTAGCAACAAGGGTTTAGGTAAGTTTAAAAAAATGTTTTTTTTCAATTTTTTAAAAATTTTTTCAAAGATTTTTGGTGAATTTTTTCTTTTCAGGGTGGCCCTCCACTTTAAGCTTTGACAAAAAGCTTGGAATCTGATTTGTTTCTATGCAGAGCTGCACAAGATTTTGCACTCCCAGGTTTAGTAAATCAACCCCATTGTCTTCTCTGGGCTGCAGTCAGATCAATAAAATAAAATCCAAAAATCTGAGTTACTGGCCCGTATTTTATGTGTGTAGACACGTAATTAAAAACCCTTCAATTCTGGGAGCTAGAAGAAGCATTCTGGAACTTTAATGCACATAAACATATGTAGCTATGGTGTTAACACTACTGACAAACAATCCACCCAATCACCCCACTGCCAGACTTCATGCATCCTTTTCAGAGACAATTAACAGTCTTTTGCAAGCTTTGTTTTTGTTGTTTTATTGGGGGGTACAACTTGGATAGGGATAGGGATATGGGATGCCCATAGAATTCATCATTGCCATCATATTTTAAAGACTCCAATACACTTTGTATAAAGTTAGAGCCTGAAGATTGAATGTGCATAATAGACTAGATATAAATCTTCCCCTGCATCTCCATGCAGACTATTACTCCTCCTGCATCTCCATGCAGACTACTGTTCCTAAGAGTTCTCCATCCGTCACCGTATGAGGGACAGAAACATCACTTTTGACCGTGTAAAAGCAATGGTCTTAGTTCTCTTCACTTCCTGCCCAAACTTGTTTCCTCCTGTACAGAATCCATTCCTCCTGCACAAACTAATTGAAGTATGACATATCCTCTTCTATTGGGTAGTATGAACTCACTCTGAATAAGCCCCTCTACTGGATCTGGTAGCTTGCTGCTACTAGGCCTGAGGCCTGCAGAACCTCTCCCTGGAGGCCTAGTAGGTTAACCACTTAAAGCGGTTGTAAAGGTGTTTTTTTTTTTTTTTTAAAATAACAAACATGTTATACTTACCTTCACTGTGCAGCTCGTTCTGCACAGAGTGGCCCCGAACCTCGTCTTCTGGGGTCCCTCGGCGGCTGTTTCAGCTCCTCCCCGCAAGCATTCACCACCTTAATGCGAGCTCCCTCGCACGGTGGTGAGTGCTTGCGGGCGCGCTCCCGTGATACAGCCGGCGGCTATAGCCGCTCGCTGTATCACTCGGCCCCGCCCCCCGGCGCGTCGCGTCATCGGATGTGATTGACAGCAGCGCGAGCCAATGGCTGCGCTGCTTTCAATCCATCCACTGCAGCCAATCAGCGGCCAGGGTGAGCAGAGGAACAGATGTCGGGAACGCGAAGCTGACTTTCGAGGCGTCAGGTAAGTAAAACGGGGGGCCTGGGGGCGGCGGTTCTGTCAGAAGTTTTTTCACCTTAATGCATAGAATGCATTAAGGTGAAAAAATTTTTACCTTTACAACCCCTTTAAGGACCGAGCCTCTTTCTGAGATTTGTTGTTTGCAAGTTAAAAACAGTTTTTTTTGCTAGAAAATTACTTAGAACCTCCAAACATTATAAATTTTTTTTTCTAACACCCTAGAGAATAAAATGGTGGTTGTTGCAATACTTTCTGTCACACCGTATTTGCGCAGTGGTCTTACAAGCGCACTTTTTTTGGAAAAAATACACTTTTTTGAATTAAAAAATAAGACAACAGTAAAGTTAGCCCAATTTTTTATATTAAGAAAGATAATGTTACTCCGAGTAAATTGATACCCAACATGTCACTCTTCAAAATTGCGCCCGCTCGTGGAATGGCGACAAACTTTTACCCTTAAAAATCTCCATAGGCGACATTTAAAAAATTCTACAGGTTGCATGTTTTAAGTTACAAAGGAGGTCTAGGACTAGAATTATTGCTCTCACTCTACCGATCGCGGCGTTACCTCATATGTGTGGTTTGAACACCATTTTCATATGCGGGTGCTACTCACGTATGCGTTCGGTTCTGCATGAGTGCTCGTCGGGACAGGGCACGTTTAAAAATAGGGGTTTTTTTTATTTATCTATTTTACCTTTTATTTTTTATTTTTACACTGTTTTTTTTTTTTTTAATTGTCACTTTAATTCCTATTACAAGGAATGTAAACATCCCTTGTAATAGAAAAAAGCTTGACAGGACCTTTTAAATATGAGATCTGGGGTCAAAAAGACCTCAGATCTCATATTTAGACTAAAATGCAATAATAAAAAAAAATAGTCATTTAAAAAAATTATTTAAAAAAAATGGCCCGTCGCTTCCGCCCAGCAATTGTATGGAGACAGATGGGGGCCATTTTCCCCTCACTCGTCTCCATACCCAGCTAGTGACAGGACGTGATCGCGGCTGGGGGGGGGCCCTCTCCCGCCACCGATAAAAGTGATCTAGCAGGGAATCCACCGCAGAGACAACTTTTATCTCGTAGCGGACCGCCCGCTGAAGATGAGGATACTGGGGTTATGGCAGCTAGCTGCAGCCATAACAACGATATCCTCCTTCAAACAGCCGCCGTATAACGGCAGCATAAGCCTGCCTAAATTTGCCTGTGCTGAATAAACCCTAGTAATATAACCCTTATGCCGCGTACACACGGTCGGACTTTTCGTCTACAAAAGTCCGACAGCCTGTCCGACAGACTTCCGGCGGACTTTCGGCGGACTTGCAGCAGACTTTCTAACGAACGGACTTGCCTACACACGACCACACAAAAGTCCGACGGATTCGTAGGTGATGACGTACACCGGACTAAAATAAGGAAGTTCATAGCCAGTAGCCAATAGCTGCCCTAGCGTGGGTTTTTGTCCGTCGGACTAGCACACAGACGAGCGGATTTCGGGGTCCGTCGTAGTTACGACGTAAAGATTTGAAGCATGTTTCAAATCTAAAGTCCGTCGGATTTGAGGCTGAAAAAGTCTGCTGAAAGTCCGGAGAAGCCCACACACGATCGGATTACCAGCCAGCTTTAGTCCGTCGGCGTCCGTTGGACTTTTGTAGACGAAAAGTCTGACCGTGTGTACGCGGCATTACTAGCACCTACCGACTGGTAGAGGGTGCTACACATATACAGTTGTCTATGTGTCTAAACCCAAGCACTATACACACTATACATGCTTTTTATGCAGAAACTTTCTGCAAGCAAGATCCAGTGTAAATATATCAGTACAATCTGCAAGGACCCTAACTCCAGGAATACTATGACTTTACCACTTCAGCCCCGGAAGGATATATCCAATTCCTGACCAAGCCATTTTTTGCGATACGGCACTGCATCACTTTAACTGACAATTGTGTGGTTGTGCAACGCTGTACCCCCAATGGTCAATGGGAGCGTGCACCCACAATAGTGAGTTTCCGAGCCGAAGTACACATACAGCGATTTGCGGGATTGTGCCACCTTGCCGCAGTATAATGACGGCGGCTGGTCAGCAAGCTGTTTAATAGTTTGTTTGGGCAAGCTGGCTCAAATAAACTATTTCCTTTACTAATTGATGCCCAGCTGGCTGTCAGCGCTGTATAAACTGTATGTAGCATCAGCTACATATGGTATACTACGCTGTATTCTGGTGTGGTACAAGGGTTTCCTATCCTGCTCAGCCATTCATGAGAAGCCTTGTTTTTTTTTTTTTTATAAATATACGTTTCCTCTGATTCGCTGGGGTGGATGACGTCACTATCTCCACCTCAACCAATCAGAGAAAGCCTTTTATTCATTTGTAAAAATACAAGGCTTCCGATGAATGGCTGAGTAACGCACAGCCCAACTTTATTTTGTTCCGGGAATGGAATGGGAAGTCCCTGTATTGCTGCTGAAGCACAATGCTGTATACTGTATGTAGCTGATGCTACTGTACATATAGTTTATACAGCGCACACACACCTATGCATCGATTAGTAAAGGAAATACTTTGTTAGGGCTAGCTTGGCCTAAACAAACCATTTAAAGTCATAATATTCCTGAAATTAGGCTTTAAAAGCTCACCTTACATGTGGTCCATAGATAGTGAGAAACTTTATAAAAAACATCTCATTGCCATTCTCTGCCAGCTTTTCTTTGCCAGGCTGGCAAGAGGCACATATGCAGTCACTGCTGATTTTTTGGCATTCTTCTATTGTTTGAATTTTCTCTGTTCTGTGCTCGGGGGACATTAGTCCCCATCCCTTTAGCAGGAATACCCGCTCTGGCAAGCTCCTAGCTTTAAACAACACTTTGCCATGAAGAAGGCTTTTGGCACCATGACAGCTATTTTTCTTTACGTCATACTTGAAAATTTTTATATTTGTTACTGGGATTTAATAGTCACATTGTCGGTGGGTAGCTTCTAACATCAAGAAAGGGTAGTGCCAGAATTTAGCCAAGATTGGTATGAAGGGTGCCGCATCCTGCATTACCTAACCTTATGAGCAAACTTATTCTATGTATTTTCTCAGCCTGGACTTGCAATGAGAAATGTTTGTTTTTATAGGAGTAGAGTAAAGAGTTTAGTTCTGTATTAAGTAGTGCAGCATTACTGTCTAGAGCAGTGGTTCTCAACTTGGGGGTCAAATGATGATTTGCCAGGGGTCACCGAATCCTGGGGTGTTCCTGAAGCCCGCACTGCTCTCCCAGCCTCTTCGCGGCCTCCCAGTAGGGCTGTCCCTGGAGCCTGTTTCCCCCTAACTGGGCTATTCCTTGTGCCCGCGGCTGCCCACTCAGCCTCTTCGCAGCTGCCCATTCAGTTCATGGCATGGCTGGGGGGCAGAGACTAGAGGTCAGCTGACTGGTGAGGAATGTGAAGTGGGAGGGGCTAAAGGAAACCCTATCTCCTGATTTCGGCATAGGTGTCACTGTTGCGAGACACCACAGAGCTGGAGACACAGTGAAGCCGGAGACACAGTGAGTAACACTACCTGTAATTAGAGTTGCCATTAAAAGTCCCCACTACAGTTCTCAGATCAGCAGATGACCTTGATCAAGAGCACCTAAGTTGGCTGATCAGAACTCCCCCAGCACTGCCGCTGATCCCACCCCCCCCCCCCCCCATCAGCATTGCCACTCATCCCAACTCCCCGCCAGCACTGCCACTCATTCTATTCCCCCACCCCCCCACCAAGGATTAAGAGAAGGAATAAAAATAAAGGATACATGGAAGGGAGAGGAAAGGAGGGGGGGGGAACAAAAAAAAGGGGGGAGAGAAAGAGTAAGTGAAAGAACAAGAAAGACTGCTAGAGAGAGGGATTGGGAAAAAAACATGAAATTAGGATAGAGAGAGATAAAAGGGAAAGAAAGGAGAACAAAGACAAAGAGTGGTACATCCTAAAATGTGCCATAAGGGGTTTTAATACTGTACGAGTGGAAGGGACTCAGGGAGCGCTAAATGTCTGTGGGTTAGGGGCGCAAATTACTTGTCTTGCCTTGGGTGCTGACAACCCATGCTAAGAAAATAATTTTACTGTTAGGGGTCCCCACAACTTGGGAAATTTTATCAAGGGGTCACTGCATTAGAAAGGTTGAGAACCACTGGTCTAGAGCGTGTTTATCTAACATGAAAATATACTGAAGTCCCTGATGAGGCAGTTGGGCAGCTTTATTACTTAGATAAGTCCTAGTATAGAGAGGGGTTGATTCACACCATCACATGAGACTGTTTTACCAGTACACAAGTAACCCATCCCTGGTCACAGTTACAATTTTAAAGAATTTCCACTGATATTATGTAGCTGACCCAGTGTAATGCTTAGACACATAAATAACATAAAATGATTCTGTGTTTTCCCTGCATAGTTTAATTAAATGTTGTTGCCTTCCTATCTCTACATGAAAATCTGACTTTATGGTACTTTTTAAACATCAATCATCAAATGTCTACTAAAACATTTATACAAAAGATTTTTATTATAACAAAGATGATAATAAGTTTGCAGATTGAAGTTGATTGTAATTTCCATTTCATACAATATCACATTAACCAGATACCTCCCACCATATCAGATAGGATCATATGGTGGGATGACATAACATAACATTTTACACGTTCCTTCTCCAGAAGACCATATTATATATTATACAAGATGGTTCTGTAAATATACAGAAATAAATTATATCATATATCGTACAAGACAGCAGTTTCATTACTATTAAAAACATTTTTGGCAACAGGTGTAGGGAATGCCTATCTCAGTCATCCGGACCTTTTTTGTTCCCCACTCAGGAGGTTTAGAAGGCTCCTTGAGAGAAAAATCCAAAGTTCATTTGGACCTAGTTCATCCCCAAAGGAGAAACAATAAGAATTCCTTTATTTAAGGTATGTCCCCAAAATTAGGATTAATTGGTTGGTTTATAAATCAGCATTAGTGGCTTCCGAACGGAGAGAATCACAACTTCAGCACCCTATTTAGGTGGCATCTAACACCACATGCATTCAACCTCCTGTGAAAATATGCAAAACAATGTATATTTCATAAAAAACAGTGCAGCGCTCACCTCTCATGTGTAAAGAAAAAAAAATGTATATATACATATATAAAAATATATACAAAATATATATATAAGTGCATCTGACTATAGTGTTTTAAACAACATACTCATAGCCATCAGATAAAAAACATACAGCATATTATGTGAAAAAATGCATATAAATAAAACATCATAAACATCAGTCTATGAAAAAAGTCCATAAAAACTCAATATAGTTGATCTTCATGTGCAATCCCATCCACCCGAACAGATCTTGGCTTAACAGAAAACACACACCGCAGTGCTATTCACCCCACCTATGGGCGTCCTCTCACCTGCTTGAATAGACCTCACCAGTAAGAAGACGTCAATAGCGCTTTGCAGTAGTATAATGGTACTGCTTCCACTGGCTAGATACTCAAAGTCAACAGCTCCCAGCAAGATATCAATCATACTGTATAAAACATAGGAGGAAAGAGAAAAGACCCATAGTGTAGATCGCTCATATAATTTATTTCAAAGTAAAAGACACTCACATTTCAAAGGTCAAAAAACAGCATATCTCAGATAACTTCCTGCATTCACAAATCTCCACCCGGCTCCTCCCAGCATGATCGCATCATTGCCTACCTCACGCGTTGCGCCCACTGGGCTTTCTCAAAAATGTAGGCTGGTATAATATGTTCCCAAAGTTGCACAGATGTCTAGGATAGGTTGGTATAGAGTGCAGCATTAGTGGCTTTGATCCCCCCGGAGCAAGTGTGCCTAAGGCTTCTTTTCACCACTTTGGCAGCTGTACAACAAAGTCCAATAAATGTAACATGCTTCTAGACAGCTGTAGGAACTTGCATAACTGTGACTGCTATTAGTACCACTTTTTTATGTATGTATTTAAAAAAAAAATTCTTGTTCTAGTGTCAACTAAACATTTTGGATTGTCCCTCACTAAATCTGGTAAAAACAACCACTAGGACAAATAGAGAAAGGGAATCTACCCAGTGGAGACATGCACAGCAATAGCAACTTAGTAGGGATCATAGGTGTATACAGCCTATTGCAATAGGCCCCTTTCACACAGGGCTGATCTGCTGGACGGACTCCACCAGCTCAGCGGGGGATCACTTCGTTGATCCCCACTGAGCAGGCGGATGATAGGTCCGTCTCTGCTCACTGTGCAGGGAGGGACCTGTCAGAGCGCCGCTGTTCTCTATGGGGAGATTGGTTAAAATGTCTTGTTTCAACCTCACCTACTATGAATTAGGACAGAGTTTCCCTAGTCCCTTTCTCTGCAACCTCAGCTGCACTGGATAGTGAATGAGTGGAAAGTGCTCTGCGCTGAGCAGCTTCCTGTTCATTCACAAACATAAGCATGGTAAATACAATTTAATATGCTTCAGTTATGAATGGGCAAAGAAGCAATTAGTACTAATCACTCACTATGTTCATTCAGAAAAAGAAAGGGTCCAGTAAATGACATATTTACTGGCCATTTCCATGCTAGCCATTCTGAAATGATGGGATGAGGGTGCCAGGGGAGCACAGGGGGGCTTTGGAAGCAGAAAAAAAAGGGACAGGAGAGGCATAGGGGTGGTATTTACTGGTACCAACCCCTGTATTTTCCTCCTGTGGTAGCTGAATGCCAGCAGGAGGGAGAGGAGGAGAAGCAGGCTTTCAGCTGCTGCAGGAGGAAAATAGAGATCGGTTCCACAAAATTAGGGTGTGCCCAGGCACAACCCCCGTACACGCCTGCGGCAGGGATGATAACCCCACACTACTAATAAAAAGGTTTTGGATATGTTTTAAATTGAATTTTAAATACTTTTTTGCAAAAAAAAGTCCAACATTTTTTTTGGTTCTATGGCTCTCTAGACTGAATGGCGCGGTGGGGAATTGTAGGGAAAAGCAGTCACCTTCGTTGTTGTAATCTTTATTTATAAGTTACTGTCATGGAGAAAGTTTTTTTGTTTTGTTTTGCTGATTTTTTGTTATGCATATATAGCAAATGTTAAACTTTGTGTTCATTGGTTTTTATACTACCGAATTAAGAAAAATGCTTTGAACCAGAATCATTCTAGTACTAATATAAAAGGGAATGATCACAGAATAAAATTTGCGCTTTTTGTGAACAATAAACTAGTCTGAAGACGAAAGAACACATTTTGATTACCAAAAATGTTAATGGAAAGCTGACTGTACTTTAACATGCTGAACATGACACTGGTTTAATTATGTTGCAGCACCTCCCGCCTTCCATTCTGGTTTTCCATAGACCTAAGGCGGACAGACAGCAACCTCCATTTCTGCACACTGTGGCAGCCTTTTCGTTGTTGATGCGTATGTGCAAGCTTCTTTAATCTCAGCACAGAAATGGACACACTTTAGCATCTATGCTTTGGGTGCCAGAGGACTTTGTCCCAGTACTGCTTTTTTGTTATGCATTCTTTATTATATGCACAATCTGAATTGCCAGATTTTGTGATACGTTTACTCTGCGGATCACCATGTATAATATAATACCCAGAGAAGAGAAGTTATTAGTTTACAGTCTGAGCTGGACTCATTGGTCATGTCTTTAGTACGTACCATATTATGCCACTCCTAGATTGGCAAGATATGTCAGTGTCTTGTGCACTTTGGACCTTTCGGCAATCCTGTTGTCTTGTAGGTTACTTTGAATACTGCTACACCAAAAACAGTCGAGGAACCAGCTCTCTAATACAGAAATTAAAGGTATACATTTCTTAATTAAAGAGCATAATGGAAAATTTATAGTTAGACACAATCTATTAACATCCAAAAAGCAAGTAAAATGTATATGTAAATTGGTTTATCACTATTCTGTTTTGACTGCAGGGAAGTCATGAAGAGAAAATCCATAGGAGGTGAATGTACTAATCATATTGGAACTAACCCGGGCTCTAAAAGAGACACCCACTTCTGTGCAGTGTGCAGTGATTACGCATCCGGTTACCACTATGGAGTCTGGTCTTGTGAGGGCTGTAAAGCTTTCTTCAAGAGGAGCATCCAAGGTATGTTTAGTTCTCGGATCTTGTTGCTGAGGTTGATTTAGGACATTTCATTCCCTGGTGCTGAGTGTTCCGAAGTGATTAATGTATTCAAAATATTAATGAGGCCTAATAATGACTGTTGTGTGAAGCTAAAGCCTTCTGTGCTTTGCAAGTTGTGAAAAGCAGAAAAATTTTCAAATTAGCATTATTTGTATTATAAATGTAGCCAGGCTAGAAATCTATCAATTCTGGAATTTGTAAAAAGAGCTGGTGTGTGTTCGGGAGTACTTGTAGACCGATGGTAGCTGTTAGGATTTCAAAAGCATCATGGAAGTTTATGTTAAAGCTACAGCCAAAATTAAAAATCAACTTTAAGAAGCTTACAAGAGTCATTGGGGGTTACTTATTAAAACTGGAGTGTGCAAAAGCTGGTGCAGCTCTGCATAGAAACCAGTCGGCTTCCAGGTTTTATTGCCAAAGCTTAATTGAGCAAGCTGAAGTTAAAGACTGATTGGCTACCATGCACAGCTGAACCAGAGTGCCTCAGTTTTAGTAAATCTCCCCTATTGTCTACTTGCTGAGAGCTCAAGTCCCTCATTCAGTCAAATCTCTAGGGTACCAGTCCTCCTCAATCTTTTTTGTCAGTAATCTGGTGATCTGGGACCTACTTTGGCTTACCTATTTGCAATAGTGCACAGCGGAGAGAGAGAATAGTGATATCGGCTCTCCATTATAAATTGGCCTATAGGCAGTTGCAGTTTGTCCTACCTTCTGTAGGTTCTGCTGTTCAGTTGTCCGCTGTGCAGCAGCCAATGGAGGTTGAGAGTAGATTAGTTCCTCTGAAGCCTCTGTATTTGTCATCAGGGGAGCAGCGGTCAGATTGGGTGCTGCTGCCCTGGCTGACCCCCACAGATATCTTTAGTGAATCCAATGCTAATAAATAGCACTGTCCCTTTGTGGTTGGCATGCATTCGCAAAGTGAATAGTGTAGTGACATAATTCCCACTGTAGCTAGGTACAGTGTATCTAGTGCTAGGGAGAGGTTCCAGTTGAAGTGGGATAGTGCAGGGATACCATGCTTGGCTCTGCTATCTAGGAACACTAGAGAGTTGTGACAGGGATCTTCCCATCAATTTTCTAAAGGTGCCTGCACTGTTCTGCCTATCAGCCATCAAATGTTGCTGCAGTAACGTAAGCCTATCAGAGCATTCTCTCAGTTGAAGAGACTGTGCTAAAGTACTGCCAAAGTTGGTAAGAGCTATTGTACACGGGTTGCCTGTGATATTAGGGCTCCATTGCCACATTGTCTGGAACTGTAAAGTGAGCACCTTGCAGCTGTCTTCCACAAGTTATTTGTTACTTCTACTTACCCAAATAATAATTGTGCCAGCTTACTTGGTTTCAGTGTACCTTTATTCTATCATGGGTATCAAGCAACTGATCCTGCCCACAAGCTCTTTAGTGGTTTATCCATTAGATTTAAGGAGCCTAAAAATGGTAGAGGTTGCCTAATTGTGCGTGTGTGATTTGGTTGCCAAGCAATTATTCTATAAGCAGGCAAAGTCACATTGAGCCAACTTGTATGTTTTTATCTAAGGAAAAGTGGGGGGGTAGGTTACCTGACTTAAAAGTGGTAGATGTTGTGAGGAGTAGGTTACAATACCAACGTAAACAGCTCAGAAAACTTTTCTAATTGTCACTTTACCCTGGGAAAAGGTCACTTTAATAGGCCCTCTATACATCATAGAAAGTTACATGCCAGCAAACTCATGATTTTATAGATGGGATGGTGCTAAATTTCCAGTTTTTCTCAGAAGACATCCCGCTCATTCCTACCTGCATTGGAAGTGGCCTTGGCTTTGCCTGGCTAGTGGGCTAGGTTACCTTGGTCCTTGCTTGGAAATTTCTTAAGTAAATGTCTCATGTGCTTATTACTTTTTTGAAGAGATAGTATTTAAGACATTATTGCCCTACTGGATTGTAAATAGGGCAATCACACATGCTGTAAAAAAGAGTATTTTATCTCAGGAATCATTGTTATGAGGGGTAGGTAAGTAAGTGTTGTCCTCAGCAGGCATTTAAAAAAACTCAGGTAACCCCATCCTGGAAATTGCATTTTAAAGATGATCTCCAGGAATGTCAACATCCCACCAATTTTTACTCCCACTGCTTTCTAATGTTGGGTTAGAAAAAAATCCACCCAAAATTTACTTTAGTAACATAACTGCATGGTGATCTGAATTGCTGGCTTCTGAATCCTCTGTTTTCCTAACTACAGAGACGGGGACGGGGGGTTGGGGAATCCTTCATCTGGTTCCCACATCACTGGCTAGTTCGTGTGGACACTTGCTGCAGGCTATATAGTGAAAGGGTCCTCTCGGGCTCTAGAATATTACAAGAGGTGGGGTGAAATCACAGGAAGGGGACCAGTTGGTGCAGGAACATATTGCAGCTCTGGATCACAGGTGTTCACTGCAGAGTAGGTGTTCCAGTGATAATTGAAGGAATTTCCTCTTACTTTTCGTCTCCAAGCTGTGTCTCCAGGACGGAAAGTGAGGGGACCGCTCTAACACCACCACCATAGAGGTACTGACACAAAAGGAAAAACATATTTCTTACCAAAAATAATAGCCAATATTTCTTGGTACCGAAATTAAGTGAAGTGCCAAAGGGGTTAGGCACCATAAAGATGTCATTTTTCTTTCACAGATGATAGCTTTGCTGATGTTATGAAGGGGTTATTATGTTGCATATTATCATTATTACCTCATGCTATATGTTTTTTTTTTCATATGGAAGGACACAATGACTATATCTGCCCTGCTACAAACCAATGCACCATAGACAAAAACAGGCGAAAAAGCTGTCAAGCATGTCGACTGCGCAAGTGTTTTGAAGTGGGAATGATGAAATGTGGTGAGATTGTATTCCCTCATGTTTGATAGTCTTTCTTCTTTGTTTTTGCTTTCCAGTCTTATTATCACATCAGCAGCCAGCACAATATAAAATACTTGAATGTTTTCTTACATCATGACAATCAGCATGAGACTGGTTTATTGTATTGTGTTTGTGGGATTTTAAAACTGTTATGCCTGCATACACACGACTGGACTTTCCAGCAGAAAAGGTCAGACGGAATAATTTCATCGGATATTCCGATCGTGTGTGGGCTTCAGCGAACTTTTTTTTTCAAAAATTCTTACGGATCTAGAAATAGAACATGTTTTAAATCTTTCAGACGGAATTAATTCCTATCGGGAAAACCGTTCATCTGTATGATATTCCGGCGGACCAAAAACGACGCAAGGGCAACTATTGGCTACTGGCTATTAAACTTCCTTTTTTAGTCCTGTCGTACGTCATCGTGTTCTAAATGAACGGACTTTGGTGTGATCGTGTGTAGGCAAGTCCGTTTCAGCGGAAATCCGTCGGAAAGACCGTCAGAGTTTATTCTGATGGAAAGTCCTGTCGTGTGTACGCGGCATTATATGTAATACCCATTATGAAGTCTACAATACCAGCTGCTGAACCTCAGCAAAGTCTGTTTTCCATCATCCAGATACATTTATATGACAAGGCAATATTAACTTTGAAAATTATGTATAATGCGCTTCACCTACTCTTGGCTCCCTTATAGCGTGTAGGCCCATTGGGGGTGATATAGTAATGGCAAACAAGCTGTTTGCAAGGGAATTTTCTCTTAGCTTAGTAAACAAGGCAAAGCAGTGTTGATTTTAGTCATCCAAACGTGCACGCATATGATTGGGTATTCTTTGCAAAAGACATTTCCACCACATTCAATAATCTAAGGGAAAATTCCCTTGAAAAGAGAACAACCAATTTGCCTTTAGTAAACCAACCCCACTGTGCCCAAAGGGAAATACATAAAAGAATTCCATATTCAAGGTATTGCCAATGCTATGCAGAAGACATCATCATGCTTTTGGGAATGTTTCTGGTTCTGTAAGGCTACGGTATGCCATTATTGGTCATCATTAAAGCAATTTGTAAGATTTTGCAAGCTGCGCAATTGATAAGATTTTGCGAGCTGAAAAGAAAGAACACTTGGCAAACACTATTGTCTTCAGTGTTACTCGGGGATGATTGTAATGGGGTGCCACTGTGCCTGCTGGATTTTATATATACTACACGACCAAATGTTCACAATTGACCATTGTACTTATGTGTTGAACAACCCATTCCAAAATCATGTTGCAACTAGAATAGCCTCTACTTTTCTGTCAAGACTTTCTATAACAATTTGGAGTATGTCTGCAAGAATTTGTGCCTATTTAACCATAACAGCATTTGTAAGATCAGTACTCATATTGGATGAGAAGACCTGACCCACAATCAGAGTTCATCCCAAAATTGCGTAAGCGCATTTGTCTAAAATTTCTTTACAGGTTGCAGTAATCCTGAACATAACCTGAAATGAAGAATAGTCCTAATTTATATTTGGGATTTGGGATGTAATAAGACATGTGAAAATCTTCTGTTCAAAGAATACAATGTGTACACAGTTTGGAATACGTGACTCTGTAAGATTAGGTTGTATCTGCACAATACACCAGTAGTTCTGGATGAACAGTTGGCTATTGGGGTAGCAAGGAATGATTTCCATAGCTCTGCCCACTATCCTGAAATGAATACTCCTATTTTTGGTGTTCAGGATGGAGTGGGACATGTCAACTCTGTATTCTAAGAAAGCCCTACTGTGCAAAGTTGTTGCATTAACAGTACCCTATACTGGAAACACCTAAACTTGATCATTTAAAAGGCTGTTCACATAATTTTGGGTTCTAGGTAAGTATGATGCTAAGTTATCCAAAAACTTTTTTCTGCATAGTGTAATGCAGAAGGTGGGTAGGAATACCCAAAACTTCTAGAAGCCAGAAATTGTTACATGGGGATCTTTCCATTGGACCATATAAACATATAAGAAGCCAGGACTGTTTTGGACCAACACATTGTATCTTTAACTAAAATATCACCTTTGTGTGGACTGACCTTTTTAATATTAGTATTTTTAGTATAGCTGGATTCCAAACTTGTTTTTTTTTTTTGGCAGTCTGCACACCAGATCTGTGCTATACAGCAGTGGTCCCCAACCTTTTTGGCACCGGGGACCGGCTGTGTGGAAGAAAATTGTGCCAAGGACCGGGGGGGGGTCACGCTTCACGGGCAATGGTTGGTGTTAGCGCTTCAATCGTCACGGCACCATGCTTGATATGGTGTCAGGGTGATTGAAGCACATTATTTCTATTATTACACTGTGGTAATAAATGAAATAGTTCAACTCACCAAAATGTAGAATCAGTGGGAGCCCTGAGTGTGTCACTTGCCACTGTCGCCTGTCACCAGATGCGGAATGTCACTTGCCACATCACCTGTCACACGATGTGGATTGCCACCTGCAACGTTGCCTATCACCAGATGCGGACTGTCACTTGCCACATCACCTGCTACACTGCCTGCCACAAGATGTGGATTACCACCTGCCACATTGCCTGTCACCAGATGCAGAGTGAGAGGAGCGCCCCTTGTGGTATGTCAGGCAGACAGATGGGGGGTTGCACTACAAGTCCCAGCACACCTCACCTGTCACATCTCTGTCGGATCCCCCTTTGAATGTTGCAGGGTGTCTCCCTCCTCATGTTGCAGCCGGTCTCACCTGGCAGAGGGATGGCCTGGGACTCCTTCGGCTGTCACTCACTGGCTCCACCCTTCTGCTATTCCTGATTAGCTGTGCGGGGGTGGGGGGTAGGCAATCTGCGCCGCTAAACAAGCGAGGAGGAGTTTTCACACAGCAAGGAGCCGCAGGACAGCGGTGATGCGGGGCGGGCAGTATGAGATGATGTCATCTCTCTGCTCCCCCCCACACCTCCGACACTGAGACAGAGCACTGGCTTTGAGGGCGGAAGAGCAGGGACGCGGGGGCGGAGAGAGATGATATCATCTCTGCTTACCCGCAAGCAATAATTCTTTTTTTCAGATCCTCAGAGAGTTCTTTGCCATGAGGTGCCATGTTGAACTTCCAGTGACCAGTATGAGAGAGTGAGAGTGAGAGTGAGAGCGATAACATCAAATGTCATACACATGCTCCCTATTCACACCTGAGACCTTGTAACACTGAGTTACATGACACCGGGGAGGGAAAATGGCTAATTGGGCCCAATTTGGACATTTTTACTTAGAGGTGTACTGACTTTTGTTGCCTGTGGTTTAGATATTAATGGCTGTGTGTTGAGTTATTTTGAGGGGACAGCAAATTTACACTGTTATACAAGCTGTACACTCACTACTTTACATTGTAGAAAAGTGTAATTTTTTCAGCTTTGTCATATGAAAAGATATAATAAAATATTTACAAAAATGTGAGGGTGTACTCACTTTTGTGAGATACTGTATATAAAAATGAATATAAGTCTTGGGGCATTCCTATCTGTATGTCGAAATGTCAAATAAAGAGTGTTAAAAAAATGAATAGATGGTGTTTTTTGTACTAACTTTTCACTTCTAAAATCTCAGACACTCTGGGGGAGATTTAAAACAAGAGCACACAGAATCTAGTGCAGCTGTGCATAGTAACCAATCAGCTTCCAGGTTTTTATTGTCAAAGCTTACTTGAACAATCTGAAGTTAGAAGCTGATTAGTTACTATTCACAGCTGCACCGGATTCTGTGCACAACAGTATTAGTAAATCTCCCCCTCTGTGTTAAATAATACATTAATCAAAATCCTTTATTTTTTTTTGTCATGGTCTTTAAAGTGTTACCCAAGTGGCATGACTGTATTTAACAATTCTCATTTTTAGGAACAAGGCGTGAACGTTGTGGGTACCGCATCATACGACATCGCCGCCATTCCGAGGATCAGATGCATGGTCTTGGAAAAAACAAGAAAATAATCGAAAACATAAGCCGAGTAAAAGAAGTTCTTCCCTGTGCCTTGGGCCCAGAGCAGTTTGTGTTATCATTAATTGAAGCAGAACCCCCCAATGTTTTATTAATGAATCGCCCCTGTAAACCTTTCACTGAAGCGTCCATGATGATGTCACTGACTAAGCTTGCTGACAAGGAACTGGTTCACATGATAGCATGGGCAAAGAAAATACCAGGTAAGTCATGGAGGAGAGGTGCAAATAAGTGTTGAGTTCTGTGTGTGTGTGCGAGTGCAATTGCACGTGTGTGTGCAATTTCTTAACCAATAATTCTTTGTATACACTTAGTATGACTTTTTAAGAATGTTACGATTTCCAGGGTTCGTGGAATTGAGTCTATATGATCAAGTTCGCTTGTTGGAGAGCTGCTGGCTGGAAGTTCTAATGATGGGACTCATGTGGAGGTCAATAGAACATCCTGGAAAGCTTATCTTTGCACCCGATCTCACTGTTGACCGGTGAGTTATATAATGGGAAAAAATGTCCATAATTTCATTGTCAGATATTTAAAGCAACACTGAAACCTACGATTTATTCTAATGTTATTAAAGGGGTTGTAAAGGCTCGTGTTTTTTCACCTTAATGCATCTTATGCATTAAGGTGAAAAAACACCTTGCAGTCACCAGCCCCCTAGCCCCCCCCCCCTTTTACTTACCTGAGCCCCGAATTTCCATTGGCGCGTCCCCGCTGTCCCTCTCTCCACAGGTTCCCAGCTTTTGATTGGAAAGATTGATAGCAGTGCAGCCATTGGCTCCTGCTGCTGTCAATCAAATTCAATGCCGCGGGGGGCGGGGCCGAGTCCTACATTCAGACTCTATGGACGTCGAATGCTGGACTCGGTTGCGTGCACGCAAGGTAACCCCCTTGGGAGAGCTCTCTTCCGAGGGGGTTATCTAAAGTGGGGAGAAGCCACAAGAGCCGCCGAGGGACCCCAGAAATGGATATTTGGGGCCACTCTGTGCAAAATGAGCTGCACAGTGGAGGTAAGTATGACATGTTTGTTATTTTAAAAGAATAAAAAACGATCTTTTAGTGTCACTTTGAATGATAAATGTTAAAGTGGTGTTCCACCCAAAAAATAAAAAATACATGAAAATTCCTAAAAAAAAATAAAAAAAAACATTTGGAAATTTTTTTTTTAACTCACCTCTAAATGCCTGTTGCTAGGGGGTCCCTCGTAGTCTGCCTCTTCCAGTACCTGGGCTGGTGACATCACTTCCCCCTCGGCACAGGAAGGACTCGGCTCTGCTCCCTCCCTCTTGTCAATCACCTGGGACCCATTACAGGTACCAGATGACTGAGCGGCCAATCACGCTGCGGCGCCGCTCGCGCATGCGCAGTGGGTGCCCGGGTGTGAAGCCACAGCCCGGCGCCCACAGTTGCAATGCCGGCGCCGCCGAACGGAGGGGGAGGCGAGTGGGGCTTCGATCCCCCGCATCGCTGGACCCTGGGACAGGTAAGTGTCCAATTAAAAGTCAGCAGCTGCAGTATTTGTAGCTGCTGACTTTTAATTTTTTTTTTTTTAATGGGCCCTCCTCTTTAAGTTAAAATAAACTTAATTTATTCCCATAATGAGACTATTTACTTAAAGTTTACCTAAACCCCCATTTTTTTTGTTTGTAGGGAAAGACCTTAACCTTTCAATTTTTATTGCTAGATGTGTAAGGAAGAAAGCACTAAAATGAGAACCTACTGTATGAAGTCCATATTTAATCTCATTCAGAATCTTGTATCATAAATTCCAACACGTTTCAGTGTTTCATAGGGCCCCTCTTCATCAGGACTTTAGTATTCCTTAACAAAGCGTGCACTGAACTGATACAACTGGAGGAAACCTGAGGGGGAATTAGTATGATTTCTCCAGATGGTGGTTTTATAGCTGCCTTAGCCTGTGTCTCTCTGAGCAGATACAGCCTCTCTACTTGTCTTGGTGACCACTGTAACTGGGACTTAGCCCTGGTTCGCATTGCACCAATTTGGCATGCCAAATCACATGCCAAATCGGTGGCTATTGCCAGCAATGGCACCGTCCGAATCAGCCGCATTTGTGGCGCCGTACCGATTTCCCAAAAGTAGTTTCTGTAATGCTTTTGGCGAGTTCGGGTGTGATTTCAATACACGTTGGTGCAGAAACCCGCACAGATGTCTCTGAAATCGCCCCTGAAGTCGGGGCTGACATGCGGGAATGAAATTGTGCGAGTTCAGCTGAACTCGCACAATTTCATTCCCACTGTCAGTGTGAACCTAGGCTAAAAGTGAGTGAAAGTCTAAAATGTTGTGCTCTCACCAGAACAGAAATAGTGACAAAGGAATTGATTTACTAAAGGCAAAAAGACTGTTCACTTGACGAAGGGATTTTTCTGTAGAGCTTAGTGAATTAAATGAAACTCTGCTGCCTTCCATCATCCAATTATATGCAAGCAAAATGGTTGTTTTTTATTATTTATTTTTGGTGGTAGGACATTAGATGTGTCCTCTGAGCTGCTGCAGCAATTTGGTATAAAAACAGAACACAATTTTCTTCTCTAGAATTCATTTGACGTGCATAGAGGATTCAGAACATGGGGATAGATGTGCCTTTAAAATTTAGACATTGTTGCAATAAAAAATTACAATATGAGTTACAATATGACCAGCACTGCAATACCTTCAAGCCTGTTGGCCCTTTGTGATGTTGAAGAGTATATACCGTGTATACTCGAGTATAGGCCGACCCGAATATAAGCCGAGGCACCTAATTTTACCACAAAAAACTGGAAAAACGTATTGACTCGAGTATAAGCCTAGAGTGGGAAATGCAGCAGTCACCGGTAAAATTTCAAATATAAAATAGATACCAATAATGTTTTTGAATATTTATTTCAAAGAAAAACAGTAAACTAGCTCTGTAAGTGGAAAAGAGAGTCAATAAAAACAATAATAACATTAAAAGTACAAAAACCTTATCTCAATCAGCAACCAAGTTAAAATACAAGAGTTAAAATCCTTCAAAACTGGATTCCTCCTCATCATCTGTATGTTCAAACAGAGCTTCAACATTAGCTGGTGTGAGGTTATCAGCATAGACATTGTCATCATCACTGAGTTCGCAGTCATCACCATCACTGCTGTCATTCTCATACAAAGCGCCATTTTCACTGCCATCCGTAGCATAACTATTGCCACATTTCTTGAAGGCGCGTTGCACCATGTCCTCTGGAATCTCTTCCCATGCATCACAAACCCACTTTGCTATCCACTCTATGTCGGGCTTTATCAGATTTCCAACTTTTGTCAGTCGGGCTTGACAAGATGACATCCATTCATGCCACATCTTTCGCATACCGTCTTTGAAAGGTTTATTTAAACACACATCTAGGGGCTGCAATACAGATGTAAGTCCACCTGGAATAACGGCCAAATTAACTTGAGAAGACTTTGTCAATTTTTTTTATGTCATCAGATGTGTGGGCTCTGAACATATCCCAAACTAGCAATGATAGTTTTTTCTTTAAGGCTGCTCCTGGTCTTCTGTTCGAAATTTCTTCCAGCCATTTTTTTGTTCCGTCTTCATCCATCCAGCCTTCAATATGTGCGCGCACTGTAATTCGTGGTGGGAATTTGACCTTTTTAGGCAGGGTCTTTCTTTTAAAAATAATGACAGGCCTCAGCTTAGTTCCATTAGCCAAACATGACAGAACGACTGTGAAATGTTTTTTTTTTCATTTTCTGTGGTTCTGAGAAAAATAGTTTTGTCTCCCAAACTTGCCACAGTTCTGTGGCTTGGAAGATCAAAGGTCATAGGTGTTTCATCCATATTTCCAATATCTCCCAGGTCATAGTTATGGGTCCTTCTTTGTTTTATGATGAATGAATGGAATGACATCACTTTTTCATCAAGGTCTTTTGGCAACTTCTGTGAAATCTTTGTTCTTTGTCACAAACATAGGGCAAACCTATTCATGAAGCGGGTACACCATCCTGCTGACGCAACAAAATAAAATACTGTTATTGCTTTCTTCTGCTCTTGACACAACCTTAAGTTTGAAACCATCTTCGTATGACCTGCGTTTTTATTTTGGTACAGGATTAGAAGTATTGGGATCCATTTCTAACAGGATAAAAAAAAAAGACTTGTACAGTTTGAGGCTTAATGCAGGCTGATGATATTACAGAATGTGATGACATGACTGTTTGCATAGCCCAGCCTGTGTTAGGGCTCATAATATACATTCTACCAGTGCCCATAAAATGCAACCTGCCAGTGCCCATCATATACAGCCTATCAGTGCCCATGGAATCCAGCCTGCCAATGCCCATCATATACAGCCTATCAGTGCCCATTAAAAAAATACAGCCTGCCAATGCCCATCAAATACAGCCTGCCAATGCCCATTAAAAAAATACAGCCTGCCAGTGCCCATTAAAAAAATACAGCCTGCCAGTGCCCATAAAATACAGCCTGCCAGTGCCCATTAAAAAAATACAGCCTGCCAGTGCACATTAAAAAAATACAGCCTGCCAGTGCCCATTAAAAAAATACAGCCTGCCAGTGCACATCAAATACAGCCTGCCAGTGCCCATTAAAAAAATACAGCCTGCCAGTGCCCATTAAAAAAATACAGCCTGCCAGTGCCCATAAAATACAGCCTGCCAGTGCCCATTAAAAAAATACAGCCTGCCAGTGCCCATAAAATACAGCCTGCCAGTGCCCATTAAAAAAATACAGCCTGCCAGTGCACAGCAAATACAGCCTGCCAGTGCCCATTAAAAAATACAGCCTGCCAGTGCCCATTAAAAAAAATACAGCCTGCCAGTGCCCATCAAATACAGCCTGCCAGTGCCCATTAAAAAAATACAGCCTGGCAGTGCCCATTAAAAAAAATACAGCCTGCCAGTGCCCATTAAAAGAATACAGCCTGCCAGTGCACATTAAAAGAATATAGCCTGAAAGTGCCCATTGTATACAGCCTACCTGTTCCTGGTAATGAGAGATGTCCCGCTGTGTCAGATCGGAATCGCCGTGCAGCCGCGGTAACGATGTCCCGCCTCCTATGACACACGTCACAATGATTCCTAGCATTGGATCACTGTGCCGTCAATCAAAAGAGTTGGTCTAGGAGGCGGGACATCGTTATGCGGCTGCACACACTGACACAGCATGGGAGGGAGTGGAAACTCACAGGGGCGCCGGGCCGTACATTCATGAGCGTCGCCCAGTGGCATGGCCCCTTTTTCGCCTCCGCTTCAGACATTTTTTTCTTAAGCTGACATTCAATCGAGTATAAGCTGAGGCAGGGTTTTTCATGCCTAAAAAATGGGCTGAAAAACTCGGCTTATACTCGAGTATATACAGTACTTTCTTGGAGACTCCTGGTCTAAGCCTAGCCATGCATATTAACATTTCTCTCTGTCAATCCTGCTGTCTGAATGAGAGAAGTAGATTTCTTCATCCACGTGGGCATCGGCCCTGCTGGCTATTGTTTTCTGACAGCCACTGCTCCTGTGGCTGTCAGAATACCCAAACAGCGACTGCATTTTTTAATTCCGCCCCATTCCTTAAGTTTTCAATATGAACTTTGCCAAGCTGGGTGTTTCAGTTTTAGCCAATCGACAGCGTACAGTCCTCTCACAGCTGTTGCTCTTCCTCACTTCACCTCACAGACCTACTGATAGTTTCCTGTTCCCTTTCAGGCTTCTAATGCAGGTAGGTTGACTCTTTCAGGATCAAAGTCTTGAAATCAGAGTTGGAGGCTTTTTCCCACCCAAGCCTCTGAATTCTTGGGTTCCAAATGAAGACTTACCAATCCTGAGAGAACTGTAAATCCATTTTCTCCCCTGCTACCAGACAACCCTGGAACCCCTAACCCTGGATGGGTGAGAACCCCAAAATGTCTTTTATCTTTCCCCTTAAAGAGACCATGACCCATTCCAGGCCTTCTATACAACACGCATGACAAATTAATTTCAATCTGGCAACCATTGCATAACTATTACCCCCTCTCTTATCAAACTTCATGCCCCCCTACAACTTTGAAATTTGAGGGCCAATATTCTTTCTTTCGATGCAATAATCCTAGCAGCCTCTGTGGTTCCCTTTCCCCTCCTCTTTCCTTGTCTAAACACTCCCTTCCTCCTTACCCCTTAAACTCTACCTGGCTTTTCTCACCTTCTGCTCCCTACTTGTTCTCTGTAAGCCTACCCTTCCTTTTACTCCCTTTCTCTTTAATTCAATGCCACTCCCTTTTTTCAGTATTGAACCCACAGCTCTACCATTTGAAACTCAGTGGGGGGGGACTTTCCTTACCATTTACATACTTATTCAAATTGTCTTCCCGGCTAATATTGTGACATGTGCTTAGGAGAAGCCCTTAGTGCTCATAGACATGCTTACAGTGCCTTGAAAAAGTATTCATACCCCTTGAAATTTTCCACATTTTGTCGTGTTACAACCAAAAACGTAGATAGATTTTATTGGGATTTTATGTGATAGATCAACACAAAGTGGCACATAATTGTGAAGTGGAAGGAAAATGATGAATGGTTTTCAACATTTTTTACAAATACATATCTGAAAAGTGTGGCGTACATTTGTATTCAGCCCCCTTTATGCTGATACCCCCAACTAAAATCTAGTGGAACTAATTGCCTTTAGAAGTCACCTAATTAGTAAATAGCGTCCACCTGTGTGTAATTTATTCTTGGTATAAATACAGCTGTTCTGTGAAGCCCTCAGAGATTTGTTAGAGAACCTTAGTGAACAAACAGCATTATGAAGGTTAAGGAACACACCAGGCAGGTCAGGGATAATGTTGTGGAGAATTTTAAAGCGGGGTTAGGTTATAAAAAAAAATCCCAAGCTTTGAACATCTCACGGAGCACTGATCAATCCATCATCTGAAAATAAAAAGAGAGTATGGCACAACTGTAAACCTACCAAGACCTGACCGTCCACCTAAACTGACAGGCCTGGCAAGGAGAGCATTAATCAGAAAAGCAGCCAAGAGGCCCATGGTAACTCTGGAGAAGCGGCAGAGATCCACAGCTCAGGTGGGAGAATCTGTCCACAGGACAACTATTAGTCATGCACTCCACAAATCTGGCCTTTATGGAAGAGTGGCAAGAAGCCATTGTTGAAAGAAAGCCATAAGTAGTCAGAAGCCATGTGGGGGACACAGCCAACATGTGGAAGAAGGTGCTCTGGTCAGATGAGATCAAAATTAAACTTTTTAGCCTGAAAGCAAAACGCTATGTGTACTAACTAACACAGCATGAAGCCATGTGGGGGACACTCATCACCATCGTGAAACGTGGTGGCAGCATCATGTTGTGGGGATGCTTTTGTTCAGCAGGGACAGGGAAACTGATCGGAGTTGATGGGAAGATGGATGGAGCCAAATACAGGGCAATCTTAGAAGAAAACCTGTTATGCAGCGTACACACGGTTGGACTTTTCGACTGGACTGGTCCGACGGACCGAGTCCAGCAGAAAATCCGTTCGTGTGTGGGCTTCATCGGACCTTCAGCGGACTTTTCCAGTCAAAAATCTGACGGACTTTAGATTTGGAACATGCTTCAAATCTTTACGTCATAACTCCGCCAGACCCAGAAATCCGCTCGTCTGTATGGTAGTCCGACGGACAAAAACCGACGCTAGGGCAACTATTGGCTACTGGCTATCAACTTCCTTATTTTAGTCCGGTGTACGTCATCACGTACGAATCCGTCGGACTTTGGTGTGATCGTGTGTAGGCAAGTCCGTTCGTTAAAAAGTCAGTTGGAAGTCCGTCAAAAGTCCATTGAAAGTCCGTCGGAAAGTCCGTCGGACCAGTCCGGTCGAAAAGTCCGCCCATGTGTACGCGGCTTTAGAGTCTGCAAAAGATTTGAGACTGGGGCAGAGGTTCACCTTCCAGCAGGACAACGACCCTAAACAGAGCTACAATGGAATGAAAAGATCAAAGCATATTCATGTGTTAGAATGGCCCAGTCAAAGTCCGGACTTAAATCCAACTGAAACTCTGTGGCAAGACCTGAAAATTGCTGTTCACAGACACTCTCCATCCAATCTGACAGAGCTTGAGCTAATTTGCAAAGAAGAATGTGTAAAAATGTCCCTCTCTAGATGTTCAGAGCTGGTAGAGACATACCCAAAAAGACTTGCAGCTGTAATTGCAGCGAAAGGTGGTTCTACAAAGTTTTGACTCAGGGGCTGAATACAAATGCACGCCGCACTTTTCACATATTTATTTGTAAAAAAAATTGAAAACTATTTATCATTTTCCTTCCACTTCACAATTATGTGCCACTTTGTGTTGGTCTATCACATAAAATCTCAATAAAATACATTTACATTTTTGGTTGTAACATGACAAAATGTAGAAAATTTCAAGGGGTAGGAATACTTTTTCAAGGCACTGTATGTAGTATTCTTAGAGCCGATATTCATTTCTTGTTTATGGCTAATGACAATATGATTGCTTACTGAACATTTTAGTATACAGTGTCCAATCTGCCTTTAAAATTCTGTAGGTGCTGATCTATAATATTATGTAACTATATTGTATCCTTTTAGCTAAAATATTGTATATCGCTGAAAAAAAGATTTTTGGCACCAGAAATTTTTGACCAATTCTTCTGTGCAAAATTCATCATTTACAAGATGCATGTGAACTAAATAGCCTCAGGCGAAAACACAGAGATTAAACAAGTGCTATTACATAAGTTGCACCTACTATACTACAGCCATCTCTTATCTATATCTGTTTAAAGTCCAAATATTACACAGATTTTCTGAGCTTCCAGAGGCAGGGGGCAGGCATCTGATGTTATACGCTGCACAGCTCAGAGAGGAGACTTGAGTGTAATCTGAGACCTGAGTGGAGGGAACAGACACACCCCCTCTACACAATCTCATAAGGAAACATGCACACCTGAGGCTGTCAATCAGAAGCTTTGTGCCGGAGGCCCCTTTTCTAGTCCCCAACAATTACGCAAAGTCAGCACAACCTGTCAGAAATGACTCATGCAGATAGCAGAGGAAAGTGACTGCAGACAGAAATCACACTTGGTGCTTTGGATTGAGGCAAGTACACATTATAGAGGGAAACCCTTTGTTCATTTTTCATGCAAAAGGTCTACAACCACTTTAATGTGAGCAAGTAGAAAAGTACATATCGTAACACAATCCTCCAAACACACATTAAGCCCTGTCCATTTTCACAGCAGTGAGACATTTTCTGGCTCATAATACAATTAGTAAAGGTGTGAAGCCTTATAACGTAGGACATTTTCTAAGAAATGGGCCCTAATGTCTCTCAGAAGCTCTCACACGTCCTTTGCTTCTTACCCAGAGTACAAAGCACATCTTGGCACTAACAGTTCATTTTTTCCTCACTATGTGAGACCACAATAAATGCAAAAAAAAAAAAAAAGTATAGTTTGTCCGGCATTTGAGTACTATCCCATAACACTTATTATCATGTGTAAATTTATTGCACAATTGACAATTTATTTGGGAGTAACCCCACAAATAATGGCAAGGTAAAGGACCCATAAACCTTAAACGTAGGAGCCCAGGAACATACTGTATATGAGTTGAGATATCCCGTGCATTATCGTGTGTTGCTTTAGAATTTCACTTCAGACAGCAGGTTTTCAGCACGCTGTGCAACCGGTCCCCTGAAGCGGCTTCCCTTGCTGCTCCACTGGTCTCAGGCTTTCATATGTCATCATGTACAATGCTAGGCAAACAAAAATCAGACATGCCCCATTTCTTTTAATATGGAGCACCACAACACATGATAGTGTACTATCCTATGTTGTCTTGATCAACTGTGGGTATAGGATTGTGAATATGGAGGTTTTCTATTTGTGTGTGTGTGGTTTTTTTTCTATGAGTTGAACTAAATGGACTTGTGTCCATGTAATTATGTAATTTTTCTTAAATAACTAAGGTGCAGGGTCACCTGTTGATATCACTGGGTAACCCCGCCCCCTTGTGACATCATCGGACAGGAGCATGCTGGTTCAATTATGTCACCAGGGGGCGGGGTCACCCGGTGATGTCACTGGGTGGACCCGACCCTTAGTTATTTAACCACTTCAATACAGGGCTCTTTCGCACCTTCCTGCCCAGGCCAATTTTTTAAGCTTTCAGCGCTGTCACTTTTTAAATTACAGTTGCGCGGTCATGCTACACTGTACCCAAACTAAATTTGTATCATTTTGTTCCCACAAATAGAGCTTTCTTTTGGTGATATTTGATCCCCTCTGCGGGTATTTGATCACCTCTGTGGTTTTTATTTTTTGCTAAACGAATAAAAAAAGACAGAAAATTTTGAAAAAAAAAAGGTTTTCTTTGTTTTTGTTATAAAATTTTGTAAATTAGTAAGTTTTCTCCTTCACTGATGGGCACTGATAAGCTGCACTGATGGGCACTGGTAATGTGGCACCGATGAGGTGGCACCAATGAGATGGCATTGATGAGGTGGCACTTCTGGGCACTGACGAAGGGGACTGATAGGCGGCACTGATGGGCACTGATATTCAGCACTGATAGGTGGTACTGATATGCGGCACTGATGGGAATTGATAGGCGGCACTGATGGGCACTCATAGGTGGCACTGGTGGGCACTGATGGCCACTGAAAGGTGACACTGATGGGCACTGAAAGGCTGCACTGATCAGTACTTATGGGTGGCACTGATAGACGGCACTGCTGGGCACAGATGGGCACTGAAAGGCGGCACTGATGGGCATTGATGGGCACTGATGGCTGGCACTGATAGATTTCACTGATAGGCATCACTGGTGGCACTGGCACTGGATGGCATTTTTCATTGGCACTGATTGGCAGCTGCCTGGGCACTGATTGGCATTTTCCTGGTGGTCTAAGGTGGCATACCTGGTGGTCCAGTGTGGTGGCCATCCCTGGTGGTCCTGGCGGCATCCTGGTGGTCCTGGGCGGGCATCCGGGGGGGGGCTGCGCTGATAAACAATCAGTACAGACCCCCCTGTCAGGAGAGCAGCCAATTGGATCTCTTCTACTCGCGTCTGTCAGACACGAGTGAGGAAAAGCCGATCGACGGCTCTTCCTGTTTATACCGTGGTCAGCCGTGATTGGACACGGCTGATTACATGGTAAAGAGTCTCTGTTAGAGACTCTTTACCTAGTTTAAAGTTGCGGCGTGTCACACAGACACGCCGCAACAACGATCGCCGCGATGCATGCCCCCGAGGGCCATATGACATCCGGTCAGGATATTGCAACCACTTTGCCGCCGTCATTTTGCTATATGGCGGGCGGCAAGTGGTTAAGAACTGTCAGATGACAGAGCTGGCAGACGACGGAAGCCTTCAGCGCAAGCGGACCTTTTTTTTTTCTTTTTTTGGGTCATTGGTTGCAGCAGGCGTCATGACTGATGATGCATCTACACCAGGGGACTTTTTTATTTTTATTTTGACAAGGACTTTTTTTTTGGTGAATGAGTAGGAGTACTATGTACCCCTACTCATTCACATAGGGGGAGGGATCTAGGGGCCCCCTTGTTAAAGGGGGCTTCCATATTCTGATAAGCCCCCCACCTGCAGACTATCACAACCACCAGCCAGGGTTATGGGGAAGAGGCCCTTGTCCCCATCAGCATGGAGACAGGGTTCTTTAGGGGGAAGCCCCCCCTGTCCCAAATCATCTCCCCCATGTTGAGTTCATGTGACCTGGTATGGTTCAGGAGGGGGGGCACTTGCTTGTCCCCTCCCTTTCCTGATCTGCCAGGCTGCATGCTCTGATAAGGGTCTGGTATGGATTTTTGGGGGACCCCATGACGTTTTTTTTCACATTTTCTAATTTCTGGCAATTTTTTTTTTACATTCAGCTGTCAGCGGGGAACCCTGCTGACAGCGGATGACTCATTGGTTGTTAAGAACGCAGCAGCCGCCTTCTCCTTAACAACCGTGTTGTTAACAGGTTGTTAAGGAGCAGGTAGCTGTCTGCTCCTTAACAACCAGTACACATTCCACATTACAAATACCTCATGCCTGGACCACTACTTAATTTCTGCTTGCATTTAATCATTTATTTCCTTCTGTAAATGGATTTTAATTCCTTTCCATGCGTATTTACCGAGAGTTTACATTGTTTCTCTGTAAATATTGCAAAATGGTCTAGTGAATTGACAGTTTCAAGATCGCATGCAATATTTAGGCAAAATGTGTCCTGAAACCTAAATATCTCATGCAAGTTCATTCTGTGAATGGAGCACACTGTCCCTTATACTGGTAGTCAGTGGAAGTAAGACTATCTCTTACAGTGGTGTCAGTCCTTACAGGATCAGCAGTAGGAAAATTCGCACACACTGTCCCTTACATTGTTGGTTAGTGGGAACAAGACTGCTCCTTGTATTGGTAGTTAGTGGGAGTAATGCCCTGTACACACGGTCGGATTTTCCGATGGAAAATGTGTGATAGGACCTTGTTGTCGGAAATTCTGACCGTGTGTGGGCTCCATCACATTTTCCATCGGAATTTCCGACACACAAAGTTTGAGAGCTAGCTATAAAATTTTCCGACAACAAAATCCGTTGTCGGAAATTCCAATCGTGTGTACACAAATCCGAAGCACAAAGTGCCATGCATGCTCAGAATAAATTAAGAGATGAAAGTTATTGGCTACTGCCCCGTTTATAGTCCCGACGTACGTGTTTTATGTCACTGCGTTCAGAACGATCGGATTTTTCAACAACTTTGTGTGACCGTGTGTATGCAAGACAAGTTTGAGCCAACATCCGTCAGAAAAAATCCATGGATTTTGTTGTCGGAATGTCCGATCAATGTCCGACCGTGTGTGCGGGGCATAAGACTGTCTCTTACAGTGGTGTCAGTCAATGGAACACTGACCCTTACATTGGTGGTCAGCGATAGTAAAATTGCCCCTCACTGTTAGTAGTCAGTGGGAGTAACATTGTCTTTTGCATTGAAAAACACAAACCCTCTATAGTGGGATTTTAACGGGTAGAAATAATTAAAATATGTAAAATCAGTCTATACATTTGTATTGATTAAAACACTGTATAATAAAATAAACATATAATGTAGTCATATAACATGTAAAATAGGCGATTTATACAAGAAAACCATATAGTTTGGATGTCGGCTGATAGATTGTGGCGACAGAGAACAAACAAATCAACGCTAGTAAAAAAGACAGCTGCTGCTAAAAGTGAGATACACCAAATAGTACAGAAAAAGAAAACAATAGCAGCGCTAGGATTAACTGAAAGTGAGAATCCCAAATATTGATAATAAATGATTAACATCAGTATTAGACATTAATAGATAAATCACTCCATAAAATTAATTAAGTGAAAAACCTTAATTGTGAGAATATATACTGATATAGAATCAATATCTACCAAGAATTGACTAAAGTGTTCCATAAAAATTAATATTAAGGTTCAAAAATTATAAGTCTATAAATCAAAAAATGTTCAAAAAGTGTTGATAAAGTTTTGAAGTTCATAAATATATTGAAATGATTAAATTGATTCCGTGACAGACCACCACCGTATCCAAAAAGTGACCACCATAAGAAATGCAAGCTTACCAAACAGCAAGCAAGAAAAGCTTGTGACCTCAAACCCGGTCCGGGCCTCTATCCCAAAAACAGGCAAGTGGCTCTGAATCCCATGCTGGTACTAAGGACAGAGCAGATGTCCCAGGGGAATTCAACGTTCACCGGACGACGTGGATAATCACCAAGCTCTCCTGAGCCAAAGACCTTAATACATGGTACAGAACCACTATACCAGTCCAGTCCGGAAGACCTAATATGAATCTGTCAAATCTTCATTGCAGTCTTTGTGTCTTTCAACTCAGATGTCGTCCACATTGAAACACGCTATTGAGCTCCCCGGTCTCTGTCACGGAATAAATTTAGTCATTTCAATATATTTATGAACTTCAACACTTTATCAACACTTTTTGAACATTTTTGACTATTAATTGACTTATAATTTTTGAACCTTAATATTAATTTTTTGGAACACTTTAGTCAATACTTGGTAGATATTGATTCTATATCAGTATATATTCTCACAATTAAGGTGTTTCACTTAATTAATGTTATGGAGTGATTTATCTATTAATGTCTAATACTGATGTTAATCATTTATTATCAATATTTGGGATTCTCACTTTCAGTTAATCCTAGCGCTGCTATTGTTTTCTTTTTCTAAACAAATTAACGAGTTTCGAAAAGTTTCTGTCTATAATCTTCCTCAGGGGTAAGTATGGTTATCAAGATACATTGGTCTATAACAATAAAAAGAAGAGAAAACCCCCTTGGTAAATGGGACTTTGGAAGTGACCAATACACCAAATAGTATCAAAAAAGTATATATTTATTGTGTAAATTTAAACATAATTATAAATTGTCACAATGGACATAGAATTATAACAACATATGAAATAAGCAATTGATACATATACAGACATTGTTTACATTTTGTTTCTGGCTAGGTGCCTTTCTTCAGGGGTTAGTTATAAACAGAGCACAAATGTCTATTGAAAAAAAATATATAAAATTAAAAAGACAGTAAACATAGGTTGAAACAAAAACTGCAGGCAAATATTGATGTAAATATCAAACATATACCAAAGGTATCAATTGTTTGTGTGAAGAGTAAAAATGGAGAGACCTAGAGGGGCCCCCCAAAAAAAGGACAGAGAGACTGGACAGATAGGTCTTGAGTGCTAGACACCTCACAGGCAAAGGACATATTTCAGCGAAGGTCCAAATGGTGATAACTAGGGATGGGCGAACGGTTCGTCCTGAGCATAAGTTCATGCCGAACTTTCGCTGTTCAGACGTTCGACAAACAACCGGACAAACGGGTGGTCGACCGTTTGTTGGCACCCCTGAACCGACCACTATGCATTGTGGCGCTGAACAGTGCAATGCAAGCCGTGAATGGCTGAAGCAGTGAAAGCTTCAGCCAATCAGGACACAGAGCACTATCAGAGTCATGACTGGACACAAAAACTGTCATCATGACTTTATCCAACATGGCTCATTCCCGCCCCACAGTATAAAAGTATTCGTTCAATGGCAGCCATTTTCAGTGTGATTTTGGCATGGAAAAAGATAGAACAGGGCTCTCTTCAGTGCTATTAGTTAGTGTGCTATACTGTGCTACTTTGCTTCAATTGTCAGTGTAGAATATTAGTTTAGTGTCAGTCTAGGAATAGTGTGAGTGTAGGAGGACTATAATTCAGCTTTGCATAGTGTGCAGCTAGAGTAGGGACAGCTCAGATACTTTTACTGTAGTGTAGTGAGACTGTGTTTTGCTTCAATTGTCAGTGTAGAATATTAGTTTAGTGTCAGTCTAGGGATAGTGTGAGTGTAGTGAGGAGGACCATAATTCAGCTTTGCATAGTGTGCAGCTAGAGTAGGGACAGCTCAGATACTTTTACTGTAGTGTAGTGAGACTGTGTCATTCATGCATACATTAGTGTAGAGTAGGGACGGCCCAGACAGTTTCAGTGTAGTATAGGGAGACCGTGTCAGTAATTTTTACATTAGTGTATAGTTAGAGTAAGGACAGTTCAGATAGCGTCAGTGTAGTGACGGTTGAACACCATCTATTTGTTTGCGTTACTGCCAGTTTAACGCCATTTACTTCTGTGTGTGTTACTGCCAGTTTAACGCCATATCATTTTTTGTGCGTTACTGCCAGTTTAACAGCATATAGTTCTGTGTGCGCTACTGCCAGTTTAACGCCATATAGATCTGTGTGTTACTGCCAGTTTAACGGCATATAGTTCTGTGTGCGTTACAGCCAGTTTAACGCCGTATAGTTTTGTGCATTACTGCCATTTTCTTCTGTGTGCGTTACTGCCAGTTTAACGCCATATAGTTTTGTGTGTGTTGCTACCAGTTTAATGCCATATAGTTCTGTGTGCATTACTGCCAGTTTAACAACATATAGTTCTGTGTGCGTTACTGCCAGTTTAACGCCATATAGTTTTGTGCATTACTGACAGTTTAATGCCATTTACTTCTGTGTGCGTTACTGCCAGTTTAACGCCATATAGTTCTATGTGCGTTACTGCCAGTTTAACGCCATATAGTTCTGTGTGCGTTACTGCCAGTTTAACACCATATATAGTTCTGTGTACGTTACTGCCAGTTTAACGCCATATAGTTTTGTGTGTTACTGCCAGTTTAATACCATTTACTCCTGTGTGCGTTATTGCCAGTTTAACGTCATATAGTTCTGTGTGCGTTACTGCCAGTTTAACCCCATATAGTTTTGTGTGCATTGCTGCCAGTTTAACTCCATATAGTTTTGTGTGTGTTACTGCCAGTTTAACGCCATATAGTTCTGTGTGCGTTACTGCCAATTTAACTCCATATAGTTCTGTGTGCGTTACTGCATGTTTAACGCCATATTTTTAATTTATTTATTTATTTCAGGTACTTATATAGCGCCGTCAATTTACGCAGCGCTTTACATATACATTGTACATTCACATCAGTCCCTACCCTCAAGGAGCTTACAATCTAAGGTCCCTAACTCACATTCATACATACTAGGGACAATTTAGACAGGATCTAATTAACCTACCAGCATGTCTTTGGAGTGTGGGAGGAAACCGGAGTACCCCCACACAGGCACAGGGAGAACATGCAAACTCCAAGCAGGTAGTGTCGTGGTTGGGATTCGAACCAGTGACCCTTCTTACTGCTAGGCGAGAGTGCTACCACTACACCACTGTGCCGCCCTATAGTTCTGTGTGCGTTACTGACAGTTTAACACCATTTATAGTTCTGTGTGCGTTACTGCCAGTATAATGCCATATAGTTTTGTGTGTTACTGCCAGTTTAATACCATTTACTTCTGTGTGCGTTATTGCCAGTTTAACGCCATATAGTTTTGTGTGCGTTGCTGCCAGTTTAACTCCATATAGTTTTGTGTGTGTTACTGCCAGTTTAACGCCATATAGTTCTGTGTGCGTTACTGCCAGTTTAACGCCATATAGTTCTGTGTGCATTACTACCAGTTTAACGCCATATAGTTTTGTGCATTACTGCCATTTTAACGCCATTTACTTCTGTGTGCGTTACTGCCAGTTTAACGCCATATAGTTCTGTGTGCGTTACTGCCAGTTTAACAGCATATAGTTCTGTGTGCGCTACTGCCAGTTTAACGCCACATAGCTCTGTGTGTTACTGCCAGTTTAACGGCATATAGTTCTGTGTGTGTTACTGCCAGCTTAACGCCATATAGTTCTGTGTGCGTTACAGCCAGTTTAACGCCGTATAGTTTTGTGCATTACTGCCATTTTCTTCTGTGTGCGTTACTGCCAGTTTAACGCCATATAGTTTTGTGTGTGTTGCTACCAGTTTAATGTCATATAGTTCTGTGTGCGTTACTGCCAGTTTAACACCATATAGTTCTGTGTGCGTTACTGCCAGTTTAACGCCATATAGTTTTGTGCATTACTGACAGTTTAATGCCATTTACTTCTGTGTGCGTTACTGCCAGTTTAACGCCATATAGTTCTATGTGCGTTACTGCCAGTTTAACGCCATATAGTTCTGTGTGCGTTACTGCCAGTTTAACACCATATATAGTTCTGTGTACGTTACTGCCAGTATAACGCCATATAGTTCTGTGTACGTTACTGCCAGTATAATGCCATATAGTTTTGTGTGTTACTGCCAGTTTAATACCATTTACTTCTGTGTGCGTTATTGCCAGTTTAACGCCATATAGTTTTGTGTGGGTTGCTGCCAGTTTAACTCCATATAGTTTTGTGTGTGTTACTGCCAGTTTAACGCCATATAGTTCTGTTTGCGTTACTGCCAATTTAACTCCATATAGTTCTGTGTGCGTTACTGCATGTTTAACGCCATATAGTTCTGTGTGCGTTACTGCCAGTTTAACGCCATTTATAGTTCTGTGTGCGTTACTGCCAGTATAATGCCATATAGTTTTGTGTGTTACTGCCAGTTTAATACCATTTACTTCTGTGTGCGTTATTGCCAGTTTAACGCCATAAAGTTTTGTGTGCGTTGCTGCCAGTTTAACTCCATATAGTTTTGTGTGTGTTACTGCCAGTTTAACGCCATATAGTTCTGTGTGCGTTACTGCCAGTTTAACGCCATATAGTTCTGTGTGCATTACTACCAGTTTAACGCCATATAGTTTTGTGCATTACTGCCATTTTAACGCCATTTACTTCTGTGTGCGTTACTGCCAGTTTAACGCCATATAGTTCTGTGTGCGTTACTGCCAGTTTAACGCCATATAGATCTGTGTGTTACTGCCAGTTTCACGGCATATAGTTCTGTGTGTGTTACTGCCAGTTTAACGCCATATAGTTCTGTGTGCGTTACAGCCAGTTTAACACCGTATAGTTTTGTGCATTACTGCCATTTTCTTCTGTGTGCGTTACTGCCAGTTTAACGCCATATAGTTTTGTGTGTGTTGCTACCAGTTTAATGTCATATAGTTCTGTGTGCGTTACTGCCAGTTTAACACCATATAGTTCTGTGTGCGTTACTGCCAGTTTAACGCCATATAGTTTTGTGCATTACTGACAGTTTAATGCCATTTACTTCTGTGTGCGTTACTGCCAGTTTAACGCCATATAGTTCTATGTGCGTTACTGCCAGTTTAACGCCATATAGTTCTGTGTGAGTTACTGCCAGTTTAACACCATATATAGTTCTGTGTGCGTTACTGCCAGTATAACGCCATATAGTTCTGTGTACGTTACTGCTAGTTTAACTCCATATAGTTTTGTGTGTTACTGCCAGTTTAATACCATTTACTCCTGTGTGCGTTATTGCCAGCTTAACGTCATATAGTTCTGTGTGCGTTACTGCCAGTTTAACCCCATATAGTTTTGTGTGCATTGCTGCCAGTTTAACTCCATATAGTTTTGTGTGTGTTACTGCCAGTTTAACGCCATATAGTTTTGTGTGTGTTACTGCCAGTTTAACGCCATATAGTTCTGTGTGTGTTACTGCCAATTTAACTCCATATAGTTCTGTGTGCGTTACTGCATGTTTAACGCCATATAGTTCTGTGTGCGTTACTGCCAGTTTAACGCCATTTATAGTTCTGTGTGCGTTACTGCCAGTATAATGCCATATAGTTTTGTGTGTTACTGCCAGTTTAATACCATTTACTTCTGTGTGCGTTATTGCCAGTTTAACGCCATATAGTTTTGTGTGCGTTGCTGCCAGTTTAACTCCATATAGTTTTGTGTGTGTTACTGCCAGTTTAACGCCATATAGTTCTGTGTGCATTACTGCCAGTTTAACGCCATATAGTTCTGTGTGCGTTACTACCAGTTTAACGCCATATAGTTTTGTGCATTACTGCCATTTTAACGCCATATCCTTCTGTGTGCGTTACTGCCAGTTTAACGCCATATAGTTCTGAGTGCGTTACTGCCAGTTTAACGCCATATAGTTCTGTGTGTGTGTCAGGGGATGTTATACACAACATCCAATGCAGGTGATCAGGTCGCTGGGCTGCACCAAGGAATCAGGGACAAAATGAGTAAATGAAAAAAAGGTATGTTTATTATTAATGATAAAGACACACGTGTAATCAAGACAGCAAACCAAAAACAAGTAAATAGTGAGAACAGAGCAAACCCCCAAACCCACCTAACTATCTATCTAACTAATATAATACACGAGCAAGGAAATTAACATGAAATAAAAATAAGGCAGGGGCAAAAGCGACAAGGGAACAGAAACCAGGAATAAGGAAGCAGACCGAGGAGCAGGGAATGGGAAACAGGACTCAAGGACAGGATACACAAACGGGGTCCAGGAACAAACAGGAACAGGCTGGAACAAGAGCAGGTACTGGCAAGGACAAAGGCTAGCAGACAAATACTGAAGCACTGAAGCCTAGTTTAGGGCGGGTCTATATAGTCCAGCAGACCCATGACAGGTGTGCTTGATGGCAAGTCTGAAGTCCAGACAGGGAGACACCCGCTGGTGGCCACTGGAATTACACCCTTTTGGTGCTGAATGTAATAGTGCCACCAGCAGGTGAAACTGGAGATGACACCATTCCTGACAGTTCCCCCTCCTAAAGGAGTGGCCTCCGGACACTCCATTCAGCCCTGGGTACAACAGTCCGAGTGGATGCAGAAACACCTTCGCACTTCCAAGGCCAGAGTCTTTTAGTTCACTGGGGGACATGCCATCAGAGACTAAAAATAGGACAAGCACCCCACCACCCGGGTCAGGAAGTTTGGAGATGAAAATTAGCAGGGTAATGGGCAAGAAACCATCGGAGGCAGACCACACAGGAGCATTACATTCAGGCCGGGCAACAGACAGGATTGACACAGCAGCAAGATGGCCATCAGTCAGAAACAGTTTTAGCAGGCACCATGTCATCAGGCTGAGCAGAAAGCAGCGGTACATCACGCTGGGCAGTGGCACATACGCATCGAGCTGGGCAGCAGGCAAAGGCACATCGAGCTGGGCAGCAGGCAAAGGCACACCAAGCTGGGCAACGGCCAGGAACACATTGGGCTGGGCAGCGGACAGGAACACATCGGGCTGGGCAGCGGACAGGAACACATCAGCAGGGGCAGCGGACAGGAACACATCAGCAGGGGCAGCAGATAGGAACACATCAGGCTGGGCAGCAGACAGGAACACATCAGGCCGGAGAGTGGGCACCGGGACATCAGACTAGGCAGCAGGTACTGGAACTTCAGACTGGGCAGCAGGCGTTGGCACATCAGGCAGATCAGCAGGTGCTGGCAGAACAGGCTGCACAGCAGGTGCCTTGGACTGGATAGCAGGTACTGGAACTTCACACTGGGCAGCAGGCACAGGTGCTGGCACATCAGGCAGAACAGCAGATACTGGCACAACAGGCTGAACAGCAGGTACATCAGACTGGATAGCAGGTACTGGAACGTCAAACCGGGCAGCAGGTACTGGAACTTCACACTGGGCAGCAGGCACAGGCGCTGGCACATCAGGCAGAACAGCAGGTACTGGCACAACAGGCTGAACAGCAGGTGCATCGGACTGGATAGCGGGTACTGGAACTTCAAACCGGGCAGCCGGTACTGGAACTTCAGACTGGGCAGCAGACACAGGCGCTGGCACATCAGGCAGAACAGCAGCTGCTGGCACAACAGGCAGAACAACAGGTGCATCGGACTGGATAGCAGGTACTGGAACTTCCAACCAGGCATCCAGTACTGGAACTTCAGACTGGGCAGCAGGCGCTGGCACATCAGGCAAAACAGATGAATCGGACTGGATAGCAGGTACTGAAACTTCAAACCGGGCAGCCGGTACGGGAACTTCAGGCTGGGCAGCAGGCACATCAGACTGGAACATTGACACTGGGATGTTAGACTGGACAACAGGCAGAGACACTGGCACAACAGGCTGAACAGCAGGCATCGGAACAGCAGGCTGGGCAGCATACAGGAACACATCAGGCTGGAACAGATCAGCTGGTGGGGAGGTAGGATTGGATACTGGCATGATGGTATGGGTTGGGAAAAACTTCTGCTTCTTTTTGGTTTAAGCCACTGGGGATTTATAAGTGGGTACAGGGCTGTAGGTAGTGAATGCAGCTGGTATAAGCGAAGAGTGAAAGGATAGCAAAACAGAGGGAGCAGGTTTTGAAGGGAGATTTAGTGGAGCTGATGGAGGCAGCTGAGAAGAAGCAGGAGGGTTAAAGGCAGGGTAGGTGCAACAGGAGGAAAGAGGGTACTGGTATTTCATTGGTAGAAAGGTATATTGGGAGCTAACAGAGGCTGAGTGCAACAGACTTGACCAGGCCTGTATTAATGATTGCACTGAATCGGGTTTGCACTTAGCTTGTCTAAGAGACTGCACTGATTCAATGCATTTTGCAAGCACCTGCTGAGGACAAGCTGAATATTGTTCAAAAAAAAATGCTGAGTCATCCTCCAACAGCCAAACTAAAGATTCTACCTGAGCTGCACTAAAAGGGGGTGTATAGTCATCACCTCCCCCAGCGATATCAGACAGGGCCAACTCAGTACAGATCTTAATTAATGGTTGCACATCTTCAAACAAAAAACTGCCTTGATCAATAAAAACATGAGCTAGGCGGATGCATTCTAACAATTGTTCCCTAGTGTATTTAGCCAATGTCTGATAACAAATGTCTCTGTCATCAGTTGCCAGGAGCAATAAATACAAAATACTTTCAAAGTGCATCTTTCAACAATAGCTGGGGCTCAGGCCCCAATTCCCAGGTGCAACCGATCTGATTGTATGGCTTCAGAATTCTGTCAGGGGATGCTATACACAACATCCAATGCAGGTGATCAGATCGCTGGGCTGCACCAAGGAATCAGGGACAAACGAGTAAATGAAAAAAAAGGTATGTTTATTGCTAATGATAAAGACACATGTGTAATCAAGACAGCAAACCAAAAACAAGTAAATAGTGAGAACACAGCAAACCCCCAAACCCACCTAACTATCTATCTGACTAATATAATACACGAGCAAGGAAATAAACATGAAATAAAAATAAGGCAGGGGCAAAAGTGACAAGGGAACAGAAACCAGGAATAAGGAAGCAGACCAAGGAGCAGGGAACGGGAAACAGGACTCAAGGACAGGATACACAAACGGGGTCCAGGAACAGGCTGGAACAAGAGCAGGTACTGGCAAGGACAAAGGCTAGCAGACAAATACTGAAGCCTAGTTTAGGGCGGGTCTATATAGCCCAGCAGACCCATGACAGGTGTGCTTGATGGCAAGTCTGAAGTCCAGGCAGGGAGACACCCGCTGGTGGCCACTGGAATTACACCCTTTTGGTGCTGAATGTAATAGTGCCACCAGCAGGTGAAACAGGAGATGACACCGTTCCTGACAGTGCGTTACTGCCAGTTTAACGACCTTGTGCGTTACTGCCAGTTTAATGCCATATAGTTCTGTGTGTGTTACTGCCAGTTTAATGCCTTATAGTTTTGTGCATTACTGCCATTTTAACGCCATTTACTTCTGTGTGCGTTACTGCCAGTTTAACGCCATATAGTTTTGTGTGCGTTAATACCAGTTTAATACTATATAGTTCTGTGTGCGTTACTGCCAGTTTCAACACCATATAGTTCTGTGTGCATTACTGCCAGTTTAACACCATTTACTTCTCTGTGTGTTATTGCCAGTTTAACGCCATATAGTTTTGTGCGTTACTGCCAGTTTAACGCCATTTACTTCTGTGTGCGTTACTGCAGTTTAATGCCGTATTGTTCTGTGTGCGTTACTGCCAGTTTAATGCCATATATAGTTCTGTGTACGTTACTGCCAGTTTAACACCATATACAGTGGGAAAGTATTCAGACCCCCTTAAATTTTTCACTCTTTGTTATATTGCAGCCATTGCTAAAGTTCATTTTTTTCCTCATTAATGTACACACAGCACCCCATATTGACAGAAAAACACAGAATTGTTGACATTTTTGCAGATTTATTAAAAAAGAAAAACTGAAATATCACATGGTCCCAAGTATTCAGACCCTTTGCTCAGTATTTAGTACAAGCATCCTTTTGATCTAATACAGCCATAAGTATTTTTGGGAAAGATGCAACAAGTTTTTCATACCTGGATTTGGGGATCCTCTGCCATTCCTCCTTGCAGATCCTCTCCAGTTCTGTCAGGTTGGATGGTAAATGTTGGTGGACATCCATTTTTAGGTCTCTCCAGAGGTGCTCAATTGGGTTTAAATCAGGGCTCTGGCTGGGCCTTTTACGAACAGTCACGGAGTTATTGTGAAGCCACTCCTTTGTTATTTTAGCTGTGTGCTTAGGGTCATTGTCTTGTTGGAAGGTAAACCTTTGGCCCAGTCTGAGGTCCTGAGCACTCTGGAGAAGGTTATCGTCCAGGATATCCCTGTACTTGGCCGCATTCATCTTTCCCTCGATTGAAACCAGTCTTCCTGTCCCTGCAGCTGAAAAATACCCCCACAGCATGATGCTGCCACCACCATGCTTCACTGTTGGCACTGTATTGGACAGGTGATGAGCAGTACCTGGTTTTATCCACACATGCCACTTAGAATTAAGGCCAAAAAGTTCTATCTTGGGCTCATAAGACCAAAGAATCCTATTTCTCACCATCTTGGAGTCCTTCAAGTGTTTTTTAGCAAACTCCATGCGGCTTTCATGTGTCTTGCACTGAGGAGGGGCTTCCGTCGGGCCACTCTGCCATAAAGCCCCGACTGGTGGAGGGCTACAGTGACGGTCGACTTTCTACAACTTTCTCCCATCTCCCGACTGCATCTCTGGAGCTCAGCAACAGTGACCTTTGGGTTCTTCTTTACCTCTCTCACCAAGGCTCTTCTCCCCCGATAGCTCAGTTTGGCCAGACGGCCAGCTCTAGAAAGGGTTCTGGTCGTCTTCCATTTAGGGATTATTGAGGCCACTGTGCTCTTGGGAACCTTAAGTGCAGCAGAAATTTTTTGTAACCTTGGCCAGATCTGTGCCTTGCCACAATTCTGTTTTTGAGCTCTTCAGGCAGTTCCTTTGACCTCATGATTCTCATTTGCTCTGTCAGGCACTGTGAGCTGTAAATCTGCAAAAATGTCAACAATTCTGTGTTTTTCTGTCAATATTGGGTGTTGTGTGTACATTAATGAGGAAAAAAATTTACTTAAATGATTTTAGCAAATGGCTGCAATATAACAAAGAGTAAAAAATTTAAGGGGGTCTGAATACTTTCCGTCTCCACTGTAGTTTTGTGCGTTACTGCCAGTTTAATGCCATTTACTTCTGTATGCGTTATTGCCAGTTTAACGCATATAGTTCTGTGTGCGTTACTGCCAGTTTAACGCCATATAGTTTTTTGTGCGTTACTGCCAGTTTAACACCATATAGTTTTGTGTGCGTTACTGCCAGTTTAACGCCATATAGTTCTGTGTGCGTTACTGCCAGTTTAACACCATATATAATTCTGTGTGTGTTACTGCCAGTTTAATGCCATATAGTTCTGTGTACGTTACTGCCAATTTAAAACCATATAGTTTTGTGCGTTACTGCCAGTTTAATGCCATATAGTTCTGTGTGCGTTACTGCCAGTTTAACGCCATATAGTTTTGTGTGCATTACTGCCAGTTTAACACCATATAGTTTGTGTGTGTTTCTGACAGTTTAACGCCATATAGTTCTGTGTGCGTTACTGCCGGTTTAACGACATATAGTTCTGTGTGCATTACTGCCAGTTTAACGCCATATAGTTCTGTTTGTTAATGCCAGTTTAACACCATATAGTTTTGTGTGCGTTACTGACTTCTGGCAAAGTGCACCCATTTACATGTCTGTGCAAACTGTTGGCGCTATATAAATCCTGAATAATAATAATAATGTCTTTTTATGACTATTAATGTGGTAGTCAGTTGAAGTAATACTGTCATTTCCATTGGTGGTCAATGGTAGTCAGTAGAAGCAAGATTGTTCTTTATATTTGTAGTAAGTGGGAATAAGATTATCCATTACTTTTGTGGTCAGTAAGAGAAAGACTGTTCCTTATAGTGGCAGTCAATGGAAGCAAGACTGTTCCTTATATTGGCAGTCAGTAGGAGCAAGACTGTCCTTTATATTGGTAGTCAATGGGAGTAAGACTGACCCTTTGGTAGTCAGTGGGATCAACATAGCCCCTTACATTGGTGGACAGTGGGAGTAAGACTGTCCCTTTATATTGGTAGACAGTGGGAGTAAGACAGTCCCTTATAATGGTCCCTTAAAATGGAGTAGCTAGGAGGAACACTGACTCTTACATTGGCAGTGAGTGATAGGAAAATTGCCCCTTACATTGATGTCAGTAGAAGAGACACTGGCTCTTAAACTGCTGGTGATTGAGAAAATGTCCTATATAAAAGAACTCAGTGCTTACTTATCTGAGAGATGGAATGGCATGCTTTGTGCACCATGCAACCAACTTTGGCTCTGACAGAATATGGCACTGGAACAATACAGGCACTGTGAAGTGGTGCAGGCATGCTGTGGGTCGCTGACGTGGGGCATGAACCAGGGGACATGGTCCCAGTTGCCTGTGTTTAACTACAAAACTAGACAGGAGAGCATTTTAAATCATTTAACCTCCCTGACGGTATGATTATTTCATATTTTTGATGCTGAAAGTGGTACAATTATTTTGCATGGAAATTTGGCGTTTTATCTTGTAGGCCTGTAATTCTTAGGAATAACTCACTTAAATCTGTCCAAACCAGAGTCTAGTAGACATCTCGGGTATGATAAAGTTTGAAACACGAAATCATAAATTATAATATAATAAATAACTATAAATAATTATACCAAATAATAATATAGTAATAATAAAAATTATTCAATAATCTAATCAAATCAAAAAAACTAAAATTTGCTCAGTTGCAGAATTGTCACTGTCATTGCTTTTCAGTGTTTGATGACGGATCTCCCCACAAATCACTATCGCTCAATTCTGCGAGTGATTCTAATTTATTATCGCAATCTCCAGTTTCCAGGCAGAAAGAACAGTTTTTATAATATAAAACTGCATGCAGTGCACTGGAGACGCCATTAGGGACAAAAGGGTTGTGAAATTATTTCATACAGTAATGTAATCTGTAAGATTACAGTATACTGTATGTATTGTGTGTGTTTCACTTTTTGAATTTGGCGCCGTTCTCCATCCCCGTGCGTCGCAACGCTCGCAGGGAACGGAGCTCGAACGGAGCGGAGGACAAGCTGCTCACACTGCGGGGAGACATCGCAGGATCCTGGGGACAAGGTAAGTAAGCTCTTCCTGGATCCTGCAATGCGATCCCGAGTCTGGTTCGGGATTACCGCTTTTGGTTCTGAAATTCCACCCCGAGCCGCCAGGGAGGTTAAAGGCGCAGGCTCTGGGCCTGTCATTTTGATCTTGTCTTCTTTAGCCTCTAAAGGCCCGTACACACGATCAGACTTTTTGACAACAAACATGCAAATTAGCTGTTTTGGAGCAAAATCCGACTGTGTGTACGCTCCATCGGACAAACTTTTTCTGTTTCCATCGGACTTTTGTTGGCTGTATGAACGGACAAACTTTCCGGCAGCAAAAGTCCGATGGAGCATAGTCCAATTGTGTGTACACAAAGGCATCGGACTTTTGTACAAACTACAGTACGCGGCCGCGAGAATGGTTCTCGGCGACGGGGTACTGTACATCTCGTGCTGGCTGCAATGGGAAAAACACATTTTCCTATTTCGATGAGCGCGAGAGGGAATTCCCCTCTGGGGGCATGCCAGGCCCTAAGGTCTGGTATGGATTTTAAGGGGAACCCCCTATGCCGAAGAAACGGCGTGGAGGTCCCCCCCAAAATCCATACCAGACCCTTATCCGAGCACGCAGCCCGGCCGGTCAGGAAAGGAGGTGGGGACGAGCGAGCGCCCCCCCTCCTGAGCCATACCAGGCCGCATGCCCTCAACATGGGGGGTGGGTGCTTTGGGGGAGGGGGCGCCCTGCAGCCCCCCACCCCAAAGCACCTTGTCCCCATGTTGATGAGGACAAGGGCCTCTTCCTGACAACCCTGGCCGTTGGTTTCGGGGTCTGCGGGCGGGGGGCTTATCGGAATCCGGGAGCCCCCTTTAATAAGGGGGCCCCCAGATCCCGGTCCCCCACCCAATGTGAATGATGGTACCCCTACCCATTCTTCTAGGGAAAAAAGTGTCAATAAAAAAAAAAACACACTATACAGGTTTTAAAGTAATTTATTAGGCAGCTCCAGGGGTCTTCTTCCGACTTCGGGGGTGTCTCAGGCCTTTTCTCCCTCTCTCCGGTGTCGTCTCCGCGCTCTCTGGTTCTTCTCCGGTGCCTTCTTCCTTCTGCCGGGCTCCTCCGCTATCTTCTGCTCTTTTGCCGCTCTTTTGCTAGCGGAGGAGCCCAGACATCTGGATCGTCTTCTTCCCTCTTCTCTTCCAGAGATGTTGACACGATGCTCTCTCTGACTGTAATGCTGTCTGTGCGCTCTATGACTTAGATAGGCGGTGACCCCGCCCCCTATGACATCACAGTCCCGGGGCATGCTGAGACTGTGAGGTCATAAGGGGGCGTGGTCATAGGATGACATGACCACGCCCCTTATGACCTCACAGTCCCAGCATGCCCTGGGACTGTGATGTCATAGGGGGGTGGGGTCACCGCCTATATAAGTCATAGCAGAGCGCACAGACAGCATTACAGTCGGAGAGAGCGTCATGTCAACATCTCTGGAAGAGAAGAGGGAAGAAGACGATCCAGATGTCCGGGCTCCTCCGCTAGCAAAAGAGCGGCAAAAGAGCAGAAGATAGCGGAGGAGCCCGGCAGAAGGAAGAAGGCACCGGAGAAGAACCAGAGAGTTGCGGAGACGACACCGGAGAGAGGGAGAAGAGGCCTGAGACACCCCCAAAGTCGGAAGAAGACCCCCGAAGTTGGAAGAAGACCCCTGGAGCTGCCTAATAAATTACTTTTAAAACCTGTGTAGTTTGGTTTTGTTATTGACACTTTTTTCCCTAGGTGAATGGGTACCATGTATCCCATACTCATTCACATTGGGTGGGGGGCCGGGATCTGGGGGCCCCCTTATTAAAGGGGGCTCCCGGATTCCGATAAGCCCCCTGCCCGCAGACCCCGACAACCAAGGGCCAGGGTTGTCGGGAAGAGGCCCTTGTCCTCATCAACATGGGGACAAGGTGCTTTGGGGTGAGGGGGCCGCAGGGCGCCCCCTCCCCCAAAGCACCCACCCCCCATGTTGAGGGCATGCGGCCTGGTACGGCTCAGGAGGGGGGGTGCTGGCTCGTCCTCACCCCCTTTCCTGACCGGCTGGGCTGCGTGCTCGGATAAGGGTCTGGTGTGGATTTTGGGGGGACCCCCATGCTGTTTTTTCGGCGTAGGGGTTCCCTTTAAAATCCATACCAGACCTAAGGGCCTGGTATGCTCCTGGAGGGGAACCCATGCCGGTTTTTTACTTAAAATTTGGTGTGGAGTTCCCCCTCAAGATTCATACCAAACACAGTGCCTGGCATTGGCGGGGATCCAACTCGGATCCCCACACCAGTGTGAACCCGGCTCGCAAGGTGTCAATCTCGCCAATAAAAGTGGCGAGATTGACAAAATATCAGACAACAATACAGAAGTTGACCAAAGGGTGGTGGTAAAGAGCTAAAAAAAACACGTGATTTGGTGAAAGTTGGCTGGAAAAGTCCTGCCGTCTGTATGCAATACAAACTTCTGGCCAACGCCCTTTGTACAAAAATCCAAGGGAAAGTTTGTACAAAGTCATATCATGTGTATGGGGCTTAAGAGTCATGCCTGCGATTGCCAGGGTCTTGCATTGTATCATGGGACTTTTAGTTTCACCACAGCTGGAGGGCTGAGGTTGCCTACCCTTGGTTAACATGTTTGTCATGGGTCAGTGACTCACAAGGTATCGACGCCAGGATCTGTATAGTATGACCGCTCTGGCACCTGTTAGCAACAAAATTGGCAATAACATCTCCCATATTTCTGTCATCACAGGTTCATGTTAAACCACCTGGGCGTTCAGAACCACAGAACATGAACTGTTGATAAAGTTTGAGGACAGCTTTAGACCCATGTAACAGAATATTTTTTCTCAAAGACTTCTGGAACTTCTTTTATGCCATATTTTTCCCTTTTAGCAGTCAATTGTGGCCTTGTTGTTGTTTTGGTTTCAAATTCAGACTTGCTTTTTTTCCCCATTGCCCTGTAGCTGAAATCATATTCTCTTTAAACATACATTTTGTGCCTGACACCCAGGGCGCTGTGTCAGGACAACAAATCTTCAAACAGGTTTAAACAGTGAGAGTCTGTACGAGTGGACTCATTATTTTTTAATTTGCTCCTAAATGTATCACCTCTCTCTCCGCTCTTCACTAAATATTTCAATTTCCTTGGAATGACTTGCAAATTATAATTTTTTTCCCTTTTTTTTGTGGTTGTTTGTAAATGGTTTCCTCACCTGAACCCTCCTGTGACTGAGAATTATGTAAAATATTCCTCTTGCTCACGGCGCAGTTAACAAGCAGGTCAAAACCAATTTGGCAGCTGTTGTTTAGTAAATATTTATTAAGGCATCTCTTTAAGGAGGGAACATTGGTAAATCGCAGAACATTTCTTGTGATTAAAACTAGCTACTGCTTTGATTTTAATATAACGTTTTTGTGGCCACTCATATGCCGCGTACACACGATCGGACATTCTGACAACAAAATCCTGGATTGATTTCCGACGGATGTTGGCTCAAACTTGTCTTGCATACACACGGTCGCACAAATGTTGTTGGAAATTCCGAACGTCAAGAAAGCGGTGACGTACAACGCGTACGACGAGCCGAGAAAAATGAAATTCAATAGCTAGTGCAGCTATTCTGCTTGATTCTAAGCATACATCGAATTTTGTGCTTTGGAATTGTGTACACACGATCGGAATTTATGACAATGGATTTTGTTGTCGGAAAATTTAAGAACCAGCTCTCAAATTTTTGTTGTCGGAAATTCCAACAACAAATGTCTAATGGTGCCTACACACGGTCGGAATTTCCGACAACAAGCTCACATCGAACATTTGTTGTCGGAAATTCCGACCGTGTGTACGCGGCAATACATTACTGGAAATATTTAAAGGTACACATAATTCAGACTAAATAACGAATCTTGAGATGCATACAGGTAAAATTGCAGGCTTGCTGAGTGGTCGGGTCTCAGACATTGCTGTACTACACCAGTCCACCTTTCTCCTTTTATTATATAAAACCTGTTGCTCCTGAAACACATCTGCTGGTGATGCTGAAACACCCTTGTTGCATCTTGTAGCCATCAATCAAATTTAAAGTAAAATTACAGGTTCTGGTGCACTTTAAATAATTTGTCTGGGCCGAGATGGAATACAAGGCTTCCACCGATTGACCAAGGTGAGGCGGGTGGATGATGTCTCAATTTCGACCTCAGCCAATCAGAGGCATCTTTGTATTCATTGATTAAAATACAAGACTTCTCCTGAAAGCGAAGAAGCCCTCAGCCCGACTCTTTATAGTGTTACTAAACCCAGGACTCTGCATTCACTATATCTGGTCTATCACAGTACACAGTACATGGAAATGCAATTATTTTAGTAAATATAAACTGCTAAATACCTTTTCTCATCAGTAGTATATAGCAGTCTTGTGACTTCTATCAGTGTCCAGCCAAGCACTGGTTAAAGCTTGTAGGAGGAGTTTTCTGACTGTCCTATGAGACTGCAAGACCCCTGACCTTCTGTCTGGACCGTGCTGATTGGCCCTCTGCTGATCACATGCACTCTCCCAAGAAAAAAAAAAACCTGTCTAGCAATACACAACAAACTGAGCATGTGCAGCCTGACTCCATAGGCTCTGTGTTATCAGTAAAATATTAGGGGACAGTGGAAGGAAGGGAGGATCTGTGCATACAGGATCAAACAGCCTTTTTACACAATGCAGAGGATTGACCCCTTAGGTTCCACAGTGAGTATAACAAACATGCTTTACTGCAAATACAGACTGGTTTTACTGTTGCGGATTTAGTAACACTTTAATTCCAGCATCAGACCGGAAGTTACCTTTACTGCTGCCAGAAGAAGCTAATGCTACTACAGTATATTACAGTGCACATGGCAGCTGCATTTTTAATAAAAAAAATATAAAATTTTGGCCACCTTGGCCCAAATGATCAATTGAACCGCTTGCCGACTGCCCCATAGCACATTTACTGCTACAGGGCAGCTGCACTGCACAGGATCATGTATATATACGTGATCCCGCACTTCCGGGGTATCGGGCACGTTTGCGCGCCGCTGGCAGCTCACTCCTGCGGTGATTTTACACAGCAGGATCCGTGGACCTGATGTCCGCCGACACCTACTGATTGTTTGGTACACAGGCAGAACGGCAGTCTGCCTATGTTAACAAGGCAGGTTGCCGTTCTGTCAGTAGAGAAGGCATGAATCCTGTGTTCCTGTAAAGCAGGAACACCAATTTATGCCTTCCACCAGTAAAAGCACCTCCCCCACTACACTGAATCACCAGCTAGGCACACATTTAACCCCTTGATCGCCCCTGATGTTAACTCCTTCCCAGCCAGTGTCATTAATACAGTAACAGTGCATATTTTTAGCACTGATAAACTGTAATAATGTCACTGGTCCCCGAAATAGTGTCAAAAGTGTAAGCTAGGTGTCCGATTTATCCACTGCAATATCGCAGTCCCGCTATAAGTCGCTGTTTGCCACCACTACTAGTAAAAGAAATTAAATAAATAAAAATTCCATAAATATATCTCATAGTTTGTAGACGCTATAACTTTTGTGCAAACCAATCAGTATACGCTTATTGGGATTTTTTTGTCAAAAACATGTAGCAGAATAATATTGGCCTAAATTGATAAAGAAATTTTGATTTTATATATTTTTCTATGGGATATGTTTTATAGCAGAAAGTAAAAAATATTATTTTTTCAAAATTTGTCGCTCGTTTTTTGTTTATAGCGCAAAAAATAAAAACCACGGAGGTGATCAAATAACACCAAAAGAAAGCTCTATTTGTGGGAAAAAAAGGACATACATTTTATTTAGGTAAAGTGTCGCACGACCACGCAATTGTCAACTAAAGTAACGCAGTGCCGTATCGCATAAAATGGCCTGGTCAGGAAGGGGGGGGGGGGGGATCTTCCAGGGGTGAAGTGGTTAGAGTGTATTAAAACCTGGAATTCCACTTCATTCCTGCCTTGCACATTTGAATGTGATTGGAGGTAAAGGTAGCACAAAGAGATGACGGTACCTGGATTAGACTTTAGGAATTACATTTTTGCTGCCCCCTACTGATCCTCTATGTAACTGCGTGTGTGTTTATTACATATAACTCAGATTAAGGGCTTCTGCTTTCCTCTCATCAATGCCAAACATGCTGATGTTTTCTACTTTTCAAACTTGCCCTAAGTTGTGTGTTTGTATCACTATGGTATGGACATTTAAAGAAAACCTGTACCGAGAGAAAAATGAAGGCTACTACTGTGGACTTTCCCTTCTGAAGGTATGAGCTGCCTGGCTGTTATACTGAACAAGTGAGACCAGAGCAGGAGCAGGAATTCTGACATCACTTGCTTTTTTTCTAATCTGCATGCTTGTTCCAGGTCAGTTGCTAATAAAGTGGAGAAAAGCCTAATGCCGCGTACACGATCAGATTTTCCGACAACAAATGTTGGATGTGAGCTTGTTGGCGGAAAGTCCGACCGTGTGTACGCTCCATCAAACATTTGTTGGCGGGCTTTCCGCCAACAAATGTTGGCTAGCAGGTTCTCAAATTTTCCAGCAATAAATTTTTGTTGTTGGACTTTCTGATTGTGTGTACACAAGTCCGTCGCATAAAAGTCCACGCATGCTCGGAATCAAGTACGAGCCGGAAGCGCTCAGTCTTGTAAAACTAGCGTTCGTAATGGAGATATCACATGATTATAGAACTTCCTTTTTATCGTCTTGCCGCACGTCTTGTACGTCACTACGTTCGTAATTGTTGGGCAACATTTGTGTGAACGTGTGTATGCAAGACAAGTTGGAGCAAACAACCTTCGAACAAAATTCCACGGTTTTGTGGTCGGAAAGTCTGATCGTGTGTACAGGGTATAACTCTAATGCCGCGTACACACGGTGGGGAAATGTTCGATGTGAGCTTGTTGTCGGAATGTCCGACCGTGTCTATGCTCCATTGAACATTTGCTGTCAGAAATTCCACCAACAAATGTTTGCCAGCAGGTTCTCAAATTTTCAGCCAACAAAACTTGTTGTCGGAAAGTCCATTCGTGTGTACACAAGTCCGTCGCACAAAAGTTCACGCATGCTCTGAATCAAGCAGAAGGAGCTGCACTGGCTATTGAACTTTCTTTTTCTCGGCTCGTCGTACGTGTTGTACGTCACCGCGTTCTCACATTCAGAATTTTGGGCCAACATTTGTGTGACCATTTGTATGCAAGACAAGTTTGAGCCAACATCCTTCGGAAAAAAATCCACGGTTTTGTTGGCGGAAAGTCTGATCGTGTGTACGCGGCATAACAATTCTTAAAAACTTTCCTCCCCCCTCCTACCTATCCTGCATACCCTATATAAAAAAAAATGTTTACTTTCTTTTTTTTAATCCAGTCTAGTTTAGCCACATGATCAGTGGCGGCCCATCCATTAGGGGCGCATTGGGTGCCCCCCCCCCCCATCCAATGCATCCGCTCCCCTTAATTTACATGCGGGGCACCGGACGCATGGAATCCAATAGGGTTTTTTTTTTTAAGCACATGAATAGAGCCAGAGGCTCTAATAAGCTTCAAAAAAGGGTGGGTTTGGGGCACAGAGCACTGAGCCCTGAGCCCACCCAGTTGTGTGACAATAACGAATGAATATTTGCTATTGTCACACTGATTCTCCTCCCAGCCAATCAGGAAGTGGGTCGTGAGACCTGTTTCCCGATTGGCCGAAAGAAGAAGCGTTCCAATTGGCCTAGGAGGAGGAGGGAGGAGACCATGGCCAAAGGAGACACATGGACGGGGGAGACGCAGGGGAAACCCGACCGACCCGCCAGCTGCCACTGTGACTCTAGGATCGCTCACCTGTAGCGGCTCAACCATCCAGCATTCAGCACTCCCCGGCTCGCACAGGGGAGGGAGGAGGAGGAGAGATCGGAGTCATCCCAGGCAGGACATCTGCCTCCTAAGGTAAAGAGGCCGTTCGTCTCCCTTTCCTGGTGTTGCTGGTGTTCCCCACATTCTTGTCTATCTCTGGGGGGGGGCATGTTGGTCTGCTGCCCCCCCCCCCCCCCCCTATCGAATTATTGAGCACCAGCTGCCACTGCATATGATCTTGTAGTTTCGGCTTCCCAGTGTCAGAGAGCAGATGCTGCAGGGGAGCGGAGGGAGCGCAGACAACAGCCGGCCATGGAAGTCTATGGGTGATGTCACGGCAATGGGAATTCACAGTCATTATCAAGTGCTCCTTTATACAGGGGGGGTCAGAGCTGCTGAATCACCTGACCAGACTGGACCAGAATCAAAACAAGATATATACACACTTATATACTACTACTTTGAAGAAAAAAAAAAAGAATATTATAAAAACAGACAACTAACCAAGGGGTTACAATTATAAAAATATTTTCTGTAAACTGTAGGCTGCTCTGGGGCAAGGACTGTTCAGTGATCTTTGTAGAGCACTCTGTATATTGGTGATGTTGGTGCTAATCTAAATTAAAAATAATTAATTACACCTGTCCTTAGAAAAATATGTTGGCTGCTATAGCTGACCTCCTTCTAAAACCTCTGCTTGCCTGTTGTGTCCACCCTCAATACTTACTGCTTACCCTGTAGTAAATAAAGTTAGAGAGAGGTCAGTAGGATTCACTCATGGCACAGTGTGGAAGCAGTGGGTGAAGGCTGATTTTTGTATTTACAGGGAGGAAGGCAAATGCGTGGAAGGAATTTTGGAAATCTTTGACATGCTACTGGCTACAACTTCAAGATTTCGAGAGCTAAAACTGCAACACAGAGAGTACCTTTGCCTGAAGGTCATGATCCTGCTGAATTCTAGTGAGTAAGGGTCCACCATACTGTAGATTGTGTCTGTAGCCCTACCCCCATAGGAACCACTGGATAGGATGGGTCCTCTGTTCTTTGCCTCAACCTTCTCAAGAACCTCAGCCACTCTGACACGCCAGGTTGAGTGTACAAACATATAATATCACAGGAAATCCCTGAAAGTAATACTTTGTACCCAATAGTAGTGCTATATCAAAGAAAACAGGCACCAAATCAGGCAGTAAAGGCAAACTTAATATATTGTCACCCAATATGGTTAGGAACTAGGCAAGCAAAAAATTAATTAACGATGGTAATAACACAATTTGGCATACAACATGGTTTAACAATAAGGACTAGGCATAGAATGACATTTGGAGTCCAGATCACCATAAACAGTGGCAAGGCCACCTCAAGTACAGCAGTGAGCAGTAGTAAAGTTGAACACACCTAGTGCTGGAACTATACTGCCAGAGCTCATTTATGGTAGCAGTGCTAGTCCTAAACCAACTAAGTATGCACTATTCAAAAGAAAAGGAGGATGGTAGCGGTAGGGGCAGGAGAACAAAGAGGGCTTGCAGAATTATTATTACAGGAGAGGAAGTCCTTTGAGATGTTTTTCTGCCGGCTATTGTTAGGACTCTTTAACGACATCTTTGCACTTAACAACAGTCCCAGGTAACCTGCATGCAGTATAATCTCAGCAGCAGTGCAAGGTAAATGGGGTGCAGATGTGGTAAAGGTTCAGTATAATGCAGTATAGGGATTGTATAGGTTGAGTCTAGGTCTGGAATAAGTGCAGTATAGGATGCGGTATGGGTGCTGTATGGATTGAGTACACTTGATGTCTTGCTCTCAGTGGCTCAGTCTCTGCTAGCAGTGTCAATAAGAGGTGGATATCTCTCTCACAAGTTGCTAGGATGCTGCTGTGGATGCTTACTGTAGAAGGGGGCCCCCTCAATCTTTTCCTGAAAGCCACTGGTGATCAGCTGTGGGAAGCGGAGGATGAGTGGATGCTCCAACCTCTCTGCAGAAGCGGTGAAGGATCTCTGTGGGCGGTGCTGGGTTCCCCTGGGTGTCCTCACTCATAGTCTCAGGCTCGCAACCCCACTGGCAGGTGAATACTCAGATAGAGATGCTCTGCTCTCCCTCTCTCCTCGGCGCCAAGAGGAAGATATTCTCCCCATTAACTTGTTGGGTGCCAAGTGTGGGTTACACAGGAGGCCTACCCTGGGGTGGGCTCTTCTGGGCTACACCAGGTGGCAAGAAGGGTCAGTTGTTATAACAGAGGGATTACACCTTGCCTGAAGGCGTGCTCATCAGTGTCAGGACCAAACAAGGGCTGCAGTCATGTGAAAGTCAAACATTAAGGCAGTCCTCCAACTAAGAGATGAGCCGCTTGTGTGTAGTTACAGTTCTTCTAAGGATAGCGTCCCGTATTCTACACACTTGAATAGGTGCTTGTGCTGCATTTGGGGGAACAGGCATAGCCTATGCCCACTCCACCAGTCAGCGTACCCAACTCCTGGTAACAGAATGGGGTCCCGCAGAGCACATAGCACGGACCCCATACATGCTCACTTAACATTTGTTCCTCCATACACAGTGATCAGGCCGTAACTTTCTGTAACTCGAATGCGCTCCTGGAGACCGACAGAAACAGACAGCTAGGGAGGGAGCCATAACACCGGACCCCCTCGCTACTGGAGAACCTGTCACCTTACTAGGTACCATGCCAACAACTGGTTGCAGTTAACCTTTTGTTGCTGTGATGTTACTAGAATCTTTGGTGTGCAGTAGTAGACTCAGAAGCTTGTGTGTGTGCGCAAGAACCCCATGTGCATGTCTTGAGTAACTTCAGACCAGGCTTTGTGCGGTTGACAGCTTTAACTAGAGATTCAGCATGATAAACACAACATGGCAGAACATCCTTTCCCTATCTAACACTAATAGTGGCTGCCCCAGGGTATCTGTATAGGTAAAGTCCTTGTGGGTAAAGTCCATAGCTGGCAAGACTCGCAACCTGCCTACATGTGATTGCTGTGAGAGCTAATCACAGTGATCATATGTCCACTACATGGCCTCCCAGTGTTAAAGCACACTTAAGGTAGGCAGGAATCCGTAGCAAAGTTTCCTGGTTTGTTACCTGCCATTAACCGCAGGTTGATCATGCTGCTTTAAATTGCAAAGCAGTGGCTTAATGTTGTCAGCCTGCTGCAGGAAGTGATGTTCCTGGCAGGACCTTAAGGTATGAAACATTGTAATAGATTCACAAACAATAATCTGCTTTACTTTACTAAAACTGTATACTGTGAGGCATGATGCCAAACCATACTGAAAAATAGATTTAGGCTTTCCATACATTTGGGAGCTTCTATACATAAATAAATGTAGCATGCTTTCAGGAGCATTCAACTTGCATTTCAGATGTGTATGAGATGCCTCTGAGTCGCCTCTGAGCTGAGCAAAAACCCACACAGACCTAAATAGGTCTGTTTTATAAGTATACTAGCAAATAGTATACCTGCACCCCATAATGGTGCCCAGTGTTAAATATTATGATGCCCTATGTGTATTATATCCAAAACTAAAAAAATTACAGTTCTTTATAATATTGTAAGCCATTTTTGCTTTGTATTGCTCATAGACATGTTCCCACTATCAAGTTCTGAGGAGGAATCGGACAGCAGCAGGAAACTGCACCACCTCTTAAACACAGTCACTGATGGACTGGTCTGGGTCATAGCCAAGAGTGGAATTCCCTTCCGGCAGCAGTCCTCCCGCTTGGCCAACTTACTGATGCTGCTTTCCCATGTGCGGCATGCCAGGTACAATCACACAGTTCATACAAACCCTCAATGTGAGCCCTGTAAAACACACACAGGAAGGGGTGAATTGACAAGGGAGCATTACTTTGGGAGAGATGAACAAGATTGACCTTTTCCTTAAAGTGCACCAACCAGCCAGCCCCAGCTATTTATACTTGCCTTTTGTTTGCTGCCTAATTTGCTTGCTGAAGCCAAGTCAAAACAGTCCCATGTAAGCTGCAAGTCAGTATGACTTCTATCCCCATGTGAAAGAACCCATCCTTACCGGGGATAGTGAATGAAAGGTAAATATGTTAGTGGGTGGTCATTTAAGTGTACCTGTTACTTTACCTTGACTTGAATAGGCATTTTAATCAATTAAACTGCCCATACATGGATAGACATTTGGCTGGTTCAGCAGGAACTGGTCAAATTTTGATTCATATATGGCCACTGTGGTTGAAACAGAAGTTGATCTATCATACACAAATACTAGGACCAATTTAGACAGGGGCCATTTAACCTACTTGCATTTCTTTGGAGTGTGGGAGAACACCCATGCAAGCACAGCACACTCCCCTACAGATAGTGTCCAAGCCAAGATTCAAACAAGGGATCCCAGTGCTTCAAGGCATAAATACAACCACTAAACCACTGCACTGCCCTAAACATTAATAAACATGTGAAATAGTGTAAGTACTTTGTTAAAGCGATTGTAAAGAAAAAACATTTTTTGTATAACAAATATCTCTATACTTACCTACTCTGAGCAATGGCATTACACAGAGCGGCCCCGAACCTCCTCTTCTTGAGTCCCCCACTGGCACTCCTGGCTCCTCCTCTCTGTCCAATGCCCCCATGGGAAGCTCCTTCCCATGGGGGCACTTGCATGTGCTCGCTTTCAAACCCCACTGCTGTGTCCACTGACTTGGCCCTGTCCTGCACTCCCTCGAGTTGATTAACAGGAGCTGTCAATCTACCAAATGAGGAGAGAGACAGCAGCGAGAGCCGCTGCTCTTGTGCATGGCGCTGGATCATATCGGGTTCAGGTAAGAATAGGAGGGGGGCTGGGGGGTATCCTGCAGCAGAGGTTTTTTTACCTTAATGCATAAAATGCATTAGGGTAAAAAATTGTGAGGCTTTAGAACCACTTTAAGCTCAGTGTAAAAAAGAAAAAAAAAAACATTTTATCTGTCAACTGTCATTGACAGTTGATACAATACAATAGCTCCCGATTTTGCCTATTTTGTCATATTTAAAAAAAATGATTGTCAATGCATTAAAAACAAATTTGAATTGGAAATTAGGGTGAAATGTGTGTGCATTGAACTATGGCCAGACAGATGGACAATAGACCTTTCTACTGAAAGATGTTACCCACTTCCTGGCAGTCACCTCAATTGCAGGAGATCATGGCTTACTTTGTCCAGCACACCAGGTTAAACGCTACTCCTGCAGGAACCACTTGGTATATTGGGTTCTCTGTTTTTTTGCCTCCAGTCTGCGAACAACCTTGTCCCCTTTGACACTCCTGGTTAAGCAAAGTATTGCTGCAAATGCTAATGGGAGCACACATATAAATATCCTGCACACAGCTATGTTATAGTATAAAGAAATAAGCACCAGACTGGTTTACTATAAATAAAGTATGTATATTGTCACAGCAAATTTCAACACACACGTAAGTGAACAGGTAGAAGAATCAGTTATCAGTAAGCTAAACAATGTGGTTACTAGGTTATAGCAGCATAGTCTAAAACACTACTAGAGCAAAGTTAACCCAGCAAAAAACAGTGCCAGCACAGTAACATCTCTGCAATCAATAACCACTTCAGAGTGCACTCTATCTGGATAGCTGTATATACTGTATATCCTTAGAGCAGTACCTCTGGCTATAAGTAAATAATGCAAGGTCTCTGTGAACAGTTAATGGTAGGCAGCACCTAGGTCTGGTGGGACCCAGTCTTTAAGGTGGTGCACATGAGTACAGTCCCTTTAATGTCTGTATGCAGTGATTAGAAGCCACTAGGTAGAGGGTCAGAAGTCATTCACAGCAGTGGACTCTCACCAGTCCCAGCGATACAGCAAACCTAGATTAAAACGCACAGGCTATTAGTGCTCTGGTTTTCTTTTTTTTTCACATTCTTTATTTATATAAAAGATCAAAGCATCAGTCAGAGCAATATGCAACAGAATAGGTACAATATCTCACATAATACAGAGGTGATTCAAAGTAGAATGGTATTATATTGCGAGATACAGAAATGCAAGATATGCTGACATCACTGAAACCTACGTAAATGTCTCACTTCCAAAAAGGAGGAGGTGACTTTAGACAATATGCCAAAGTTTGCTCGGGGGCAGACACTTCAGTTTTTTAGAGAAGGAGGAACAAGAACAGAGGAACTAAAAGGACACCTATGGGCACCAAAAAGAGCGAGCAGAAAGGGGGAAAAAAGGAAGGGGGGAGCCAGGGTGATGGAATGCACGCATGCATTGGCACGAAGGACAGGAGGACCTCAATCCCCAAGAGTGACTTTTCCTCATCCGAATAAGCACTCTGGTTTTCTGTCTCAGGCTTCAGGTTGTAGCTGGCAAGTGTGCACACAGAAATAGCAGTGCACACCCTCCAGTCTTCTCATAGCAAATGGACATCCTTTACTCCACAGCCCAGGAAAATACTGTTCCTCTCTCCTCGTAACAGTCTCTCTTTGGGAATTGTAGTCCATCACTCCAATAACTTTCATAGCAGGGTTTCCCACGTCTCCCACAGTTCACTGCAGCCTGCTCCAAAGTCTCTCAAGTTACTCATGCTCGCTGACTCGCTATCCTAACTAGAGGCCGGATAAAATTAACTGAGTTGGCATAAAAGTCTGGTGGAAGCACACAGAGCAACTGCAACACAGTGTCCTAAATTGCTCCTGTTAGTTAGCCAGGCGCCTGGCTACGCAGAAATATTGAATAATACCATACCATCCTTATGGCTGTCAGGAAGGGGTTAATGATTCAGATATACACATATTCAATATACACATATTCACACACATGATTCACATATAATGAAACACCTGATAATGTCTATGCCTCTCTCTGTCATTTTATCACACTCACCTGTGAGTCACTGCTCAGTGACAGGCTAAGGTAAGAAATGGACCTACATGGCTTATCTACCACTTCAGCAGTACTTGTAGTTTAGTTGTTTGTTGCCATATATTCTAAGGTTGTTCAAAATGATACTTGAAATGCTAAATGTATGATAAGGGTTGAGTTCGGACAAGTTCTTTGTACATTTTGCCTTCCATATGCCAAGCTCTAGCTCTTAGTTTTGGATAGGGTAAACTTCTTTTTAGATTTTTTATTGCTGGCTTTGACTCCATTAAGGAGATTTATTTATGTCACGAATAAAAAATAAAAAAAAGTGAGAAGACAAGAAATGGGGAGAAACAGATGTCATTGTGAAAAGAGGACACAGCAAATTAATCTGATGATCTTCCAATAGTTGTTGGGAGTAAACTCATGAGCTGTGTTTTTACTGCTCCCCCATAAGCTGCAAAGCCAGCACATGGGAGTGTACACATGTGAAACTTAACCCCCTGCCTTGTTGCCCTCAGTACCACCGGCTAAATGCGACCCATCCAAGTAAATGGGGCCCAGCTGCAACTGCCCCAGCACAGTGGTACAGGTTTTTGGGGGTTAAAACAGGCAGTAAGGAGGTATTATGTCAGACTTCCTCTGAAAGTGATCCACCATGAAATGCTACTCAGATGGCAAAGCTACGGTAAATGGGCTCTCAAGAGTGTTTTGTTTCTGCGACTCAGTTTTTTTTTTTTATCCCTGTGACACAAGCACAAGAATAAGGGGAACAGGGATCTCTGGAATAGGAAGACATAGACAGCAGTAATACCTCCATAGAGATTCTAACATTTCCTCACCTTACCAAAAGAAATAAAAAATTGTCTGAGGTTGGGCAGTTAATTTTTTGACTTGCTAAAAAAGATGAAATTTGGTTGCTAGGGGCAACACAGTTGACATAAGTGTTTTTTTGTAGAAGGTGGACCTGGCAGGTCTAACTATTAATATGGCCCGCATGCAGCCCTCTCACCCCCTACGACAGTCTGCATCCAAGCAGCAGTAGCTGCGGGAGCCATAGGCCTCCCATTGTTTTCAATGGGGCTTCTGTCTGCAGCTTGTTGCCAAAACCCCTGCTGGGTCTACTGCATGTAATTTCTAAAGGCCCCATTTGCCAAGTTTTTCATGTTTATTTACACCTGGAGATCCAGCCAGTAACACGATTATTGTCTGCACTCTGGATGGAGGAGCCACGAAGACCCCTTTGAACAGCAACATTGTTAATTTGCGGAGAGGGTAGTGTTAAATGGACTAGCAGATTTAGGTGGATTTGACTAACAAATTAAAGCTGAACCCTAAGTACTGAAATGGCACTTTCACACTGGGGCGGGAAGGCGGTGGCGGTAAAGCGCCGCTATTCTTAGCGACGCTTTACTGTCGTTTTAGCAGCGCTTTTAACCCCCGCTAGTGGCCGAAAAAGGGTTAAAAGCGCCCCCCCCCAAGTGGCACTTTGCCGGCGCCGCCCATTGATTTCAATGGGCAGGGGCGCTTTAGGAGCGGTGTATATACCACTCCTAAAGTGCCTCAAAGATGATGCTTGTGACTTTTTTAGCATCCTGCCAGCGCACTGCGCTTTCACACTGAAGTGACAGGAGAGGCGCTTTGCAGGCACTACTTTTATAGCGCCTGTAAAGCGCCTCAGTGTGAAAGTGGGGCCATGATTGACGATGGATTTACATCGCGGGGCACTTTTTTTTTTGGTAAATGGGTATGGGGTACATTCACATGGGGGGGTGGGATCTGGAGGCCCCCTTGTTAAAGGGGGCTTCCAGATTCCAATAAGCCCACCCATCCACAGACCCCCACAACCACCGGCAAGGGTTGTGGGGATGAGGCCCTTGTCCCCATCAACACCCTCCCCATGTTGAGGGCATGTGGCCTGGTACGGTTCGGGGGGGTTGATCTCTCATTCACCACCACTTTCCTGTGACCTGCCAGGTTGCATGCTCAGATAAAGGTCTGGTATGGATTTTGGGGGGGCCCCCACGCCATTTTTCTTTTAAATTTTGGTGCAGGGTTCCCCTTAAAATCCATACCAGATCTGAAGGTACCCCCACGCCCCTTAACCACTTCAATACACTGTGTTATATAAACTACACTGCCTGCATTGACTGAATATATAGTCTACACTGAATGCAGAGTGTGTGTGTGTGTATATATATGTATATTAATATATATTTATATTAATTAGACTGTGTGTATATAATATATATATGTATATCAAATACACTGCCACTAACTAACCTGTCTGCCTAATCTAGCTCAAACTATCTCCGTCCACACACTATACACGCCCACTATACAAGCAGCCTTAAAGAGTGTGGGGCGTGGACTTAGTCCCCCTGAGCCATGATTGGCCAAAGCCACCCTGCCTTTGGACAATTATGGCTCTCTCAGCAGAGCGCGCTGTGATTGGCCAAAGCATTCAGGTCAGGTGCATGCTTTGGCCAATCATCATACAGCAATGCACTGCATTCCGTGGTGCTCGAATTTCCTGCGAACGCCCCATATATTCGGTTCATTTTAGAACAAACACCCGATGTTCGACTCAAACTTACGTTCGACTCGAACAGCGGGCTCATCCCTAATTGCAAATGAAGGCTGAATGCTGCACCTGTGGCTCCCTTATGGCAGTTATTTACACTCCATGCATGCTTTACACTCTCTTGTGGCCAAGTGTATGAAGCCTATACCAGCTGCTGTGATCACTGCTGGTGCCTCCAGGCACTGATCAGAGGGAAGGTACATGGGCTCTATGGCAATTTTTATATTTTTTTATATTTACATTCCTGAATATTTGTTGACTTCCAAACATCACATGGTCTCTGTATGTTGTGCTAATCTTCTCAGACCTTTATCATTTCATACAAAGCTCTGGTTGATATCTAGTTCCACTACAAAGCGTTTGGAGTGTATGTGTAGCCAGAAATATATTTCGTTTTGGATAGATTAGGGAAGTGTTAGATTCCCTATCAGGTTATTTTTTCCTTTGACTTCTTGTTTGGGAACACAACAGGAAGTGAGAGGGTATTCCTAGCTTTGACAGTCGTTGCCAGAACATTCGTCCTTACTTGAATTTGAATTTGACTTGGAATCAGCCGTCTGCAGTCCTTGTAACTACAGAGCTCAAACTAATAAAGGGAGAAGCAGCACAAAGGAAATGGTCGGTTGTGCTGCAGTCCTCATGCCAACATGACATGCTGATAGGTGGAGAAAACAGGCTGACAGATTATGTTTATTATTATTATCAGCTCATCGGTGTACTGCCTCTCCTTCATTGTCCAATCACAATCTGGGTACACATTGACATTTCTTTTTTTTTTTTTTTTTTTTATTCAAGCAGCAGGTTGAAAAAAAAAACTGAATACTGTACCAACACAAGCAATTATTGGTGTGCCACTCTTTCTGGCTGTTCTATTAAATTCTGACCACACAGTCATCTTCCCCCATCCTGCCCAGCTCATTATAAAAATTTGGCAATGCATCTGACTGCACATGAAAGCAGTTGAACCCTGGAAAATGGCCGCCCGAAAATGTCAGTGGCTAGCAGCGACGCCGTATCACTGGATCCAGTATAGTTCTGCTTTAAACTGAGTTCTGTCGAACAGATAGCATAAAAAATGTACTAAAAGTTGTCCAGTTCCTGCAGAAACTGACAATTTTCAGCCAGTGTGTACCAGGCTTTACTCAATTGCAGCACGAATCCCCCCCCCCCCCCCCAAAAAAAAAAAAATCAGGTATTCTACACTGCTAGGTAAGGTTGTACTGTGTGGCATAATGGTGTAAATATCAGAACTAGATGAACAGAAATACAAATCCCTTTGACAGGTAAACAGGAGCTCCCATATAGTATAGTTTTTGTTTTTAGCCATTTGCCTGAATTTTGGCTTTATAGAGACTCTGTCACTTTGCACGGTCACCTAAAAGTACACCTTTCCAACCAACTTATACTCAGCTTCATCACATGTTCCTGCTGCTCCATTCCTCCATTGGTACCTTGCAACATACTCGGTTGTTGTAGTTATGGGGGAAAACATAATCCCCTTCCTATGGTTCTGTGCTTGATCCTGAACTTTGCCACATGAGGAAGGAGAGTGACATCAGCAACCCTGTGTAAGCTCCAACATCATCCATCTTGAAGCTTACAAAGGGTATGACTCCCTACTTAGTCAGAGGAACAGAGTGGCAGGAGAGCTTGTCAAAGATGAGTTTAAGTGCGTCAGGGATGAGCTTTTTTTTATACTAACAGTAAAGGGCCTCTGCAAAAGAAGACTCTTCTTCACTTAACTCTCAGATGAGTGTTTACTTAGTTCCTTTGCTGAAAAGCCCGCAATCCTCACGACATACTGTGATTTCATCTGCCGGTCCCTAGGTCACTACAGTATGTGCCAACTTTTAAAATACATTTTCTTTTCCAATACATTGTTCTTGAAGATTTTGCAGGTTCAAGAGCATTGGAACAAATCTTATGGTCACCTCGAAAGAAGAAAAATAAACATTTTCTATATGTTACTAAAATATCTGTATGCAACACACCTAAAACTTGTCCCTTGTTGTTTTCAGTAACAAAGGGATGGAGCATCTGCTTAGCATGAAGTGTAAGAACGTGGTGCCTGTCTATGACCTGCTGCTAGAGATGCTGAATGCGCACACACTCCGGGACCATAGAAAGCCGATGGCAGCTGCCAGCTACTGTGCCAAAGCAGACGGTAGGGACACCAGCTCCCAGCCACCTCAGTGACTGGCCAAGCTCTGTAACTAATGTGAAAACTGATGACTGAACAAAGCCCACAAACATTTACTTGACTTTTTACAAGGCGATAATGAAGCTTTCTTGTTTGTGCTGAAAACGTTTTTGTTCTGTATTACAAATGGACAAAAATTCCCAAATTCCAATTAAGATAGGAATGTACTTTGTATAGTTAATACAAGAAGATAATTTTATATCGGATTCTCAGGTGAGTTTCAATTTGCATGCACTTGATTTGTACATATTTATAATGGCGGAGCCAAGGCTTGTACCTGGAGTTGCCATTTTTGTGGGGGTACACTGTCCTTAGTGTTTTTTGTTTGTTTTATTACTATGTCTGTCCTGTTAATAATGATGGCAACAAGCCCAATCAATAAAACAGGTGGCAACCTTATTTTACCCATGTTTGTAAAGATAAATATTGACTACAGATTAAACATGAAAATTATGCTGGAGATTTTGCTAACTGTGTCTGAAACAATTGTTGATATGCGCTGCTTAGAACCTTAACTGTTATTTATTGCCATTTGCTCAACTGAAAAATACAATGGTTTGTATAATGAAAGCTTGAAACCCTTTCAAAAGGTGAACTACAAACTTCTCAGGTGACCATATTAGATGCTGGGTTGGACAACTATTGAGACATCTTTAGGACTCCTTGGACTGCAAAAGACATGGGTCTTCACTTGAAGGAAGAGTTATTTTGGTGCATAGATTGGGGTTGATTTACTAAGACTGAAGAGTGCAAAATCTTGTGCAACTGTAAATGTTAGTCAATCAACTTCTAACTTCAGCTTGTTCAATTAAGCTTTGACAAAACCCCCCAAAAAACTGGAACCTATTTTAGTAAATCAACCCCATTGCTTCCTAGTTCAATCATTTGGTTAGAACCTAATGATCTTAAACCAGCCATAGATGGTTTGAATCTTGGCTGGTTCAGCAGGAACCGGCTGAGATTCGAACCATGTGTGGGCAAGCAGAATGTACCCAGGTTGATTGTTTGGGTAACTTGGGTACAACCAACCTGCTGGATATTACATGTGACTTTTTTTTTTTTTTTGCTATTGGATGCTATAGCCGCTTGCAATAATTACTGTGTTCTCCTGGCAGGGGCGGCTTCCACCAGGAGTACACAATGGCTCAGCGGGAAGGATTCCCCTTTCAACACTGTCTGTAGTTACAGGAAAGAGATTCACTCCTTCTATGGCTGGCCAAGGTTCACAGAGACATTTTCAACCATAACAAAGTAGCTGCTGACCATCTGAAGTAATAGAGTAATGCTGCCTTGTGGTAAAGTGTATTTTATAAATTTTACCTCCACAGCCAAATCTGTATGTGTGTATGACTAGTTGGGAATTTGCTTCTATTTTGATACCTGCTCCATTATCCCTTTCCTTATTTCCTTAACATTACAGTAATGATCTTGGCTGCCTACTCACAGATTATTATTATTATTATTATTATTATTATTATTATTATAATACAGTATTCATATAGCATCAATAGTTTGCACAGCACTTTACAAAATAAAGGCAGACAGTACAGTTACAATTCAATACAGTAGGAATCAGAGGGCCCTGCTCATTAGAGCTTACAATCTAAGAGGAAGGATCAAGTCAAACAAAAGGTAATAACTGTGGGGGGAAAGCTGATGGAGAAAGTAAAAAAAACATTTTTTTAAGTAAGAAGTAGGATTGGCTCTCTAAAGAGATGGGTTTTCAGGGAACACCTAAAAGGTGAATAGAGTAGGAGATGGACAGATTGGGGTAAGGCGTTCCAGAGGATGGGGGAGGCTTCAGAGAAGCCCTGGAGGTGAGCATGGGAGGAGGTAACGAGGGAGTTGGAGAACTGGAGGTCTTGTGAGGAAGAGAATGGTGTGCTATTTTGTGAAAAGGTTAGTGATGTAGCTGGGGGCAGAGTTGTAGATGGCTTTGTAAGTTGTTTATATTTTTAATTTTATTCATTGGGTGAGCAGAAGCTAAATGAGGGATCAGCAGAGAGAAGCAGCAGACACTGAACAGTTAGTAAGCTGGATGAGTCTGGCAGCAGCATTCATGATGGATGACAGGAGATACCCTATGTAAAGGTAAGCCAATGAGGAGGAGTTGCAGTAGTCAAGGCGAGAGATAACCAGGGAGTGAATTAAAAGCTTTGTGGTGTCATTGGTTAAGAAGGGGTGTATTTTGGAGATGGTGCAGAGGTTGGGACAGCACGACTTGGACAGCAAATAGATGTAGTACCAAAAGGAGTGTCCGGGGTTAAACCTAGCACCCTGGCATGCAAGGACCCTGACATGCAAGGACAGACTGATAGTTATGTCATCAATCCTGATTGAAAAGTCAGGGGAAGGGGCATGCGGGGAAGGAAATATTATAAGCTCAGTTTTGGATGGAATCAGCTTGAGGAAGTTATGTGACATCCATATTGATGTCTGTTAGTAATTTAGTGATGTTTGAGGAGACTGATATTGTGAGCTGAGGGGTAGAAAGATAGATTTGGGTATATTTAGCATAGAAATTATATTGGAAGCCATGGGAGACTATCAGCTGACCCAGGATGGAGATGTAGATCGAAAATAAGAGAGGTCCGAGGGGCAGGAGGCGGAGCCTAGCGGAGCAGACATGCATTGTTAGAGCTCCACACCGCTGAGGAGAGAAGAGAAGGACAAAGCGGAGCCTGCAGGCTCAAAAGGTATCCATTTGAACCTTTTTGCCCCAGGGAACAAACTGTGAAAGTTTGGGCAGGAAATATGGTACTGGGAGGAAACCGTGGCAGAAATAAAAATCACCTCACAAAGAGCTCACAGGCACTCACTGCAGCTGAAGCAGCTCCAGTCACCTCACAAGATACAGCATCAGGGCGCTCTCACAGACAGAAAATGTCACAGCAAGACTCCATTTGAGTCAGATACAGAACAAATCCTCTCACAAACTTCTCCACAAGACTCCTCAGCATCCCCAGTAATATTATTACAATTTGAAAAGATGCTTCATAAGGCTTTAAAACAAACCTCAGACCAAATAACAAAAAGCCTAACCAAAGAAATAAGAGAGCTGGGAAACCGCACCGCAGCCTTAGAAATAAAAATGGATGAAATTGAAATTACAACCCAAGAAAATATAACAGAATTGGAACAATTAAAAAAAGAGAATTTAATACTTCAAACTAAACTCGAAGATTATGAAAATAGAGCCAGACGTTCAAACTTGCGCATAAGGGGAATACCTGAAACTGTGACAGACCTGCAATCTACTATTACTGCTCTATTACAAGAACTAAAGCCAGATATCCCTATTGAACGTTTAGAACTGGACAGAGTACACAGAGCCCTCACAGCCAAAAAGAAAGATGGACCCCCACGTGATATAATCACAAAATTTCATTATTACAGAATGAAAGAACAAATACTAATTGCTGCAAGAGAAAAAAAGGAACTTAATTTTCAAGGACACAATTATCAAATTTTTGCTGACCTATCCCAACTTACTATTACTAAAAGACGATCCATGAAACCCCAACTAATGGAACTGCAACGCCACAACATTATGTATCAATGGGGCTTCCCCTTTTCAGTCAGATTTAACTACCAAGGTACAATTTACAGAAGCAGATCAGCAGATGAACTACAACAAACCCTTTTAAAATTAAATCTGACAGAACCCACAAGCAGCAACACTCCCACATGTAGAAGAATGGCATCATCTTCACCTTCAGGCAGCACCCAGAAAATTTCAGAACAAAATGGGAATCATCATTCTCACAAAAGAGGCCGTTATGCCACATTATCCATGGACCAAGAAGATTCAATGGACTGACATCCTAATTCCTGATATCTCTTCATTTATTATACTAAGAGATGGTTCTCTATAAAAAACCTATATTTATAACTGAATGTAACTGCATTCTGATAGTCACACACTGTGTGGGATCATGTTACATTCCAGTTATATTTCTTATTACTTCTGATTCATATAGCCTTAGAATATATAAGTGAAATAAGGAAATTCTTGTTCAGTTATATATTATCAGGTAATAACAATAGATTTATTACTTTTTAGGACAAATATGTTCAATAATCCAGAAGTAATGGAAGCTTTTTCTTTCTTTTCTTAAAACAAATATATTATTACCTAACTAGTTCCTAGAATTATGTTTTTGTTTATTCTAATCTGAAGCAATACAACCTCAATTTTATGAGTTAACATATCTAAACAGTTACATATGAATAAAATATGTAATTGTTTACTCTAAAAGGGTTAAAATCCCAAAATAATTTAAACTATCTTCATCAATACCAAAGTTATTAACAGTACCTTTCTAACTGAATTATTTAGCCTAGGGCAAGACTAACCATATACAACCACCCTGGAATAAATAATTTCAACAAAAACTATATTCTGCACTCCAATTAATGAAACATCATTTTGATGTCTTTTGACATAGCACTTCTCTCCTGTAAGCGGAAGATCCGTGTACCCCCATTAGCCCTCCTCATTCTCCCAACCATATTATGTGGGAGTGTGACGAAGGCACTTATTCCCCTGAGAGAGATATTTATTCTCTTTCACGGGTAAATTGTGATTACTTGCAAAAAATAATTTATACAATATATCATCTAATCTCATATGTTTTTTGTTTACTCTTTACTCCAGAATTCACTGGTTTCTTTTCTATCTATTCATCTCTTCAGTCCACACATGTTGATCTGCGCAGTCAGCTCTGCATAACAAAAAGTAAGTCAAAACTATTTTATCTATTGCCATGGCACCACTGAATATACTTTCCCTGAATGTTCAGGGAATAAATGTCCCTCAAAAAAGGACCAAAGCCTTCCGTACTTTCCATAACAAGAAGGCTCACATAGTATGCCTCCAAGAAACACACTTCACCAAACATTCTACTCCAAAATATATTTCTCCTTTTTATCAACAAATTTACACGGCTTCTGCCTGTACCAAGCAAAGGGGAACTCTAATTGCATTTCACCGATCCACACCATTCACCTTATCATCAGAAATTAAAGACCCAGAAGGTAGATACCTGATACTCATGGGTTATATAATGGATACAGCAATCACGGTGATTTCCTACTACGCTCCTAACAAACAACCTACACCATTCCTCTCACATATATTACAAGTGATTAATACACACAAAATAGGAACAGTGATAATGTGTGGGGATTCGAACCAGGTCCTCCTCCCATTTCTAGATAAATCACCTTTTACACCATCCAAAATAACCTCTAGATTACCTTTTTCTCAACTTCTTTCCAAATACAATCTGGTAGATTCGTGGAGAGAAAGTAACCCAATGAAAAAGAAATTCACTTATTTCTCGCACCCTCATCAAACCTTCACCAGAATAGATCATATTTTTCTAACAATAGGAATGATACCAGAAATTATTACATCAGATATAATTCCGATTCCGTGGTCTGACCATAATGCAGTATACACTACTATAGCCTCAGCCATACCAAAAGCGCATGACCCAACGTGGTACTTACCGGACATAATGCTCAAACACCCACTACATCAGATGGCCATTGAACAAGCTTTAAAGGAATACATATCAATTAATAATACAACAGACATCTCCCCAATAACACTGTGGGAAGCTCATAAGCCTGTCTTGCGTGGTACAATACAAAGACAAATGGCACTATTTAAACGGGAACGCAAAAATCTAGCAAAAAAACTAGAACTCAATTTTAATGCAGCCTACATATCATTTCAAGATAATCCATCTCAGAGTACAAAATCTCATCTGGAAAAATCTAGATTGGAATACGATCTATTTCTCACTGAGTCAATTGATAAATCCCTCAAACGCTCCAAACACAATTTCTGCATGAATACAAACAAACCAGGTACATATTTGGCTCGGGCATTAAATTCAACTAACAAATCTTTCAAACCAATACGTTTGAAATTATCAAAAAATGTTTACACTTGTAATCCAGTTAAAATAGTCCATAAATTTCACTCACATCTCGCAACTTTATACAAGACAAACAATGAATTTAATCCTACAGAGGCTGAATCCTTCTTCTCAAAAATAACCTTACCTGAGTTATCTCAGAATCAAAAAAGCAGTTTGGATGAGCCTATAACTATAGATGAAGTTGCTAACGCCATAAAAGACCTAAAACTTAACAAAAGACCAGGCCCAGACAGCTACTCGGCTTTATACTATAAAACATTCTCAGAAATACTCTCTCCCATTCTCACTGAAACTTCTAACAAACTTCTAGATGGACATTCTTTTCGGCAAGAAACACTAATGGCAATTGTTTGTATGATCCCAAAACCCCTTTCTGATGATACTTCCTGTGTGAATTATCGGCCTATCTCTCTGTTAAACCTCGATATTAAATTATTAGCAAAAATAATAGCAAAACGCCTCAATAGCATTATAGGGAAATTAATACATAGAGATCAAGTAGGCTTCATGCCAAATAGACAGGCAGGCGATAATATACGCAGGGCAGTGTTATTGGCACATATTGCTAAAAAACGGAAAATCCCTTTATGTTTTCTATCTCTCGATATTAAGAGGGCATTTGACACAGTATCCTGGCAATATATGCAATATTCATTACAAAAATGGGGATTTGGACCCCACTTTTTAACATGGATCAAAGCATTATATAATAAACCCAAAGCCTATATAAAATATGCTGGATACAAATCTGAAGCCTTTAATATCGAAAGAGGTACCCGACAGGGTTGCCCATTATCTCCCTTATTATTTGCCCTTATACTCGAACCCATGGCCCAATACATCAGAACAAACCAAACTATAACTGGCATTGAAGTAGGAGGTATTACACACAAATTATGTATATTTGCAGACGATATATTACTTTTTCTATCATCACCACAGGTCTCTGGTCCTAACTTAATACCAGCTCTTGATGGATTTGCAGCCCTATCTGGCCTTATGATTAATCCTAAGAAATGCCTAGTGCTTAATATTTCACTCACAAACATGGAATTGATCCCGGCTAGGGCTGCACTCCCATTCACATGGGCAGAAAAATCAATCCCATATCTTGGAATTCATTTAACAGCATCTCATTCTGACTTATTCTCAACCAATTATCCTCCTGTATTAAGACAGATCACAAATCTAATAAAACAATGGTCGCAACTTCCTTTATCCTGGATAGGGAAGATTAATGCAATCAAAATGACTATTCTACCCAAATTGCTTTATCTATTCAGAGTCCTCCCTATTCCAATTCCTTCCTATTTTTTGAGAATAGTACAAAAAAGAGCAATTTCGTTTATATGGGGCTCTTCTAAACCACGTATACCTATACACACACTACATCTTCCCAAAAATAAAGGAGGCCTGGGATACCCTAATTTTACTAACTACTACAGAGCAGCACATTTGGCCAGTCTGTCCAAATACCATGCAAAACAGGAAATCCCATTATGGGTATTTATAGAGGCTTCAGAAAATGACCCTCTATTAATATCAAATTTATTATGGCTTGATCCTAAAGACCGCTTTAAAATTCATAATCCCATAACTAAACACTTCTTATCTCTCTGGGATAAACTAAAAACCAAATATCAGTTACAATCTCCACACAATCCTCTCCTTTCTTTTATCAGAAATCCGGCCTTTTATCCGGCATGGATCTACCCAAATTCTTTTAAAGCTTGGACAACATCAGGCATTCAGACACTAAATGACTTCATAGCATCTAAATCATTCCTTTCATTCCCATCGCTTAAAGAAAAATATGATCTACCAAACTCTGAGATATTTAGATATCTCCAAATCAAAAATTTCTATACACCATTCCTAAAGGGGGATACACCATTATCCCAATTATCCATTTTTGAATCAATCTGTACAAAAGATCCATTTGCTAAAGGTACAATTTCATCACTTTATAATCAATTATATGGAGTAGCAAATCTTAATAGACCCTCTTACGTTCAGAGGTGGGAGGAGGACCTGGGACGAACTTTAGAAGACACGGACTGGTCTAACATATGGCTCACATCTAAGTCATCTTCACCCAACATCTTAGCACTGGAGACAAATTATAAAGTCCTAACTCGCTGGTACCTTGTACCCGCTAGAGTGGCAAAATATTCACCTAATACCTCAGCTCTTTGTTTTCGAGGATGCCCAGAAATAGGCACATATTTACACATATGGTGGACGTGCCCAGTAATCCAAACCTTCTGGAAGGAAGTCTTCGTGATTGCATCTAAAATATTTTAAAAAATAATACAACCAGATCCATATTTAACTTTACTTAATCTAAAACCGGAATGGTTAACACTCTCTCAATTCAAACTTATGATCCAACTAATAACAGCTGCAAAACAAACAGTGGCTAAGGCATGGAAATCTCCTACATTGGTACTAGCAGAAACAATTCACAGAATGAATAATACAATGTCCCATGCTAAGATGGTAGCCATCGATCAAAATCAAATTCCAAAATTTGAAAAACTTTGGCATCCTTGGATAAAACAACAGTTCCTGTCAAACTTCAATGACTCTGTCCTGTTGCCATGGTAACAGATTAAATGACTTACCGAGACACCCATTCTAAGGCTTCAAAGAGAACTAAAAAGAATAATAAACTGACGAGCGGGACAACCTTGTGGACCATACTTCTACCTTTCAACCCTTTTTCTTCTTTCTCTTTCCTTTTCTCCACCTTACGATTAAAGCTCATTATCAGAATTTTTTTGACCTATATACACTCTACTTGTAAACAATATGTATAGTAGGTATAAATCATTTAAATACCTACAAAAGTAACTAAGGAAATGATATATATCTTTAATTTAGGTTTACGTGAACCCAATGTTTAATATTTGAAATTTCATTATATTTACCTATATAAACCCTACTGTAAAACAATGAGCTTACTTTATAGATCCTTGTAAACTTACTTTATGTATCTTTATAACATTGTATACTCAATAAACTTCTTTTGACAAGAAAATAAGAGAGGTCCAAAGACAGAACCTTGGGGGACACCAATGGAAAAAGGAGTAGGAGAGGAGGTGCTAGTGTTGTGCCACTGAAGGTGTAGTGAGGTAGATAGGATGAGAGCCAATAAAGAGTACAGTCATGGAGACCAAGGGAGTTTTTTTTTGCAGGAGGAGTGGGTGGTCAACTGTATCAAAGACAGTAGAGAGGTCCAAGACTAATGCCCTGTACACATGGTCGGACATTGATTGGACATTCCGACAACAAAATCCATGGATTTTTTCCGACGGATGTTGGCTCAAACTTGTATTGCATACACACGGTCACACAAAGTTGTCAGAAAATCCGATCGTTCTGAACGCGGTGACGTAAAACACGTACGTTGGGACTATAAACGGGGCAGTAGCCAATAGCTTTCCTCTCTTAATTTATTCTGAGCATGCCTGGCACATTGTGCGTCGGATTTGTGTACACACGATCGGAATTTCTAGAATAAAATTTTCCGACAACAAAATCCGTCGTCGGAAAATTTTATAGCAAGCTCTCAAACTTTGTGTGTCGGAAATTCCGAAGGAAAATGTGTGATGGAGCCCACACACGGTCGGAATTTCCGACAACAAGGTCCTAGCACACATTTTCCGTCGGAAAATCCGACCGCGTGTACAGGGCATAAGAGTACGGAATAGTGACCATTGGTTTTAGCCATAAGTAGGTGGTTTGTGAATTTTAGGAGAGCGGTTTCTGTGGAGTGTTGTGGGCGAAATCCAGACTGAAGGGGAACAAGAAGGTTATTCGTAATGAGGTGGCACATGATAATGATCTGTGGTCTGATATGGTCAGTAAGTATATATTACATCCTACAAACACTGTTTTGTTAAAAAGGATGAAGTTTTGTCTGTTTTGATGTTCGTCTACCACACTATATAACAAGTCTCTAGTGTGGTGCAACACCCTTTTGTATTCTGGATGAGACACACCGATTGAGAGGACCTAGAAGATGGCCCAAAATCCTTTTGTCTCTACAATCTGCAGCTGGGAAGTTGTCCTCCAATTATTTTGTCTCTATAACTCTGGGACTTGGAAGGCCTTGCAGTCTTTCTGTCTCTGTAATTTTAAATGTAGAAATTGACCCCGCCTCTCTGTCTATAATTTGGGTCCTAGAAGTTGGCTCCCAACTATTTTTGCCTCTATAATCTGGGGCCTGGAAGTTGACATCCAGTCTTTCTGTTTTATTAATCTAGGACCTAGAAGTTGGCTCCCAATCTTAAATTGGGATCTGGAAGCTGACTCCCAGTCTTTCTGTCTACAAAACCTGTAACCTGTAAGTTGGTTCCCATGCTTTTTGTCTCTAAAACCCCAGATCCAGACGTTAGAAAACTTGAATACCCTTCTTTACGCGACACTGCTTTCGCTCCTGTAGCATGGCACTGATGTATCTATGGTAACATGACACCATTCTGCTTCTAGTTACATAATGGATAAGGTCAAGCTGAGTTGATGGACTAAGGGACATGGTCTCAAGAAACCTCAACAGTTTGTTTAGCTGTCTCTAACTCTGTTAGTGAATGCTTAAAGGATGAGGCTTGCAGTTTAGAGTATGTACACATTGTTCATTGGTGCTGTCATCATGCATCATGCAATGATTTCACCAAGACTACAGTCATGTTCTTTTACAAGTGTGCCCTGATATTCCGATAAGGCCAATTTACATTTACATGAAAGTGTAACTATGGGCAAAATAAAAAAATGATATACCGTATAGGATACAGTTTGTTGCTAACACTTGGACACGGTGGTTTTTGTTTTTTTAAGTTCTCAGTAGCATTTATTATTTATTTATATATATATATATATATATATATATATATATATATATATATATATATATAAATCATAAATGCAGCCTTATCGGTACCCACCAAATACAGCCTTATCAGTTCCCACCAAATGCAGCCCACCACTGTAGTTCCCACTGAATGCAGCCTATCAGTGCAGTGCCCACCAATACCTGGGTCACGATCTCCTGTGTCATGGAGCTTGGATTTGAATTGCCTGCCCAGATGGCTGCTGTAAGAAAGTCACACTTATTCAATGCCCCATTGGATCAGTGTTCCGTCAATCACAGAAGCCGGTCTAGGAGGCGGAACTTTCTTACAGCGCCGCCGAACAATTCAGACCCAGCTCTATGACACAGCGGGAGACCGCTGCTGTGTGTGTGCTACACACAAGGAGGAGGGGAGGACAGCAAGGAAGCTTCGGTGCCCAGGTGGCCTGGGCGCCAAAGACCAGCTCAAGACGACCCCAGGGCAGACGGCCTACCGGTAAATCTCTCGGTAGGCCAGTCCAGCCCTGCATACGAATAAAGGCATATATATTATATATATATATATATATATATATATATATATATATATATATATATATATATATATATATATAATTTATCTTTTTTTTTTTTTTTTAATGGAACCGTTTTATTATGATGGAAGAATTTGCAAACACACACTGTTCCACAAACCCCGCACAGATATATTTCAATTCAGTCTGTGCCTGATATTGCTTGAATAAATACATATAATTTTTTTATTACAGAAAGACTGGCAGTGCTTGTTTAAAGGAGTTCTCTTCGTTGTTGGTGAGGTCCATGTGAGGCGAATCATGTAGTGTTTGCAACAAGAGAGTACATATACATATTCTTTTCACACTGGGCTTAAAAAAGGCGTTTTGGATTTTTTTGGCTCCTTTTTTTGTGCACCTCTGTGTTGGCCTATGTGTCTATGCACACATAGGCATTTACAGTCTGGAATAAAAAACATCACCAGTGTGTTCAGGAGAGGAGTTTTTGAGCACACTGAACATTTAGACTTGTTTAGTGCATGAACATTCCTTCATTCTAAAGGCCAGAACAAATTAATATTGGCCAATGGAATCCATTAATGCTCAAATGCTTGACGCACCTATACATGTGTGGATTTCGGTGGATTTTTTAAGCAGCTTTTTCTGCCAGAAGTAAAAGGTGTTCAGAGGAGAAAATCAATCGCTCTGCATGCATGAGGCCTTATTTCCCAACTACTGATCATGGGCTTCCTGTTCATATCAAAACATAGGGGTTTAACAAGTACATGTGAAGGATAAAAAGAGTCAATATAAGTATTTTATGAAGAAAAATGCATTTGTTTATGCTATACAGTGCTTTAGAAAACTGTCATTCAGTTAGGGCTCGTTCACACCATACAGTGCCTTGAAAAAGTATTCACACCCCTTGAAATTTTCCACATTTTGTCATGTTACAACCAAAAATGTAAATGTATTTTATTGGGATTTTATGTGATAGACCATCACAAAGTGGCAAATAATTCTGAAGTAAAAGGAAAATCATAAATGTTTTTTTAAAAATGTTTACAAATATATATCTGTAAAGTGTGGCGTGCATTTGTATTCAGCCCCTTTACTCTGATACCCCTAACTAAAATCTAGTGGAACCAATTGCCTTTAGAAGTCACCTAATTAATAAATATAGTCCATTTTAATCTCAGTATAAATACAGCTGTTCTGTGAAGCCCTCTGAGGTTTGTTAGAGAACCTTAGTGAACAAACAGCATCATGAAGGCCAAGGAACACACCAGACATGTCAGGGATAATGTTGTGGAGAAGTTTAAAGCAGGGTTAGGTTATAAAAAAAATCCCCACGCTTTGAACATCTCACAGAGCACTGTTCAATCCATCATCTGAAAATGGAAAGAGTATGGCACAACTGCAAACCTACCAAGCCATGGCCTCCTACCTAAACTGAGAGGACGGGCAAAGAGAGCATTATTCAGAGAAGCAGCCAAGAGGCCCATGGCAACTCTTGAGGAGTTACAGAGATCCACAGCTAAGGTGGGAGAATCTGTCCACAGAACAACTATTAGCCATGCACTCCACAAATCTGGCCTTTATGGAAGAATGCTAAGAAGAAAGCCTTTGTTGAAAGAAAGCCATGCACATCACCCTGAACACACCATCCCCACCGTGAAACATGGCGGTGGCAGCAGCATGTTATGGGGATGCTTTTCTTCAGCAGGGACAGGGAAGCTGGTCAGAGTTGATGGGAAGATGGATGGAGCCAAATACAAGTCTATCTTAGAAGAAAACCTGTAATGCTGCATACACACGGTCGGAATTTCCGTCAAAAAAAGTGTGATGGGAGCTTTTGGTCGGATATTCCGACCGTGTGTATGTTCCATCCAACTTTTTTTGTCTGAATTTCCGGCAGCAAAAGATTGAGAGCTGGTTCTCTATTTTTACAACGGAAAAAGTTCTTGACGGAAATTCCGATCGTCTGTATGCAATTCTGACGTGCAAAAAATCACACATGCTCGGAAACAATTTGACGCATGCTCGGAAGCATTGAACTTAATTTTCTCGATTCTTCGTAGTGTTGTACGTCACCGTGTTCTTGACGGTCGAAAGTTCAGAGAACTTTTGTGTGACCGTGTGTATGCAAGCCAAGCTTGAGCGGAATTCCGTCGGAAAAACCATCCAAGATTTTTCCGACGGAAATTCCGCTCGTGTGTACGGGGCATTAGAGTCTGCAAAGGACTGCAGAAGGACTGATGCAGAAGTTCACCTTCCAGCAAGATAACGACCTTATACATACAGCCAGAGCTACAATGGAATGGTTTAGATCAAAGCATATTCATGTGTCAGAATGGCCACGTCAAAGTGCAGAACTAAATCCAATTGAGAATCTGTGGCAAGACATGAAAATTGCTGTTCAGACGCTCTCCATCCTATCTGACAGAGCTTGAGCATGTGCAAAGCTGGTGGAGACATCCCCAAAAAGACTTGCAGCTGTAATTGCAGTGAAACGTGGTTCTACAAAGTATTGACTCAAGGGGGCTGAATACATATGAACTTTTTCATATATTTATTTGTAAAACATTTTCAAAACCATTTATCATTTTCCTTCCACTTCACAATTATGTGCCACTTTGTGTTAGTCTATCACATAAAATCCCAATAAAATACATTTACGTTTTTTGGTTGTTCATGGGAAAATTTCAAGGGGTATGTATGTGCATGTGCATGTTCAAGGCACTGTATGTGCATGAAAACTAATGGGAAAACTGCACAGATTTCACTTGCAGAGACACGAGTTTACTCAGTTTCACATCAATTTACATCAGTTTTCATGTGCGTTTCAGTGAGGTATTTATTCACGTTGATATCAGTTTTCATGCACGTCAGTTGTGTGCCCTGTTCACCCCAAAGTGTTGATGTTGCGTCAGTTTTTTTTTCAATGCAGAAACTGCATGCACTTTTCAGATTCCTGCACAGAAAAAAATCTGCATGTGATATCAGTGTTGTGGTGTGAACAGTTCACATAAAGAACCTTTTTTTTTTTTTTTTTTTATGTGCCCTTGCAGAATGTGTGCAGAAAAACTGATGTCTCTGTACATGGTGTGAACCAAGTCTCAGGGTTTACTTGTTCTGTGGGGTTGTTGAATCTGTTGTCCATGATGGTTTGAGAAGTTTGGCAGTTGGGTTGGGCCCAGTGGCGGCCGCCACCCCCCTAATCCATGTGCCCGGCCACTAATCTCCATGCAGAGCACCAGACGCATGGATTTCTATGGGGTTTTCTTCTTTTTTTAAAGCACATGATTAGAGCCTGAGGCTCTAATTGGCTTCAAGAAAGGGTGGCTCGGGGAGCAGAGCTCTCCGCCCTAAGCTCACCCAGTTGTATGACATTAGCAAATTAATATTCACTAATATCTTCCTGCTTCTCCTCCCAGCCAATGGGGTCTCAAGACTGACTTCCTGTTTTGGCCTGGAGGAGAAGCAATGACCCGGTTCTTCCCTCGGCAAGCTGCAGCAGGTGGAGGGGCGGATCAGGCTGGCGGGGTGAAGCGTGTCTCCTACAAGAAGGTGTGCTGAGTGTAGAGAAGCTGATCCAGATCTGCTCTGCATATGCGGGCTCCCCATCCAGCCAACATGCTCCATTCATGGTGCCTCCCCAGAGTGCAGACCAGCTAGATTCCGCACACAGCCCAGCCCGACGGAGACGACCCCGTGCCTTGGTATTGGTAAATTTGTATTTTCCTGATTGTTGCGCTGCCTGGACGCCAAGTTGCTAAACTTCAAACTAGCTCTCCCTATGACCGCATCCAACATTGACCGCATCCCTCCCAGGCTCAAAACATTTTATTTAGCGCTGAAAAAAAATTTTGATGACCCATGCCCCTGGGGATTCATTCCCACTGGTCGTGTTGCAAGGGAGACCTGGATGTCTAGTCTAGCAATCTCATCATGACTACTACCACATGTGCTCAGATTCAGGTATGGGATCTCTCTGGGTACAGTAATTCTCTGGGTTCACAACATTTTCTATATTGCCTGTGATGACCCATGCCCCTAGGGATGAGGTCTCACTGGTTATGTCGCAAGGGAACCCTGGATGGTTAGGCTAGCAACCTCATGATTGCATCTACCTGTCTCGATACTCCATGAAGGGGACAGAAGTTTTCTGGGGTCCATAATGCTGAAAAATGCCTTCTATGTTATGTTATGTTATGTTTTATGTTATGTCATGTCCCACTGACCATGAATGTCTAGCCTATGGATCTCATTAGGACTGCTTCTACCTGCCCCCATACTCAGGGAAGGGACCCCTCTAGGGATAGTAGTTCTCCAGTGTCCACAATATTGAAAAAGGTATTAGATGACCCATGCACCAGCGGTCATGTCCCACTGACCATGGCGCAAGTGAGATTTTGTGCGAGTGAGGGGGGGCAGGTTTTTAGCCACCCCCCCAAAAAAATATTGAGCGCTGTCAGGGCTGGGCTCAGCCCTTCCTTCTCAGAGCAGGCCACTCAGCTGTCGGTTAATTGCCAGCTCCAATCTTTCCACAGTGACCCACTTGATGATGATATCCTGCTCATCAAGTCCTGCTGGTTACTTAAGCTGTTCAGTCCAGATCCTCTCTGCCTTCGCCTTGTCAACACATCCAGAGACTCTCTCTCCTGTGTACCTGTTAAAGACTTGCCTGGCTGACGTCCCTTCTGGTTCCTGATCCTGCTTGCTGTTCCACTAGGCTGATTCTCCGGTTACCTGATTTCCTGGCTTGTCCTGAAGTATCCTGATCCCTGGCTCTCTGAGATTCTGGCTTGTCTGACTATCCATTCCGGTTACCAAACTCTGGCTATGTTTTGACTATGTTTACTCTGTTTACCTTTTCCTATCATCATTATTAAACAAGTGTGGTTTTTACTGCACTTCTGTCTTAGTCTGATTCACGGTTTCTGACAGTAGGAGAAGACCATGAATTCAGAAGATGCAGTCAATCCACTTGTTGGTAATATTTTTTCCAGATTGGATGAGCAGGATCACCGCATGCATCAGTTTGCCATGGCGTTACAGACGCTACTGAATCGCACGGCTCACCTGGAATCTCCCACTGTGGCTGCTCCGGTACAACCTGTGTTGCAGGCCGTCCCTGCTGCTGCTCCAGTCTCTGTGCAGGCACCCATCTTGAGTATTACCTCTATAAGAGGTATGTCTGATTCTGCTCCACTTCTCCAGCGATTTGGGGGCGTTCCAGTTCAATGCAGAGGGTTTCGCAACCAGGTTGAGATATACTTTGAGGTGCTGCCCCAGGCTTTTCCCATGGACAGAAGCAATGTAGGTTTTGTGATATCTTTGCTTTCTGAGAGAGCCTTGGCCTGGGCAAACCCTCTATGGGAGACGTAAAAACCCATTGTCCTGAGTTACCCAGAGCTTGTGGCTACTTTTAAAAGTGTATTTGACGTTCCCGCATGCTCCGCTTCTGCTGCCAAGTGCCTCATGTCCATGAAACAGAGTACAAGAACTGTTGCCGATTACGCCATTGAATTCCTTACTCTGGCAGCAGAGGTTGCTTGGAACAATGAGGCCCTCGTGACTGCTTTTTCTCATGGTCTCTCGGATACCATCAAAGATGAGATAGCAGCCCAAGATATACCCACTGAGCTAGAGAAGTTGATCACGTTTGCCATCCTCATTGACTCCAGAGTCAGAGAAAGACTCTCTTTTAAGGAGCGCTTGCTGAAGCCTCCTGTACATTTGTCTCCGAGCCTTGCAGTCCCACTTTTGCTTCCTTCACCTCCCATTCCTCCTGGTACCGAGTTGGTCAGTGAAGGTGAACCTATGCACTTGGGCTTCACACGTCTCTCTGCAGATTAGGGAAACTTTAGGAGGAGGGAGAGATTGTGCCTTTATTGTGGCCAGGCAGGTCACTTTTTGAAGTCTTGTTCTACCCATCCTGGGAACGCCCAAACCTTGAGGACCTGTAGCTGACAGACCTTAGGTGGCGTTGTTTCATCCCCAGTTATCCAGAAAGATAAGCCCCTGGTCCCGGTTATCCTTTCTTGGTCTGAGTCGCTCATTGAGATACAGGCTGTAATTGACTCTGGGGCTGCAGGCCTGTTAATTGATGCTGCCTTTGTCTCTAAGTACTTGATTCCGCTGCAGCTTCGTGCCACTCCACTTGCCATTGAGGCTCTTGACAGGAGACCTCTACAGCCTGCCCATGTGACTCATGAGACTGTTCCTTTGTCCATGGCCGTAGGGGCTCTTCACCATGAGATAATCCAATTCCAAGTCATTTCCTCACCTTAGTTTCTGGTGGTTATTGGTTATCCTTGGTTACAGAGGCACAAACTCTCTTTTGATTGGCTTTGTGCTGAGGTTCTTTCCTAGTCACCACAATGCAGCAAGACATGTTTTCAGAAGGTGGCTAAGGTCCTGTGCACCTCTTCACTCTCCTCCCTGCCGGAGGAGTACCGCGATTTTAGCGATGTCTTTGACAAAGGTCAAGCCCGTAGTTTGCCTCCACACCGCTCGTACGATTGCACAATTCACCTTAAACCTGGTGCCATACCCTACCCCCCCCCCCCATGGCCAGGTTTGCCCTTTGTCGGTTTTGGAGGATAAGGCCATGGAAGAGTATGTTGCAGACGCACTGTCACGTACCTGAAGGGAGACTGAAATGATGAGGTCGGTATCTCCAGCCCAGGTCCCGCTGAGAGTGGAACAGAGGGAGCCGAGGAACACAAGTGCCTGCAGGTGTAGACCTGGAAATTTGCAGCAGAGGATGCGACCTTGGGAAGGCAGGAGAACCATCAGATTGGGAAGGGCAGCCGTGCACCATGGGTCAGCTAAGTTCAAGGAGGCACTCTGCTTGGACTGCGGAACTGGGACATCAGGCGATGTAGAGTTTCTGTCAGGCGTGCAGCAAGAAGTCGGAGGACCGTAGTCGCAGACACTCGTATGACAGTGCTGAGCCAAGCAGGGAACAGGAGCGTAGTCACTAGGATAGCCGGGTTCGATAGCAGGCAGGAAGGAAGGTACCAAGGCATTAGGCAGAAGCAAGGTCAAATGTGAAGCCGGGATCAGGAACCAGTAATGAGGAATATAACAGAGTCCAGAAGCAGGGTCAAGGAAAGCTGTGTTGAGCAATGGGTATCAAGCAGGATAACAGCAGGATTCAGGGTAGCAGGGAACAGCTGAAGACCAGTCAGCATTGATCAGGGGTCAGGGCACCCTTTAAATAGGCCGTCGGCGCTAATTGGCACTAGGGACGCGCTCCTGCGCATGCACGCAGTCCGCCGTGCATGCTTGCCTATGGGGATCTGCAGTCGCCCGTAAGCGTGCCCGGACGTATCCTAATGGTTTTCTTACACGCACTTTCTCAGGGATTCATCCGCAAATCCTCATCTCCTGCCAGTGCTGGTTTCTTCTTTGTGAAGAAGAGTGGTGAACTGAGACCTTGTATTGATTATAGGGGTCTCAATCGTCTCACGATTAAGAATGCTTATCCAATTCTGTTGATTATGGAGTTATTTGACTGCCTCAAGGGAGCAACGGTTTTCACAAAGTTTTCACGAAGCTTGATTTGAGAGTGGCATACAATCTCCTGAGGATTAAGGAGGGCGACAAATGGAAAACTACGTTTAATACCAGAACAGGCCATTATGAGTAGCTCGTAATGCCATATGGCCTTTGCGATGCACCGGCAGTTTTCCGGCAGTTTTCCAGGAATTTATCAACAATGTCCTCCGATATTTGTTGCAGCTATGTGTGGTGGTTTATCTCGACAATATCCTCATATTTTCCAAGTCCCTAGAGAGCCACCGCACAGATGTATGTCAGAAGCTGAAAGAAAACAATCTGTTCCATCGTGAACAGGTTAAATTCCTTAGTTATGTCATTTCCACTTTCAGCAGTCCTACAATGGTCCCAACCTGTGGGTATACGTCCTTTGCAATGTTTTCTTGGCTTTGCCAATTATTATTGGAAGTTTATTTGTAACTTCTTGTGCCTGGGCAGACACCTGGCTGATATGACCAGAAAGGACGGTAACCCACAAAGTTGGTCTCCGGACTCCGCTAAGGCCTTTGAGTGTCTCAAGGCTGCCTTTGTTTCTGCTACTGTGTTGGCACATCCTGATCCTATGTTACCCTTTATCCTTGAGGTTGATGCTTCTGAGACTGGAGTTGGTGCCCTTCTGTCTCAACGTCCTCTGAGAGCGCTATGCATCAGTGTGGCTACTTTTCCAAGAAATTGTCTGCGGAATGCAAATACGAGATTGGGGACAGAGAGTTGTTAGCGATCATTTTAGCCCTTAAGGAATGGAGGCATCTCCTCGAGGGTACCACTGTGCCGGTTCTCATTTTTACTGACCATAAGAATCTCACATTCTTGTCTGAGGCTAAACGCCTCTCTCCCAGAAGGGCACGATGGGCTCTTTTCTTGTCTAGCTTCAATTACAGTCTCATTCTTACCCAGTACTAAGAATGTAAGGGCTGATGCTTTGTCGCAACAGTTTTCCTCCACTTCCAAGTTGGAATTGGTTCCTGTTCCAGTGATTCCTCTTCCAGTCTTCTTCCACCATTCTTCTCCTTTAGGTGACAAAATTATTGCCGCTCAGATCCATGCTCCTCCTGAGAAACCTTGTGACTGCTGCTTTGTCCCTGAGAGTCTACATACTGCCCTGCTCCAGACTTACCTTTCTCCCAAGGCTAGTCACCCAGGGCAGAATGAACTCATTTGGGCCATTTCCCAACAATTCTGGTGGCCTAGTCTACGTGCTGATGTAGCCGCCTTCGTAGCTGCTTGTTCCGTGTGTGCTCAGAGTAAGACCCCACGATACCTTCCAGTGGGCCTCCTACAACCAGGGCTTTTTTTCTCAAACAATAGGTGCTGGAACTCAACCATGACCCCCCAAAACCCCTCCCCCCACACACAACCTCCAAATCACATCAAATAGTTGGTCTGGTCATATTTCACAAACAGTAGAAGGGTCTTAAAGGGTCATTAAATATCAGGATTGCATTACACACAGAGTGCAGAGCTGTCACTTGTAAACACAGAAACCAGACTTCTGTATTTACAAGTGATTGTGGTGAGCAGGCCCCCACAAGGGTCTGAGCCAGAGGTGGTGGAACTGAGTTCCACCAAGTTCCCCCTGAAAAAAAGCCCTGCCTACAACCCATACCCAATGGAGAGATACCTTAGACCCACCTGTCCATGGATTTCATTGTGGAGATACCCAGCTCTCTGGGCAACACAGTTATCCTTATGGTGGTTGAACGGTTCTCGAAAATTACTCATTGCATTCCACTCAAGAAGTTGCCCACATCTAAGGAACTGGCTTCCATTTTTGCTCAGGAGATCTTTCGCTTACATGGGCTACCCAAGGTGATCATCTCGGACAGGGGTAGTCAGTTTGTGTCCCGGTTCTGGCAAGTCTTTTGTGCACAGTTGGCAATTCAACTTTCTTTCTCCTCTGCATATCACCCGCAGTCTAATGGGGCCGCAGAACGAGCTAACCAGTCCTTGGAGCAGTTTCTACGTTGCTATATTTCTGACCATCATAACAACTTGTCAGACCGCTTACCGTGGGCAGAGTTTTCTCACAACAGTGCCTTGAATTCTGCTTCCCGATTGTCCCCTTCCATGTTGGCTGACTCATTTGTTCCACAGAGCATTCCGTGTTAGAGGAGCATCTCCGTGGTCTTCGTTCCACTTGAGCACAAGTCCAGGAGGCTTTGCGACATGCCAATGATAGGTACAGACTCCATGCTGACCGCAGACGCCTGCCTGCGCCTTCCTACCAGGTTGGGGGCAACCTCTGACTCCGTGTTCCCTCACTGAAGTTGGCACCTTGGTTTATTAGGCCTTTCCGTATTCTCCGCAGGATTAACCCAGTGGCTTACGCTTTAGACCTTCCTTCTAATATGCGTATCTCAAATGTATTCCATGTCTCCTTATTAAAACCTTTGGTTTGCAACCGTTCGGTGCCACATCCTCACCCAGTACAGGTTGAGAACCATGAGGAGTATGAAGTACAGTCCATTGTTGACCCCCATAGGTTCCATGGGCGCATACAGTAACTGATGCATTGGAAAGAGTATGGTCCAGAGGAACGCTCTTGGGTCTTATCCCCGGACGTACATGCCCCTGTCCTCCTCCATGCTTTCCATAGACGTTTTCCCCTCAAACCTGGTGTTCCTCCGAGGGGGAGGGGTTGTTTAGGAGGAGGCACTGTCAGGGCTGGGCCCTTCCTTCTCAGAGCAGGCCGCTCAGCTGTCAGTTAATTGCCAGCTCCAATCTTTCCACAGTGACTCACCTGATGATGATATCCTGCTTGTCAAGTCTTGCTGGTTACTTAAGCTGTTCAGTCCAGATCCTCTCTGCCTTCGCCTTGTCAACACATCCAGAGACTCTCTCCTGTGTACCTGTTAAAGACTTGCTTGGCTGACGCCCCTTCTTGTTCCTGATCCTGCTTGTTGTTCCACTGATTCTCCGGTTACCTGATTTCCTGGCTTGTCTTGAAGTACGCTGATCCCTGGCTCCCTGACGTCCTGGCTTGTTTGACTATCCGTTCCAGTTACCAAACTCTGGCTATGTTTTGATTATGTTTACTCTGTTTACCTTTTACTATTATCATTATTAAACAAGTGTGATTTTTACTGCACTTCTGTCTCGGTCTGATTCATGGTTTCTGACACAGAAGCCATTGCTTGGGCCCAAAAAAACCCAAAAACCTTAATAGTCTATGCGCATATATGGTCTTAAAAGTATTTGCATGCACAATGCAGCCACCAATGTTGCCACATCATCCTCTGATTTTGCTAAACTAAAGGAATGCTTCAGAAATACCAGAAAGATCTTCATTTTGCAGTGAAGCAAATTGAGGTTGAATGCTTTTCCTGCCCTCAGAATGCTGACAATGATCATCATGAGACCTGAAGCCTAATGGTGACCTCCAGAGTCGGGGACAGCTGACATCCTCCTGTGTAGAGTGGGTTACAAGGCATGGTGGGTGTAGTGCAAGGTAGATTGATGGGCGCCAGACACTTCTTGAATGCAAAGAGATTTATTGTCTCTTAAACAGAACCGTGGGAGAGAGGGTTGGGGCCAGGACACCCTTAAGTAGATGCAATGGTAATTGGCAGACTCTGGGACTTCTATAGGCAGACAGTCATGCAGGGAAAGGTATCTAGCCAGACACCACATCTGCATGAGTAGGAACATCTCCTATGGCAACAGTCTTGTAACAGTTTCTAACAAAGGTTGCAATGAACTCTTTCACTTCTTCTACAATCTCCTATTGTAGGACTTCACTTCCACTGAGCTCTCAGTCTTTCACTAGACTTACTGATCCACTGCCACTGGATTCCCCTGAGCTCTTACAATCTAGCACTCAGTATCTTCCTCAAGCATCACCCCCGCTTCACCACTAGATCCCTGGCTTGGCACTCACAGATACTCTTCAAGCTTCACCCTTGCTGACACGTTAGGTCCCTGGCTTGGCACTCCACAAGCCTCACCTCTGCTGTCCCGCTGGGTCCCTGACTTGGCACTTGCTGAAGTTTTCCCACTTCTTCACCATCCCTAGCTGGCAAGAAGTCTGCTCTGGTACTGGCCTCAGCTTACTCAAAATGGTGTCTGGTACTAAGGTGTATGGTCCCTTAGTGGTGACAGCTTTCCTTCTACCTCTAACCGCAACTGGTTCCCAGACGGCGGAACCGTTACTTCTGGTTGAACTGCAAGTCGCACTCCCAACCCTATGCTACTCTCTTGCTTCTGGATAGGCCCTCAGACAGCCTAGCAGCCAGATGTTCCCGGGATAGGCCTTAGGTTTATGGCCTAGCAGCCCGGAGCAATACGACACACGTCCACCCAGACAGCTGCCCAGGTGGCACAGAACCCTGATCACCTGACTCCACCCAAATAAATAGGCTCTCTCAGCAGGCCAAGGGACCAAAAAAAATCCCTGCCTATTGGCTGAGACACCCCATTCATTCCTAATCTGTCCTTGCATTGCCCTTGTTTTATCAAATGCCACCAAATACCCAGCCATCTAGTGACAGAAGTGAGAAGTGCAACAATTCCAGAATTAGGGTGAAATCAATTGACCTCCTATCAATTGACCAAGGCAACTATCACTTGGCAGATATATTTAATAGCCATCCTGCCTAAATATCAGGGTGCTACAAATATATATATATATATATATATATAAAAAAGGAAACTTGGGTTGCATTGCTTTGCTTTGTAGAGGCAATAACCGTAAATTGTGTAGGCTTTCTAACATGCAGGGCAAATTGCACAGCCATTAAGGCTTAAAAACAAACAAACTGTCAGTTCCACTATAGAGGGCAAGTGAGTAGCTCTGCTTTCTCATGATTGCACTGGTGCTTCAAGATTGGCACACTGCAGTTACAAGGGGATGGATTGAGAGTCTTCCCTGTGTAACTGCTAGCAAGAGTAATTCTCCCGAAAACTAAACCTTGTGGTGGGGGAACGTAGGAAAGATAAGTTTAGACCAGAGAAGATAAACATTAAAAGGAAACCTGGGGGCTGACACTGCTGAGCGCCTTCCCAAAATGCTAGATATATTTTGTATCAAATGTGGCTCTATGCAAAAGACATACTTCCCGAGACCCAGTCTGTATGGACAGTACAGGCACATAATGTAATGCCCATCTAACTACTAGTCCATCCAGCACCACCCTCTCCACTGATTGGCAATGCTACTGTCCAAGGATGGCTATGTTGCTCCTCCATGCAGTGGAGGAGTGAATATAGCCAGCCTAAGATAAGAAGTGTGTTACTGGCCAATCATCAGGTAAATATAAAGGAATAAATACATGGAAAAAAAAAAACAAATCCAGCCACGACATCCAATGATTGGTAGGCTACAATATATTTCATTTTTTAGGGGTTTAGTTATGCTTTAAGCATAGTTGCAGAGACTTGTTAAACTCTTATGCCGCGTACACACGAGTGGAATGTCCAACAGAAAAAGTCTGACGGAAGCTTTTCATCGTGTGTAGGCCTCATCTGACTTTTTTTTTTTGAAAATTCTGACGGACCTAGAAATGGAACATGTTCTAAATATTTCCGACGGAACCAATTCCTATCGGGAAACCCGCTCGTCTGTATGCTGTTCCAACGGACCAAAAACGACGCATGCTCTGAAGCTAGTACGAGACGGAAGCTATTGGCTACTGGCTATTGAATTTCCTTTTCCTAGTCCCGTCGTACGTGCTGTACGTCACCTCGTTCTGGACGGTCGGACTTTGGTCTGACCGTGTGTAGGCAAGACCACTTGAATGGAATTCCGTCTAAGTTCCTTCGGAGTTTATTCCGACGGCAAAACCAGTCGTGTGTACAGGGCATTAATGCAACTCTAGAACAGAAAAATATTATCAGTGATAAACAACGTCTCCAAATCTTGACCACTTTATAAAGACAGAGCCCTATATAACAGAAATGGGCATATTCATATCAATTCAATAGAATTTCAGTAAAGAGAATTTTATTTTTACACTTCAACCTTTTAAAAAAAGCACTGTGGGCTAATTTGCTATGGTTCAAATGATCTATCATTTTCTCCTTGGTAAACAATTTTCTAGTTTTATTTATATACCCTGGGTCTATTTTCACAGCTGTCCATTTTGGCCAAATGCATTTCGTAAAGAAATGTTTCTTTGGTTCGCAATACTTCCAGCTGCCAGCTATAGAGTGGGTAGTCAGGCAGTCACAAGCTTCCATAGTGGGTCTAAAGCCTCGTACACATGATGTGTAGCTTAACGTGTATGCCTGCACAAAACGTACTAAACATATGCAGTAGCTCACTGCAATACATTCACATTCCTTTGTTACTGTATGTGTGTTTATAAATGCTGCAACTACAGGAAAATGCCTGTTGATCCTGTCAGAAATCCAGTGAACTGCTAACTTCCTATAATGAGCTGACAATGAATGCTGCCTCTTCTGCACTGAAACCATAAGCAATGTTGTCAGCCCTGGCCATGTTCTCCTCATCAAAACAATATAAAGAGCAGGTGTTCTGTAGTAAAGCAGAAGAGAACTCGGGAAGGGCCAACAACAGTGCTTGGGATTTTAGAGCAGCAGAGGCAACAATGTCATCAGCTATAATTCTGGCAAGATCAACAAATATTTTTCTGTACTTGCAGCATTTTTAAGACATAATACCTGTGCAAATGTGCATGTATTGCAGAAATGTACTAAATGGTGTGTGTGTACCTCTGTAATCATAAATACATTTTTACAGTTTTATATTTTTTAAGTACATGTATATGACCTGTCATCTGCTTTTTTGCTAGACTTTGAGAGGAAGTAGCAGTACAAGGAGCTGATAAGAAGCATGCTGATAGGAGGAGAAAGCAAAGCTCATTGCTGTGCTACTTCTTCTTGCACTGTCCAGCCACAGGCTGAAGATGAATTGAATGATTCTGGCCATCAGACTGAGTACATCTAGTGGCAGAAGAAATACTGCTAGAGCAAGGGTCTTCAAAATTTCTACGCAAATGGCCAGTTTACTGTCCTTTGGGGTTTAGGGGGGCCAGACTGTGCCAAGTGGGAGTAGAAAATGCCCCAGGCTTGGTGGTCAGTGATAGTAAAAAAAAAAAAAAATTACACAGCACCCCTGTGGTTAGGAGGAGGACTAGTGCCCCATCAATGGTAAAAGAGGAATTGTGCCCTCATCATTGGTGTAAATGAGAGAAATAGTGCCCCATCACAGGCGCCAGTGGGAGAAATAGCGCCCCATGTTCAGTTCCAGTGGAATGAATAGTGCCCCATCATTGTGTCAGAGGAGGTATTTTTGCTTCAACATTGGTGGCAATGAGAGGGATAATACCCCATTGTTGGTGTCAGAGGGAGGAATTGTGCCTCGTATCTGTGGGAGGAGTAGTGTCCCAAGGGCTGGATAAAGGTAAGCAAAGGGCCACAGTTTGGAGACCACTGTGCTAGAGCTCAATCTGGATTGAAGCTGAATATTTCAGCAAATGCCTGATTTGTTTTATCTTTTAATGGGCTATTTATCTGCTTTTTGGCTGGAGTCCTGCTTTAAATCCTCCTAGCTGACAAATGTGATATTGGAATTCATTGCAAATTATCCACTTCATATTAAGCTCTCATTGCCCATCCTTATTCATGTCATAGGTTAACTATCGCTATGAAAGTATTTACACCATGGGGCGTGGCTGAGCTGGCGGCCTGAAAGGACGTGTGTGAGAGGAGCTCCGCTCTCACCTGCCTAAAATATCCGAAAACTAATCCTACATTTGACTAACAGATATTGGAGGTTCTTAGGGCATGAGAAGAGGCAAATCGGGTCCGGGTAGGAAGGCTAAACAAGCCCCTAAATCAGCCCAGCAGCAGCAACAACGGCCCGCCATAGATTGCGCGCACATGGCATCTCAAGCCAACATGGCGGACCCAGCGACGGCAGAGGAAGACCGCTTTCAGGCCTTAATGCAGGCGATCACTGGATGCCAGACGACCCTAACAGCAAAAATCGATACCCTCCAGACAGAGTTCGGGCTGCTGCGGAGGGACATGGAGAAGATGAGAGGACGAATGGGAGAGGCTGAACGTAGGGTTGGTGAGACGGAGGATTCCATTCGGGACCAGAGGGCCTCTATTCATACCCTGCAGATCAAAGTGAAGGCCCTGGAGTCTAGGGCGGAAGATAGCGAGAACAGGAGCCGACGGAAAAACCTGCGGCTCGTGGGGCTACCGGAGGGAGCAGAGGGCCGGGACCCCGCGGCCTTCACTGAACAACTGCTCCGTACCCTGCTTCTGCAGGCCCAGTTCTCCACACACTTTGTTATAGAGAGAGCCCATCGAATGCCTCCTGTGCGAGGCCCCCCGGGATCACCCCCGCGTACGTTTATATTTAAACTTTTGAATTTCCGAGACCGGGACCTGGCACTACGTGAAGCCCGCAAAGTTCCTGAATTGCGCTTTGACAACACGAAGCTAATGCTATTTCTGGACTTCTCTATTGATACGCAACGGCTCAGAAGGACTTTTGATCACGTTAAAGCACAGCTTCGCACAAAAGGGCTCAAGTATAGCATGCTCTTTCCGGCTCGCCTCCGGGTTATTGACGGTGAATCTACCCGCTATTTCACCTCCCCAGAGGATGCCTCTCGGTGGCTGGACGGCCTTCCCCGTGACCGGTAACGTATAAGCCTCACAACTGATCCGGTGCAGACTGGTTTATCCTGTTCTCCCTCCCCAACCTCTATCTCCCCTTGCTTTCTCGCGTCGGAGGGAGAAGGACTACTCTGACCACAGTATTTGACTGCTGACTGATCTTCCCCCTCCAGACGACTCGGATGGTAACCACCCGAATATACGTGATGGAAGGATGTGACTGCAACCTACATCCTACTCCCTGCTACTATACATAGATGGAGACTCTCACATGCAGGAGGATGTACCGCTAAGCTGATGTACTTAACCCACCCCTTATTACCCTCCCTGAGGCAGCTGTGTGGGACATTCTCCCCTAGGGTAGTGCGGGGGGGAAACACTGGGCTTTTCTCCTATCTGGAACTGCTACGCTGGCTAGTACCGAAGTGAGTGACCTGGGAATACACTAGATGACACAGGACAATATCTTGCAGCGTTGACGCAGTTGACCTTTTACATTTCACATCACTGCAAGGCTGCTATGTGGTCAACTCATACAATCGGTAGTGATGGGAGGGAACGATGCTCTTCCCTTGCGGATGGCCCTTCCAGCATGTGGGGGGGAGGGGAAATCCATGAACAGGGCCGGAATCTACTGGATCACCACGAGGCAACTCTAAGGGACTTATACGCTCACGCCACCGTTAGAGGGATAAACTGTTCTCCCTATATCTGTGAAGGCTAAGCCGACTTAGTGATGAAGTGTGTGCCCCTAGTTCTTACTGGGTGTTTTTTTTTTTTTTTTTCCAGTTTAACTTTGCCTTACAAACCGTACATCTGACAAGTTTAAAGGCTGCTATAATCTATTTGCAGAAGTTTCTCTCCGTTGAGGGATTTGTACACTAGTGATGTTATTAGGGGGATAAACTGTTCTCCTTATATATGCGGATGGTAAACGTGTAAAATGACGAAGTATGTGCCCCTAGTTCACACTAGGCGTTTTTTTATTTTTAAGAACAACTTTGACCTGCAAATTATGCCTTAGACAAGTTTGAACACTGTTATTTACTTTACAAGAGTGTGTCCTCTCTGAGGGATTTGCAGGTCCTAGACACTGTTAAAGGGATAAATTACTCTCCTTATATCTGTTAAGGTTAACCTGGTTAAACAATCAAGCTTGTGCCCCTAGTCTATACTAGGTGTTTTTTTATTTTCAAAGCCTAACTATGCCTCACAAACTATGCACTAGGAAAGTGTGTTAAAAATGCCAGATGGGTTTTGTAAAAGCTTCTTCCCCTTCAGGGAGTTACATGCCAGTGACATCACTAGGTGGATGGATTCTTTCCCTGTATTTGCGGATGGTAGACTGGTTAAATAATGAAGTTTGTGCCCCTAATTCATATTAGGTGTGTTTTTTTTTTTTTTTTTTTTTTGCCGCTCTAATATTTTGCAAGGGCCCTCTTTTCTTTCTTTCCCCCCTTTTTTTTTTTTTTCTTTTTCTTTTTCTTTTTTCTTTTTTCTTTTCCTCCATTTACTACTTAATCCTTTTTTCCATTTATATGCTGATATGCTGTAGGCGTGGGGGCGGAGATCTCCAATCTTGTGGGAAGTAGCAACGCTCGTGTGAGGGAAGGCTGCCTGCCTCTCCATTGCTCTCACAGGAGACTTTCCTACAACATAATGGGATCGGTTAGGGATACAAGCACTCCGAGTTCCCCAACGGATGTGCGGGGAGGGGGGGGTTGGGTTTTTTTTGGGTTGCGGTTGCTCCCTTTTCTTGTTGTTTTTTTCCTTTGGTTCCCTTTTTGTTTTGGTTTTATTCAGGTTGATACGACTATATGCAGTGGTCTACTTGGGTTATCTTTTATGGCCCTTGGTTTCGCCTGGGGCCTGCAGTCCAAGATGTTACGAATGTACGCAGGTGTATTGGAGATTGTGTCCCCCTCTCCGGGTCAGTCCTGTCAATATTCCCGTCCTAAAATTGTGTTATTTTTAGGGCTATGGTGCCTCTGAAAATTATATCGTGGAATGTTAGGGGATTAAATGATAAAATAAAGAGAACCTTGGTCATGACGTATTTAAAAAAATATAGCCCGCACGTATGTATACTTCAGGAGACCCACCTTGTAGGCAGGAAGGTCCTTGGTCTTAAAAAACCTTGGATAGGGCACTCCTATCACTCGATGTACTCAGGTTACGCCAGGGGAGTTAGCATATTAATACACAAATCCCTGTCCTTTACCCTACTTGCTGTCAGGACTGATCCGGAGGGCAGATTTGTTTTATTACACGCTGTGATAGATACTGTTGAGATGCTAATTATGGGTCTATATGTGCCCCCTCCGGCTACTATGTCTCTCCTCAAATTCCTGACTCCTATACTTGCTTCATATTCCACGGACAATTTGGTTATAGCTGGGGATTTCAATATGGCTCCGAACCCGTCCGTGGATAGATTGAATCCAGGGACGGGATCTGACTCTCCCCTTAGTAGGTGGGCCACCTTATATGGTCTGACGGACGTGTGGAGGTGGAAATACCCATGTGATAGAGCATTTACTTGCCAGTCCGCCTCATATCGTACACTATCCAGGATAGACTTGATTTACATCGCTGGGGGGTTGCTCCCCCGTGTTATAGAGGTGAAAATGCTCCCTAGGGGCATATCAGACCACTCCCCTATGCTTCTTACCTTGCAAACACAGACCCCCCCCTCAGAGAGACTGTGGAGGGTGTCCCGATATTGGATCTCGGAGGAGAGTGTTGCGACAAGCATAGATACATCTATAGCAGATTTCTGGACCTATAATGCTATTTCCTCGGTGCTGTCTATTAGATGGGATGCCTTTAAGGCTCATACTCGGGGAAGCTATCAGGCTGCGATTTCCCTTGCCAGACATGACGCCAGGGTCTCCATTGAGGAGGCTGAGAACAGGGCACAAGACCTTGAGTCCCGATATATCCAGACACAGAACCCAATCACCTTGTCTGATATGCAGGCGGCGCAGCGTGAGGTGATGCTCCTCCGAATAGCGGGTGCTAAAAAACAACAGCTGACACAGACACAGCGTATATTTGAACAGGGAGAGAAGACAGGACACCTGCTGGCCTGGTTGGCAAGGGAACAACAGCCCACGTCTACTATAGCTCGTATTAAAACTGATGATGGCAATTTGGTGACCGATCCAGTTGCTATCAATGCTTGCTTTGCCACATACTATAAATCCCTATATTCCTCCAGGGTGGGCTACTCAGCGGAGGAGCTGAACTCCTTCCTTAGTCAAATCGCCTTTCCGACACTTACTGAGGAAACCAGAGACAGCTTGGACGCACCCATCTCCTTAGAGGAGGTGAAACAGGCCATAGGCGAACTTCAGGTAGGGAAGACTCCGGGCTCGGATGGCCTCCCTCCTGAATTTTATAAACAGCATGGGGAGCAAATGATACCTAAAGTGCACGAGATGATTATGGGGACCCTGAAAGACTCTACACTACCGCCGTCCATGACAGAGGCAATAATAGTGGTCATACCTAAGCCGGGTAAAGACCCTGAGCTTTGCACCTCCTACCACCCCATATCTCTACTTAACGCAGACGCCAAGATAATTGCCAAGATCCTAGCTAAAAGACTCAATGGAGTTATACATAATATGGTTCATGAAGATCAAACTGGCTTTATGCCAGGTAAGGGGACAGACATTAACCTTCGTAGAATATACACGGTCATGGGTGCCAGGGAATATTTGACGAAGTCCGACGCAGTGGCCTCCCTGGATGCTGAGAAAGCATTTGACTCAGTAGAGTGGTGTTACCTATGGGAGGTCCTGCGTCGGTTCGGCCTTGGCCCTAAATTTATATCTTGGGTACGAACCCTTTATACCTCTCCACGGGCTAGGGTTCGTACGGGAACGACAGTCTCGCCACCCTTCTATCTGCATAGGGGTACTAGGCAGGGCTGCCCACTTTCCCCTGCCCTATTCGCCCTGGCCATAGAACCAATGGCAATCCTCCTCCGATCCTCCCCTTCAGTTACCGGTATTTTGATTGGCACGGTACTTGAAAAGATATCCCTATACGCGGATGACACCCTGTTATATCTTAGAAATACCAGGGATTCCCTGGGTGCTGCGCTGTCACTTATTAATATCTTCGGTGGGTTCTCTGGCGTCTGTGTTAACTGGGACAAATCGGTAATTTTTGCACTACATCCGGAGGAAGATTCGATACCTGCAAACACTCCCCTCAGAAAGGTCTCTCAATTTAGGTATCTGGGAATAGAAATACATAGAGACTTTGCGCAATTTATTCCCCTTAACCTATCTCCTATAATGTCTACCCTGACTCAAAAATGCACCATTTGGAAAACACTGCCCCTGACCCCAGTAGGCAGGGTGAACCTGATAAAAATGTCCATATTGCCGAAATTCCTTTACGTCTTTAGACAGACACCTGTACACATATCGAACACTTTCTTTAAAAAAATTGATACCGTGATCACTGCGTTTATATGGAACGGTAGCATACCCAGAATCTCCAAATCTACCCTACAACTCCCTCTGACACTAGGGGGACTTGCTTTACCGTGCTTCCAGAAGTACTATTGGGCGGCGGTGTTGGTTACCCTCCGCTGGTGGCTGTCGGAGGAGCCAGCGAATCCTGCTTCCACCTTGGAGGCGGCTTTGCTGGGCTCATACTCTGAACTAAGAAATTTGATACACAGAGGGCCCAGGTCCAGCCCCGGGGTTACCACCTCAATGAAAACTACCCTGAAGGTTTGGGAAACGGTCAGGGGCAAAACTAGAGGGGCGGAAAGTTGGTCCCCCCGTACACCCCTGTGGGGGAACCCGAGACTACCGCACTTCCAGACCATCCCGGACCCGGTGCTGTGGGCCCGCTACGGAATAACCACCGTGGCGGACATAGTGTCGCGGGACGGCCTACTTCCCTTTGATACCCTAAAACAACAAAAAGGACTACCCAACAACATGTTCTTCAGATACCTACAGCTCAGACATGCTTACCACTCTCAATTTCTCACACCCCCGACACTCATAACTACTGGGTTTGAGCGGTTGCTGGGTGAGGAGGGTGGGGGAAAGGTCCTATCCAATATATACACGACCCTGGCGGGCCTGGACACGTCTAAAGTCTCGCAGCTGTTTTCGGTCTGGCAGGGGGACATTCCTTCACTGGGTGATGATGATTGGGAGGAGGGTGTCCAACAATACTTGCCCCTGGTGATTTCTGCCAGGGACAGATTTATCCAGCTAAAATTCTTGCAGAGAGCCTACTTCTCCCCTCAGCGTCTAGCCAAAATATACCCCACTAATGACCCAGTTTGTACCAAATGTGCAGCGGAGGAAGGCTCCTTCTTCCATGTGGTTTGGTCTTGCCGCTATATACAGACGTTCTGGAGGGGAGTAGTTAATACGATCAATCGAGTTGGTAAATTAAAGGTTCCCTGCGACCCATTACCCTTACTACTAGGAATAGTTGACACACTAGATGCTTCCCGAGCTAAAAAACTCTTCGTATTCTACGCAGCCTTCTACGCCAGAAAGGCGCTCTTGATGCACTGGAAGGGATCTGCCCCCCCATCAATAGGTTTTTGAAAAAACCTCATCAATAAGGCATTACCGGTATATAAGCTAACTTATCTAGGCCGCAACTGCCCAAAAAAATTTGGGAAAATATGGGATCCTTGGATAAATGCGGAACATATAGACCTAGAATAGAGAGCTGACACGCGGGTATGCGACTCCCCCCCGTGCGCAGTGGGCATATCGACTCTGAACTGTGTATTATATTTCTAATTTGCTGATCCCTATGATGGATCAGACGTAAACCAAGGGAGCCCCCCCTATGCCTTATTGTATATAGCTATATGGTACAAGAAGACGAAGTCACTAGTTCAATATTAAGGAAATGTTGAGGAGGTTTTAGTAGGGATGTAGCCACAGTGGTCTCAATTCAGGTATACCCCTCCCCACCCCTTCCCCCCCCTTCCTTGTTCCTACTGACCTACTTCTGGTGCTTATACATGTATTATAAGTCTTGCTCTGTGACATCTGCTGCTAAACATCTGTACACCTTGTAATGTAACCACTGCACAATGTATCAACTGTATGTTTTCTTTTGTATTTGCTTTTATTAAATAAAAAAACTTTATGTTAAAAAAAAAGTATTTACACCATGGGCATACATATGTCTAGCAAGTCCTTGGAGCAACTCATGTTGTGCTGGAGATCAGCACTCCCCATTTTATGAAAGAGGGACTCTGCTATGAACGAATGTATGTAGGCTTCAGATGACTTTCAGTTGTTGAACAAGCTTGTGGAGCTCCTAGGTTTCTTAAGAGGTTTGCAACAGTGGCAAAAGGCATAGCAGCTCAGGTTTATACAGACTCGTGACCCCTGAAAGTAGATTAGCCCCCTGGCACTCGTGGATGTTCTAGAATTGGAACCTGTATTGCTTTCCAAATGCTATTATTATGCATGGGTACAGGTTGCAAATACATGAATGTATCCACTGAGGCAATTTTGAAACCTGGACACTGTAAAAATGCCCAGTTTCACCTCCATTCTTTTCTTTTTATGGTGGCAAAGCAAGTCCTAGCCAAAGCTTGCTGGTCCTCCACCCCTCAGTAGGAACCGGTGTAAAGTAAAATGGCATGGTACCTCTTTGATGAAAAGAGGTCTGTTTCTTGTTGTTAAATTACATACGTTTGAATGGGTCTGGAGTCCTTGGATAAAATAATTTCCATCAGGGACTTTGATCACTCGCCACTGACCATGTGACCACTCTTGCCTGGCAGCTAGGCCATTTTGCTTGACCAATGAGTGGCTCATACCCACCCTCAGTGGACTTTCTTCCACCTACCTTGTCCTCCTAGTGTGTCCTACTTATTCATTTCTCCGTACTCTCCACTAATACTTTTCTAGTTAGTTACTACGTCACAGCTACAGCATTTCAGCTGACTGTTGGAGGTTAGTGAATATGTAGATTCTAGAAAAGGCTTTCCCAGCCACAGATTATCACTGTCTCGTGCACTGATTTTTCTGTATACACACTCTGACTGAAATTGTGCTCGCTGTTCTGTATGTCCAAAAATTATTTTCAGTAAAGAGTTATTTAACAGAATATATCCACAAAGGGTCTCTCTTGATGGTGGCATTTGTGCCCATCCTCCTGCCATCTACTGTTTTGTGTTCACACTCCCCTGGTGTCAAGACTTGTTTGTGCCTGTACATAACTGGTCTCAGTGTTTTTGTTTCCATCCTCCTGGGGTCTAGCATAATTTTGTGCTCAAATTCCCCTGGTGGTGATTTATACACCAGTCATCTTGCATGCAGTGATCATGTAGCTACAGATATCATAGGAATAATGCAGCAACCTAAGAGCTTATTCACACTTGGGGCAGAGGAGCGGTAAAACTAGGCAGTTGAGTTGCAGCTGTTTTTACCTCCCTGTTACACCCAACACAGTGAGAAGAAGGGGCTGTACATGTAGCAAAGTCTTCAGCCTCCTTCAGTCTAATGAGAACCTCCAGGGCCAGAGATAGCTGATATCCTTCTCTATGTGGTGGGTTGTAAGGCATAGTGGGTGTAATGCAGGGTAGATTCATTGAGCACCAGACACTTCTTGAATGCAAAGAGATTTTTTATTTCTCTTAACAGAACTTTTGGGAGAGAGGGTTAGGGCCAGGACACCCTTAGATAGTTGCAATGATAATTAGCAGACGCCGAGACTTCAACAGAAGGACAACCATGAAGGGAAAGGCCTCCAGCAAGACACCACATCTGTATGTGTAGGCATGTTGTCTCCTATGGCAACAGTCTTTAACAGTTTCTAACACAAGATGTAACAGTTCCTTCACTTCCACTACAATCACTTCTTGTAGTTCTTCAGCCCACTGAGCTCCCAGTCTCTCTCACTAGACTAGATGATTCACTGCCACTGAATCCCTTAAGCTCCTCCAGTCTTCACTGTAGTATCTTCTTCAAGCATCACCTCCGCTTCTCTGCTGGGTCCCTAGCTTGGCACTCCAGATACTTCTCAAGCTTCAGCTCACTGGCCTGCTTGGTCCCTGGCTCGACACACAAGGCTGCTCTACAAGCGTCAGCTCTGCTGGTTGAGTCCCTGGCTGATCCCACTGAAGTTTCCCAATTCTTCACCGTCCCCGGTTGGTGAGAATTATGTTCCGATACTTGCTTCAGCTACTCACTATGGTCCCTTTTAATAAGCTGGATAGTCCCTTAATGGCAACAGCTTCCCCTCTACCTCTGACCACGACAGATTCTCTGGCCGGCGGAACCATCACTTCTGGTTGGACTGCAAGCCGCAATCCCAACCCTGCGCTGCTCTCTTGCTTCTGGATAGGCCCTTAGACAGCCTAGCAGCCAGATGTGCCCGGGATAAGCCCAAAATCTGGCCTAGCAGCCCGGGCAGTACAACACACGTCCACCAAGACAGCCATCCAGGTAGCACAGAACATAGATCACCTGACTCCACCCAAATATGTAGGTTCTCCCAGCAGGCCAAGGGATGTAAGAAAACCCCTGCCCATTGGCTGGGATACCCCATATACCCATAATCTGACCTTGCATTGCCCTTCTCGTATCTAATGCCACCAGGTACCCGGCCACCTAGTGACAAAAGAGAAAAGTGCAGCAATTACAGACTTAGAGTGAAATAAATTGCTAACAATGGGCCAAGGTAGCTATACCTGGCAGATAAATTTAGGAGCAACCCTGGCCCTGGAGGTTCTCATTAGACTGAAGGAGGCCTAAACACCAAGGTGCTACAAACACAAGAGGCAGTTGCTGAAAAAACTTTAACCCCCCCCCATCATTGCATTTAGTCGGCAGTACCACCGCTGAACGCACCCTTTCAAATGAATGGGGCTGCACCACAACCATATGCAATGCATGCAGATAAAGCATTGGGGAAGTGAATAGTCTTGTCTGAAAAGCCATCCACGAGGATCAATTTTTAGAGGGAGCGGTAAGGGATGCTGCTAATGTAAAAAAGCCCTAAGGGCCAGCAGAAGACGAGTCCTGTGGCAGCTCCTGGTGCAGGGAGAGGGTGATGTTGCATCCTGTACTGCCACAGTGATTCTTTCCTAGTGGCTCCTGGGTTGCTGCATTACCTGGGGTTTGAATGAAGGATGCTTTTTTTTTTTTAATCACATGCAATCTCTCTGCATCTGTTTGACCAATAAAGACTTTGGTGGAGCTCCCCAATTCCAAGAGAACCCAAGACCCCTTTAACTGTTCACATTGCCATTTTCATCTTCCTGTTGTTTGCTTTACAATAGTGATGTTCTCTAAGGAAATTTTTAGTAATGCAGTGCAAAGTGCTGTAACCTGTGGCAACCAATCAAAACCCTAAATCAACCCAACCACAGCAATTTAATTGCTTTGGCTGGCAGCACTATGTACATGTTCTTTGTGTTACCTTACACTTACAGAATATCTGAATTGTGATCATCCAGGTGCACAGTGCTGCCCAATGGCTAAGTGTTCCTTAGCAAGAAGTTCTGATTGCCCTTGGTTTTCCAATGCAAAAGAATTGCTTTCATTATTGGCATGGAAATGTGAAGAATAAGACTAATTGGTGGGGGAAAGCTCAACAGAAAAAAAATGATTGCTTGAAATGTTTTTTCCTTTGGTGTGGGAACTTTATTGCATATAAATGGTAAGCATTCCGCGAGCGTCTGAGTAGATGCACAGTACATCTTTTATTGGCAGTGGTTTTTGAAAATGCCCAAACGGCCCCATGAAGAGAGTCTTTATAACTAGTCGTAGATGCAAAAGCTTTTCCTGCTGCCAGCAGGTGACTGTTTGCCTAAACAATCAGGGTGCATTATGTTCCTCTCTGGAGATTTTAGAGACTGTGCGTTTTTATCGTGAATGACATTTAAAAACAATGTAGATTTATTTTTATACTTTTATTTTTTTTATTTAAAATGACAATCTAAAACAGTAGAACGGCTGTGACAAATTGACTCATTTGAGGCTGTTTTCTATATATTTGAGTTGTGTTTTTCTTTGGGGGGGAGGTGAAAGTAGAGAAAAAAAAATATTCTGTTCCTTCTTTGTATCACACTTTGCGATAACTAGTAAATGTAAATTTATAAAAAAAAACGATATACATTGTAAATGTATAGATTGGTAAAGCTGACCTCCAGGGAAATAGATAAAAACACAATTGAAATATGCGAACTATTTTTTTTTCCTTCCAAATGCTTTGTAACTCTGTAATGCCGCGTACACACGATCGGACATTCCGACAACAAAATCCTGGATTTATTTCCGACAGATGTGGGCTCAAAGTTGTCTTGCATACACACGGTCGCACAAATGTTGTCGTAAATTCCGATCGCCAAGAACGCGGTGGCGTACAACACATACGATGAGCCGAGAAAAATGAAGTTCAATAGCCAGTGCAGCTCTTGTGCTTAATTCCTAACATGCGTGGAATTTTGTGCGTCGGAATTGTGTACACACGATCGGAATTTACGACAACGGATTTTGTTGTCGGAAAATTTGAGATTCAGCTCTCAAATTTTTGTTGTCGGAAATTCCGACAACAAATGTCCGATGGAGCCTACACACGGTCGGAATTTCCGACAACAAGCTCACATCGAATAGTTGTTTCTGACTGTGTGTACATGGCATTATTCCTGTCCTACAGCACATAGTCAATTAGTACAGCTCAGACAAGGATAGTGTCGGCCGCTCATACGGGGTGCAGGGGCGGCGCCCCCCGCTAATCTATGTGCCCGGCCCCTAATCTACATGCAGTACGCCAGATGCATGGATTTCAATGTTTTTTTTTTCTTTTTGAAGCATATGATTAGAGCCTGAGGCTCTAATTGGCTTCAAAAAGGTTGGGCTTTGGGCGCTGCGCCCTGAGCCCCCACCCAGTTGTGTGACATTAGCAAATTAATATTCACTAATGTCTTCCTGTTTCTCCTCCCGGCCAATCAGGAAGCGGGTCCTGAGACCCGATTGTAGACAAAGGATTGCAGCGCTCTCACAAAGGGAGCCTCCTTGATGTAAAAATAAGTCCACGATAGGGTGCTTTGGCTGCTGTGTTGTCCCAACAACACTTAAACAATAGTAGAAGAGAGAAGGGCCAGCAACTCCATGTCCATATCAAATGTAAATATTTTTATTGGCACATGTTAAAAATACAAAAGTAGATGCGTTTCAGCACACCACCTTGATCACTGAGACCCGATTGGTTGGGAGTCCTAAGACCAGATTGGCTGTGAGTTCTAAGTCCTGATAGGCCGGGAGGAGAAGCGACCCCTGGGACTTGGCAGGAGACACGGGGGGGGGGGAGCCGCGACCTGGATGGGGTAAGTGCGGGGCTGGCAGGGGGGGCTTGGTGGGCGACAGGCAAGTGAAGCGGTGATCGAACGATGGGGGGGGATGTGGGGAAGCGGCAATGAATCAATCAAGCACCAGGGGGGTGGTTGGCTGCCCCCCTCCAAGAAAATTGAGCACCAGCTGCCACTGTACAAAGAACCCCCCCCTCCAACCTGCTCATTGAGCCATAAATGCACAGTTGAAAATTGATGAAGTCCTTCCGTTCTTTTTTAATAAAGCTGAAGATAAAGTTATAAAGGAAAAGGGTAAAAGAGACCGTGAAGCATATTCTGACCAACAATATGGTTCCAGATCCTGCGGCACTGGTCCATACCTATGGCTCACATTTCAGCCGCCCAGGGAGCGTGGCTCAGACAGGCATATGAGCAGATGCTCTGCACTATGCTCCTGCTATTGATTTGTCCAACAATCCTGTCACCAGCCCTTCTCTTTGCTTCTACCTGCCTGAGCTGACTGCCTGAGTCTCTGAAATCTGGCTGGTGTGTCCCCACTCCATCCTGTGCCTGTCATGACCGGCAAAAACCAAGAAGAGGTGGCCCTCTTGGACTCCCAACATGGCGCCCAGGCTCCTCTCCCACAACGGATGCCACAAGGCCCCAGTGACAAACCCAAAGAGACCATGAATAGAGCGTTCAAAACCATCCGCCCCACTGAGCAAAGTACATTCACGGGACATCCAGTGCTACACCTGTATATAAGTACACAGACACTTAGATTTGCATTTTACATATACAGTATATATCAAGTATGTAACAAATTAAATATGATCCCACCCCCTATGTCGGGAGTACAAAATGAATAGTCCAAAAATGAAGTGAAAAAACAGAAACCTATACAAAGAGAAAAGTCTGCGTGAATGTGCTGGTCAATTATAATCTTCCGTGCCTATCCTTAAGAGATCTTCACAACATGTGTAACCATCACCATGGGCTGTTCACCTCCTATATTGACCTATGTTTAGTAGGTCTAACGCGCTTGTCCTTTTTAAGGGCAATATCTGGATAGGGTCTGATCTTCCTCTTGTCACCTCCTGGTCTATTTTCTTCCATTGACACACAGCAGATATCACAATTGGAAGCTCAGGAATAAAATATATGGACCATCACAGCGTTTACCATAAAAAAATGCATTTATTTAAAAAACTTCATACTATAAACCATATATACAGTACTAGATGCTGGTGCACAACAGACAAGTAACGTTTAGAAAACCGCCCAGCGGTACTACTGCTGAAGGCTGCAACTTGTGGATGGATAGTCAGGACCCGTCCCCTTAAGGCTGTAGTCTACCTCTCTATGTGAAGTCGAGTTCTTTCCACGTTCTATTGCTGTGGCATGTAGTTGAACATCCTACGTCACCGGCTCTGCTCCTTGTGCGTTATGCAACAAGCGTGGCTTCTTCAAAGGGAAAAACAATTTAGAGCGTGGGAGTGAGTGCCACATACCTAGATTTCAGCAGCAGCACTTTATTTGGTTTATTACACTGGTGTGCGCAGGAGTGTTTGTTTGTTTTCTATGTGTGCCTTAAACTTGATAGGCATCCTCTGACCATGGTGGGCCCTCACTCTATACATTCACTCACCACCCTATATATAGATTTCTGCAGGAAGTGGGTTGGTTGGATCTCTGACGCTGTAAAAACCCGAGACCCGCCAATTCTCTTGCTTTTCTAAGACCTGTATGAGACTTTCTAGGTTAGATCTATGCATTTAAGTCACCCATTGCCAGACTACACCTCTAAATATGTGGAGACCAATCGCACCCACTTTACAGATTGGTTCCGCCTAGTCCCTACCTCTCCCTGCCCCAATCCCCACAATTAGTGCCTTTTTAGAGTTACTGTGCCTACATTGTTGAATCACTGTGCATGTCCCGTACCTCACTAAACAAGTAACAAGGCGCAATGTGCAGATACCTTACAATGTAGTACCAAAATTGTCCAGGAATGTGGATGTACGGATGTGTACACTAGTAATAAAACACCCCTATCTCAGTCAGGGCAGCCACCAAGAAACCAAAAGCGAGTTCCAATAACTCCTCTGAGAAATTATCATAAACACTTTATTTCAAACAAAATATCCACTCACATGAAGGTAGAAGAAGTCATGTACAGGAACATGTAGAGGACTGAAGAGCTGAGAAATGCAGGACTGTAGGCAGAAGCTGTGTCGATGTGGCTGAAGCACAATCAAGACCAAGCAGGCAGGGGTGCAGATGGCTGAGCACATACACACACCAGTGTGATACAATATCCCTGGGAGATGGTGTCAGTAGTCCAATAAAACGGGAAGGATAAGTCCCATAATGGCATAAATGTCAACAGAGAGGGGGAGAAGGACGTCCGGCCGGATGGCAGGGCTGCGCTGTGTCTCCACGGCGATCGCACTGTCCCTGTGTGGTGAGGGAAGAGACACGGCTGTCCCGTACCTCAAACAAGGTTGATGCTTTGTCCTCAGGGCTCAGCGTTGAAGGGACAGAGGGCATTGATGCAGGACTTTCCCTGTATATCTGGGACGGTTGGCATCCATGGAAGCATTACACTACAAATCTAGGATACTGGTTGGTTTTGCGCAAGGAATCTTGGCACAGTAGGTGTAAGATAAGGGGTGAGGTTTAGGGAAGGTCATATGTCCCCGTTTCATGGGAAGTGTCCTTGTTGAAATGGGCGATCCTGAGAGCCAGGCACCATACCATAAATATTGTAGCATACATGCTCAAACTAAACTCACATTGCGCAAGCCAAGTAGCAGTCCAAAATGGCACTGCTAGAGCAGCCTGTGCAGCAATCCATATTTCTGTGCATTCACAGGCTGCTTCAGCAGCCCTATTTTACATTGACACTTCTGTAGTGTGACTTGGAGCATGCACACTGCAATATTTACTCTCCAGTGTCCTCCCAGGGACAATTCCGGACCCCAGCAGCTGAGGTTGACCTGGAAACAGAAGGTGGAAGTTGGGCGCTGGACATGGAAGAAACCAGATGCAATTTGTGAGTTACTTGCATAAGTCCTGACTCCTTAACTCTGTGCTACTTAATCCTGACTCCTGCAAAAAATATGTGCTGCAGCACACACATGCAGTTTGAATCCGTCCACACGAAGAGTACTACTGTGTTTCTCCCTGTGCAGGCAGTCCTATTGATGTCAATTGGGATGCAGCGGCTGCATGAACACAGCTGCTGCTTCCAATCTGACATCCATGCAGGTGTACAGCCCCGAACACAGACAGTGTGCAAAGTCCCACAAATACCTGTTGATCCTGTCAAGTCCACCTAATGCAGCTTCCTGTGATGTGACAATGCTGCACTGCTCCTGAATTCAGAGTGGAGTTGCCACTGTCATGTAGGCTGCTCCTTCTTGCACTGAAAAAAAAAAAAACATGTTGCATTGGACGAGGCTACCAGCATTATCTCTGTTAATTGACATGCCTGTAGCTCAGGGGTGTCAAACTCCATTTCTTTGCGGGCCACATCAACATTATACAGTATTTGCCCTCAAAGGGCCAACTGTATCAGTAATGCCGCGTACACACGAGCGAAATTTCTATCGGAAAAATCTTGGATGGTATTCCGCTCAAGCTTGGCTTGCATACACACGGGGTCACACAAAAGTTCGCTGACCTTTCGACCGTCAAGAACGCGGTGACATACAACACTACGATGAGCCGAGAAAATGAAGTTCAATGCTTCCGAGCATGCGTTGAATTGTTTCCGAGCATGCGTAGGAATTTTGCGCATCGGAATTGGTACAGACGATTGGAATTTCCAATCGGAACTTTTTCCGATCGAAAAATTGAGAACATGCTCTCATTCTTTTGCTGACTGGAATTCCGCCAGCAAAAGTCCGATGGAGCATACACACGGTCGCATTTTCGTACCAAAAGCTCTCATCGGACTTTTGCTGGCGGAATTGACACTCATGTATACGGGGCATAAGACTATATAAATTTATCTAGGGCTTTTTTCCCAGAGAAAAGGCGCAGGAACTGCATCCAATGGTGGGTGTAGCCAAATTGCACTAATGGTAGGAGGATCCTAAAGGGGCAATAAATAACCAGGAATGCATTATGTTCAGTTTCAGGGCTGCCCTATGTACATAGTGCAGAGTTCAGGGGTGTGTGACGTATAGAGTGCAGTTTCAGGGGTGCACTATGTACAGAATGCAGGGTTTAGGGGTGTGCTATGCACAGCCTGCAGGGTTCAGCTCTCTTTCACAGGCTGTTCACATTTCACTTCCACCCCTCCTTGGCTCTGACCTCTGCACCATTCTGACCCCCCCCCCCCCCAAAAAAAAAGCTTCCTTGCATTTCCTTGCAGGGAGATCATTGGTTGGCATATGTGCACCTGGGCACAGTTGGGGATCACAGTGCTTCTGTGTTTACAGGTGACAGAGCGGAGGCTGAGAGCTGGGAGGTGGCAGAACAGAGTTCTGCCACGTTCCAGCTGAAAAAAAGCCCCGGGTGTGAGGGCCACATTAGATGGCCAGGCGGGCCAGATTTGGCCCACGGGCCTTATGTTTGACACTTGTGCTGTAGCTTGTCAGCCAGCACCTAACCACACCTAGTCCTGCCTACTTCTTGCTAGATTGACCATGTTGTCTTTGTTGCTGGAACTCTCCAACTGTATGCTGCAGTAGTGTTTGAGAGGATTAGTGTGTGACACACAAATGAAGAGGGATTTGGTTTAGTCTGAGAAGGTAAAGCAAGTATTTGATTTACTTCATGAGGCTTGTGCATCGCATAGCAACTTGATTTGGGACTTCATCCCCAACCTCTTTTTATTTGGGAAATATACATAGTAAACTGCAGCAACAAAAATAAAAGTTGTCCCCTGGGCAGTTTAAGTCATAATGTGCTAGTATGCATACTAGCACATTATGACAGACATACCTGAAAACTAAGCCCTCCAGCACTGCTCTGTCACCGCTGTAGGTGCTTGCATCTTCACCAGGCTTCAGCGGTATGAATGGTTGAGCCGCGATGATGTCATTCCCATGCATGTGCGTGGTAGTCTGTTTTATAGCACAGGACTCTGAAGGGATGGCAGGGGGGTGCCCTCAGAGTGCATATGCCGGTGACGTCACCGCCTGCTTCTAAAGTAATCAGTGCATGTTTAGGAGATATTTACTGTACCTATAGGTAAGCCTTATTATAGGCTTACCTATAGGTAAATATCAACCAAGGGAGTTTACTCACACTTTAATTACTTGGTAAGTTGACAACCTCTAACACCACAACCTGGATTCTTGTTCTGGTCAGTGACTTACTAGGTTGCTAGGGGATGATAAGGGAAGGACAGCGCTGGAGTGTGCTCAAACAAGTTGGCATGGGTAGTTCTGATATTTTAATACTATACTCACTTTTAATATAAAAGTGTCTGATTGTAACCCTAAAAAAAAAAAAAAAAAGTTCCAGTTTCTTTAACCAATTGCCTACGGGCACTTTTAACCCCTTCCTGCCCAGGCCAATTTCCAGCTTTCAGCACTGTCACACTGTCATGCAACACTACCCATATGAATTTTTTATCATTTTTTCACACAAATAGAGCTTTCTTTTGGTAGCATTTAATCACCACTGGGTTTTTTATTTTTTGCTAAATAGATGAAAATTTAAAAAAACATATTTCAGTTTGTTATAAAATTTTGCAAACAGGTAATTTTTCTCCTTCACTGAGGTACGCTGATGAGGCTGCACTGATTGGTGGTACTGAAGGGCACTGATAGGTGGCACTGGTGGACACTGTTGGCACTGCACTGATAATCAGGACACTGATCATCCTTGCCCTGATTATCAGTGTAGATGTCCCTTTGTAACAAGTCACGGTTTAACTCTCTTTTCTTCACGCTTTCAGCGTGAGGAAAGGAATGCCGATAACCAGCTTGTGTTTACATTGTGATCAACTGTGATTTGACACAGCTGATCAAATGGTAAAGATAAGTTGATTGGCACAGCAATCACAGGGTGCACAGCCCGCAATCATAGGAGGACTTCATATGACGCCCTCCCAGAACTGGCCGGCCGCGCTGTAGCCGTCATTCAGCTATAGCGCGGTCGGCAAGTGGGTAAAGCACGATCTATAGAATAGTGCCTGTGCAGTGTAATTTGTCCCATTCTATGTTGTAAAATACCTGGTTGATCATGCCTGTTCCTGTGTCCCCAATGTGTACTGACCACAGTTATTATGGCAGCTGATGCATGATACTGTGGTCAATTTACATCCCTCCGTCATCCCGCTGTGTGGTCAGTCTCTCCCATTCCCCCTACCTGTCAGCTCAGTAGTCTGTGTAGTGAGAGCCGATCTCCCCCCCGCCCCTCCCCTTCTGCCACTATTCCATTGTGGCTATAAAGTTATGTATATAAATCACTTGCATCCCCTTTGTTTTTATGAAAATATAAAGCACAGTATATCAGTTTAAAAAAAAATTATATACCTAAATACCTTCTTGCACAGCGCCACTGTGCAGTCACGTGACCTCCCTCTGCTGGCTGGCATACATCGAAGGGGAATCTCAGCCCCTCCCACTGTTCTCAGGGAAGGAGAGCAGAGGGAGGTCACATGACCACACAACGGAGCTGTGCAAGAAGGTATTTAGGATTATAATTAAAAAGAGAAAAAACTGACATACTGTGCTTTATATTTTCATAAAACAGGGGATGCAAGTGTTTTATATATGTGACTTAACCATTTTGAGAGGAAAAAATGAATATATCAAAATGTATTATTTCATGGCCCGACTTGGAAAAGTTTTGTAGAATTACCCTTTAAGGCAGAGAGATGTATTTTAGAGAGTTTGATTTCTAAAGGCGTTATCATTTTGGTTATTTAAATAAGAGACTAAATGAATTGTGTAAAGGAATTAAAAGCTCTTGGTGCGATTCATCCACCTGTTCTGTTGTTTGTTACATTATCAGGTCCGTGCTTTGACAAATAGGATTTTTGTGTAGCAAACAGCATTTTATTCAGCATTACCATGACGACTGCGATCTCTAACCGACCAAAATATCTGATATATATACTGGTATGTGGCAATGAAAAACGAATAAAAAAATTCACATTTTGGCATTGTTCATACCTACACAAGAGCACCCAATGCAATGTGTTTTTATGGCCATCAGTCTGTCCAAGTCTGGAGCAACCTTGAGTAGATGAAGCCATAATGCACAAGCAGCCATGGCTGGAATGCTGCAGATCCAGATCACTGCAACGCCTCCCAGGAAACGATCAACAAACCATGCAATTTATTTTTAATTATGAACATACGAGGTAAAGGCTTTACTACCACTTTTAAAATAGTGCAAAATTCACGTGTGACTATCTTAACACTAACTATTGTTAAAAACGTACCCCCTTCCTTTCCTCTCCCTCCCCTCCTAGCTATGCTGCCAACTCTGTATAAAAAATACAGCGGGTAAAATAGGTATTGAACATGTTACCATTTTTAAATATATTTCTAAAGGTGCTATTGACATGAAATGTTCACCACATGTCAGTAACATCCCATGTAATCCATACATACAAAGAAACCAAAACAAATAAGTTCAGAAATTAAGTTCTGAGTAATAAAATGGAATGACACAGGGAAAATGTATTGAACACGCTGAACTGAAATGTATTTAATACTTCGTTCAAAAATCCTTTGTTGATAATGATGGCTTCAAGATACCTCCTGTATGGGAAAACTAGTCGCATTCATCCACACAGTCTACAAATCTTGAAAGTTCCATGGGTCTCTTCTATGAACTCTGCTCTTAGTTCTTTCCATAGATTTTTCTATTGTCTTCAAGTCAGGTGATTGGCTGGGCCATTCTAGCAGCTTTATTTTCTTTCTTTGAAACCAATTGAGAGTTTCCTTGGCTTTATGTTTGGGATCATTGTTTTGCTGAAATGACCACCCTTGTTTCATCTTCATCATCCTGGTAGATGGCAGCAGATTTTTATCAAGAGCGTCTTGGTACATTTTTCCATTCATCTGTCCTTCAATGATATGAGGTTTGCCAGTGCCGTATGCTGAAAAACAGCCCCACACCATGATGTTCCCACCTCCAAACTTCACTGTTGGTATCGGGGTGTTTTTGGGGTGATGTACAGTGCCATTTGACCTCCAAACATGATGTGTATTATGACATCCAAAGAGTTAAATTTTGGTCTCATCTGACCAGACTATATTCTCCCAGTATTTCACAGGCTTGACTAAATTACATAGTAGGTGCTGTTGAAAAAAGACACAAGTCTATCAAGTCCAACCTATGTGTGTGATTATATGTCAGTATTAAATTGTATATCCCTGTGGAAGGGAATTCCACATCCTTGCCGCTATTACAGTAAAGAACCCTCTACGTAGCTTAAGGTTAAATCTCTTTTCTTCTACTTTTTTTTTTTTTTTAACATAAAGTTTATTTATTTATCACAAACAAACTAAACACAGATCAAGTTACATTAGCTCAAGACAGATATTGTACAATGATTGTCCATATCAAATTAAGACAGTAGGTACAGTGCAGAAAATACAGTACAACCGCATAGCTAAGGGCCAAAGTAGAGTTATAACACTTCTAATCCAGGTCATTGTAGAAGTCCATGTGAGGGGGGAGGGAGGGGGAAGGCCCGGGCAGGGAGGCCCAACAGGGGTCCTCCAAGCTTAGCTATACGTTAACCATGTATCAGGGAAGCCTTGTCCGGGGCAGAATTACCTAAGTCGGGGATGATTGGATAGCTAAAAGCGAGAGCTATAGTACTGAGTTCATCTATGGAATAGTGAGGTGTTTGGCCTCCACCCAGTCCGCCCATACTCTATCAAACTTTTTTGGGCAGTTCCTTCCCATATATGTTAATTTATATAGGGGCAGGGCTGCATTGATGAGAGAGAGCCATAATTGTTTAGTAGGTGGTTGGGGCTGATTCCAGTTAAGGAGAATCGCCTTTCTGGCATACATCGCAGTGTAGAAAACAAATAGTTTTTTCCTTCTGGGGGCCTCCAGAGAGCCACACATGCCTAGCAGGAGGGGAAGAGGACTGTAGGGGACCCTGATTCTGCCCACCGAGTTGATATCGTCCAGGACTAACTTCCAAAAAACCACTATCCGTGGACATGACCATACAGTATGATAAAAATCTGCATCGTCAGAGCCACATCTGGGACAGGTGGCTGTTCTATCTGTATACATTTTTGCAAGGCGCGATGGGGAGTAGTAGGCCCGGTGTAGGAATTTTAATTGACTAAATCTATCTTTAGAGGAGATGGTCAGTGTTAGGTACTGTTGCACCCCCTCCTCCCAGTCATCTTCGGTCAAGTCAGGTATGTCATGCTGCCAGGTTGTTAGCAATTGCGAGATTCTAGACGTGTCCAGAAGGGCAAGTTTATTATAAATAAGTGAGAGTAGTTTAGTGCCTTCAGGTGCACGAAGTTCAGTCTCCAAATCCGACATCCGTAAAGTTATCGGGTTGGGAAACTGGGAGCGAAATGCATGTCTCAGCTTTAGAAATCTAAAGAACATCCGGTTTGGGAGGCCTTTTCTACTTTTCAGATCATCGAACGTTATTAGCTGTCCCTGTGATACAATATCACCAAGGGTAACTATTCCGTATCTAGCCCATATGACAGGATCTGGGATCGACCGAAAATGACTCAACCGCGGGTTACCCCAAAGTGGTGTCACAGGGGACCACGCATTTTGTGTCCCCAGTTTAGCGTTCACCGTATCCCACACCTTAATGGTCGTTTTCATGGGCACAGATATTTTGGGACTGGAGCGGGGCCCTCTATGTATGAGATTTCGTAGTTCCAAATAGGAACCAAGTAACGCGGCCTCCACATCGGATGCTGGATTAGAGGGCTCCTCCGCGAGCCACCACTTTAATGTCACCAGGACTGCCGCCCAATAGTATTTTAGGAAACATGGGAGTGCTAGGCCACCCATAGCAACCGGTAGTTGTAGTGTTGTTTTTGCGATTCTAGGGGCCTTTCCATTCCATACGAAGGAGGTGACCAAACTGTCCAACTTGGTAAAGAAGGAGAGAGGTATGGGTACAGGAGTTTGTCTGAATAAATAGGTGAATTTAGGCAGGATGGACATCTTAACTAAATTTACGCGGCCCACTGGACTAAGGGGAAGAGTTTTCCATGACGAGAATTGGTGGGTCACCCGAGCCATCACCGGGGTCAGATTCAGACCAATAAACTGTCGAAGGTCTCTATGTATCTCCACGCCAAGGTATCTAAACTGTGATACACGGCAAAGTTGTGCATCCAAATGCGAAGGAGCAACCCCAGAGTGCAGTGGGAACAATACTGATTTTCCCCAGTTGACACGTATTCCTGAGTACCGCCCACACCTATCTATAAATCTATAACCTGAAGTGCTTGTGTCAGTGATTGTCCGTCGTCTGTAAGATATAACAAGGTGTCATCCGCATACAATGACACCTTTTCCTGTATTGGGCCTATAGTAATACCCTGTATTTGTGGGGTGGACCTGATAAGGATAGCCATGGGCTCTATCGCCAGCGCAAAGAGCCCCGGGGATAACGGGCATCCTTGTCTCGTTCCCCTACTAAGGGGAAAAGACGGAGAGAGGACCGCGCCAGTTCGTACCCTGGCCGTCGGGGACCTGTACACTGTCTCAACCCAGGAGATGAAGACGGGACCAAATCCGAATCTGCGGAGGACCTCCCATAGATATTTCCATTCCACAGAATCGAAAGCTTTTTCTGCATCCAGGGAGGCCACTACCGCTTGGTCAACGTCTCCAATCCCCGAGGCCAAGACAGCATACAGTCTCTGGAGGTTAATGTCTGTGCCCTTGCCCGGCATGAACCCCGATTGATCTTCATGTATTAATGATAATATTACCTCATTAAGACGTCTGGCAAGAATTTTAGTTAAGATTTTTGCGTCAGAATTCAACAGGGAAATGGGCCTATAGGATGAACACAGTTGGGGGTCTTTCCCTGATTTGGGCACCACGACTATTATCGCTTGTGCCATAGAAGGGGGGAGGGTTCCCTCCCTTAGCGTCTTAACCAACATATTGTGTATTCTTGGAGCCATTTCCTCAGTATATTGCTGATAGAACTCAGGAGGGAATCCATCCGCCCCAGGAGTCTTACCCGGTTGTAGAGAGCCCAGGGCTAATTGGACCTCTTCTATTGTGATTGGACTATCCAGTAATTGTCTGTCCTCCGTGGTCAGAGTAGGGAATTCCACTTCATCTAAAAACCCAGATAGCTCTTCTACAGAGTATTCTGCTCTTGATGAGTACAGATTGGAGTAAAATTCCATAAAGCATGTGTTTATATCTACTGGGTCCGTCTTTATTGTTCCGTCAGTCGCCGCAATTCTCGCTATAGTGGGGGTTATGGATTGTTCTTTGGCAAGCCAGGCTAGCAGTCTCCCCGTCTTCTCCCCCTGTTCAAATATTTTTTGTGATTGAACTGTTTTTTATTGACTTTGGCCACTCTAAGAAGCAGAACCTCCCTGTATGCTGCTTTCATGTCCTGTCCTGTGATGGGGTTAGCCGTGAGAGCAAAGTCAGATTCCAGAGTCTGAGCCTTGGCCTCTGCCTCCTCAAGTGTAATCTGGTTATTTTTACGTTCCGTAGCTATAGAAGACATATAGCATCCTCTGATATAGGCCTTAAATGCATCCCAGTCATTACCCGGTGAAGTTGAGTCAGCATTTAACAACCAGTATTGTCTAATCAAGGTGGCCATCTCGAACTCTATAGTCGGGTGTTTTATCCAGAATCTAGATAAACGCCATATTCTGTCAGCAGGGGGTGTTGTCGCCTGTATAACACAGAACATTGGCGAATGATCCGATATTCCTCTGGGGAGGATCTTGATCTCTCTAATCTTAGGCAAAAAATTGCCGCTGGCATAGATGAGATCAATGCGGGAGAGCGTATTATGTGAAAGGGAGCAGCATGTGTATGAGCGTTCATTAGGGTATTTCCATCTCCACACGTCCTCAAACCCAAAGACACCTGCCCATCTGGATAAGGAAGAGTCCGTGGCTGGGTCAGGGGTGAGTCTATCGCGGGACGGATCCGGCGCTATATTGAAATCCCCTGCCAGGAGGACATTATCTGTGGGATATTGAGCCAGCATGGGGATAAGGTTATGGATTAGGGATATGTCAGCCGGGGGTGGTAAGTAAATGCCCACTAGTACCATCTCAACCGTATCAATAATTGCATGAATTAGTACGTACCTACCCCCAGGGTCCAGCTTAACATCCAACAACTCAAATTGAAGGGACTTATGGATCAAAATACTGACTCCCCGTGAGTAGCCAGAGTGGGTGGCATGGAAATGTCGCCCCACCCAGGGGCGTTTGAGGCTCATTATCTTACTCCTCACTAGATGCGTTTCCTGCAATATGCAGATGTGGGGATTGTATTTTTTAATGTAATCAAATACTAGGGAGCGTTTTATTTTATCAGCTAGTCCCCGGACATTCCAAGAAAGAACTCTCAGGGGGGCCATAGCATGGGAGAATATAGATATACAAGGATTAAATTACCATCAGCCGGACCCTGGGAGGTCGGCACCATCCCCATCACCCTGTACCTATGGGTCCGCCATGGGTCCGGGCAGAGCGGCGGCAAGGCCCAAATCCATAGCACCCCCACATAACATACATTGTCACTCATCTGTCTCATATAGTACACATTAACACTATAAAACAAGAAAAAACAGAAACCCAAGCCCTTCCCACCCCGCACAACCTTTGTAGAACTCGGCGTGCCTAAACCCCAAACAAAACCCATTAGGTTCTAGGAAAGTCTCCTACAAAACAGAGAGACAACCCCAAGAACGGCACCAATCAACACAGGGGCGGTCAGAGTTCGGTGCAGTCCAGAGACATCCGTCCGTATCCCGAGGATAAAAGGAGCGTAATAGGAATCCATATAGCTTATAAGCTAACACAGAAAACGTAATAAGAAAAAAGCAAAAAGAAAAACACCTAGCTGCTGCCAGGGGCACACACTTTGGTCAAACCTGTAACTTAAGGCCCTCATAAACCTTCAACAGAGGCCTTGGGAAATATTGCTCTCCTCCAACAGACTCCATTCCCTTCAGTCAGCCACATATGGTATATCTGTGCTGTCATAGTGTCCACTTATATAAAGGTGGTTGAGGATAAAGTCGCCATGTAAAAAACCATGATGTATTTAACAGGAAAAGCAGCAAGGAGGCCATCCACCACTCCAACCCCTTCCTCTTCAACAGGCACCATTTAGTGGACTCGTATCAATAGTAAGGGGGGGGGAGAGGGGCGGCAATAGAGCTGTGTGAGCAGTAGTAGGAACAAAAACCGTCATCTAGGTAAGTAGTGAGGGTGACTGGCATACTTTACCAATACAGTTCCTTCTAAGGCAAAGGGTCTCAACATTAGAGATTTACACAATCATTACTGTGCAGGCTACTCCTGACCTCTTCGATCTTGGGGTAGGGTATCCAGCCAGCGGGAAGCCTCCTCTGGTGAGGTGAAGTATCGGGAGGATTCTCCATCAATCACTCTAAGTCGAGCCGGGAACAACATGCTGTACTTTAGTCCTTTCAGGCGTAGCTGTGCCTTGACGTGGTCGAAGGTTCTGCGGAGCCGCTGGGTGTCGACAGAGTAGTCTGGGAACATCATAATCTTGGTGTTTTCGAAGCGAAGCTCCGGAATCTTTCGGGCCTCCCGGAGAGCCAAATCTCTGTCTCGGAAATTTAGCAGCCGAAAGATGAAGGTACGTGGTGGGGCCCCAGGTGGGTCTCGCACAGGAGGCATTCTGTGCGCTCGCTCTACCATGAAGTGCGGGGAGAATGGGGCCTGTGGCAGTAGGGCGCGGAGGAGAGTCTCCGTAAAAGCCGTAGGGTCCCGACCTTCAGCTCCCTCCGGGAGGCCCACCAGCCTCAAATTGTTTCTGCGGCTTCGGTTCTCACTGTCCTCAGCCCGCGATTCGAGGATCTTTACCTTAGTTTGTAGAGTATGGATAGAGGCCCGGTTGTCGTGAATGGCATCCTCCGAGTCACCGATACGTCTCTCCGCTTCAGTCATGCGATCCCGCATCTTGTCCATATCTCTGCGCAGAAGCCCAAATTCCATTTGCAGGGTGTCAATTTTGGCTGTTAAGGTGTTCTGGCAGCCCGATATAGCCAGCATTAGAGCTTGAAAGCGGTCTTCTTCCGACCCCGGATCCGCAGGGACGGTCTGAGACGCCATGTTCGTGTAGCCGGTTAAGTTTGCTGGGGTCTGTGACTTCCGCTGTGAGGAAGCTTTAGGGGTATGCCCTCCTGACTTCGCGGAGCCAGATCTGCCTCTTCTCATGCCCAGGTGCCCTCCACTGCTGGATAGGATAAACTGTGATGTTGGGCAGCGCTCTGCAAGGGTTCAGGACCTGAGTGCAGGGATTAGTGCTTTTATTATTAAAGGCCTTGAGATGTCTGTATGTGCAGCCAGCCCAGCGTCTCTGTATGTAGTTTCAGGTCCTCACAGGTCCCCACTGTATTAGTCCCAGGCCGGGTTACGGCTCCCCTTCTGCGGACTGCAGCACCTAAGTGCAGGGATTGGTGCTGTTGTTATTGTGGGCCTCAAGATGGCGGCCGGCGGCCTGTATATGCAGCCAGCACAGCGTCTCTATCCGCTTCTTTCAGGTCCCCACTGGTCTCCCCCGGTCCCCTCCGCCACTCACCGCTGGCCGGTACTGCTGTGGGATGTGTAGTGGCTCTTCTCCCGCCGATCGCGGCACCCGAGGCCGGGGATCGCGGAGGCCTCGTAGGCCCCAAGATGGCGGTTCCCCTCAGGATTATGGAGCCAGCCGAGGGCCGCCGGGGTGGCGTGGATGTCTCCGCTCGTCTCCTCCGGGTCGCCCCCCGTCTCCCAGACGGATGGCTGCAGTGGATGGTGTGTTGCGGCCCTCCCCTGGCCGATCCCGTCACTCGAGGCCGGGGATCTCGAGGGCCGCGCAGGCCGCAAGATGGCGGATTGCCTCTGGGACGTGGAGCCGGCCGAGGGCCTATAGCAGCTCCATCAATCGGCCGGCCTCCCCAATAACCCTCGGGTCTGCTGCTGGTGGTGGCTGAGAGCAATAAAAACTTGGTTTTTAGGGGAATCCCGGATTTTTGAAGCAGGATTCCTGCGGATTTAGTAAGGACCGGCGGAGCTCCTCTGGATCACGTCTGCTCCCCACTACATCCGGACACGCCCCCCTTCTTCTACTTTTAATGAGTGGCCACGAGTCTTGTTAAACTCCCTTCTGCGAAAAAGTTTTATTCCTATTGTGGGGTCACCAGTATGGTATTTGTATATTGAAATCATGTCCCCTCTCAAGCGTCTCTTCTCCAGAGAGAATAAGTTCAGTGCTCGCAACCTTTCCTCAAAACTAATATCCTCCAGACCCTTTATTAGCTTTTTTGCCATTCATTGTACTCGCTCCATTTCCAGTACATCCTTCCTGAGAATTATCGCTGCACCAGCTGCAATAAAGATAGATGCTCACACAGGGTATCAATTAAACATATAAAAGTTTACTGGGGTAGAAGTTTAACACAATGAACAGTGTGATAACTCAGAGACAGTAAATGACAATATAACAGTCAATGTAAATGTGAAACTGTAAGGATCACCATAGATAGCATATGCAAACTGATGCACAGTGGGACAGGTACTCAATACCCATCAACAGCTATATTGAGCACCTTCCCACTGAAACCTCCGAGCACACACACATACCAATACTGCAGCACAATGCTATGAACATAAACAGCACAACACAATATATTTATGTCATGTGATCAAGGGCTCCCCCTAAGCGGCAACGCAATGTTCCAGATGTAGAATAAATGGTGATAAAAGTTCCTTTTCTTCAGACTCTTCACTAGCCTATAGTATTTTAACTGCAGTATTTGTAAATCCAAAACGAGGAAACAAGTAGTGGTTTATAACACTTCCTCTCCTTAGCAGTGAGTGTAATTCTGCATGCACTTTATAGGATAGAGAAACAAATGTCAAAGTTCCACTGCATGCGGTCTGTGAATAAGTGAGATCACTTCTGTGGGACTACAGGTCCCACCAGCAGTCTGTGACCAAATCACACAATAACAGTACACTCTACTGATCTGGGCAAGTGCCCGCTCACCACAACAGGCCCAGATGCTTGCAAAGCTCCTTTCCTGGTATCTCAGTCCCGATCCAAGCTGGCGCCGTCACACTGCACCACTTCTTCTGATGTCCGGTGACTGTAATGCAGGAAACCTCTAGAAATCTTGGATTCTCCGGTCCATCCGCATGCTGGTCCAGCTGACTGTGCTCTGGAGCTCCTCAGAGGCCAAACGATTCCACTCCGCGCCTTCCAGGCCACAGTCTGACGGTCACACACAGACCCCCCTGCAGGCAGGCTTTGAATGGCGTCCCAAGAGACCGGAAAAATGGCTGCGCTGTCCCTTTTATTTGCCTACCGAGCAGGCTGTTCTCTGACCTGGCATTGTGGGTAGTTGAACTGGGCATTGTGGGTCAGTAGTTCCCAGATTGGTTTAAGCACAGGAGTCACTTCCTCTTAAACTACATTTCCCCTAATGCTTAGTTGTTTGTTGCTGAATAGGGAAAAGTTCATGCCAAAGTTGTAACGGGCACTAGAGGGAGCCATTCCCTTACTTAAGGAATAACACACCACTCAGTAAGATGACTTTGGTAAATCCCTGCATTACAATTGCTTACTAGTTTATTATGAAATACTTACCTTAGAACGAAGCCCTGCAGCGACGCCCGCACACCGCTGAGATGGCTACCATCTTCCCTGGTGTTTTTTTTGGCTTTGCAGGCTCTGGCGCTGTGATTGGCCTGGAGCCGCAATGACGTCCCTCCTGCACATGGACGTGAGAGCCGCCGGTCACAGCACAGGGCCCTGAAGAAACATCACGGGTGGCCGTTCCTTCAGAGCGCATGCGCCAATGACGTCGACGGCGTATATAGTAATTCTCTCTTTAACAGCGCAAGTTTAGGAGATATTTACAGTATCTATAGGCAAGACTTATTATAGGCTTACCTGTAGGTACAATTAAAAAGGAATACTTTACTTCCCCTTTAAAGCTGAACTAGAGTCTGATACTTGCAAAAGAAGACTGCAGACAGGCAGTAGGTGGGTTTATTTTATTTCCTGCAAAAAAGACCGAACCAGCTTGCAGTTTTTCTAAACCGAGACTTGTATCGTATATAAAACAATTTTTTTTTTCAGTGTACTTTTTGTGTCTGGTTCTCTGTGGCCTATTTGCAGCCTCTTTCTGTCTACATGCATGCATGGCATTTCTCCAGGGTGGGCTTTCTGATCATAACAACAATGAACCATACTTGCATAGTGTACATTGAAACAGCCACTTAAATCACAAACGCACATGACACAGTGAGAACACAGGAGCACAGTTAGGAGACAGGTGGAAGAAGTTTAGTCACCCTATAACAAGAAGTGCCTGAAAATATCTGGATGTACAGATCCAGATATTTTAATAAAAGCTACAGGTATTAAAATATTAAGGACAACTTTTAGGAATTGGTGTGTGTGTGTGTGTATATATATATATATATATATATATATATATATATACACACACATATACATACACATAGAAATATGATATATTGCATTTTTAAATATACTACTTGAAAGGGGTGCAGTCAAAGCAGTATGGCACTTCTGCTGAAACCATTACTACTATTCTGTGAATGGCTTGTGTGATTGGATCTCCTGTCAGGGATATTGACAACGCAGCTTTAAGAGTCACAAGAAGGACACATCCCCAACCTGTTAGGTCATAGGGATTGGAATTGGAAATTGAAAAGCAGTGCACATGTGAGCAGACTATGCAGGTCTTTATTTGAATAACAGGAAACATTATTATAAATAATTATAAAATTATTATTTTACACAAACCTTTAATACAAAGGAATGTAAACCCGCAATAGTTTCCCTTTAAGGGGTTACGCTTTCGCGACTGTTTAGTCAAAATATTGTAATTTTTAAAATAACTGTTATTTAAATTAGGCTTCATCCAACAACTGAACGCCACATATTTTAGTCACTCTGCCAAGTGAAAGCTGGCAGTCCTTTTTTTTTTTTTTTTTAAGGCAAGGCTTCTGGTAGCACACGGAAGCCTCCTTTTATTAAGGAATTCAGCCAGTCTGTATGCCTGTGGTTCTCGGTCTATGACCTTCTAGTCTGCGGCTAAAAATGTAATTCTTGTGTGTCAGTCTGTAGACTTACTGTATTATTGGGAATGTACGTCACTCAAATGATTAAAGTTACAGTACTGGTAAAAGCGACAATTTAATGTAGAAGTATACACAAAAATAGTGCTTTTATTTTGGAACAGAGCAAGGGAGGGTTATAACAGTTTTTTTTTTTTGCAATCTGTGTCCCATTGCGGAGATTTACCTTCATTTCCTGTCCCATAGGCAAACAGGAAGCGAGACGAAATCCCTGCAAATTATAGGATTTTCTTGGTGACCCCCAGGTCACCAGAACTAGTGTCCCCATTGGAAGATTTCCCCTCTATTACTTTTCTGGGGACAACCCAAAATTTTGGATTTTATTTTCCTTTCCTTTGAATGATAATGCTAAACAGGACAAAGAGAGAGGATGAATCTACTTAATGGGGGCACAGACGTATTAAAAATGCAGCCCCAGGGAAACCTTTTGACCTTGCGGTTCCCACACCCACAATCAGGCTGCGATGCGTGGGGGTGCCATTCAGAATGAACGGCAGCCCTGCGACTCCCACACCCGCAACCGGAAAGCACAGTGCAGGCTAGTGTGAACAAAGTGACCCTTTTAAATAAAGATATATATATATATATATTTTTTTTATTATTTAAAGTGTGGAAGGATTAGAACATTTGCCTGGATTTTATTACTGACTAGGTCTCTGCTGGGAACGTAAAATTATCCAAACCACTTCTTCAGTTCTCATGAGTGATAGGAAGATACCACGGCATTTATATCCACACAGGTATGTGGTAATGTGTCAAGGCATATGTTCACTTGCCCATTAAACACAGTGAGGTGCATAATTTGTACAGAGAGGACAACTGGTTTGTATGAGGTGTGAAGGAGTCCACCTACATCATCTCGTAGCAGTGGCAGGGCTTTCAACACTATGTGTGTTCCACATAGACTGCAATTTTAACATACATTGACAACAATTCATACCATTAGCCATTTGGCTAGGATTAGCAGGTATGCAGACTTCGGATACCATGGATGGGAACATGTAACTAGATGAAGGCAATTCCACAATTTTCACCACTCCCATCCTGTTCTTGGACACTCATTATTTGCCTTAACACGTTCCATGTTAATTGGGTTAATATGTCTGTGCTATCTAGGTAGAGATAAATGCTAGGGTTTGTTCTGACACGCAAGAGACCTGAAGAAGTAACTTGTAAAAAAACAAAACATCAATGTTGGAGAACAAGTCCAACTGAATGTGACTACTACTAGGTATACCATGACCTTGAAAAGGGAACCTTCACAGACATATCTTCCTGGGTGACCATTGTCATTGAGACTAAAAGTGAGAGAAATTGCAGAATTTTTGGTTGTTAAAAACAACAAGTGAGGGCCATAATTCTGAGCACTAAGGCATCATCATCCTGCATTGAACATTGGGATAATGCCCGAAAGATAATAAACAGATGGTACCTTACACCATAAAAACTTTCTAAAATCTACTCATCACTCTCCCCAACTTGCTGGCGATGTAATGAACAAACTGGTTCCCTCTATCATATTTTACGGAGTTGCAAAAATCTTAGTAGTTTCCAACGGCACCAGGCAGGGATGTTCACTTACCCCTCTACTGTTCGTCTTTTCCCTAGAGCCACTTCTTCGCCATATAAAAGATAAACCAAATATTAGTGGTGTCCATTCCGACCGCTATCAACACAAAGTAGCGGCGTATGCAGATTACCTTTTTTTTTTTATCACCAAACCTATCACTTCTCTGCCTTCATTGCTACAAGTATTGAAACAATATGGCACTCTCTCCAACTTCAAAGTTAACCTTCAAAAGTTGGAAGCGCTGAACATCTCCGTATCAGACAGAACGCTGTCGGGTATACGCCCCTTCTTTCCATTTAAATGGGCCACTCGTTCTACTCAATACTTGGGTACCAGAATACCTGCAAATCCAAAGGATATCTTCCCCCTGAATTTTCAACCCTTCCTATAGACGCTCACTACAGACCTCAAGAAGTGGGACACCCTTGCCCTGTCTTGGTTTGGCCGCTGTAACGTACTGAAGATAAATGCAATGCCAAGACTCCTATATTTGCTACAAGCCCTACCTGTCAAACCACCGCAGACTTTCTTTAATGCTGTACATTCAGCTTTTATCAAGTTCCTCTGACATGGCAAACATCCACGTATTGGTAAGGCGTTGCTACTACGGCCGAAACGGAGGGGTGGCATTGGCTTCCAGATCCTGCTCTATACTACACAGCGACACACGACACGAGTGGTTGACTGGTGCCATCATTGGGAGATGAAGCTCTGGGTTATGCTAGAGCAGGAGATGGCCCGGGCCCCGTTGGCCGGTCTGCCATGGGCAGGTTAGCAATTAGTCTCCCACTTAACTACCCACCCGTTGATTGGCCCTACACTCGCTGAGATGGAAAGATTCTATCGCTTATCTTCCTTGACTAATTTCTCATCTCCCATGACCCCAATTATAGGAGATACGATATTCCCCCCAGGCTCATCGGACACGGCCTTTACCGGGCAAGCCCTGGAAGGGCTTCTACGTGCCACTCATTTTCTACAGCCCGCAGGCTGGATCCCAACGGGGACCATAGTGTCAGTACAGACACCCATCACATTGGACAGCTGGAGAGCAGGGCAGCTCTCCTACTTCCTCGGCACCCTGCCCAAACATGCGCTCTTCTCTGGGCAGCTCCACTCATTTGAAGAACGCTGTTTGAGTGACAGCCAAATCCGTGGATCCCTCTCCAGGTCTTACAAAACTCTACTGGACATACATGCTACCACAGACCCTCCTTTCTTGGCTAAGTGGGAAAGAGACTTACAAACCACATTTACTGCTCCCCAAAAAGATTGTATACTCTTCTTTGCGCATAAGTCATCACTATGTAGCAATTATCAGGACATTTCCTACAAATTAACCACACGCTGGTACCGCACTCCGTCTGTTTTGGCCAATATATTTCCCAAAATATTTCCCAATCAATCTGACTGTTGCTGGCATTGTGAGCAACACCCTGGCACTATTTTCCACATTTTTTGGGAGTGCCCCAAACTACAAACTTTCTGGCAACCAGTCCTCAGACTCATTCACAAATTCACAGACATTTCCCTAACGACCCTGCTGCGGTGCTCCTAAACCTCACTCCTATGTTAAGAAAGCGTTACCACAAATCTCTACTTAAACACCTTCTCAATGCTGCCACGATCTGGGATAAATCTGAGGAACATAAGACCAGGTGCTTTTATTGGACCCTTTTTCGCTTCTCAGAGGAATACCTCCAAGATACATAATCTGGCCTTCTAGATTGCCAGAAGCTTTAGCTCTAAACATTGGCCATCAGACGGCTTGATGAACCGCAGGCAGCCCTCACCCCCTAGGTGGGACCTTGCCCTTCCCTAACCCATAACCTACCCCAGGGATGATCCTGGATGGGGTGCACGGGGCGCAGTGCACCCAGGCGCCACAGAGGTGGGGGCGCTGAAGCGCCAGAGTGCTCCCCTCCCTCCTCTTCCACGTCCGTAGGCGGCTCTCTCTGCTGGTTGCCACCTCGACCTGCCGAGTGCCGAAGCCCATCCCCCTCCCTCCTCCTGTCAGAGGAGAGGAGGAGAGTGAAATGAGATCGGAGCGGCTGTCTCTGTGTGAGAGACCAGCCGCGCAGTGACGTCACTGGGGGGGGCGGCCCGTGCCCGTGCCCAACGTGTTCCAGTTCTCCTCCTTCAACCTCCTGTGTCTCAATCCCTCATGCTGCCCAAGCCTGACACGCTCGACCCAGGCGGCATGGCTGCACACTGTCTTCTCCTCTCCAGCTGCCGCCCGGGTGTTTTAAATTAACCTAATGGGGGGTGGTTTGTCCTGGGGGGGTCTATACTAATGTAGGGGGAGGGGTTTCTCCTGGGGGATCTATAGTAATGTAGGGGGGGTGGTTTGTCCTGGGGGTCTGTAGTAATGTGGGGGGGGTGGTTTCGCCCTGGGGGGTCTATACTAATGTAGGGGGGGTGGTTTGTCCTGGGGGGTCTATAGTAATGTAGGGGCTGTGGTTTGTCCTGGGGGGTCTATAGTAATGTAGGGGGGGTGGTTTGTTCTGGGGGTCTATAGTAATGTAGGGGGGTGGTTTGTTCTTGGGGGGGACTATACTAATGTAGGGGGGTGGTTTGCCCAGGGGGGTCTATACTAATTTAGGGGGGCGGTTTGCCCAGGGGGGTCTATACTAATGTAGGGGGGGTGGTTTGCCCTGGGGGGTCGATACTAATGTAGGGTGGGTGGTTTCGTCCTGGGGGTCTATATGAATGTAGGGAGGAGTGGTTTGTTCTGGGGGGGTCTTTACTAATGTAAGGGGGGTGGTTTGTCCTGGGGGGGTCTATACTAATGTAGGGGGGGTTTGTCCTGGGGGGGTCTATACTAATGTAGGGGGGTGGTTTGTCCTGGGGGGGGTCTGTACTAATGGAGGGGGGGTGGTTTGTCCTGGGGGTCTGTACTAATGCAGGGGGGTGGTTTGTCTGGGGGTCTGTACTAATAGAGGGGGGGGGTTTGTCCAGGGGGTCTCTACTAATGGAGGGGGGGTTTGTCCTAGGGGTCTGTACTAATAGGGGGGGTAGTTTGTTCTGGGGGGTCTGTACTAATGGAGGGGGGTGGTTTGTTCTGGGGGGTCTGTATTAATGGAGGGGGGTGGTTTGTTCTGGGGGGGTCTGTACTAATGGAGGAGGGGTGGTTTGTTCTGGGGGGTCTGTACTAATGGAGGAGGGGTGGTTTATTCTTGGAGTTCTGTACTAATGGAGGGGGGGTGGTTTGTTCTGGGGGGTCTGTACTAATTGAGGGGGGTGGTTTATTCTGGGGGGGGTCTGTACTAATGGAAGGGGGTGGTTTGTTCTGGGGTTCTGTACTAATGGAGGAGGGGTGGTTTGTTCTGGAGGGTTCTGTACTAATGGAGGGGGGGTGGTTTGTTCTGGGGGGTCTGTACTAATTGAGGGGGGGTGGTTTGTTCTGGGGGTCTGTACTAATGGAGGAGGGTTGGTTCTGTACTAATGGAGGGGGGTGGTTTGTCCTGAGGGGGGTCTATACTGATAGAGGGGGGTGGTTTGTCCTGAGGGGGGTCTATACTGATGGGAGGTCTGTACTGAGAGAGGGGTTTATACTTAGTGGGGGGTCTGCACTGACGAAGGGGGGTCTATACCTAGTGGAGGGGGGTCTGTAATGAGGGGCGACTATAGTTGGTGGAGGGGGGGTGACACCATGTTTTACCGCACTGGGTGACACCAAGCCTAGTGATGCCACTGAAGCCGCGAGCTCTTATTTCCCCTCTCCCCCTTGCGCGCGCTGCTGTACTAGTGAGCGGCACACTGTTTCTTCCCCCACCTTCATATCGGCCAGGGAAGAAAAAAAAAAGGAGTAAAGAAGAGGATTGTGGGACATGTAGTCCCGAGGACTGGCAGCCCCACTGTGACACGGAAACTGCAGCCCACACAGCATGCTCAGCTGAATGGGAGAGAGAGCCAGGAGCCTGGGAAAGCTTTCAGGGAAGTACACCCAGGACTCCAGAGGGAGAGGACAGTGCTGAGGGAACACCATCAGAGAGAGAACCCCGCTGCCCTGTGCCACCAGAGGGAAAGCCACACAGCCTGGCGCCATCCCTGGCGGAGAAAGGAATGGAGTCATTGCCAGAATACAGATCTGGGCTCTACCCAACGGAGTCGCCACAGGCAATTCAGTGAGCTGACTCCTGATCAGAGGAACCGTTGTTGCTGTATCGCTGGGTCAGGTGAGAGGGCCAATCGCCCATTATCTACTAACGTTCATAAGAACTGCAGTCTCTGACCATCTCCTGTACTATGTCTGCAGTCTCTGACCATCTCTTGTAACATGTCTGCAGTCTCTGACCATCTTCTGTAGTATGTCTGCAGTCTCTGACCATCTCCTCTATTATATCTCCAGTCTCTGACCATCTCTTGTAACATGTCTGCAGTCTCTGACAATCTCCGGTAGTATGTCTGCAGTCTCTGACCATCTCCTGTACCATGTCTGCAGTCTCTGACCATCTCCTGCACTATGCCTGGGGGCTCTTTCTAACAGACTCTGAAGCCCTCTCTGTCTGCATCAGAGAGACTCCCCTCCAGGTCTCATTAGTGTACGCTCTTCCTGTATTTGCTTTATTGTTAAGAGATCATGGAAGGATCCCAGGGTAACAAAGCCTCCTTGGGGAGCATCTCTCTGTTTGAGTCGTTGCCATAGAAACATTTGTAAAGGGGAGGAGTTGGTAAGATGACCACGCCCACCACGCTTAAGCCGTTCCCATTGGGAGAAGACTTTGATTATTGCTAGCCGCTACAGGTAATCGCAAGAGAATCCAGCAGGTTAGTTATACCCAAGTTGATCAACTTGGTACATTCAGCCTATCCATTAATGGTTGGAATCTCGGCCAGTTCCTGCTGAACCTAGCCTTTCAGTTTTCCACAGAACAGGAGCTGAGTGGGAATCTTCCAATAGGGACACCTAAAGGGAAACCCACCTCACCGTGGAAACATTTTCACTCACTTCAATTCCTGTTGTCTGCCCAATGGGATAAAGAGACAAAAAAACCCCACAGGGTTCCCTACTCTATGCAGACCTAAAAAAGGCCTTTAGATAAAATAATATTATAGAAACAATGTCACTGTTCTGTGACCATTATAGATGCATTCAGCCTGCAACATCTTAATATGGTCACTGAACTGCTTGGTGAATGATATTATCTTTGTAATTTTTTTAGCTCACATGGTATTTCATACTCTGACCACATGAAAAAATGTTTGTGTATCACGATTCATCTGTAACTATTCTATAATGAGTTGTATAATGGAGTACAAAGCCATTTGGGCCACTCCAGTTTTGCAGGCTGCATAGATTATATATTGACTTGTTTCCTTTGTTGTCACACTTCTTTTCTGTTCACATCTGGTCTTATGCATTCATAATATAATAGGAGTATAAGTACAGCTAGGGGCACTGTTAATTAATGCCTACACTGTTCAGTTCTTACAGAAGCAGGGCATGGTTTGCAGAAGACGCCATGTCTTGCTGTAGGTTGAAATATTTCTAGGCAGCCATTAGACTTGAATTCTACTTTAAAAATCTAAAGTGGAAAGCTAACTGGACAACAATGAAGCTGGCCATACACTAGGAGAAGTTCACCTGGTTCATGAGGAAGTGTGACCCGGGGTATGCTGGGTAATGACATCATAAGGAGGCGGGTCACATAGTGACATTGGGTGGCCCTGCCCCTTAGTTTAACGGCAGAGCTATAATTTAGTGGGCAAGATGTGTCTGTGCAGGTTGAGTTTTTTATTTTTTGATCGGGTCAGCGGCTTGCGTCCATCATGATTACTTTGGGGTCATTTTTATTTTTGGTGAACGAGTAGGGGTACTATGTACCGCATACGCATTCACATGGGGGGGTGGAGAGTAATCTGGGGGGGGGGGGGGGAGTCTACCCCCCAACAAAGCAACCCCCCTCATGTTGAGGGCATGTGTGCTGGTATGGTTCAGGAGGGGCATGCTGCCTGCCGCCCCTTTTCTTGGCCTGCCAGGCTGCATGCTCCGATAAGGGTTTGGTATAGATTTTTTTTTTGGGGGGGGGGCACACTTTTTTACATTTTGGCATGGGGTAACCCTTTATAATCCACACTAGACCTGATATGGATTGAGGGAGGCCCCACAGTTTTTTTATTTTTAAATGTAATGCTGGCACTTCTTTTATTTACATTCTGCTGTCAGCAGTGAATCCCACTGACCTCAGATGAATCATGGTTGTTATGCATGCGGTGGCCGCCCACTCCTCAACAGCCAGCTAAAACGAAACACATTCCTTAACTATCGCATGCCTGGACTACTACTTATTTTAATGCATACATTTTTTTTTTAAATTTCTTTCAGTGAATTGACTTGAATGCCATTTTATGCAGCATTTATCATGAGTTCTTGCTTTTTGAGGTAAATACTGCATAAAGGGATAGTGAAATTACATTTTTAGCATTGCATGCAATATTTGGGAAAAGTGTGTGGGAACACCTAAATACTGCATGCGATTTGCTTTAGTGAATAGAGCCCAGGGGTTAGGGGAGTTCAAGGCTCATTGATGTGCATGGGAAGCAAAGGCTGGCCCGTGTAGTTCAATCCAACAGAACAGTTACCGTAGCTAAAGTTTTGTTAAATGAAGGTTAATGCTGGTTCCTATAGAAAGGTGTCAGAACACACAGTGCATTGTAGCTTGTGTGTGGGGCTGCGTAGCCGACCAGTCATGGTGCTCATGCGACCTGTGTCCAAGCCAAAAGTGCCTACAGTTGCCACATGAGCATCAGAACTGAACATGGAGCAATGAAAGAAGGTGGCCTGGTCTGATGAATTCAAGAATGGTTGAGGAACATAGCGAATTTGAGGTGTTGACCTCCAAAATTCTCTAGATTGCAATCCAATTGAGCATCTGTGGGATATGTTGGAAAAAAGTACAATTCAAGGAGGCTCCACCTTACACTCAAACGATCTGCTTCTAACGACTTGCTGCCAGATACCACAGTGTACCTTCAGAAGTCTTCTGCCTATCACAGACGAGGAGGAGGCGTGGCTTTTGAAATGGCTGCCGAACTGTATTATCACACGCTGATCGGAGGATGGAGATCGCCACACTGAGGTTGCACAGGACACAGGTAGGCTGCACAGGGACACAGGACACATGCACATGTATAGGACACAGGGACACATGCACATGTACAGGACACAGGGACACAGGACACATGCACATGTACAGGACACAGGACACATGCACATGGACAGGACACATGCACAGGACACAGGGAGGTATACAGCTGCAGATGGGCATTGTTGACCCTCTTTTTCCACTTACAGTAACTGCTGCATTTCTCACCCTCGTCGTCTTATACTCGGGTCAATACGTTTTCCCAGTTTTTTGTGGTAAATTAGGGGCCTTGACTTATACTCGAGTATATATATTTTTACAAGTACCTGTCACCTGCCCATTGTTAACCCCTTGTGATAGCAATACATTTATATAAAAAAGTTAAAAAATAAAATGCATCAAAAAAAAAAAAAAAAAATGTAACCCCCCCTTGCCCTGCACACACACACACACACACACACACACACACACACACACACACACACACACGCGCGTGCCCCTGGTGCATATAAGCTGCAATTGCACTACACATGAAGTATCCCCATGAATGCCAAAGTGAGAGCAATAAGTCTAGCTCTAGAGCTCATAGTTGCTCTAAACTTTTGAGCGGTAAAGGCTTATAAAGTGTCAGCTATGGAGATTTTCGGGTACTGTAATTCTTTGCAAGATCACAGCACGTGAAATTTTCATGGACTTAACACGTTTGGTATCCATTAAATGCAACCCCATTTTTGATATTTTACCAAAAATTGGGCATTATAGTGATATGTCCACTAAAATGTATTTTATTAGGTTTTTCCTGAAATATATACATATAATAAAACAGTTACCTATCTTTTTATTCTACAGATCCTCTGCTTTCAGGTAATATACATCCTGGGGGGTTTTAGTAATTTTATAGCCAAGAATGCAGATTTTTACATGTGTGCAAAAAATGAAAAAGTGCCAAAGTGGTTAAAGCCAAACTCCTGTTGAAAATTTAAAGCACTTACATTTTTTACTACCGCATACAGTGTTTCAGCCATTGAAAAATCACTCCATAAAATTATGCAAAAAAAGTCTACTGATTACAGTGTGTAAAAACTGTGGCCACCAAGGCTGCTCTTTGGGTTACCGATCTTGTAACACACCCGCTGTCATTCTGTATTTACAAGCGATAATGTAATTATGTCACCGTTTGCTGCAGTGGGAGAATACAGGATCTCAGACTCACAGTCTACACTGCCCACGAATGTGATCGAATCTGGTTTATAGGCAAGGAAACTTTACAGTCTGTCCCACCAACCATGACATAATACCATGAATGACAGGCCAGGATACTCCTTTTCTATCATGCTCATTTATGACTGCCACAATAGGTTGGTGAGTTATGAAAAATGAACTCCGTGACATATAATTCCCATGGCATGATTGGAATTGTAGTTTCATCCAGCGGCACAGCACAGGGAGAGGAAGCGATGTAGGTACTTCCCTAATGCCACCTCTGGGAGCCTGGCTGTAGTTATACCATCGCTATATGAGCAATGACATCACAAACTTTCCAAAAGTACTTTCCTAAGAGACTATGAAGGTTTAACAAAAACAATGATAAAATGTACGAAGTGACAGGACTTTATGGTCAACATTCACAATCTTCTGGTGTTCAGCTTTATCAGACCATAAGGGAGCAAATAAAAAAGTACCCTTTTCAGTTTTGCATTATGCTTTGGGTCTGGATGGTCCTTTCCTCAGTCTGCACCCTCACTGGTCAGTGGCATCCAATTAACCGGACTTTGATAGCCTGAGCAGGGACCCTCAAGCATTTATCATAGGAGCAAATAAAAAGTTATTGCTCATGTTTACATGCACTTTAAAAAGCTGCTCTATGACTTTACCATAGCCATTATGCAGGAAACGCATAGAATGGAGTATTTTCACCAATGGTCTGCAGACCACCTCTGCACTTTAATTCCAAGGACCTAGACTACATATGAGACAAAGTTTAGCTAAATAGGGGGGGGGGGAATACACAAATACTATATGTTTTGTACTGCATAAACCCAACAAAGACAAAAAATAAAATATAAATTACAAAGGTCATAAGAAGTTTATTAAATGAATACCCGTCAAACAAATTTTCATTTTTGCTTGTGGAACATTATTTTACAGAATATATTAGAATCCCTTTTTTTTTTAAGATACGGCTTGAAACATGAATGACCTTCAAATCCCTTTTTCAATGTTTTGCGATTTGCATAATGGTTTACAAAGTGAACAATAAAACCCCTCAAATATAGCTGTACAACACTTAATAAGCCAGAAATCGTCAGTATAAAAGCAAATTGCTCTGTACAACATAGGAATATAGATGACTTGATTCTGAGAACTGTGCTAAATTTACATAGTAATTACCATTTAAAATTTTACATAAAAAAATGGTAAAATAAAATGGTGGATAAAAGCCACAGTCATGAAATAAAATTCCTAATCACAAACACTGAGAAGGAAAACACAAAACGGGTTTATTTAATAAAATTCAAAGAACAGTGCGCAATCTGAATTGATTTTGTGTCATGGCACGCCACTGCTCCTTGCACTGCAATTAAATAAACTCTGTTATTGCGTTATCTAAAAAGTTATTAAAATGGCTATATCCTTATGAACCGCCACCAGTTACACTGCAATATAAAGTTACTATGTGCATGCAAATCTTTGCCCCCCATGTACCATTTGCTGGCGCAACCTTAGTACCCCCCAGATGAAAGCAACCCTGCAGTTTTGTACAAAAAATAAAATTAAAAAAACACCACACATCAACAATGATGGTGTAACAACTGAGATAATCGGATCACATGGGCTGCTGGTGTGTCACACTGGAGACTGCACATACAACATTGGAATGTCATTTGAAGTGCATATGAACCCCATTTAGGTTGGTGGAGGCCCATTGGTATACCTCAGCATTGGGTAAAAGGAGCGGGCAAAGTTATTTGCTTGGGCACAGCTGTAGTCCTCCTCGGAGAAGGGAATCATGCAGGCGAGGAGGAGAAGGAGGAGAAGTAGAAGCTGGAGAGGAAGGGCAGCACGTAATACACGGTAGAAGAATGATCGCTTTTTCGAGGTTTCCTGGACTGTGGCGGCGGGCTCTTGGTTTCTGCAAGAATAAATAAATGTATAGGTTAAAGTACATTCTGGGACTTGGAATCTTAGGTTTTCAGCACTGAATTATATTGCATTTACTAAAAGGTAATATGGTTACACTTTAGAGAAGTGCGTAAAATAAGTATAACTATTTTTTTTCTATTGGTTCCAAAAAAGTGTTCAGTTCATGTAATGTTAGGCCCTACACAATGTGCACACTTCATATACTTATAGCAAATATTTATTTAATTTAATAAAGGAAAGCAGGGAGAGGTTAACCCTAGTCAAAGTGGACATGTGTGGTCTGTGCCCCATTGCGAATACTGCTGTTCACTTTATGTTTGGAAATGCATAAGGATGTGGTGGTGACCCAATGAAAGATTTCCCCTAGCCTCCTGTTTTAGTGCTGTAATTCCTTGGTGCCCAACCTGCCCCCCTTTGGTGTATGATGTGTGGCCCTCGGACCTCAGAAATTTGTAGTGGGAACACTGATTAGGGCAAACCGCATCGTTCTCTACTAGCTTCATGATGTTCATATTGTCTTCTGCAGCATATCTCCTGCCAAAAATGTAGCATGTCCACACGCTCTGACCCTCATTTCCTCTATTCTGCATTTGCTTATAGTCCTCTCAAGCACTACATATATTGAACAATATGTGTGGCTCTTTGGTGATATCAAGAGCCACATTTGAGGCCCCCTTCAGCTCGAAATTACAGCAGTGGTTGGCAACTTAGAAATACACAATTTTAGACTTCGCCCATCACTAGCCACCAGGATTGAGAAGGTAAATCAATCCAAGCAAAGACACAAAAAAAAAAATGATTTTTATAACAGCTTACCTGTAAAATCCTTTTCTTGGAGTACATCATTGGACACAGAGCCTTAAGTAATTACTTAATGGGTTATGGGCCACCTTCAGGTGTTGACACTGGTATACCCAATACAGGAAATTCACTCCCCTATATAACCTCTCCTCCTTCCAGGAGTACCTCAGTTTTTGTAGCCAAGCAATATACTTAAACCCCATAAAAAGAGGGGCGGGACTTCTGTGTCCCCTATGTGTCCCAGGAGGAGAAGAGGAGGCTGCAGCCGCCATGCGGCATTTCCGTCTTCCCTTTGAGAAAGGTTAGCTTCTTTGCATAGGCAAGTAAACGTAAAAATGTTTTATCGAAGAAAGCCGCCCTGTACCCCTCGAGAGCGGGCTGGTACTTAGTTTGTGAATCAGCCTTTAGTGCTTGTCACACTGAAATGGCAGCGCAGATTTCCCAAAACTGCTTACAGGGTGTAATGTACCACAGTACATGTACCCCCAGCCACTAAGTTTCCCAATTGGGGGGAGAGGAAATGAAGAACACCCTCCAGCTGCTAGGACACACATTGTTGTAGCACAGATTGAAATAGTATGTGTATTCTAACTCCCTCTAGGAAACTTTAAGGCATTACAACGTTACATATGGAAGAAAAGGCATAGGTGGACTTTGCAGTTCCTAAGCCTTTCTCTTACATTTTCCTTGCTGCAGGATACTGCTGAAAACAGACAGATCCAAACTTCACCCATGGCAGCGTTAAACCTTTAAAGACTGGGTCCCTTAATAGGGGTTCCACTCCTTTGGACCTGTATAGCACCCCTCAGGAAAACTTTAGGTAATGTAGCAAGACCAAAAAGAGTCCTGGTTTCTAGGGTCCAGCCCTTAAAGAGAAGCATTACAGGCAAAACCTTGTTCTTCTATGCGAGGCCCGGGTACCATCCAGTGGCCGCAGTGGTATGGATGGATCCGGTTGTGGAGGTTTTGTAAATCCAGCATGGATCCCTCCTGGAGCTCCTCAGAGCACATCTTCACTCGTGACCAACACCTTAGACACTGGCAAAAAAACGGAGGTACTCCTGAAAGGAGGAGGGTTTATATAGGGGAGTGAACTTCCTGTATTGGGTATACCAGTGTCAACACCTGAAGGTGGCCCATAACCCATTAAGTAATTAAGGATCTGTGTCCCATGATGTACGATAAAGAAATACCAACTTCCTTGTCAGAAGGACTAAGGGAATATGTTGTATCGGTTCAAATAACACAGACAAAACTAAGTTCAAGTCCCAAGGGCTCAAAAGGTGGTTTAACTGGCGGATTAATCCGCATCACCCCTTGCATGAAACCCTGGACTAAATAATGCGTGGCAAGCGGTCTTTGAAATAAGACTTGGCCCTTAATAGTACTCAAGGCCAATTTAATCTCTACGCCTAATTGTAGAAAGGCAAGAATTCTGCTTATGATATATCTCCGAGGGTGCCAACCTTTGGATTCACACCAGTAAACATAAGCCTTCCAGACTCTATAATATATAGCTCTGGACGCTGGCTTCCTTGCATTAATCAAAGTAGAAACAATGACCCGGAAAGCCCACTTTTTTTTTTTTTTTTTTAGAATGTGGGTTTCAATAGCCAGGCCGTTAAATTTTGCATTTGTAAAGTAGGATGGAATATCGGCCCCTGTGAGAGCAGGTCTGGCCCTAGTGGAAGGGACCATGCATCCTCCACTGCCATCTTTACGTTTTCTGCATACCATGACGTTCTGGGCCATGCTGGTGCTACCAGAATTACAGACTTTCTTTCCAGCTTGATTCTGCGAAAGAAGTCGTGGTAGCAACTGAATAGGGGGGATATGCATAGATCAGTGAAAACTGATCCCACGGGGTCACCAACGCATCTGTTCCGCATGCGAGTGGATCCCTTGTCCTGGACACAAAGTTGACTAACTTCATGTTGAATCTGGACACTATGTCCGGAGTCCCCCATCTTTGGAAAATAGCCCAAAAAATGTCGGGGTGAAGAGACCATTCCCCTGGGAATAACTGCTGGTGACTTAAGTAGTCCGCCTGCCAATTCTCTACTCCCGGAATGAAGACTGCCAGATAAGCACTGGAACATTCCTTTCTCCCCAAGTTAGAATATAGTTCACCTCTCTCTGTGCTGAGAGACTCTTGGTGCTCCCTTGGTGATTGATATAGGCCACAGCTGTGGCATTGTTGGATTGGAACCGGACAGGACAATCCCTTAACCTGGAATGCCAGGCTTTCAGAGCCAGACGCACTGCCCGAATCTCTAGGATGTTGATGGGCAAGGCTCTTTCGGTTTTTGACCATTGTCCCTGGACAGTCGTTTTCTCTAGAACTGTTCCCCAGCCTAAAATGCTGGCATCTGTCGTTACTACTTTCCAGATAACTGGTCTGAAGGATTTTCCTTTCAGCAGCTTCTGGGTTAGTAACCGCCAACTGAGGCTTTGGGACACTCTTGGGGACAGCCGCATTGGCAAGTCCAAAGCTTGAATCGTTTTGTTCCAAGCAGACAGGATTTTGTCTTGCAACAGTCTCAAATGGAACTGGGCATAGGGGACTGCTTCAAATGAAGCCACCATCTTTCCTAACAACCTCATGCAAAGGCGAATTGAGGGATTTCTTTTCGACCTGACCATCCGCACCAGCTCTCGTATGGAGCTGATCTTTGCCGGAGGCAAGAACACCTTTTTCTGGGCTGTGTCTATGATCAGGCCCAAATACTGCAGCTTTCTTAGCAGCTTCAAGGAAGACTTCTCTAGGTTGAGAATCTAACCCAGACTTTCCAGGTAACTGGTTGTAATGCGTACACTTTGCTATAAGCGAGCCATCGATTGGTCTATTAGCAATAGATCGTCTAGGTACGCCAAGACTGTTATGCCCTGTGCCCTTAACCTGGCTAGAGGTGGGGCCAGCACTTTTGTGAACACTCAGGGTGCTGTAGCTGGCTCAAAGGGCAAAGCCACAAACTGAAATGCTGTTGTTCTACTTCGAACCGCAAAGACCTTTGGTGAGCGGAAAATGTAGGGACATGCAGATATGCATCCCTGATGTCGATAGATGCCAGAAGTTCTCCTCCTTGTAAGATAGAAGCTACTGACCTGATCAACTCCATTGAAAGGAGCAGATCTTCAGGAACTGATTTAGATTCTTTAGATCTAGAATGGGTCTGTTGAATAAAACCCCAAAGCTTGCTCTTCTGTTCATGTACAGAAAACGCCTGAAAAGGCTGTGAAGGTTTTAAGGAACCTAAAGAAGAAACAGAACTATCAGCTGACTCTGCTAGAGGTAGCTTGAAAGAGGCACGAACCATCTCTGTAAGAGATTGTACCAGCAATCTCTCAGATTGCGAGGCTGAAAAAGGATCATCTACCGTTGTTTCCGCCGCAGAAGAGTAATCGGTATACCTTTCTTCCTGACCCCTCCTAACCCCTCATCCTCTACACACTGTTCCCTTGATAAGGGGTCTAAGGTAGGGGAGGGGGATCTAACACGCAGGCGCAAGGGAAGGAGTCAGTTTATATGAAGGACGTTTATACTTTCTTTTGGGCAAAAGAGTGCCTTTCCCACTAGAAATCATTTGGATGTGTTTGACCAAATCCTCCCCAAATAGTCGATCCCTATGAAAAGGGAAACTATTCAGAAGCCTTTTGAAAGGTGCTTCGGCTGACCAAAAAAACATTTTTTTTTTTTTTACCACAGGGTCCTACGCATGTGTACGAGCACAAGTGCAAGGCAGGACACCTGGTAAATAGAGTCTTTCATGGTGTCTATGACAACATAGCACCCTTGGTAGTTCGGCCAAATCGTGGGCCTGTGTGCAGGAAAATCTTTAAGGGCCTGTCTAAACTGGTCCCTTAGGGACTGACAGATGCCTATTGCTGCAACTGCAAAGTAAAAAGAGGATTTTAACAGGAATTCCAACTTTTTATCTGTTGGATCTTTAAGCATTTGTGCATTGTCTACTGGACAAGTTAAACTTTTGTTCACACTGAAAATCGCAGCGCCAAGTGCTGGTACTTTCCATTCTTTGGTGAATTTCTCCTCCATGGGATAGAGAACTGAGAATTTCTTTGGAGGGAGAAAATGCTTATCCGGGTGATCCCATTCAGCATAAATAAGTTTTAGTAATGCATGGACCGGAAACGCATGAAAAGGCTGTAAGGGTTTTTAAAGAACCCAAGGAAGAAACCAAACTTTCAGCTGACTTTCTTAGGGGTAGCATGAAAGTGGAACGAACCATCTCCGTAAGAGTTTGTACCAGAATTCTCTCAGATTGTTCATCAACTGTTGTTTCCTCCACAGAGGAATAATCGGCTTGTTTTTCCCCGTGATCACCTGAGGATAATACCTCATCCTGTGCCCACTGTTCCCTCGGTAAAGGGTTTGAGGTGGGGGAGGGGGATCTGGCACGCTTCCTATCCATTTGGATGGAGGATGCGATTAAACCCGCCAATCTTCCTTCTAGGCCCTGCAGGGCAGACTAAAATGCATCTTCAGTCACGTATACAGGGGCTGAAGTGTGAGAAGCAGTAGTACCACCAATTGGTTCCAATGACTCACCCTGGCTTGCCATAACTGGTATCTCCGGAGAGGATGACAGTGTGGAGGCATGACTGGAGTTCCCAGCGCCTGGAGGTGGAGTTTTTGGTACCTTTGTGGTAGCTCTGGAAGTCATAGTGCTAAGCACAAAAGCAGAGGCACTTTAAGAAAAATATACTACTTGCTGAGCAATAGTTTTAGCAAAACAATGCCACCATAAAGATCAGCTTTTGGTGCTGAGTAACAATTGTATTTCCTGTACTGGAAATGCCTGTATACATCCCTTAGGTGCCCCAGTGCTCGTGTCCCTTAGTGTGTCAGACTTCCTCTCTTCAGTTATAGATTTCTCCTCCATGAGATTTCTGATAATGAGAGCGCCTGTCTTTAAAACCCCAGGTGAGAGCCTCATTTGGCATCCTCAGCGTCTACCGCCCTTCAGTGTATGCGTCGTGTGCTCCACGTGGACGCTACGTCCCGCACACGGCACCGCCTACTTCTTAGACTACACCCCTCTCAAATACACGCCCTCCCCCTTGCTCAAAAATGACACTAGTCCACGTGCGCGGAGGGCATTCGGGTCTGTAAATGCAGACCCGAAGGGGAGGAGGCGTTGGCCGTCAGAGCCTGCAAGCTATGGCTGCATTACCCGCCGTCTGACACCTGCCAGAGAACGTGCTGCCTTGTAATACAAGGCTGGGGCGCAACAAACTTCTGCAGATAGTGCTTAATATAGAAAGGCAAATCTGATATATATAACCGTGGAAGCCTCCACCGCACCTCTCTGGGAGGGGAGGGAAGGGGTAGGGGGGAGTTTTATCAGCAGTGGTGTATGGCTTCTTAGTAGATAATGTTCTAGTAGGGGCCATCTTATACATAAAAATATATCATTATGAACTGCTGCTGTACCCCCACTTAGTTCCCTTAAAGAGGAAACACCATTTGTTCAACCAAGAACCTCCCTCTGGCTGCTGGGACCACACATGCTGTTATAGCCGGACACAGAGCTGCTGAGAAGCAACTTACCAAGTTATGTGTAATTTACTCAGCAATATGTCAACAATACAAAAAAAGGTCACTGCCCCCACAGCAAGGAGCACTGGAAGGGCAAAAACATGTCAAATAAAACCAAAGGATATCCAAGCTCAACTTACCAACCAGCCTGCGACCAACCGAATTAACCTGTCTAACAGTAGGAGTTAAAAACAGGGGTTTAGTTGCTGGGTGTTCAGTGTGTTCCTGCGCCTTTAAAGGAGGGTTGGACTCCCTCCAGTCATCTGCCCTTTATCTATCCATCAGACTACATGTGCTCCCACACTGTGGAGACTCTTTAACCGCTTGCCGACCGGCTCACACCGATATACGTCGGCAGAAGGGCATGTACATATTGACGTACCTGTTAGCGGCTTACGGGTGCGTGCGCCTGCCGCGAGCTCCGTGAGTGTGATCGCGGGTCCCGCGGACTTGATGTCCGTGGGGATACCCGCGATCGTCTCACGCAGAGGAAGAATGGGGAAATGCTGATGTAAACAGGCATTTCCCCGTTCTGCCTAGTGACAAGGACATTGATCACAGCTCCCTGTAATCGGGAGCGGTGATCAGTGTCGTGTCACACATAGCCCACAGCTGCCCCCCCCCCCAGTTAGAATCACTCCCTAGGACACACTTAACCCCTACAGCGCCCCTAGTGGTTAACCCCTTCACTGCCAGTCACATTTACACAGTAATCAATTTTTAATCGCACTGATCGCTGTATAAATGTGAATGGTCCCAAAAGTGTCCGATCTGTCCGCCAGATTGTCGCAGTCATGATAAAAATCGCTGATGCCGCCATTACTAGTTAAAAAAAAAAAAAAATATTAAATAAAAATGCCATAATACTATCCCCTATTTTTTAGAGGCTATAACTTTTGCACAAACCAATCAATAAACGCTTATTGCGATTTTTTTTTACCAAAAATATGTAGAAGAATATGTATTGGCCCAAACTGAGGAAAAAAAAAATAATATATTTTTGGGGGATATTTATTATAGCAAAAGTAAAAAATAATGCGTTTTTTTCAAAATTGTCGCTATTTTTTTGTTTATAAAAACCGCAGAGGTGATCAAATACCACTAAAAGAAAGCTCTATTTGTGGGGAAAAAAAAAAGGACGTCAATTCTGTTTGGGAGCCACGTCGCATGACCGCGCAATTGTCAGTTAAAAAAACATTGCCGAATCGCAAAAAGTGCTCTGGTCTTCTGCCAGGCAAATGGTCTGGGGCTGAAGTGGTTAAAATTAGAGTTAGGGTCTGCAGGATACAGGGTGCCTTGCCATGGCCTGCAGCTTACGCATGTATTTGCAAATGTGTGCAACTAAACCCCTGTTTTGAAACGCATACTGTTAGACAGGTTAATTCGGTTGCTCTATTTTGAAAGGAATACGCCAGGAGAGGTGTCTGAGCAGTCAGTGTGGGAAGCTCATAAATCAGTTATAAGGGGAGAATTAATAGCCTATGGAGCCTATATTAAGAAAGAAAGGAAAAGGGAAGTGACAGAGCTATTGGAGAAAATTAACATATTAGAGACTAAACATAAAAAAAAAAAAAAACTTAGATCCCTCAGATATCCAACAACTAGGGCACCTTCGAACAGAACTTGCACAATGTCTGGATCGTAAAATAAACAATAAATATAGATATTTTGCCCATAGGTTCTATGAGCAAGGTAACAAATGCTGAAGACTATTAGCTAAACAACTTAAAAAGCAGCAAGATTCTAGACATGTTCATAATCTATTAAATCATAACAGGAAAGTAGTGGAAACACAGGCCATAGCGAAAGAATTTCATAAATTCTACCAGACCCTATATAAACATTCAGACACCGGAGACAGCTCAATTAGGAAATAATGAAGATCAAACAAGGGAGGAAACACGAGAATATATCAGGGAATCATCCATGCCGACCATATCTGAGATGATTAAGACGGAAATGGACCAGCCAATTACGGTGAATGAGTTGAGCAGAGCAACAGCGGCCCTACCAGCGGGGAAAGTCCTGGCCCGGACGGCCTGACAAATGCTTACTATAAAAAATTCTCTTCGGAGTTGATAAAACCGCTATGTAACTATTTTAACTCTATTAATGCAGTTAATTCTTTGCCCCCAGAAGCCCTGGTGGCGTATATAACCATAATCCCCAAAGAGGGGAAAGACCCTCAATACTGCGCCAATTATAGGCCTATTTCTCTGCTCAACTCAGACATTAAAAAATTGCTTGCCAAAATTTTAGCTATGAGATTGCAAGAACATATAGGGGATTTGGTGCACCCCGACCAGACAGGTTTTGTAAAAGGACGTGAGGCAAGGGATAATACCATCCGGGCACTCCATCTGCTCCACTGGATACAATACGGTCCAGAGAAAGCCCCAAGGATCGTACTACAGATGGATGCAGAAAAAGCCTTCGATAGGGTGAATTGGGGCTTTATGAAAGAAGTTCTGAAGGGAGTGGGTCTAGGTGACCGTATGATGGGATGGATAATGGCCCTTTACGCAGATCCAAGAGCAAGAGTTAAAGTGAATGGTACAATCTCGGACTATCTCAACATACGAAACGGAACAAGGCAGGGGTGCCCACTTTCCCCGCTAATATTTGCTATAATGTTAGAACCATTTCTCTGTAAGATTAGAGGTAATGGGGAGATAAGGGGAATAGGCGTGGGGGGCGTGGAGCATAAGGCATCAGCCTATGCTGATGATCTGCTGTTTTACCTCTCAGCACCTCAGACTTCCCTAGTGTCACTCATGCAGGTGAGTAAATATGGTAGGCTATCTAATTTTAAAATCAATTATGAAAAATCAATACTTCTTCCCAGTCATGTCCCTCAAGAGATGGCAGAGATATTGAAGAGGGAATACCCCTTTGTGTGGAAGAAAGATTCACTGTTTTACTTAGGGATTCATGTCACCTCAGATCAAAAAATGTTGTATGAGCTTAATTATACTCCCCTGATAGCTGGGTTAAGGGAGGACTTAAAGAAATGGACAGGACAATATTTAACATGGTTTGGAAGAGTGAGTGCCATTAAGATGTGTATACTACCTAGAATTATTTATATGTTACATACAGTTCCGATTAAGTTACCAGGGATCTTTTTTAAACAGATACGGAAGGCTTTTACAGCATTTGTGTGGAATAATAAAAGACCAGGGCTGACACACGACATCCTGTGTAGAAGTAAGGCTGAAGGAGGTTTGGGCCTTCCTGATATATCAACATACTATAAGGCAATGTCACTGGTGCGTATTTTGAATTGGTGTCATGATTCCCCTAGTAAAATGTGGGTCCCATTAGAGAAAGCTATAGCGGGGAGGAACCTGGCAGGAGCTCCCTGGATTCCGAATACGGAAAGAGGACTCTCGAAATGGACATCCCCCCTGTCCTGGAACACACTGATAACATGGGATAATCTAAATAAAACAGGAGAGTACTCCCCCGGGTGTCCCCCTTAGCTCCACTGGAGGGTTTCCCATGGTTCCCACCGGGGGAGGGAGGAGGATTCCTGGGGGCATGGGGGAGGGACGGAGATGTCACCTGTGGCAAGTTTGCCCCACGGGGGACCTTAGCAACTTATTCAGAGCTGGTTACAGCACTAGGGAATATATCTATAACAGGATGGAGATACAATCAAATGAAAAGTTTTTTCAAAAAAATTAAACCCCTTCTGAGACCATTAAATACAATAACTAGGTTTGAGAGCCGGTGTGTACACCTGGGGGAAGGCAGACATATGTTGTCCCAGATGTACAGCCTGATACTTAGTACCCAAAAGAAAACAATCCCATACTTTGTCAGGGAATGGGAAAGAGAACTAAATAAAGTACTATCAGACGAACGAATTAAAAAAATGATCCAATCAACTTATTCAACATCCATAAGCTCGTATTCTCAGGAAATGGCCTATAAATTTTTGACAAGGTGGTATAGGACACCAGCAAGATTAAATAGGATATATCCAACAGCAGATGCCCGATGCTGGAGAGGGTGCGAGCAAAGGGGTACATTTCTTCACCTGTGGTGGGAATGCCCCAGGATTAAGGAATTCTGGGAAGCAGTTGCACCATGGATCAAGAGGTTAGCCCCTAGATCTATAGAGTGTACACCCTTGGACTTCTTATTTTATGGAACAACTGGCACAATCAAGGCCTATAGGAGGAGCATTACACCACATTTATTAAATGCAGCCAAAATATTAATTCCAAGATTTCGGAAGCAGATTACCTGCCCAACATTAGAGGATTGGAAAAGGGAGGTCAACCGGACAATGGAAGCGGAAAGATGGATTCATGTAGTTAAAGACAAAAAAGGGGAATTTGAGAACATATGGGCAGGCTGGATACAGTGTGTACAGGGGATAGATTAAGAGTGAAATCTGAAACGAGAAGGTGCAGGGAGCCAGGGCCATATAAATACCTTGGATTAGTTGCATAGGGGTTTAGCCAGGGAGGAAAAGGAAGGAATTGGGGTTTTCTTATATATTTTTTTTTTATTTTATTTATTTATTTTTGTTTAGACTGCTGTCTCTCCCCCCCCTCCCTGTCCCTTTTACCCGTATAATGAGATACCTGATTTGGTGAAAGGGGGGAGGGAGGTGGTAAGGTGAATGTCTCTTAGTTTTCTTGTTTTTTTTTTCTTATTGTTGTTTAATGTGCTGGTTTGTAAGCGCATGGTGTAGGGAACATCACTAAAGAAGGGGATATGAAGATTGAAACACACAATCAATGGGAATTATGCTAATCACCTAGGGTTTTTTTTTTTATAGATGTTATATTTAATATGGCTGTTAGTGGCCTCTTACACAATAGGGGGTAACACATGAAGGTATTTTAGGATTAATTGGATCACTTTAAATAAATTACTTAATAGAAGTGAGGAACTAGGCCATGATTGGCCAATAAATATAATTATGGGATAATTAACAATAACCACAGGGTATGTACGGGTGTCGTGGTTTTTTTTTTTTTTTTTTTTAAGCTTGTTTAATGTGTTGGTTTGTAGGTGGTGGGGGTGTCAATGTGGATTTGGATACACAGACAGATACGCACAAATATTGGGAACCTCATCAATCACAGGATATATTTGGTTGTCGAACATATGTTAGGGGAGGGAGGGGGTTGAGACAGGCAGCGGTTTTTTCATTCCCTTTTTTTTTTTTTTTTGGGAGGGGATAGGGTTAGTTGTAAGAGAACGATGTTACCAATTGGTCTCTTATTAATGTTTAATATGTTAATCCTGCGTAATTATTGTAAAATATGAATTTAAGGATGTTTAATTGTGAATTGTGAAAAGTATAACAGAAAATAAAAAAATTTTGATTATAAAAAAAAAATTTGGTTGCTCTCAGGCTGGTTGGCAAGTTGAGCTTGGATATTCTTTGGTTTTATTTGACATGCGTTTGCCCTTCCAGTGCTGTGAAGACCAGTTATAGGTGGGGGCAGTGACCTTTTTTGTATTGTTGATATATTGGTCAGGCAATGCACTGACACCTTTGCTGCCATTGTGCAATGTGCTGGGTGTTCAGTGTGTTCCTGCGCCTTTAAGGAGGGTTGGGCTCCCTCCAGTCATCTGCCCTTCATCTATCGATTAGAATACATGTGCTCCCAACTGTGGAGACTCTTTAAAGTTAGAGTTAGGGTCTGCAGGATACAGGGTGCCTTGCCGTGGCCTGCAGCTTACGCATGTATTTACAAATGTGTGCAACTAAACCCCTGTTTTTAACGCATACTGTTAGACAGGTTAATTTGGTTGGTCGCAGGCTGCTTGGTAAGTTGAGCTTGGATATTCTTTGGTTTTATTTGACACGTTTAATTTACTCCCTCCAGTGGAGAGCTTTTAAGGCATACAATGTTTTACATATATGGAAGAAAAGGGCATAGGTGGACTTTTTACAGTTCCTAGGCTTCTTCCCTTACCTTATCTTCGCTGCAGGATACTGCTGTAATAGACATATCCAAATTTCACCCATCACGGCGGGTTGCGTTAGTAAACCTTCAAAGACCGGGTCCCTATAATAGGGGTTCCACTCCTTTGGACCTGTATAGCACCCCTCAGGAGCAACTTTAGGTAATGTAGCAAGACCAAAAAGAGTCCTGGTTCCTGGGGTCCAGCCTTCAAAGAGAAGCGTTACAGGCAAAACCTTGTTCTTCTTTGCGAGGCCCGGGTACCATCCTGTGGCTTGGATGGATCTGGTCTATGGAGGAATTTAAATCCAGCATGGATCCCTCCTGGAGCTTCTCAGAGCACATCTTCACTCGTGACCAACACATTAGACACTGGTGAAAAAACTGATGTGCTCCTGGAAGGAGGAGGGGTTATATAGGGAGTGAACTTCCTGTATTGGGTATACCAGTGTCCATCACCTGAAGGTGGCCCATAACTCATTAAGTAATTACTTAAGGCTCTGTGTCCCATGATGTACGATAAAAAAAAAAAAAAAAATCTGACAGAGGTTTTAATCTTTTCTTACGCTATCCAAATCTAAAAAATGGACTATAGACACACAATCATTACAACATAATCTTTCATATTTGGGTTTACTTTTGCTCAAGCACTTATCCTATTCAAAATCATATTCTAATATCACGCTGAGAATGTTAATGTCTGTTGAACAATGGTTTCCTCCTGTTTCTATACAGTCTTACCAAACCTTTTTGGGCGCATTCTAAAACATCTTTTTTGGTTTTGCAAATCTTTTTTTTTTTTCTTTTTTTTTTTTTTTTTTACAGAAAATCAAATACTATTGAAAAAGAAAAGAAAAACAAGCTATGGTCAAAGCCTCATACATATGCATTATTTGGATGGGGTTATAGTGAATCTGTGAGGGCAAATAAGTGAAGTGCAACACTAAAGACTTGGCATTTAAGGTGCAGCCTTCAGAGTGCCAACCTAGCATCTCTACCTAATCAATGACCTGAAAATAGTATGCACAGATGTACAAAACCAGTGGCGGCCCGCTCATTATGCCCTAATATATGCGCCTGTCCCCTAATCCCCATGCTGGACGCATGGGATTCAATGTGGTCTTTTTTTTTTCTTGTTTTAGCATGATTAGAGCCTGAGGCTCTAATTGGCTTCAAAAAAGGGTGGGCTCACTTGTGTGACATTAGCAAATATTGGCTAATGTCTTCCTGCATCTCAACCCAGGAGTCTTAGGACTCTCGGCCAAGTGGGTCTCAGGACCCGCTGCCTGTTTGGCCGGGAGGAGAAGCAATGGCCCCGTCACCACCTAGTCATCGTCGTCCTCCCCACACCTCTACCGTTGCATAAGGTAAGGCCATGGATTGCCGCCTTCCAGATCGCTCAATCGAGCGCGGGCGGGTTGGGGTAGTGGGAGTGAATCGCCGCCTTTCTGATCGAGCAAGCCGGGGGGGGGGGGGGGTTGATTGGTGGAGTTTAGTGTGAGTGAGTGGGCCAGGTTTGTTCGCTGCCACCCCCCCAAAATATTGAGCACCAGCAAAACAGTCATTCTATGCATGTTTGTTCCAGGTCAACAGAGTTGGGAAACCTAGGATCAGAATGACCTGTCCTGGAGTGCTTGTATCTTTAAAAAGCCATGTTAACAAAGGAAGATCCCATTTTACTATGCTCACAAGCAGTACCAGGACAGGTTCATCTAGTGCTTAGAGCAAGCATGTGAAACTGCGCCCCCTCCACCACAGTTAATGCATGCCATCGAAGGGATTTACTATCGTGTATCTATTCTCTGCCCCCTTGCTCCGCTGTGCCAAAGGCAGCTACCCCTCCTGCCCACCCCTGCTCACAAGCTCTCTTTATAGTGACCTTGTTGTGAAAAATTAGTCAACCTTGGTTACCCACGAAAGAAGACTATAAAAGTATTACTGTCTTTGTGCAAACACTCAAATATCACATTCATGCTACAAAGTTCCTATAGAAACCAACACTTTTAAAAGTATTTATCTCCTGGTTCCCCAGCAGCTCTCTTTGGTTCCTGCCTCTGACCCCCTTATCACTGTAGGATACAGTAATGGTGTGGAGGTCAGCAGTGGAAACCAGTGAGCACTGCCATGGGACCCAGGAGATCGACACATTAAGTGCTGGTTTACACCAATGACAAGAACCTTGTGCAGGACAATGTCTGATAGCACACACATTGAGAACTGTAAGTTCTCCCACAGTCTCTTTGTGGGTATCAAACACACAAATATTTATTAGCTGCAAAGCCCTCAAAGCATGAAATTTCCCATGCATGATTGAACAACGTACTTCCCAAACTCTCCTTTCTCGTGATCAGGTAAAAACGCTGCACACGCACATGCCAATGTAACATGTATGGCAGGCTGTAGCTACCAGGTGTGGCTCTCCCAGCATAGAAAATCTTGAAAAGCATCCATAGCCCTGCACCTCATGTGAGGATACAGAGAACAGTCCATCACTGGGGCATAGGGGAGCGCCATCTGGTGGGGGAGCGGTGAATCTTGAAGGTAAAACTACTTTTTCTGTCCCCTAGACATAAATGAGCATTTAAGCTTTGCAGTGTGATGGCAGAACCACTCTAAGATTTTTACTTCTCCTGAAGCTGGGCTTTAAATTTCATTCAAGTGGTGACAGATTTCATTAAGACTAATTGGTAAAGGAAAATAGGCATACCTGGTATCTTGAAGTGCTCCAACTGTGTTCTGGAAAAAGAAAAGAAAAACATATTAAGGTTTGTTGCAAATTGAATGAATCGCCGTTGGCCTGTGTCTCCTACCTTACCCTCCATTTCAGTGCTGCAGCTTATTTTGACAATTCCCGGGAGTGTCAGATGCCTGTGTCCCCCTGCCACATGCTGCAGTTCCATCTTCTGACCCTTAAGTCACTACGGAACCACAGGCAACCGACACTCCCGATAGTGTCACATGCTGAAAACAGACTGGTTCACACTGGTGTAATGCGGGAAACCCTGCGCTTCAGTGCCGGGTTCCCGCATCGCATCTGAATCGCACACTGGTTCACACTGAGATCTGCGAACCGCTGGCGGTGTCTGTGTAAACTTAACGACAACCCCCAGATCAGATCTCAGCGTGAACTGTCAAATAGCGCAGGAATCGTATCGCATAGGTGTGGACACCCATATGATCCAATTCCAGTGCGGACCAAAAAAGGGTCCTGCACCATTTTGGTGCAAATGTGATGCGATTTCAGCCATACAGTTTGTACGGTTAAATTTGCAAAGCACAGACATCGCATGTGATCTGCACAGCAATGTGGTGCGAATCACATGTGATGTCTGATCGCAGAGTGAACCCAGCCTAAGGCTGCACTTCTGGAATGTAGGCGGTGAGTAGAAGACTTCTATTGCAGGGGCTTGTATTTGGGATTTTTTTTTTTTTTTTGACAGGGTTGCTTGCAATAGGTTAAAGCTGGTAGCAGATTTTTGTGCTGTGCATTTGACTTTTCTACAAGCAGATTGTTAACATATCACTCTGGAGACACTTTTTGCAGTAGGGATAGAGTAGGGATGGGTAGAAACTTTTCTAACTTTGTCCCCCATCTCCATACTACTGATCTCCTACAGTCTATTTTAGCCACTTCCCAGCTCTGGCTCTCAGCTGTGTGTTGAGAGGCAAAACCAGCTGCCAATTAGGCATCCAGGTGAATCCCTGCAATGTGGTTAGGATCCTTGCAGAGCCCGGAGCCTGTTGGCTGAATCTGGAAGACAGGAGAGCAAAAGTAAGTGCACGCCTGTGACCAGAACAGAAATATGGCCATACTTCTTTCAGGCTGCATTCACATTTGCTAAATACTTACCTGAGCCTGATCTCGATCCAGCGATGTGCACGGGAGCAGCTGCTCTCTCCCTCCTCATTGGCACAGCCAGTGAGGAGGGGGCAGGGCTGAGCTGTGCTCTGTCCATCTTCTAGACACACAGAGCTGGCACAGACAAGTGCCCCTTACCACAAGGGAGGGGCCAAGAGTGCCAGCGGGGGACCCAAAAAGAGGAGAATCTCAAAATGATTGCACAGAGCAGGAAAGGATAACATATTTGTTGTAAAAAAAAAAAAACACACAACAAACCCATGCCTTTACAATAACTTAAAGTATTAAAAAGACTAATATTTTCTAGAATATATTATATAGCTACTGGGTTTTTATCTCAATCTGTCAAATGTTGCTAAATTGTTACAGTGTTAGCAATCAGAAAATTACACAGAAAAAAAAAAAAAAAAAAAGGAGCATACCTCCCACTCATGAGTGGTGTTGTGTGATATAATCCAATAAATCACAGAGTGCATTACAGCAATTTATACTCAAAGACGTTCTGAGCTATGCAGAATCATGCGACTCTGCCTGTGCAAAATGTGCAAAGCGCCTAATTAGGGGATGCACGTTTGGCCGTGCAACAAACACATGCTGAAAAAATGCAGAACACTCCCATGCCCAAAAAAGATGCAGGAGCTTCTTTGGTGTGTTTGTCGCGCATCATATTGCAGCCCATTCGAGTGAATGGGCTGCCCTGTGCACGGAAACTAACTAAAATTGCACAAGACAAAAAAAAAAAAAAACAAAAAAAAAAAAAACAAAAAACAAAAACAAAACAAAACAAAAAAGAAAAAAAAAAAAACACACACAGGAGCGGATTCACAATCCTGCTGGGGGAGTGTGAATGGGGCCTTACACTGTGGTTGCCAATTAGAGTTACCAAAGTTAATTATTTTGGTTCACTATATTAATTTACACTGAGTTTGCACTGTCAAGGTGCGTTAGGGTGCCATGCAAAATAAATAGCATTGCAGATTGCGAGTTACAGTGTATGTGAAGCCAGCCTGTATGTCAAGTCTTTTAAATCTATTTAAGCCCAGGGCATTTATTTTTATGGTTTTCTATATGTACTAAACTTACCTGGCTGTCTGCAGCTGTCATAGAGTCAACCTCATCCAATGTACAATCATCCTGTAATAGCAGAGGGGGGGGATAAATACAGAGTCTTTACAGTAAGATGCAGATCAATATATAATAGCACCGGGATGATTATAGCAAAACTAAATTAAAGTGGAATTTCATTCTCCCAAACATTATTTTTAATCCTTATGCTACTAGCATTAGATTACATGTCTTTAGTAACTTCCTGGTTTCTTGCCTAGGCAAATTAGGTCATACATCCCAGGATTTTTGAGGAGGGGAGGAGGGGTTTCTCAGCTATGCACTCTCCTACATGCGTGCTTGAGGTAAGGGCAGATGGATTCTAGAAAGTAAATGCTATATGAATCATCTGCCCTTACTCAAGATGGCCATGGCTAGAAATGCTAGGGGGGGGCGTTTTTTTGAAGTGATTTCTCAGAAAAATAAGGCATAGAAACATGGATGGATGGATGGGGGTGTTTTCTTTGAATATTAAAAACAAATGAAATTGTGTTTTTGGTTTGTGGTGCTCAGATGCAGTGAAGTTCCACTTTAAGCAGAATTTTGTAGTCAGAATTGTTAGATACGTTATTGTGAAAACCTGATTGAAGTGTTTTTCATCCCCTATAAGGGCACTTTCACACTGGGGTGGGGAGGGGGAGGGGGTGGCGTTAGCAGTAATATATATAGCGGCACTTTTCGGCCCTGTTAGCGGCCGAATAAAGGGTTAATAGTGCCCACAAAGCACCGCTGCAAAGCTTTTCGGCAGTGGTGGCCATTGATTTCAATGGCAGGGAAGGTGGAGGAGCGCTGTATACACCGGTCCCGCACCGCCGGAAAGATGCTGCTTGCAGGATTTTTTCTAGCGTCCTGCAAGCGCACCGCCCCAGTGTGAAAGCCCTCGGGCTCTCACACTGGGGCTGCAGGAGAGGCGTTTTTCAGGCTCTTTACAGGCGCTATTTTTAGCCCAAAAGCGCCTGAAAAACGCCTCAGTGTGAAAGGGGGTCTAACATGCAACGAGGGACATGGCTATAAAAAAAACACACATATCAGGCCCCTCAAAATGTATTCATCTTAGTTGCTGATTTGCAGAAACCCTGACCCACTAAGGTGACGGCAGAAACTGACCAATAAGAATCCTGCTATTCAAGTATTCTCAGCACAGCAGTTATCAGTATCAAACCCTGAATACTAACACTTGGTTGCCACCTGCAGGCTGCAAAAGGCCCCTTTTCACACTGAGGCGCTTCTAAACTGCCAGTAAAACACTGAGCGCTTTTGTAGAGCTTTTCCATTCATGTCAATGGAGAGGGGCGTTTTTTTCACCGCCCTGCCAGCGCTCCGGTGTGAAAGCATTCATTGATTTTAATGGAAATAGGTTTTCGTGAGCTTTTCAGGCTTTTTTTAAAATTTTTTTTAGCGTGAAAGCGCCTGAAAAGCTCCTCAATATGAAAGGGGTCTAAATATGGAATATTTTTCTGCTCCAATTTCAAATGTGCCTGAATAAAAAGAAAAAAAAAAATTCAAAAATATTCTTTTGAACATAAAAAAAAAAATATCAGAAAAACCAAACACTCTTAAAGAAGAACTAAACCCTCCTATCCCTTTCAGCCAAGGAAGCTGCCATCTTAGCCTCTGTTTGATATATAACTGCCATGGTGCTGCACATGTGATCCGTTGTGACACCAGCCATTTGATGGTTTGACAGTTCAGTTGAGAGCACAAGCAAATGTGACAGCATTCTATGCATGCCGGGAATGTAACTAAATTAATGGGTTTAGTTCCCCTTTAAAGAGAATCTGTCACCTTTTCCATGTAGGGCCAAGTGACTGGTTCTTTTGCAAGATCAACCCACAGACTGATACCTTTGTTGCATTCTCCCACTGCTTTGATGGTATGTTGGACCCCATGGTACATACGCTGTCCTACCAAGTATGGAGGATAATTTGACCTCCTCCCTTTCCCCCAGAACATAGTGCTCAGGTAAGAGTCAAGAGTAAGAATTTCCAGACCAGAACGTGGTCACATGAGGAGGAATAAGTCAACCCTCTGTAACCTCCAACTGGGACCTTACAGTCTCCCGGCTCTAACAGAGAAACAAAGTGGTGGTGGAGCATAGAAGAAGGAAACATTACTGGGTGTGGAGTTTTTTTTTTTTTACAAGAGAACCTGTCTCATTGTCCCAAATCAACAAAGTGTCAGAGTCTATTTAGCTCTAAGTGACCTTAGTCTTTCAAAGTGCCAATAAGTATGATATATGGAACAGTCTCTGGCGATCAGTATCCTTGCCATTACCTTTTTGGTAAGATCATAACCTGCATTTGGTTTTGGTGACAAAATTACTCTCCACTTAACTCAGTTGTGCCAAACTTTCTGTATTGATTCTGATGCCCACCAGTAGCATATTATTTTATTTTAAAGAGAGAGGCTGCAGAAATCCAGTTGATGCAAAGAACTGTGCAAGAGTTGTTGAACTGGATCTACAAGCATGTCCCCAGCAGGAGTACCACTGGTAAGCTTTGGTTAAGCCTATATACAGTGCATCCGGAAAGTATTCACAGCGCTTCACTTTTTCCACATTTTGTTATGCTAGATCCTTATTTCAAAATGGATTAAATTAATTATTTTCAGCAAAACTCTATAAACAATACCCCATATTGACAACGCGAAAGAAATCTTTGCAAATATATTAAAAAAATAAATAAATAAAAAATCACATGTACAGAAGTATTCACAGCCTTTGCCATGACAGTCAAAATTGAGCCCAGGTTCATCCCGTTTTCACAGACCATCCTTGAGGTGTTTCTACAACTTGATTGGAGTCCACCTGTGGTAAATTTGGTTGATTGGACATGATTAGGAAAAGCACACACCTGTCCATATAAAGGTCCCACAGTCAACAGTGCATGTCAGAGCACAAACCAAGCCATGAAGTCCAAGAAATTGTCTGTAGACCTCCGAGACAGGATTTTATTAAGGCACAGATCTGAGGACGGGTACAAAAACATTTCTGCAGCATTGAAGGTCCCAATGAGCACAGTGGCCTCTATCATCCGTAAATGGAAGACCTTTGGAACCACCAGGACTCTTTCTAGAGTGGGATGCCCAGCCAAACTGAGCAATCAGGGGAGAAGGACCTTAGTCGGTGAGGTGATCAAGAACCCAATAGTCACTCTGACAGAGCTCCAGCGGTTCTCTGTGGAGAGAGAACAACCATCTCTGCAGCAGTACACCAATCAGGCCTGTATGGTAGAGTGGCCAGACGGAAGCAAGTCATGTCTGGAGGAAACCAGGCACCGCTCATCACCTGACCAATACCATCCCTACAGTGAAGCATGGTGGTGGCAGCATCGTGTTGTGGGGATGTTTTTCCAGCAGCAGGAACTGAGAAACTAGTCAGGATCAAGGGAAAGATGAATGCAGCAATGTACAAAGACATCCTTGATGAAAACCTGCTTCAGAGCATTCTGAACCTCAGACCGGGGCAAAGGTTTATCTTCCAACAGGACAACGACCCTAAGTAAACAACCAAGATAATGAAGGAGTGGATACGGGACAACTCTGTGAATGTCCTTGAGTGACCCAGCCAGAGCCTAGACTTGAACCTTATTGAACATCTCTGGAGAGATCTGAAAATGGCTGTGCACCGATGCTCCCCATCCAACCTGACTGAGCCTGAGAGGTCCTGCAAATAAGAATGGAAGAAACTGCCCAAAAATAGGTGTGCCAAGCATCATACTCAAAAAGACTTGAGGCTGCAATTGGTGCCAAAGGTGCTTCAACAAAGTATTGAGAAAAGACTGAATACTTATGTACATGGGATTTTTTTCGTTTTCTATTTTAATAAATTTGCAAAGATTTTAAATAAACTTCTTTCACGTTGTCATTATGGGGGTATTGTTTGTAGAATTTTGTGGAAAATAATGAACTGAATCCATTTTGGAAAAGGGCTGTAACAAAATGTGGAAAAAGTGAAGCGCTCTGAATACTTCCCAGATGCACTGTATAGAGGGTCAGAAGAGCTGTGCTAAATGTAAAGAAAAAGTAACACGACTTTTTCTCCTGATCACTTATTACTCACCAGAGCTCGCTGTACTGTTTTCAAGTCTCGTGAAACGTCTTTTAGGAGTTGCTTCATCTTGGTTGCAATGACATGTGTTCTCTCATCGGCCTCCACATAGACTCCTCCAACGTTACTCTCCAGCAAGCTACTGGACATGTCCTGAAGGGAATTGGCTTGAATTTGTCTTTCCTGCAGCTGCTCTTCCAGTTGCTAGTTAAAATATGCAGAAGCATCAATACAACTACCAAAAGATTTTTTTCAATAGCATGCAAAAATTCTGTTTACACAAAAAAAAATTCAGTAACCATTTAAAGTGACTATGTTGGCATTTAAAAAAAAAAAAAAAACACATTGCATTGAAGATCTAATCCAGCACACTTCCTGGTGTGTCGGATGCCTGGTCCCCTCCCCCCCCCCTTTGTGCTCGGTGTTTGTTCCTCTAGGTCACTGCAATGACCTACAGTCACACAGGGGCTGGTGAAGGAAACCAAAGGGCATAGTGGGTGGATACCAAAATCTGACACACCTGAAGTGTCAAAAAATAAACCTACTTATGGAAGCTTGGATCTTTAACACAGAAGAGTTTGGATTTCCAGGCAGTGGTACAGGAGCCTTACTTTTATTGCTTTCTTTGCAGGGATGGCTTTATATCTATCTTTCTCCTCGGCATAGTTGTTCCAGGTTAAAAACTTTGTAGACCATGTGATCCCTATACCAAAACTGATTTATTACAATAGGAGACTTACCATTAGTTGCCTTTGGTACTCCAGCAGTGCATGTGGATCTCCCTTATGATCTGCCACCCGGTATTTCAATCTACGAGATTCTGCCTCAGTCAACCACAGTAATAGTTGGTGGCTTGTCTCATGGAATTCCTGAAAAAAAAAATAGTAATCAAAATAAAATTGACCAGACTGCAAAAAGCCTTTTAAAAGGCAGCTAAGCCAAGCTCTCTGGTCATTCTAAAACGACCACAACAGACAACGGATGCAAAAAAGGTCAGGTGCCAACTACTCCAGCTTTCTAAGCATGTATGCAAAGTTGTGCTTTAAGAGTGACTCTTATTTGCGATAAAAGGAAAAAAAAAAAAAAAAAGGTACACCAAGATTACACATATTCTAATTTCTTAGCATATGTTTTTTATTTCATAGGCTTACATTGAGATTTATCAATTATCAATAAAATAAAATTATAGGGGAAAGGAGAAAGCAAGGGCCAGAGAGGGTGGCTAAGGGGCATCTCCTGACGTAGAAAAGTATAATGTGAAAGAAAGCTATTCTGTATTGTAGGTACATGTTGCTCAGATTTATCTTGTAGGGTAAAAGTAAGCTGCTTCTTTTTGTTTTTTAAGGCGTTCACCCATGCAAACCATTGTACAACATAGGTGGGGGTACCGCTATGTCAACACATAAGGGACACAAGTTCTAGCAGCAGTTAAAAGATTGTTAAAGAGTGATTTATGGTTTATGTTTTCTGGATAAAGTCGAAAAGGGTCACTGTGCAATGAAAAAAAAAAAGGAAACCTAATGTCTAATTTATATAACTCAGCAGCTGGGCACTAAAAGGTTAATTCACAAACCCCTTAACTAAAAAAACAAAATGTGAGGTGCTATGAGTGAGACTAATTAATCTTAAGGCAACAACATACTTTGACCCAACAAGCCTTGCAATAAAGGAAATTACAATTCCCATATGTTAAAACATGTCCATATATAAGAAATCATCCACACAAAGAGTGTGCAGCATTAAAGGCTAGACTACCCAAGCAGTTCACTTAGAAACATTTGTTTCTACTTGGTGCGTGATAAAACACACACACACACACACCATCCACAACAAAGTACCAACAGTCTTTACGAGTAGTTGGTGAAAAGAACCAGAAATCCAATGTTGAGTGATAATGATAAAGCCAGAAAGTTAATCCCTCTTCAACACAACACGTGTCAAAAAAAACACAAGCATACCAATTCACCCCTCCATAGACCTCCCATCATAAGAGGTCTAATAGGCGCCTGATGTAGATCCTGTGGCTCCCGAACAATCTGCACCTTCAATCGGTCATCTGGTGTTTTCCCCTGGAGTCTGAAGACACCGTTTCTTCCTCTCCTCTGGCTGGATCAATAGGAGAAAAAGACAAGAGCCTTCTGGAACACTGTCACACATAATCGACTCTGACGTCAAAGCCAATGATGTGTGACAATGTTCCAGAAAGCTATTTTACCTTATTTTCACCTGTTGATCCAGCCAGAAGAGAGGAGGAGGAAGCGTCTATGGGCTCAAGGTGGGAAAAAACAAAAAACAGATGACCAATTGAAGGTGCAAAGCCTTCGGGAGCCATAGAGCCTAGGTTCTACATCAGGCACCCATTAGACCGCTTATGATGGGAGGTCTATGGGGGGGTGAACTCATGCTTGTCCATTTTTGACACGTGGTGTGTGGATTAACTTTCTGGCTTTATCAATAACACTCAACATTGGATTTCTATTTTTTTCACCAACTACTGGGAAAGACTGTTGGGATGTTGTTTATTGTGTTTGTGTGTTTTAGCACGCATCAAGTAGAAAAGTTTCTAAGTGAATTGCTTGGGTAGCCTCACCTTTAATGCTGCACATTCTTTGTGGGGATGATTTCTTCTATATGCACATTTTAACATATGGGAATTGTAATTTTCTTTATTGCAAGGCACGTTGTTACACAGTATTGCCTTAAGATCAGGTAGTCTCACTTATAGTGCTGCACATGTTTTTTTTTGTTTTCTGAATAGAGGCATCAGGTTTAAGAGGAGAGCAGCCAGATTGTCAAAAGAGAGATATCTGTAAGTTTTATTCGAAAGAATCTATAAGGATTATTTGAAAGACCTGCTGCCAAAAACGGAGTAAGGTAGAACAGTTCCAGAATATGTGCAAGTCTGTTCCTCCGTGAACCCTGCATCTCCAGCACAGATTGATTTGTTTGCGGAAAAAGTTTAGCAAGGACAGTTGGGGTCCTATACTAGTGTGTCAAGACCTTGTAGGTAGTTTCTTGGTATTTACCACAGATCACAGCTTTTTCCCCATTTGGAAAGGTAGGGGGGTGTGTTGTCAGGACTGGATTTCTAATAGAAGTTGGTGGGACATAGAAAAGGTTTTCTGAACTACACCTTTGCCTTGGCAACGTTCTTCAAATGGCGTAAGTGGTCTTTGAGAGGAAATTGTTTAAGCAGTATGTGGAGGAAGTGAGTAAGCTGTTGGGTTCTCCACATTCCCGGAGGTTTGCTATTAATCAAGATTCACCAACCAGGACAGGCATGTACTGTAGAGAAGGGAAACGCAATGTAAGCCTACATACTTCCTGTTTCCAAAGTTTTAATGCAAGCTATTTTCATGGATTTTGTCTGTTTGTGTGTAAACAGTTATCTAAAACGTACACCTGCCTTTTCACAGAAATATGCACAAAATGACGTGTATAATATTAAATCAGTTAATCAGCAATTCCATGCAACTCTCTAGTAAAAACAGGGACAGTGATAAAATAAAAATAAAAGTGAGTTTTTATTTATCCCCTGCAGAATAAGCTTACACACCTCTATATGGGTTCATTAGGAGCACTTCCCAAAGCATGTGTTCAGCATCCCCTCCCTCTATTCCCTCCATCACCAATCACATACAGACTTCCAAGGCAGGTTTAAACTTGATTGGAGGCTGTGAGATGCCTCTTAGTACTTTTTTTTCAGGTCAGGCTGTGTGTGATAGGCAGTAAGTAGAGTTCGAGCATCACCAGCAGGTACGTTCCAGGGTCAAACTACAGACAAAAAAGGCTGGGGTGCACTAAAGAAATATCTGAATTAAAAATTGAACTACTTATCGGGTATGCGCATCTAGGTTTATTTCAGTGTTGGGTGGACGTTTAAAAGGAGTAACACCACCTTGTCTAGAACAATGCCACCATTTATAAAAAGTGCATGAGGCCTTCTCATGTGGACCTCCCAGCCAGTTTTGCAGCTGGAACGTAGCAGAACCTCCACCTCTGGCTCTCACCCTCCTCTCCCGTTCCCACTTGTAAACACAGAAGCCTTCTGTATTTACAAGGGACAGCTTTGCTTTCAGCGGCTTTTGGATATAACAGATCCCTCACAGTGGGGCCAGCTCTCCAGAAAGTGAGCCAGAACAATCTCCCTGCAAGGCATGGCAGAGCCGCCTACACAGGGAGATATAACAGAGCCAAATACATGGGTAGTATAGAGAGCCACTTAAACAGGGCTGTACTAGACCTGCCCACATAGGGAGATACTGTCAGATGGGGGTTGGGTTGGCGTTCCACCCCTGAACTCTGCACGTAATGCAGCTCTAAGCCCTGCACTCTATATGTAGCGCACCCCTGGACTCCGCACTCTATACACAGAGCACACCTGAGCCACGTAGCGTATTCCTGAACTTTGCATAGGGCTCCCCTGAACCTTGCACGCAACGCACTCCTGAACTCTGCACTCCGTATGTAGTATACTCCTGAACTTTGCACTGTGTGCATAGGGCTCCCTTGGACCCTGCACTCTGGACGTAACTCACTTCTGAACTCTGTACATAGTGTAATCCTGAACCCTGCACTCTGTACATAGCGCACCCTAGATACAATTATCCCTTTGAGAGAAAACATACTGCTGATGTGTCTTGTGATGAAAGAGTTTGTCACCCCTGTTCTAGGAAGTATAAGGAACATCGGGCTAAGGCCTGGTTCACATATGTGCGGCCGCGGTTCCCTGCATTGGTTCCGGTGTGTCCCTGTTCACCGGTTCAGGTGTGTATCAGGTCCAAATTTTTGCCTGAATTCGCACTTGAGCTGGACCCAAAGATGTACAGGATCCTTTCGGAATGCGGACCACAGCCGCCACGGATATGTGTGAACCGGCTCCATTGCGTGCCAGGCACACTCGCATGTCATGCGAATTGGATGTGGGGAAACCACTGAAGTTTTGATTTAGCTCTTTACACTTGCGGTTGTGATGAGCTTCTGTACTGGAGGCTGTGCGCCATAGCTGCCAAGATGCTGGGGTTGATTTACAAAAACTGGAGTGAGCAAAATCTGGTGCAGCTCTGAATAGAAAACAATCAGCTTCCAGGTTTTATTGTCAAAGCTTAACTAAACAAGCTGAAGTTGCAAGCGGACTGGCTACCATGCAGAGCGGCACCAGATTTTGCACTTTCCAGTTTTACACACACACACACCAGTATATTAAGAATGTGTTTGCCTCAACAGTTCCACTTTGCCCTACCTCACACTGGTTAAGATCATTCTGTAAACTCTCCCTCCACTTGTCTCTCTTATGACATGCTTGGTCCCAACGGGAGTTCACGTCATGTAGTCTACTCAGAAGACTTCCACTCTCCACATCATCTGCCTGCTGGAACTCTTTACTGCTCAGGTTTGCGGAAAGAACCAGAGGTTTATAATTATCAAATACCTTCAAAGTATCCTAAAAGAAAAAAAGAAACAGCAATAAATGCCTTGAAATGTTGACTATTGTCCATTATATTCAGCCTGTAATTGTACTTTCTTATACTTGATTTTTGTTAGTTAAAGCTGGTTTTCCAGGCAGTCATAAATCACACCAATTAATGCATCTTCTTATACATAATACATCATCAAAAGTGCTGTTGAAATGCAACAATTTTAAGTCTAAATTTGAATTGCTATTGGCCTCTTGCAATCCCCTATACATCAGACTGAGAGGTAACTAGTTGTGCCGCATACAAATATGGTGGCAATAAACATAATGATAGGAAGGGAGAGCAAAGTGAGCAGAGGGATTACCATGTCATTATGTGACCGCCTTTTCACAGTTTAGTTAGCAGGCTGGTGGCGAGAGGACGCCACAGTATTTCTTACAATCGGTGTCACTCTCCTATACCTGTTGTGTAAATCAAAGCTATGGATATGTGGAATTACAATTTTTATAGTGGTAAAACAGTTGTATTATATTTATGTTATGTTTTTATGTTTTAGCTGCTCGCCTGGAGTTCAGCTTTCACTTTTGTTGCACATATTCACTTTGCTGTGCCCTGCACAAAACACTGCAAGTTGTGAATCCCAGCCATGCACACTACAGCTAACAGAAGCCTTGAGAGAAGCAGTGCATCATGGAGATCTGCCAACATTACAGAACATTTAAAAAAAATAAATCAGAATGAATCTAAAGTAATAACAGTAAGGTAAACTAAAAACAAAGTATGTCCCAAAATTAAATTTATTTTCTTGTTTCTTTTGCTTACAGGTAGTTGTTATCTCCTAAATGTTCATATTTCCAATGCATAATTAAATTATTTTTAAAACAAAACACATGGTATGTCAGTCATCCATGATGAATAAAAAAAAAAAAAATAGGATTTTTATAACAGCTTACCTATAAAATCCTTTTCTTTGAAGTACATCACGGGACACAGAGCCATAGTAGTTACTATGTGAGTTATAGGCCACCTTCAGGTGATGGACACTGGCACGCCCTAAGACAAAAAGTTCACTCCCTATATAACCCCTCCCACTGCTGGGAGTACCTCAGTTTTGTAGCAGAGCAATAAACATGTATACCAAGAAGGGAGGGACCTCTGTGTCCCGTGATGTACTTCAAAGAAAAGGATTTTACAGGTAAGCTGTTATAAAAATCCTATTTTCTTATCGTACATCATGGGACACAGAGCCACAGTAATTACTATGTGGGATGTCCCATAGCAATGCCAACTGAAGGGAGGGAGACAACAAAAGTAGGGCACCAAGAGACTAGAGGACTTATATTGAAGATAGTATACCGCGCCCAAAAGCGAAATCCTCATGACTTTTTACATCTACTTGATAGAATCTGGTAAATGTATGGACTGAAGACCAAGTTGCGGCCTTGCAGATGTGAGCCATGGAGGCTTGGTGATGCACTGCCCAAGAGGCACTAACAGCCCTGGTGGAGTGCGCTTTAATATGAAAAGGAGGAATTTTCTTCTTTAAATCATAAGCTTGAACAATCACTTGACAAAGCCATTTAGAAATAGTAGATTTTGACTCTGCCTGAGCTCTTTTTGGACCGTTTGGCAACACAAACAAAACATCTGTTTTACGAATCTGAGCAGTCACTTTCAAATAGACCTTGACCACTCTCACCACATCAAGAGAATGTAGTGACCTCTCTTCCACAGAACGGGGTTCTGGAAAAAATGAAGGCAGAACAATATCCTGGTTTAAATGAAAACCTGACGTTACCTACAACATTATTCTTGTGAATAATCAAATATGGCTCCTTACAAGAAAGAGCAGCCAATTCTGATACTCTTCTTGCAGAAGATATGGCAACCAAGAAAACTATTTTCCTTGTCAAGAGGACTAAGGGAATATCTCGTATTGGCTCAAAAGGCTGTTTTTGTAATGCCGACAGAACTAAATTTAAGTCCCAAGGGTGCAAGTGGTCGTTGAAAAAACACTGATAAGGCCGACACCTGGCCTTTGATAGTACTCAATGCCAGCTTCATTTCTAACCCCATCTGTAGGAATTCAAGGATCCTACCTATGACATATTTCCTGGGGTGTCAACCCCTGGATTCACAACAGGAAACATATGCCTTACAGACTCTATAGTATATGACTCTGGAGGCCGGCTTCCTAGCATTAACCAATGTAGAAACTACTGAAGCTGACAGCCCACGGTCTTTCAGAATGTGGGTCTCAATAGCCAAACCTTTAAATTTAGCGTTTCTAAGGTAGGATGGAATACCGGACCTTGCGAGAGAGGGTCTGGCCACAGTGGTAAGGTCCAAGGGTCCCCTACCACCATCTTTATGACCTCGGCAAACAAAGATCTCCTGGGCCACAAGAATCACCTCCTTCCCTTCTTGCTTGATCCTGCGAAGAAGGCACAGAAGCAGCAGAACAGGAGGGAATGCATAGATCAGTGAAAACTGATCCCATGGAAAAACCAAGGCATCTGTTCCGTATGCCAAGTAGTCCGGCTGCCAATTCTCTATTCCTGGAATGAAAATTGCTGATAGGCAAGGACTGTTGTTTTCTGCCCAAGAATATGATTCACCTTTCTCTGGGCCGCACGACTTCTCGTGCCCCCTTGATGATTGATATAGGCCACTGCTGTGGCATTGTCAGATTGGAGCCTGACGGGACAATTCCGTAGTCTGAGCGTCCAGGCCTCTAGAGTCAGGCATACTGCCCGAATCTCTAGAATATTGATGGGCAAGGTCCTCTCTGATTTGGACCATTTCCCTTGGACAGACACTTCTTCTGCTCCCCAGCCCAGAAGGCTGGCATCTGTTACCACCTTCCAGGTGACTGGTAAAAAGGATTTTCCTTTTTGGAGATTCCTGGATATCAACCACCAATTGAGGTTCTGACGCACTTCGGGGGATAAACGCATTGGGAAGTCTAGAGCTTGGACCTTCTTGTTCCAAGTTGACAGGATACTGTTTTGCAGCAGTCTTGAATGAAACTGCGCATAAGAAAACAGCCTCGAAAGAAGCCACCATCTTTCCCAATAACTTCATGCAAAGTCCAATAGAAGGATTCATCTTCGTTTGGACCAACTGAATCAGTTCGTTTATGGAATCGATCCTTTCCTGGGGCAAAAACACCTTCTTCTGAACTGTATCTATGATTAGCCCCAAGTACTGCAATCTCCTTGATGGTTTTAAGGAGGATTTCTCTAGGTTGAGAATCCAACCTAGGGATTCCAGGTAACTGACTGCGGTGACCAAAGTTTGGTTTAAGCGGGCTACCGACTGATCTATCAAGAGTAGATCGTCTAAGTAGGCTAGTATCGTTATACCTTGAAACCTTAACCTGGCTAAAGGAGGAGCCAGGACCTTTGTAAATACTCGAGGTGTAGTAGCTAGACCGAAAGACAGGGCTTCAAACTGAAAATGAAGATTTTTACCTCAAAGTGTAGAAATTTCTGGTGAGCGGGGAAAATTGGCACATGGAGATAAGCATCCTTGATGTCGATTGACACCAGAAATTCTCCCCCTTGTAGGATGGAGACTACTGATCGGATTGACTATGCGAAAGGGACGGATATTCAAAAACTGGTTTAGATCTTTGAGATCTAAAATGGGTCTGACATCCCCCTTTGGTTTTGGAACCGTGAAAAGGTTTGAATAAAACCCCAATCCTTGCTCTTCCAAGGGGACCACCGATATCACTCTTTGAGACAAGAGATGATCCAAAGCTAGAAAAAGAGACTTCTTTTTCACTGGATCTCTGGGAATGTTTGATCTGAGAAAACGAGGAGACAGGAACTCTCGGAACTCTAGTTTGTAACCTAGAGAAATTGAGGAAGCCAACCATCTGTCTTGACATTTTTCCTGCCAGACCCTTGAAAACTGTAGAAGCCTCCCCCCCACTCAAGCGAGCGGGGGCGCCCCTTCACAAGGAGGCTTTGGTATTTTGTTTTGTGGGTTTCCTCGCCCAGGTCCTCCTTTGGCCCTGGGACTGACCCTGAGGTTTACCCTCCTGAACCTGACAGTGGAGGCAGTCGTGACTGCCTGGAGGCTGATGCCCCTGGCACTGGAGAAGAAGCACGTTTAAAAGAAAAATGCTTAAACTTCTTCTTAACTGGTAAAAGGGAACTTTTCCCATTAGAAATTCTTTGGATATACTTATCCAGATGGTCTCCAAATAACCGTTCACCATGAAATGGGTAACTGGCCAAGAGCTTTTTGCATGGCGCTTTGGCTGACCAATTTTTCAACCATAGGATTCTACGCACATGTATCAGCCCTAGCATGAGCCGTGAGGCCTGGAGAATAGAATCTTTCATAGCGTCTACTGTAAAACACAACACTTCTGATATCCCGACCAAATCCTGGGCTTGATGATCAGGAATAACCTTGAGCACCTCTATAAACAGGTCCTTGAAGGACTGACATACACTGATCGCATTTCTTATAGAATTCTTCCTTCATAGGATAAAGTATTGACAACTTTTTCGGAGGAAAAAACGGTTTATCTGGGTACTCCCACTCAGAATACATAAGCTTTTTTAGCCATGAATGGATAGGAAAAGCATGAACAGATTGGGGAGGCTTTAGTGAACCCAAACCAGAAATGGGCTCATCGACTGACTGCATTATTGGCAGTAAAAATGTGGCGTGGACCAGATCATTGAAAGACTGTACCAACAACCTTTCCTGTGAACCTGATACTTCCGTATTAGGTTCTTCAGAAGAGAAGACATCAGCCTCTTCCTGGTGCCTTGAGAGAAATTCGTCATCTCTCTCCATTGTTCCTCAGCATGAGGGTCCTGAGCAACAGACGGGGACCTGCTACGCTTAGTTCCACTCTGGGATGCGATTAAAGCATCAAATGGTTGAAGAAAAAAACTCCTTAGTAATATACACAGGGGCTGCAGTGTTAAGAGCAGCTGCAACACTTGCCCCTCCTGATGGCTCACTCTGACCAGCTATATTACCCTCAGGGGAGGATCCCATCCTTTTTTAGATGGTTCTAGGCTTCTGTGTGACTATAGTCTTTCTAGAGCCCTTTTTTGGAGATATTTTTTACCCCCTCTTCCAACCATAGCCCTATGCACAAAGCAGAGGTACTACCAGAAGGAATGCATACACTGCTTGAGCAATAGTCCAGCTCTGCTGCTGCTATTAATGCTCAGCCTGATGCAGTAGTAAATGTGTCAAAAGGAATGCCTGTGTCACCAAACCTCTTACATGCCACCTTTGCTCTTGTGTCCCTCCGCAGCTTGCAACAGCAACAGTGGTGCCTTTTAAAACACCCCTTCCCGCGCTGGACGTTGGAGGACGCCAACGCAGCGCTAAGCCTTGCCCCCTGTTGTCTACGGCCCTTACTCTTTCCTTTAAAGAAGAGCTTTTCCAGATCCTACAGGATCATAGAGAGAAAGAGAGGAAGACGTGCTGAAGGGGGGGCTTAGAGGCCACCGAGCGGCGTGCAGTTCGCGTCTTTTTTTTTTTTTCTTTAAGTGCTCCTTCCTCGAGAAGAAGGGAAGAAAAAACAGCACAGGGGGGCGTCTGGTGGGGAGGAAAACACCCTCCCCCCAGACTTACCAGAGGCCTGCTGGCGGCCGGAGGAAGAAAACGGCTGTTTCCTGGACACATTGTGAGCTCTCTGAAAAGCATGACACAGTAAGTGCTCTATACAGCCCCCAGTGGTGACACATAGGCATGACAACATTTACAAAATTAAAGGAGACATTCATAAGAAAATTTTGAAAATTTCTTAGAAAACTCCACTTACCTTTCCCGCCGCAGGGTTTTCTGTGGTAACCAACAGACCCAATCTTCACCCTTCACGGTGGGTTCCGTTAAACCTTCAGGAGCTGGGGATCCTTGGGGAAACCAACAATCCTGGACCTGTATTAGCACCACCGCCAGTAAAACTTTATGGCCTTAATACCAAAAGGCTCTAAAAAGAGAAGCGTTACAGGCAAGACCTCGTTTCTTCGGATACGAGGCCCAGGTACCATTCAATTCAGACAAAAAGACACTTTGAATGGATCCGGCTGCATGGCTAGCCCCAGCAAGGATTGCTCCAGTGGAGCTCAGCACAGCACATCTTTACTCGTCACCAACACCTTAGACACTGACGAAAAAACTGAGGTACTCCCAGTAGTGGGAGGGGTTATATAGGGAGTGCCCTTTTTGTCTTAGGGCGTGCCAGTGTCCATCACCTGAAGGTGGCCTATAACCCACATAGTAACTACTATGGCTCTGTGTCCCATGATGTACGATAAGAAATGGGCCACATAACTGAGGTTAAGCAACAAAAATCATCACACAAATTTGTACTGGCCACAATAAATCTCTAAACTATAAGGTCAGAAGTCAACACTCCAAATGATGGAGTTCTTGAATTTTAAGAGACAGAGGCTGTTCACTTTTCAAGGCAATTTTCCCCAGAGCTTAGTGAGTATGGCAACTGGATAATGGAGATCAACAGAGCTTGACCTCATTCATCAAGCTTGGAGAAAATTACCCTGCAAATAAGCAGTCTATTTGTGTTTTAAAAAAAAAAAAATCAACTCCCAAGGGGTTCCAATGAAGTGTACGGTAAACACCACAGTTTACAAAAACATTTTGGACTATTGGTTGGAAGCACACTTGAGTGTAACCATAATGCTGATGTGCCCCGCAATGAAATGGAGTTTGACACCCCTAACTTACACAGTGAGCCGCACTGCACAGCTTCTCCAAACTTCTCCAAACTTCTAGTTATTTATGGGAGCTCACTTCCCACTTCACAAGCACAATGCAGTAGGATGTGAACTACAAATTGACCACTTACAGTCCACGTGTTTCTGTTTTGCCTATAGTATAGTATATACAGTATCTCACAAAAGTGAGTACACCCCTCACATTTTTGTAAATATTTTAATATATCTTTTCATGTGACAACACTGAAAAAATGACACTTTGCTACAATGTAAAGTAGCGAGTGTACAGCTTATATAACAGTGTAAATGTGCTGTCCTCTCAAAATAAAACACAGCCATTAATGTTTAAACCTCTGACAACAAAAGTGAGTACACCCCTAAGTGAAAATGTCCAAAATGGGCCCAATTAGCCATTTTCCCTCCCCGGTGTCGTTTGACTCAGTGTTATAAGGTCTCAGGTGTGAATAGGGAGCAGGTGTGTTAAATTTGGTGTTATTACTCTCACTCTCTCATACTGGTCAGATTGCCAAGACCCTGAAACAAAGCTGCAGCACGGTGGCCAAGACCATACAGCGGTTTAACCGGACAGGTTCCACTCAGAACAGGCCTCGCCATGGTCGACCTAAGAAGTTAAGTGCACGTGCTCAGCGTCATATCCAGAGGTTGTCTTTGGGAAATAGACGTATGAGTGCTGCCAGCATTGCTGCATAGGCTGAAGGGGTGGGGGGGGGTCAGCCTATCAGTGCTCAGACCATACGCCACACAGTGCATCAAATTGGTCTGCATGGCTGTCGTCCCAGAAGGAAGCCTCTTCTAAAGATGATGCACAAGAAAGCCTGCAAACAGTTTGCTTAAGACAAGCAGACTAAGGACATGGATTACTGGAACCATGTCCTGTGGTCTGATGAGACCAAGATTTACTTATTTGGTTCAGATGGTGTCAAGCGTTTGTGGCGGAAACCAGGTGAGGAGTACAAAGACAAGTGTGTCTTGCCTACAGTCAAGCATGGTGGTGGGAGTGTCATGGTCTGGGGCTGGGGCTGCATGAGTGCTGTCGGCACTGGGGAACTACAGCTCACTGAGGGAACCATGAATGCCAACATGTACTGTCACATACTGAAGCAGAGCATGATCCCCTCCCTTCGGAGACTAGGCCGCAGGGCAGTATTCCAACATAACAAACCCAAACACACCTCCAAGACATCCACTGCCTTGCTAAAGAAGCTGAGGGTAAAGATGATGGACTGGCCAAGTATGTTTCCAGACCTAAACCCTATTGAGCATCTGTGGGGCATCCTCAAACAGAAGGTGGAGGAACGCAAGGTCTCTAACATCCACCAGCTCCGTGATGTCATCATGGAGGAGTGGAAGAGGACTCCAGTGGCAACTTGTGATGCTCTGGTGAACTCCATGCCCAAGAGGGTTAGGGCAGTTCTGGAAAATAATGGCGGCCACACAAAATATTGACACTTTGGGCCCAATTTGGACATTTTTACTTAGGGGTGTACTCACTTTTGTGAGAAACTGTATATTTGACATTTATGGGGAGAGCTTGCAAGCTCTACGCAGATAGTGGATGCAGATAGAGGGTGCAGATTTTGAATATAGTGAGGTGTTTTCATAATGTAAAATTTGTATTCTCGTCGCTTGGATCATTGGATCGCACGGAATCTCATGGGCGTTTGATAGTCTTATCATTTTTACTGGTTTTAAATGAACTGCAAAGTTGCTATGCCACCATCTGTGTATACTGTATTTATCCCTTACATCACAAGCTCAATATTGTAACCTTTTAGCTTTACAATAATTTATTGACTCAGCTCAAGTTTATTACTCAGCTTACATACCTTAAACTGCTTCACTTTCTGCTCCAGTTCTTGGATGGACGTGGCTGGCTTAATTTTTCCAGCACTGTCAAGCTCGGCTTCGGTCTGCTCAAGCCACAGAGAGATATCATCTAAATCAGAATTCAATTTCTGCCACTGCTGTAAATTCTGCTTTGCACTTAGCTCATTGCTTAAGCTCTGAGCCTGAATAATCTCCCAGCGTTCAATAACACCTGCAGAAACAAAAAAAAAAATTATTATAAAACAAGCCGTTCCAACTAAGAGCAAGATGTCCTGCTGTCTATGCAGGGAACATAAAAGCAAGTTATTTACAATATAATGGTAGCGCAAAGGACTAAGATTTAAACACTATATTGTCTCCTAGCAGAGTAACATGCATTTATATTTGATTTGGGTATTAAAGGGCCATTAAACAAATAGAAGCAGGTTGTTTAAATGTTATGTTAAGAAATTTACATTTCTGGGAGTTAGAAGAGCTGAACATATTCAAAAAGGGAATGAAATGACCGTGCACATGTGTAGAAGTCCAACTCTATAAAGACATGGTTTGATGTAGGAACTGAAGTGGACTGGAAAGAACCCTACTGAAAACCTCTGGGATGTATTGGAATGCTGATTGTGATCCAGGTCAATATCTAAATAGAAGCTGACCTCCTCACAGTACTTGATCTTATGATGGGTGCTCAAAACGGATGTCGAGGCTGTTGTCATGCCAAAACGAAATCCAAAGATGCAAAACCACCAGTAGGGATTGACCGATTATCGTTGCGGTCGATATTTACTTTTTTTTTAGAAGTATCGGTAAAAAAAACTGACCGAATCACCGATATTGCTTTAAGGTGTTTTTACCGGGGTGATGCTCTTTAGGTAATAACAACCGATGTGGCTCAGCAGGCGCTCAGCTGTTATTACAAGCAGCGGGAGGGGACACTCTCTGCCCCCCGCCCACGTCTTCCACCCCTTGCCCGTCCCACCAGGAGGTCCGAGCATCCAGCCGGCACGTCCGCCGGCTGGCCGAAGACTCGAACAAAGCCGATGCTTCGTTCGGGTCTCGGATCTAGTAATCTGGAAGCCATGTCATGACATCATGTCCTGGATTACTGGCATCTTAAAGGCGCCTGTTTTAAAAAAAATTTAAAAAAAGTATTCAAAAATGCTGATCTTGACGTTTTGAATACTTTGAAGTGCAGAGGAGGGGTTTGGGGTCTTATAGACCCCTGGATCTCTCCATAAAGTGTACGTCTCACATGCCTATTACTGTCACAAGGGATGTTTACATTCCTTGTGACAGCAGTAACAGTGATAAAAAACAAAGCAATTTAAAATGAAAGTGTAAAAAAATACATTTTAAATGTACAAAATATCGGCAACAAATATCAGCTATTGGCAGGAGAGGTGGCCAAAATATTGGTATCGTATTGGCACCAAAAAAACAATAATCGGTCGATCCCTAGTCACCAGCACTCCTAATAGGTGTGATTCATTTTTTTTTTGTGAAGTCAGTGTCACATAAGGAATAAAAAACTGATGTTTTGGGTCCATTCATGGTATCTTTCTCAAGGCAACATAGTGACCATATTGCATTGAAAAAGGGACTCTGCTCGGCCCCAAAATATTGGTTTCTTATGCCTTATGTGGTGCTGTCTTCACAAACACATGAAACATCTATTTGGAGTGATGGCGATTTTACATTAGGTCTTCTCATCCAATATTAGTATGTGACCTCTTTTGGCCAAATGGACACAAATCCTCACAAACACTGCAAAATCCTGTGGAAAAACCTCCCAGAAGGATGGAGGCAGTCACAGCTCCAAAAAGGAGGCCAACTCCCTGTTACTGTCCATGATTTTGTAATGGCTGTCCAAAAAGATATATGTGTGTGATGGTCAGGTATCTACAAACGTCTGAGGATATAGTGAATCTCCTTCTCTGTACAGGTGTGAACACTTTTTACAAGGATGTCTGAACATTCTCAGCAGGGCTTTCACACACACACACAATTTGTGTTTTAAGTTTGGTGGCCCTAAAGCATAGTGCAAATGCTCTGTACCAAATGTTTGGCCTTCTATTATGGAACGGACTATCCCTGTTGCCCATGGTGGTCATATTCTCCTTTGTTTCTAGTGCTTTATGGAAAAGTGAAAAGAAGCTGGATGGTGGGGCTACCAACAACAAGAACGTCTCCATTTGGGTTTTGTTTGCGGTTCCCTGCAAGTTATTGCACAAGATCCAAGAGAACTCCAGGCAGATGTTAAATACACAAATAATGCAGCTTTGTATTAGTTAAAGCATACAGTCTAAGCAAAAAAAAAAAAAATATGCAGTAAATTTCTGCACTACATGTGCATTTCACATCCAGTTTTTATCCTACACCTATAAGACTTCTGAATGGGCAATGTAAAAACTTGATTTGGTATCTGCCTCTGGCAATCTCTAGTACAGCAGCACTCAGAATAGATGAGGGAGAAGCAGCTCAAGGCCCCATCAGTTGTGCTGCACTAGTTGTTCTGACAGTAGAATGACAAAGATGAGCTCAATTGTCTACTGCTTCTCCTTTTATGGTCTAATCAGAGACTGGGGACACGCCCGGTGTTACTCAACTGCAGCAGGGAAAATTCTGTGCAAGTCACAGAACTGGATGGATAGAAATGCAAATCCTTTGTCAGATATAACAGCTCCCTTACATGCATTTGTGTTTTTGTCAATTTATGGATTCGGCTTTTTGGATTGTAGATTCATGCTATTTTACTTAAGTTTTGATGTTAGATTTTGAATTTACTATTTTTTCGTTTTGTATTTTAGCACATTAAGCAAATCTGTCAGATCAGTGTGTTACAGGTTTACTAACCGACGACTCAGGGAGGTATAAAAATAGACTCCAATAAGTGGATAATGAAGGAATCAGCATCCCAAGATGTGTAATTGGATGAACGACTTAAAAACAAAAAAAAAAAACAAAACACAAAATGTACGCAGTTAAAAGCGAAATTTTAGTGGGACTTAGATAGAGATTAGCACCATCAAACTTGCTCAGGGGTGGCCAGACCTCTTAAAGTGCAGAACTGAAGTTCTGCTGTAAGAAACAGCAAGCAAGCAGGTTTTTAATGCAGAAGAGATCTGTACGGTCTATTCTGCAATAAAAAGCTCCTACCTGCCTACATGCCATGTTTCTCCGGCACCGTAAATGGAGCTGTGCATGTGTAGCTCAGCTTATAGTGCCAGGCTGGTTTCTGAATGCTGGGATGACTAGCTCATGTGCATGGCCAATGAAGAGCCCTGAAGAGTGGCCGGCAAGGGATCGTTGGACAGGTTAGTAGTCATCCCTTAGTTCCACTTTAAAGGGAGTCTATAAAGGATGGAGACTGCCATTGCTGAGGAGCTAGTCTGCACAATTATTCACTGATTTTTTTTAATCACTCAACAGGTGTGCAGATGAGATGTTCTGACTTCACTGGCTGCTTACTCGTCTGTTTCTTCAGAAAACAGAGAGGCCACAAACAGACAGGCAACTAACATTTTCACAAGGATATCAGCGATGGCATCCTCTACACATCACAGGACAAACTGCTCAGCCTGTTCACTGGGACTTTAGGCAGGAACATTTGGTGAGGGCTTGTTTACAAAATGCATAGACTTGAGAAAAATATCTCTATGCTGCAGTTTGGATAGGTTGACCAGTATAGCGAGTTAAATGGTTTCCTTCCAGAAGATCGCATTAAGTAATGCTTCTGGTACAAACCTCTCCAAAACCTGATTTCTGATTGGTGAGGGAGGAAGTTTCCCAGGTTAGCATCCTGTCTTTAGGAAATAATGCTGCACCAACAATGTTTTTATCCAGTTTTGCTAACAAAGGGAAAGTTTAAAATGTAAGACTGGGAACAAAAAAAACACACATTTCCCCATATATATGTACAGAAAATACCTGCCAGAAAAGCTCTTAAGCTATTCCACACACACTGCAAATTTTGGCCAATTTCTGATGAACCGGCTGAAAATTGCTAAGTGGGTAGCTTTATCAGCCCCCTCCCGGCCGACATCTTTTAATTGAAAAATCTAAGGAGTCGGGCAGAAAAAGGTCAGCCAAACAGCGGCTGCAACCAATCAGATGCCGCCACTCTTCGGGCAATCTGACAACTGCCGGCGGCGGCAGCTGGTAGAACACAAAAGCCCAGCAGACGCTATTCATCCATCTACACTTTTAATTTTTGCATTTAGTCTGCAGGCCAGCTTTATGTTACTGTAGAGAGCCAAAAACTCTGTCACTGTTGCAAAGAAATCTCACACAGCATGGTCAGCCCTGCCTGCCCCATTTCATATTATAATGTCCTTCCTCACAAAATAATGATGCTGCCTTGACTCAAGACCCTACCCATAGGGACATGGCTTTAGTAGCAACTGCAGCTGCTCCTGCCGGATATTTGCAAGCATAGTGATGTCACACAGACAAAAGATGCATTTATAATCACAGGAGCAAAATACTGCTGAGAAATGATCTAGAAGAGGAGAGGGAAGTTGAGGGTAAAGCGGTATCAACCCCAAAACCAAAAAGGTTATATATTGCAATTTACGAATCATTAGATGTGGTGGCTGAATTTGTTTTTGTTTTGTTTTTTTGCCCCCCCCCCCCCTATTTTTGCCTAGTGATCTGGCCAGTAACACACCTCCTGTATCAGTGATTACACTATAAATGAAAGAGCACAGGGGGCACCTTGGGACAGAAGCATCATTAGTCTGGGGGGAGGGAGCGTTAGATGACTAGCAGATTTAGATTCACTAACAAATTGAATTCAAGCTCCAGCTCCCCACTGCATTTTCACAAACAGTTACAGTGGACAGTTTTTGTTTTTCTCTTTTGGATTAAACGTTGTACATCACTAAATAAAAGCTGACCATTGTAAGCATCTCTGTCAGAGGCAAATGCTTTGTCTTAATACTCGGATAGATTTTTAGGAGAGCTTGTTCTGTTGAAAAACAGACTTACTGGCTGGATCACCAGATAAAAAATAAAATATAGGAAGCCTAAAAAAAGAAAAATTAATGCAACCATAAATATAATTTTATTGCAATTTTTATTCGTCTGCAATAAAGAGCCTGCCTACTCACATTTATTTGAATGCAGAGTTTAGTCCAGTTTAAAAGCAAGCGTGTTACTGAGTGAAAAAGCCATAAAAACAGTATTATTTTTGTTGTTAAAATTAGAAATTTAGAGATGTTCTATCCCATTATACCTGAATGGGTCTCTGGGCTGTAAATTCCTCTAAATCCTTGGTCTTCAACCTGTTCATTTGTGGTACCTGATGTTCTCACTTTGGTCTTTCTAGAAGGAGTGGAAGTGGACATTTGCCCATTCTATAAACACAAAAGCACAGTCATTAATCAACTGAAACATTGCAATATTTTCCCCATTATCAGTAGCTAACAATATAAAAAAAAAAAAACACTTACAGTGGACCCATCTATTGAGGCTTTGATTCCTATTGTGGCAGATATCAGATCCTGTGCAGTCTCATTTTGTTTGTACTCTGGCCTTACAACTGCCATGTGCTTGTCCGGAGAATGCCATGATGGAGTCTCCAATCCGGATGTCCCTGTAATAGCAGATTATTATCATTAGTGGAAAGCATGGAGCATTGTGGGAAGTGGTGCCACTGAACAATGCCAACCAGTCTTCTTACAGGCACCACCATAAACTTACCAGCAGCAGCATATAAGAGAAAAGCATGGATGAAGGATATGAGAAGTACTCAAAATCAAGGTTATATGACATTTTAAAGAGACAAAGCTGATGTAAAAGGTTAGATCGGTAATACTTATAATGAATGGCTTAGCAAAATGTTCCCAAATGCCCATGCAACCCACATGATATAAAAAAAAAAAAAAAGTTTAATTGTAACTGCATCTTTCTGATAAGTTTAGATACTGTAAAGCAGGATGGGTAAGCAAACAGTAACAAAATCCATTATCCATAGTTGAAGATTCTATCATCCTCAATGGAGAAGGTTCAAACTCATGTCATGGCGTTCTCTGTATAGATATGCACTTTTAATGTGAAATTTTCACAACATTTCACATGTCTACAGTTTCCCCATGGCAACAAGCAAACATTTAATAATTTGCTGTTTGGTGCAACTAAAGCCAACTCCGACCAATCATTTCATTTTGTTCTGGATAAGCGTGGAAAAGTTAGATTTTTATTGTCTACGGTACATTTCTCTTCACTTTCTGTCCTGAAATCTCTCTGATGGGATCACAGACTAAAACAAGAACACATTCTGCGATTGGTGGGGTAGGGTTGGAACCTCTAACAACATTTTTTTGCAGCCTGTGCCTTTAAAGTCCAGTTTTTGTCCAGGAATCACAGGGACAGGAAGTAAAAATGACTTCCCAATGGGGGTCAAAACAGAAAAAAAGTAAGGGGTTGATTTACTAAAGGCAAATATACTGTAGACTGCAAGTGCAGTTGCTCTAGATCTTAAAAACATGAGGGGAAGCTCTGCTGATTTCTATCATCCAATCCTGTGCAAGCAAAAATGCTGTTTTTTTTTTTTTTTTTTTCTTTGCACGTGATGAAGTTTTCTTTGCAAAGCAAAGCTTTACCTCATTTACTAAGCTCTGGAGCAAATGGACTTGCAGTGCACAGTTTATTTGCCTTTAGTAAATCAACCTCAAAAATTTTAACAGTTCCCTAGATCATCCAAAACTAAAAAGAGGAAACTAGCTGGAGTACCTCCACAAGTCAATTGCCTCATTTAAAGTCCCACATTCCCCTTTTTATGTACTTGAACCCAGGATGGAGGCACAAACAGTGTGCCTCATTTAAAGTCCCAAATTCCCCCCTCTTGGCTAGATGGAGTATAAAAAGTATAATCAATTGGACATCTAAACAATTTACAGACATTGCTTCTCCATCCTGCTTTAGGACTATCAAATGTGCAATTACGGTGCAAAAACGGTAGTTGCAGCTTAAATCCAAGTGATTTAATTTCAAACGAGTAGGGTAAAATTTCAAATGATGTAGAAAAGCTAAATCAACAAAGACAAAAATACACAAAGTGTCAAGCATTGTGTATGTTCATTGGTGTGCAATCTCTTAGCAAGGCAGAGGCAAAAAGAGGAAAATGAAATAAAAAATAAATCAAAATGATGCCACGTCAGAATAATGCATATATCCCAAGAACATGGCCACACATCAATAATGCTGTTGTAAAATCTGTCAGCCAGCAACAGAGATGTAGGTGATGTGCCATGGACATCCTGGGATGTGGTTTGGGACATATGATGCTCACACAAAAAGCAGTAGAGGTAACGGCGCAGATGAAGGGGTATGAGGAAGGAGTAAGCGTGCATCACAGCAATGGTGCCAGAGTGAGACACATGCATTGGGCTGGGGCCTACCAGAAGATGCTTGGACAGTTTTTGTTGTCATTATGACATAGGCCTCGGGACTTTCAGCAATTTCTACATCTGGAAGAAAGCAAGGTCATTTTTTTTTTTACCCCTCAACGTAGACAAAACTGGAAAATGTATAAACTGTTTTTAAAAAAACATAACAATACAACATTGGTGTAAAGAGACTCTGCCACTTTGCCCACCCCCAATTCTCTCACCTTCCATGCGCTCTTCTTTTGCTCCAGGAGTCATGACCTGTGTGAGCTCTGTGCCAGGAGGTTGCAGAGCTTAAACAGGGTCAATGATGTTGTCCTCCTCATCAGATAAGTGTTTGAACTTGGCGATGGGCCACTTGGGCACAAGCGCTACATACTCCCCCCCATACTAAGAAATGCTTGGGTATTGGCAATGAAGCAGCAGGGCATTGTAGCAAAAGGAGTGAAGTGAGTCAGGTGTTGGCTAGAACGAGACTAACCCTTTATCTTTCAGTGGCAAAGTGACAGATTCTCTTTGGTCAAAAATTAATAATAAAATTAAATAAACACAGACAACCTTACCTGACAAAGGATTGTAGTAGGCACCCTCCTCTTCATTCTCGTTCATAGAAGATCCACCGACGTCAACAGTTGGATCCCACTCTAGAGGAATGGAGTCTGACACACTGACTGGAGTTTCGCGGCCTGACCTCTCATGTGGGGGAGGTGGGGGCATCAGGTGGCACAGAGACTGGTGGGAAGTCTCTACTTCAGGGATCGTGGAATGCCAAGAAGAATTCTGGATTTCCCTTGAATCTTCTCCATCTGTATCATTTTCAGAAGTTTCTCTTTCTTCCTCTAAATGCTTTACAGGAGTAAAAGAAATAAAGGTCTTCTAAGGGAAGTAGAAATTTTTTTTTTTTTTTTTATGTGACCATGTTTCTAGGTAAGAAAAACAGTTGAATCAGAAGTTCCCTGTTAGGGAAGTAGGTGTATACATACCCATTTGGCTTGTGGTGTGCTTATGCTCTATTCAACTCTTCATGGTGTGTTGGATGGTGGTTTCTCCCGCCAACCCCAATATCACTGATGTGTACATTATAAATGTAGGTGTCAGCAGGAGGAACCAAAGTGCCCTTCTATGTCTCCTACATAGCATCCTGATGTCATGCCACCATACTCCACCATGGTTTCTTTTTGGAGACCCAATACTGCAAAGTAGGTGTGATTTATAGATGATATGTCTTAATTTTTTCTTTCATTTATGAAGATTTAAGTGCAACTTCCATGTGCAATTTTGAATGTTAGCTTGTTAAAATGTCACCACTACATGGTTAAGCTGTCAGAGTTGGTTACTATTCACATCTGCACATACAGATGCAGATAGAGCCTTAGGTGTGACTGGCCCTGGTGTTTGGTAGCACAGGTGTAAAGGTAAAGCAATATTGGCAAACGCTTGGGAGGCAGAGACAACTTTGTCTTTACCAACAACTCTCCTATGATCTACTCTTCCTGCACATTTGTAGCAACAGGATGACAGCACTGAAAAACAAAAGCCTAAAGAACACACTAAATGGTCTTCAATGGAAGAGGATCCATACTAAAGTTTTGTCAGAATTACAATTCTAAAATTTACAGGCCTACCTTGCTTACACATAAAATGAAAACTATGTCCAAATGTAAACTATATAAGCAGATCGTAAATCAGCTTTTTAGTCTGGCAACATCATGCACTCCCATACAACTATTACTTACCAAACCCCTTGATGTCAGTCTCTCATGGAATCTGTAGACTCGTCCAAATACCTCTTGGCAATATCTGTGAATCTCTTCCAGCTCATCCTCAATAATCACAGCATCCATGGCCTCGCTCTTCTGGATTAGCTGCTCTCCAAAAACTATCAACTGGTCAATTTTGTTGGTGTTCAAGGTAATTTCTTGTTTAAAACCCTGCAAGACACACATAGCCATAACTAGAACACATAGTTGGAATCACTAAATGAAAGCTTTAATAGATACCTCATTTTTCCATTTCCTGCACATTTTTCATGGTCCTAGTGAGCATGATCTCACCAGAGCATGGCTTGTTCACACTCAATAGGCTTGTTCTGCAAGCTTCTAAATAAACAGTGGATCTAGACCTAATTGCCTCATCTCAGACCATGTGTGGTCTAAAGCCTGGTACACACGAGAAACGCGGACCATCGGACCATGCATGTCGGGTCTGTTGGCGGTTTGGCTGGCTTCTGTCGGACGAGCATGCTGAAAAACCAGCAGCCGACCAACTCCCAGTCAGTGCTCTCAGCCAATGTCGGAGAGCGCTGATCAGAGTGTTCTGGTGGGGTGGGGGCACCCCCCTGTCAGAACACACCTGCTTAGAAGGGGGAGATCACTGTACTATCCTCGCATAGTGAGTACAGCGGCTCTGACCGTCAGATTTTTTTCGTTCATAGTTCGTACCAGGCTTTAGAAAGACGCCCATAATTCGCTTATTCATCTAACTGTGAAACAGCGAATGGAAAGTCTGTCTGTGCCATTTCTTGTTATACTGCCATTCTACTGGATACGAAAAAAATTATCATAAGCATGGTCAAAAGACGAAACAAATAGCTTTTTATGGTGTAGCTACACAGGTAGCAATTAGTTGGGATTAATTGCACAATACTTCAGTTGTGGGTAACAGATTGCTACTAGACACTTAAATGTATATTATAGTAAGCACTATGTTTCATAGTATAAGATACTAGTAGTTCCTTTACCTACTGCATATAACATTTTTTAATAGGTACAATGCTCCTTTTTTGGTTTACTAGACTTGTAAACAATGTATGGCATTCTATTTGGATGTATATTATATTACGTACATTAAAAACCAGGTACAGTATAAAATACAAAAGGTGTCAATATCATGGGCAACAAAAAGAAAAAAAAAAATACATACAGCCAATTGTTGCATCTTCTCCTCAATGTCGCTTTCTGAGAAATGCTCCACATTAGTAAGCTGTAAGTCCATTTCTGTCAGCCACACCAGGATGCAGTCCCTGGTCCCTTCAAAGTCTTCTCTTTGACTAGTAAAGTGCTGAAGAAAAACATAAAAGATTTGAATAAAAGAAGTTCTACAAATAAAGCGCGAAACCTTAAGGCTTCATGGACATGGGACGTTTTTACAACCTTTCCTGAACGATTTAACTTGACAGATAGTAACCCACGTTTAAATGCCTAGTTTAGTGGCGTTTTGCCACGTTTGCATGTAGAAGCGTTTTTTTTTTTTTCTCAAAATAGCCAAAAATGAAAAACGCCTGTAAACGAAACACAGCTAAATGCGAGTTACTGCGATTAGCCATGTTTAGAAGTGTTTGGTCGCTTGAAATGCCTCTAAACTCAGCTTCTGAGCCCATTTTTTTGCGTTCCAAAAAAAGCCTCTAAACTCAACTGCCTACAAACGACTATAAACGACCCTGTGTACATGTACTATTAAGATAACAGAGGAGAGTTCAGGAGCAATTGAAAAAAAAATGCCCAACTGCTCCTAAACGTCTGTTTAGTAGCAGCAGTGTACATGAGGCCTTAAGTCCACAGCACCTTTACACCAGCATGGCCCATGTCCATTAGCAATTCTGCAATATTCAAAAGTGTAAGGGCTAGTTCACACCACAAAAACGTTCTCCAAATCTGTTCCTGCATGCATGTTTTTAATGCATTTCCGGGTGCATGACAGATGCTTTTTTCTTGTTTTTTTTTCACTGCACTAAGGTCCAGTGCGTTTTTAATGCATTTTTCCATGTTCTGGTACAGTTCTGTGCCGGAAAAATGCAGAACTCTTTTTTTTCTGAAACTGGAACACACTGGACCCTATGCCATTGAAAACCACGTAACCTACTTTCTATGCATCGTGGATGAAGAAAAAAAAAAAAAAAACACTGGAAAGCATGTGGTGTGAAGTAGCCCTAAATTGGTAAATGATGAGAGAAAAAGGTAAGGGGGGGGGTGAATTAGATCTAAAATATACTTTTTTTTGGTTAGCTATCACTAATGAATCACTAGAGCTTATGGGCTGTGCGGACATCAATCACATTGCTAAACTGCCTATAGATGGAGCGATTTTGTATACCTATAATAGCCACTAGCAATAACTGCATGTAAAATTTGACAGGCTGGTTGTACCCAATTTGATTGAATGATCAACTTGGGTACAATCACCCTGCCCATACATGGTTGGAATCTCAGCTGGTCCCAGCTGAACAGGCCAAGATTTGAACCTTCTATGGCCAGATTTAAGTCTCTTTTAGTAGATAAGGGCCGAATCAATAGCATATATTGTATATCACATTCTTTTTTTTTAGTTTTGTGTAGAGTAAGGAATAGTTACATTTGCAATCCTTTTTCAATTCCTGCCCCAGAGACATAAGAGGAATGGGAGTAAATCTTACCAATTCCACTATAAGATAACCCTTGTTCCTACGACAACACTAACATTTGGAATTTCCCATCACTTTTTGTACCAGTGACAATGGTTACCAAATAGAGGGTGAATCTCTCCAAAGAGGACAGAGACAGCAATAAAACGTAAAAGGGGTTTAAACACTTCCAACTCTATCCAAGATTCAAAGTTTGGATTCAAAACTATTTTGCGGTCCTGATTTGGTGGATATCTCAATAAATGACACCAGCCTCTGTACCATACAGGCACCTGAGAAGGTTTGGAAATCTTTGATTGTAAGGTTTTCCTTAGATGCAAGCCATCCATCTGCCACCAGAAGTTTCCAGTTGCTAGGAATGTCTCAGTGGTTAGAGACTTAAGAAGCCGGATACTACCAGACTGGCGAAAGCATATCATCACTGACCAGTAGCAACACACAAAGCGAGTAGGAACACTTGTGTCAAGTTGTCGTCATCAGAACAAAGATGATAGGATTTAGGGAGAGAGGATGGACGCAATTATGGAGGAAAAGTGGACATGCGGAAACAAGGAAAAATAAAATGGAGGCTGATAGTAAACAGATGTATGATAAAACCATGCTACAAGAGTCAGAGGCCATATGATTGAAGGAGGGGGAATAAAGGTTCTCAGAAACTTCATAAATTTGCTTTATGGCTTATACCAACCTCCTTAAACCTTTTGAACACAGAGGAACCCTTGAAATAACTTTTCGGTCTCAGGGACCCCCTGCTAAAAATTACTAGATCTACAACTCATGATACATTTGTGTGATGGTCAGTGGGAAGAATGCTCCTTACACTTTTAGTCATTGGGAAAAATTACCCTCTTACAGATCGCTAAAAAGATCAATAATGTCAGAGGGAACTTATCTGAGAGGCAGAAATCGTTCATTGCTCAAAGAACCCCTAACAACCTCTGGAGGAACCTTAGGGTTCCATGGATCCCTGGTTGAGAAACCCTGGTTTATTGGATTGTTCAACGATGTGTAGAAGTGCAGGTCGCTTCAGGTAAGATTGTATCTCAAGGATGAGAGAGGATTAAACTGCTTCCATACTGAGAGCTAAACATTGTCCTAGTAAAAATAGGGGAGGTATATATGCTGGTAGCAGAGTTGTTAAGCAAAAAACAGTTTGTTTACAATTATTTTGGCTGGGCTGCAAGGTGCGACATCCAAACCTTTGTTCAGACAGATTTACAAAGGCAGATCAATAAAACAAGCAGATTAACATAATTTACAAAACCAAGTCAAAATAAATTGAACTTTTGCTGTGCGTCAGCTCTGATGCTCATGAAGCAGCCTATAAAAGGGCACTTGCCCCCTTTTCCTTACCTTCAGCCTCCTCAGAATTGCAGCCACTCTTCTCTGGAGCTGGTCCCAGCTCTGGTTGCCTTCATGTACCATCTGCTTCAATCTGCTGGCCGCATCAGTGCGATTCTCCCGAGCAAGTCTCCGGTACTGCTTGTTTATCAGTTCCAAATGAGTAAGACGCTCATGAATCTGCCGCTGAAAGGCCTGGATTGAAATTTATAACTAGTAAGTAATATGTCTACAAACAGAAAAAGAACATTTGCATTAATCTTGATGATTGTGCAGAATTCCATTTTATGGCCTCAGCAGATACACACCTCAAACCTCTTTTGTTCTTCTTTGGCTTTTGTGTACAATACATCTGAAGAGTCTGGGGAAGCAGCCATTGCTTCAGCTTCTTTAAGCCAGTCATCAAATTTAGAGTAATCCTCCAGGAACTTTTGCCACAGACGCCAAGTTTCCTCAATTCTAAAAAGAAAAAAAAAATTATTAAGTTACAAATTCTAAGAGGCTGAGACGGTCACTAACTATATGAGCTTTGCCCACCAGAAATCTGCTGCTATAAAAACCTGGAGTAGGTTCTTGTCCAGTAATAATAAAAAAAAAAAATGAAAAAGAAAAAAAAATAAAGGGGAAAAAGAATCTTACAGTAACTCTAGCCAAAAATTGTATTACATTTTGGGAAAAGTAAGCAGAGCGTTTCCAAAAAAATAAGTTTTCATTGCCATCTGTGTTCCCATTGTCACTGGGACAGAAAGTGTCAGAAAAATCCAAAGTTTTACAGCTTACACCAGAACACAAACCTTCCAATAGTATATATGTTCCAAGTGAGAACTCACTAAATAATAACATAATTGACAAATTACCCCAATGTATTATCTATAAAACATTATGTTTTCTTCATTTTAAAATGCAGCAAAATCCACAGCAATGCAGTGAAGGTGCAAGTGTACCTTGTACATATGATCTCCAAAGAGAAGCTCTAATAACAGAAATAATTAAATTTTAGCCCCACCTCCTTTTCAGAATTCCTTTTGCCAACATGTAAGGTTCTGCTGGATCAACTTTTGTAAGAGCCTCAACCTACATCGGCACTTGCTTTCAGTCGCATGAATAGAATTGTGGCAGGGAAGTTTTTGGATTAAGGGCTATAAATTTACCTACCAACCAATGCTTCCTTAAAGCGGAACTTCAGTCATTTTTTCAACTTTCCATCTAATAAATCTTCTGCCCTTGTTGTTTTAACTTTGGATAGTAAAACATTTTGGTTTTCTGCCAGTAAATACCTTATACAGCCCACTTCCGGTTTCTTGTGTGGTAAAAAGCCTAGGCTTATGACATCATGCACAGCTCTTTCATCCTTGTGAGAGTTTGCCAGTAAGGGAGGTGGGGATGAGTCATAAGAGGGCCAATGAGAGCTGCAGAGCTGGAGGTGTGCCTGTGTAAATCCAGGAACTGAACAAGCAGCAGCTTCAGCTGCTCACAGTGAAAATGGTTGCAGCCAGACTCAGTTGAGAGAGATATTTGCAGCACAGAATCACAGTACATATAAAATAATATGCAAAGTGGTTGGAGGGAAGCTTCAGAATGGCAAAGATGTTTTTGTTACAATTTATTTGAGCAGACTGCAGTTCCTCTTTAAGAAGGTTGGGGTCAGGGTATGTACATCAAAATGTGTGTATAGAGTCAGCCAAGGTCAGGAATAGACCACCCTACCTTAGTAATAAACCAAAAACACTAGATCTCAAAATGGAAATTGAGAAAATCTAAAACATCAAGATAAACAAAACCAAAAGAACAGAAAAAAAACAAAACAAAACTCCAATGCTGGATAAAGTTTACAACAAAATTAAATTACACTTCCCCTACAATTTTCAAACCTGGTGCACAAGCTGCAGTGCATATACACCGGTCACCCATAACATTATGTACACTGACAGGTAAAGTGAACAACATTGATTATCTCAAGCATCTGAAAGTGGGTGGGATATATTAGGCAGAAAGTGTGCACAGCCAAAAGTGCCTACAATGGGCACGTGAGCATCAGAACTGAACCACGGAGCAATGGAAGAAGTTGGCCTGGTCTGATGAATTCAAGAATGGTTTGAGTAACACGACAAGTTTGCTGTGTTGACTTGGCCTCAAAATTTTCCAGATCTCAATCTAATCAAGCATTAGTGGGATGTGATGGAAAAACAAGTCCAGCCCATGAAGGCCCCAGGTCACAACTTATGCCCCGTATACACGGTCGGACTTTGTTCGGACATTCCGACAACAAAATCCTAGGATTTTTTCCGACGGATGTTGGCTCAAACTTGTCTTGCATACACACGGTCACACAAAGTTGTCGGAAAATCCGATCGTTCTGAACGCGGTGACGTAAAACACGTACGTCGGGACTATAAACGGGGCAGTGGCCAATAGCTTTCATCTCTTTATTTATTCTGAGCATGCCTGGCACTTTGTCCGTCGGATTTGTGTACACACGATCGGAATTTCCGACAACGGATTTTGTTGTCGGAAAATTTTATCTCCTGCTCTCCAACTTTGTGTGTCGGAAAATCCGATGGAAAATGTCCGATGGAGCCCACACACGGTCGGAATTTCCGACAACACGCTCCGATCGGACATTTTCCATCGGAAAATCCGACCGTGTGTACGGGGCATTACAGGACTTAAAGAATCTGCTACTGACAGCTTGGAGCCAGATCCCACAGCGTACCTTCAGAGGTCTAGTGCAATCCATGCCACAATGGGTCAGGCCCCATTCATACTTCATGTAGTAGGAACGTGAGATTATGCAAGCTGTGCATAGGGCAGCCCATCCACTTAAATGGTCTGCCCTATGCAAAACAAACATGCCAAAGAAGCTCCAGAACCTTATCAGATGTGTGTTTGGTGTATTTGTAGCTCATTTCCTATGGATCAACCTGTATACAAACCAGCCTGCCCATACATAGATTGAAATTCGGCTGGTCCTTGCTGAACCGGCTGAACTTCGATCCATGTATGGCTAGCTTAGGTGTTAAACCAGAAATGCAGTATTCCTCATTGGAGAGCAACTCTCAACTCTCTCTACTTAGCATGGCTATGACAAACAATGGATATGCAGCCAGAAACATGGCGTTCAACTTTAAAGTGCAGTCAGTACAACCCACTTAAAGCGGAGATCCACTCAAAAGTTGAATTTCCACTCATTTGTCTCCTCTCCCCCTCTGGTCCTGCAATTGGCACCTTTCGGGGGGGTATCCTGTTCCCACTTCCGGGAGTCCGGGCCGCGGCCCGTGACATCACCGTGGGGCTCCCTCCTCCTCCTCCCCTCCCTGACGCCGGGCCAGTAGAAGAGAGGAGCGGGGCCTCACAAATGCACAGTAGGGTTCCCGCTATGAAGCCGTAAGGCTACACTGCTGGGTTCCCTTACTTGCAATGGCAGCGGCAGCACCTGATTGAAACATCAGCTGTGGTGCCGACATCGTTGGACTCCAGGACAGGTAAGTGTCCTATTGTTAAAAGCCAGCAGCTGCAGTATGTGTCGCTGCTGGCTTTTAATTTTTTATTTTTTGGGGGGGCGGAACACCACTTTAATATGGGTAGCCACAGCCAGCATAGGTAGATTTGCAGTCAGTAACCAGCATGCAATAGAACACAGCCATGCACGGTATGGTAAACTGTAAGTTTCACCCCCCTCACTGGGGTGTAGGGACCACCAATCACAAATGTGACATAAAAACACTTTTTAATGTTTTCTTCTATTTTTCATACCATATTGGTTTACAGCATCTGCCATTTGTTATTGACGTTCTGGGTCATCTATTGCTAATTGGGGTATTAGCTATTTGTGTTCAATCTACATATTTATCTTCACCTATGGCTATGAGCAATGGGCAAATACAAGATACAAGTTGAATATACAAAGTACAAGGTAAGTACTGGTTTCTGTGTTAAGAGGTGGTATGTAATAGTCCATAAGCATCTCAGAGACTAGCCCAACCACTCCTTCCAATCTAGAGGTGCCAGTTGAGTTGGCCTCGATATCTTCTACAGAAGTTTCATAGAAGGCTTCTTTAGTAGGGCCCAAGAACTAGCTGAATGACTATCTCCAAAATGACCTGGGAACAGACCGCCCTCCCCCCCTCTTACCGGAGCCGTCTCTCCATAGACATTGTACAGATATTTCTCCATCGTTTATCCAGACTCCGTGTGGTCTGCTGTATGGAGTCGCACTCCGTTTCATTGGCACAAGCATCTGTATCATGCAACAGACGCTCACAGATACTTAGTACAGAAGACACGCCTGTGCTGTGCAGCTCAATGTCCTTTTGCAAGTCCTGAAAGAGAAAAAAAAATGTAGCCATTAGATCCTATGTCTTCTGAAAGTGTTCCTGTTTGATTATCTATAAAGAAGGATCACAGAAATTGCTATTTCTGAACTCAGCAGACCTCGCTTTACTCTGTGTGTATATCACAAGGGGCCTCTCTTCAGCTCTCTTGGCAGGTAGTTTAGCAAAATCCAATATTTAAAACCCAAAGGTTGCTTTACTGTGATTGGTTATAGGTTGTTCAGAGTAGCCCCGGTCTTGTGTGTTTCATACTTCAAAAAACAAAACAAAACCCTTCTTTTTTTTTTTTTTTTAAAGGGGGAAGAAGAATAAAGCGCTTGCCTTTTGTTCCTCCAGTTTCTTGTTTATCTCCTGGTCATCACAGATGCTGTAAATAACGGGTTTGGATAATTCGGATTCAATGCGAGCCAGCCAAGTACGCAGATTACTCATGTTTTTGTCCAGCTGCTGGATGATTACCAGTGTTTCCTTCAACTTCTTCACACTGTGCGGTAAAGAAAATTAGAGCAAATAAACCAAAGTACAAGCCAAAATACCTCTGTACAAAGCCACAATTCTAGTACTGCAGCAAAGTTTAAAGTAAACATGTCAGATGAGGAAAAAAAAAAAAAAGCAAGCAGTTGCATTATTCCCCCTATCGCTCTCCCCCAGATTCACTAGGCTCAGTGAACCATCTCCACTCCTTTCCCAGACTGAATGATGCCCAAGGCTTTTTAAAGGCGAAGTCCACCTTACGGCAAATAAATAATAATAATAAATGCACATATTTGTGCAGGGAAAAAAAAAATGTGCGTTTATTTTTTATATTTTCCTGGCAGGTGCCTGGAAAGCATTGTACCCGTAATCAGTAGATCATGGGTGCAATGTCAGGCTCCTGCAGACTCTTGGTATAGCTTGTCTGCCCACACCTCATGTACCAGCAGCAGCTACTGAAGAGCAGGAAGATCAATGAACTACAAGAGAGCACTCATCAGCACCCTGACAGTTCATTAAGAACCACAAGCCATCTGCCGCAATGGAAGATGGTTGTTGTAGTTCATTCATTCACAGAATTCTGAATGAATAGCACGTGTGAGAGAAGTTGCCTGCACAGCTGCATTGTTTTTAAATTGTGTAAATCCTTGATCATCCGATCGAGGGCGAATACTGCTGTGCAAAATGTAAGCACATTGTTTCCCTGGAAGCCCAGGTTCTGAATCTGGGGAAGCAACTGTCAGTACTGAGAAGTCCCTCCATACTAAAGGTGAGCCAGGAATGTACACGGCAGGTGCTGGCAGGGGCCAGCACAGAGGCGGGTGGAGACAAAGAGGTGCAGGCACTAGCAAAGAGTAGATGGGTGACAGTCAGGAGGGGTAGAGGGGGAAGTGCCAGAGAGGCCGATCCAGGACTGGAGCATCCCAATAAGTACGCTCCATTGAGTGACATTGGTGAAACCAGTCAGGGACCAGCACTGCTGGAGATGAGGGACTCTCCTAGCTGCCAGGGGAAGAACTCCTCCAGTGAGAGTGGATTGGCAGCAAAGGGAAAGGAAAGACAGATTCTGGTGGGTTGGCAGCAAAGGGAAAGGAAAGACAGATTCTGGTGGGTTGGCAGCAAAGGGAAAGGAAAGACAGATTCTGGTGGTAGGGGACTCAATTCTTAGAAGGACAGAGAGGGCAATCTGTACCAAGACCTGAAGCGCCGAACAGTATGTTGTCTACCGGGCGCTCGGGTTCGGCACATCACGGATCTTGTGGACAGATTACTGGGAGGGGCTGGGGAAGACCCGGCTTTCATGGTGCACGTTGGCACCAATGACAAAGTCAGAGGCAGATGGAGTGTCCTAAAGAACGATTTTAGGGACTTAGGTGTTAAATTGAGGAAAAGGACCTCCAAGGTAGTATTCTCAGGAATACTACCGGTACATCGAGCCACACCAGAAAGGCAGAGGAAGATTAGGGAAGTAAACAAGTGGCTGAAGAGCTGGTGTAGTAAGGAGGGGTTTGGGTTCCTGGAGGACTGGGCCGACTTCTCAGTCGGTAACCGGTACTATAGAAGGGACGGACTGCACCTAAATGAGGAGGGTGCAGATCTGCTGGGAATGAAGATGGCGAAAAAGTTAGAGGGGTTTTTAAACTAGGCGATAAGGGGGAGAGTCCAGAGACAGTGATAGCCAGCGCGGAAGATATTCCAGAGGGTAGTATTGGGGGAATTAGTGGTAGGTTAACCAATGCACAAAAACACAAGGTGAGTATAGTAGCAAGTCCTAGTTGCAATTTTGAAACACCCAATACGAGGACAATATGCGACCAGTCTAAACTATGTGGCATGTTCACCAATGCCAGGAGCATGGCAGACAAGATGGGTGAACTAGAGATACTGTTGTACAAGGAGGATTTGGCTTTTGTGGGAATTTCAGAGACCTGGTTCAACAGCTCTCATGATTGGCTGGCAAACATTGAAGGGTATACCCTATACCGCAAGGATAGAGAGGGTAAAAAAGGGGGAGGGGTATGCCTATATATCAAGAATAATGTACAAGCGAATGTGAGAGATGACATCACTGAGGGAGCTAGAGAGGAGGTGGAATCCTTATGGGTAGAGCTCCAAAGGGATGAAGCTAAGGGGAAAATAATACTGGGAGTATGCTATAGGCCCCCTAACCTGAGGGAGGAAGTGGAGACGGATCTCCTATCACAAATTGGATTAGCAGCAAGGATGGGAAGTGTTATCATAATGGGGGATTTTAATTATCCAGACAGACTGGGCGGAGGGAACCGCGCATTCATTTAAGGCTCGCCAGTTCCTTAATGTCTTGCAGGACAATTTTATGGGTCAGATGGTAGACGCACCAACTAGAAATAAAACATTACTGGATCTACTGATTACCAACAATACAGACCTGATCACAGATGTGGAAATACAGGGCAATTTAGGTAACAGCGATCACAGGTCAATTAGTTTCAGTATAACTCATACAATAGGAAACATGAAGGGAACACAAAGACACTGAATTTCAAAAGAGCCAACTTCCCTAAACTACAAACCTTGCTAAAAGGCATAAATTGGGATAAAATATTAGGAACAAAGAAGGAGAGATGGGTTTGCTTTAAGAGCATATTAAATAAGGGCATTAGCCAATGTATCCCATTGGGTAATAAATTTAAAAGAGTGAACAAAAATCCTGGATGGCTTAACTCCAATGTAAAAATGCATATAAAAGCAAAGGAGAAGGCCTTCAAAAAAATACAAGGTTGAGGGATCATCCTCAGCATTCAGACTTTATAAAGAATGCAATAAGAAATGTAAGGGTGCAATTAGGACGGCTAAGATAGAACATGAAAGACACATAGCGGAGGAGAGCAAAAAAAAATCCCAAGAAATTCTTTAAGTATGTAAACGGTAAAAAAGGGAGGACAGACCATATTGGCCCCATAAAGAATGAGGAAGGACATCTGGTTACAAAGGATGGGGAGATGGCAAAGGTATTGAATTTATTCTTCTCCTCAGTCTTCACGAGTGAATCGGGGGGCTTCAGTAACCATAACTGCAGTGTTTATCCTCATGACACAACACAGGAAGCACCTCCATGGTTAACAGAGGACGGAATTAAAATTAGACTTGAGAAACTTAACATTAATAAATCACCGGGACCAGATGGCTTGCATCCGAGGGTACTTAGGGAACTCAGTCAGGTGATTGCCAGACCGTTGTTCCTAATTTTTACAGACAGTCTATTGACTGGAATGGTACCAGCTGATTGGAGAAAAGCCAATGTAGCACCAATATTTAAAAAGGGCCCAAAAAACATCCCTGGGAATTACAGACCAGTTAGCCTAACATCAATAGTATGTAAACTCTTGGAGGGGATGATAAGGGACTATATACAAGATTTTAGTAATAAGAACGATATCATTAGCAGTAATCAGCATGGATTCATGAAGAATCGTTCTTGCTAAACCAATCTATTAACCTTCTATGAGGAGGTGAGTTGCCATCTAGATAAAGGAAGGCCCGTAGACGTGGTGTATCTGGATTTTGCAAAAGCATTTGACACAGTTCCCCATAAACGTTTACTGTACAAAATAAGGTCCGTTGGCGTGGACCATAGGGTGAGTACATGGATTGAAAACTGGCTACAAGGGCGTGTTCAGAGGGTGGTGATAAATGGGGAATACTCAGAATGGTCAGGGGTGGGTAGTGGGGTTCCCCAGGGTTCTGTGCTGGGACCAATCCTATTTAATTTGTTTATAAACGACCTGGAGGATGGGATAAACAGTTCAATCTCTGTATTTGCAGACGATACTAAGCTAAGCAGGGCAATAACTTCTCCGCAGGATGTGGAAACCTTGCAGAAAGACCTGAACAAATTAATGGGGTGGGCGACTACATGGCAAATGAGGTTCAATGTAGAAAAATGTAAAATAATGCATTTGGGTGGCAAAAATATGAATGCAATCTATACACTGGGGGGAGAACCTCTGGGGGAATCTAGGATGGAAAAGGACCTGGGGGTCCTAGTAGATGATAGGCTCAGCAATGGCATGCAATGCCAAGCTGCTGCTAATAAAGCAAACAGAATATTGGCATGCATAAAAAGGGGGATCAACTCCAGAGATAAAACGATAATTCTCCCGCTCTACAAGACTCTGGTCCGGCCGCACCTGGAGTATGCTGTCCAGTTCTGGGCACCAGTCCTCAGGAAGGATGTACTGGAAATGGAGCGAGTACAAAGAAGGGCAACAAAGCTAATAAAGGGTCTGGAGGATCTTAGTTATGAGGAAAGGTTGCGAGCGCTGAACTTATTCTCTCTGAAGAAGAGACGCTTGAGAGGGGATATGATTTCAATTTACAAATACTGTACTGGTGACCCCACAATAGGGATAATACTTTTTCGCAGAAGAGAGTTTAATAAGACTCGGGGCCACTCATTACAATTAGAAGAAAAGAGGTTTAACCTTAAACTACGTAGAGGGTTCTTTACTGTAAGAGCGGCAAGGATGTGGAATTCCCTTCCACAGGCGGTGGTCTCAGCGGGGAGCATTGATAGCTTCAAGAAACTATTAGATAATCACCTGAATGACCGCAACATACAGGGATATGTAATGTAATACTGACACATAATCACACACATAGGTTGGACTTGATGGACGTGTGTCTTTTTTCAACCTCACCTACTATGTAACTATGTGACAGCGGCTGCGAAGAAAAGAGCCTGCTGTCAAAGAGGGAGGGGTTGTGGACTTCTGGAGCATGTGAGGTCAGGGTGTAAGCAGTACACCCTCCTTCCCCGCTGCTGCTCTAGGCTCACAAGATGATGCTGCAGAGAGCAGCACATTGTTACACAGCCCTGATCTCTGCAGCATTTAGAACATAGGTGCACAACCGGTGGCCCTCCAGCTGTTGCAAAACTACAAGTCCCATGAGACATTGCAAGGCTGACAGTTACAAGTAGGACTCCCAAAGGCAGAGACATGATGGGACTTGCAGTTCTGCAACAGCTGGAGGGCCACAGGTTGAGCACCCATGATTTAGAATCTGCCCTCCGCTGAAAGGAGGAGGATGAGGAGTACCTGTAAGAGCGCTTCCTTCATTGGAGCACCCTTACTGGTGTTCTTCCTCTTTGGGAGAGAACCCACGACTTCAAAGGTAGGCTTTAAATGAAACAAAGGATGGGCTGCATTGTGCACCCTGCCACTACTGGTTCTTCAACACTTTTACTAGGCACAGTACAGATCAATGAAGCCCACCCTGAGCTGTCACTGGAAGGCATACTTGTGGACAAGAAGTAGCAGCAAAAGAAGCTGCAAGAGATCAACTGAAATCATTTTTTTTGCCTAGAAAAGGCAAAACCGGTGTTTTCTAAAAGAAAAAAAAAAAAAGCAAAAACATGGCAATTGGTAATATGCAGTACTGTAGCAAAAATATGTACTTTTGTTAAATATTAACTTTTCCTTCATGTAAAGGAAGTTCTGATCAAATAGTTTGCAACAAATGTAAATATTAAACTGCCGAAAATGTTATCTATAACCTACAGTGAACAGATAGCATGTATGTTCTAATCAGTACTGTAAGAGCAAAGTGCATTAGACTGCACACTACTAAGTGTCTTAAACGTGGTAAGCACTTGCTTTCTCTACTGTCCAATCAGATTGTTCCTTTTACTGTTACATGCAGTGTCTGATTCCTAAAAGCAGGACGCTTACAGGTTGCTATATGGGATGCACATTTGTCTTTTAATTTTAATAAGGCCTGTAGGGCTGTATGCGTGAGTGTCTGCTGCCCATTGCAAACAAATTCCCATATTGCTTTGAGAAGATAAAGTAATCCAGTTGCTGCTGGCAAGCAAATGAGGCCTTGGAAGAGCTCCTACGGATGTGAAGAATTGGTGTATAAAAAGCCTCCTTGTAACACAGATAAGGTCACAAATCACATCAACCACATCAATACGTTCATTTCTGTTGCAAGTGCAAAATTAATGCACTGTAAATTAAAGCACTGGCCTAGGAAAAAAAAAAAAAATCTTAACAAAAGCCTGCGTCTTGCTGCAGCTCTGAAACGATCAGTGCTGCAAACCTGTAGACAACAGGAAAGATAAACATATAGGGATGCCTTACCATAAAAGCAGAAGAGAATCAAATCCTTACAATGCTTACCACTGAATGCAATCCTGTACGCTTCACTGACACTCCTCGCCCAGGTATGATTGAAGCTCTCCCTGGATCATTCATGGCCATGAAAGGGAGATGAATCAAAGGCCACATAACCTGCATTGGCTGTGACAGCCAGCCATTCATTCACAGGTCTGTACACAGCACATACAAGCATTGCTCTGCTCCCATCCCCCTACAGTGGAGCAGATTGCAGTGTACGTGATGAGGACAGGGGAGGGCACTCTACCAGAAGACATAACATTGTACTTACTGTCAGAATTCCTTACTACCGATCCGATACAGGCAAAGCATCCTTGGGAAGGACAAATCCCCTCCCCATTCAATGGCCTACTTACTCACTGGCTCATACGTGAATGCAGAGAGGGGTACACAGCTACAACGCAGCTGCAGTATAGATTGCCAGCATCACAGGTACTAAGCCAGTAGTACATGTCCTGCAGGAATTGCTTTACACACACACACACACACATATACATATACATATATATATATATATATATATATATATATATATATACACATACACACACACACACACATATACATACAAACACACAGTGGGGATGGAAAGTATTCAGACCCCCTTAAATTTTTCACTCTTTGTTATATTGCAGCCATTTGCTAAAATCATTTAAGTTCATTTTTTTTCCTCATTAATGTACACACAGCACCCCATATTGACAAGAAAACACAGAATTGTTGACATTTTTGCAGATTTATTAAAAAAGAAAAACTGAAATATCAAATGATCCTAAGTATTCAGACCCTCTGCTCAGTATTTAGTAGAAGTACCCTTTTGATCTAATACAGCCATGAGACTTTTTGGAAAAGATGCAGCAAGTTTTTCACACCTGGATTTGGGGATCCTCTGCCATTCCTCCTTGCAGATCCTCTCCAGTTCTGTCAGGTTGGATGGTAAACGTTGGTGGACAGCCATTTTTAGGTCTCTCCAGAGATGCTCAATTGGGTTTAAGTCAGGGCTCTGGCTGGGCCATTCAAGAACAGTCACGGAGTTGTTGTGAAGCCACTCCTTCGTTATTTTAGCTGTGTGCTTAGGGTCATTGTCTTGTTGGAAGGTAAACCTTCGGCCCAGTCTGAGGTCCTGCGCACTCTGGAGAAGGTTTTCGTCCAGGATATCCCTGTTCTGGCCGCATTAATCTTTCCCTCGATTGCAACCAGTTGTCCTGTCCCTGCAGCTGAAAAACACCCCCACAGCATGATGCTGCCACCACCATGCCTCACTGTTGGGACTGTATTGGACAGGTGATGAGCAGTGCCTGGTTTTCTCCACACATACTGCTTAGAATTAAGGCCAAAAAGTTCTATCTTGGTCTCATCAGACCAAAGAATCTTATTTCTCACCATCTTGGAGTCCTTCAGTTGCTTTTTAGCAAACTCCATGCGGGCTTTCATGTGTCTTGCACTGAGGAGAGGCTTCCGTCGGGTCACTCTGCCATAAAGCCCCAACTGGTGGAGGGCTGCCGTGACGGTTGACTTTCTACAACTTTCTCCCATCTCCCGACTGCATCTCTGGAGCTCAGCCACAGTGATCTTTGGGTTCTTCTTTACCTCTCTCACCAAGGCTCTTCTCCCCCGATAGCTCAGTTTGGCCGGAAGGCCAGCTCTAGGAGGGGTTCTGGTCGTCCCAAACGTCTTCCATTTAAGGATTATGGAGGTCACTGTGCTCTTAGTAACCTTAAGTGTAGCAGAAATTTTTTGTAACCTTGGCCAGATCTGTGCCTTGCCACAATTCTGTCTGAGCTCTTCAGGCAGTTCCTTTGACCTCATGATTCTCATTTGTTCTGACATGCACTGTGAGCTGTAAGGTCTTATATAGACAGGTGTGTGGCTCTCCTAATCAAATCCAATCAGTATAATCAAACACAGCTGGACTCAAATGAAGGTGTAGAACCATCTCAAGGATGATCAGAAGAAATGGACAGCACCTGAGTTAAATATATGAGTGTCACAGCAAAGGGTCTGAATACTTAGGACCATGTGATATTTCAGTTTTTCTTTTTTAATAAATCTGCAAAAAATGTCAAGAATTCTTTGTTTTTCTGTCAATATGGGGTGGTGTGTGTACATTAATGAGAAAAAAAAAAAAAGCATGAGCAAAATTAATGAGCAAATGCTGCAATATAACAAAGAGTGAAAAATTTAAGGGGGTCTGAATACTTTCCGTCCCACACTGTGTGTGTGTATATCCCCAGTGCCGGCAGCACTCATGCAGCCCCAGACCATGACACTCCCACCACCATGCTTGACTGTAGGCAAGACACACTTATCTTTGTACTCCTCACCTGGTTGCCACTACACAAGCTTGACACCATCTGAACCAAATAAGTTTATCTTGGTCTCATCAGACCACAGGACATGGTTCCAGTAATCCATGTCCTTAGTCTGCTTGTCTTCAGCAAACTGTTTGCAGACTTTCTTGTGCATAATCTTTAGAAGAGGTGTCCTTCTGGGATGAAAGCCATGCAGACCAATTGATGCAGTGTGCTGCGTATGGTCCGAGCACTGACAGGCTGACCCGCCAACCCTTCAACCTCTGCAGCAATGCTGGCAGCACTCATACGTCTATGTCCCAAAGACTACCTCTGGATATGATGCTGAGGGAGTGCACTCAACTTCTTTGGTCGACCATGATGAGGCCTGTTCTAAGTGGAACCTGCCCTGTTAAAACGCTGTATGGTATTGGCCACCGTGCTGCAGCTCAGTTTCAGGGTCTTGTCAATCTTCTTATAGCCTAGGCCATCTTTATGTAGAGCAACACTTTTTTTTTCCAGATCCTCAGAAAGTTCTTTGCCATGAGGTGCCATGTTGAACTTCCAGTGACCAGTATGAGATAGTGAGAGTGATAACACCAAATTGAACACACCTGCTCCCCATTCACACCTGAGACCTTGTAACCCTAATGAGTCACATGACACCGGGGAGGGAAAATGGCTAATTGGGCCCAATCTGGACATTTTCACTTAGGGGTGTACTCACTTTTGTTGCCAGCGGGTTAGACAATAATGGCTGTGTGTTGAGTTATTTTGAGGGGACAGCAAATTTACACTGTTATACAAGCTGTACACTCACTACTTTACATTGTAGCAAAGTGTCATTTCTTCAGTGTTGTCACATGAAAAGATATAATAAAATATTTACAAAAATGTGAGGGGTGTAACTCACTTTTGTGAATATATATATATATATATATATATATATATATATATATATATATATATATATATATATATAGATAGATAGATAGATATACACACACACACATATACACACACACTAGAAAAAGTATTCATACCCCTTGAAATATTCCACATTTTGTCAAACAAAAACATAAATCTATTTTATTGGGATGTTATGTGATAGACCAACACAAAGTGGCACCTAATTGTAAAGTGGAAGGAAAATGATAAATGGTTTTCAATTTTGAGGAATCAATTGCGTTCAGAAGTCACCTAATTAGTAAAAAGAGTCCACCTGTGTGTAATTTAATCTCAGTATAAATACAGCTGTTCTGTGAAGCCCTCTGAGTAATGAGTAATGATTTTGTTACTTTTTCAGAAAGAAAGCAAACATGAATTGGTGACAAACAATGCATTTAAGACATTTGCAGACACTGAAGTGCATAGTTATGACAGAGAACCAATGTTTGCATAATAAAGTGTCATATGTGTCTGGTGAATTGGGTACCTTTTAAATCAAGCATTTGTTCATTGTACGAACAGCCACGTAGAGCTAGATTTTTTTTTATGTATTCTTAGATTTTTGGGATTAATTTTCATTTTTGATAAACTTTTAAACAAATAGGAATAAATTATTCCTTTGCAATGGGGCCATACCCACACTGTGAAGGTTAAGAACTTGTTTTGTCCAGGGGAGAGCAGGGTTGCCAACTTTCTGTAAATTTACAAAGAGTTTTTAAAATCCGTAATTTTTGCATCTGTCCATGCAAGTCCGTAATGGACATTAAAGGACAGATGCAAAGATTATGGTAACTTCGGGGGAAAGGGAGGGAGTTTTTCTTACCTGATCCTCCTCTCCCCCCAGCAGATGGTGCTTCCCAGTGCTCCGGTAGTGGAGTGTTCCTCAACGTCTTCAAGTCCGGAGTGGGGCTACGGACCCTAGACCTAGAGTGCAGGGTTGCAGAAGCTGCAGGGACTGATTTAGCTGGCAGGAGGAGCGGAAGAACTGGTAAGTATATTTCCTTTTATTGTTCCACTAGACCAGCCTCTCAAACTTTTTAACAGAGGAACCCATAAAATTATCTTTCGGTCTCAGGGAACCCCTGCTAAAAAGGACTATATTTACAACTCATGATACATTAGTGTGATGGTCAGTAAAAAGAATGTTCCTTACACTTGTGGTCATTGGGAAGAATGACCCCGTTACAGAAAGCTAAAAAGATCAATGGCATCAGTGGGAACTTGTCGGAGAGGCAGAAATTGCACATTGCTCAAGGAACCCCTAGTAACATCTGGAGGAACCCTGGCTAAGAAACCCTGCCATAGATATAATCAAACAATTAACTTTGAGGAAAAATTGAAAGAGAGGCTTGGACTTTTTAGTCACAACCAATTTATACAAAAATATATTTTTATTGTAAATACAGGTTAATTTTTTAAAGCTGTACTGTAGGCAAACTTCTAAATACACAGAAGATACGTTTGTGGGAGATGTTTTACCTGCCGAAAGATTTGCTTTCATGTCCATCTGGTCTTGAGATTTACACAGCTCTGCCAGACAACGGGGCCAGGTTAGTGACTTGAATTCTCTTCAAACGTATCTTCTGTGTATTTAGAAGTTTGCCTACAGTACAGCTTTAAAAAGTGACCCTGTATTCCATTATACATTTTAAATACCGTAACTAAAGTCCTACCTAAGAACGCATTTTACAAGAAGCCTCCTTTTACTTTTAGAAGTCCAAGAACACAAAAAAAAAAAAAGAAAAAAAAGCTATTCTGCTGCATGTTTAGCTTTATATTGTTTTTGGGGGCTTAGTTTTCTGGCCTGCTAGTATCCATTACAGTGTTAAATAAAAGTGCCTTAAGAGTCAAAGACATTCATATTTAAAAGAGGGATTAGAGGAGCATAGTCATAAAAAGTCAACCACCAGTAAATGTGAAACTCTATTAGAGGGGCTAAGAGGATTTTTAGCCTTATAAAAAGGTAAGGGCAGGCAGCATATCAGATCTGCTTTGGGCAGGACAATGGAGTACAGACACATTTTTAACTCCTTCAGGTGTGCTTTTTAAGAGATGTTTTTTAGGAAAAAAATTATATAGAATATTAATATATACAGTGGGGCAAAAAAGTATTTAGTCAGCAACCAATTGTGCAAGTTCTCCCACCTAAAAAGATGAGAGAGGCCTGTAATTGTCATCATAGGTATACCTCAACTATGAGAGACAAAATGTGGAAACAAATCCAGACAGATAATCACATTGTCTGATTTTTGAAAGAATTTGTTTGCAAATTATGGTGGAAAATAAGTATTTGGTCACCTACAAAACAAGCAAGATTTCTGGCTCTCACAGACCTGTATCTTCTTCTTTAAGAGGCTCCTCTGTCCTCCACTCATTATCTGTATTAATGGCACCTGTTTGAACTTGTTATCAGTATAAAAGACACCTGTCCACAACCTCAAACAGTGACACTCCAAACTCCACTATGGTGAAGACCAAAGAGCTGTCGAAGGACACCAGAAACAAAACTGTAGATCTGCACCAGGCTGGGAAGTCTGAATCTGCAATAGGCAAGCAGCTTGGTGTGAAGAAATCAACTGTGGGAGCAATAATTAGAAAATGGAAGACATACAAGACCACTGATAATCTCCCTCGATCTGGGGCTCCATGTAAGATCTCACCCCCGTGGGGTCAAAATGATCACAAGAACGGTCAGCAAAAATCCCAGAACCACACGGAGGGACCTAGTGAATGACCTGCAGAGAGCTGGGACCAACGTAACAAAGGCTACCATCAGTAACACACTACGCCGTCAGGGGCTCAGATCCTGCAGTGCCAGACGTGTCCCCCTGCTTAAGCCAGTACATGTCCGGGCCCGTCTGAGGTTTGCTAGAGAGCATTTGGATGATCCAGAAGAGGATTGGGAGAATGCCATATGGCCAGATGAAACCAAAGTAGAACTGTTTGGTAGAAACACAACTCGTTGTGTTTGGAGAAGAGAGAATGCTGAGTTGCAACCAAAGAACACCATACCTACTGTGAAGCATGGGGGTGGCAACATCATGCTTTGGGGCTGTTTCTCTGCAAAGGGAACAGGGTGACTGATCTGTGTACATGAAAGAATGAATGGGGCCATGTATCGTGAGATTTTGAGTGCAAACCTCCTCCTATCAGCAAGGGCATTGAAGATGAAACATGGCTGGGTCTTTTGATAATGATCCCAAACACACTGCCCAGGCAACGAAGGAGTGGCTTCGTAAGAAGCATTTCAAGGTCCTGGAGTGGCCTAGCCAGTCTCCAGATCTCAACCCCATAGAAAACCTTTGGAGGGAGTTGAAAGTCCGTGTTGCCCAGCGACAGCCCCAAAACATCACTGCTCTAGAGGAGATCTGCATGCAGTAATGGGCCAACATACCAGCAACCGTGTGTGACAACCTTGTGAAGACTTACAGAAAATGTTTGACGTTCATGTAGAATTTACTTCCTGGAATCTATCTGCCCTTAGCTCAAGCATGCCCCCTCCCGACATTTGCCTAGGCCTGGTAACCAGGAAGGGACTAAGGAAATGGGAAAAAAATAAAAACTAAGAAGGTGTAACACTAACTAACTAACTCAAGTAAATATAATCTATTTACTAATTTAGCAGCAGAAGGATTAAATATAGTCAATGTTGATTGAGAGAGAAGTTCTACTTTAAGTGCTCCCTTGCTGAAAATAAACAGGATAGTGGGTTTAAAACAGTATCCTGATGTTTTTTTTTTTTTTTTTAATCAGACTGATATTCTTCTTGAACACAAAGATCCCGACATTCTGGATTGCATGCGTAGTTTGTACTGGTAATAGACATATATAGGGGAGAACGATAGCATTACAGGACCAGTACAAGCAGTCTGCTCTCATCTTGGTGAATGTCGACTAGCTCGCACCTGCTTAGTGATTTTTCAAAGAAATGCCACTTGGCCAGAAGCCTAAGGCCCCTTTCACACATGTGGACTGTTCAGATCTGCCCGTCAGTTTTTTTCAGGTGGATCTGAACGGTCGCTCCATAAAGCTCTATGGAGCGTCAGATGTCAGCGGTGACATGTCCGCTGACATCCGATCCACTCGATCCGATCCACAAAATCCAGACGGATGGATGTCCTATTTTCCATCTGTCTGGCGGATCGGATGGGATGAAAACAGACAGGCGGTCCGTAATCATCAGATCCCTAATGAAGCTTTGTGGTCTTTTAATCCGCCCTGCAGGAGGTCTTAGAGCAGAGGATGGCTTTCTATCACTGCCATGCTTAGAAACTGCATGTTTAGTACTGCTAAGCCAAAGAATGCCAGCACAGGATAACCAGGCAACAGGATATAGCAAAAGGTAAATTTACATCTCTCCTATCACATAGGGACCCTCATCAGTCCTGACCTCCACACTATAAGACAATGAAAGGCAGCTCCAGACAACAAATAAAATCTCTCACCTAACACTTTCCAGGAAACACAACTGTGCTCAAGAGAATACTTTATCCTACTGAATGCATTGAGGCCACCAGAGGACTTCTCAATGCTTCTGGACAGATCTGTGGGGTTGAATTACCAAAACTGGAGAGTGCAAATCTGGTGGAATTTTGCATAGAAACCAATCAGCTTCCAGTGTTTTTTGTCAAAGCTTAATTAAACAAGCTGAAGTTAGAAGCCGATTGGCTACCATGCACAGCTGCACCAGATTTTGCATTCTGCAGTTCTAGTAAAGCAATCCCACAAATCAACTCCTGTATTCTCTGGTCCAAGGATTCTATGCTTTTGAATGAATGAACAACTTGTATAGCACTACATATGCAAACTGAATTGCCTTTTGAACTTCACCAAAACCCCTTTCACGCTAAAGCAGCCACTAAAGCCAGTGGTTTTTGCAGTGCTTTAGCAGCGCTTTTGTTAAGGTCATGTGACAACGTGGCGTTTAAAGAAATGAAAAAAAAGACCCATTTTGCAGCACTTTTAAATTGCTTTTAAAGGTGCTTTGGAAGCGCAGCCCATTTATTTCAATTGACAGGGGCATTTTTGAAGCGCTTTTTATAGCACTCCAAACATGCCCCAAAGATGCACTAGCAGGACTTTTTCTATCCTCCCGCAAGCACTTCGCCCCAGTGCGAAAGCACTCATTCAAATGATTGGGAGGCAGTTTTAGTGCTAAAGCGCCCGAAAACCATCTCAGCGTGAAATCTTAATGTTACAGCTTCTGACTACCATTCAAAATAGGAAAATAATGTCAGCTGTGGATTCAGCCAGGTGTAGAAAATCAAATTCAGCATGAAAATGAGACCCACACAGCAAGTAGACTTTGACCACTCCCTACCACCGAGTCATGCAGAGTAACCAGTCCCTCCTAAGAACTTGGACCCTCATCACTCTCCATAAAAGTGCAGAGAAATACCTGGTACTGATGGGTGTCTAAAGCAGGTGGCTCTAAGATCAAGTGTAGTAACTGTTCTTATCAGTTGAGGAGACGCTGTGCTGCTCCTAACGGAGGGAGGGGGGGGGGGGGCGCTTGGCAAATTCTTTGGTGTAATGGTACCTGGATGGTCTGTCTCAGCATGGGCCATGTTGGTGCTCCTAGGAATTTAAGGAGGCTAGTGCATGGTCGAGTCTGAGCGGGCCAGAAGGGTGCCCCTGGTGAGGATGGGTGCTGCACTGGTCTGGCCGAAGGGTTGGGTCATCCTGGCCTTCTGGCTAGGATCGGTGTGGTTACTGTTCCTGTCAGCGTCCAGTAGAGGAGCTGCCATCCTGAATGAGGGCTCAGGCTGTTGCTATGCAAATCCACTGGAAAGGCTAGTACCGGTGGAGGCTGTGTTTAGACGTCCGAGGCTCTCCCCGAGAAAACCTAGAAGGGCTCTCTATCTGGCAGGGAGGGAGAGCTGCACTGGTCCGGATGAGGGTCAGGGCTGAAAAGAAGCCCATGGTGTATGTAGCCCTGGAGTGGCAGTCCAGTGGTGCCGTAAAATCACTGTGAGTGAGGGTCACTTTGATTTATCGCACCACGGTCATTGCACCATTCACACTTTTTTCTCACCTGCCTCTTGTGCCGGGCCTTTTGTCTGGGAATGGAGGAATTTTTGATTCCTGGCCGGAGGGCCTGGCCATTGTATTACACAACGGTCACTTTTCACTCTCCTGTCCACTTCCCTCTCCCCCACTTTCTTTTATTTAAGCCCCATGTTTGTCACTTTTTGTATTTTTATGTTTGTATATGGTTTTTGCACATGTGACTGGTAGGGTGTAGGTCCTCGGGCCTGCCTTGAAAGTCTTGGGAGATGGTGGACATGGCCTTCTGGCTTAGTTCGCCCTCTCTCATGGGGTCTCCCTTTGGGGGAGCCCCACCTAGTACTTGGGTAGGTCTGTTTCGGCACACCCTCCAAAGAATGGAGTCCGTCTGGTTTCGGCCAGATGGACCAAGTGTAAGTACCCCAATCCCCGTCTGGAGCCTAACACCGCAGGGGGATCAGGGCAAGGTCCTTCAATTGTGGAGGACTTGTGTACACCTGTTGCACTTTTTATGTTTCACTCTATGTGTGTGCACTTTTTTTTGGCACCGGGTGAAGTTTTTGGAATGTGTTCACACACTATGGGCTTTCAAAAAAAAATATGGGAATGTCCTGGTGCTCAACTGGTTACCCAGCACTATCCAAATGGACAGGAAAAGATTTTCCAATTGTTTAAGTTTTAAACTGTTTTACAGGGTTAAATCTGTTGGCTTCCACTAGCTGAGCAGACTGCCGAGGATACAAAAAGACTGTAAATATGTAAAGCGGCGGGGAGGGTTAGCAGTTAGTTGAACCTTCTGCTTCACCCTGCATAGGCAAATCACAGGTTCACATGAAATATAACTACTGTGAGACAAATATGGTGCCTGCCACTACTGGCCTTCTCAAAATGTTGGTTGCTTGGTTGTCAAGCTGACTGAGCCTCAATACTTTGAAACACTGATCTAACACAAATATACAGCAAGTGAATCTAAAACTATGTACTGAAACCAGATGACCAGCATAAAATGCAGCTCATTAGCATTTTCTGGCGGTGGTCAGTTAAAGCTACCTCCATATTTCTACCATGGCAGGTTTTCTTTAAACAAGTAGGATCCAAATTAAGGGTTTGTTTTACGTTTGTGATCGGTCAAAGTAGGGAGGAGTTTGAGCAGTTCAGGGGTAAGGCTTCAGCTGTATGTATCCTCCTTATACTGCTAGGGCTTATATAAAAAGGGCAGTATAAAGAGCAAGGTAAAAAGTGCTAAAATCCAGCGTGATCACAATTCACCTTTTTGTGATATAACATAGTAAACTGAAAACCAACAGGGTACCAGAGGTCACTGTAAACAAAATAGCTCAAAGTATCAATTGATATAAAATAGCTGCCGATTCCTGAAGTCGGCAGCACCAGATTTCCATAGTCATCCCCAACTGACTAATCAGTGGGGATTGGGGGGGGGTCAGAAAGCAGCTGTGTTGGATTTTTAAAGTGTATCCATTGTCCTCAAGGTAAGGATGTACTCTACTCTTCCCTCATACCTAATAAACAACCACACTCAGGTGATCTTTCCATTTGTGGAAAGATCTATTGGCAGACTGCTCTAACTTCTACCTGGTTTGTTGGTAGCACAAAAATTAGGCTGTCATTGCTGGCCTCCTTTGGACTTCTGTACTCCAGCATCCCTGACCAAGAGCAATTTGTTGTCCATGGTAAATGTGGTTCACTTCTCCTGATCTGACACAATAAACTGACAGGACACCAGGTCACTGTAAACAAAATAAGCTCAAAGAATATCCAACGATATGAAACACTAACTACGAAGTCTAACCAGTTTTAAAAGGGGGGGGGGGGGATTGGGAAAATGAGGAGTTGGATTTTTTTTTTAGCATGTCATCATTGTCCCCAAGGTAACTAGGGATAGGGATGTCCTCCTGCCTTTTTTCCTCCCTCATTCCAAAAAAAACCCCAAAAAAACAAAAAAAAAAAAACAACCTCTGGTATTTTCATTTTTGGAGACATATTTCGACCTATATCTGATGTTTGTTGGTACTGGTAGCACAAAAATGAAGCTGCCATTGATGGCTTTCTTTGTACCAAGTCAAATTATCAGCTCTTTCAAGAGCAGATATCTGCAATGGTGGCCAAGGTATTTAACTCCTGACAGGTTTCTTCTACAAAGGAAAAAAAGAAATAAATCTGAGAATCTTTTAAGTAGCCATTGTTTTTCTTGTCTTACTGTCTGCATAATAAGCAAATATCACACCCTTTTTTTTGGATGTCTCAACTTTGATGTACACTTTGTAAGCCAAAAATAAAATGAACCCATAATTATATGAGGCTGGGGGCATGATATTTACTGGCATTGTAAAACCATTGTTTCATTTAATCCCACAACAAAGATGCATACATATATACCAATCCTATATACAATTCAGAGTACATACATAGGACACACTCTGCTGTCTGTATTCTGTGACGGGAAGGTCTGCAAAATAGCAGATACTCTGCTCACTATAGGTCGATCCCTAGAGTATAACTTCACTTTTAAGCTGGCTATACACCAGTAGAATTTGTTTTGAAAACTTTTAAAGTTCTAATCGTTAGTGGGGTTAAATCGATGATAGTTACAGTGACAAGACAATTCGAAGGAGCAGGATGGAAACTCCTAACGATGTACGTGCTTTTTGCTTGGGAAATTCTATTTAATTTTCTTTTAAAATTTGATTTTGCAATAAATTCTTAAGTACTTTCAAACAGCATTCGTCAAGGCTCTGTTGGAATTATTAAACTGTATTAGCCCAGGTTCACACTGCTGCGGGATTGAAATCGTGCGAGTTCAGCTGAACTCGCACAATTTCATTCCCGCATGTCAGCTCGACAAATTCAGAGACATCCGTGCAGTTTCCTGCACAGATGATTATTGAAATTGCACCCAAAAATGCCAAAAGTAGTACAGAAGCTACTTTTGGGAATCGGTGTGGTGTTGCAAAGTCGGCGTCACACAGAGTCAGACGGTACCATTGCAGAGCAATAGCCGCTGATTCGCATGCCAAATGACATCAATGTGAACCAGGGTTTAATGAGATTTTTCATGAGAACATTTCCATGAAAATCTGCCAGTGTATGGTCAGCTTAAATTACATAGTTACTCAGATTGAAAAAAAAAAAAAAAAAAAAGTCCCGCAATAGGAGAAAACACATTTTCCTTCCTGACCCCTCTTAGGTAATTGGATATTTCCTGATTCAGCAATGTCCAATATTATTACTTATAAATGGTAATAGCCAGTTATATTCTGTGCACTGAGGAACGCATCCAGCATATGGTTCATTTATGTAGTTCTACATGAAGATCATATCCCCCTAATCACCTCTTCTCAGGGGAGAATAAATTCAGCTCAGCTAATCTTGGAGTAGCTCAGCTAATCTCATAGTGTGGGGCCTCCATGCCTCCTATCAGTTAAGTTGCCAATTTTCTGCACTCTCTCCAGTTTTCCAACATCCTTTTTGTGATCTGGTGTCCAAAATTGAACTGCATATTCAAAATGAGGTCTTACTGATGCTTTGAATAGGGGCAATATTTCTACAGTAAAATGGTTCTCAAAATGCGCGCCCACTCCCGCTAAAAGGCTGCCATCTACCAAAATACTAACCCTGCCGTGCTCTTGAGATCTGTGTGACCCTGCAGAGACTTTGCAAAAAGAAATCCCAGCTGAGTACAGTTCCCACTGAGCATGCATGCTGCTTGCTACATTCCATTCTATGGCTAGAGCCATACTGGATTTCTTGGGGCCACCATGAATATAGACCAGCCATAGGAATGAATCGGGTGAGCAGTAAGAATGCACAGTAGAAGTTGGATGCCGCTAAAGGCTTTGTGATGCCAGGCTAGGCCGAATGCAAGTATTTGCTTGGAGGTTGACAATCATGGGTGGTGAGAAAAAGATTTAAAGGCCAACTTCACTTTTAGTAAAGTTCTCACGTCAAAAAAAGATTGACACCATTTCCAGTGGCGGCTGGTGCTCCAAATTTGGGGGGGGAGAGAGCAAACAAACCCCCCATCAATTGCAGCCTCAGTGTGCCCAAGTGGCCCATCAAATGCAGCCACTTGTGCCCCATCAAATGCAGCCACTTGTGCCCCATCAAATGCAGCCACTTGTGCCCCATCAAATGCAGCCACTTGTGTCCATCAAATGCAGCCACTTGTGTCCATCAAATGCAGCCACTTGTGTCCATCAAATGCAGCCACTTGTGTCCATCAAATGCAGCCACTTGTGTCCATCAAATGCAGCCACTTGTGTCCATCAAATGCAGCCACTTGTGTCCATCAAATGCAGCCACTTGTGTCCATCAAATGCAGCCACTTGTGTCCATCAAATGCAGCCAGACGTGTCCCCTGGCTCGGCTGTCACTTCACTAATAACCCCCCCCACGGCCGCTTCAGGGGCCCTTACCGCTCGTGTGGCGGGGCTCTGCTCTTCTCCCCTGGAGTGACGGGGCTTCCTCCTCCTCTGGTGTAGTGGCGGGAAGCGGTGGCTGTGGCTCCTGTGTCCGCTTGGCTCCTCAGGCTTCCTCCGCCGTGTCTCCTCCTCCGCCAAAGCATTAGGCATCCAATAGGATTGCCTAATGCTTTGGCCAATCGGGAGACAGGTCTCACTGACCTGCCTGCTGATTGTCAGGGAGGAACGTTAGTGTGAAAATAGGGAAAATTAATTCACTATGCCACACAACAGGGAGGGATCTGGACGCGCCCCGAGCCCACCCTATTTTGAAGCCTATTAGAACCTCTGGCTCTGCTTGAAAATACACACCCCCCGCCTATCTCTGCCATAGTATTTCATGTGTCCGGCATCCTGAAAGGGTCGGGCACATGAATAGGGAGGGCGACGGAGGTGTCAGGGGGGGGCGGCGCCCATGCCCACAATGCACGGTCAGCCACTGAATTTCTCTGTATACCAAATCAGTACCTACAATAGTTTCTTTGATATTTAGGAAGTACTACATACAATAGATATATTTCTGGATCAGACATTTTAACAGGTATTGGTGGAAAGAAATCAATGATCTTAATTTAATTGCATAAAACACATGACCAACATTGTAGTGTGTGTAAATCTCCCCCATTAGACAGCTGGACTTTAGATTTTAAAATATCTAGAAATTCTGTACTTGCTTTTGAAATTATAACAGTTACAATTCAGAAGGGCAGATGTTGGAGCTCAGCAGTTTTTTTTTTTCTTTTTATAGTCTAGTTAGCTATTCAGGCACTCAAAGTCTCCCCCTTCCCTTTTGTACTACATCAAGCTGCAGTGGGTAATCAGAGTTGACAATCCTTTTCTGAATGGCACAAGCCCTTACACACGCACACAATACATGTGAGGAGGGAGCTGCTTGTAATAGTGCCATATGGCCAAGCCGAGCCTGATGTCACAGACTGAATCACATCAGTGTCTAAGCCCACAGCCAGACTGACGGACTCGGCTAAATCAGGCACACACCAATCACTTTACTGTGTTACTGTTTGCATCTATCTAAATGTAGCATTAGAAGCAATTATACTGGTTTGCAAAGACACATGCATTCAAGTGACAGCAATTATGTCCAAGGCCTACTCCTAAATGCTTCATTAAAGCTGTCAAACAGGAGTCAATGGGATAATTGACCATGGGTCAGAAATTAGCTATTCAAAAGCACAGTTTTCATAAATTGAATAAATTGCATTTACCAGATAGCCAAAACTTGTAGTATTCAATTTTTGATCAGGTACTAAAGGGTTAGAAAAATATGGACAAAATCCACGGGGGGGGGGGGGGGGGGGGGGTAGTAAAAAGTAAGAGAACAGTAAAAAGCAACGGACTGACACTGGAGGGCACATACTGTGCATTGTGGTATATTGCATTAAAAAAAAGAAAATAATAATAATAATTATCAAGTCCAATTTTTGTTCCATTAAAGTGTTGTGGGGTGACACGCTGTCTTAATTGAATACAAATTTGAACAAAATATATATATATATATATATATATATATATATATATATATATATATATATATATATATATATATATAAAAACACCTTAGAGGTGTATGGTAATGCAACAGAACAGTCTTCCTCACTTGATCCAAAACTAAGTGAAGAAAAATTAAAAAAAAGTTTTGGCTAAAAAGTTTGAATAAACGAAACTCCTTTGACATCTTCTGTTTTGCTTTTGAATGCGAGTTTCTTTGGAAATAGTGATTTTTGTTAAATAAAAAGAAAAATAAACCACATATGATAGGAACCAACAACAGGTCACAAACCTAAGCAATGCAAGCTAAACGTAATTTTGTTCTCAATTTTTTCTTTTTTTCCCACAAGGTTACCATCAAAGAAAACAGCATGCGATAGCAATCAGAAGATCCAAAGAGACAGATGAAAGTCACAAGTGATGATTCTTGGCCCTTCCTCTAAAAGTGACAATTGAACCCGCCTTTCCTGCCTCTCAAGCATCCCCATTGGTTCTTTCATTTAATGGATGCCCTCAAATAACAGGCGAGTTGGAGGTAAGCTTGATTGCTACTGGGAAAGTTGAGAAAATTATTGGACTTTAGCTGCTTGGATCTCCTAATTTGCTGACCATTTTAAAGCTGAAGGCAACCCCGCTTTTTTATGTAGTTACCATTGACCACGTTTGAGACAGGCTTCCATTATAATTTGACTGGAATTCATATGTATCTTGATTCGTTAAAGCAGGCCACGTCGTTTTAAAAGTGGTTGATCTTTCTACACCCAACCAATAACCTGTATACCCTATTTCCTTGCTTTATATGCAAATATGCTCCTCTGCTGACCACCACCTTTAAAAACTAGGTCGTCTGTGGCAACCACCACCATCAGAGGGGAATCCCATTACTAATTCAGAAGTCAAAATACCCAAACAGTGGCTGCATTTGATTGGATGCAGCCACTGTTTAGCCAACAATTTTCCACCTGGCTACTTTAATTTTCCATTTGAAAGATATCAGGCAGGTGGAGGTCCTCAGGGCCACCAATGTAGTGCATTTTGCTCAAGAGCTAGCCAAAGTTCTAAACGTGTGCATCCATTCACCTCTAGGCTTCTAGAACGCTTAGTCTACAACTGTCTTGGATCCTACCTCAGTGAAAATAACCTTCTTGACCCATTACAGTCTGGCTTTTGCTCGCAGCACTCCACGGAAACTGCCTTACTAAAACTCACTAACGATTTACTAACTGCTAAAACAAACAGCCAATACCCCATACTCCTACTGCTTGACCTCTCTGCGGCCTTTGATACTGCTGACCACCCGCTCCTTCTCTAACTACATTCCCTTAGCCTCAGAGATTCTGCTCTATCCTGGTTCTTTGCCTATCTATCATAGCGCTCCTTCAGTGCCACCTACAACTGTCTCCTCCTCTCCATTGCCCCTTTCTGTGGAGGTCCCCCAAGGCTCTGTTCTTGGACCCCTTCTCTTCTCTATCTAAACCTCCTCCCTTGGTCACTTGATAACCGCCCACTGCTTCCAATAACACTGCAACTATCAGTCCCTCCCCTCACACCAGGGTACTAGGTGTAATCCTAGACTCTGACTTGTCATTTCATCCCCAAGTCCAATCCTTGTCAAAATTTTGTAGAATTCACCTCCGTAACATCTCTAACATTCGACACTTTAACAAATGAAACCACCAAGCTCCTCATTCACTCCCTTGTTATCTCTCGCCTTGACTATTGCAACTCCCTTCTCATTGGCCTGCCTCTCCATAGGCTATCCCCTCTTCAGTCTATCATGAATGCTGCTGCCAGACTTATCCACCTTACCAACCCCTACACTGGTTCCCAATCACCCAGCGAATTAAATTCAAAATACTAACCAACAACATACAAAGCCATTCACAACTCTGCCCCAAGCTACATCACCAATCTTGTCTCCAAATATCACCGAAATCATCCTCTCCGCTCTTCTCAAGGCCTCCTACTCTCAAGCTCTCTCGTCTCCTCCTCCCATGCTCATCTCCAGAGCCTCTCCCATCCTCTGGAACTCGCTACCTCCACTGGTCCGGCTATCCCCTACTCTTGCTACCTTCAAGCGATCACTGAAAACTCATCTCTTCAGGAAAGCCCATCACATCTCCAACTAATCTTCTACCACTTCCATCAGCTCATTCCCCACAGTTACAACCTTTTGTACCACCTGCCCCACCCTATTAGATTGTAAGCTCTTCTGAGCAGGGCCCTCTTAATCCTCTTGTATTTTATTGTATTGTAACTGTATTGTCTCCTTTTATATTGTAAAGCGCTGCGTAAACTGTTGGTGCTATATAAATCCTGTATAATAATAAAAATAATAATAATAATAATACTGCCTTGCATGCCTCCCCAGTGTGAAAGCCCGAGTGCTTTCACACTGGGGCGGTGCAATTGCAGCATCTTTGGGGCAGTGTGGGAGAGCTGTATACAGTGCCCCACTAGCAGCCGAAAAGCGCCGCTATTCTAGGATAATAAATGACACAAGCTCGATTTGCCATTAAAACAACATAAAACAACAGCATTCCATGTGTATCAAACTCCACCATCCTAAAATCATCCAGCTGACTAAAATTTCATTGCAGTGTTTATGAATCAAATATATATTTTATAGATTGTACAAAACCAGGCAACAATTTCCACACATCCAGATAAAGTCAGAGAGGAACTCTGTAGGCAAACAGCAAAACACACATTTAGGCCTTATTCACGAAAGCATTACCGATCCGCAGGGGCGTTGCTAGGTCTACAAAAGATCTGGGGCTAGAGCCCATAGCAGCATATCAAAGAAAGTCATATGCTTGGGCGGGCATATACATGCCCAGAGAGCCCCCCACCGTTATATCAGGGTCCCCAGAGAGCCCCCCCTTAAATCATGGTCCCCAGAGAGCCCCCCCCACTTACATCAGGGTTCCCAGAAAGCTTCCCCTCCCTTGGGGACCCCTGCAGAGACTCGGGGCTATAGCCCCAAAAGCCTCCCCCTAGTGACGCCACTGCCGATCCGTACAATTGTGCAAAGGGCCATCTTCAGCCGCCAGGGATGCACAGGTGTTGCAAAAAGGCATCTTGTTGAAATAAATGACAGGTGGTCATCTGCACAGACCTCCACGCCCATAGTGGAGTGCGGGTTCAATGCACAGATCGGAGTTCTGTCTGCAAAAGTGTGCGACTTGTCATGCGATTTGACCTGTCAAATCGCATGAGAAGTCACTCTAATGTAAGCAAGGGCCAACATTGCTGCTGTGTTTCAAGGCACTTGTGTTAAGTGTACAAATGAGTCCAAATCCTTTGGAGCCCCTTGGATCTTACACCTAATACAACAAATGACAAATTTAAACCCAACCCCCTCCAGATGCCAAGCCATGCCACATGACCGTAAATTGCCAGAACCTCAGTGGGCAGCACTGGTGTGGAATTTGATGGGTTGTGTTTAACTTTCACTTGGGAAGAGGTGCTAGGGTGATGGAATTCAGCACCTTTGCTGTCTTACAAATAGTTTAGGCCAGGTCATATTTTTTTTTTAGTGTGACAAAACGCTTACCGGGAGCCAATCACATCAAACAGGTGTTTCCATCGGTCGTTCACTTTATTCAGCTTGTTTTCAATATCAGTCGATCGGGCCTTGTTGCTGGCTATGATCAGCTGGTCTCCAATTTGTTTCAAGTGCAGTTTATTTTCACTGAAGAGATTAATTTCTTCCATGCAGTCCTGAGAACAGACAATTAAAGCTATAAAACCCAGTGCCATGAAAACAAGAAGGGTGCATTGAAATCACTGCTGCTCTGTACCAGCATTTTCTACTGCTCAGTTCACCATTATTGCGATGAATCACCTCTAAGCTATTACGACGACACATTATAGAATATTCACTTTTATTTTAGAACATTCTGTAACCTACAGGGCTATGTAAAAAGCAACCAGTATGTATAAAGGGCAGCAAACAGCAACCAATAAGATTTTACTTTTGTCAGTTCAGAGCAGTCACAGCAATTATAGAGAACTTCTGATTGGTTGCTGTGGGTTAGGCCACTGTGCCTTGTTAAACCTAAAATATCTATGTTCAACATAACAGCTCTTTAATCTGCTTAGGTGCCGGTAGGGCAGGAGACCCAATTTTTTTTCTGCTGCAGTTACGCTTAGGCCTTGTTCACACATATGGCTGGGGAAATGGGAAAAATAGGCAGTTGAGTCGCGGTTTTACAGCCTCCCAACCATCCCTCCCTTCACCTAACACAGTGGCCGGAGTTGTACAATTATTGCGGCTACTGCAAAAACGATACCCCCCCCAGTGTTTGGTAGGCAGTACCGCCACTGAATGCAACCTATTTAAAGTGATTGGGGCTGCAGCAAAACCACCCTGCAACCACATGCAATGCATGCGGTTACTTTGAGGTGGTGTAGGCTTTTCAAGGTTAAAACAAGCGGTGAGGAGCCATCACATCGCAGCTGCCTGTCAACTGCACTCTGAAAAGTGATACACCTAGGGTTGCCACCTGTCCAGGATTCACCCGGACAGTTCAGGTTTTGAATCATGCGTCCGGGTTTCAGACCACCTGAAACCCAGACACATTATTCAGGCCGGACTATGGCTTCCCAGCAGGGTTGTTGGCTGCAGTTGTCTAAGCCGAGAGTGTCTGTTACACTCTCTTTCACACTGCCCAAAGCCAACACTAACAACCCCCCCCCCCCCCCCAGACGGGAGAGGAGGGAAGGCTTGACCTGCTCCTCTTCCTACCCCTTACCCCTTTGTGTCTGCCCACACTGCAATCCCCGATGCTGTACCTCAGAAAAGGGAAGTGGGAAATTTGAAGCCTAGCAGCCCCAGATACATCTGGACGAGAGGTGCTGACTACCAAGGGGTGAGTGAGCTCACCATCCATCCCTGTCTGTGACTGAAGTCTCCCCTCTTCTGCCTCTAAGTGTGTACACTAAGGTAAATCAGGGTTCTCAGAGCACCCCTTACATCAGAGTTCCCTTTTACATTAAAGTCCACAGAGCTCCCCCTTAAATGTAAGTGGGAACGCTGATGTAAAGGGGGCTCTAGGAACACTAAATAAAGGGGAATACAGGAAACTCTGATGTAAGTGGGGCTCTGGTTACCAGAAACACCTTTACACCAGAGTTCCCCTTTACATGAGAGGGCGCAGTGTCCCCCCTTACATTAGAGTCCTGTCCGTACAGATTTCTCAGCGTTCCTCCTTAAATCAGGGTTCCCAGAGCATCCCTTATGTCTCCCTTACATCAGAGTCTGCAGAGTCCCCCCTTATAGTGTAAGGGAACTCTGCGAGTTCAGATGTAAAAGAGGAAACTCTGAGGATTCAGATGAAAAGAGGAAATCTGTGGACTCTTGTGATTAATTTCAAATGATTAGAAATGTTATTTAATTGCAAAATATATGTATAGTTTATACTATAAAAAAATTGCTGTGCACCGCTAAAGTGTTCAGGTTTGACCTGGCACCGCAGATTTATTTTCAGAGGGGCTGCTGCCAGCATAAGCAAGTCCTTACGAGTCCTGTCCAGAGTCGGTGACTGGACATTCAAAAGAGAATGAACAGGCCGATCAGTTAATTCCTTTGTCACTCTGCTCTCTCCAGCCATCAGCATGGCCCTTGTTAGTGCAAAAGCACTGCAGCACAACTGATTCAGCTTTAACAAATACTTGCCAGTCCACCATTGCCCACTGCAAATCACCAGTGGCTTTTATACAAGTCACAGAAACTTACTAGAACAGAAATCTACTGCAGTAACAAATACAGACAATAAAAATAGCACTTTACAACATGAATACATTTAGCAGAACTTAGGCTGCACCAGGGCTTGTGTTCTTAAATAAAAATAGATATGTTACAGGAACTTGTTAGAGTCTAGGACGCGAATGTTTAGATAGAAGACAATTTAATTAGCATTGACTTTATTTATAAAATCCAGCAAAATGATTTTTAGAGCTGCAGGAAATGTTTTCCACTGGAAAGGACAGGAAACGGGTTTGTGTATGGAGCCCCTCAATGATATTCTAAACCATGCGTTATATCTCAGCTGTCAGAGGTCATTTCTGGTTTATAGGAAATACAGAATTGTGTAAGTAAGAAGTCATATATATCCTCTGAGAACTCCATACACAGCTTACTCTGTAGGAGATAGGATGTGGATTCATACCGACTCAGAGTCCAGTAATGTAAGCTGCCATCATTTCCAGCAACACCACTTACCTTCTGCAGCTTCTCAATCATTTCCTTGATGTTCACATCAGCGGTCTGCGAGACTTTACTCTCCATCTGCGTCAGCCAATCACACAGCTCTTTGTTCTTCTCATTGAACACATTCCAGGCATTGAGTCGATCCTCTATCTCTTGTTTTCTCATAGACACCTATGTAGGGCAGAGAGTAGGTCAGTTAGCGGCTTTACTTCTTAGGCATGCACATTCAAGTAAAAATGGAAGTGTAACTCAGGGCAAAAGTGGTGCATCTTGGCAATACATCCTTGTGCTAAAGGGATAAAACCTAAAGAAACATGGGTCTCCAAACTACAGCCCATGGGTCACATTCGACCCATTACAACATTTTACCCAGGCCACACAAAACTGACCCGTATTTGCATCATGCATTTCCTTTTTGCAGGTGGGCCAGAAACCCGCACCCTAACAGCCAATGATGCTGAGTGGTTATCACACAGCATCATTTGTTGCATGATGCTGATCCCAAGGGGCAGCATTCAGGGCCACCCCAGCATTCAGAAGAAGACCTGTCCTAAGTCCAAACTGGTCCTGCCTCCCCACCCTGTGCAATGCTGCTGCTAGGGTGAAGACTAAGGTAGAACAGGGGGACTTATGTGCGATGAGGAGCTTCAGAGTTATTTATTGGAGCACGTTTATTCATTTTAATTTTATTCATGAAACATGATTTTTTCACGCCAGGAATATTTGTAAGGTATACGATGTGGCCCTCGTCACCCGGTGTGAGCCAAATTGCATACGAAGGAGCAAACGTCCACCCTCAGGATAATTGCACGGAGAACTGACAGAGCTAGCTGACCGGGCATCCGGTTACATCCACTGCCAAGCCACACCCCCAATCCAGATCACATCCGCTGCCAAGCCACGCCCCCCCATCCGGATCACATCCGCTGCCAAGCCACGCCCCTCAATCCAGATCGCATCCGCTGCCAATCCACGCCCCCCAATCCAGATCACATCTGCTGCCATTCCACACCCCCCAATCCAGATCACATCCGCTGCCAAGCCACGCCCCCCAATCCAGATCACATCCGCTGCCAAGCCACGCCTCCCCAATCCAGATCACATCCGCTTCCAAGCCACGCCCCCCCAATCTGGATCACATCCGCTGCCAAGCCACGCCCCCCAATCCAGATCACATCTGCTGCCAAGCCACGCCCCCTCAATCCAGATAACATCTGCTGCCAAGCCACGCCTCCCCCAATCCAGATCACATCCGCTGCCAAGCCACGCCCCCCAATCCAGATCACATCCGCTGCCAAGCCACACCCCCCAATCCAGATCACATCCGCTGCCAAGCCACTCCCCCCCCAATCCAGATCACATCCGCTGCCAAGCCATGCCCCCTCAATCCAGATCACATCTGCTGCCAAGCCACGCCCCCTCAATCCAGATCACATCCGCTGCCAAGCCACGCCCCCCCAATCCGGATCACATTAGCTGCCACGCCATGCTCCCACAATGTGGCCTTCATACTGAAACTTTTGGCGGCCCTTGCTTTTAAAGACCCTACAAGTAGAGAAAAATATACGTTGATGCACCAGAAATGCACTTAACTCCTATGTCCTGTTGCAGGCTGACAACCCACAGTATTTTGGTGGACCGAGTGGTGTCAACCCTGTCCAGTTGTCTTTTCATACACTACCAAGACCCACCTACTCTCCATCTCCACAACATTAAGAATAATCATTTGGCAATCCAAGATAAGAACTAGGAGGGCTCATTAGGCTCCTTGAGATCACAGGACACAGCTGAATTTCTGACATGGTCAGCAGATATTTTTTGGCATTTATTGAACAGATATAAACAAAAACACTTTCAATGACCTATTTAACGAATCAAAAGAAATAAAATAAGAGAAGTTCACTGTTGGGGTTTACAAACACTTTAAATTAAATGAAAAAAAAAAAAGAAGAAAAAAAGTGCTGCAAAAAGCATAAGTACTTTGTAGGCTGTATCCTTGGGGAGCAATGGGGGTAGTAGCGGCAGGTATGTGGTGGATGGAAATAGTTCACAAGAAGAAAAGGCACTTTTATTCTGATTCAGCAGCTCCAAGTGGAGGATATCTACAAACTGAAAATAACTTAGAAAAAAAAGCGCACAGATCTCGTGCAATAAAGACGGATGACATTTATTTGATAAAAGAACAACTGGAGTTCCTAGTCTCTTTGCTTGCTAATGGATCATCCTCTGTGCTATTCATTAAATGTTGCTAAAAGTATAACTTTCGGCATCAGGAAGGAAGTGTTAAATTGGTAAAATGAGAAACTCTGCAGGACATTGTTGTGCCTCCACTGATACGATCTCCAGCCTATTTCATGGGCTTCATGAAAAAAACAAAACTACCCAATGGGGCACAGACACTTTTATAACCTAAAAGAGGATCTAAGCCTTACCCGATCTAAAATAAATAAATAAAACACACACCAAAACAGGATTGACTGAACTTGAGCTTTACAGTAGAACTATGGGCAAAACCTCTTTAGTTCATTTTTTTTTTTAAATTACATTCTGTATCTGTAACTCATTTAAAAACCTTGTGATCCTGCCAGTGAATGGTACTTCCTCTGACAAAGTGACAACGGTAAATGCCTTTCAGTGAGTTTACTGCAATGTTGTCACCTTGTGCAGCATGTAGCATAAGGACTACATACACCGAGGAGGATACCAGTGTTGTGACCACCAGTAATCCTTGTTCTCCCCCAATGACAGTCGGCAAGAGACACTTTCAGCTCCATCCTCAGGCACTGCGATAGGCCGCATAGTGCTGTCCACATCATCTGATTGCACGAGTCTGTCTGCAAAGCATATGAGGGAAGGTATACCTGGACCCCCATCTCCCTCTCTGGCACTGTAAGAGGTCTGTCTGCCCCCTTGTGAGATCATCACAGGAGAAGACAAGAACTTCAAAGCTTCCTGGAATCCACCCCAAAAATGTAGTAGTCAGAATTAAGTACATGAAAGTACATGTACCGAACCAAGACATCAATGTAGCCTAAAATGAAAATATGCGATTTGCAATCATGGAAATTACACTTTTTTTTTTGGATAAAATAAACCAAAAATAAATAAAAATCGCTGGATCAGATACATCCAGCCTCTGCATAGTTGGGCTAGCCATATATTATACAATTTTCTTATTCAATTTCCTTTAGATTTACCTTCAACTATGTAGTGCAGGGATCCTCAAACTATGGCCCTCCAGCTGTTGCAGAACTACACTTCCCATGAGGCATTGTAAAACTCTGACATTCACAGACATGACTAGGCATGATGGGAATTGAAGTTCCTGAACAACTGGAGGGCCATAGTTTGAAGACCCCTGATGTAGTGCAAGGAACTGCTTGTTTGCACACTAATTGAAAGTGTTTAGGTTTGACCTCATATTATATGGTTTTGGTAAATCTAAAGGAAAATTGTACGAAAGTTGTAGAATGTATGGCCAGCCTAAAGACCCATACACACCATTAGATTTTCTGCAGATTTTTGTCTTCAGAGTTACCAAAACCAAATAATATGAGGTCAAACCTTAAAGGGGTTGTAAAGGTTTGTGTTTTTTCACCTTAATGCATCCTATGCATTAGGGTGAAAAAACACCTGGCAGTCACCCCCCCCCCAGCCAAACCCCCCCCCCCCCCCGTTTTACTTACCTGAACCCCTTCATTCAGTCGGCAGGGACGCGCTGTCTCTATCCACAGGCTCCTGGCTCTTGATTGGATAGCATGGTAGCAGCACAGCCATTGGCTCCTGCTGCTGTCTATCAAATCCAATGACGCGGGTGTCAGGGGACGGGGCCGAGTCCTGCATTCGGACTCTATGGACGCCGAATGCTGGACTCGGGAGCACGCCCGCAAGGTAATCCCCCGGGAGAGCGCTTCTCCCAGGGGGTTATCTAATGCAGGGAGGAGCCGCCGAGGGACCCCAGAAGATGAGGCCACTCTGTGCAAAACGAGCTGCACAGTGGAGGTAAGCATGATATGTTTGTTATTAAAAAAAAAAAAAAATACCCTTACAATCACTTTAAGAGTTTCAATTTGTATGCAATCAGGCAGGCCCTTGAACTACATGGTTTTGGTAAATTTGAAGACAAAAATCTGCAGAAAATCTAATAGTATGTATGGGGCCTTAGTCACCAGTGTCACAGGTGCAGATCCAATTTGTTCATCACAGATCTCAGGACACATAGCTGCGATCCGTTCATATGCGTTGAGTGAGGGAATCCATTTGCTTTGAACGGGCTGTCAACACATTGCACAAAAAACACACCTGCACCATTTTTCAATGCAGAATGAACAGCAATGCAACACACATATGCCTGCGTGTTACCTTGCATACCCACAATGCATTTGTGCGAATGGGTCCACAAGAACACAGTAAGATGACTGTCCATTGGGATTACTCTACTGATCCACTTTACTGGAAAAACTGTATGAATATTCGTGATCTACTTCTGACATGTCTAAACCAGCCACCCTTTTGTGGACCACAAACACCTGCACCATGATGCTCAGGTTTCAGCCCGGACACTATTTGCATGGAGTTTGCATGCTCTCCCTGTGCTTGCATGGGTTTCCCCCGGGTACTCTGGTTTCCCCCCCACACTCCAAAGACATACCGGTAGGATAATTTGCTCTGTTTAAATTGGCCCTAGTTTGTGTATGTATTCATGTTAGGTGGGGACCTTAGATTGTAAGCTCCTTGAGGGTAGGGACTGATGTGAATGTGCATTATGTAAAGAGTTGTGTAAATTGTTGCTATATAAATAATCCAAGCGCTGCTCTCTAATATAATTAGAGTGACCGGAGTTTTCCCGCATACTACACTCAGGTTAATCCATTTAACCAGCTTGCCTTAATTTATCCATAATCACTGTTAAGGAGGCTGATCATTGTGTAGGTGATTACTAAAAATGGAGCATGGAAAAAAAAACTGAATGGTCTACCCTAGCAACAAGATTCCGAATAGGAAATAAAAAGCACAGTTTGGTTGCTATAAGCAGACCCTTCTAGTTTTCACATATCCAGGGGTAGATACAGACTGCTCACACTTACCAGAGGTTGTGGCTGCATGTAACCCAGTTAGGATAAAAAAAAAAAAAAGAGAGAAGTGCAGCAGCATTAAACTTTTAATTCACGAAAGGGTTAAAACCACTTACTAGAGGTGGAGGTTTGGAAACTCATCATTGCATAAAAGAGTCCAGTTGAAGGGGTAGTCCTGGGGTGATCATGTCTGCAATAGATGTAGTGGATTCCCCCCCAGACTACCCCTTCAACTGGACTCTTTTATGCAATGATGAGTTTCCAAACCTCCATCTCTAGTAAGTGTTTTTAACCCTTTGGCGAATTAAAAGTTTAATGCTGCTGCACTTGGAGGCGCCTTCTCTTTTTTTATCCCGTTTCCTTCAGAGTTGTTGCTTTCCTCTTTAAGTGCTGCCTCAGTGCCCTTTGCAGACATACATCAGCCAGAACTATATTGAGAACATTTTTTCTCTGGTCAGATACGGCTATCCAGAAGCGCCCTTCATTCATGTAAACCCATTTGCCCACTTTAATAAAGTTTAACTACATATGCATTTAAAATTACTCAACATATTTGGCTCAAAGCATTTATTTAAACTTCCTACATATCTGCAATTTACACACCTTCCCATAAAGGTCTATTAGAGGTGATTGAAAGAAAAGGCGGACAAAAATGTATAATATATATATATATATATATATATATATATATATATATATATATATATATATACACACACATATATATACATATATATATATATATACATATATATACACACACATATATACATATATACATACACGCACACACACATACACAATAAACTCATCATCATTCAGCAATACACTGAAAGTGCTCAGATCTCTCTATTGCACCATAAAAAGATTTAGGGCCCTTTTACACTTATGCCTTCCGTAACACACGCTTTCATGTGTTCAGCCAGACTATATTAAGGCAACCTATTCATTTTGCATGGACTGGCAGAGAATTTTAACGTATGAATAAAAAAAAAGGACCTGCAGTTTTTGGCAATGCAGCACCCATTAGACATGTGGTGCACTGTACTGCAGGTGCGTTGCCAGCTACTGTATGGGTGTGCTGTGGCACCATTCTAAATAGAACTGAAATGCAAACCACATGGTGTTGCGTATTAAACCGTGTGTAACTGCAACACACAGATGTGAATAGAGGCTTTTTTGAAGCAATAATGCTTTAAAACCTGGAATTCCAGATGTGTGTATCTGCTGCACAATGGGAATAGCTTGATACATCCTAATCCTCCCCTCACGCCAGGGTACTAGGTGTAATCCTAGACTCTGACTTGACATTTCAGCCTCAAATCCAATCGTTGTCAAAAGTTTGTAGAATTCACCTCCGTAACATCTCTAAAATTCGCCCCTTTTTAACAAATGAAACCACCAAGCTCCTCATTCACTCCCTTTTTATCTCTCGCCTTGACTATTGCAACTCTCTTCTCATTGGCCTACCTCTCCATAGGCTCCTCCCCTCTTCAGTCTATCATGAATGCTGCTGCCAGACTTATCCACCTTACCAACCGCTCAGTGTCTGCCAACCCTCTCCTCCAATCCCTACACTGGCTCCCAATCACCCAGCGAATTAAATTCAAAATACTAACCACAACATACAAAGCCATTCACAACTCTGCCCCAAGCTACATCACCAATCTTGTCTCCAAATATCACCCAAATTGTCCTCTCTGCTCTTCTGAAGAGCTCCTGCTCTCAAGCTCTCTCATCTCCTCCTCCCATGCTCATCTCAAGGATTTCTCCAGAGCCTCTCCCATCCTCTGGAACTCGCTACCTCCATCTATCCGGCTATCCCCTACTCTTGCTACCTTCAGGCGATCCCTGAAAACTCATCTCTTCAGGAAAGCCTATCACGTCTCCAACTAATCTCCTACCACTTCCAACAGCTCATTCCCCACAGTTACAACCTTTTGTACCACCTGCCCCACTCTATTAGATTGTAAGCTCTTCTGAGCAGGGCCCTCTTAATCCTCTTGTATTTTATTGTATTATAACTGTATTGTCTCCCTTTTATATTGTAAAGCGCTGCGTAAACTGTTGGCGCTATATAAATTCTGTATAATAATAATAATGCAGGAACTCCAGAAGTTTATATCTGCTAAGATGCTACACAGAAACCGCTATACAATGGGAATACCTTGACACATCCTAATGCAGGAACCAAAGTGTGTACCTGCCAGGAAGCTGGCAACAAAGAAAAAACCACCACTCAATGGAAATACACTTGACACAGCCTAGTGCAGGAACCCCAGATGTGTACCTGCTGGAATGGCACACCCATCATAGTAAACACTATACAATCAGAATACCGACACATCCTAGTGCAGAAACTCCATTAGAGTGTACCTACTGGGATGCTAGAGTCAACACAGTAACCACTACACAATTAGAATACTTTGACTCATACTAATGTGAAAAGTGTGTACCTGCACGGAGTCCACTTAACACTGCACAATGGAAATGCCTTGACACACCCAAATGTGGGAACCCTAGAAAGGTATACCTGATAGGATGCTACACCCATCATAGTATCTACTAGGGATGCACAGATACCATTTTTTTACAAGTACCAATACTTTTTTTTTAGTACTCGCCAATACCAATTACCGATACCTACCGAAATTGTTTTGTTTTCACTTCAGTTGTCAGCAGTGGTACAAAGCATTGAAAAGTTATATACAAATGAAACAAATAGATTTTTTTTTTTAATTTTGCGCTTTTCGATGTGAAATGTGTTAATATATGTGTAAAAATATTCACTAACAAAGCAAACAAAAAAAAAATCTTAATTGTTTATAAAATAGAAGTGAAGAAAAAAAAAAAAAAAAAGCAGGAAAGTAATTAAATGGAGAATAGGGAGTTAATTAAGGCTGATTAGAGTAAATTAAGGGTTTATAAGGGGTTAAACAGAGGAACATTTATTTTTCCCTTTGATCAGCAGATGAAGAAACAGAAAGATTCAAAAAGAAATGTTTCTTTTTATCTTAGTGTTGGCTGAGCAATGTTGTTAACCACTTCAGCCCCGGAAGGATTTACCCCCTTCCTGACCAGAGCACTTTTTACAATTTGGCACTGCGTCGCTTTAACTGCTAATTGCGCGGTCATGCAATGCTGTAACCAAACGAAATTTGCGTCCTTTTCTTCCCACAAATAGAGCTTTCTTTTGATGGTATTTGATCACCTCTGCCATTTTTATTTTTTGCGCTATACACGGAAAAAGACCGAAAATTTTGAAAAAAAATGATATTTTCTACTTTTTGTTCTAAAAAAAATCCAATAAACTCAATTTTAGTCATACATTTAGGCCAAAATGTATTTGGCCACATGTCTTTGGTAAAAAAAATGTCAATAAGTGTATATTTATTGGTTTGCGCAAAAGTTATAGCGTCTACAAACTAGGGTACATTTTCTGGAATTTACACAGTCTTTAATTTATGACTGCCTATGTCATTTCTTGAGGTGCTAAAATGACAGGGCAGTACAAAACCCCCACAAATGACCCCATTTTGGAAAGTAGACACCCCAAGGAAATTGCTGAGAGGCATGTTGAGCCCATTGAATATTCATTTTTTTTGTCCCAAGTGATTGAATAATGAAAAAAAAAAAAAAAAAAAAAAAAAAAAATTACAAAAAGTTGTCACTAAATGATATATTGCTCACACAGGCCATGGGCCTATGTGGAATTGCACCCCAAAATACATTTAGCTGCTTCTCCTGAGTATGGGGATACCACATGTGTGGGACTTTTTGGGAGCCTAGCCGCATACGGGGCCCCGAAAACCAATCACTGCCTTCTGGATTTCTAAGGGCGTACATTTTTGATTTTACTCCTCACTACCTATCACAGTTTTGAAGGCCATAAAATGCCCAGATGGCACAAACCCCCCCCAAATGACCCCATTTTGGAAAGTAGACACCCCAAGCTATTTGCTGAGAGGCATGTTGAGTCCATGGAATATTTTATATTTTGACACAAGTTGCGGGAAAGTGACAATTTATTTATTTATTTTTTTTTTTTTTGCACAAAGTTGTCACTAAATGATATATTGCTCACACAGGTCATGGGCATATGTGGAATTGCACCCCAAAATACATTCTGCTGCTTCTCTTGAGTATGGGGATACCACATGTGTGGGACTTTTTAGGAGCCTAGCCGCGTACGGGACCCCGAAAACCAATCACCGCCTTCAGGATTTCTAAGGGTGTACATTTTTGATTTCACTCTTCACTGCCTATCACAGTTTCGGAGGCCATGGAATGCCCAGGTGGCACAAACCCCCCCCAAATGACCCCATTTTGGAAAGTAGACACCCCAAGCTATTTGCTGAGAGGCATGGTGAGTATTTTGCAGCTCTCATTTGTTTTTGAAAATGAAGAAAGACAAAAAAAAAAATTTTTTTTTTCTTTTTTTAATTTTCAAAACTTTGTGACAAAAAGTGAGGTCTGCAAAATACTCACTATACCTCTCAGCAAATAGCTTGGGGTGTCTACTTTCCAAAATGGGGTCATTTGGGGGGGGGTTTGTGCCACCTGGGCATTCCATGGCCTCCGAGACTGTGATAGGCAGTGAAGAGTGAAATCAAAAATTTACGCCCTTAGAAAGCCTGAAGGCGGTGATTGGTTTTCGGGGTCCCATACGTGGCTAGGCTCCCAAAAAGTCTCACACATGTGGTATCCCCATACTCAGGAGAAGCAACAGAATGTATTTTGGGGTGTAATTTCACATATTCCCATGGCATGTTTGAGCAATATATCATTTAGTGACAACTTTGTGCAAAAAAAAAAAAAAAAATAATAATTTGTCTCTTTCCCGCAACTTGTGTCACAATATAAAATATTCCATGGACTCGACATGCCTCTCAGCAAACAGCTTGGGGTGTCTACTTTCCAAAATGGGGTCATTTGGGGGGGGTTTGAACTGTCCTGGCATTTTATGCACAACATTTAGAAGCTTATGTCACACATCACTCACTCTTCTAACCACTTGAAGACAAAGCCCTTTCTGACACTTTTTGATTACATGAAAAAATTATTTTTTTTTGCAAGAAAATTACTTTGAACCCCCACACATTATATATTTTTTTAAAGCAAATGCCCTACAGATTAAAATGGTGGGTGTTTAATTTTTTTTTTTCACACAGTATTTGCGCAGCGATTTTTCAAACGCATTTTTTGGGGAAAAAACACACTTTTTTACATTTTAATGCACTAAAACACACTATATTGCCCAAATGTTTGATGAAATAAAAAAGATGATCTTAGGCCGAGTACATGGATACCAAACATGACATGCTTTACAATTGCGCACAAACGTGCAGTGACAACAAAATAAATACATTTTTAAAAGCCTTTAAAAGCCTTTACAGGTTACCACTTTAGATTTACAGAGGAGGTCTACTGCTAAAATTACTGCCCTCGATCTGACCGTCGCGGTGATACCTCACATGCATGGTGCAATTGCTGTTTACATTTGACGCCAGACCGACGCTTGTGTTCGCCTTAGCGCGAGAGCAGGGGGGACAGGGGTGCTTTTTTTTTTTTTTTTTTTTCTTTATTATTTTTTTGCTTTTTTATCTTATTTTAAAACTGTTCCTTTCATTTTTTTTTTTTTTTAATCATTTTTATTGTTATCTCAGGGAATGTAAATATCCCCTATGATAGCAATAGGTAGTGACAGGTACTCTTTTTTGAAAAAATTGGGGTCTATTAGACCCTAGATTTCTCCTCTGCCCTCAAAGCATCTGACCACACCAAGATCGGTATGATAAAATGCTTTCCCAATTTCCCAATGGCGCTATTTACATCCGGCGAAATCTAAGTCATAAAATGCTCGTAGCTTCCGGTTTCTTAGGCCATAGAGATGTTTGGAGCCACTCTGGTCTCTGATCAGCTCTATGGTCAGCTGGCTGAATCACCGGCTGCATTCTCAGGTTCCCTGTTGAGACAGGAGAGCCAGAGAAAAACACGGAAGACGGTGGGGGGGGGGGCATTCTCTCCCACTGCTTGTAAAAGCAGTCTAGAGGCTAATTAGCCGCTAGGATTGCTTCTACATGAAAGCCGACCGCTGGCTGAAAAGAATGATACCAAGATGATACCTAAACCTGCAAGCATCATTCTGGTATAACCACTCAAAGTCGTGAATGCTGTACCTGAAGACAAAAATATGGTTAACAATAAAGCACAGTAAACGGTAAAGTATAAAAAATTGCAGACCTGAAAAGCAAACATGATAAAACATAATAACAATAAAACATTGCAGAATAGAATACAGTAAAAAAGAGCAGAACAATAGAGAGAATAGAGAGAGAGAGAATAGAGAGAGAACAATAAAACGACAACTATTATTTTTTATTTTATATTTTTGTTTGTGTTTTTTTTTTTTTTTTTTTTACACTTTTTTTGTAACTGTAACTTTTATAACTGTAACCGGTTCCAGGTTCGGGTCTCTCAAAATGCGATGGCATCTTGGGAGACCCTGTGAAAGTGTGCCTAGTCTGTGCAATGCTGTACCCTACGCTAAAACTCAACTAGTGAATAGTAGCGTTCAAAACATTCAAATGCAAAGACCAGAATTGTCAGGACAGGAGGGACAATAATAGCGGGTGTCACGCCTATATCCGCGCTTGCTGCAGACACGACATCTTTTTTGGGGGGGTTCGTTGGGTAGGGGTACTCGGGAGTACATAAAGAAAATGCCTCTCATGCAGCCGACTGCATTTCGTTGGGGGATGTGAATGGGGGAAGTACGGGCGCTGCAGAAGTGGTGGGTTCCCAATTAGGATTGGCGAATGCAGCAGGAAGGGCACTATGGGCACGACGGGCCTGTGTTTGTCTTCTTGGTGGCAGCGGGACACTACTTGTGCTTGCCACCTCACCAGCTTGAACTGCACTTATGGGACTCGCCACGTCACCAAGTGTTACTGCAGTGCTGGTTTGACTACGACCGGGGTGTACTAGGCCGCTGGCGCTTGCCAGTTCACCAAAACGCTACCAAAAAAACTGTTAACGATCGCAGGGATCAGGCCTGACTCTGCGAACGCTGCAGTTATGCATTTAGTGTTTTGTAAGTGACAGTGATCGATCGATACTGCACTTGGGTGGGCTGGGCTGGGCCGGGCGGAGGGGCAAAACGCAGGTGCTAGCAGGTATCTGGGCTGATCCCGCTAACACTGCGTTTTTGGGAACCCTAAACTGCTGGGGACGCTAGTATAGATCTGATCGGATCAGATATTGATCAGTTCAGATACTATACCACTAAGGGAGGTGTACAGTGCGTGCGTGGGTGTTAGCGCTACTGGCACTAACCTGACGCTGCCTGGGGCTGGTGCTTGCCAGTTCACCAAAACGCTACCAAAAAAACTGTTAGCGATCGCAGGGATCAGGCCTGACTCTGCGAACGCTGCAGTTATGCGTTAAGTGTTTTGTAAGGGACAGTGATCGATCGATACTGCACTTGGGTGGGCTGGGCTGGGCCGGGCGGAGGGGTAAAACGCAGTTGCTAGCAGGTATCTGGGTTGATCCCGCTAACACTGCGTTTTTGGGAACCCTAAACTGCTGGGGACGCTAGTATAGATCTGATCGGATCAGATATTGATGCGTTCAGATACTATACCACTAAGGGAGGTGTACGGCGCGTGTGTGGGTGTTAGCGGTACTGGCACTAACCTGACGCTGCCTGGGGCTGGTGCTTGCCATTTCACCAAAATGCTACCAAAAAAACTGTTAGCGATCGCAGGGATCAGGCCTGACTCTGCGAACGCTGCAGTTATGTGTTTAGTGTTTTGTAAGTGACAGTGATCGATCAATACTGCACTTGGGTGGGCTGGGCTGGGCCGGGCGGAGGGGCAAAACGCAGGTGCTAGCAGGTATCTGGGCTGATCCCGCTAACACTGTGTTTTTGGGAACCCTAAACTGCTGGGGACGCTAGTATAGATCTGATCGGATCAGATATTGATCCGTACAGATACTATACCACTAAGGGAGGCGTATGCTGCGTGCGTGGGTGTTAGCGGTACTGGCGCTAATCTGACGCTGCCTGGGGCGACGCATATCACCGCCGGGCAATCAGGGGGCTAAATCTTTATTCGGTAATAAACGGCGGGTGCCCTGACACTATAAAAAATAAACAAACTAACCAGCGTCACCCGTAACGGTTATACAGTGATCAGTGGTGAAAGGGTTAACTAGGGGGCAATCAAGGGGTTAAAACATTTATTAGATAGTATATGGGGGTCCCTGACGCTATAAAACAATGACGGTGAACCTAAATATTTACGTCCCTAACTAGCGTCACCAGTGACACTAATACAGCGATCAGAAAAATGATCGCTTAGTGACACTGGTGACAGGGGGTGATCAAGGGGTTAAAACTTTATTAGGGGGGGTTAGGGGGGTACCCTAGACCTACAGGGGGCCTAACACTCACTGCCCTGACACTGTAACTGTCACAAACTGACACCAATACAGTAATCAGAAAAAAAAAAAAAAAAAAAACTGCTGGTGTCAGTTTGTGACAGGGGGGGGTGATTGGGGGGGGATCGGGGGGCGATCGGGGGGGGGGATCGGGGGGGGGGGATCGGGGTGTTTCGTGTGCCTGGCATGTTCTACTGTGTGTGTAGTGTTGTGCACTTACATTGCAGTCTTCTCTCCTCGGCCCGGAACGGAAAATACCGAGCCGAGGAGAGATGACATCATTTCCTCTGCCTCTGTGTACAATACAGAGGCAGGGAAATGATCCCATTGGCTGAGAGCGATCGCGAGGGGGGGGCCACGAATGGATGGCCTCCCCCTCACCTCCGATCGCCGGGGGAGATTTGCCGACCGCCGCAGGCACCGGGGGGGGGTCCGATCGGACCCCCCACCCGCGGGCAGGCAAGGACGTACATATACGTCCTTTTGCCTGCCCGTGCCGCTCTGTCGACGTATATAGTCGTGCGGCGGTCGGCAAGTGGTTAATAAACATTGCTGGCTGCTTTTTTTTTTTTTGACAGCTCCAATTACCGGACTTCTTTAACACTTAAGCTGTCAACAGGGGAGACCCACTGACAGCTCAAAGAACCGAGCCTGAAAGTATCGGTTTCAGGTATCGGTGCATTTGCACTAGTACCGATACTTGTGCAAATACTTGGTATCAGCACCAATAATATCAGTGCAACCCTAGTATCTACTGTACATTCAGAATACCTTGACACATCCTAGTGCGGGAACCACAAGCAAGCATATACCTGCTAGGATGCTACATGGAACACAGCAACTACTCTACAATGCGAACACCTCAACAAATCCTAATGCGGGAACCCCAGACGTGTACACCTGCTAGGATCCTATACCCATCACCACTGTGCATTCAGAATACCTGGGCGGCACAGTGGTGTAGTGGGTAGCACTCTCGCTTATCAGTAAAAAGGGTTTGATTCCCAACCACGACACTACCTGCCTGGAGTTTGCATGTTCTCCCTGTGTCTGCTTGGGTTTCCTCCTACCCGGTTTCCTCCCACACTCCAAAGACATGCTGGTAAGTTAATTGGCTTCTGTCTAAATTGGCCCTAGTATATGAATGTGAGTTAGGGACCTTAGATTGTAAGCTCCTTGAGGGTAGGGACTGATGTGAATGCACAATGTATATGTAAAGCGCTGCGTAAATTGACAGCTATATACAAGTACCATAAATAATAATAATACCTTGACACATCCTAGTGCGGGAACCCCAGAAGTGTATCTGCTAGGATCCTACACTCAACACAAAAACTACTACACAATCAGAATACCTTGACACATCCTAATGAGAATGCCCCAGAAGTGTGTACCTGCTAGGATTCTACATGAAACACAGTAACTACTACACAATGGGAACACCTTGACAAACCCTGGTAATATGAATGGATACCACATGGTGTCCTTTCATGAACCCCTGAACACAACACGGTTTAAATTTAATAGAATGCAGGTACTGAATGTATTATTTCATACTACGTATCAGTGCACAGATTGGATTTTAAATGCAAACAGCAGCTGCTACAACACATTCCTGAAACAATGAACGTTAACAAGGAATGCTTTTTTTAAACACAGTGTAAAATCATTTTTTTTTTTATATGTTAAGCAAATAAAGAATTTTGCTGCAAAAAAAAAAAATAAGAAAAAACATGTTGTAAAGCATTGCGCAAACTGATGGTGTTATAAAAAATCCTGTATAAAAAATTTAAAAAAAAGGAGAACACACAAAAGTCTGGTCATTGTTTTAAATGGTACAGAAAAGTTTCACGCAGCAGCACAACAAAGTAAAGCAATGTGGCTTGGGGGGGCTTCTCATAGCAATCAATGAGGTCCCATCATTCATATGACCCATGGAACCGGTTTGCTCCTCCAGTTGTCACAGATCAGCCACAATAGTCTCATGTGCCACATAGCAGTCAGGCCTGAAGAAAACACAAAGTTTTGCCCTTACCCTGAGACACAACTCTTCCCATTGCCTGTGCAGAGCTTCCACTTGCTTCTTGAGCACCACGCCATCCTCCGCTACGATATATTGTGATAATTCTGCCTTCATGTTATCCAGCTCTTTCAAACCGTCTCCCCACTCATCCAAGGCTTCCTCCAGCTCCTGCATTGAAAACACAAGGGGACAATCCACACAGCTCAGCTCTGGCTATTTGCAAACCTGTTTAATCTTGTGATTGGTCAGTGGGGGAGGGGGAGATAGGAAGGGGGCTGGGTGTTTCTACAAGCACAATCACTGTGGGACAATGGGCTGCCCTCCCCGGTTGCTTGTACTTTGCATCTGATCCACAACCAAGGCCAAATGCAACAGGCTGGCTGTTAACGCCTGGCACTGAAGGGGTTAATAAAGAAGTAACTACATAACAATAGAACGATACTTGGAGGAAACACAGGACTACAGGCTCAGGGTGTGAAAACAAAGATTAACATTTTAACTATTTTGTTTTGTTCCTGCTTTGTTTGCAAACTTAATTTAACTACAAACATTGCTAAAAGGAGAACACTAAAAACAAGCATATAAAAACTGGGAGCTGAATTAAAAAAAAAAAAAAACACAAGGCAATGTAACAACTTGTTAAATAAAAGCAAACATGGATTTGCAAATTAGTTATTAAACAGATTAGAAAGTCTTTTGCGGATTTCCGGTGCGACGTTGCATAGACATCTGTGAATGAGCCGCACAGAGTCTCCAAAGTCGCACTGACATGCCGCTTTAAAGTCGCACAATTTCAAAGCCGCATTCAATGTGAACGAGGGCAATCCCAGACAATCAACCAACTAATCAGTATTGATCCTGAACGGTCTCTTTAAAGCGGAGGTTTGCTGAAAAAAAAATATTAAAAGCCAGCAGCTACAAATACTGCAGCTGCTGACTTTTAATATATGGACACATACCTGTCCAGGGCGCCCGCGGTGTCGGCAGCCGAAGCCGATCCGTCCTTCGGCTTTCGGCTGCTGCCGCCGCCGCCATCCTCAGTAAGGGAATAAGGGAGTGAAGCCGTGCGGCTTCACTTCCTGGTTCCCTACTGCCCATGCGCGAGCCGCGCTGCGCGTCCTCACAGGTCCCTGCTGTGTTCTGTCTCTCCCAGAATACAGCGGGGGAGGACGGAGTAGGCGGCGGAAGTGGCGTAGGTCACTGCAATGACCGCAGTGATTTATGCCAGGAAGTGGGAGCAAATACCTGTATTAGACAGGTATCTGCTCCCTCCTCCCCCCTGAAAGGTGCCAAATGTGAAACCGGAGGAGAGGGGGAATCCAAAAAGTGGAAGTTCCATTTTTGGGTGGAACTCCACTTTAAAGCAGGTGGCCCTCCAGCTGTTGTGAAACTACAAGTCCCATGATGCATTGCAAGGTTGACAGTTACAAGCATGACTCCCACAGGCAGAGGCATGATGGGACTTGTAGTTTCGCAACAGCTGCAGGGCCGCCAGTTAGAGACCCCTGCTTTAAGGCCTGATTCACACCTATGCAGTAGGGTTGCTACATCATCCCTTTAATCCAGGACACATATGAATTACACAGGTTCTAAGGCTGATTGAATGCAGATAAGGAACCAAGTTTAATTACCACCTTAATCAGCCACAGAACCTGTGTAATTAATGTGTGTCCTGGATTAAATGGATGATGTGGCAACCCTACTATGCAGGTTGCGGTTAGATGCGATTTGCCGGTGCATTTTGTGCTTTTTTTTTTTCACATTTTTGGGAGGTGTCTGTCATGCAGGAGAAACCAGCAGAAACGCATAAAAAAAACGCAAGCACTGTGTTTTTGATTAGTTTCCACTGCATTTCCATTGAAGTCTATGGAACCAAAAACACAACCTGCTGCTGAAAAAAAAAAAAAAAAAAAAAAAAAAAAAGAGTCCCTGACCCTTTCCAAAAACCGCACCTGTTGGAAAACGCAGAGATATGAATATGACCCATAGGAAACCATGCTAAAATCGACTGTAGTGCCTTTCTGCTAAACTGAAAAAGAACTGAAAAAACGCATAGGTGTAAACCAGGCCAGGAGGCCATACATGGATCAGAATTTGTCCGGTTCAGCAGGGACTGTCTCTGTTTTGATCCATGTATAGGCAGGCTGGTTGTATACAAGTCAATCTACTGATCAACTGATTGATTTGTGTACAACAAACCTGTCAGGTTTTTCCGGAATGATCAGTGCCCCCGGCTATAGCCAGCAATACTAGACGAGGTAATCTGGATGGCCACACACCGGACAAGATAACAAGAGCCTTTATTGGTAAAAACTGGAACATGAAACGCACAAGACACTACAGCAGGAACATACAGGAATCATCTGACGTGTTTCACACTTATAACAAGTGCTTACTCATAGCCAGCAATACTGATCAGTGTGTTCTGAGGGTGGGGAAGGCTCCCTGCTGTCAGAACACAATAGCACAGCGGGATGGGGGAATTGGGTCATCCCCCCCCGTTTAACCTACTGGTATGGCCAGCCTTAGATCACTATAGGTAGGTTACATTTACGTGGCGCTCGTGTGGCCAGGAGCGACCACTAGCAAGAATCAGTAGAATTTTGCTGGCAGTTGTAAATGCTGTTGCACACACTGTGCAAACAGCTGCAGCTGTCAGCGGTACAAACCAATGGTAGGCGGTGCAGCTTTTTGCATGTAACCGCTCATCCAAAGAGTTACATCTGAGTACCAAACCTAGACGCAGGCAGCGTGCATCCAGGGTCTGCATTTCTGCTGAGGTTTGCCCACACACAAACTGCCCCCAGGAAATTGGCTGGTTTGTATGCGTTCAGAGTCCAGCAAACCATCTGCACACAAACTTTCAGATGAATGTAGCCTCAATTTGCCAGGCTACAGCTGCGTACACACTACTGTATACAAATTTCAGCCACCTCTCACTCAATATCCTTCGACTGAAAAAACGAAGGCGCCGAAAGGTAAGTTGTCAGCCACACAGCAGCTGCATCCAGTCAGATGTAGATGCTGTTCGGGTATTTTAATAGTAAGAATACATTAACCTCAGTGGGAGATTCCTCTGTCCGCAGTGTATAGCATGGATGGGGAAATCTGTGCAGGCTGAATGAAAATAATCTATGTGTGTGTACCCGGATTCACAAGGGGGATTATTTACGAAATACAAATCCACTTTACACTACAAGTGCAAAGTGCACTTGAAATTGCACTGAAAGTGCACTTGAAATTGCACTGAAAGTGCACTTGGAAGTGCAGCCGCTGTAAATTTGAGGGGTAAATCTGAAATGAGGGGAAGCTCTGCTGATTTTATTATCCAATCATGTGCAAGCTAAAATGCTGTTTTTTTATGTTCCTTGCATGTCCCCCCTCGGATCTACAGCGACTGCACTTCCAAGTGCACTTTCAGTGCAATTTCAAGTGCATTTTGCACTTGTAGTGCAAAGTGGATTTGTCTTTAGTAAATAACCCCCTAAGGATCCTTATTTTTGCAAAAGTGACATTTTCAGTCCAAAGAGATTTGAAAATGACAGGCGCATCAAATAATGATCCTTATTCTTGTGTTGTAAAGCTTTGTAAACGGAGTCTTTTGATGATGATAATGATGTCACCTCTTCTCTGAAGTAGTATGTGTAGTGGAGTAAAAGAACGAGATCAAAAGATTAATTGCTTTATTCCTGTGACTGACTAGAAGGCCTCTTGCACACTGAACATTTGGCCTTCTCTTTTATACACCTTTCCTCCTGGCAGCAGTGCTTTGGCAGAAAAGAAAAAACCTTCGACACTTGTAAACGCATGTAACGCATCAAGCACTTGCCCTTTAATTAATTTCATTGGCCAGAATAATAATTTATTCTGGCCATTGAAATTGATGCTCAAGCTTTTACATGCATTAAGCATTTTTTTTCTACCAAAACACTGCTGCTTCTGGATGTGCTTGCAGTGGGGTTTGTTATTATGCCTCTGAACACCTATGTATGCATGGACACATAAGAGGCAGCATTTAGAGGGGCATTTAGAGGCAGAAAAAAACCCTGCCAGACCCCCCTAACAGCTGCAATAAAAAACGTCCACTGAGGCCTAAAGGTGCCAACTGTTGTTCTCTGATAGGGATGAGCTCACTCGGCCATGTTCAGGTCCTTGTCCAAACCCACCTAAGTGAGCCCATCAGGAAGCTGTCACTTTACTGGGCCAATCACCAAAGTGGCATTCCACGCACTGCAACCACACATATACACACCCCTATATACGCGTGGCGCAGGAATGCCTGCCGCTTACAATTGACCCAGTGCAGGTGAAAGCCTTCTGGCAGGATACAGTGGAACCTTGGATTACGATCATAATCCGTTCCAGGAGAATGCTTGCAATCCAAAGCACTCGCATATCAAAGCGAGTTTCCCCATAGAAGTCAATGAAAACGAAGATAATTAGTTCCAAATTTACTTCTATTGCATGCAATAACGCATGTGGCCAGAGGTGGGGGGGGGCGCCGGAGAGCCTCGGAAATACTCGGGGACAGCTCATTTGAACTCGGAAACCCTTGGAAAGGCTCGGATACACTCAGGAACGGAGTATTTCTGAGTGGTTCCGAGTATTTCCGAACGGCTTAGTGTCACCGGCGCCCCCGCACCTCTGGCCAAATGCAGTACTGCACACCACATTAGCTTGAATTCTGTATGTTTTGCAAGGCAACACTCGCAAACCGAGTCAGGATTTTCAAGAAAAAAGTTGCTCGTCTTTCAAAACGCTCATTAACTGCGTTACTCGTTAACCAAGGTTCCACTGTCTTGGTCTCAATCAACATTTTTATTGGTTTATTCCTTAAGCTGCTAGTATTAGTAAAATAGATAGTATAGTATATCATATTTGCTTTTTTTAAACTCTTTTTTTAAATTTCTTCACTTACTTCCTGGTTTTCAGGCCTAGGCAAATGATGTCATACATCCCAGGAGTCTTCAGGAGGGGAGGAGTTTTCTCAGCACACCTTCCTGCATGCATGCCCCTAAGCTAGCGGTCAGCTCATGCATCTGGGATGGGGGGCCTCTTTCTACAACTTGCAGTCTGGAAAGTACGGACAGTTTCCAGGCTGCAAGTTGTAGGAAGATCCTAGATGCATGACCTGACCGCTCACAGATTACATACAAAAAGTGCCATTTATTCTTCCCATGTGAGTTACTAACTTAGAAGTATTTCTTAGTTCTAATAATGCCGGCCATACACGGTTCGAATTTCGAAAGAATTTTCTTTCGAAAATCATATCTAAGAATTTTCGTACGAATTTCGCACCATTAGGCCTCATGCACACGAGACCCTGTTAAACTCGTGTTCAGAGGCAGTTGGACACATTTTTCAACTGCCCAAGAACCCATTCAATGTTATCCTATGTGTCCATGTACACAGTCTAGTTTTTAGGCAGTTGCGTTTAACCTTGTTTTTCCAGAAGCAAAAAAATGGGTTCAGACGCAAACGTTTTCCACGTTTCAGACGCCAAACGCGGCTAAACGCTGATACCGCGTTTAGCCGCGCTTGCCTTTATAAGTGTTTTTTACAACCCGACATTGGGGCCCCATATCTTGGGGCCACTTGGTGCTAGGAACCCTAGGAATTTGATGTGCACACACAGTGGAGCTAGCACTACAACATATCCAAATTGCTAGGAATCCCAAATTTGGTGTGCTAACACATTTGGACTGACAATAAACATATCCAAATGTGGGGTTCCTAGCACCAAGTGGCCCGAGATATGGGGCCCCAAACTCAGGTCACAAAATGTCATTCTCTGCTGCAGAAGTGCTTGACATTTTGCGACCCGACTTTTGGGCCCCGTATCTCGGGGCCACTTAGTGCTAGGAATTTGGATATGTTGTAGTGCTAGTTCCACTGTGTTAACCCAAATTTGGGGTTCCTAGCACCAAGTGGCCCCAAGATACGGGGCCCCAAAGTTGGGTCGCAAAATGTCATTTTTTGCTCTGCAGACGCTTCTAGACGCAAATGCGGCTAAACACGGCTAAACGCGGCATGCAAATGCGTCAAAACAGCGTTTCTAAATGCTGGTTTCAGCTTTTAAAAACATGTGTTCAGCAGAGTTTGCACCGGCATCTCATGTGCATGAGGCCTTAGTGGGCTGCAGCAACGGCCGATTTTCGTGCGGCTATCAAATTTGAGGAATCGGACATGTTGGAAATTTTTAGAAAAACGAACGATTTTCTAATCAATGATGGGAGAATCGTGCGAGAAATGTAATAAGAAAAGAAAATTTACGGAGAGAAAAGAAGATTCCCGGCCACGAAAATTCTTTTCTGTAGCAACATGAGGTGAAATTGAAGGCTTGGTCGGCCGAATTTCGAAAATCAATGGTGGCATCATCGGATCACAAAATCCGATCATCATAAAATCCGATCATCATAAAAAAAAGGAACTTTCTGATTTTGAAAAGAAAATTTGTTCGAAATTCGATCATGTATGGCCTGCTTTATGCTGTGATTCTTTGGTGCCCCCCCGGTGTGTTCTCTTGGTCCTGCAGGTGTATCAATCCACCCAATACTCCTTCCCTGTTGTGAGACTGTGCATAGGAAGCCCTTGCTATATAGTAAGCCTGATTTTAACTGTTACAATGTGAGTCACCATTTGTTCATTTTTTCACCACAATAAATCTGTTAAAATACTATACTCAGATTGTGTACTGCTGTTCTTATCGGTTTGCCAAAGAAATTTTCCAACATGCCGGAAAATGTTTGCAACCATTCCTGAACCTGAGATCATCTGCACAGCGTCCTACAAACTAGGAGAAATTCAATAAAGCTGCTGGGCCAGTTCCAGTGGCCGCCGGTGGAATTTTGTTTTGGGGGGGCGGCAAACAGTATGCCACCGACACACACCCCCCCCTGGTCCCCCTGTTGTAACACTTGGGTGGGCTCATGGCGCAATGCTCTGCTCCACGAGCCACCCCATTTTTATAGCCTATGGCTCTAATCAGGTGCTTAAGAAAAAAACACCTCCGCCGCTGTGATTTAGGCACCCGGTGTCCTGAAAGGGGCCGGATGCTTGAATAGGGGGTGGCCGCGGCAGCCATGGATAGATTATGCTATGCATGAATCTATCCATTATTCATACAGGGGGTGGCAAGGATAGAGGGGGCGGCACCCAGGCGAAAAATCTGTTTGCAACAGGGAATGCGATTGCTTGAATTGAATTTGTCACATGACATGCGATAAAATCAGACACTTTTTGATTACAGCTTTTAGTTAAAAAACTTGTTTAAACCCGAGATAAAAAAATTGTTTAAAGCTGAGATACTTTGGAGATGACCTCACATTTGTTTAAAATCGTTCAGAAAATAAAAAGGAAGACGTTTTTGCAACTGCTGAAATGTTTTGGGGGGCTGTCATCTAAGTCCTGGCTTTACTAATTAGATTATATTTTAAGAAATAAACGAGTCTGCCATTAGACACTACAGAGCCTTTTCCTTTGTGCTTCCCCCAGCACATTCAAGGCACATTGATAACATACCTTAACGGTTTGTCTAAATCTTTGCAGGTCCTCGTGAAGTGTCGGAAGTGGTTCATCTACTCTCACTTTCAGGCCATGAAGAGATTTCCTTCTGTCCTCCACATTCTGTTCAAAATTTTCTCTCTTCTAAGAAGAACAATGAAAGGTTATGTCAGAGTAAAAAGCCTGGTACACATGATCTTATCGGACAAATGATTGTCTGTTTTTTGGGTTTTTTTTGCATGCTAATCTCCATATCAAAAACGAATAGGTTACTAAAGTTACAAAAATTTTTGTACGACAGAATACAAAATTTAGAAGTGATGTAATGTATTGTATTTTCGGATTAAAACTGTACTGATTGATCTAGAGAAAAAAATAAATAAAAATAAATCGGATAATTATGCACGACCTGTCCTGATCAGCTCTGGAAAGCTGTGTACCAATGATCAGATTATCATACGATTGTGCCAAAAGTGGTATATTTCGTATGATTGTATGGGCCTTAACTGGTTGCCGCCCGCCCACCGTCAAATGACGGCGGGGTGGTGCGGCTCTCGTTTCTGGGACGCCATCATACGACGGCGTCCTAAAACGGCCGCGGAGGCATGCAGCGCGGCGATCGCGCCGTGTTGCTAGGACACGGCGCGACCCCGATCTCTTTAACCATGTGATCGGCTGTGTCTAATCACAGCCGGTCACATGTAAACAAGGAAGTGCCGATAGTTGGCGCTCCTCGCCTCACACTGACAGAGTGTGTGGCGAGGAGAGCCGATCAGCGGCATCTCCACGCAGGGGGACATGTGGGAATGTAATCAGGGCACTGATCATTAGTGCCCTGATTACAGTACAGTAAAACAGTGTCACCATACAGTGCCCACCAATGCCAGCAATCAGTGCCCACAAGTGCCACCAATCAGTGCCCATTAGCGATGCCAGTCAGTGCTGGCAATCAGTGCCGCCTATCAGTGCTGCCCATCACTGCTGTCGATCAATGCCCATCAGTGTCGCCCATCAATGCCCATCAGTATCGCCTATCCGTGCTGCCTATCAGTGCCCACCAGTGCCGCCAATCAGTGCTCAGTGCCACCTATCAGTGCCCATAAGTGCGGCATATTAGTGCCTCCTCATCAGTGCCACCTCCTCAATGCCCACCAGTTCAGCCTATCAGTGCCCATCAGTGCTGCCTCATCAGCGCACATCAGTGAAGGCGAAAAATGACTTAGTTACAAAATTTACTGACAGAAAAAAAGTAAAAAACATTTTTTTTTCAAAATTTTTGGTCTTTTTTTTTTGTAAAAAATAAAAAAACCCAACAGTGATTAAATACCACCAAAAGAAAGCTCTATTTGTGTGAAGAAAATGATAAAAAAATTGTTTGGGTACAGTGTAGCACGACCGTGCAATTGTCATTCAAAGTGCGACAGCGCTGAAAGCTGAAAAATGGCCTGGGCAGGAAGGGGGTGTAATTGCCCGGTAGGCAAGTGGTTAAGGAAGCTTTTAAGGCCTCATTTACACAGGTGCTGTAGCCCATACAGCATGAACTGGCTGTTTATGTGTCTGAAGCAGCACCCCCCAATCCCCGCCGTGACAGCAGGCATCCCCTTTATCCCCACATCTGCTGTCACAATTTAAAAACTGCCTGCACAGCCACGCCTTTTATTTACAGGAATCTGTAAATGAATGAACTACAAAGGGCACAAAGCTTGTAGTTCTCAATGAAATGTGAGAGTACTGGTGAGCTCTCTCATAGTTCATTGACACTTTCTACAGCTTTCAAACAAAAGGCCCATACAGGTAGAAAGCTGTAGGCAGTGTCTGCAGGAGCCTGACATTGCACCCGTGATCTGCCGATCGCGGATGCAATGCTCTGCAGGCTCCTGAGAGAGAAAAACAATAAATGCAAATTTTTTTTATCTGCAATGTGGATTTTTTTTTTTTTTTTTTAAGGATCAACTTAAAGAGGAGAGCCAGTCAAAAAAAAAAAAAAAAAAATTAAAAGTCAGCAGCTACAAATACTGCAGCTGCTGACTTTTAATTGGACACAATTACCTGTCCCAGGGTCCAACGATGCGGGGGATCGAAGCCCGGCTCGTCTCCCCCTCCGTTCAGTGGCGCCGGCATTGCAACTGTGGGCGCCGGGCTGTGGCTTCACAGCCTGGCACCCACTGCGCATGCGCGAGTGGCGCCGTGCGCCATGATTGGCCGCTCAGTCACCTGGGACCTGTAATGGGTCCCAGATGATTGACAGGAGGGAGGGAGCAGAGCTGAGCCCTTCCTGTGCCGAGGGGGAAGTGATGTCACCAGCTCAGGCACTGGAAGAGGCAGACTACGAGGGACCCCCTAGCAACAGGCATTTAGAGGTAAGTAAAAAAAAAAAAAAAAATCCTAATGTTTTTTTTTATTTTTTTTAGGCACAATCATGACTTTTTTTTTTTTTTATTGTGGAACACCACTTTAAAGCATTTAACCCACAACTAATAAAGCTTTACTATACAAATCCAACTTCAAAAGGTTCATGTGGTGCAAAAAAAAAAGAAAACGTAAATGTCTGTTGTAAATAAAGGATATCTTGACTTGCCCATGTAGGTCTGGTTAATGAGATACGAATTGCCACTTACCAGAGCCATGTCATTGAAGTGGATGAGAACTGCCTGTAACTGCAGTGTTGTTTTCTGCCATAAGTCTTGAAGCCGATTCAGATCACATTGCAGAGCTTCCTTGGACTCTGGTTCAGCTACAGCTAGTAAATCTTTACCATTCTCTACCATTGTGTTGTAAACAGACTGCAGCCTGTTAAGATGACGCTCCTTTTCCTGTAAATAATTCAGTGGTTCAGTGTAGATAGCACTTAAAAGGTAAAGTTTTGTGTAATTATCGTGAGAATATATTTTGATAATTTTACCTATGCAACATTAACTTAGCACTTACTTTCTCATTACTTTCTCAAATCCCAAAATGAAAAATGTAATAAAAACGTAATATACAGAAGCATCTGATTTCTTTTAAATGGTCATTTATGCCTAGGGCACCTGTAAACCAGTACTTTTACTTATTTCATCCCTCACTTCCTTGTCAGCCAGCGCTTCCAATCTCCCCCGACACCAACCTGGGGTGGTCCCACAGCATTGTCAGGTACAATGCAGGGAGAGTGGAGTGTTAGGGAGATGGCTGCAAGACCAGATCTTACAGCAAGAGTGCTCAACCTTTTGAAGAGTGAGGGCCACTTAAGTGATTTGGTTAAGTTTAATATTTTTCCTCTTCCAGCTTCTGCTGGCATCGCTGTCCATGCTGCTAAAAAGGTCCCAAGCAAAGTGCACTCGGTATCACTTCACCTGGGACAGGAGCCAGCACTACAGTGGAAGCATCGGCCTATGGGGCTTCTGCTCCCTCCGTGGCTGCCTGCGCCATGCATTCTGATGCTCTGGGATGATGGGTTGGCAACCCGTTGATAGCGATCTGGGCTTGCTGACCCACCATCCCAGAGCATGGGCATGCACGTCCCTGGTTTGAGGTCAAGGGCCACATGTGGCCCACAGGTTGAGCATCCCTGTCTTACGGCATGAAGGAAGACTGCAGGATCAGTGGATTAAGTATGTAAAAGTCCTTGTTACAGGAACCCTAGGCATAAACCAGAATTTGGCTTTTGCAACTCCGCTCCAAAAGGCATTTAATAAATGCATAATATACACAACAGTAATTTTTTTTAGTGTATATAACACACACATATATATATATATATATATACACATACACACACTATATTATCAAAAGTATTTGGCCGCCTGCCTTTACACGCACATGAACTTTAATAGCATGCCAGTCTTAGTCCGTAGGGTTCAATATTGAGTTGGCCCACCCTTTGAAGCTATAACAGCATCAACTCTTCTGGGAAGGCTGTCCACAAGTTTTAGGAGTGTGTCTATAGGAATGTTTGACCATTCTTCCAGAAGTGCATTTGTGAGGTCATAAAGGAAAGAGAAAGGCGCCTCTAAGTGCAGTGGTTAACAGATTTATTACAGGCACAATGGGATTAAAAACACTTACAAGGTCTGACAAAGGAGCTGTGCGTGCCCCGAAACGCGTTACCGCCCACCACCTTCACCTGGTGTCACATCAGCTGCGTGCGTTCCAGCTTGGTTCCATAGCCCAGGCTGCCTCATCGCATCTTCACCTCCTCTCCAATCCACGTCACCAGGGACTCTGACAGCTTCAGGATGTCTCTCTCTCTCCCCCAGATGAGGATTACAGCCATCCACATGAGGACAAATCATTATATGCCTATGACCTCTTACTATCTTGTAATTTTTTTTAATCCCATTGTGCCTGTAATAAATCTGTTAACCACTGCACTTAGAGGCTCTTTCTCTTTCATTTAAGACCCTCCAAAGCTGCTTCTTCTCTACAAAGTGCTGCCTTCAGTGCCATCTCTTCCCTGCTACTAAGGACCGGATACCCAGCCTCACCAGAGCCCCCTCATCTCTCCCTCCTTTCTGCATTTGTGAGGTCAGGCACTGATGTGGACGAGAAGGCCTGGCTCACAGTCACCGCTCTTATTCATCCCAAAGGTGTCCCATCGGGTTGAGGTCAGGACTTTGTGCAGGCCAGTCAAGTTCCTCCACCCCAAACTCGCTCATCCATGTCTTTATGGACCTTGTTTTGTGCACTAGTCCAAATCATTTGGTGGAGGGGGGATTATGGTGTGGTTGTTTTTCAGGGGTTGGGCTTGCTCCCGTGAAGGGAATTCTTTGTGGGAACAGTTCCAACATGACTGTACACCAGTACACAAAGCAAGGTCCATAAAGACATAGATGAGCGAGTTCGGGGTGGAGGAACTTAACTGGCCTGCACAGAGTCCTGACCTCAACCCGATAGAACAGCTTTTGGATTAATTAGAGCAGAGACTGCGAACCAGGCCTTTTCGTTCACATCAGTGCCTGACCTCACAAATGCACTTCTGAAAGAATGGTTAAACTTTCCCATAGACACACTCCTAAACCTTGTGGACAGCCTTCCCGGAAGAGTTGAAGCTGTTATAGCTGCAAAGGGTGGGCCAACTCAATATTGAACCCTATGGAGTAAGACTGGGATGCCATTAAAGTTCATGTGTGTGTAAAGGCAGGCGTCCCAATACTTTTGGTAATATAGTGTTTGTATATATATAAATAACAGTACGTACACATAATATATTACAATAGTAACATGCCACCTCTTTTATTTACCATTTACATTGTACTGAGTGCCTGGAGTATCGCTATATTCCCAGCACACTGACAAGAGAGGTTCGGCTGCTGTGTGATTGTCCGCCATCCCCTCTTCTCTGCTGTCCAGTTGTAGAATACTTTTGTATATTGTGAACGGGTTCACATAATACAAAGCTTTCTGTGATTGGGCAAGAGAAGAGGAGGGGCAGGCACAGCAGCTGCACATGACTCTGCAGCTTCTATATCTAGGACCCAAAGGTTCATTGTCCAATTGCCAGAAGTATAGCTTCTAGCGCACAGTAAAAATGTAAATAAAAGAGATAAAGTCTGCAAAGTGGCATACACCTCATTGGACATTATCCCCTTTACCTTATAAACCAGCAAATTTTTAAAACCGGTAGTTCCTGGAGTTCTTCTTTAAATGTTAACTTGCAGTGTTTTTCCTTTCCATAAATCATTTACTTGCAATATTGTCTTTGAACTTGCTAGAGAATTTGACTCATTCAGGAACAGTCTGTACTGTAGCAGAGCCCCCTCCCTCCTTGCATAACATAGCCTTCTCCTCTACTTGAAGAGTGTAGTTCAGGGATCTACAAACTACGGCCCTCCAGCCATTACGGAACTACACGTCCCAAGAGGCACTGCAAAACCCAGACATGACTAGGCATGATGGGAATTGTAGTTCCTGAACAACTGGAGAGCCATAGTTTGGAGACCCCTGGCTCTAGTTCATGGGTGCACAACCTGTGGCCCTCCAGCTGTTGCAGAACCACAAGTCCCATATGGTATTGCAGTTACAAGCATGACTCCCAAAGGCATAGGCATGATGGGACTTGTAGTTCCGCCACAGCTGGAGGGCCACAGGTTGAGCACCCATGGTACTAGTTACTCTTTGTGCTGGCACAGCTCCTCTACCCCTCCCCTCACCTCCCTATAACCGTTTTTTGTGGCTTCTGGTGGAGGAGAGAAGGCGAGTACTATACATAGTGTCACTTAAGTGTCAGCTCTGATTCCGCTGACACATCCAAGAATATGGTGCCCAGCAAAAATCTTGGGGCTTCTAGATGTCTATACAAGGGAGGCTTTTACAGAACATAAAAACACACACAAAATACATCAGATTCACATATTTTATTGAGAAGATTGTGGGTTAAAAGAATGGTTTGGCGTCCTTGTTATTTAATAGGTGTGCGTTTTCTTAAAGGCTTGCACCACATGATGCCACGATGATTTAGCGGTGTCATATTAAAGGGAGGGTGTATACGTATGCAATTAAATATTTTGCGTTTTTGATTGTGACCACTTTAAAACCCTTTGCAGAAATAAGTTTATAATTAACATAAAAGAATCTATAAAAAAAAAACTAAATAAATTCACCCTGGCCTAATAGTCTATGGCAATAAAACATGAAATCCTTCAACGGGGTTAATAATTTTTATAGGCAATGCATATCTAAATAATCCTTAAAAATGAATTTGCTTTAACAAAGTATTTCTTTTATCACTAAAATGAAAAAGTACCATGGAACCAACCTGGCACCAGAGATCATAAATAATATTTTTGTATAAATATTACTATACAATAGCATCCCCAGAACAGACTCACCTTAAAATCGTAAAGGAGTTTTTCAGCATTGATTAGGCTGTAACATTTCTGTGGACTGACACTGGAAAGAGCAGCCTGCACCCCACTCAAGTTATTTTCAAGTCTTTGTTTAGAGACTCTGAACTGCCTCCACTGCTTCAGTAGAATGGTGTTCTCTCGGTTCCTCTGCTGCACCAGGCTTATCACACTCTGCCACTTCTTCTTTAAGGATGTCAGCTTTAAAATTACCTCACCTCTGAAAAAATAAGATACAGTTATTAGAGATCATGGCTCTGGAAATCCAAATTTAGATAATGAAGATATTATAGATAGCATCTGCCACCAAACAGAAAACTTCATAGTTTTGTTACATGGATAGTGCATGGATAGAGCAATTTAAAAAATAGGATTTCTGTACCCAGCATACAATCCTTTTCTTCAAGTCCACTGAGGGTCACAGGAAGTTTTAAACCATTGTGTTATACTGGCACCTACAGGAGCATTGGACACTGTAAAAAAACAAAAATAAAAAAAACCTGTATACCATCCCAGGGCATAACCCCTCCTGCCACCAGCATGAATCAGTTTTGCAGCTACGCAGTACTCAAAAGCAGGAGGGGTGGAATCTGTGTTTTTCAATTAACTTCAAGAAAAATATTTTACAGAAAGTACAAAAAAATTGTATTTTTTTCTCATCCATTGAGGGATACAGGAAGTCTTAAACTTTTGGGATGTTCAAAAGCAGTCCATGTAGGAGATAGACAACAGGAAAGAATTGCTAACAGGTTCAATAAATCAAGAACTGGGGAAGAGCCGCCTAAAGGACCTTATGCCTGAAGAAACATCCGCCCGGTAGATTGTACAAAGCGAACACCAGGTGGTGCCCTTGCATATATGGGAAACAGAGACTTGATACAAAAAAAGCCATGAGGCGCATACAGTCCTAGAGGGGTGAGCCTTAATTGGAACGGAGCAAACCAAACCCTTGAGACCATAAGCCGGAAAAACGGTCTGTTTGAACAACTAGATGTTGGAACAAGAAGCTCTTGTGCACTTTTGAGGCTTATAAAAGTTACAAAAATAAAAACAGTTTTTAGAAAGAAAAAAAAAACAGTGGTTGAGACACTCGCATAGCCTGAACCACATCCAGACATTATAAGAAATTTTTTTATTGATCAACTAGAGCTGGACGAAAGGGATGGGAGAGTAAAGTCCTAGTTAGGTAAAAGGCAAAGACTACCTTAGGCAAAAGAAAGTCCTGGGCTGCAACACCACCTTGTCCCTATATAAGACCAAAAAGAGTTCTTTACAAGATAAGGTGGCCAGTTCAGACACTAACCTAGTAATAGCTACAAGGAAAGCAACCTTATGTATGAAAATAGAGAGGGGAATGACTCTAATGGGCATCTGATCTTCCAAAACAAAGGGAAGAAAGAACTTCCCAAATGAAGAGCCAGATGCTTGAACCACCAAGCCAAAGATAGCCTGGTCCTTTAAGTCAACCAAGTCAGTCTGTCAAGAGACTGGACAGGTTCATCGTGCAATAACAAAACATTGTTTTGCAGATGTCTGACATGAAATGACACAAAGAAAACCACTTCAAAATAGGCTAACATTAGCCCCAAGGCAATGGCAGGTCTGGTTGATTTTAACTAAAATTTGGGCCAAATATAAACAGTCAAGTCTTTGAGGTCAAAGACCGGGTGAATGCCCTCTGGTTTTGAAAAACTGAACAGGTTGGAGTAAAACCCCTGAAACCATTCTGCAGCAAGGACAGGGACAATGATACTCTGGTCTAGAAGCCCCAAGAAAGCCAAATGGAGATCTGCCAGCCTGTGAGGACACAAAGGTTTGATGGAAGAAAACAAGGAGGGGACAGGGACTGAAAGTTTGCAGCCCTGGGGCACCCCATCTTGAACCCAGCAATCCAGAATTAAAATTGTCCAAGTGCCTTTAAAGGTCAAGGTGGAGAAATGGATGCTTTAGGCTTCTTCTGCTGAATGCTCTTGCCACCAGTAAAATCCTTGATGAGGACATCTAGGAGGAGCCTTTCCTAGAAGACAAATGTTGATCAAATGTTTTTTACAGTCCAGCACTTTGACCTTTACATATGAACTGACAGTAAGCGAACATCTGAAATTTAGTTCAACAGCTATCTGCTCCATACATTTAACTAGCACAGTGTGAACAGCAGTGGTGGTGGTGAAATCTCTGTTAAGGAATTTCATCCAGTCAGACATCGTTTGACAAAGCAAAGTCATGGCCAGAATAGGGTGCAAGGTGGGACCTGCCAGGGAAAGCAGAGTTTTGGAAAGGATTTCCAAACACTTAGTGACTGGAAGAAAAAAGTGGCTGCAGAAGATCGCAAGAGTTTATTAAAGACAGTCCATCAGGACAGACACATATACAGCATTTACAGGACAGGAACAGCGCTCCAAGTGGTTAGTCGAAGCTTCCTTTAGTCTATGGTTATGAGCCAGCCCTGCAACTTTTCATGTGGAATTAAAGGCTAGATTGAGGTGGACGGACCTGGGAGCATTGCAGCTATTTTACCCACTTATTGACTCGGTTCCTAAAAGAAGAAGCATCCACCACCAGTACGTTAGCCACCTTGTTAAGGCAAGACGTGGCCAGGTTCAAATTCAGAACAAATGGATACAAAGTAAACAAGCGCTTGCGGGGAGCAAACAACCTCTCAGGTTGCTTCCAATCTTCATATACAAAGCTGCTGAAAAAGCAGAAGCAAATGTAAGTCTTTTGAAGACTAAGGGGCCCTATATATCCCCAGGCTGGAAATGGCAATGATGAAACTGAGAAGCTGATCGTCAAGCCTCAGGGTGGTAAGCACCCCATTAATAGGAGCTGAGACGTCCCTTGATTTGGGAGCAATAGCAGAAGACTGACTCCTCAGGTGTAAGCTCATCCGACAAGGATTTGAGTGCCTAAAAATCAGTGGACAATCGCTCAGAAGCCACTAAGAAGCCACTAAGTGAGTAAATCGCATACAGAATCTCCTGGAGAGGGCCTGGGAGCATGCATGTGGCCTCTACGATCAGAGTTGGCAATTACCTGGGTAATGTGGGCCATAAAGTCTCTCATGGCGGTACTAAAAACCTCAGCCAGGAGGGCAAAGGACCCAGCAACACTCAAGGAGGCCAAAAATGACTCTGATAACTCCAGGCTGCAGACGTCAGTACCATCAGTGGATGTTAGCAGTTCCCGACCTATTAGCAGAAAGGGAGCTAAGGCACCCAAAACAGCAGGACTGGGAAATTTGACTTATTTTTAAACAGGTAAATAGCTGTCTTATATTTCAACGTAGTTCCCTGCAGATTTTCATAGCTTCCATGTTCCTAAAGGAAACAGTGGAATAGGTTGGGACTGATGATGCAAATCTTGATTTTAGCTCAGTCAAAATTCAAGCTTGCCCCCTGCATCCCATAGCACAATAATAATAATAATAATAATAATAATTCTGTAACTGAACGCTAATGCCCTGTACACACTTTCGGATTTTCCGACGGGAAATGTTTGATAGGAGCTTGTTGTCGGAAATTCGGACCGTGGCATTTTCCGTCGGAAATTTCCGACAAACAAAATTTTAGATCTGGATCTCAAATTTTCCGGCAACAAAACCTGTTCTTGTAAATTATGATCGTGTGTACACAATTCCGACGCACAAAATTCCACACATGCTCGGAATCAAGCAGAAGAGCCACACTGGCTATCGAACTTCATTTTTCTCGGCTCGTCGTACGTGTTGTACGTCACCACGTTCTTGATGTTCAGAATTTCCGACATCATTTGTGTGACCGTGTGTATGCAAGACAAGTTTGAGCCAACATCCGCCGGAAAAAAAACATGGATTTTGTTGTCGGAATGTGCGATCGTGTGTATGCGGCATTAGTGTTTCCAGAAATTTACAAAATGGTATTCCTGTTTCTTCACTTAATATTTGTCCTCCATAGTCCTCTATAGACTGCAGAAGATAAAGTTTCAAACAAATGGCATCGCCTCATTGCCTCCACTCTCTTCTATTCTTATTTCAGCTCCTTTCTGGACTTTTTATTTAGCTCTCACTATGCTATTCATACCCCCTCCAAGCTCCTCCATGCTCCAACTTAGGTCTGACCAACTTCTAATCTTGCCAGCCTGCAATCCTGTAGCCCCAACTGCCAAGATTCAGTGATGCTACCAAGCAGCCAAGACTAGTATCAAAGCACTTCTCTGGACCAGCTGGTAAGGTAAATTGAGGACACTGTATGACAGCATCACTCTTAACAGTAGTATTGGAAGAGTATGGATTAATTGTAGTCACTGCTCTTTAACAAATAAATCCACTGACCGGTTTTCTTCTTCCTCCGATTCCAGGACACTCAAAGCTTTGGTCACAAAGGCATGCAAAATGTGTTCATTTATGGCGACTTCAGCTTGCAGCTTCTGCAAAACAAAATAAAGAGTTGATAGCACACCTCAAAACAATAATAATCTTAACATAAACTTTTATAATCTATGTTTGCAAAGAACTGAAAACAGCCGTTTTTAGAGATTTTGACACAATAAACATAAAAGTGTGCTTGGATGCGCATATCTTCAGATAACGTTTAAACAGGACAGACAGGCTTCTATACATTACTATAAATATGTCCCCCAACACCATACAATAATGTAAAAATCCCATCCACTTCTCAGCTGCAGCTCAATAGTGCAAACCCACTCAGCTAAAACAAAATATAAATGAAAGAAGCCACACTATTAATTAAAGTGGAATTTTATTAAGAAAATAAAGTCCTGCTAGATCACTTCAGACTGGTACCTTTTGCAGGTATAGTAAAACATTAAAAATAAGTGCCTATACTGTTTAAAATCCAGTATTACACGGTCTCATTCTGCTCTGCACATGCTCAGTTGCTCTCCATTTTTAGGCACTGCCAAGTTTGTAGATCTGCTGACAGCCTTAAAGCAGAATAAAGCCTCCTTATCCTTTAGAGCCGGTTCACACGGGGGCGACTTGTCAGGCGACCTAGCCGCCTGACAAGTCGCCTCCCGTTCTGTACAATGGAACCGTTCTAATCGGAGCAACGCAAGTCGCTCCGACTTAGAAGAAAGGTTCCTGTACTACTTTGGGGGCGACTTGCATAGACTTCTATACAGAAGTCGTCTTGCAAGTCGCTGCGGCAGTCGTGTGCAGGTCGCCTTGGTGAGGCGACCTGCAAGTCGTGCCCCTTCTAATGTGAACCGGCGCTAACACCCAAGGAAGCTGCTTCTGTTTGATCTGCAACTGCCATGGTGCTGCACATGTGATCATTTATGACACTAACCATTTGATGGTTTGACAGTTTGGTTGAGAGCACAAGTAAATGTGACAGTTAGCAATCCCAGCATTCCAGGAATGTAACAGTTTTTTTTAAACTGATAAATTGATCGGTTTAGTTCCACTTCATGAGTAAGGCTGGGTTCTCACTATCGCCGCATGCGGCTCACAGCAGGGGTCCAATGCGTCCTCGTTCACTATTTCAGGTCTGATTTCGGACCTGAAGTGGACCAAAAGACGCACAGGACCCCTGTGCAAATTCGCACTGGAGCCACAGCGGAGATGTGTGAACCGGCTACATAGAGAGCCGGTCAAAATCTCCTGCTATAGCGAATTGGATGCTGTGCACCCACATCCAATTCGCAATAGTGTGGACCCAGCCTTATGCCCCGTACACACGGTCGGATTTTCCGACGGAAAATGTGCGATCGGAGCGTGTTGTCGGAAATTCCGACCGCGTGTGGGCTCCATCGGATTTTTTCCATCGGATTTTCCGACACACAAAGTTTGAGAGCAGGCTATAAAATTTTCCGACAACAAAATCCGTTGTCGGAATTTCCGATCGTGTGTACACAAATCCGACACACAAAGTGCCACGCATGCTCAGAATAAATAAAGAGATGAAAGCTATTGGCTACTGCCCCGTTTATAGTCCCGACGTACGTGTTTTACATCACCGCGTTCAGAATGGTCGGATTTTCCGACAACTTTGTGTGACCGTGTGTATGCAAGACAAGTTTGAGCCAACATCCGTCGGAAAATATCCTAGGATTTTGTTGACGGAATGTCCGATCAATGTCCGACCGTGTGTACGGGGCATTACTGCTGTTCAGGGGTTCTGTGGTTCAGCCAAATGGTAGCCTCCAGCAAGAAGAAACAGGAACAATGCTGGAAGCAATTTACAGCACACACTCATTTTGGTAGCATAATCATTAATGTAGAATGTATGTTCCTTGACAAAGAACATTATTTTTTATCACGTTATGGGTAAATCCATACAACAGTAATGTGTCTTCCAAATGGTGATTTGAAAAAAAGATTACATTTTACATTCACTTTGAGATTAACGCTTGGTGCTCTAATATTCTGTTTAGGAATAGATCTCAGCTAGGACAATTTTGGAGGCTACGATTGCTGACCTCAGCTTTTGAAAATGTTTTTTACCTAGCTATCACACATTCACTGACCCAGAGGTATGTGCAGATCGGGAATTCATTTGATGAAAACTTATCCAAAAGCACTAAAACAGTCAGGCAACTAGCATTTACAGGATAAGGCCAGTAATAGCAGCTTACGTATTTGTTCCAGCTGTGGCTACTTTAAAGACCCCTATTTGGTCTTGTTTCTAGATCCATTTTTACTAACACCGGGAACTGGCATTACTCAAGTAGTAATACCAATGGCTGGTAACATACTTCTTACTACTGACAATAGAGTGTTCACATGTTGGGGAAATGGCTATAACACTCTGCAGGGATGGACAAACTTTTCCCCATCACAAATACCCCCTTATCATTGTACTGAGGGGTTCTGTAATGGCGCTACCTAAAACCAATGTATTTAGATCTAATACACATCAACACAAAGCAGGACCTTCAGTACACTAAGTATTGTTAGCTAAGAGGGTATAAAGTGAATGCGGTGGGCAGGGGCTATATCCAATTTTTGAATACAGATATGGTCAGCAGATCATACCTCATACATTGCCTGTTGCTTCTTCAGCACTTCATACGTTCCTGCAGTTCCCATGGTGAGGTTATTCTCCATCTTCTCCACACACTGCATCCAGGTCTCGTAATTTTGAATAAAATTATTTCTGTCCAGTTCATTCACCCGATGCTCCCTGGAGGGAATATATGGTTACGGTCAGTGCACTTTCCGAAGTTGAAATTTAGGCCTTATTCACACATCCATAAAAAAAGAAAACGCATTTAAAGTGTTTATTTTTTTTTTTTTTTTTACAGATGTGAACCCAGACTTTTAAAGGAGACATTCACACTGGTGAATAAACATGCACTGTGCATTCAGATCCGTAACACAAAATTCAAAAATCTGTGTCTGAGGACATGCATATGCACATACCATGCATTCTGGTATTAAAAAAATAAAAATCTCTCTCTCTCACACACATATTATATATATATTTGCATTTAACACATATCTAAAAGCAAGAACACTATATTGTCAAAAGTATTGGGACGCCTGCCTTCACACGCATGAACTTTAATGGCATCCCAGTCTTAATCCGTAGGGTGCAATATTGAGTTGGCCCAGCCTTTGCAGCTATAACAGCTTCAACTCTTCTGGGAAGGCTGCCCACAAGGTTTAGGAGTGTGTCTATGGGAATGTTTGACCATTCTTCCAGTAGCGCATTTGTGAGGTCAGGCACTGATGTGGACGAGAAGGCCTGGCTCGCAGTCTCTGCTCTAATTCATCCAAAAGCTGTTCTATGGGGTTGAGGTCAGGACTCTGTTCAGGCCAGTCAAGTTCCTCCACCACAAGCTCACTCATCCATGTCTTTATGGACCTTGCTTTGTGCACTGGTCCAAATCATTTGGTGGAGGGGGGGATTATGGTGTGGGGTTGTTTTTCAGGGGTTGGGCTTGGCCCCTTAGTTGCAGTGAAGGGAACTCTTAAGGCATCAGAATGCCAAGATATTTTGGACAATTTTATCCTCCCAGTTTTGTGTGAACAGTTTGGGGATGGCCCCTTCCTGTTCCAACATGACTGTGCAACAGTGCACAAAGCAAAGTCCATAAAAACATGGATGAGCGAGTGGAGGAACTTGACTGGCCTGCACAGAGTCCTGACCGCAACCCAATAGAACACCTTTGGGATGAATTACATCAATGACCACTCATCACCAGGTAAGTACAACAGGGACTGGAAGTAGTAGGGTGTAGTAGACAGCCCACTGTTGGCCGATTCTGGGTCACAAGTAACTGCACTCCCGTTTTCCAGATGGCAAGTATGACCAAAACAAGCTTTGGCCATACTTCTCTTTTAATAACCCCTCTTATCAAATAAGTGTAGGTGTTTGCAAAATATGATTCAGAATTCCATAACCATTGAAGACAGAATGATTCCCATGAAAACCTTGTTTGTAATTGACCCAAATAAGACAAAACCAGTCATTAAAGCTTTTACCAAATAATTAATTTCCTAGAAAAACAAAGTTTTAGTTGGATGTGAATCAAAATTTGCCAGATTGTTTTAGAGTGCAGATAATTTAGGGGATATAATAGATTCATATGTACTATAGATGAGATCAGAACAATGCTGAAGTTGTCTGGGCAATTATAGTGACTTACACAGCAATAGTTGTTTCAAAAACCCCATTTTCTCTTGATACGAACAAATGAGAAAAAAAAACGAATTATACTGTCAAAGCTTTAGAAAAATGTACTATCAAGTTTGAAAAGCAACTCCAGGAAACAAGGGACACCAATCAGCAAGCATTTACAGTGGAACTATGGGCAAATTAAAGAATTACATGTACATAAGTCTGGGACTTCTATTAATACAATCTTTTTTTTTCCCCCTCGTAACTGTTTTATTACCCTTTATTCGTACCCCAACATTTGATATTTTTCTACTTTCTTTAATAGGGTGAACTGTTCTTTCTGCACTGAAAAAGCACAGCAGAGCAGACACCGTGTGGACAGGGAAGACTTGGATGGAACATATAGTTTTAAATAGACTTTAAAGAAGACTTTTTAAAAGTATCAGATAAAAGCCAGAAAACTTTAAAGTAATTGTAAACGATCACCTTGTAAACAACCCATTCAGTTTAAAATAGAAATGAAAGGCAAAACATTTATGTATAGATATATATATATATAAATACCTTTTTTTCCCCTTTTTTAGAAGTGATCACATTCCCTCTGTTCTCAGCTGCAAAAGAGCTGGGGGTGAGGAGAAGCAGTAGCACACTGCAGTACCCAGTGAATGACTGTACAGCACAGGCGTGTGAAGACAAGTCTGATCATTGGAGAAGAGCAGGCTGAGTACACAGCAGAGCTAGAGTACTGAACACATGGTGTGCTCTCCTGCTTAGCGTGGTCAGTTTTAATAGGAAAACAGAGGGACTAGCAGGAACACCAGGGATTTCACATAAAGAAAGCAATACAAAGTGAACAGGATACTTTTTTATACAAGTACATGGAACTTGTATATGGTTTTGTATGTCTTTATCTTGTAAATTGTAAAAACTTTTTCTTTTTCAATAAAAATTATATAATTAAAAAAAAAAAAAAATAATAAGTACATGGAACAGCAGGCACATTTCAGGATTATGATGTGTAAGTGATAAGTGTTGGGTTAACAAACACTTTTAGTATTATAAAAACATGCTTACGGATTTTTTTTTTTTTCTTTAAACTTTTTTTTTTTCCCTGAAATGTAGGGAATTTGACCAAATCAAGAATGGTTGGTTCCCTGGCTCAGCCACAGCTACCCCTCTCTCTTCTCTGATGTCGCACCCTTCTCCTGTGGCTCCAGGTACAGCCTTGCAATGGCTGTTCTGGCTGGCCTGAGGTACATTGCAGAGGCCCATTTCTCCCCAGCCAAAAGAAAATCACACAAAAAAAGTAAAACACATCAGCGATGGCTGCTTCAGGGAGAAGGAGCGAGCAGTTTTTATTCCACTTTAAGCAGCTGATCACTGCTTTATTTACTGTAATCGCTGGTCATGTGACTGCAATCATCATGGTGATTGGCGCTATATCTTGCCGACTCCTGAGCCTGAAATACAATGAACATGCGCTGGATCACACAGTGCTGCGAAGGTGCTCAATGACATCACCAGCAACATGGCGTTGCCCAGGATCAATCACATGTCAAATTGGTGCAGTCAAAACCCAAGATTCTGGGATTACCGAGGAGAACTATAACAACATATTCCACTAACATAAAACATCTATAGTGACTTAAAGTGTTACCCCAACATTTCATATTCCTGATATGTGCCTGTTGTACCATGTACTTATGTTGAAAATGATCCTGTCCTGCGTGTGAAATACCTGGTGATCCTGCCAGTCCCCATGCTTTCCTATATCAAACTGACCACACTAGGCATGAAAGCACATTCACTCTGGTATGGTCAGTTTTCTGGCTGTGCTGGTAGAACAGCTTGCCTGTCCTCCAACTGCTAAGTTTGGGGATGGCCCCTTCCTGTTCCAACATGACTGCGCACCAGTGCACAAAGCAAGGTCCATAAAAACATGGATGAGTGAGTGGAGGAACTTTACTGGCCTGCACAGAGTCCTGACCTCAACCCAATAGAACACCTTTGGGATGAATTAGAGCAATGACCACTCATCACTAGGTAAGTACAACGGGGACTGGAAGGGTGGGCAGGGTGTAGTAGACAGCCACACCTCTCCAAGTCCCCAATGAAGACAAGAACAGAGATTATATGTTTACTTATAAAACTCACCTTTGGAAAAAAATACAGATATTATTATACAAGACTTATATAGTGTCAACAGGTTATGCAGCACTTTACAATATAAAAGGGGGACAGTACGTTAGAATACAGCTCAATACAGAAGGAATAGGAGGGCCCTGCTCATGAAGCTTACAATCTAAAGGGAGGGAGAGGTGGTACAAAAGGTAATAGCTGCGTGGGATGATCTGATGGAGGTGACTCGGGTAAGTTCTTGTGGAGGTGGGGTGGGCATTCCTGAATAAGTACATTTTCAAGGGCGGACAAGGTAGGAGCTGACCAGACATCTTGGGGTAGGGATTTCCAGAGGATGGGAGAGGCTCTGGAGAAGTCCTGGAGGTGAGCATGGGAGGATGTAACAAGGGAGCTAGAGAGCAGGAGGTCTTGGTAGGAGCAGAGAGGACGATTTGGGCGATATCTGCAGATGAGGTTGGTGATGTAGCTGGGGGTGATGTTGTGGATGGCCTTGTATGTTGCGGTTAGTATTTTGAATTTTATACGGTGGGGTAGGGGAAGCAAGTGAAGAGATTGGCAGAGAGGGGCAGCAGTCACGGATCAGTTAGTAAGGTGCATTAGTCTAGCAGCAGCATTCATAATAGACTAAATGGAGGGTAGCCTGTGTAAAAGTAGGCCAGTGAGGAGGGAGTTGCAGTAGTCAAGGTGGGAAAATAACCAAGGAGTGAATAAGTTGTTTTGTGGTGTCGTTAGGAAGGGGTGAATTCTGGAAATGTTGCGGAGGTTAAGGCGGCAAGATTTAGCCAGCAAATGGATGGGCAAAAGGGGCAGCTGCCCTGGGCCTTGTCATTGTTGTGGGGCCCAAAGCAGCTGCCTCATACTTGCCAACTATCCTGGTTTAAATCCCCTCGTCCCTTGAGGTTTTAGTCCCGTGCTGTGTCCCAATATCTCAATGTGAAGTGCTGTTACTAATGCTTCCCAGCTCTGCCCTTTTGTTGTGTACAGATGACTCACCTGCAGACCCTGTGTTTACAAGTAAATTACCGGCATTCATATGTAAATAGTGGCAGTATTCATACATAAATAGCGGTGGTATTAATATATATATCATGACCCCCTGAGGTCATATCCACAGTAATCTCTAGCAGCCAATCAACAAGCAGAAATCATGTGCTGTAACCTCTAGCAACCAGTCAGTGAGCAGTAATAATACACTGTAACCTCTGGCAACCAATCGCAAAGCTGCCTGATCTGATTCAGTAAACTGATTTTGAGTCTAGCTGCTATTTATTGTATGTCTCAGAGCAGGTGGAGAGCGAAACTGCATGGGGGGGCCCCAAGAAAAGTTTTGCCCAGGGTCCAATCAATATTAAAGATGGCCCTGAGTTTAGGAATACACCCAGCACTCTGGCGTGTGTGGAGGGACCAATGGCTGTGCGGTTAAATAAATGCACATAAAGTGTATTTGCAGAAAAAAACGTGCAAATAATTTTTTCTTTTAATGGAGCCTGCAAAGCATTGAAACTGCAATCAGTGTATTGTGCATGCAATGCCAGGCTCCCGTAGGCTCCTCCTCCAGTTCCCTATCTGTAGAGGTAGAGGCTTTCAGCTGCAGAGCTGGAGGAGGTGTCAATGGATTAAAAGTGTGGTGATCACTGTACTTGTATACCACTAAGAACTACAAGTTTCCCCTGCAAGGCAATGCCATAATGTGCTAGCATGCACCGCATACTAGACCATTATGAAATACTCATCTTAAAACAAAGTCCTCCAGTGGTGCGCTGTCACCGCTGACAGGGCTTCCATCTTCACCCGATCTTCCTTCCGGGTTCGCAGGCTCCGGTCGTCTGACTGACCAAGCCAGGCCATGTGCGCAGGAGTCTCGGCCGTGGCACTGAGCTCTGAAGGAACGACACGGGTATGCCGTTCCTTCAAGGCACATGTGTCGGTGAGGGCACCAGCTTCTACAGAAGTAAATATTTCCTAAACTGTGCACATAGACTTAGCAAGATTTACAGTACCTACAGGTAAGCCTTATTATAGGCTTACCTGTATGTAAAGATACACAGAACGACTTTACTACCACTTTAAAAGACACATTAAAAGGAGATAGGCTCTCTTTAGGTAACAAACCAATTAAATTGTAACACCAACTAATGCTTTCTAAGCAGTTACAGCAATCTTGTTTAAATTATGTAAACGAAAGCTGAATATTGTTAACAGCCCTGGCCTCTATCACTTTTGCTGGACAGCTTTGCTTAATAAACAAGGTGAAAAAAATAATGGATTTACTGGCAGAATCCAGATGTAATAAAACTAGGCCCACTTAAAAATCAAAACCTGCTGTGTTGTTATTGACAGACTATACCATATTGCCCATAATTCCACTTCAGCACTATCCAACAAACATGGATCACAGGGTACAGACCTGCAATCTTCGAGTGCCATTTCTCCTGTTTTCTCCCAGCTTCGGTTCAAGTTCTGCAGCAACATCAAACTGCGGTCATCGAGAGGGAGAGTAAAGGTTTCTTCATTCAAATGCTCAATGTCAGCCGACCGTTCTCTGAGCTCCAACAGATGCTTCTGTATAGAAAGGAAATGTCACTTATTTTTTATATTTAGGTAAGAATGACCTACACACATCAAATTAAAGCCAGATTTCTCAAGTATACCTTAATAGGTTCAGAACGTTCTTCCTTCTCCTTTTGTGAAAGACAAACACGGCCGACAAAATCAGCCGATGACTTGACGCAGGACTGCAGATTTTCTAGATCATCCTTGAAGGCCTCAACCTCCTTCTGAAGTTGCTAGAAAAAAATGTATTTAGAGAAAAAATTGTTAAATAAATACATTAATCTACAAAGACCTACCTAGGTCCTTGGTGTGTGTAGCAGGGACGTGCGGTGAGGTCAGTGGCTGGTGAGGCATTGGCTAGTATCAGAGCCAGATACACACAGGTTATACTGTATACACCATGAACGTTAGAGTGAGAGCAATAATTAGCTATTAGCTCTGTAGCTCTAAACAGGTAGTCTCTAAAAAATTTTAAAGTGTCGCCTATGGAGATTTTTAAGTACTGAAGTTTGGCGTCACTCCACAAGTGTGCGCAATTTTAAAGCATAATATGTTAGGTATCTACTTACTCGGTGTAACATCTTTCATAGTATACAATTTTTTTTTTTATTCATGAAACAGTTTCTTTCCAAAAAAAAATGCATTTGAAAAATTGCTGCGCAAATACCGTGTGACATAAAAAGCCAACGACCGCCATTTTATTCTACAGGGTGTCTGCTAAAACAATATATACGGTATATAATGTTTGGGGGTTATGAGTCATTTTCTAGCAAAAAAAGTATGATTTTTACATGTGGGAGAGAAGTGTCAGAATTGGCCTGGGTGGTGAGGGGTTAATTACCATAAGTAATATACAAATAATTATTATATATTATTTTTAAGGTAATTTACTATATTTTCAAAAACTGTACTCAAGCAGGTGGTTTAATGGACAAATTACTGAAGTTTGAAGCTATAACTTCAAACCAGTAATTTCACAGTAAATAGATAAATTATTATCTTATAACATATAGCATAATATATGATTTAGCTTGTACCTTTTCAGCCGCAGAAGATTCTCATTCTCCCTCCTAACTGTGTGAGAAAAACTTGGGATTATGGGTAAATCTTATACACATAAACCCATGTTTTTCCTTCTATTTAAGTACGCTGGGCTGGAAGGGAGTATTTGTCTTTCATGCCCCGTTCTATGACACTGAAGTGAGAGGCGTGCCTCCACTGCAGCATTTTTATTGGACAGCTTGGGCCAATGGTACTTTACCACTGGTCCAAGACTCCAAGCTATCCATTGAGCTCAGTGCCTCTGACAAGAAGTGAGAGGCACTGTGAGCTCATCCTCTCAGTCTGCTGCAAACAGAGTGTGCCAACTTGTATTTAAACTGGCTGCTCTGTATGTAGCTTCTGACAGGCTGTGCAAGGAGCCCCGTATCTCTGGAACCATAGGTCCTAGGAGCCCCACATTTTGACCAGTGGTGGGGTAGGACTTCAGGTCGCCAAGCTACGACCCTTGAAGTCCATCTTTTTTTTTTTTTTTTTCATGGCAGATGAGGCTCTGCCTTCCCCTGACTGCACGTGCCTGGCGTGTAGTCAGCATGAATTCTGACAACAAATGTCCGATGGAGCCTTCACACAGTCGGAATTTCCGACAACAAGCTCACATGGAACATTTGTTGTTGTTGCGTGTACGTGGCATTAGAGTAAAAATGGCAATATTAACTCAAATTATGCACTGGCGGAAAATGCACTGCTCTTCTCTTTATAAAAGAAATCTAGAACATTTCAGTTTTAACATCAGCTGCTTCGTGACTTTGCTACATCTTCTCTTCAACAGAACAGTAATTGTGCAGTCCACTTTCTTTGCTTGAAAAGAAATTTCCTTTTGTACGATGGAATATCGCTTACATGTAGACTGCTCAATTTACAATTTTAAAGCTCAGCACATTGTGTTAAATCATTTTTACTTACACATGAATGTTATGCTACTCTTTCAAACCAAAGCCATCAAAAAGTTAAAGTGCATGTAAAGCCCAAATGTTTTCTCATATTTGGATGAAGCAGGGAACAGAGAGAAACTCTGTCAAGTTTTCATTGCCATTTGTGTTCCCATTCTGGAGATTCACTCAATGTATTCATTGTGTTGACTGTTGTCAATGTGACTGAATATGGTGGGAAATCTAACATTTTAGTTGTCGCTGGAGCAAGGAAAGAGGAAAGATCTTGCAGTAGGGAGACTTGTTCTGGTAACAGCTGTCCAACTTCTTTGGAGACATTCTCCTAATTTCTGTTGTTTATGGAACTAGAAGCGAGGAAAAATCTCACCAATGGAGCAAAGGCAGCAAAAAAAGAAAAAGTTTTTTTTAATATATTCCCTACTCTAACCCAAAAAATCTTTGCATTTGAGTATTGAAAGAAAACCTTAAAGGCCCCTTTACACAAAGGTCCGATCTGGTCCACCTGCCAATTTTTCATTAAGACCTGATCAGACAGTCTAGTCACCCCTATGGTGGGTGTAAACAGACTTGTGCCCATTTACAATGCCCTACCTCCAATCTGATGAACTAAAAACAAAACAGAAGGGGATCCTTCTTTCTCCATCTAGGTGGCTTGGAAGGAAATCGATTGTAAACATACAGCAAAGTCCATTTACTCTCGCCCGCGAAAGAGCAGGCTCTGCCTGTGTGAAAGTGACCTTAGTGACAGGATTACCTAATCCAGTGATGTGAGCACATGCCAGGTTCCTCTAGGAACCTTCACATCAGGTCCTTCCTTGGCCTATGCAACCTTGGTACTTATAGGGCCCCAGTGGTCCAAAAAACCCTTCCCAAGTTAATGGGTTGGCGGGGGAGGTCTTGCCCTGCCCTTTCATACATCTTCACTAGGGATGAGCTCAGTTGTATTCGGATCCTAGTCCAAACCCACTTGAGCATTGTCCCCAGGAAGCCATCACTGTACCAGACTAATAACTAGCCAAAGTATTTCCTGCTCCAAAAGCACATTGTGCAACAAAAATTGAAAAGTGGAATCAAAATTTTAGGCAAACTTAGCAATGTGAGAGTCAAAATCTGTGCTGCCTGAAAATATATTCCACAAAACAGAAGGGGATCCTTCCTCCTCGTAGATCGCAGGGAAATCGGGTGTAAACGTACAGCAGAGTCTGTTTATTCTTGCTCGCAATAGAGCAGAGCAGGCCCCGCCCCCTGTGAACGAGAACTTTGTGACAGGATTACCTAATCCCGGGTCATGAGCACATACCAGGTTCCTTCACATCAGGTCCTTCCTTGGCCTACGCAACCTCTGTATTTACATGGCCCTAGTGGTCCAAAAAACCCTTCCCAAGTTAATGGGTTGGGGGGGTCTTGCCCCATGAGCTCAGTTGTATTCGGATACTAGTCCGAACCCACTTGAGCAAGTCCACCAGAAAGCCATCACTGTACAAGGCTAATCATAACTGGCCGAAGTATTTCCTTCTCCAAAACCACATCATGCCACAAAAATTGAAAAGTAGAATCAAAATTTTAGGCAAACTTAGCAATGAGAGTTAAAATCTGTGCTGCCTGAAAATATATTCTAGTTTCCATTTAACAATTCATTACTTCTTAAAACACTGAATTGATAACTGTAGAAGTACGTTTCCTCTCGAATACCATGCTACAGTATAAGCCATCAAGCCCCTTCATGCGTATACAGCAGCATATTTATACATCAGGAGGATTCCTTCTCAAATACCTTCAACTCTGCCGTCTTTGATGAGACACTTCTCTCCAAGTGATCGATCCTGTGCGAAGTGTTTTGTCTCTCCGAGTAGATCACATCGGCAGCTGCTGCATTTTGGCGAATCACTTTGTCTGCCAGTTCTGAAACTTGCAGGTTGTGAGCTCGGAGTGCCTGCAGACTTTGCTCCAACACCTACAAACACCAAAAATAACAGCCAAAATTAAAACAGTATTTCAGAATGTATATGCATCCCAGCAAATATATTATGGATACTCGTAATGCTTGTGGTCCTAGAATAGAGATGTGATGGATAGAGAGGGACATGGTTGCTGTCACTGGCTGGCCCTTTGCTGTACTTGTTAACATCGGCATAACCTGCCTTCTGAAACTGTTCCATGTAAACCACAAATCTGTTATCTGAGTCTATTTAAAATTCCTGAGGGGGGGGGTCTGTTTGTCCCCCAAAATATGTTGTATTCTTTCAACTATGAAACAATTTTTATATAAAAAATTTGGACTCATGGGCAATTGTTTGGTGCTCCTATTGGATTGAAAATGGATTACGTACAGGGCAGCAGACATTACAGGATGGTCATATATTCAGAAAACAGCCACCCATTCTCTGGCCCTCTTGTCTCAAGCTGCAATATGAAAATGTTGTTTGCCCGTTCCTTCCAAGAAAGGTCAACCATAGGGTCTCTGCCTGACTTATACACACAAGCTCTTTAGAAAACCAGGTGATTGTCATCTCATGCCTATAGGAAATTTTATGCCCAACTTCAGTCAAACTTTTTTTTTTTTTGTTTTGGATAAAGGTAGCAAGGAGTTAAAAGCTCTGCCAAGTTTTTTTTTTTTTTTTGCTGTTGGTTACTTCACTGGATAGGTTTCACCTTAATTCCTGCTTTGAGGACACTATTTCCCAATCCCCAACAGCAAACATAAAAAAAAAAAATCCTACAGTTTAAATTTAAAGTCATTATTTAAAGTGAAACTTAAATCTAGATTTACTCTATGAACATTAAAACAGTGATATGTTTGCATTATAGCATCGCGTTTGACTTTTGTTCATGCTTCGGTTGTTCAGCAATCAGCACTGGAAACTGCTAGCCATTTACCAGAAGCACCATGAAATTTATGGGGTCCCTCAGCCCCGTCAGTAGCGGGGTCCCTCAGCCCCATCAGTAGTGGGGTCCCTCAGCCCCGTCAGTAGCGATGTCCCTCAGCCCCCACAGTAGCGATGTTCCTCAGCCCCCACAGTCTAGCTAATTGTGGCTACAGAACACCTCCTCCCCTTTATTGACGCTGAGGAGAGGGGACAGTGTTCTGTTTTTCTAACTTACTCCCTGTCATAGAGTGACAACGGTTCTCCTCTATAGAGTATAATGGGTGAGCGTTGTCAGCCTAGGACAGGAAGTGTGTTATGGACAGGATTCACCATGTAAAAATAAAGGAAAAAAAAGCCTGAAAAAAAGAGCACTAATGCAGCCAACAAATCTAAGGATAGGTAATAAATACTACATCATATTTCGTTTTTGACTTTAGCTACGCTTAAAAAACATTTTCATGACTTCAGATAGACAAGTTAATATTTTTTTTCTGTAACATTTGTCTATGGTTTTTCTATAAACTAAAGTACTACCAAGTAAACAGAAGAAGATATATTGCTTCAATTGCAAATAAGAGTATCATTCTTTTTCATAATGCTTGACATTTGAAAATGGCGATTATGAACACTAAGCAAGCCCAGCGATTTACATAGCACGTGAGTCTGTCATTTCAAGTCAGATTAATTTCTGATATGGGAATGCGAAGTTGTGTGACATCTGGGTATTACAGCTGTGAGTTAATTTCTGTGGCCAGCAGAGACAGCCACAAACGGCACGGCAGAGATTAGAAATGATGATTGAGGCTTTCAGGAAAACGAATGTCTGAGACTGGGTTGACCTGGTCTAGATGCGCCAGCTGCCAAGCCTTGAGATTAGAGAGCAAACACAGGACTAGTCTAGAGCCAGAAAACAGTATACAGATCACGGGCAAAAGGGACCAGATATTTTATTATACTGATTATTTTATATTTTTATTGAACTCTTTTCTGCCATATCTGAAAAAAAAAAAATAGCACAAACACGTGTGTATGCTTTCATTTTTTTTTTTTGGTTTTCAGACTACTTAAATTCACCTAATAAGGCAGATTACAGACACAACTTTTTAGGTACTCGGGGTCCCAGAGAATATTATACTATTTGGGCTGACATCACAGAATTAAAGCTGGACACCAAACAAACAGCTATATACACATATAGGAAGATTTCTGCATATGGATTTTTATTTCTGTCCAGCCAGTCCTGAGATTCAGCCCAGGTTCACATTGCTGGGGGTTAGAAATCATGCGAGTTCAGCTGAACTCGCACAATTTTAACCTGGCAATGCAGTCCAACTTCGGGGGTGATTTGACAGACATCTATGCGGGTTCCTGTACAGATGTCTATACAAATCACCCCCCGAAGTCGCCAAAAGTAGTACAGGAACTAGTTTTGGGAATCGGTGCAACGCTGCACTGATTCGGACGGTGCCATTGCCGGCAAATTGCATGCCAAATCGGACCAATGTGAACCTGGGCTTAGACAGCTCTGCCACACTCTGCTCTGTTTGGTAGGACAGGATACTGGATTTTGCTCTGCTGCAGTTAACTTTGAGTCCCATTCTGTACCAACTCCACCCCCTGTCTTTATAGCGTGTACGCAGATGTGCTGAAGGACTCTACCAGGACCCATCTGAACATGCGCAGGTGATTTCCCATGCTTGTGCAAAGACGGTGAAGTCTTCTGACTTCCCTAAAAGGCATCTTTGTGCATGCACACAAAACCCTGCACAGATATGCTGCAGGGCTTACTCGGACCTGAAGCCCTGTGGCACATATGCACATGTGCAGGGGGGTGGGGGGAAAGAACATAATGTCTGCTGTATAGAACATTACAAGAGGCTGGTCCTAGGTAAAATTCAGGTACTCACATTCAAAAAATTAATACAGAGCAGAAATAATGTGAGTCTTTTATATTTACCACTAGTTCAGCTTTGAGCACCTGCAATTTAAGGAATGATTTCTAAATGATTTTGGGACAAATTATCTTTTGAGCAACCATTTATGAAACTGATGGAATTTTCCACTCTATATTATTCAGTGCCGTAACTTTTTTTGAATAGTGTTGGGCAATGATCAATATTAGCTGGATTTGATTGGAATGAGTTCCTTCCACTGAAAGAGATCATGCAATAAATGACAAAAAAACTCAAGCATTTTATAATCTGTTCAGCGTATACACATACAACAGATGCTAAATACTAAATTGTATGTCTGGGTCAAAATAACAGGCAAAAGGCTTTTTTTTATTACTTTTTTTTGCAGCTGTCACATTTTCATGGCTTACTTGCTATTTTGAAATACAATCAACACCTTTTCCCTCTCATTTATTTTGTTGGGCTTTTTTTTTAGTGTACAGTATGTCTAGGCAAAATAATAAAATAAACAAATCCAGTACAGCGCTACAAGTATGTTACCATTAAAACATGTAGCAAGTACAGAAAAATATCTGTTGATCCTGCCAGAAACCCAGTGATTTTTTTAAAATTAATGCAGTGAGCGGACAATGCTGGCTGTGTTGCACTGAAATCCCCAACAGTATTGTCACCCCCGCCCAAGTTAGCCTCTGCACAAGTACAGAATACCCTGTCTCCCTTTAGTCCAGAAAGGGAGGTAACAGCCAAGCCAAGGCAGTTCTGTCAGCTCAGTACAGAAGTTAGAAGCTCTCTGGATTTCTGGCAGGATCAATATTGTTTTTATTTTTTCAGTATTTGCATTTTTTAGAAAAAACAGAACATGAGAATATGTACAGGTATTGCAGAGAAAGATATACTGAGTTTTTTTCCCCCAGATATACACTATAAACATATTTGATGTGACAAAACAGAAGCACTAAAAATGAAGAGGAAAAGGTTAAGCTTGTATTACAAGTACAAAAAAACCCCTTGAAAATATGACAACCACAAAAATAGAACTCCTAAGAAATCCAGTAAGGAACCTGTATGGCTAGAGTATTTATCTGCCTCCAATACTTGTTTTGGGATCTGAATTCATTCTTTAGCAGAAGAAAATATTCCAATACAGTCTTGGCCAGCATGTCCTCCAAAAGTCTAGAATACATTGTAAAGAGACACTGATCATTTAATACATTGTCAAATTTACACAGCTGCTGGGAATTTATTTTTAAACTGGATCTGAACCCAAGAAGTGAATATTTGCCATCTCACAGGGAACATCTATAAATATATTAATCATGGCTAAGTGCTATTCTGAGTAACCTTTAGCCAAAAAAACCTGAAAAACAGCAGTGAGCTTCCTGAGCATTGACCCTATAGCCTCGTACACACGATCGGCTTTTCCGCAGGCAAAACCTCAGACTTTTGTCCGAAGGGCGCTGGCCCCAAACTTGTCTTGCATACAAACGGCACACAATTGTCAGCCAACAAACCCGAATGTAGTGATGTACTAGACGTACTACGAGCTGATAAAGAGGAAGTTCAATTGTCAGGCGCCACCCTTTGGGCTCCTTCTGCTAATTTTGTGTTAGCAGAAGTTTGGCGAGTGTTGATTCGCGCTTTTCAGTTTGTTTCTGAATGGCCGTTTGGCAACCAGACATGTTGCAGGATCGGAGGAGATAACGTGTTATTTATTATTGGCCTTGGAGTTAGACCCCTTTCACACTGAGGGCATTTTGCAGGCGCTATAGAGTTAAAAATAGTGCCTGCAATCTGCCCTCAAACAGCTGCAGCATTGTCTCCAGTGTGAAAGCCCGAGGGCTTTCACACCAGAGCGCTGCGCTGGCAGGACAGGAAAAAAAGTCCTGCCAGCAGCTTCTTTGGAGCGGTGAAGGAGCGGGGTGTTTACCGCTCCTCCACGGCTGCTCCCCATTCAAATCAATGGGGCAGCGCTGGGATACCGCCGGCAAAACGCCGCTATTGCGGCGCATTGTGGGCGGTTTTAACCCTTTCTCGGCCGCTAGCGGGGGTAAAAGCGCCCCGCAAGCGGTCGAAATGCGCCGCTAATCCGACGGTAAAACGCCGCTAAAAATAGCGGCGTTTTACCACTGACGCTGCGGGCGGCCCGGTGTGAAAGGGCTCTTATTGCTTTGACCCAAATCCAGTCCAGGCACAGGAGGTGGAGGATTTCTAGGACCAAAAATTGGATGCTTTATTAATCGTGACCAATTATGTCATATGCCATTGCTGCGGGAGCTCCAGGAGAATAATCCAGATGGTTTTCGGAATTATTTCCGGATGACGGACCCCTGCTTTCACCAACTCTTGGCATGGTTGACCCCCTATTTTAAGAAGCAGGACACAGGCATGAGGCTTTTATTTTTTGGTTGAATGATGATTTGATTTGGTATATTTTCTATATTTTTGGATGCATAGAATGCACTTTTTGGTTAAGTTCTATTGGCAGATAGCATGTCTAATTTTATTTGTTTTCTTTTTTTAATGCACAATAAAAAAATTGTGGAGAATAATACTTGGCTGTGTGTTTTACTTCAAATGCCAGTTTGGGAGTAGGCAGTTACATTTAAAGAAAATACAAAGTAAAATTGACAAGGGACACCAAAATAGTTGTATCTTTGATCTTAAAAACCATGGGATAATGGTGTTGTGGTAACTTGCCCAAAAAAAAAAAAAAAAAAAAAAAAGCAAGCATAATAATATTATTCTTGATATCACTAAATAAAAGCCTTTTAAAATACGTTTGGCAGAACTCCATTAGTGTCACCAGCAAAGCTTCATTATTATCCATTAAAGAAGAAGAGAATGTGCGCTGCATTTCGAGCTTCTGGCTCGTCCTTGCTTCCGAGCATGTGTGTTTGTACTTTGGACTTTTGTCTGACGGACTTGTGTTTACAGGCTCGGAAAATCTGACAACAGACTGTTGTCTGCGGAAAATTTATAAACCTGCCATCCAACATTTGTCAATGGAAAGTTGGCCAACAATTGTCTGATGGAGCGTACAAACGGTCAGATTTTCTGTCAACAGCCTGTCACCACACAATTCCCATTGGAAAATACGATCGTGTGTATGAGACTTAAGGCTTGATTCTCATCTATGCATGCTGCTTTTGAGCGTTTATGCAGTGCTTTTTGCAGTGCTCGCTGCGTTTTTGGACACGTGTTTTTTACCACAATTTTGACGCGATTTGCATTTTTTTTTTACACAGTATATAGCTGGTTGCCAAGGAGGGGGCCAGGTAGCTGGCCACCGCATCCTTAGCAACCGATGAGACATCGGCTGTCAGCGGGTTTCCCCGCTGAATGTAAAAACAAAAACAAAAAAAAGAATTGCCGGTTAAAAAAAATTGTGAAATAAAACAGTGTGGGTCCAGGCCCTTGTGTGCAGTATGGATTCGGAGGGGACCCCACCACGCCAATTTTTTTTAAATGGTGTGGGGTCCCCCCAAAATCAATACCAGACCCTTATCTGAGCATGCAGCCTGGCAGGTCAGGAAAGGGAGGGGACAAGCGAGTGCCCACCCCCCCCAATACCAGGCTACATGCCCTCAACATAGGGGGTGGGTGCTTTGGGGTGGGGGGTCTGCCCCCCCACTCCAAAGCCCCTTGCCCCCTTGTTGATGGGGACAAGTGCCTCTTCCCGACAACCCTTGCCGGTGGTTGTCGGGGTCTGCGGGGGGGCTTTTCAGAATCTGGAAGCCCCCTTTAACAAGGGAGCCCCCGGAACCCAGACTCCCCCCTATGTGAATGAGTTTCGGGTACATTATACCCCTACCCATTCACCAGAAAAAAAAAGTAGTGTAGTGTTAAAAAATACAGTAGACAGTTTTTGACAAGTCTTTTATTAAAAATATCTTCTTCTTCCCCGCTTCTCCCTTCGGACTTCCTCCATTTACTCCCGCATCTTCCTCCTCCGGCAAAAAAACCCCCCCAAAAAAGCTACACAAAAATCGCTGCAAAATCGCGTAAAAATCACGGTAAAAACACGGTAAAAACACGGTAAAAACACGGTAAAAACACGGTAAAAACACGGTAAAAACACGCTACCGTACTTGTGTTTTTGATGCGGGTCCATTGAAATCTATTACATGCAAAATGCTGCATTTTGCGGGGAAAAAAAGTCCCTGACCCTTTCCAAAGATGCAGAGGCAAAAAAATGCATTGTTGCAGTGAACATGTTCCATAGGAACCCATGTTAAAAAAATTTCCCTGCATTTCCGCAAAATGCATCAAAAAACACATTAGTGTGAATAGAGCCTAATAGCTGTATATCTGCAGGGTGAGAATCTAAGACCCCATACACACTATTAGATTTTCTGCAGATTTTTGCACTGTGCTACTCCTTGCTGGAGAGAAAGCTGTGCCGGACTGTCATGAATATATGTCATAAGTTAACAGATCCACCGGTCAATGGATCTGAATTTATATTACCTTATTATATCACCAGTCAATGGTGGAGGAACCTTGACAAGAGCAAGCAAACCTGGCTTGTACCAAAGTGGCCACCTCTACAAAGTGCAGAATGAGTCACATTAAAGCAATCATGGGAGGAAGATTAGCTACAGAGGTACAGGTGGTAACCCTTTTAAACACAACTTCCATAGTTTAGGACCTCATATATCTCTTCACTCTAGAGAATTCCAAAGGTTATACTAAAGCAATCATGTTCCCATTATGCAATATTAAATAAGTATTTTGGAGTTTTGTCCTGAATGGAGTTTGTCCTTTAATATTAGGCTGCAAACCTTATTACCTGTAGATCCTGGATTCTTTGTTGTAGGGTGTCAGCTTGTTTGTCTTCCGAGAGTTTAGCATAGAGGAGCTGCTGACACTTTCCTTCCAGTTGCTCCATGTCCAGGGTGTGATTCTGGTAAGAGTCACTGTAGGCTTCCCACAGCTGCAGTAGAAGTCTAGCTGACTGTAGATGACTAGAAAGTTTCTCATTCACTGGAGTCCACCTGTCATTGCAGTTTAAAAAAAAAAAAAAACACAATTTGTAACAACTAAACTGAAAACTGAATTTGTAGCAAACGCAATATTAAAGTATAACTAAAGGCAAAACTTTTTTTTTTAGTTTTGGATAGAGTGGAGAGGGGTTAGAACATCTGTCAGTTTTTATTGCTGTCTGTACTCCCATTAAGGAGATTCACCTCTTGATTTGTCCTGTTTACCATTATAATTGAAAGTGAAGTGAAAGTAATGAAAATCCCAAATTTTGGGTTGTCCTCATAAAAGTAATAGAGGAAATTTTCCAATGGGGACACTAGTACTGGTGACCTGGGGGTCACCATAGGATTCCCTTAATTTTCAGGGATTTCCTTTCACTTGCTGTTTGGCTATAGGACAGGATGTGAAAGGAAATCTTCGAAATGGGGCACAGATGGCGAATAAAAAAATCTGACAGGGGTTATAGCCCTCCCTTGCTCTTTCCAAAATGTAAAAAGTTTTGCTTATAGTTCTACTTTAGCTTGTGATGCTACCTTATAATGAATCAGGGTAACACAGAAGTTAATCTTTTTAGTTAGTTCTAGGTACTTAGTTGCACTAATCTTCACTTTACAGTTACCAGACACAGATTAACACAGTGTGTGTAGCTTTATAGGTCAGTCCACCCAGAAGCAGTATTTTAGCTATAGGTCGAGCACGGTAGCCTGAGTCTTTCTATAGGTCTTGAATATTCCAACTGTGACATCAATTTCATTTTTTTTTGTCCATATGGGAGCTTTGGCTGTTCTCATTTACCCTTCTATGTTGTAGAAATTCCTGTTGCAATATTCAAAATATAAAATGAATACAAAAATCTAAATTAGAGATTGGCAATCCATAATATTAGCCACAGCAGGTGTACAGACCCAGGAACTCTGTGCCAAGAACTGACCAATAGAGTTCCTGGGAGGTATATCAAATGGTCAGAGAGGGTTCACATGCCAGCATCTACAATACCATCAACAGCTACAATGTCTCCTGAAAATAAGTAGAAGGTCCAGTAAGGTGCAACAAAAGTCCTTTGGGTAGTTGAAGAAACCAGGTTCTCCACAAAAGTAACCAAGTTACTTGCTTTCCACCTGAGCTAACCAGTACATAACCTGTATGATAAGTGAAGTATATATACACTGGAAGGCAATAGGGAGTGCTCAGATCCACACAGGAGGAACAAACCTCAATGACAAAGCAAAAGACCGATCAAATCTGATCTGCCAACCCGGGCTCCCGGGATTTCAGATATTAATCTAATATATAAAGTTATAAAATCGTTTAGGACTGGTCTGGGAACCTAACTAGAGAAGCATGAATATATAGCCAGCTCCCATGTTTTAGGAATACTGGAGACCTCACAGATGACAGATTATCAGTTTGTCCTTCAGATGCTGTAAATTGGCTCCAAAGTAGTATATACTTGCGATACTGTTTTATACAACTGACTGTATGTATTCAGAGGTTTTTATTAGGCATCTGACTATATGTATCCAAATGTTTATATTATGCAACTGATTGTATGTATCCAGATGCTTGTACCTGACCTTGTTCTTGGAATAAATAAAATAATTGTTAAAAAAAAAAAAAAAAATATGATCTGCCAGTTGAGGTCCTCTGCTCTGGAATGGACTTGACAGCTTGGTTTCTAGTTTACAATACTAATTTGGAAAGCTCCTAGTACAGGTAGTTGGTCAGCCCATTTCTTTAGCACCACCAGCAGCCAAGGTAGCAAGAAACAAGGACCCATGTTTATGTGGTCCAGGTAGAACTTTCTATGGCACTTGGTAAACTCAAATTTTCACAAAAAAAAAAACAACAAAAAAAAACACTAACCTGCTTTCAGCTTCTTTACAATCCTGTCCCAGAATGGCAATGGCTGAAGGGCTGCAGAGACCTTCCATGCTTTTAAGAGCAGCTCTTATTTTGGACCAGTTATCCTCATGTTGTTCAGCCTCCTCCTGAGTGGACTAAGGGACAGAGAATACATTCTAAATAATGGGCTAACCCTTTAAAACACTACATTTTTCACACATACATATTTCAATATAAAATATTGCCTATGCCTGAGGATTACTCACCTGATGTTATGGCTTTATCCAAATTATTAATCACATTTTGCTTTGGAGGTATTCATCAGCAGTGCAATAAACAATGTGGATGTGCAAAGCATTGTAAAACACATCAAATATATCCTATTTCAAATAAGACCTGGAAACCAACTCTGACTGCACTTGCGTAAAGATTTTCAGTGCCACAGAAAGCTTCATAAACTTGTCTGACTGGCTGTCAAGCATACAGGTTTAGCTGGCCATACATGGATCAAAATTCAGACAGTACAGCAGGGACTGGCCAAACTTTGATCCATCTATGGCCAGTCTCACATGACAGAAGTTGATCTGGCGATCAACTTCTGTCAAATGGGACTGTTGGAAAATGTTTATTTGCACAGTGGCTGCAGCGCTGATCAATGTATTCTGACAGCAGATGAGTCCCCATTGGGAGCATTCCTCCACCAAACTCACTTGTGTGGATGGGGAAATCCATTTACTTTTGTTCAATCAGCCCACTGGCCTATCAAAAAAAGGTGAATCATCTATGGACAGCCTAAAGCCCGGTACACACTTTGTTTTTTCTTTTTGTTCAACCCAGAGGGCTGAATGAAAAAAAAAAATGAAGAGCTCGGGGCAAGCCGCTTTACTAACTATGCAAGGTTAGTGCATGGGGACGGCCCTCCCGCCAGAACACACCAGCCAGCCCTCTCAGCTTTTGGCTGAGAGCGTTGATCGGATGCCAGTTGGCAGACCTTTTTTGGTCATACCCCTTCAACTGAAACCGGCTGAATGGCCAGCTTCTGTCGGACCGGCTGCCATACACATGTCAGACAGTTTCTATTGAGCCGGCCGATGCCGCCCGACATTCGGCCCAGATGTACTAGGCTCAACTGTAGAAGTGACATGAAGAAGGAACAAAAACTGCTTATCAGAGGGAAAAATAGCAATCAGGATGACATTTCAATTCAGTCTGATCAATAGTTTCTTCTGCTTATTGTCAGACAGGAGAATCTCACCCAATCCAGCTGAAAATTAGAGGATCTGGAAATATCTATGAATCATCCCATAGGTGCCCCTACGGCACCTTACCATTCATCTTCCTTAATAAGCCTGATATTTTTACAATGCATGGACTGGCCCATAAACAGTAACCTACAGGGCACACTAGGAAATACTGTATATTGATGTATTTTGATTAGTGAACCACACTATAATGAACTCATGGCTTACTGTTAATTATGCTAGATATACAAATATCCCAGGCATGGAAGATTCCCTTAATTTGCGGTGTTTTCACGACCAGTAATATGGAGCCCCTTCAATGAGAAAATTAGTGTCTGACATACTGTTGTCAGCTGACAGGATTCCTTGGACCACAAAGTGACCAAGTATTTATGATGTACAAGGGATGGTACCTGCAGTATGGTCAGGTTTTGCTTTAGACAGTTCAATGATGATATGGGTCTTTTGGCTTGGCAATCGACATACAATAATTTGACCAACATTTTCTTCACACATTCAAAATTTTCATTGTAGGTCTTCCAATGTCTCAACAACGAGTGTATAGAGGACTTCAGATCGGCAACCTGCAAATCACAACACGAACAATTACACAGATTTACACAGCTACAAAATGTAAAAAGAAAAAAGGTAAGTGGTTAAGGCCGGCCATACACGGAGCTCAAATTCCCCATCAGCACAGACAGTGTTGATGCGGGATTCCCTCCTGCAAGGCCATGGTCTTCTACCAGCAGGGTAAGCCGTCCCCGCTGGGAAAAGACAGTGATCACTAGCAGCTATAGAAGTCCCTAGGGATAATTGCATGAGAACCTGGCAGGCTGGTTGTACCCAAGTTGATCGATCAACTTGTTACATTCAGCCTAACCATTAACGGTTCGAAACTCTGCCTGTTCCTGCTGAGCCGGGCGAGAGTCGGACTGTGTATGGGAGAGCCTTGATTGTAATTTCATGGCTATTCAGCATTAGTCTTTAGCTGGGTTTAGCAAATCAGTTGTGATAATTTGCTCTGTGTTTGTGACCCTATGCATGTAAATCTGGCAAGATTACTGCAATTTCTTTACATAATTTTAAAATGGATCAGGCAGTTCCTTTGACCTCATGATTCTCATTTGCTCTGACATGCACTGTGAGCTGTAAGGTCTTATATAGACAGGTGTGTGGCTTTCCTAATCAAGTCCAATCAGTATAATCAAACACAGCTGGACTCAAATGAAGGTGTAGAACCATCTCAAGGATGATCAGAAGAAATGGACAGCACCTGAGTTAAATATGAATGTCACAGCAAAGGGTCTGAATACTTAGTACCATGTGATATTTCAGTTTTTCTTTTTTAATAACTCTGCAAAAATGTCAACAATTCCGTGTTTTTCTGTCAATATGGGGTGCTGTGTGTACATTAATGAGGAAAAAAATGAACTTAAATGATTTTAGCAAATGGCTGCACTATAGCAAAGAGTGAAAAATTTAAGGGGGTCTGAATACTTTCCGTCCCCACTGTATATGAGGGCTAAACAATAAAAACCATGATCAGTACATCTCTTGAATATACAGCATTTTCGGCCCATGTTTAATAATGCCATAAATACACACACAAAAAAAATCTGCTGATTTGCCATAAATCCAGTGAGCTCCTAGTAGGGATGACAACATAGTGAAATGTTATATAAATACATAGATTTCTATTCCAGCAAAAAGACGCTGCCCTGATTTCACACAGCCTTCCCACATACAGAAAGGACTGTTGGGAGATGTGGCTCTGAGTGGCATGCACCATGTGAAAATGACCCCCCAGCAGATGCCCCTGCAATAACTTTACAAAATATCCAATGATTGAACTGATAATTTCCTGTGCTGTGATCAGTTATATTGTTCTTAGTCAGCTCAGAGGACTACAGAACCATGCCCCTCTGTGTTATGGACATTAGGAGTAGGGTGGGGTTCTGTGGCCCTATCCTATTTCTACTGTCCTGGTCCAGAAGCGTGAGTGAGTATTGTTACCCTAGGACAGGAAGTTTGTTACTGGCAGAATCCCCAGGTCAAAATAAAGGAAAATACTTGAAAAAAATGGTAAGCTTGGCTTTATTACATTTGGATTTAGATATGCTTTAATGGGCAAGAAAGGGCAAATCGGAGGATAACCTGATTTATGGTTTAAGTGCAACTTTCAAGTACATTTGTTATTAAAAGGTTGTACTAGCATGCATGTCCTCCATTTAATTTTATGATAGCTAGGTGATGCACAGGACATCTCACTATTCCCATTAAGTTTTCTGAAAGGTGAGTTAGACATGAATAAGACAGTACTAATGACATAATAATTCACTATGTTTGAGCTGTTCTGCTGGGCACATAGCTCCCTTCTACCAAGTCTGATAAGGAGATACAGACCTGACCGGCAAAAGCATTTCTCTTCTTCATCAGGTTTTCTGATGTCAATAAACCTTGCTGGAATACATTGTGATCCCCTGCTGGTGGTTCGCTCCTCTCCAATTCCTCCAGCACATTGGACTTGGCCTTGATTTGTTCTTCCAGCTCCTGCAGACCAAGTGAATATTTTAAAGTGACAATATTATATTATGCACAATACACAATAGTTGCTCTATTATTGTAAAAATCCATCTTTACCAATATATTTATTGTACCACTACCACCAGGCAATATCACACTGTGTGATTGTTTAGTTCACCCCCTCAATTTATGGAGTTACCAGTAGTAGAAAAAATATCCTGTAAACAATAGGTAAAAGATTTTACAGTGTTTCTGCCAAATCCTGATTTTCTCTCATATGTTACAGCACATCAGCGATCTCTGTATTTAGTTATATCATGCACAAGTTTGCTGTTAGTAGCTTACATTCAAATGATTATATGAGCATCAATATTCACTCCAATAGGCAGGGCTTGAAATATTAGATAATCTCTTTCCATTCTATTCCAATAACTTCTTTTAAGTATCATACAAATGGTTACAGTTTAACCACTTGCCTACCGGGCACTTACCCCCCCCCTTCCTGCCCAAGCCATTTTTCAGCTTTCAGTGCTGTCGCACTTTGAATGGCAATTGCGCGGTCATGCTACACTGTACCCAAACAATTTTTTAAATCATTTTCTTCACACAAAAAGAGCTTTCTTTTGGTGGTATTTAATCACTGCTGGGTTTTTTAATTTTTTTACAAAAAAAAAAAAAAAAAAAAAAAAAAAGAAAAATGTAGAAACAAAAAGTTTACGTTTTTTTCTGCCAGTAAATTTTGTAACGAAGTAATTTTTCGCCTTCACTAATGTGCGCTGATGAGGCGGCACTGATGGGCACTGATAGGCTGAACTGGTGGGCATTGATGAGGTGGCACTTATGGGCACTGATTAGGTGGCACTAATGAGGAGGCACTAATATGCCGCACTTATGGGCACTGATAGGTGGCACTGATGGGCACTGTTAGGTGGCGCTGGTGGGCACTGATAGGCGGCACTGGTGGGCAATGGTGGGCACTGATTTGTGACACTATATTGCAATCAGGGCACTAATGATCAGTGCCCTGATTACATTCCTAGCTGTCCCCTGTGAGGAGATGCCGCTGATTGGCTCTCCTCGCCACACACTCTGTCAGTGTGAGGGGAGGAGCGCGGATTACCGGCACTTCCTTGTTTGGATGTGACCGGCTGTGATTGGACACAGCCGATCACATGGATAAAGACCTGTAGCTCTTTATAGAGGGTCGCGCCTTGTCCTAGCAACACAGGGCAGCCGGCACGCGAGAGCGGCCGTTCTGGGACTCCGTCATATGACGGCGTCACAGAACGAGAGCCGCACCTCCCTGCCGTCATTTGATGGTGGGTGGGTGGCAAGCAGTTAAATAAGAGGCTTTTACTTCAGTTACTCAATGGAAAATGACATAATGGTTGGCTAAAAACTTTGCACTGTATAGTCTAGAGCAGTGGTCTCAACTGTGGCCCTTTGCTTCCCTTTTTCCGGCCCTTGGGGCACTGTTCTTTACAATGATGCAAGCTTTATTCCTCCTACTTACATCAACGATGAGGTACCAATTCCTTCTACTGACACCAACAGTGGGGCATATTACCTCCAACTGACACCAACAGTGGGGCATATTAACTCCAACTGACACCAACAGTGGGGCATATTACCTCCAACTGACACCAACAATGGGGGCCTATTCCTCCCACTGACGCCAACAATGAAGCACTATTTCTCCTCCTACTGGCCACAGGAGCTATGTATTTTCTTTATTTCCACTCCCAATGACCTTGGGGCCTTTCCCACTCCCACTGACCCTGGAGTCTTTTCTACTCCCACTGACCCTGGAGTCTTTTCTACTCCCACTGACCCTGGAGTCTTTTCTACTCCCACTGACCCTGGAGTCTTTTCTACTCCCACTGACCCTGGAGTCTTTTCTACTCCCACTGACCCTGGAGTCTTTTCTACTCCCACTGACCCTGGAGTCTTTTCTACTCCCACTGACCCTGGAGTCTTTTCTACTCCCACTGACCCTGGAGTCTTTTCTACTCCCACTGACCCTGGAGTCTTTTCTACTCCCACTGACCCTGGAGTCTTTTCTACTCCCACTGACCCTGGAGTCTTTTCTACTCCCACTGACCCTGGAGTCTTTTCTACTCCCACTGACCCTGGAGTCTTTTCTACTCCCACTGACCCTGGAGTCTTTTCTACTCCCACTGACCCTGGAGTCTTTTCTACTCCCACTGACCCTGGAGCCTTTTCTACTCCCACTGACCCTGGAGCCTTTTCTACTCCCACTGACCCTGGAGCCTTTTCTACTCCCACTGACCCTGGAGCCTTTTCTACTCCCACTGACCCTGGAGCCTTTTCTACTCCCACTGACCCTGGAGCCTTTTCTACTCCCACTGACCCTGGAGCCTTTTCTACTCCCACTGACCCTGGAGCCTTTTCTACTCCCACTGACCCTGGAGCCTTTTCTACTCCCACTGACCCTGGAGCCTTTTCTACTCCCACTGACCCTGGAGCCTTTTCTACTCCCACTGACCCTGGAGCCTTTTCCGCTCCCACTGACCCTGGAGTCTTTTCCGCTCCCACTGACCCTGGAGTCTTTTCCGCTCCCACTGACCCTGGAGTCTTTTCCGCTCCCACTGACCCTGGAGTCTTTTCCGCTCCCACTGACCCTGAAGTCTTTTCTACTACCACTGACCCTGGAGTCTTTTCTACTCCCACTGACCCTGGAGTCTTTTCAGCTCCCACTGACCCTGGAGTCTTTTCAGCTCCCACTGACCCTGGAGTCTTTTCCGCTCCCACTGACCCTGGAGTCTTTTCCGTTCCCACTGACCCTGGAGTCTTTTCCGCTCCCACTGACCCTGGAGTCTTTTCCGCTCCCACTGACCCTGGAGTCTTTTCCGCTCCCACTGACCCTGGAGTCTTTTCCGCTCCCACTGACCCTGGAGTCTTTTCCGCTCCCACTGACCCTGGAGTCTTTTCCGCTCCCACTGACCCTGGAGTCTTTTCCGCTCCCACTGACCCTGGAGTCTTTTCCGCTCCCACTGACCCTGGAGTCTTTTCCGCTCCCACTGACCCTGGAGTCTTTTCCGCTCCCACTGACCCTGAAGTCTTTTCTACTCCCACTGACCCTGGAGTCTTTTCTACTCCCACTGACCCTGGAGTCTTTTCCGCTCCCACTGACCCTGGAGTCTTTTCCGCTCCCACTGACCCTGGAGTCTTTTCCACTACCACCGACCCTGGAGTCTTTTCCACTACCACCGACGCTGGGGCCTTTTCTACCTCACGGATGCTGGGGCCTTTTTTACTCCCACTGGTCACAGTCCGGCCCCCCTAAAGTCTGAAGGACAGTAAACTGGCCCTTTGTTTAGAGAGTTTGAAGACTCCTGTTATAGAGGTATCTGATGCCCAGTTTTATTCAGTCAGCTAAATACATTTCAGGTGCCTCAAAACAAAAAGTGTCTTATAATTTTTGTTCTTTAAAAATCAGCCACTGACATGACCCCCTCTGCAGAGAACACCTACAGCTGTTCAACCAACAAAGCTCATGCTCTACATTGAGGAGCTCTGGCTCAGCAGGGTGCCCAGCATTCTTCCCCAGTTCAGGTTGGCATCTGCTGAGAGGATCTTTCAAAGGACTTTTCAAGAAGGACTTTTCTAAATTCCAAGAGCCAGATTCCTAAGCCACCAAGCTAGGGACAACCTAGTTCTCTGTGCCAAATGAATCAGTCTGTCCAGGCACTGGACTGACTTGTTTCACAATGACAAAAGGTATTGTAAAAAGTGTTGTAAAAATCAGGAGTAAAACTGGGCAAACTGACTTGTCTTGAAGGAGGCTACCTTCAGACCAGAACAAAGACTCTCATAAAGTGGGGAGCTGGATGACTCCTGGACTAGAGAGGTTGAATCTAAGATTGAAGAGTCTGAAGTTTCTTCTGTGGGAAAAACATTCTGGCCTGTGCTTTGTCCAGGACTAGATCCAAATACTCCAAATGATGAGTTAGTTCCAGCAACAATTTCTGAAAGTTCAGAATACTGTAATATCTGGAAAGTCAAAGGCACATTGTCCAACAGAGCCTGCACTTACTTTTCCCTCAAAAGGCAGTAGCCTAAGTATCCCACATTGGGGATGCCTTGAGAGTTGAGCAAGGCTAGTATTGTGACTAGCACCTTGGTGAACACCTGAGAAGAGGACAAGAGGCCAAAGGGCAGGGCCATGAACTGATGCTGTAGGACTCCCACTGCAAAGCATAAGAAATGCTGGTGCACTGGAAAGATGGGGACAGCTTGTATACCTTGGAGACCAACATCTTCACTCATGTGTTTGAGATGCAAGAACTCCATGGGTCCTCAAAGGTTAAAGTTGAACTCGAGGCACAAAAACGTTCATTTAGATACATTCTTCAATAACTACAAAAGCTATAAATCCAGTTTGTGTGCACCAAATGCCCTTACAAATTCAGATATAATCTTAAAAAAAGTAGCAGTGACATCACCACTGTGCTGTACATAGCCAGTGCAGAAAGCAGAGCTGTGGGAGGGGCCAAACATGAACTACCCACTACAGGTTGCCTGCTGAAAACTACAGGCGGGATAGTGACAAGACCAACCACCTTGCACAAGAAAAAAGAACAGCAATGACTGGTCTCTGTTACAGAAATTTTCTGCACAGAGGCAAAGTTTCATACTGGATTACTGCACAGATCTAGTAAAAATACACAAAAGCACACCAAGATTCAAGTAAGAATACACATGACTCTTGTACTCCTTTTCTTATCCCAGAGTTAAGCTTTAGCAAACTCGCCCCATCCCCCCCACACTGAAACGTAGGGTCACACTTTCATATTTCTCAGTATTAAGGGTTTGCCTAAGGATTTGCCTAAGGATTTGGTAGACCTTGAGCCTCAGACCTTTCTGGTGGTGGTGAAGTGGGGGGGGTTATGGTTTGGAAGTGGATGGTGAGGGAGTAGAGAAAGGAAAAGGACATTTCTTAACTGACAGAAAGGGAGAAGACTGTTCCTTAGGGTTGTTCTGCTGAGAAAAATCAGTTCTCTTGCAACTAGTAGCATCCTTGATAACCGCATCCAGAGGATATGAGAAGAGACATTTTCCCTCTAAGGCCATGTGGATCAGATGCTTCTTAGACATGAGCTCTGCAGTCCAGCGTTTTTTACCAAAGTGTCCTCCCCATGTGTAACGACAGGTGACCCATGCAAGAGATGAAACAGGAAACCTCCAGCAGCGGTCACAATTTTCGTTTAAGGCTCAGTTCACACTATTGTGTTGCAGGAACATACACTTTAATGCCTGCATTACTGCAAGGCATGCCAAGCCATACTACTAGGGTCTATGTGGTGCAAATAATTCTAAATGGCAACCAACGCTCCAAGATTATAGATGAGCATGCAGTTTGCTGCCAAAAAAAGGTGCAGGTCAGGCTTCAGAGAAGTTGAGAGCCCATTAATTTTGAATATATATATTTTTTAATACAGTTTTCTTTTAAGTGATCACATACCCTCTGTTTTCAGCTAAATAAGGGTCTTAGAGTTGTGGGGGTGAAGACTGCGGGGGGGAAGGGGGTTGTCAGCAGGAGGCAGAAATAGAACAATATACTTATCATTCCAGTAAAGAACTTTGCAGGATGGTTTATCAGCCCATGTCTGACCATTGGAGCACAGACAAGCTATTTTTGAAGCATAGCCAGAAAACTGACCACACTGGGATGAATGGGCTTCTATGCAAAGCGTGGTCAGTTTAAAATAGAAAAGAAAGGGGACTGACAGAGTCACAAGGAACTTCACTCAAAGGAAGAAAAAAAAAAAAAAAGAACAGGATACTTTTTAACACAAGTAAATAGTGACATATCAGGAATATGAAATATTGGGATAACAAACACTTTAAAGTAGAATTCCAGTCAAATACCACCTCTACCTAAACCTGCTTCCACCCCCATTCTAAGCCTATTCTAACTACCCTGTTAAAGGAAAGAGGAGTATACTTGCCTATTCTGATTGCTGGTAACATAACCTCTCCAGTGGCCAGCTTCTCTGAGGAGGACAGATTGCCAGCAATGATGTCACCTATAGGACTACTATAGGGCATGCGTTGTCAGCTGTCCCTCCTCTACACTGAAGCCTCCTCTGGGAGCCGATTATGTAACCGGACCAGAAGCTCTCAGAATAGGTAGTATAGACATCTTTCCTTTAAAGGGTAGTTAGAATAGGATTAGAATGTGGGTGAGAGCAGGTTTCATTTTAGTTAGTATTTGACTGAAAGTCTACTTGAAGTTACACCCATTTACTACAAATGTTTTATGACCAAGTAGTAGGTCTGTTTTAAGGGACTTTGACCAGATAGCCAGGGCTTTGCAAAGCAAGGTCACAGCCAAGATGGGGTGAACAGCAAGGCCTGCCAGCAAGATCAGAGCAATAGAGGGGGCCTTCAAACCATTTATCGTTTGGGTCCTTAAAGCCATGTGCATCCTCCACCAGTATGGTGGTCACTTTGTTAAGGCAGAACATGCAGGATCTACAGTGGAAGCAGACCACTTTTTTCCTCATCAGATGGGTACAAGGCCAAGCAGCGCTGTGGGAAGCAAATATCTTGGCAGAGCATTTTCAATCTCTGTCCTCAAAATGACCCAAAACTGGGAACAGCATTAGTACAATCAACAGGCTAATGCTCTGGTTTCTTAATGATGCACACTGCATCAATAAGAGCTAAACCAGTATCTTAATTTGGTAATAAGGGCAGAAGATGGCGACTCCTCGGAGGCAAGCTGTCAGGTGAAGACCGGAGCAACTCCGAATTAGAAAGAATCTTAACAGCTAATTGCCCAGAGGCTGCCAGGATCGCAGGCAAATCAGATACAGAATCTACAGGAGAAGGTGCAGGCGCTTGTGGCCTCTGCAGTCAGAGTTAGCAAATAACTAGGTGAGTTGGGCCATAAAGTCTGACAGAGCTAATGAAGACTCTGAAAAATAAACAGACTCTAGAAGCAAAAGGCAACAAGAAGAAGAGTGTGAGTTGGGGAGTACCCGGTACCGTGGGATTGTTCCCTTCCCTATGTGGTGGTAAGGCAATATAAAGCTCAGGGTACAAGGCAAGACCTCAGGTAGTTACGAAATGCACACAGCTGCAGCAGGTGAGGGTCAGATAGCCAGAGGTAACCAAGGTCAGTGTAGGTTGGCAGCAGTAACAGATCGAAATTCCTCAGGGTCTATTGCAAAGCAGGGGCAGCAGCAGGGAGATGCTTCCTCAACGCTGCATGGTGGGAAACAAAGCATGTCACTGACATGTCATCCAGCGGATGGTGTCAGTCCCACAGTGTTAACCCCTTTCAAGATGGAAACTGTAGTAAAAAATGTGAAGATGCCCAGCTACCTATGTACTATTTAGCTCCCTGTGGTGGCTTATGGAAGCTATCGTAAGTGGGCTCTACAAAACTGTGCAAGACATTTTCTCCCAAGATTAATGCAAAGGTTGTATACAATTCACTTTAAGCGAAATGTCCAATAAAAACCATGTGTACAATGCAAAAATAAGCCATAATATACCTTTAAATGTAATCTGCATTCTCTGTTAAGTTCAGAAAAGCAACAAACTTTTTATAGGTAAGGGTTCATATGGTTTAAAAAAAAAAATAAAAATAAAAACACACAATAACATTTTGCTGACATTTATCTTCCAAACAACCGGTGTTTTTCCGAAGGAACAAAATATCCACTGTAGACCATTTCAAACAATTGTAGCTTTGTCTGGGCTATGCTCAAGCTAAAGTAATCTCCTGCTTCAGCCTCCGAATGGAGAGTCGCTTTTATCAGGTGAAAATCTAGGCACGGAAAGCTTACTTGCCCTTTTACTTCCAAAAAGTACACACAAAAAGTACGCAGGTCCTACCAGCAATACGGTCTTAATTAAAGTGCACCTGTCACCTTCAGCCATTATGTGTGTAATGCCAATATCTAGGTCACATATTCTTTTCAAATCTGTACAACTTTGACATAAGGCTTCCATACTGCGTACCTACTACATCTTTGTCCCAAAGTATGTTTACTTTATAAACTGTGTTGTTTTATATGACTTGACAAAAGCCTTCAGACTGATATTTCACATCTTGGGCAGTGCAAGTAATACGACTTCTTTCATTTGATGCACAAATATATAAAACATTAAAAAAACGTAAAGTGGATGTAAACCCCTATATATATCCAGTAAAGGGATTATCCTCAGGTGGTAAAAAGGAATGAAACAAATCCTCCTACATAAGTTGTACCGATTTATCTGTAGTGTATTCTTCTCTACATACATTCAAAGTCCAGAATTTATAAAGTTTGACTGAGCTGAATTATACTCTGCATAGCTCAGTGAGGAGAGCACTATGAGCTGATTGGAAGGAAGGGACACCCCCCCCCCCCCCATTACAAAGTACAGAGGAACAGAGTTGAGGCTGTCAATCAGCTGGAGCTCCCTCCCATCACCTTTATTTTTTTTTTTGGCGTCAGGAAAACGTGCCAGAAGTAATTCAGACAGAAATTAAATGTAATGCTCCTAAATAGAGGGATATGCTTTGTTCATATTTCATGTCTGAGGTTTACAACCACTTTAAAGGGAGGCCATAGTTCTAGTTTAACACAAAATAAAGTGAATATAGATGCTGCATAAAAAAGCGGTCACATTCGCCTTTAAGTGAACAAACAAAACACACAAAAATATATCAAATCTGGCAATGGCAGGGAACTTTAGATAGCTTCCTCGCCAGCCTTTCTGATGTCCCCACAATATTGTTAGACAAAATCTTGAGCTGTTGCCAGCACTTACCGAGCACTCTGCTAAGACACTCTCCGCTGCTGTTAGAGTTGATGGCTTCTGCAATTTGTTCAGTCTTACTTGCTGGGCATCTAACCAATTGTTTACTGACTGTCTCCTGCTCTCCTGGTCAGATGTGCTTTCAAGGGTCTGTTCCACATGTTGAATCTGGGAAACAGAGAGCTAGAGTAAGCACTATTTATATAAAACTTTTCCTTACAGAAGGGTTGACAGAGCCTGGTGTGACTTTCGAGCAGAGATGGTGCCAGGTCAAAAAGTGAGAATGTACAACAAGCAGGAAATCAAGAAAAATGAATAGGCCACAAAAACTAAGATGTTAGGCCATAGCTCCCAACTGTCCCTGATTTGGTACAAAGTCCCTCTGTCCCTCTTTCCTTCTCATTTGTCCCTCATTTTGGTCTGATCTATATAGTTGTATATAGAATGCATTTTTTATCTTTCAAAAAGTGTTTCCCAGAGCTAAACTTTTCATCCAATTTCTAAATTGCCGCATTTGTAATTTTTAAAAGCCAGTATAAAGGAATAGTAGTGGTAAAAAAAAGCACTCGTGGGTTTAACTAATATTTTTTTTGTATAATTCTCCTTTAAGGGGCCGTGGCAGGGGGTGTGTCCTATGCCTACACACGTTTCCTAATAGGTGTCCCTTGTTCCCATCATAAAATGTTAGGAGGTATGGTTAGACGCTGGAGATTATCACATAGGGTTCAACATGTGAAAAGGAAATCTGATTGCAGTTCTCTGGAAATGATCTTTGCCTGGCAGCCATCTATAGATCTCATGGCTTTAATAAATCCTGAGTCGCTGACCTACAAGTAATTGAATCAAGGTGTTTTGACTTTCTGTGGCTACATGCATGTTTCAGGTCAGTGCTACAGAAAGTACTGAAGTCAGAGGATCAGGAATAAATGCCTAGAAACTAGCATTTTCAGAATGGGGTTGTTAATTGCACCCACCGTATTTCAATGTTAGGACAAAATAAAATTTAAACAAAAATGATATGCAGCATATCTTTTCAACACCAGCACATTTGGTTTATCCCTTTAAAGACGTTGTGGAATGTCATACACACAGAATTTTATCGACTGAAATTGCAGGAAATGGTGTTAGCCCTGCTCTTTTTTCTTCTGCTAAACTACACTTCCCTTTATCCCCACTTCCCCAACATGAAGAAAAGGGCCCTATTCACACTTGTAAATGGGCCCCTTAGAAATTACATGTGAGAGGCCACATATCTTGCTGGATCTGAGACAGGTGAGTACAACACTGAGTATTGGAGGGAGGAGGACTATGATATAAGGGGAATTTACTATTTCAAGGGGCTTCTCAGTGGCTAAAAAAAAACCTCCATGTTAAATCTTTTAACTTTATTTTTAAGAAGGAATCGGTTAAGGTCTTTCTTACTGCTATTCTACATCTATTTAAAAAAATGCCATCAAATGGAAATGATTAATTTTCTCCTTGTCCCTCAATATATAAAATATTGTATTTTTATTAAAACACAAAATAAAAATGTTGTTGTGCAAAAATTGATTAAAAAATATGTATATTCTGCCTAGAATCATCTCAGACACTCAACAAAATATAAAAATTTAGATAAAACTTTACTGGTGCTTATAAATTATGGTAGAGTGATAGCATACATTTACTTGATGTTTATAGGTCCATGTGTACTATAAAAAAAGTCAAAAGGAAGCATCTTTTGAAAAATGTTTAGTGTAAAGGCAGTAAATATATATTACAAACATACCTTCTTGTTAAGGTCCCCCCGCATCATGTTCCACTGTAGATTTAAGGTTCCAAGAAGCTCAGCTAATTCAGTCCTCTCGTATCGTTTGCCTTCCACATCACCCACACTAAGCTGTGGTAACGACTGGTTGATAAAATCAACAATGCATTGCTTGTAGCTCATTTCTTCCCGAAGTGTCTGTCAATGAGTCAATGATTGCAATAACAAATCAACAATAATAAATACATAGAAAATACAAAGAAACAAGTGCTTTATAGTGAAGAGTTGAACATGGCTAACTGGTCACCCTGTGGCCCTTCAAGCTGCACAAGGCCATAATTTAAAAGTTCATGCATAGCTAAAACGTTTTATTAGAGCCCCACTCTATCCATTTACAGTGCACCCCTTATCAGAGTCGGAGCTTTCAATCAAACAAGCTGCTCTGTCATGCTGTCTCTTTGAATAACCCATAGTGCTCTGGAGACCCTTTATCATGTTTTAACGTTTAATTGAAAAACAAAATAATAAAATGATAAAAAATATATATATATATATATATATATATATATATACACACACACACACACATTTTTTATATATACCAAACAAGTGTCTTAAACGCACAACGGTATCAGTAGGGTGCAGAGCAATCAGACCATCCCACCGGTCATATATAACAAGAATTCATTCAGGGATTGCTGCATTTAAAATATATTAAAAGTCCATAGAAATTACAAAAATTACATATTATGCTCCACAATGTGTTTTGGTTCTGAACCAGAATTTGATTCCCACTTGTGACAAGCAGCAGGTGAGATAAATAGTAGAAGGACGGGAGCAAGAGGTTGCTCTGGCCTGGGACTGGGAAGCCTGGGAAAAATACTTTTTTTTTTTTAACTTTCCAGCCCATAGTTCTACACCACTCGTCACTGATCGTTACCTTATATTTCTGAAGACGACTTCTAATGTCTGACGTAGTGGTTGGAACAGTCTCAGCATTACTCTGCTCAATATTTTTCATCCAATCCATTACTTCCTGGATTGCTTGCAGAGAAGGAAGCTTCTCTAGAAGTTGCTGTAATGTGGAGGTAACAAAATTTCCATTATCAGAGGTTGTGTAAGAATATATATTTTATTTTCAAAGATCTGGAATTCAACAAGCCACACAAAAAAGTCCAAACACAATAGAATATGTGAAAAGCAAAGCAAATCCCTTTGGTGTCATAATAATATTATATATGATGGGGTGTTGTGGCACGGAAATTAAATACAGCTCCCTCCGCCTGCAGCCCAGACTTCAGACACTATTCTCAATAATGAGCCATCCGTTATTCTAAAACTCTAGAACACAAATTCCACTGCAGGGAATAAAATGCTTTTCTTGCTAAGAGTGGTGTGTGTAAATTAAACACATTATGTCGAATCTCCAGGATAAATCGTTTAATGCACAGCTTGGTCCTGGACCATGCTGCAGCTGAGCAAGCAGCTTGGTCCAGGATCCTTCCTAGCCCGTGTTTGGAATATAATGAAGCAGCAACTCAAAGATAAGGTTATCGCTCTGCTCTCTCCTTCGGGAAGCTTCTGGTGTTAGACAGCACTGTGCAATGCATTCTGACAAGATCAAATTGCCAATGTACAGGGGATTACAGAAAGCTAAAATCCAAGACGATTTGGGTACTTCTGCCAGCTATATGTTAAAATAAAATTTTTGATGTTTTAGAACGAATCAAAGTGTTTCGCCCGTGGGATGGGAATTTGTTAGGGTCTAGTTGGATCTTCATTTCATAGATCCTTGAATCTGCAAATCTACCAGGTTGGGGTAATGTTTTTTTTTTTTAGGTGGTTTAGAGAGACAACGTTGTCCTATTTTTAACTTTTTTTGGGAGTGAGCGTATTGTCATGATATTTTTAAAATTTTGATAACCACGAAAGTATTTATATTTTTTCCAAATTCAAGCCACGTGTGTCTTTATGTCCGGAGACTCTATGGGTGTCCCTGGTTTGTGTGTTTTGCCTGCAACGACTACATCATTTTTTGATTGCCTAACTTATTATAATTTTGTCTGTTCTTACTTGTTGTAGCTTCTCCTGAATTGGGGGCAATGCGGCAATAATCTCTGTCCACTGCTCCTCATATTTGGCCAGGCTCAGTTTCAGCATTGCTGGGTCAGCTTCTTTCAGACGGAGCAGCTGGGTACCAGTGCTTAGCACTGATGTCTTAAGGGAGGTTTTATCAAACATTTCAATTGTAAATTCCTGTAATCAAACAGAACATGGACATAAAGGTTAAAAATTAAAAAATAGGCAAGGAAAAGTTTTCTGTATCATGTTGTTCTACCTGTAATCATCCTATGATCTAAATATTATCAAAAAGTTCCATACAACAGCATAAGGGCAACTTCTATATCTGCCTAGAACCCAGTTCTAGAGCTAGTCTTCCAGTTGTGCTAAGACTGTATCTATGGATCCTTATATGCATGCAATGTAATGTAGGTCTGTAAAGAGAGAAAACACAATAAGGGTTGATTTACTAAAACTGGAGAGTGGAAATTCTGGTGCAGCTCTGCATAGAAACCAATCAGCTTTTAACTTGTTTGTTCAATTAAACTTTGAAAATTAAACCTGGAAGCGGATTGGTTTCTATGCAAAACTGCACCAGATTTTGAACTCTCTAGTTTAGGTAAATCTCCCCTTCTAGCTGCAAACTTTGTAAGTACTTCATTGAATTCCTTGTATAATTATAAATACAAATATTAAAAAAAATGTTGTATTTTGCATACTCATAACCCACATTGGTAAGAACTCACCGCTCTAGGAAAACCATCCCAAAGTTACACCTCCTGCTAGCAAACGACAGGTGCACGCTCTGCAAGTAGCATAGAAAGAACAACAAATGGCTGGACGACGGCACTCCATTAAGACACCTCTATTGACGTCAGTCAAAACCAAATAGTCACAAACGTTCACATAGATCCCAGAGGAAAAGGACAAGACAAGGCTTACAATATGTTTCACACCACAAATGGGTGCTTAATCATAGTCCATGGCCCACATTGGCTGGTGGTTGTTGGAGATGACAAGATTCTATTCTCTCTCCCCTTTTTTGGGGGCCCCTGCGTAGGATTGTTGTATGTTTTTCTAAGAGTACTTTGTTTCTACGTTGAGTTTGTACTTTACATGGCAAAACTTAGTGACTGTAGAATATTTTGTGGCGTAATATTTGTATCTCTTTATTTTTGCCGTTGATGTATTAATATTCTCAACTTGCATTGTGGGCCTTTCTTACTCCTTGCTATCATAGTTTGCCTACAATGTGTGTATTTTTTGGAACAAACAAACATATTAAGTAAAATCCTCTGCCCACCCAATACTCTCCTCTTCTTCCTCAACCTCAACAGGAACAAATACCCAGTGCTTTGGAGCATGAGGATGTAAGGACAGTGCTTGGGGCATTTACCAGGCCTGAGCACAGTCACATGATTTATGCACAGACTGCCAAACATTGACCCAAATGTCTGCTGATGAAGCAGTAATGCGATAAAAGGTTAGTTCACCTTTTTTACAAAAAAAAAAAAAAAAAATGAAAAAAAAAAATGAAAAGGTGAATTCACAACACCCTTCCCACCCACTGCGCCTCAGTGCATGTATTGTACCTTATGTGATCCCCATCTTCTGCTGCCCTCTCCAGCTGGTATAATGATCTGGTTTCTTAAAATCATCGCTACACTGTGCTACAGGATGTAAAACAGCATACTGCTTGCAATGGCTAGTACTTCTTGTTTAGCTCATTATGCAACTCGTGCGCTATGTAGTGATGTTTTAGGCTGGGTTCACACTAGAACACGCAGCGGCTCACAGCAGTGCGGTGCGTCTCCAATCACCTTTTCACGTCTGATTTCAGACTGAACTTTTGGGCTGAATTCGGACCTGAAAAATGGACCAAAACACATATAGGGCTCCTATGCAATTCGGAGCTGCTGCGGAGATGTGTGAACCAGCTCCATAGAGAGTGGGAGAACCTCTGGGGGAATCTAGGAATCTATGATGGAAAAGGACCTGGGGGTCCTAGTAGATGATAGGCTCAGCAATGGAATGCAATGCCAAGCTGCTGCTAATAAAGCAAACAGAATATTGGCATGCATTAAATAGGGGATCAACTCCAGAGATAAAACGATAATTCTCCCACTCTACAAGACTCTGGTCCGACCGCACCTAGAGTATGCTGTCCAGTTCTGGGCACCAGTCCTCAGGAAAGATGTACTGTAAATGGAGCGAGTACAAAGAAGGGCAACAAAGCTAATAAAGGGTCTGGAGGATCTTAGTTATGAGGAAAGGTTGTGAGCACTGAACTTATTCTCTCTGCAGAAGAGAAAATTGAGAGGGGATATGATTTCTATTTACAAATACCGTACTGGTGACCCCACAATAGGGATAAAACTTTTTTGCGGAAGGAAGTTTAACAAGACACGTGGCCACTCAATAAAATTAGAAGAAAAGAGATTTAACCTTAAACTACGTAGAGGGATCTTTACTGTAATAGTGGCAAGGATGTGGAATTCCCTTCCACAGGCAGTGGTCTCAGTGGGGAGCATCGATAGTTTCAAAAAACAATTAGATAAGCACCTGAATGACCACAACATACAGGGATATATAATGTAATACTGACATATAAACACACACATAGGTTGGACTTGATGGACTTGTGTCTTTTGTCAACCTCACCTACTATGTAACAATCTCCTGCTTTGCGAATTGGATGCAGGGGGAAACCCGCATCCAATTTGCATAAGTGTGAACCCAGCCTTAAAGTGCCAGACTGTTATACCAGCTAGAGAGGGTAGTGGAAGATGGGGATTATCTAAGGTACATGCAGAGGGGACCAGAGAGTTGGGGAGAGCGTTGTGAGTTCGTTCACTTTTTCTATTTCTGTGAAAATACAAATGGACAGCAATATGGCTGTAGTATAAAATTATAAGGTCATGAACAAACTTTTTTGCAGGATACAATTTATAATGCATTCATACAAGTGTTGTGTGCATAATTTTAAAACAGTTTTCAACTGAATGAAAATGTTTTTTCTACCCCCTTAAGATCCCAATCCAAAGTACCTACCATTCTCACACATAAACTAGGGGCAATTCTGGAGGAAGCCCTATCACCACTGATGCCTTAAGAACTGGCCCCACAAGAGCCTAACTGTAAATACTGTTGTGGTAAAACTATGCAGTAGACTTTCAAAACATTTGGATTAGACATTAAACTTACAAAAACAAGTGCCCAGTTTTCCTCACTTTTCTTGGGATATCTGTCATTGCAAGCACAACATGTTTTTCCTATTCTATGCTAGTATGCCTGTTAAGCCAAAGGAGGCTTTCCAAAGACTGCCACAGATAACATCAATGATTACTAGACAGGGGGTGAACATCACTCAACACAATAAAACTTCATGTACCATAATTTATTATCTGATAAGCTCTAGAGACTTCTATATACTTGCATCTGAAAATGCTAAAAATGAAACCTGTATATAAACCTGTATAAGTCCAATACAGTCCCAACAGTGAAGCATGGTGGTGGCAGCATCAACCTGTGGGGGTGTTTTTCAGCTGCAGGGACAGGACAACTGGTTGCAATCAAGGGAAAGATGAATGAGACCAAGTACAGGGATATCCTGGACGAAAACTTTCCCCAGAGTACTCAGGACCTCAGACTGGGCTGAAGGTTTGCCTTCCAACAAGACAATGACCCTAAGCACACAGCTAAAATAACGAAAGAAGTGGCTTCACAACTCTGTGACTGTTCTTGAATGGCCCAGCCAGAGCCCTGACTTAAACCCAATTGAGCATCTCTGGAGAGACCTAAAAATGGCTGTCCACCAACGTTTACCATCCAACCTGACAGAACTGGAGAGGATCTGCAAGGAGGAATGGCAGAGGATCCCCAAATCCAGGTGTGAAAAACTTGTTGCATCTTTCCCAAAAAGACTCATGGCTGTATTAGATCAAAAGGGTGCTTCTACTAAATACTGAGCAAAGGGTCTGAATACTTAGGACCATGTGATATTTCAGTTTTTCTTTTTTAATAAATCTGCAAAAATGTCAACAATTCTGTGTTTTTCTGTCAATATGGGGTGCTGTGTGTACATTAATGAGGAAAAAATGAACTTAAATGATTTTAGCAAATGGCTGCAATATAACAAAGTGTGAAAAATTTAAGGGGGTCTGATCACTTTCCGTCCCCACCGTATATCATATCAGCTGACTAAGCAGTGTGTGCTCTTTGTCAGGTTTCCTATTTTTGTACCAAACCACAGTGACCACATTTGTACAGATCTCAAGCACAAGAAAACAGCTCTTAGTGAGTTTTCTCATAATTCCATTAACATGTGGTTGCGGTAGGGTTCATGTGCAGATTATGTTTAACTTCCCCCTCCGAGTGGAACAAATTGTGCACGGTGAGGTTTATTTTGCTGTATTGTATTGAGCCGAGCGCATTTGGCACAACTGGGTCTGGAAGTCAGGAGTCTGGTTTGGGATCGCACAATGATTTAGTAAATCCTGTCCAAGAAATCCCCCAACAGAAATATCAGCTGGGTGATCTCTGGCGAGCCGTGGAAATTTCAGTATTTGTACTGGATGCTCTGGTTGCCGAGTGTGAATAACATTGTTAAACGTTCTCCTGGCAGAGAGTTTCGGAAAATTATAGAAAATGAACGGTTCGATCCCTCCAGAGAACACAGAGGGGCCAGATATTTGAATTGGCCAACCTTTACTAAAGGTACACATTTTCCTGTCCTTTTCTAGTTAGCATCAGGGTACCAGATGGTATCAATGCTTTACACCAACCCGTTTAGCAAATATGAGGACATTTTGGGCTCTGTGCTCAAGGTGGTCCTTCAGAAAAGGCATCTCTTTTAAGGATCCCTTTAAATAGCTCGTGCTTCTAAGGCCGCGTTCACACATATGCGAATTGGATGCCAGTTTCCCTGCATTCAATTCGCATGATAGGCGTGTGTGACCGGCTCTCAATAGTCAGTTCACACAGGTCTGGGGCGGCCGTGGTCCACATTGAAAAAGTGTCCTGTGCGTCTTCTGGCCGATTCAGGTGCAAATTCAGGCAGAATTTTGGACGCGATTCACACCTGAACCGTTAAACAGGGATGCACCGGACCCCATGCTGGGAACCCACTGCCGCATATATGTGAACCTGGCTTAAAAGGTCACATGGGATGCCATTAGCTAAAATGTCATTTGAAGAAGCCTTTTTCATGTAAGTTTTCATCTGTGTGTTTATGTCTGTACACAGGTCTCCTGATTCCCGGACGGAGTCATGTGCTGTACAGAAAGCCTAATTTTATTGCTTCTGGCCCTAGAATCATTGTATCAACCAGGTAAAAATATACCAAGCCACAAAATAATGGAGGATTAAAACTCTGGTTGGGTTTTTACCGCTATCTGGTTATACAAATGTACCTCACTTTCTGTTCTGCTCACAATGGTTTCACCAGACACGAAGTGATGAAAATTCTGCAACGTGGACACTGAAAGAATTACAAAATGAGTTAACCTCCCTTCTTGTCTGGTATAACGTTGTTAGCAGGACAGGAAGCTGAACAGGAAGCCGAATTTAGAAAAGGTGTGAAAATCAAGATCAGAAAGAAGCCTTGCAAATCTGGGAAACAGATGCAGAAAGAGACAAAACCACAAAGACTGCAGCGCAGTCACATTATTTAATGACGCAACGCGTTGGGAGGAGCCAGTGACGGTTTTCCATATTAAGAGCCTGGATACTGATGTGCACCAGTAAAAGTGCACACCATAAGTTGTACTAAGGTTTTCACTGCAGAATAATAGGCAAATGATCTTTGCAAAAAACAATTGCAGGAGCCAAGATATGGCCTTTAAAACACTCAAAAGCCAAATTATGACCCAGAATAGATGGAAGAAATTTAAGAATGCATTCCATGGAGTATTTACTTGGATGCTAAGCTAGTTTTCCGAGTGTTATGGAAAACCTTGCAATAGGTAGATTTCCTAGATGTTCAATACCGATGCCAATAAAGCCAGCAAGCAGAATTCAGGAAGGTCCTTGTCACAAAAAATATCAGAGATCTGCCAGGATACTTACTTATGACGTCTGAGTACCACATCTGCCTGGGTCAGTTCAGTGCTATACCTAGTTTACACTAATGACTGAATGTTGCTACGTATTTCTGAAAAATCGCTTGACAGAGCACTCTATGCCATCATTAACTGAAAGTTCATCTGAAAGTTTATTATAACCCAAAACAATAAAACACAGACCCACAAATTGTGCATTCCCTGAATGGATGGCCAGACACTATATAAAAAAAAAAGGTACCTTCAAAAAAGCTATTATAACACAAAAGAAAGCTACATGAGATAATACTGATTTTTTTTCTTTCTAGTAAATTTACTAATGAAACTTTGATGATATTTATAGAACATTTAATATTCCTTATTCATGAATTGGCTCTTCAATTATTATATATGTTAATTTATGCAACTAGGACATATGACATTAACATTGCATTCAATAAATGTTAGTGAATTACCCCACAGACACTCAAATTGTGTACTGAAACATGTCACATAAGAGGCTACCCTTACAGATGCCTTTAAACAGGTTATTTTAATTGTTTTGTACCTTCTAATTAAAATCAACAAAAGAATAGTGCAAGTCAAACTTTGTTTAAATGTACGGGTATATGGCACATATATGTACATTCTAAGTTAATGAGCCCATGGGGATATAGTGCGTTTATTGCAATATACTTATAAATACTTATAAATCTATTTATGCTTATACAGTATACTTCTAAACACAAATATTCGTTTGCATAATTGTTTCATACACTCCTTTACCATATATATTCATCAAATCACCATGAAAGTTCTACTTCGGGATGAAAGTTTTTTTAGCACAGTTCATCACAATAGATTTAAGTCACATACACTAAACAATTTTCCACCCTTCTCTTGATTTTTTAGGTTTATTATGATCAAAAACAATCATTGATTTATCTCCATCAATGGTTAGAAAAGTGAACAAAAGTTTAGAAAGCAATCATTTTTGAAGAAATCTAACAGCGTATGGCCACCTTAAAGTGGAGTTCCACCCACTTTTACAACTCTTCAGCATCCCTCACTAAACTGTGCACTGTAAACGAATTGGATATTTTAAAAAAATTTTTCTCAGCACCTACTGTATATCTGCTGTATTCATTTTTCACTTCCTCCTCCCTGGCCGCCGCGGAACATCGCATCATTTCCTGTTTGCAATGCCTTCTGGGAAGGGGCGGCAACTTCCTCTGAAAATGTCGTTGCTATGGAAACCTGACCTGAAACCTATTACACTGCTTGTGCTGCACTGAGCATGTGCGAGATCTGCAAGGATGAGATCCAGGAAGAAATACAGTCTGGCTTCAGATGTCCACACTTAAGATGGCCACGGCCTGCTGTAAGTTTATAAAATAACAAACTACTGCTAAACTAACAAAACAGACCTTAGTTTACAGACTTACTCTAGTAGAATACATTAAGCTTGTGTATTATAGGGGTATTTGTATTTAAAAAGTATAATTTCGGCCGGAACACCACTTTAAGTCTTCTATAGAACAATAAGGTTAGGAATACATGATATGTAGTAGGTCCCTTAAATCTATGGAGTTGTTTACTGATGCTTGTTAAAGTATAAGGGCAAAACAAAATGTTTTTTTTTTGTCACCATTTTGGATAGAGCAGGTAATGGTTATAATCCCTGTCAGTTTCACTTTTTGCCATCTGTATCCTACTGGGGAGATTATCCTTCACTTCCTGTCTCATAGCCAAAACAGGAAATGAAAATAAATTACTCCAGAGTGATCCTGGTTGTTAGCAGTGTCACCAGAACAAGTATTCCCATTGGAGGATTTCCTCTCTATTACTGTTCTGGTCACAATCCAAAATTTGGGATTTTCTTTAATTTTCACTCTGGGTGATAACAGTAAACAGGGCAAACAGAGGGGGTGGATGTCTCTAACGGACAGCAATAAAACCCTGAAAATGTTCTAATCCCTCTCCACTCCCAAAAAAAAACAAAAAAAAACACATTTTGCCTTTAGTTAAACTTTAAGCACCACTAATGATGACCATTAGGAGCCTCTCAGGCCAATTAAGTGGTGGATGTTACGGAAGGTTAGCGAGGCAGCTCACTACAGACAATAGTATTTAAAGGAGAACTTACAAAGAACCTGTGCAAGTTGTCTTTAGTGGTGTCCAAGTCCTGAGAGACATCCAGTGACTGCGTCCTGAAGTTATTCAGCTTCTGGTAGGCAGAGCTCAGCCAAGCTGATAATTCAGCAGAATCCCTGTTATAACTGATATAAATGTAAAAATTAGAAAAAGAGATGGTCATATCCTTGGAAATACATTTCCTTGAATATGTAAGAAAGATGCAACTTGCACCTTCATTTAAAAATGAACTCCAAGCAAAAAGCAAAACACGCAGGAAAAAAAAATACACAAAAGATAGCCGTTTGACCTGCCAAAGAATTTTTACTTCTGTCCATCCAGTCCTAAGTTTTACACAGCACAGCCAGGTGAATGACACCACTTAAAGCTAAAGAATACAGTGGTGTCCTCTCTCCACCCTTAGCCTGCTGAGTGAACAAAAAAAGGACAAAAGCAGCCCGATAAGGTCATCCTTTGTTCCATCTTCTCCTATCAGAATGCTCCTTGTCAATACATTTGCACGCAGTGCACCTGACTGGCTCTCAGTCCTGCCCCTAAGGCGGGTCATACACTGATAGTCTATTTTTGTTCAGTTTGCTGGCTAAAAAAAATAAACTAACAGAACCCTCTATCCATACAAACAAGATGGAAGGTGGAATCCCCCCACTGGGACACTGTATTCTGACAGTGGGACCCAGGCACAGACTGGCCATAGGGCAAACTGGGCATCTGCCCATTGGGCTGTGGCCACATGTCAGGGGTGGACTGGACCGGGGGGCAGGGTGGTAAATGCCCCCCGGGCCGCTCTGATGCTCCAAAAAAAGGCCGCCACCTCATTCACAATACTAGTCCTAGCCGAGACCCGGTTCCGCTGGTTCTACCTCTGGCTGCCGCTGCCTACTGTCTGGTTGCTAGGACTGCCTGGCATATAGCAACCAGTGACATGACATAATGCAGAGAGAGGCCCCAGCATTCAGAGCACAGGAGCATGTAACTTCCTCCTCCTAGTGCTCAGCTCCACCCACCTCCGAAAGCCTGTGGCAGAGGCCCCCTGCTCAGAAAGGGAAGGGAAGTGGACTTGAGAGTCTGAGGTGAGGCCAAGGATGGAACCTGTTGGGCTGTCATAAAGGGAGCTGGGCAGATATGTAGGGACAGAGAGGATGGCAGCTGAGCTGATGCTGGACGACAACCTCAGAGGGATAGAAAGGGGAGGAGGAAGTCACATCCTTAGATCTCAGGGGTTCATGCTGGGCCTTGCGGTCCTTCACCTTTGGGGGATGTGACCCCCCTCCCCCCAAAAGTGAGGGACTACAAGTCCCAGCATGTACCCCTCAGAGCTGAGGAGATGACACCCTTGGAGGGATATAAAGGGGAGGAGGTGGTCACATCCTTAGATCTCAGGGGTGTGTGCTGGGATTCCTGAGATCTAAAGGGGTCATATCCTTAGATCCCAGGGGTTCATGCTGGGACCCTTTGACAGGAGTCAATTAAATTGACTGATATGTCAAATTCAGTTGTTTATACTTGCTGAAATAGAACCACATATCATTTGGCAGGCAAAACAGTTACCATATATACTGTATATTCAACGGTTTGCTAGGAGTTTAACTTTAATTTGTTTTGTACTATGTTAAATTCTATAAAGACACAAACATAGAATGGCCAGTCACTAGTGATATACAGGTCTATGTAGTAGAAGACATGGCTCTGAGCATAAAGCCCTACCAATCTAATGGGTTTTTCCTATATGCCCACACTATCCCTTTAAAGACTTTCATTTAAGCTGTAAGCTCAATTCAGTAATACAGCAAAAGCCCGCACCCCCCTATTAGTACAATATGTCTGACAGCTGCATTTCTCCCTTAAATGATTACAGTGGTATTAGCCAATGTTCTTAAACAAACAGAGATTATATTTACTAAACTGGAACACTATTACTTTTTCCAAGAATCTGCTTCAGTAAAGCAAATTGAGTTTGCATTGTATTTTTCTAAGTAAATAAAAGCTGATTTTCTGCTTTTCGGGTCTGTGCTGCAAACAGCAATTGATACAATTTGTGAACTGATCCAGTTACTCTTACCTGGCCAAATGGCTGCCTAGAGACTCCAGTCTGTGCAGCTCATGACTGACTTTTTGGGTTAGTTGTGACCACCATTGCTCCATCCTAAGAATCTGGGAGTCCAGATCCCTACAACGCACTAGAGGCTGTAGCCTTTTCCCTGGCATAAGTGCCCAGCTTAGTCTGGGCTCAGTTTCCTCAAGAAGTAGTTTAATTTGCTGAAAATATAAAGAATACACAATTTTATCACTTCCATTAGCTCATCCCCCACAGTCATAACCTTTTGTACCACTTGCCCCACTCTGTAAGCTCTTATGAGCAGGGCCCTCTTGTATTTTATTGTATTGTTGTCAGGGCTGGACTCAGCCCTTCCTTCTCTGAGCTGGCTGCTCAGCTGTCGGCTAATTTCCAGCTCCTATTTCTCCACAGTTACACAGCTGTTGAGGATATTCAGCTCGTCAGTCCTGCCTACTTAAGCCTTCCAGTCCAGAGGAGCTCTGCCTTTGACTTGGTCAACATCACAGAATCTCCTGTGATCCTGTTCAAGACTTGCTTTGCTGACATCCCTTCTGGCTCCAGATCCTGCTTGCTGTTCCACTACATTGATCCCTGACTTCTGGCTTGGCTGACTATCTGTTCCGGTTACTGAACTTTGGCTATGTTTTGACTACATTTGTTCTTTTTACTTTTATTAGACAAGTGCGATTTAACTGTACTTCTGTCTAGGCCTGATTTCTGACAATTGTAACTATACAGTCTCCCTTTTATATTGTAAAGCGCTGCATACACTGTTAAAAATGTTATAAATCTCTGTATAATAATAATAATAATAGCTCTCTGTGTAGACATCCGTCACTATTTTTATTAATCCATCCATCTCTTTTTATATCACTCTGTAGCCATCAATTCATATCTGTATCCATCCATCTCTCTCTGTATCAGGGTGGATTTGATTTAAACCACTAGTAAAAAGGCTTGATTTAAATGAACTCAATTTAAATCATAATTTTTAAAGAGCAACTATCATCTCTGTCCCGCAGAGGCTCCTCCTCTGACCCGCTGTTGACTCACCAACAGTCCCATTCACTTTAATGGGACAGCTGGTGATGCGGCAGTGACACAACAAGGTGAGGGATGTGGCGGCAGCAGGTGAGTGGATGCCGCTAACAGGCGCTGCCATGACGCATAAGAAATGACAGGTGCTCTTTAAATGTAAGGATTCATTCTTGCTGGTAGTTAGAATCTTTAATATTTGCAAACAAAATTAAGGTTTCCTATTTAGAATAATAAGCTGTCAGGTTAGTAAAAGAGTGATATCAGAACCGATTCAATCATACAGTTTGTAGTGTACATAGATTTGCAAAACAATGGGATAAAGGAATATTCCTGAACTTTTGGTTTATCTCATGGTTACTGTGAAATTGTGTGAATGCATCATTGGAGTGCATGTTATCTCAGGTTCACAGGCGTGCACACCCTAATCACTATGCGCTATGCCGATTCCCTCTACTGCCTGGGTTCCCTCCCCCGCCATGCAGTGCTGCTGGCTTCCCTTCTCCAGTCTCCCCTGGCTTCTTGAGGGGATGTTTCAGGATGGAAAGTGGGGGAAGGGGCCAGTAAATATGTAATTTCACAGCCTTCCCTTCTCTAAATGAACTTAGTGAACACACTTGCTCACTGTGTTCATAACTTAAAGCGGAGGTTCACACAAAAATTGAACCTTCGCTTTTCGGAACCCTCCCTCTCTCCGGTGTCACATTTGGCACCTTTCAGGGGGGAGGGGGGTGCAGATACCTGTCTATGACAGGTATTTGCACCCACATCCAGCATAGACTCCCACGGGAGTCTATGCCTCTTCCCGTCCCCACCATGCTGTCTGCTGGGACACACACGGGTCCCAGAGACAGCGGGGACCAGTTAGGAAGCGCAGCGTGACTCGCGCATGCGCAGTAGGAAACCGGGCAGTGAAGCCGCAGCGCTTCACTACCTGATTCCCTTACAGAGAATGGCGGCGTCAGCACCCGAGGACCAAGGGACGATTCGGTCTCGGGTGCTGACATCGCTGGACCCTGGGACAGGTGAGTGTCCTTATTTTAAAAGTCAGCAGCTGCAGTATTTGTAGCTGCTGACTTTCAAATTATTTTTTTTTCGCGGGACTCCCTCTTTAAGCATAGTAAACTGTGTTTACTATGCTTCAGTTTGTAAATGAACAGGAAGCCTCTCAACACAGAGCACTTCCCATTCATTCACTGCCCTGTGCAAATGAGGCTGCAGAGAAAGGCACGTGTGTTTGTGCTTTGGGGTGCATACTCTAATGCAATAGGCTGTGCACACCTATGCTCAACTTGCAGAGCTTGGATTCATTGAATAAGTTTACCAAAAATCTAAATATTGCAGAATATACAGCCTCATGCTACACAACTAAGCTCCATTTCATGCTGAATAAACTAAATTATTAATGGATCTTAAATAGAAAACGATCTTTAGATACATTTTAGATAGATTTTTACTCCAAAAGCATTTTATTAAAATAAATTTGATAAAAAATTTAAAAAAATCTATTTAAATCAAACAAATCAGATTTAAATAAAGAAAATTTGATTTAAAAAAAAAAATCATTGACTTATATCCACCCTGCTCTGTATCCACTCAGCTCTCAATTAATACGTATTTATCTATCCATCCATCTAACTATATGTCTGCAGCCACCTGAAAATGCTAACTGTTTACAAAGCTCAATAGCTCAAGTTCAGATTTACATACACAAGGGAATGAGACATTGACTCCTTTCCCTCCCTACTTGCATTTTCAGAGGGCTCCAGACAAAGGTTTAGGAACCTTAACAGTGGCGGTTGGTGCTAAACATTGACAAACTAAAGTCACTTTCCCCCCGGGGGAGATGGACGGGAAGTCGGCGAATGCCGCAAGCACCCCCCCGCAGGAGATGGACGGTAAGGCGGCGATCTCCCAATACAAGTACGTTGCAGCAATAAACAGACTGAGGCTTATGCAATGTGATGAGTGAAGACTTCCCCTCCAAGAAAGATATTAACCTTTAGCAGGCAGTATGAAATAGCCTATATTGAGCTTATTCAATTAGACAAATATTACCGCGGAAAGAGTAAAACACAGTGGCGGACAATCCGTCCATTCCCGATTCTCCTCCCGGCTGAACAGGAAGTGGGAGTCCTAAGACTCCCTTGCCAATCAGGTCTCAGGACCTGCCTCCTGATTGGCTGGGAGGAGAATCAGGAAGACAATAGCAAATATTAATGGATGTATGGATGGGTTTACAGAGTAGTAACTATGTCCAGTGGGTGTTCCACCACTTCTGGCTCTTTGTAATCGTCTGGAATTTGTAAATGCCCCATAGTGTGAAAGGTGGAACTCGACTTTACCACCCTATAAGATTATTTTTCAGGTAGTGTGAAATCACCTGATATTGGCGAAGTCGTTCATTAACCCGCTCTACTGACTCTTCCACCAAACTTTTTGTGGGGACCAGAGATTCATGAGCTTCCATCTTTTTACAGAGATCATTGTATCTTGAGTCAAACTCATCCCACTCCTGAAGACAGAAGAAAATCTGTTACTGGGAACCCACATACTAAAATAGGATACAAAAATAAATTCTGCTAGATCCAAGTGAACATTTCCTAAAAAGTACAGTAAAATACTATATACTTCTATTATAAAATGGAATCTGTAACAGGATTGACAATAGAAATAGTAAGGTAGACAATTTTTATCTTAAATTACAGTGGAAAATGTGTTACAAATAATAGTCATACTTCTGCTATAAGGCCATTATTTTAGTTAAAAAAAAAAAACGAGAAGGCAGCTCTTTATTGCAGAAGAAACTTGCTATGTCCTTCTGTAATAACAAAATACTTACCTGCCTGCTTGCAGTTTTCAGTTGAATATTTATTGAGCTGCGCAAGTCACAACTGCAACCACAGTATTTAAAGCGAGTCCTAGGGAGAGGTTGATGTCTGTGTCAAATTGGAGAGATCTTCAGTAACTTCTTGTCCTGAAGACACGACAGGAACTGAGACGAAACCCTCACCCAAAGTGTCACTAAACAGGTGTCCCTATTTGGAAGATTTCTTCTCATCTCCTGCTCAGGTGACAACTATAAATGTCGTTTCACTTTCTGTGCTAGCAACCAAGACAATTATAGAGTGCAAATCTCCCTTGTCGTAACAAACAGCAAAAAAAAACCCAAAAAACACCTGTTGAGGGCTCTAATTTTTTCCCCGAAAAATATGCTTTACCTGATATAACAAAGTGACCAGGCACACAGATGAACTTCCAGATGGATGCAGCGTAAACACCAGAAAACTCATATGAACGTTATGAGAAAATATAATAAAGTCAACACAGTAAGAGCGCCATCGTGGCTGGGTGGTAAATGACAAAACTCAGAGCCCAGAAGTGGAAAGATGAAAACGTATCCCAGTTTATTAAAAAAATGCATGAATAAAAGCAGCTTACATGTAAAACAATGCAAATCATAAAAAAAGAAGTCTGCGCTAGAGGTATAGAGAAGGCAGCTAGCAATAGGTCTACATACAAAACTCAACCACAACAAAGTGCAGCGCCTCTATACACACACATATATATATATATATATATATATATATATATATATATATATATATATATAAATAAAACGTCATATATGGCAGCATGACGTCAGCCCATAATCCAGTTCTAATGCATTTTATGCAAGGGCACGTCCTCAGAGGGCATTTTGTACCACGCCGCCATTTCTAGGGATCGGACTTGGTTGTCATCTTAGTAAGTGGATTTGAATTGCTGTTTTTATATGCCATGTTATCCTTTTGAATGTATGTAATTTTATGTGAATCCTTTACATTTTGATAAATGACTACACTATATGAGACCTTCCGGTGTGGTGAGCACCCTCTTTCCATACAGCCCTTATATGCACAGTGTGACGCTTCCCTCTGGCAAACATTGGAACTTGGACACCTGTGGACCTATCTAGCAGTTGGATGGTCATGTATGAGAGGCTGGGAGTTTTTAATCCGATACTGAAGTACAGCCGCTCCGACCGGAGCGGTCAGTCTTCTCAATTTAACTCAGCGAGTAGTGTGTATGAGGCTTTAGGCAAAAATGGATGACTCAGGTTCTGGACACAGTGGGTGGTGAATTGAAGACCAGCTTGTCCCTGGGAAGAGGGAGAAAGGAGAAAGCCGGAGTATCCAGTAGCCGCTGGGGTCCTGGAGATGGCGTGTCCGTGGACTGAAAATGACATGCTCGGGGGACCGGAGATGACGTCAGAATGCTGGTGAAAGAGCCCGAGGGAACTTCACTGGTATGGGCACCGAGGATACTGGAAAATCTACTCTAAAGCTGCTGGAAGCCACGTGACCTGAAGGGGCATGTCCCGAAACATGTAGTCCTTGGTCATAGCAACGTCTGTTAAATTTTAATTCATCCTTTGTGGCATCCAGCATCTTTCGAGCAGCTTTCCCAGTGTCCAAACAGTGAAAGCAGTTTTCCAAACAATTTGGTCTCCTAGATACCGTACTAATTCACTTCCACAATTGAACCTTCTAAAAACTTTTTTTAATCCCCTTACCTTCATTACAGCCATCATATGAATACAATGAGCACCAGCTTCTTTGTTTAGGATGTCCGCTTCATGAACCGTCTCTGCAATATGCTTACAGTCAGTGGGTGTGGAGTTCTTGGAGAAAAGTGCTTGTAATAAGAGAACTTGGCTGTCTAGTATGTTAAAGAATTTCTGTTTTAGGAAACACAAAAAAAAGAAAGAAAATAAACTAATCTATATGTGTATACTCAGCATAACACCCTATAGACAGATTCAACAACTTGTGCTTTTGGGTGGAATTGCAGCCTCTTGTCATATGATTCTCTGCTGTATATTCATATTCTCTATGTGTGAGATTGAGGCTTTTGTTGGCTCAGTGACAGTGAGATGCCTGAAGCAATAAATGCACTTAACGTGTATGTTGTCCGGTTCAGTTTCAAGGCCATTCAAAAGAATACAGGTAATTGGAAAGAATTTCAGGTTGAAAGTAGAGCCATTCAGCAGGTAAATTTTACCCTTGAGTAAATTTAAAGTAGATCTAAACCCAGTCACAAAAATTTCATATAATTTTTAACATGCTAATCTAATTTTGAAAGACATTTTTAAATCTTTAGCCTTATTTAAAATAACATTAAGACCTCATGTACACTGCTGCTGGTAAACGGACCTTTGGGAGCAGCTGGGGATTTTTTCAACTCCTCCTGAACTCTCCTCTATGTTATCTTATCAGTACATGTACACAGGGTCATTTATAGTCGTTTCTAGGCATTTTTGAAACCCAAAAAAATGCATTCAGAAGTTGTGTTTAGAGGCATTTCAAACGCGGCTAAACGCGGTAACGCGCGTTTAGCCGTGTTTCATTTACAGGTGTTTTTCATTTTTGACTATTTTGAAAAAAATGAAATAATTTTTTTTTTTCAAACGCTTCTAGACGCAAACGCAGCTGAAAGTGACTAAACGCGGCATGCAAACGCGGCTAAACGGACGTTTTTAGACTCCGGTTTCTAGCTGTCATGTTATATCGTTCAGGAGGGGTTGAACAACGTCTCATGTACATGAAGCCTTAGGGCTTTGTTCGGGTACTTCCTGTGATAGTGTGACAACGCTCTGGTCCGGTTTTTCGAGTCGATGCTCATTGAGCATGCATGTTCTGCCACTGTCGCATCAGGAAACCCACCCTGAGCAAGACATTCAACTGCCATTGGTGTTAGTGCATGTACATTGAAAGTGGCTACACAAGGCTGGGGAAGAACAGTATATAGATGCAAAAAAAAACAAAAAACGAGTAAATACCACCTTTGCTCTCAATGCTTAGAAAGATTTTCCTTTTTTTTTTTTTTTTTTTTTTTAATCAAATACGTTTTCATTAGGCATTACCTATTTTTTAGGTATTGCAAAAGCAAAATACAAGACAGAAAAAAAACAAGAAAACAAAAAGGTACACTAAAGACACTGTAGCGTACACACCTGCCATCATCACTCCATGGGCAGTATACACATAGATAACAATACTAGCATATGACATAAGTATTTTGAAAGACTTTAGGCCCTTTCTCACTGCTCTGTAGCAAAATAGCATATGTGTTTTTACTGCAATTTTGCTGTGTTTCAGATGCATTTCCTGTGCGTTTCTGGCGTGTTTTTGGGTTGCCTGCACCTGTGAAAAATGGACATGTGATTCAAAAATGCACCAAAAGGCAAATCATGGTGCATTTTACTGTAATTTCCATTCATTTCAATGGGAAGCTGAGTTTTTGGTGCAGTTTTCAAAACTCACCGCACCTGTAACGCAGTGGTGTGAAAAGTCCCATAGGATTTAAAGGGAAACATTTTTCTTGCAAGGTAAAAACGTAGGAGAAACTTATCAATGTGAAAGGGCCCTTAATGTGATCCACTTAGGGTTTACATCTACCTGAGTCACTAAATGGTCTGACTGTAAAATCTATAAAACCTTCCATACAAAAATAAACCAATGTGTTACTAAACCCACAACAGTAAAATCAGTCTGTATATGCAGTAAAGCATGCTTGTTATACTCACTGTGGAACCTAAGGGGTTAATCCTCTGCATTGTGTAAAAAGGCTGTTTGATCCTGGCTTCTCCGATCCTCCCCTTCTTCCACAGTCCCCAAACTATCTCCTGATAGTTGCCTTGGGGGCAAGTTGCACATGCTCAGTTTGGTGTGTATTGCTAGAGTGTTTTTTTTTTTTTTCCCTTGGGAGGGTGCATGTGATCAGCACAAGGCCAATCAGCACTGTGCAGACAAAAGGTCAGAGGTCCTGCAGCCTCCTAGGACAGTTAGAGGAGAATGAAAATGCCTACAAACTTTAACCAGACACTGATAGAAGTCACAAGACTGCTATGTACTGCTGATGAGAAAATGTATTTTATATTTACTATATTTTATATTTAGCAGTTTATATTTACTAAAACTATTGCATTTCCATGTTCTGTTTAATGTGGGAGACCAGATATAGTGAATGCAGGGTCCGGTGTTTAGTAACACTTTAAAGCCCAATTGCTTGCCATATATTCAAACTTCACCATGTTTCCTGAGAAGGGGGGTCTATGTAAAAATGCACAGACTTTAATTAAAAAAAAAAAAAGGTTGTTATACTGAAATAAGTACGTGGGCTTCTTTTAACATTTTACAATTTTGATTTTCAGCTTATTGAACTATGATGAACTTTCTTTGTATCTTTTTTGAAAATATCAATAAAGATGATTGGAAATGAAAATGAACAAAATGCTAAATGGAGTTCTTCTATTTGCCTTAAAACAAATGGCTGATCATTCATCAGTTAATAGTAATGTAAAGAAAAACACATATTAAAGGAAAAAAAATACAGCGCAAGAAATGGATTTGAAAGTTCTTGTTTTTCTCCCCACGCCATGGCATTTATGAATCAACAAAATATTGATGTGACTTTTCACTGGAGAGGTTCAGTACATACTGTATGTAATTTTAAGCAAGAAAATTGTATACTAGGAAAAGCAAGAGTCCAATTTACTTCCCCTAAGCCCAGGGATAGTGTCAAAGGGTACATCTGAAGTTATGCTGCAAGTTTGTTATATAATCAATCAGTGATGAACAAAAAATAGCCGATGAAGCTTTTTGTTCTATGCCTATTCACAGCCAATATAAGGACATTAGAAAGAAAAGGCTTCAGAGAACTTTGTGAAGATTAGAAGATAAAGGGTAATAAATGAGGACAGTAAACTGGCAAAGCACTATAAGGAGATTACACTATGCATAGAGGCCAGCAGCATTTTCTTATTCTAGTTGGTATTTAAAGCAGTTGTATACCCTTTTTTGTATTTTTACCTACAGGTAAGCCTACAATAAGGCTTACCTATAGATAAAATGAATATCTCCTAAACCTGTACGGTTTAGGAGATATTCACTTTGCATGCACTGTGAAGGTCCGGCAGACGCTGCCGGACCTTGACAGGAAGAAGTCTCCCACGCGCTTGCGCGGGAGTGATGACATCGCGGCTCCGGCCACTCACAGCGCCAGAGCCGCGAACCCGGAAGACATGCCGAGGGAAAGTGTCATCTCCCTCGGAGTGGGACGGGAACAGCTGCCGACACCTCATTCTAAGGTAAGTATTTCATAATGAGCTAGTACTAGCTCATTATGCCTTTTGCCTTACAGGTTTGAAAAAAAATTTAAAAATTTGTGCGGGTATACAACCTCTTTAAGAGACATTTTGCTCCCTCCCAAAAAAAAAAAAAAAAAAAAGCCCACCAAAAGGCCCCCACATCCATTATTTTATATCATGATAATTAAAGCTAAAATTAAATTTATGAGGAAGTCAGATTTACATGCAACAGCACCTTGTCTATATGTAAAATTATATGACATACCATTATGCTCAATTCCAAGGGGCAGGCTAGGGCAGTATATATACAGGGTAGTGTATAGACAGGCTAGGTAGTAAATTGACAGTCTAGGGCAGTATATAGGCAGGCTAGGGTAGTATATGGACAGGCTAGGGCAGTATATGGGCAGGCTAGGGTAGTATATGGGGCAGGCTAGGGTAGTATATGGGGCAGGCTAGGGTAGTATATGGGGCAGTCCAGGGTAGTATAACGGCAAGCTAGGGCTATATAGTGACTTTTGAGCATTTGACCATCCAGCAGATACTACTAAAAAAATGGCCACCCTCTGTGTCCTGTCACACAGAACTAACTTATATTACCTCTCTGTTGCTCTCTCCCAGTGCTCCCACAGTCTTCAGTACCTAGCCTGCATTCAGAATGTTTTTCACCTTACTGAATAGAATGCAGTAAGGAAAAAAAAACTCTTTACAACCCATTTAACTCAGCCTTTTTCAACCAGAGTGGCCAGGCACCCTCTTCGGTGCCTTTTGGTTTTCCTTGGGGGGGCGATTGGCAAAATGCCTAAAAATTGCCCACAGACTTTATACAAGCCAATAGGTGGATGAAGCCTGCCTTTTAGTTACTCAAACCCACAGGTTTCTATTGTACACCATTACAACCTTGTAGCCACTGGCATCCTAACAACCAATGATGTCATTGGCTGATAAGGAGGTCTTCGGGCATCTGCACAGCATCCTTGTTTGCCTCTCCCATGCCCTACTCTGTCAGCACTGAGGTCATATGAGCTGAGTGAAGGAGAGAAGCTGAGGAAGAAGAGAAACATTGGAATACTAGTCAGTACCAGTGCGCAAAATGTATTTGCTTTGGAAGAATAAATTGCCTCTAACCTTGGGTGCCCTACATGTGTGGATGTCTTATGTAAAAAAAAATTTAATTTTCATTTTGAATGGGGTGCATAATTTTAAAGGGCACCTCAACTGAAAAAAGAATATTGGTTTAACTAATAATTTATATTAACATTTTCTAGGCTTGGTAATTGTGGTTTTACCCATGGGAGGTTCTAGTAAAGTGGTATACTGTGTTACTGTAAAATATGCAGTGCATTTTGTATAGTGGTTATAGGTATTCTTTTTCAGTTGAGTATTACCACGGCCCTTTTAAGAGAATCGTTATTATGGATTGTTAATATCGCAAGTTACTCATACCTTGTGTTCCTCAATATGGACATTTAAGGCTTCTTTACTTGCACATTTGTAGTCCTTACTCATCAAAATATTTTCTTTCCCAAAAGATAACAGGTCAGTGACCCCAGACAACAGTGCGTCAACCTGGGACTTGGCAATAACCACACCGCTATATTCATCCTGTTTTACTCTGAGAATCCTCCAGGACTCATCCAGGACATCCTAGAAAAGATACAAATATAAATGATTCTGCAGCAGAAATATGGGTAAAGTTGCAATCTAACTGGGGATAAGGTCAGTTTATTACTTATGGCCCGCACACACGATCCAAATATCGTACGAAAACTGTTGTCCGAGGAAGAATCATACGATTTTCAGGTCGTGTGTACACAACTTTCAAGAGCCGATCACGACAGTTCATCCGATATTATTCGATCGGCCAAGCATGAAAATTTTCCTTGTGAGATACCAGATCATACGATTTTCATTTAGTCAGTATAGTTGTCATCCGAAAATACATTACAAATACATTATAACACATGACATAACTTCCGATTTATTTTTTTGTCGTATGAGAATTTTCGTGACTTTAGTTACCTATTCAATTTCTACTTGAAACTATTAAGCGAAAAAAGTTGTACAATCTGTCGTACGATATTTGGATTGTGTGTGCGGGCCATTAGGATGATACGGATGACATCTGTGCTAGAACATTGCTTCTTGTAACAAGACGATCATCTACAAGACAAGACATATGGGTTGATTTACTAAAGCCAAATAGACTGTGCACATTGCAAGTCCAGTTGCTCCAGAATTTAGTAAAATGGGGGGAAGCTTCACTTTGCAAAGAATACCCAATCACATCCAAGGAAAAGAAAAAAAACAGCAATTTTGCTTGCACGCGATTGGATGATGGAAGTCAACAAAGCTTCTCTTCGTTTACTAAGCTCTGGAGTAACTGCACTTGCAAAGTGCACAGTCTATTTGACTTTAGTAAATCAACCCCATAGTCTGAGTATATTATCTCCTAAAGATGTGCACAAAGTACTGGCAGCGTATCTGAACTGGATGTATTTGTGTGGATCTTTTTGAGTCTCAATGCTAGCACAGCATAGTTACATCATTATATAGAAAGATATACCAAAAAATATATGATACTCAAATCATGATTAATTAAAAAAAAAATCCTGAACGCTTAACCTGAAGTGTATCCAGAATAAACCTGGCCATACAAGGATTGAATGGTGACAGTTTCTTTCTGAACTGGCCAAAATGTTTTCAGTGGATGACCCATTTGGCACCATCGGGCTCGACAAACTTCAATCTGAAAATCAGTGGAGTCAAGTGTAAAATTGTATGCACAACAGTGACTACAGCCAATCATCTTCAGTCACTGTTCAGGTATTCTGACACCCGCGGGAGCTGGCTGTCAGAATACAACAGCCAGCAGGAGTAATTCGTCCATCCACACGGTTTGGAGTAAATTAGGTGTAGCACCCTCTACCTAAAGGTAGGTGCTAGAGTAGTATTTTTCTAGCGTAGGGCCCAAGTGTAGGTAAATTTAGCCAGGTTTGTGTTTTAGGCTGGGCCTGGTTGTTGTGATTTGGGACAGGGGACTGGGAGTGATCAGTGTAGTGGGGGGTGTGGCCACCTACACTCTGACTCAGAGATGCCCCCCCTGCTTTCAGAAGGATAGTTCTGGAAGAGAGGTTGGACTTGAGATCTGAGTGACAGGCAGCTCATGTGAGGAGCCCTGACCAATCATTAACTTGCATTGGCAGGGGGCAGGCCCTTCATATAAGCTGGGGTCACATGCTTCGAGGGAGGAGTTTTGGAGTTCCAGAAAGACGACATAGAGTAGTGAGGTGCTGTTCTGGGCATCCCCATGCGGGGATGCGCCATGTGCGTGGAGGAGGGATGGAGGAGCCATCAGAAAGGAACTAAGGATAAGGATCTTCATCTTTAAGGAGGCATCAAGCTACTGTGACCGGGGAACACAGGACTTGGATGTAAAGAGGATCAAAGCGAGGAAGTAGCGGTCAAGCGGAGGAGAATAGAGCCGCATTCTGTGACCGGGGACACAGAGCTGTTCTGGAGGATAAGGTCAGTGTAACATAAAAAGAGAAACTGGTCAGAGCAGTGTAGAATGCTGTGGCCGGGGAACACAGTATTAATAATTATGGACTAACTAAATGCAATAGTCCGTTCACAGTCATATGTCAGGTCATTGTGTGGGGATACCGAGTTATCTCCCGCCTGGTTAGCATAATGACAGTGCCTCCCAAAGACTGTGTGGGTGTCTAACTCTCTGGAACATTAGGAAGAAGCAGGGACAGTTTCTGGCCTTTGGTTCATAGGGATAATCCCATCAAGGTCTACTATTGAAGAGTTATTCAGAGTGACTCTTTATTGTCCAATTGAAAGGGAAGAAAAAGGACATTAGTATGTTATTGCAGTAAGAATTTGCATATAAGAAGAGGCTACAGAAAAAGTTATCAAACCAAAAGAAACTAGGAAGAAAGGAGCGTATCTAGTGTTCTTACAAGGCCACTGAACAACTATCTACCACATGCAATGCACAAAATAGAAGGGCATCTCATGTTATCCTTTCCCCATCCAAGCTCAATCCTGCAAATAAATACTAAGATTGACTGTTTTCTGCTTTAATGGGTTGTGGGGAGGATGGCAGCAGGGGTGATTGGAGGATTGATATAACCAAATCAGCAGCCCTTACAGGGGTACCACTACATAGGGAATTTGTTAGAATCTGCTCATCACTACTTTTAAAATTCCTTGTCAATTTGACCTCACTAACGTTCCAAAAAAAAAGAAAAAAAGATTTTAGTTACACTTTTTTTGTTTAATTGCCACAAGGGACAATACTTACATTGTATGATAAGTATACTGTGTCCCTCTGCCCCCCTCCAAAAAAAACCCAAACACACACCCTTCAGTGGTATTTTTACAGAGCTCTGACAGTTAATACGATTGGCCGGACCTGTCACAGTCAGTTTCTGAACGTTTGCCGACAGGGTCCGCCCTTTCTGTCCCCTCCTCCATTCAATGAAGCTGTAGTATAGCTTCCAGCAATGAAAAGCACTTCATAAATGGAGGGAGTGGACACTGGCAGGGGTGCTTACAGTGATCAACTTTTATTTTTTTTATGTAAAACCTTTATCCCAAAAGGAAACAAAAAGGTTTGCTGTAACTGATTATAAAGTATAAGCTGGAGTTCGGAAAAGAAACAAAATCCCCTTGTGGTGGACTTTTAAGGCACATAAATTGTTTGAGAAAAATTAATCTAGTTTGAAAAATGTTTATTCAATATAATAAGTACAAAATATAAAAAACGCATAAAAAAGATACAATAGAACAAATTTACAATGCTGTCATCACAACATAGTACAAGTAGTAAACCAGTAATTCTTGCACCCGACGCGTTTCGGAGCACATATGTGTATCTCCTTCCTCAAGGGTATAATTAAGCGAGAATACTAAGTGTTATATATATATTAAGATGACAACCCTTTCAGACCATGCAGATTAAAAACATATGAATGCAAAAAGATGTTCCCAGTTTGCTTGAGCCGGAGCTCCAACACAAGTGGCGTGCCTCAAAAAGAGGGGTGCCTAGCCTGAAAAGCTGACCCAGTTCCCCCACACATAAACCAGACCAGGAGGGGAGGCAAAAAGAGGAAAAAGACCCTACCAATGGTGAGTAAGAACCACTTGAGTGTGCAAAGAACGTTATTTGTTGTAGAGAGCACAACTATTGAACTTGTGACCGTTCACTCCAGCATCCAGCATAGAACATGTTGTGCTGGATGCTGGAGTGAACGGTCACAAGTTCAATAGTTGTGGTGACTGTGCTCTCTACAACAAATAACGTTCTTTGCACACTCAAGTGGTTCTTACTCACCATTGGCAGGGTCTTTTTCCTCTTTTTGGCCCCAGTGGGTCCCCTGGCCTCCCCTCCTGGTCTGGTTTATGTGTGGGGGAACTGGGTCAGCTTGGGTAAGCGGCAATATAATAATTTTTTGGTTTTGGGTTAAATACTGCTTTAGTACAGAAGCTGCAGGAGCAGCAGCTGTCAAACGCCAGCTCATAAGAAATCCAAACAAGTAATATTACTTTGTATTTCTTCTGAATGGCATCCACACTGCTCAGACATAATTCAGAGAAAAAGTAACATTACTTTGTATTTACTCTGCTAACATTCTTGCAGCAATCAAATAAGTTACCTTTGAACTGTATATCATTTCAGTTAAAGCAACCTTACAAGTTTTAAAAAAAAATAAAAATAAAAAAAAGGTTTTTGGTAAATTACATTTGTTTAACCCCTTATTAACCCTAATTATCTTTTCTTTCCTTAGCTCTATTTTTTAATTGAGATTTTTGTATAATTCTTAATATTTAGGGCCTGTTTACACATGTTTGGGGAAAGATTACAAAAATTTAGGAAAAAAGTTGTCATCGTGCATTGCATCAACTATTTTCTGGCACATCAGATTTTTGGGGAAGTTTTGGTGCATTGACGGCCCATTGATTTTAGTGGGCTGCCTAAATGCAACACAAGTTACCATGCATTAAACAGCACAGAGGGTATTCATCTGTGCATTGTTATGCACTGAAATACACTGACAAGGTGCCTTTTAAAATAAAGCACTGAAACTCATGCCTTGTGGACTGTGTATTACCACAACATCTAAGGCCTCATGTACACTGCTGCTGGTAAAAGGACGTTTAGGAGCAGTTGGGACTTTTTTTCAGCTGCCCCTGAACTCTCTATGTTATCTTATCAGTACATGTACACAGGGTCCTTTATAGTCCTTTCTAGGCAGTTGTGTTTAGAAGCATTTTTTGGAAAGCTAAAAAATGCGTTCAGGACGGAACACAGTAAACACAGTAACTTGCGTTTAGCCGCGTTTCATTTACATAAATTTTTGACTATTTAAAAAAAAACAAAAAAAAAAACGCTTCTAAACACAAATGTGGCAAAACTGACATTTTTAAACGTCAGTTATCATCTGTCAAGTTAAATGGTTCAGGAGAGGTTGTAAAACATTCCATATACATTAAGTATAAAACTAGCCTCACGGTTTTTAGCTAGTAATTTTTAGGGCTGCATGCACACGGGCATATTAAAATACTCCCATCTATGCTGGATCTAAACTCCAAAATATGAATCTAAATGCCACAATGTGCATGAACACATTGGCTGAAACAGTGCATTCAGAGGCATAAATATACAAATAATACATTTTAAAAAAAGCCTCTATTTAATTTTTATTACTTGTGCTCATAAAGCCTTAGGGCCAGTTCACACCACATGCAGTCCAGTATGTTTTTTTTCAGCATCAAAAAAGCATGGAAAGCAGGTTTTAATGGTTTCCAATGGCATAGTTCACACCAGTGCTTGCAGTTCAAGTTCCAGAAAAAAAAAGTAGAACATGCTGCATTTTTCCTGCACTGGACTGTACTGGAACGCACCAAAAGCCCACTTGAACACGCATGTCCTTAATTAGGGTTAAGAAAAAAAGAGGAGGGAAAAAATGCACTGGACTGCATCAAAAACGCACCAAAAACCGCACTGGAACGCATTTAAAAACGCGGCATAAACGTGCATGCAGAAATTCATCGGGAACGCACCCGGACTGCGCTTCTATGGTGTGAACTGGCCCTTACAGTTTTGCACTTCTTTGACATTCATCATAGACATAAATTAATATCTACAGATATTTGTTATTAACATTATTAGTTTTATCTTTTAGGGCCAGTTCACACCACATGCAGTCCAGTGCGTTTTTTTTCTGCATCAAAAACACATTGAAAGTAGGTTCTATGGTTTTCAATGGCATAGTTCACACCAGTGCTTGCAGTTCCAGAAGGAAAAGTAGAGTATGCTGCATTTTTCCAGCACTAGAACGCATTAAAAACGCACTGGAAGGCACCTAAACACACCAAAAACGCACTGGAACACACATGTACTTATTTAAAATTAAGAAAAAAAGAGGGGGAAAAATTAACTGGACTGCATAAAAAAAAAACGCACCAAAAACGCACTGGGACGCATTAAAAACGCGCATGCAGAAAACCATCTGGAACGCATCAGGAATGCGTTTTTTATGGTGTGAACTGGCCCTTAGTAAGAACATTTGTGCAACTATTATGACATATACAAAATATTGGCCTCATCTTTTAATTTTACAGGCCCTGTGCTTTCAGAAAACTTTTTTTTTTTTTATGTTTTACTTACTTTTAAAGCTTCAGGTGAAAAAAATAAAAAAATAAGTTAAAAATGGCAATAATGATCTGGCCACCTGAGGTTAAAAATGGGGGGCCGGGCCCTGCAGTGAAGGGGATAAAAGCGAAGTGAATATCCTTTCTTGGCAGTGGCACACATATGCGTCTCTGTGCAAAGTACATATCCTCAAGAGGAACTGGGGTTGCACATTATCTAGGCTGGCCATACACTGATTAAAAACTGTCTGGTTCAGCAGGGACTGAGTGAATTTGAGTCAGTGTGTGGCTGTCCCTGTTCGACAGTAGTAGACACAAAAAAATGTTCTTGATAAGCGACTGCAGTCGCTGATAATCAGTATGTTCTAACAGAAACAATGCCGTAGCAGGAAGGATTTTTCCAGCCACCTTATTCGTGTGGATGGAGGAATCTTGGTTTCTTTTTTTTTTAGCTGGCTGAATTAAAAAAAAAAAAACGCAGCCAGTCATAAATGGATTGAAACTCGGCTGGTCCAGCAGGAACCGGCTGAATTTCAATACATCTATGGGCAGGCTGGTTGTACTAAATTCGATCTATTGATCAACTTCGGTACAACCAGCCTGACAGGTTTTTTTCCCTGTTCGATCACTATAGCTGTCAGCAATGGTCATTGTATTTTGACGGCTGGGAAACCTCCCACTGTCAGAATATAATAGTGCAGGGGGAGGGAATCCAGCAATTTTCTTTCCTTCAACAAGGAAAACTGCATAATATATGGCCTTCTTTACATCCCTCATATACAAGTAAAACATACAAACCTGCAGCTTGTGAATTTCTTGGTTGGAAGATATGGGAATGGACAATTTTTCTCCCTTCTCACTCAGCACAGACAGTTGACTTTCAATATTTTGAAGTTCTGTCTCATACGCAGCAGATTCCTGAGACACAAAAAGTAGAACACAATTACCATAATTAACTGACACAAACATTTTGTTTTGTTGGGTTTTTACATTAGGAAACTAGAATTGTTAAAAAGTGAAATAAGGAATTGTTTTATTTACTACAACTGTCATATAATCAGGTCTGCAGTGATGTCATAAGAGTTGGTAAACAGGAGCTGGTTATCCTGGAGGACTTATGTCCTATTTTCAGCAAATATATTGAGTCAATATGATGTTTAAAGTGTTACTAAACCCACAACAGTAAAAATCAGTCTGTATATTCAGTAAAGCGTACTTGTTATACTCATAGTAGAACCTAAGGGGTTAATCCTCTGCATTGTGTAAAAAAGCTGCATGATCGAGTCTTCTCTGATCCTCCCCTTCTTCCACTGTCCCCAATCCATCTCCTGATAGTACAGCGCCTTGGAGGCACTCTGCACGTGCTCAGTTTGGTGTGTAGAAAATTTTTTTTGTTGGAGGATGCATGTGATCAGCACAGGGCCAATCAGCATTGTGCAGACAGAAAGTCAAGGGTCCTGCAGCCTTACAGGACAATTAGAGAAGAATGAAAACTCCTCCTACAAGCTTTAACCAGACACGGATAGAAGTCACAAGACTGCTATATACTGCTGATGAGAAAAGGTATTTAGTAGCTCTGCGGAAATTAACGATTAATTCCTCGATTAATCGTTAATTTTTTTGATTAATCAAAATTTTTTTGATCGGTAGCTATTTTTTTTGATCGGTATCAGCTTTGGCCAAGCTGTGGCTGCAGCACAGCACTCCGCTCCCTCCTCCTCCTCCACTATATGTCATACACAGCCTGCGGGCATCTCCCGCTGTGTGTCTCGGAGCTGAGTGTGAAAACTTTGGCCGCGCTGTGAGAAAAGTCCCGCCCTCCTCCTAGATCAGCTCGTGTGATAGACGCAGTGTTCTGTCTATCACACAAGCTGATCTAGGAGGAGGGCGGGACTTTTCTCACAGAGCGGCCAAAGTTTTCACACTCAGCTCCGAGACACACAGCGGGAGATGCCCGCAGACTGTGTAATCCAGGCACATGCACTGACTACAGTGAGGCTGCGATTATGGGCACGGTGAGACTGCATTATGGGCACGGTGAGGCTGCGATTATGGGCACGGTGAGACAGCATTATGGGCACGGTGAGACAGCATTATGGGCACGGTGAGGCTGCGATTATGGGCACGGCGAGGCTATGATTATGGGCACGGCGAGGCTGCGATTATGGGCACGGCGAGGCTGCGATTATGGGCACGGCGAGGCTGCGATTATGGGCACGGCGAGGCTGCGATTAAGGGCACGGTGAGACTGAGATTATGGGCACGGTAAAGCTGCGATTATGGGCACAGTAAGGCTGAGTTTATGACGTGTGACGTCCTAGCCATGACCCACTATGTCCGGCTTCGGCTGTTGCCATAACGGTGCTAAATCAGCTAAAAGTAGTTGGATCTGTATGTGCGTTATAAATTAATCAAAATTAGTCGAATAATCGATTAAATAAAATCGATTAATCAAACGCGAAAATTTTAATCAGTAACAGCCCTAGCCCTAGTTTATATTTATTAAAATAATTGCATGTCCATGTTCTGTATACTGTGGGAGACCAGATATAGTGAATGCAGGGTCCTGGGTTTAGTAACACTAACTAAAAGGGGCCTTAGACATGTCTCACATTCCCACATGCTTGCTAATGCATTGCTTTTGTTTTTTCAGGTGCGCTGACAGGCCAATGAAAATGAATAAGCTTGCTTAAAGAGACCCGGTCACCAACTTAAAAAAAAGCGCTGAAAAATCTGGTATCTTATGCTTACTTGCAGTGCTTTTCCTTTCTATAAACAATTTACTTGGCTCATGCCTTGCTAGAGAATTTGACTATTCCAGGAAGAGTCAATTTCCTGGCACAGCCTCTCTCTCCTTGTAGGTTATAGCCCTCTTCTCTTTTGGGTGTGTCTAATTATTGTCTGAGTTGGCCCAGCTCCTCTACCCTTCTCCTCCCCAAATTACCTTTTATGTCGCAGCCAGGGTAGGATCAAAGGGAGATAATACAGAGTGTCATCTTGGTGACAGCATTAAGTCTGCTGACATCACCTCCAAGGTAATGGTACCCAGCAGTAAACTCATGGTTTTGGTGTCTACAGGGGTAGACATGCCCCTCTGGGCATACCTGGTAGTCTTAGCAATCTTTCTGCTTTCAAAGGGTTTGAAAAACCATGCATAAAATATGGCCAATGCAAATATAATTCAATGGTAGGTTTGTTGTTGAAATAAATGGTCTGGTGACAAGGTCCCTTTAAAGCATATGTGGATCCTAACCTTGTAAAACAACTTATTCAGTTTAAAACAGAAATACAAGCTATATATATATATATATATATATATATATATATACACACACACACACACACACACACACACACACACATATACACACATATAAATTACCTTTTTTTGGATTAGTGATCACATAACCTCTACTCACAGATGCATGGGTGGAGACTGCGGGGGCGTCATCATGAGGAAGAGAAATAGCAATATAGTGATCTTCTCAGTGAATGGCTGTGCTGAGTCTTGGGCATTGCAAGACAAGCATGCTGTGCTCTCAGCCAGAAAACTGACCACACTGGGATGGATGTGCTTTCATGCCTAGCATGGCCAGTTTGATATAGGAAAGCAGGGAGACTGGGAAGACCACCAGGTATGAACAGAGGGGCATGTCGGCACCAGTCTTGGCCATTGCAGGACAGGCAGGCTATGCTCTCAGCACAGCAAGAAAACTGACCACACTGGGATGGATGTGCTTTCATGCCTAGCATGGTCAGTTTGATACATTAAAGCGGGGAGACTGGCAAGACCACCAGGCATTTCACACACAGAAAGAAATAGAAAGAGAACATGATACTTTTTAAACACAAGTACATGGTATAACAGACACACATCAGGAATATGAAATGCTGGAGTAATGAACACTAAAACATAGCATGCCTAAACGAATTGAACAACAAATCCCCATAATGTTTTTCATTCAGAAAAGAATGGAGATTCCCCAGGAGATGGAGTTACCTTAAGCACTGCTGCCTCACAGCCACTTCTGTTGCCCAACTGCTGTAAAACGGACTTCCTCTTGGTCAGCATGTCATACAATTGCCGGATGTCATTCTGAAATTTTAGAAAGCCATAAAAATTATTGATACAGTTAAGCATATGGATTATTGCAAAATAATATAAATCAATGGAACATAGCTGTTATAAAATATAGTGTAAAAACACATTCACACTGGAGATTCACACACACTGAAAATTCTAGCAACAAGAATCTGTGGATTTCTGCAGCTAGAATGAGAGGTGTGTGTGAAGAATCACAGCCGCTCAGCTTCCAGGCTGTGTGATATTCCAGTTTTATGAATGAGCCATGTCATACACTGCACTGGCCTGACATCGCTAATCGTTCATTCATAAAAACTAGAGCTCACACAGTGCTGTGTGATCCATTGCCCATGCTGTTTATGTGTACAAGCAGATGCAGTTCTGAGTGATCGGTCACTGTCATGAATGAACGACCAACACTACTTAATCATTCATATTGGTAAAAGATTGCGGCGCTGTGTAATGTATCTGTGACTGTTTGTACACATACAGGGCATTGGCAGATAGATTACACAGAGCCGATGCTCTGAGTGATCTTTTAATATTATGAATGAACAAGCAGCACTAATGGTTCATTTGTAATAGTGACACAAAGCTTAGAGAAGGGGGGCTCTGTTCTGGACACACCTCCCCTACAGGAATGCCCATAATTTGGACTTCAAAAGGGGGTGGAGTTACAGCCAGTATTAGGAGCTGCGTTTAGGGGACAAGGGGGTCACCAGTCAAAATGTGACCAAGTGCTTTGTATACTTGGCCCCCAGGGTAAACAATTGCTCTGGCTGGTAAGCAAACTGTTCCAGTTAATCACTAGTGGACTGAATGCTGGCTGCTCATTGGCCTCAGTACCAAGCCAGTCACCCATCTTCAACAATCGCCCACTGAGAGAGCCTCCAGCCAGAAAAATCTAACATTGCCCATGAGGATGCATCATGGCAGAGAAAAATGGTACAGCAGATGTGCACGATCCATTAACCACTTCAGCCCCAGAAGATTTGGCTGCTGAATGACCAGGCCATTATTGGCGATTCGGCACTGCGTCACATTAACTGACAATTGCGCGTCTGTGCAACGCTGCACCAAACAAAATTGACGCCCTTTTTTCCCCACAAATAGAGCTTTCTTTTAGTGGTATTTGATTGATTGCGTTTGTTTTGTGCGCTATATACAACAAAAGAGCGACAATTTAGAAAAAAAAAAAACACAATATTTTGTGCTTTTTGCTATAATAAATATCCCTTTTTTTTTTTTTTTTTTTTTAAAGCAAATTTTTTCTCAGTTTAGGCCGATATGTATTCTTCTACATATTTTTGGTAAAAAAAAAAAAAAATCGCAATAAGCGTATATTGATTGGTTTGCGCCAGTTATAGTGTCTACAAAATAGGGGAAAGATTTATAACATTTTTTTTATTATTATTTTTTTTTAACTAGTAATGGCATCAATCTGCGATTTTTATCGTGACTGCGTCATTATGGCGGACACATCGGACAATTTTGACACATTTTTGTGACATTAGCATCTATACAGCGATCAGTGCTATAAAAATGCATTGATTACTGTAAAAATGTCACTGGCAGTCAAGGGGTTAACACTAGGGGGCAATCAAGGGGTTAATTGTGTTCCCTGGGAGGTGGTTCTAACTGAAGGGGGAGGGGACTGACTAGAGGAAGTGACGGATCGTGGTTTCAAGCTAATAGGAACACACGATCTGTCACTCCTCTCAGAACAGAACACGGATTTGTGTGTTTACACAAACACTTCCGTGTTCTGTCCCTCGTGCTCGCAATCGCTTGTGGCCACCGATCATCGCGACCGTCGGCCACGAGCATCGGCACCCCCGCAGTGCAGTGGGCGCGTGCCTGCTATCTTGATCCCGCGAGCCGACTTATATCTATGACGTTTCGCAGGATCACGCTGACCTGCCGCCGTAAAATGACAGCGACTGGTCAGCAAGCGGTTAATGTAGTCAGAACAGGTGTGAATGCCGATTGCTTGAGAAGCTTGCCCTTGTTTTTTTTAATCCAAGTTATGAAAAAAAAAATCATAAAAAGATTAAAAAAAAAAATTCTAGATACTGCAGCTTGGATTATCATACCCAAGCCACACACACAAAAACCTTTTTCATACAGGAGCCACAGAACCAAACCTGTATAGCCAACCATTCAGAAATAAGCAGAAAAAGCTGACTATATATGCAGCATAAGCTGCTGAGAGTCATGCGACTCCTCTTAAGTTAACCCAAACATCTTGACTTTGTAGTCTTGACTTACGGATTTTCCCGTAAGAGCTCAGAGATAAAAAATAATGCAAGAATAAATTATAATTTAATTACATGTTTGTTGATGTGGTGCTTAAATGCTGCCTCATTACTTGTTGCTATAGGCATAGGTCTTTAAGTGCTTAATGATAAATATGCTGTTTAATTGATGACAGCAAAAGGCCTTTATGAAATATTAAAAGCTGTCAAGCAAATATTTTACATTACCTGGTAGTTGTTCTGCTTTTCAAGTTCCTCGTGCATACATTTCATTCTGGATGATAAAACTCCACGAGTCTGGACAAGCCAGTTTCTGATGTCATTATAACATTGTGATAAAACACCAACATTCTCGCCCTCATGACTGATGTGCTTTAACAGAGAGTCCATTTTCGTTTTCATTTCTTCTGAAAGTGAATTTAAATCCGCCGAAAGTTTCTGAATAGAAAAGTACATTTTTTATTGGGTTTACTGTAAACAGTTAAAAGGAAACCATTTTTTTTTTTATACAAAAGATTTATACATTGCTGCTTGTGTTTTCGGATATTAAGCCTCATTATTTAAATTGTACTAAACAAGATCTGTCTTTGTTGCCAAACCCTCCAAACACATTCAAACTTTCCTTTTCCAACTGTCAATTTATTTCAGAGCATGGCTGAATTTGGTTGTTAGTATTTAGGAAAGTTTATATTTAGCTTTCATTGAAAAATATAAATGAAGTCTGATAATACCCACATCAGATGCATGCATTCACAGCATGCCTGCAGTCCCTAACCATCTTCTGTGCAACGTTTGTAGCTTCTGACCATCTCTTAGAGCAGTGGTCTGCAAACGGTGGCCCTTTGCTAGCCTTTATCTGGCCCTTGGAGCACTAATTCCTCCTACTGATATGAGGCACTGTTCCTCTCACTGACACCAATAGGGAATAATCGCTCCAACAGTTTTCTCTTCTCACAAAGCTTCTTGCTGATGGTCTTATAGCCCATTCCTGCCTTGTGCAGGTCTACAATCTTGTCCCGGATGTCCTTTGATAGCTCTTGCCCATGAGGTTGAAGTTTGAATGGAAGAAATATTCTGTGGACAGGTGTCTTTTATACACATAACATGTTGTCGTTCGGAACAAATTCTTAAATTGACAGGACTAATCTGTGTACAATATGAGCACATACTGTAGCCAGTCTCTGGGAGCCAGAATTATTGTTGATTGGTAGGGGTTTAAATACTTATTTTACTAGCTGAACTGCAACTCAAATTTATAAAATTTGTATCATGTGTTTTTTCTGGATTTTTGGTTGATATTCTGTCTCTATCATATAAAATACACCTATAATAAAAAAAATTCTAGACACTTCATTTCTTTGTAAGTGGGCAAACTTACAAAATCTGCAGAGGATCAAATCATTATTTTCCCCACTGTATGTATATATATATATATATATATATATATATATATATATATATATATATATATATATATATATATATATATATATATATATATAGAGGTTTGTGTTGTATTGTGAGTCTTATACAGGATCATATATTTTAGGGAATGTTGCATAATTATTGATTCTTGTTCAATACTAGGTGGCAGTACACTCAGTTGTTACAGATGATACCTGCTTACCTCGTAATTTGCCAACTCCAAAGATGCTTCCTCCCTGGATATATCTGTATCCAACCTCTCCTCTACTTTCTGCAGCCATTGAGATACTGAGCACAGCCAGATAAACAGATTGTTGTGCAGATTCATTCCACTTTCCTAATAATAAAAAAAACAGCAAAAAAAAAAAAACACTCTTTATATTGTAATTTTACTCTCAAACATGTCACAGTTATAAGATAGGAAGAAGATGATGAAGGAAGGAGTTTTGGGTGAAAGCTAATATGATGAGATAAAATGGGTGGGGAGCCCCTTTATACAGAGACTGTACCTTGCTGACCTCTTTAGCTGCAGAGGCTGTGGAGTAATCCATCCACAAAGTTTACACAGAAACACTTTCACTTAAGTTTCAAACCACTCAGCTCATTTTGCTTTACCCCATTTGCCTCGACTTGGCAGCCTACCAGCCTACTTCCCTAAACTAGTCACAGAGCATGTGCACATAAAGAGAGGGATGAGACGTTGACAACCTCAATGCATCTCTATGTGAAGTTTAATAGTTAAACGAGTGGCCTCTGTGGTAGAATGCTAAGGTAAGCAAAAATAGAGACATGTACCATCATCCAGAAATCAATAATTAGCAAGGTTGGGAGCCTGATCCCTGCTCAGGCGACCAAAAAAGTGGGGGCATATTGGACTATTACGGTACAGTAAAAATTATTAACAATATAGAGAGTATAACAGTAATGTAAAAATGTATAGTTGATTTTTACTGTACCGTAATAGTCCAATATGCCCCCACTTTTTTGGTCGCCTGACTGGGGATCAGGCTCCCAACCTTGCTATCTATGTGAAGTTTGATTAAATAATTGCTCCACAGTGCCTACATCTATAGAATTAGCCATAGGATATAAATCCACTTTGTGTGAAGCAAACACCTTTGCAAACCCAGATAAATCCTTGTGTATATATAGCAGTAACAGCATCACTGCACTGTGCATAAAATATAAATTAAAAAAATCCTGCAAGCTACCCTAAATAAGCCCTAAGCTACAATTGGCATCAGGTGTGGTGATCCCCCTGAGGAAGACACGTGATTAGCCCTGTGTCGTCACATGTAGGGGAGGGGCCAGGACAGTGGAGGAGATAGCTTCATGCTTGTTTGAGCAGACTACTGGCACACATAGGATTTGAAGCTACCTGGAAGAGGATTTTTACTACCTTATGTATTTTATAGTCTGGTGTACTGTAAGCACCATCAAAATGTAAGTACCCTGAAGTTCCTTTTTCTAATTAAACTTACAAATGATAATACGCTATCCAGCCTCTTTTTTATATTTTAACATTGAGGATATCCTCTGTGGATTTAACCGTGGGATCCTGCTGAAAACTTCTTAACTCAGAGCCCAGGAGTGGTTTAACAGCTTAAGTAAACAAAACTTAGTTGTGCGGTCACACAGCTTGAGGTGAGTGCAGCCACACGGGGGAGGGCAGCACATGTGTGAAGACACTCTCTTACTGAACTGGATTTTTCTTCACAAGAGTCACTTTTTGGAATATTATTGCATGCATGCACTTTAACATCTGAGGATTTGAAAATTACTGAGGATATTGTTGTTTTTTGGACACATTTTATTCAATAGAAAAAAATGGATTTGCTTAATTTTCACTGTGAACTTGCTTGAATTTACAAATTTTTGTTGCACCATATTTTATATTCGTTTTTCTTCTTGTGTATATATAGTATTGATGTTATTGTAATAGCAATTTTTTAGCATTAATGCTATTATCGCACAGTGCTGCATTTTCTTAGTTATTTTTATACTGCACTGTGCATAGCCTGTGCACAGAGTAAAGCTGCAGGTAGGACCAGAAGGTCCTCCCTCCTCAGGCTAAAATCAAAGGGGCGGATCAAAGACCAGTTACCCTGCACAAGGTAAGAGAGCAGCAGTGACTAGTCTTTGTTACAGGAAAGCTCTTACACAGGGGTAAAGTGAAGGAGCGGTTTCATGCTGATCACAGCACAGATATGAAACAAATACATAAAGGAGACAAATACTCTGGTACAAATATACAGGCTTCTTGTCGTTAGACAATATATTGTATGTATGGCCTGGATTTGCGCTTAAATGCTTCTTACAGCTTGTTAAGAATATGCAAATATTTAAATTGTCAATGTTTGGGTGCAGTTAAACTTTAAACCAATAGTTTCTTACATAATATTGCAGAAGAGTAGAGTTGACAATTTTTCCACTGTGCAAATACTTGAATTTAAATATTTTTATTACATTATTCACTTAAAAGTGGTTTTATTTTTTAGTATGTGTCTGCTTTGGCTATGTTACACTCAAGTAGAATCCAGTGCAGATCACTCTTTGTAGAAAAACAGAACTATAGTTCCTTTCAGCAATATGTTAACGTACATCACTAGCCATAACTAAACCTTCCTGTCTTTTTTTACAAAAAAAAACAAAAAAACAAAAACAAAAAACAAACATAGGTTCTAACTAAAATGTATTTTTTTTCTGAAAGTAAATTTAAATCTTTCAAAAGCTTTTAAAAAAGAAAAGGGTAATTGTTTTTTGGTTTGCAAAACATATAAAGAAAAAAAAATGTAATTTGGGCAACAAAAAATTTACATGTCTCAATACGTTGGAGTTTTGTATTATGATTTTTTTTGTGAAAAAAGTTGAGTGTTGCAGTGTGTACTTTAGAGCAATTTTTTTCTGCTCCTTTGAGAACATTGGATTGCCCCATAGATACCACAGGCTAAGACCAGCCATACACATTTACGTTTACTTTTCTTGTTCAGCCCCACATTGGATTCCCATATTCATGCTAAACAGCTCAGATGGAGGAATTTCCCCTGACGGATATTGTATTTAGAGAGCAGCAGCACCTGAATACCTGAACAGTGACTGCACCTGATTGGCTGCAGACACAGTTCAGCCGATAATTTTCCACCCGGCTAACATTTTTTAAATTGACCTTTGTTGAGCTGGGTGATGTTTTAGGCAAGTGGGCTGTCCTCTGTTCACAGCCAACAAACATAGATGGTGACCGCAGGAATCAAAAAGGCTAGTCAAGTAGGTGGCATTGTGAATGATGGGCCATCTTTTTTTTCCAAAAAGCTGGGAGGGGTTTTATCAAATTAAGGAACCATGCAGAGGAAAAAAACATGATGAAGGTATACTGTCCCTTTAACTACGTGTTCCCTTTCAAATACTACTATGGACCCATTCTAAGTAAAACTAGGAAGAAAATCTGTACCTGAGGAAGAGATGTATCTGCTTCTTCGCTCAAAGTTCGGAGTCGAGTTAGAAGTTGCTTGGAGTCTTCAGGAGGAACTGGTTTTATGGTTCTCCCAGGAAATCTTGATATTAAGTTTATCTTCACTTCCTTTTCTGCCTAAAGTTCAAGAATAGCATGTTGCATGTCATGAATCATTTTCCAGGATGCAACTCTGCACCCCTAAAAAACAATTTAAAGATGTCTGCTATGTGCTCTTACATCCTATTCAGATGGTGGCTGATAAGGACCCCTATTCAGTAGGACCCTTTTCTATACAGAGTGCCATGAATATAACAAGGTTATAGAAATGTTCATTGGAAATGCTGATCCATGCTCACTCAATAGGTTTACATACTTACTGCCCTCAATGTGTCTCTTCTTCTATGAACTTTAAAGGTAAACAGCTTAATATACATCATAAAGGCAATCCTGTCAAAGCATATTTAATTCTCTTTAGGCAATCTTGTGATTTATTCCTCATTAATCTTCATTCGCTATTTACCAGACAGCAATGACAGGTTGGTGACCCCACGTTTCTCTGATGCAGTTAAGCAATATATCTGGTCACTGTCCTGCACCTATTTTACTGATTGCACATCGAAAGTAGAGCAGCACATGCATCCCAGAACACTTATTTCTTGTAAGCAGGGCCACAGTGTTATTGTGTCCACACCTCATACTGTGGACACCACTGTATGCCCTCATAGTCAGTTTAGGTTCCATGGCCCCCCGCCCCCGCCCAGCCCTGCTGTGTTGATTGACCGCTTACTAATCATACATACTGCCCCCTACTATGTGGAAGAGGTACATGGACGGAGGCTATATGGTCACATTACCACTGATTAAAACATGAAAAGGGTACAGAATTTTTTTTTTTTTTTTCTAAAGGAAACTTTATAATAAGTACATAATATTCATTAAATTAGAATGTGCTTTATGGGCTAGAGACTTCAACAAAACCCTAACAGTTCTCACCATTCAAACAAAGAAAGGAGAAACAATGAAATGAAAGCTTGGGAAAAATTCTAATTATCCTGGATAACCACTTTAATGAGAAATGGTATCAGAACAGGTTAGCAATATACACAAGCACATCACACAACTTACTTCAGGCTCATTTGCAGGGCTAAGAGGAGTTGCCTTGGATCGGTGTGACAGCTCCTTCTGCAGATACTGCCACTTACTCCAGGTGATATCCTCTGGCAGGTAAGATTTACCTCTAGGCCTGATCTGGCCTGAGTTCCCCTCCCCAGCAGCATTCCTAAAAAAAAAAAAAAAAAAAACACGAACAGCATTAATCTTGGCATTAATTTAGGACCAATCATTGACATCTGTGGCCTTCAATGTCATTTTCCGGCTATGTCTACCAAAACATCTGATGCAGGAACGGTTCTCATTGCCACTACAATCATGCAAAACAAAAAAATTCACCAGCACCTGGTAAGTCAAAGAGATCCAGTTTATGTGGCAAATTAGAACACTCAAAAGTTTCAGATCTGCACAGATACGGAGAAGTTGCACAATTGTATACGGGTGGGCTCGAACAGTAAAAGATATTTCGTTTTGCTGACATAAAAAAATCTGACGGACATCTTCACTTCCATTTGAGCCAACTTTATCAATGAACCGTAGTATGATCCTAAATAATTAGCCCATAAATTGATTATACCTGTTCTGTAAACTTTCAACAATCTCTTGACTGGGTACAGGCTTGTCTGTGGGGTATTTGTTTTCTGTGGTCTCTGTGCTTTTTACCTGGAGAGACAGAAATCATGGCTGGTCAGCTTGGCAGTTCTCTTTTTTTCTCACAATGAGTGTTTATTTAAAAATTAAAATTAATACATACAAAATGTAGTATAATATAAAACAACAAAGGGGAAAAAAGAAAAAAGTAGGTTAACATGTACAGTAACACATTAAAAGTTCGTTTGCTGTTGAGCCCACAGAGCATTGAAAGTATTCCTACCCCTTGAAATTCTCCACATTTTATGTTACAGTTATGTTATGTTTTATGTCTATTCATAACTGACACATAGTAAAGTGTGTTTCCTTTGCTTCAGTTTGTGACTGAACGGGAAGCTCTGTACAGAGCAATGGCCAGCATCATTCAGCATACTTTTTCTGAGACCAGGTCATCCTGAATCTCCCCTCCCCACTGAATCCCCCCTCCCACTGTCCAGCCTGTGACTGGACAGTGAAAGAAGGAGCAGCACAGTGATGAGTTCATCTTTCCATCGCTTGATTGACTCTTTGTACAGCTTCTGCTCACACCCCAGCTCCTACTAAACAGGAACTGCAAGAGGCAGCTCTAAAAGATGTCAGGTAATGTAAAAGGATTCATATCCACCACTTTTGTAGAAGGGACGAGCTGATTTTACTTGGAGGGATCAGAAAAGGTTAGATGGAAAGATAGAATAAAACAGAAATATGTAGTAGTCATGTCCTAAAATGGACACCAAAGGCTAGCCAATTCTATAGAGAGAGGTGACACTCAAAAAAGGCATTCACGAATATGTCACGAATATGTCACAAATGTTTTCAATCTGATCGATGAAGAAAGAGATCTGAAAAGCTCCTATCCACTGTAGAACATAGATCGCTAACCACAGGCTTTTAGGTAAAAAGTAATAAATAGTAATGTAGTCACAAATGTCACATCATACCTGTTCAGCGTTGGGTCTGACCTGCAACATTGCCTGTAAGTTCTCCAGACTGATTTTCAGAGCCTTCAGTTTTCTGGACAAGGACTCTGCCTCCTCTAACAGGGAGCTGGGCCTTTGCTTATTTGTGCCGGCACCTTCCAGCAAACTGTTTATTTTCTTTTCCGTTTCTTGTAAGGTTTTCTGGGAAACAAAAGAAAATGCATAAGCAATATCCCAACTGATGCTGAGATTTTAACTTAAGAGATGAGAACCTTAAAAGCTTGCACGCGAAAAAAAAAATTTCAATCAAAGTCACTCACTTATTATTATTATTATTATTATTATTATTATACAGGAGTTATATAGCACCAAAAGTTTTCACAGTGCCTTACAAAATGAAGGTAGACAGTATAATCACATTACAATTCAATACAAGAGGAATCAGAGGGCTCTGCTCATTAAAGCTCAGAACCACATTTACCAGTCTATGTCCCAGAGGAGCTAACAATCTAATATCTGTACTACAGCCATACAGTTTAAAAGCACTATTACTATAAAATGTGGATGGATCTGGAATAACCCAACCAGTATGTTTCTTGACAGTGGGAGCAAGTCAGAGCTTCTGGTTGAAACTATTGAACGGATTCATAGAACATGCAATATCAGTGCAGACTGAGGGAACTGGAGGGAACTGAGGAAGTTTATGGGATTTTTAAGGAGCATGAGTTAGTAATTGAATCCAATGAGATTCATTTAAAAGAAAAACATTTTATTTTTAACTTTGGTTAAAATCATGTTTAAAAACAATATAGTACAACAGACTCATAATACAGTCCTTATGGGTATAGCAAGATTTAACGTAGTTCCCAACATGTTTCGCACTGAAACTGGGCTTCCTCAGGGGATGCTGTCCACTTGGAAACAGAGCCCTAGGACCTAAGGATAAATTATAAAGCTGCAATCAATGGGAGTTCAGGGATTCTAAAGACTGCAGGTGACCACAGGAGGCAATTAAGGACCAAAAAGTATGGTTTGCAGAGAAGTAAGGGACACAGGGACATAGGATTCCCGAAGGAGGACACTCATGTGTAGAGCTGGAGTCCTGCAGTGTGTGCGCATATCCCTGTGTTTCCGACCTGGAGGGAACTGAACTACAAGCTACAAGACATGAGCTAATAGCCTAGAATGGCCACATGCAGACAGATCTGTTAGGATGGGAAGCTGGTTAGAGAGCTGCCATTCTTGTTTAAAGCTGTACATCACCTGGATCCCAATCTGGCCAGTATATAGTCATAGAAAAAAAAGGTGCGTTTCCTTTCTCCAGAGAAAAGGGAATGATCAGTGATTAGCTGCACATTGAACATTCAGCATATAGGATACATGACTGAGGGACTTGCAGAGTATCAGGTCTTTCTGAGTATCAGGTCTTTCCATTACCTGTAACCGGGAAAACCCCAACTAAGACATTGTTCCCTTATCCAAATGGCCAGACGACAACATTGATTTGGAGTTGAATGGCCATAACAGCCTTTCATCTTACAAAAACAACTTAAGTGTTACTTAAGTCTCGTTTTTTTTCTTTAAAAATACCAAACATGTTATACTTACCTGCCCTGTGTAATGGTTTTGCACAGAGCAGCCCAGATCCTCCTCTTCTCAAGTCTCTCTTTGGTGCTCTTGGCCCCTCTCTCGTGTTGAGTGCCCCCACAGCAAGCAACTGTCCTGAGTCCCAGCTCTGTGTGTCCATTCAGACACGGAGCCGTGGTTCGGCCCCGCCCCTCTCTCCTGACTGGCTAGCTGACTTTGATTGACAGCAGTGGGAGCCAATGGCGCGCTGCTGTGTCTCAACCAATCAGGAGGGAGCGTCCCGGACAGCCGGGGCACTTGTGCACATCGCTGGAGGAAGATCAGTCTCAGGTAAGTATTAGGGGGCTGCTGCAAACAGAAGGTTTTTTTTTATCTTAATGCATTAAGATAAAAAACTTCTGAATTTACAACCACTTTAAATACAACTTTGAGAAGAAATGTTATCAATGAGATCAATGCATAAAATGCGATCAATGCATAAAATACAATCATTCCATAACAGATAACAAAAACATCAGATTGATCCTACCATGTCTAAGGTCTTTTATAGGCAGAAATGATCATGACAAAACTGGCAGTATCTACCACCCGGTGAAAAAGCCTAAACCGCCTAGGGGACAATTAAGCACATACATACTCCCAGATATAGCCTACTTAAACCCCAATGTTACCAACGTATTGTTAAGGAACACCCATACCTAAAATAGACCCAACCCACAAATTTCCAAAATTTTCTAGAGCCACAGAATCCCTGACAACTGCTATGACAAAAAAACTAAAGTAAAAAAGCCAAGCAAAATGTTTAGGGGATGACAGCACACCCCAGTCATGCTGGCCCTGCACTCAGTTTCATTCAGATCCAGGCCATATACTTTATCTGCCATTGAAACACACATGCTTTCACCTAGAATGATGATCCTGTCTGCTACATTACCTTGCCGGTTTTTATCATTGCCACCTTCAGCCACTGTGTAGACAAATCAAAATTTAGACCAAAATTTGCTGGACATATGGTCTGCCCAAAAAAACAGGGGGACTTTTAAGGTGCCTGTAAGTCTCTGATTATATCCAATTTTGGTCTCTATATTGTATACGTGTGTGGGATGTGGTGCAAGGATTTTATTAGGATGGTAGAGCTTTCTTTGTGTTAACAGTTAACAACAATATTTGTCTAAGTGCTACATAGTCTTGGCTCATGTTCACTGGCTAACAGTGTGCCAAGCGGTAATTATCTGTATTGGTCTGACCCTGTAGAACAGCCTCTCTCAAACAGAGTTCTTTGGGATCCCAGGGTTCCCTAAAAGGTTGCTAGGGGTTTTTCTCAGGCAATGAGCAGTTTCTGCCTCTCAAATAAGTAATAACTGAAACCAACTCTCTCTTTATAGTTATCTGTAAGGGGGGGGGGGGGAATTCTATCCACTGACCAATACTATAGGGAGCATTCTTCCCACTGATAATCAATGTAAGGGGCATTCTTCCCACTGAGTACCAAAGTATGGGGCATTCTTCCGACTGATCATCAATAAAAGGGGCATTCTTCCGACTGATCATCAATGTAAGGGGCATTCTTCCCACCAATCATCAATGTAAGGGGCATTCTTCCCACTAATCACCACTGTAATGCCGCGTACACACGAGCAGAATATCCGACAGAGAGAGTCCGATGGGAGCTTTTCATCGTATATTCCGACCGTGTGTATGCCCCATCGGACTTTTTCAAGCGGACTTAGATAGAGAACAAATTACTATTGGAAAAAACGCTCATCAGTATGCTGTTCCAACGCACCAAAAACGATGCATGCTCTGAAGCAAGTACGAGACAGAAGCTATTGGCTACTGGCTATTGAACTTCTGTTTTCTAGTCCTGTCGCATGTGTTGTATGTCACCGCGTTCTGGATGGTTGGAACTTGGTGTGACCGTGTGTATGCAAGACAGCTTGAGCGGAACTCCGTTGTAAAAACCTTCAGAGTTTATTCCGACAGCAAAACCAGTCGTGTGTACAGGGCATTAGGAGCATTCTTCCCACTAATCACCACTGTAAGGGGCATTCTTCTATCAATGTAAGGGGCATTCTTCCCACTAATCACCACTGTAAGGGGCATTCTTCCCACTGAAAGCCAATGTAAGTAGCATTCTTCCCACGGACTACCAATGTAAGGGGCAATCCTCCCACTGATCATCAATGTAAGGGGCATTCTTCTTAGTATTATTGTATGGGGCATTCTCCCCTCTAATCACCAATGTAAGAAGCATTCTTCCCACTGACTACCAATGTATGGGGCATTCTTCCCACTGATCAAGAATGTAAGGCGCATTCTTCCCACTGACTACCAATGTAAGGGGCATTCTTCTTACTACCAATGAAAGAAGCATTCTTCCCACTGACTACCAATGTAAGAAGCATTCTTCCCACTAACCACCAATGTAAGAAGCATTCTTCCCACTAACCGCCAATGTAAGGGGCATTCTTCCCACTGACTACCAATGTAAGGGGCATTCTTACTATCAATGTATAGGGCATTCTTTCCACTAATCATAACTGTAAGGAGCATTCTTCCCACTGACTACCAATGTAAGAAGCATTCTTCCCACTGACCGCCAGTGTAAGGAGCATTCTTCCTTCCCACTAACCGCCAATGTATGGGGCATTCTTCCCACTGATCATCAATGTAAGGGGCATTCTTCTTACTATCAATGTATGGGGCATTCTTTCCACTGACTACCAATGTAAGAAGTATTCTTCCCACTGAACGCCAACGTAAGAAGCATTCCTCTCACTGACTACCAATGCAAGGGGCATTCTTCCCACTAATCACCACCGTAAGGGGCATTCTTCCCACTAATCACCACTGTAAGGGGCATTCTTCCCACTAATCACCACTGTAAGGGGCATTTTTCCCACTGACCACAAATATAAGGAATAGTTTTCCCAATGACCACATGTTTTAGGTGACCCTTATCTTATTGACCACCAAAGTAAGGGGGCACTGACCACCAACATGGGGGAACACTACAGTTTTGCCTGGGATTTTTTCTTGCCATTATATTTATTTCCATTATTAATACTGAAAATAACGCTGTCATATACAGCAGCTTTTTGTGTTAAAAACAAAATTGCTTGTTCTTTTATTTATTCCTATATCATCAATTTACTGTTCACACTAACATGACATGTGACATAAATATAATGATGATTATCAGGGGTTCCCTGAGACCCCAAAGTTATTTCAAGGGGTACTCCATGTTAAAAAGGTTGAGAAAGGCTGCTTTTTCAGACAACACAGATTGTGTCTGGGAATGATCAAGAACAAAAAATATTGGACTGATCTTTCTGGCTGGCAAACTACAGTAACAAAAGGCCACTTACTGTCTTACTGCAACAATGCAGGAAATTCACTCTATTTGTCCAACTTACAAATTGTCACAGAGAGAGAAAATTAAAGAAAAATCACACATTTTGAGTTGTCACCATTCAGGAATAAAGGGGAATTCTTACAATGGGGGCACTAGTTCTAGTGAACCTGGTGACAACCAGGAATTCTATTGCAGCTATGGGACAGGACGTGTTGGTAATCTTCCCAATGGCGCACAAAAAAAAAAAAAAAAAAAGACAGCGGTTATAAACCTTCCATACTCCATTCAAAATCAAAAACAGTTTGCCTATAGTTAGTTCTACTTTAAACTTGTTTTTTTAAGCTATATTATATTAGTATATTATAGTATATTTTTCAAGCAATAAACATATTAAAACTTTGCAGTCTTTCGGCTAAGCGCTAGTCTGCTTTTATCATGAACATGCGGCATGTGAACATACTTCAAATACTGTACTATGTACTTCGATCGCTATTACTATTTTTCAAGCAATAAACATATCAAAACTTTACAGTCTTTCGGGTAAGCTCTAGTCTGCTTTTGTCATGAACATGTGGCATGTGAACATACTTCAAATACTGTACTATGTACTTCGATCGCTATTACTTGAATGGAATTTAAACGATACAAACAATATGGTTCTGATAAACTATGCATAGACATGTAGCATTGCCAAATAAATATTTATATTTTATATATTTGATAGACAAAATCATTTAAAAACAATCTTGATGAAAAAAACTGTACTATTCTCAAAAAACTATTTTAAAAAACTGTCTGGCAGCCAGAAATCAGATTTTAATTCATATGCCACTCTAATCTGGAAAGTTGCATTGGGGTATACTTCCATTTACCTAAATGGTTCCCCAGTCAATCCTTCCCCTCTCAATTTTAACTGGTAAATCCAGGAATAATTGCTATGCTGATTAACTGAACATACAGCATAAGAATGCATCACTATTGAAAGGAGGAACTCCAGGCAAACAGCCAAATACACAGCCGATGGCGGTACGTTCGCCATCTGCCCAGCGGATCAGATCAGATGAAAACGGACAGGCTGTCCATTTTCATTCTATCTCGCCATAGAGGACAGCGGAGCTCTGACAGGTCCGTCCCTGCACAGTGAATAGAGACGGACCTGTCATCCGCCAGCTTAGCGGGGATCAACGGAGTGATCTCCCGCTGAGCTGGCGGAGTCCGCTGAGCGGATCCGCCCCGTGTGAAAGGGGCCTTATGCCCTGTACACACGATCGGACATTGATCAGACATTCCGACAACAAAATCCATGGATTTTTTTCCCAACGGATGTTGGCTCAAACTTGTCTTGCATAAACACGGTCACACAAAGTTGTCGGAAATTCCGATCGGTCTGAACCTGGTGACGTAAAACACGTACGTCGGGACTATAAACGGGGCAGTAGCCAATAGCTTTCATCTCTTTATTTATTCTGAGCATGCGTGGCACTTTGTGCGTCGGATTTGTGTACACACGATCAGAATTTAACCAATCGGATTTTGTTGTCGGAAAATTTTGGAAAATTATGGAAAATGTGTGATGGAGCCCACACACGGTCGGAATTTCTGACAACAAGGTCCTATCACACATTTTCCATCGGAAAATCCTATCGTGTGTACAGGGCATAAGGGTTCCCTTCACTGGACCTAAGGGGCCAAGCCAAACCCTGAGAAACAACCCCACACCATAATCCCCCCCCCCCCCCCTCCACCAAATGATTTGGACCAGTGCACAAAGCAAGGTCCATATCAGAATAAGCCCACTGGGCAGACACAGGGTACCTGAAATGAATGAGCTTTGGGAGATAGAAGGAAGACTTTGAGGCCCAGGGTGACTAGTCACCTCTGATGCTTCATTATTCATTTATTACATGTGAAATTGCACACTCTGCATCTGGTAGGACAACTGCGCTGTGCACGGAGTGGAAGGGGTTAGACTGAATGGTGACCGCTGTTCGCCTTACCTGAAAGTCTACAAGCTTCTGTTCTAAACTCTGTCGCATATCTGGCTCTTGTGTGCTCTCTGCTAATGACAGGTTTACTCTTTGAAGCCAGAGCTCCACCTCTGTTACTTTTCCCTGACAATCATGCAGGATCATCTCCGGCTTCACACTGCACGACTCCGTGGCGGCATTTTCCAGCTGTTCCTGAAAGAAAGCATACAGCAGGTGCATAAGAAAAGGAGAGTCACCAAGAGAAGACAAGCACCAATTCAAGAGAATGAGACATTGTGAACACACAGCAGAGCAGAACGAGCAAATTATTCCCAGGTGTAGACAGGAAGAAAATAAAACAAACCATGTGATCGAATGTCAACAGGTTCCTGGCAGCTAATCTGCATCTGTCTAAGCAATTGTCTTTAGCATACAAAGAGCAAACTGAGCATGGCTGGTCAAAGTTAATGTATACTTTTCTCAGGAATTTTTAGATATATAGTACATGTAAAGGAGACTAGCGTCACTCCAAGACTATTATCAAGGTACTTTATTGTTTTAAGAAGCGTATTTTCCTGAACATAGGTTGTAATTATAAAGCAGCCATGCTTACTCATTACATTCTCAGACTCTGTTTTCTATTTTGCAGTGCTACACAGATGTTGGGCTGTTCCTTTTCACAATGCAAGTCAAGTGAGTCAGCTGACTCATTGAAAATAAAAGTAACTATTAAAAGAAAAGTATTTTTTTTTTTTTTTATTGTAAACCTTACCTTGTTGAATGCAGCATCATGATGCTGCATCTGTCCCCCGGCGCTTCTAACACTGAGAATCGAAGGAGAAGTGCAGTCAAACAAGCTTTGGCTGTACTTCTCCTTTAAGGTTGATTTAGGAAAGAAAAGTACGCTGTTCACTTTGCAAGAAAAGTTGCATTTGCAAAGGAATTTTCCCCAGAGATGAGCAAATGTGGTAAAATCTTGCTTTGCAAAGAAAAAAAATGCATTTTTGTTTGAACATAGTCTGGTTGAAAAAAAAAAAAAAAGACATGTGCATCTAGTTCAACCAACGACATAATTGGATAATAAATGTCAGCAGAGCTTCACCTAATTCATTAGGCATGGGAGAAAATTTCCTTTAAGGCCGGGTTCATATATGTGCAAATTGGATGCGGGTTTCCCTGCATCCAATTCACATGACATGCAAGTTTGACCGGCTCTCAATGGAGGCGGTTCACACAGGTCAGGTGTGGCCGTCATCCACATTCCAAAAGGGTCCTGTGCATGTTTGGGTCCCGTTGAGTTGCGAATTCAGGCAAAAATTCTGACTTGATTCGCACCTGAACCGATAAACAGACACGCACCAGACCCCATGCTGGGAACCACGGCTGCACATATGTAAACCTGGCCTCAAAATGCAACTTTCCTTACAAAGTAATGTGTATTTGCCTTTAGTAAATCAACTTAATTGTGTGGCAGATATATTAACATTTATCAAGAGAGAGATGCATTGATTGATAGTTCTAGTTCGACCTTTCTTCAGCCTTTTACCCCAGAGGAATCCTTGAAATATTTTCAAGTCTTGGGGAACCCCTGCTGAAGTCAATTCATTGAAGATCAGTGGGAAAAGTGTCCCTTACACTGGTGGCCAATGGGAAGAATGTTCCAACAGTGGTGTTGAGAATTCTACCTTTACGGACAGCTAAAAAGATCATTGGTGTTATGCAGCTGGCTCTGCCAAGTGGTGTAGACCCCGGAATTATGCAGACACCATCAGATGGGAAGTTAATCAACCACAGCAACCTCTGCAAGGAACCCTGGTTAAGAATGGCTGCTCTAGTGTAATTGTATAACTAAACCAATTGTGTTAACCAAACTTTGTAAATGTAAACTTATAAATCAGGGAAATACGATAAAAAGTTTTAAATTCTTCATAACTGTGACTAAAGTATGCATTCACTAAAAACATGGTTGATAGTCAATAAGCAGGGAGACTGAATGAAGATGAGTCAGAGTGCTCCTATTAGCGGTCAATCAACAAGTCTTTATATTTAGTACAGGATTTACCCCTTGTTAAAGGGTGCTTCCAGATACCGATAAGCTCCTCGTCCGCAGACCTCGACAACCAACAGCCAGGGATTTTGGGAAGATCCCCTTGTCCTCATTAACATGGGGACAAGGTGCTTTGGGGTGGGGGAGCAGGGCCCCTCTGCCCCGAAGCACCACCCCTCATGTTGAGGGCATGTGGCCTGGTACGGTTCAGGAGGGCAGGAGGGGGGGGTGCTCGCTTGTCCCCACCCCCTTTTCTGACCTGCCGGGCTGTGTGCTCGGATAAGGGTCTGGAATGGATTTTGGGGGGACCCCACGCTGTGTTTTCGGCGTAGGGGTTCCCCTTAAAATCCATGCCAGACCGAAGAGCCTGGTATGCTCTTGGAGGAAGAACCCATGTCGGTTTTTTTACATTGTGTGTGGAGTTCCCCCTAAAGATTCATACCAGACACCGTGCCTGGTATTGTCGGGGATCAAAGTCAGATCCCTGTTCATTGAAGTCGGACTTCAAGTCGCAGGGCAAAGTCGGATCCACAGTAGTAAGACTGTCTTATCAAAATTGTGGCCACGAAATCGCGGAAAAATCTCGCGACTTTGAAGTCGCACAAGTGTGAAAGGGGCCTTATAGAGTTTCCCCTCACTATCACGGTGACAATGGTTTCACCAAACAGCAAGAGATAATCTCCAACAGCAACATAAACAGAAATATTTTTTAGTACAATAGGGGAAAGTTAGAACCTCTGTAAGCATGTATGTGTTGCAGATTTCCCCTCACTTCCTGTCTCTGGTAAAACTGTTGTTATCCGTACAGTAACTGAAGGGAAGTCTCTATAAAAGGGCCCATAATAGTACTAAGCCCAAAAGAATGTAATACTTGTCTACTCAATCCAAAACTAAGCGATATACCCACCATAAACTGTGCTGTATATCTAAAGACACTTTTTGTATAGCAGAGGAAGACTAGAACCCCTGTTGTACAACTAGCCTGTCAAATTTTTTACATGAGATTAATGTGGCTAAAGCCGCTAGCACTATTCATTGTGTTCTGCCGGCTAGAAAGGCTCCCCACTGGCAGAACACAATAGCGCTGCAGGAGGGATTCCCCCATCAACACTGACTGTGTTGTTGGGGAAATCGTGGTGGAAGGAAAGTAAAATCTAATCATCTATGGCTTGCTTAAGTGATTCGTTCCCATTCCTCCATTTGCAAACTAAATCTAAGCTTCACACCTGCATTAAATTGTATATAAAAAAAAAAGTTTGAAAACTCAAATTTCATATTTCCTTTAAAATGTACCCAATAACTCAGCACAGTGACTTCTATTGTCGGTATTACAAATACTTACAAATGTCGCTTACTGTTGATGGTCAGGCCAGAACAGAATGTAACAATAACCGGCTAGACTGGGTTGTAACTAACGGCCAACATAGAGGATGAAGGCAGGAAAGCCCAGACTGTTCTCTGTTTTAGTTCATTTTATAATCCAGATACTATAAAAGACTGCTCTGCGTTTATCGATTCTCTAAACTGGATTGCCAAGCACCTGCCTGCACTCATAAGAAAAGGCGGAAACACAATATAGACTATGTAAACTGAAATCTTACAACCAGCAGCTCCCGGATATAGCAGTGAAAAGTATGCAGTGTTCTACACAGTTGTGAGACTGGGCAGAGCTGCATACACTAATAATGATTAACTAGCGAACATGCTGATACTCAAACATGCTCAGTATACTCGGTTAAGCAGAGTGATCTTGCATTTTTATGAAACCGATTACATTATCTGTCTCATCATCATATTGCACTGGAAGGCACTTTGCATTGGGTGGGTGAAATCTGGGGAGGTGCGTCTATAAAACGATTAACAAGAACCATAATCTGTTGTTGTAACCGTTTAACTGCCCTGATGTCACTGGTCTCAGCTTAAAAGGGAATGTATAAAGATTTTGTACATATCTTCTTTCTTGTATTACCATGATGAAGATTGGAAATAAAACTACATTTTTTCATCAGGGAATGATGAAATATTAAAGATGAATGGTATGTATTCCTGTCTTCAGCCAGCAGATGGAGCTTTGGGGGCCTTTTTCGCATATTTTCCTATTTCTTACTGTTATAGAAAGCCTGTTGATAGCTAATCGCAATAGCTCAAGCTGAAATGTAAATTCAGAGCTGAAACTCCTCCACCTTCACTTCCTCTCCCAACCCCCCCCCCACCACCACCATTTGTGGGTCAGTTCTACAGTGGGATTGGTAGGCTTGGAGATATCTGGAGTACAAGGTAGCAGTGATCTCAAATGGACATCCTCTGTAGGCTCTGTCAGTGTAAAAGGCTCTTGGCTAAATAGTTTTTGCTAAATTGTCACCATATTTCCTTACAGAGGGACAGGTAAGCTAGGAGGATATGAAGAAAGGGATATGGGAGGGATGGGAGGGGTGGGGGAGGTGTAAACTGACTGCAGGATTCTTCTGGATAGCATCAACTTCTTCCTGTGTCATGACCTAAAGTCTGTCCAGGAAGTAAGGCAAAACTAATCGAGCAGTGTGTTTAAGCATTCATAAAGACAATGAGGTCAGCGTGTGTACAATAAATGGAAAGCTGTTTTATTTTTGCAAAAGAAGTACATTAATGCTAAATTGGTACATATGGGAGCTGGAATTCAGAAAAAAAAAAGGTGAACTTATGCCCTGTACACACGATCGGAAATTCCACCAGCAAAAGTCGTATGTAAGCTTTTGGTCGGAAATTCCGACCGTGTGTATGCTCCATCGGACTTTGGCTGGCGGAATTTCTGCCAGCAAAAGATTGAGAGCAGGTTCTCTATTTTTCCGGAAATTTCCGATCGTCTGTAGCAATTCCGACGCTCAAAATTCCTACGCATGCTCAGAAACAATTTGACGCATGCTCGGAAGCATTGAACTTCATTTTCTCGGCTTGTCGTAGTGTTGTACGTCACCGCGTTCTTGACGGTCGAAAGTTCAGAGAACTTTTGTGTGACCATTTGTATGCAAGGCAAGCTTGAGCGGAATTCCGTCGGAGAAACCATCCAAGGTTTTTCTGACGGAAATTCCGATCGTGTGTACAGGGCATTAGTCTTTAAGGATGACCAAGTGAAAGCAAAACAACTTAAAAAAAGGAAAGAAAACTAGTGCAACCCCCACATACAAGGCCTGATGAGCTGTAATATATAAGATTAGTATTCTTGCGTTTAGATACATGTTATTGCACATCTGTTGCTTTGCTTTGTTCTACACAGGGAAAGCACAGGCTTGCTTTAAACTACTTTGTTGGAATGAAGGAAAAAGGGGGGGAAACGGTTTTTAATCCCCCCTCCCTCAAGTATCCCCTTAATTTAAAAAATGCAGGAAGGTGTTCTATTGGTCACCTTCCCCTGGTTCACCTAGTATACAGGAAGTTTGGGAAAAGAGTGGGAAGGTGCTTTAGTGGTCACCTTTCCCTGGATAGGTCAGGTGATCTATTTCCCTGGATAGGTCAGGTGATCTATATCCCTGGATAAGTCAGGTGATCTATTTCCCTGGATAGGTCAGGTGATCTATTTCCCTGGATAAGTCAGGTGATCTATTTCCCTGGATAAGTCAGGTGATGGAGAATTTGAAATAAAAAGGGGGTTCTGAGCCCCTGAGTTTCAGTGGCCCCAGTAAGCACAAGCTGTGGTGTTCCCTCCCTATCTGTTGCAGCTAATTATTAGGGGCACTGTCACCTTTGTTAAGGGGGACAGTTTATGAGCCTAGGCCTCTTAAAGTTTTCTATTAGCTTAATGATTTCTGGTTAAAGAATGTTGATGTTACGGTATTTTACCTGATTTTTAAGTATTCTAGCTCGAGCCGTAGTGGCTGAGCTGATGGCAGCTGTTTAAAAAAATTTACAGATATTTATTTATTGTTAAAGCCAATAATAAAGGCCGCAGCCAAATTTTATCCAACAAAAAAGGTGTGTCGTGTTTTCCTTTTATTGTTTAAATTCTGTTGACTGCTGTCCCATTACAACCTTGAGGATGTATTAACATGTGAAACAGTTCTTGGTTATGGTAGGTTCAAAAATAGCTTTCCAGCAGCAAACATGACAGCGTTTATATTTCTACCATGACATGTTAAAAAGAAAAAGAAAAAAAAAAAAAATAGCTTTTTTTTAGATTCAATTACAACAGCACACATACACACAAGCTTAGCTGTTTTGCCATTTCTAATGCTCCAACCTAGGACCATGTCCTGCTACAGAGAAATGACTGTCTATAGGGACTGGAAGTTTCTGTAGAGATTATGTTGGTCGTGACATTAGCTATTAATAATAAACCTGCTAGCAATCATGCCGAATCTACCCCTAATAAAAACACCCAAGGTTCATGACTTTAAAGCAAAGAACAATGTGGAAATTGTTATTTGCTGCATGCACAGTATATTATTGCTATCTAGTACTTTATACATTATACTTTTCTTTACTGCCTCATTAAAGTGAGCCTGAACTCAAAAAGTAAAGATTTGCTTTGTTCTATTTGTCTAGAATTCCTGCTAAAATATAGCAGTCCAAATCCTGCGCTCAAGCAATCCTGTAACTTGATCCTAATACTATTAGGTCTGCAGTGTGAGATCATCTCAGGCACTGCTGTCTGCCTGCCAGTCTCTCCAGATTTGGCGATATCATTACTGAGGGGCTCACCGATTTCCTTGCTGCGGAGAAAGCTGTACCTGAGAACCTGCAATGCAAGGACCTCCATGCCTCTTCTTTTTTTTTGTGGCTCAATGATTTATGAACCTCTACTGTTTGAAAATGTCTTCATCAGTCATGAGATCAGGGGGCAGCTCTGAGGTAATAATGCCATGCTCCTCTGCCAAGATGCCCAGCTCCACCCAGAGACACAGTACAGAATAAAACATTAATCAGTAATAAGAAGCTGAATGCAATATTGGTGACAATTCCTTTATCCTCTGCTTGCTTTTTGGGACACAGATTCCACATTTCAGGTTCTCTCTAAAGGCTAGGTTCATCTAGTTTTTTTGCTGAAAAATAGATGAGCCGAGGGATCGTAAAATGTGGTCGCCTATATACAACTCTTAAATATCTTTCTGCGCAAAAAAAAAAAAAAAATCCTTATCAGTTTGTCAAGAACATTTTGACATGCATCTGTACTGTACAATTTAACACCTTATTGCATTAATAGGAAAAGCCATTTCACAAAACATTTTTTTTTCTAACATGAGATGCTAATTTTCCTCAGGTTATTTTTTTTTCAGTAATATCAGGTAATCTTTCATGTTCTTGAATTTTGCTGCAATGACTTACTATTTTTTCTGTTCCTCACAATGTCAAAGTGTAAGTTTATTTAAAGGCTAACTTCACCTTTGTAATAAAATGCACTATAAAGATAATTACCTGCAGCACCACACAATCAGAGTATAGCAATTATATAAAAAGCGCAAAAAAACATCAATCCTAAAGTATAAAAGTATGTATAAAAGTGCATAAAGTGCCAATAACGTGTAAAAAAGTCCTGTATAGTCCAAAAAACATATGTATTATAATTCCCCCAGTGACAACTCATATTGTTGCCAGACTCTTGCCAGTGTAAAGAAGCACCAACCACCACCTCATGAAATAAACACTCACCAGAAAGCGTGCTACAAAATGTGTAGCAAGCTTAGCATTCCATCATAAGTATAATAATAAAACGTACTATGCAGTCACAGGGCCCTAATACTTTTAAAAATTGGGGTTCAGTTAAAGTGATATACTTGTAGTCCCATCCATCATGAGACTACAAGTATATCATTACCTACAGCATTGCTGAAAAACTAGTATAGTAAAGCCTTGCATTGTGAGCATAATTTGTTCCAGAAACATGCATGTAATCCAAAGCAGAAGAAGGGAAGACCCTCACCATGCCAACATCCAAAATATATATATAGGGATTGAACAAGTAAAAAAATTGGTGGACTTTGGGCACATAATGAGAGGGAGAATCAATAAAAAGGTATACATTTTATTACAGCATAATTAAAAAGCAAACACATAAACAACACCCTGTATAGACACAGTTACCAGTAACCCAATAATGCAGTTACAGAGGGCTGGATCTAAGGTACAAAAATTGATTTGATAATGTATCAAAGTGAAAGAAGAATTTCTGATCCAGTAATGCCTCCAAAAACTTGCTCGTCTACGCGTTTCACTAAGATATTAGCTTCCTCAAGACAGATACTGGGTAGGTGTTGGTAAACCTGTGGCTCAGGGTATGGGAAAACCTCACAAAACTACTGGAAAGACGACATTTCGAGTTTCATATGTATGTGTGTAGTAATACCCACATATCATGTGGTCTATGGTAGGTACCACTGATATATAACAATCATGTAGAAATATTATAATATAGATCACACATAGAGGTAAGTGGTCATAGATTCCCACTATAAATGTTTTCAACACAGTATCAATATTGCCAAGAAATAGCCCATAGGTACAAAGCCAATGTATTAAATGGGTGAGTACACAATCCCCTCAAGTACAGAGACCAATGGCATGTCTGAATATGTAAATACACTACACCAGTGTGTGCGGCTTTCCTCTCTGTGTGAAGAGGAAAGCCGCACACACTGGTGCAGTGTCGAAGGGGGCACATTTTCCCCTGCTTATGCGGCAACACTGGTTTGAGCCCTAACAAAAGGTCTCCCCCTGTGGGATAAGTGCATTAGTTACATATTTAGACATACCATTGGTCTCTATACTTGAGGGGATTGTGTACTTACCCATTTAATACATTGGCTTTGTACCTATGGGCTATTTTTTGGTACTATTGATACTGTGTTGAAAACATTTATAGTGGGAATCTGTGACCACTTACCTCTATGTGCGATCTATATTCTAATATTTCTACATGATTGTTATATATCAGTGGTACCTACCATAGACCACATGATATGTGGGTATTACTACACACATACATATGCAACTTGAAATGTCGTCTTTCCGGTAGTTTTGTGAGGTTTTCCCATACCCTGAGCCACAAGTTCACCGGCACCTACCCAGTATCTGTCCTGAGGAAGCTAATATCTTAGTGAAATGCGTAGACGAGCAAGTTCTTGGAGGCATTACTGGATCAGAAATTCTTCTCCCACTTTGATACATTATCAAATCAATTTTTGTACCTTAGATCCAGCCCTCTGTAACTGCATTATTGGGTAACTGGTAACAGTGTCTATACAGGGTGTTTTTTATATGTTGTTTATGATTTTTAATTATGCTGTAATAAAATGTATTCCTTTTTTTGATTCTCCCTCTCATTATGTGCCCACAAAGTCCACCAATTTTTTGACTTGTTCAATCCTTATATGTAATCTAAAGGGCTCGTATATCAAAGCAAATCTCCCCATAAGAAATAATGGAAACTCAAATTATTGGATCCACAACCATTTATTCATAAGTCCTTTAGTTTATAGTCCATATAAAAAAAAAAAAAAAAAGATTATAGCAATGTGACCAGGTTGTGTAACCATAAAATGTCATCAACAAATGGCAGCCTCCCCAGGGGGATTAGAAGCAAAATCCAGCAGGAGGTACAGAGTATAAAAGAGAAGAGAAGCGCCTCTAAGTGTAGCAATATGTTGCTAAATGTTGTACTTTCATTAAATGTAACCATATTGCTACACTTTGAGGCGCCTCTCTTTTTTATACTCAGTTGTGACATGATGCTACTTGTATATAAAGACATCGCTTGTATATCAAGTCAAAATGTATTAAAAAATGTTGCTTGTCTTGCAAAACGCTCTCAAACCAAGTTACTCTCAAACCAAAGTTTTACTGTACCAGTCTGCCTGCGATTTGGGACACCCCATACATTGGGCACAATCTCATCTTCAATTGAACAAGCATTCTCCCTCCTTCAGGACCTGTGCATGTTCACGGCTTCCCGTCTCTGCAGATGTTGAGCGCAACTGCGACAGGGAAGGAAGAGCACGCATGCACAAGACTTGAAAGAGAAAAAGTCCTCACTCCAGTGATGCTGGGAGTGCACCCAATGTACAGGGTGTCCCAGATCACAGGCAGGGTGGCACGGATCACTCCTAAATTTAGTTAGACTGTGGGTAAGCCACAATGGGTCTAAAAAGGTATAGCATTTAAATTAAATTCCAAATATAAAAGTTGCACCCTGTTTTTAAAGGTACTGGGGCCCCACTCTGCATTTTATTACAGAGGTGAACTTGGCCTTTAAATAAACCTCCATGTTGACATTTTGAGGAACAAAAAAAATAATAATGTATTGTGGCAAAACTCAACATAAAAAAGATTCCCTGATTTACTGAAACGAAAAAAAAAGAAACAAAAAACAAGTAAAAAAAAAAAAAAAAAAACTGAAGAGGAAAATTAGCATCTCATGATAGAAAAAAAAAGTGTTTTGTGAAATAGCGTTCCCTATTAACGCAATAAGAAGGCATTAAATTGTACAGTACAGATACAGGTCAAAATGATCTTGCTAAACTGATGAGGATTTTTTTTTTGCACAGAAAGATTTTTAAGAGTTGCCTGTATGCGATCACACTTTGCTATCCCTCGGTTCATCTATTTTTTAGCAGAAACCGAGATGAAGTATCCTTATCACTGTTCTCAAATGATCTTGTTAGCACATCCACCTCCACGGGGAGAGAAAGAAAAATTCTGTTACCCATGTCAAGATGTCTTTGTTGTCAATGTTTGGCGCTCAGTGGGAACAAAGCAAGCAACGGCTTTTAGCTCCTATGTATTTGGTAAACTCTTCTGTTTACATCAAATTGGGAACTAAATGTACCTACCTGGAAGTGAGTAATTTTGTTAACTCTTCTCCTGCCAAGCAGGTGAACAAATTTAGGGGAGCCTGTGTTGATAGAGCTGTAGGTGGACACTGCAGACCTGCTCCAGAAATCCCTCATTTACTTGCCGTTTCTGGCTTCAACATTTCCTAGGTTACTTAAAGCATGCAATATGCGAGTTCGAACAGGTTACCTTTAATTTGTACACCTCTAATTGCTCTGCACATGTTCCTAAATAGAATAAAACGCAAAAACAAAAATGTAGTATGTTGCAGCATACAAGTCCTAGTATATGGTAGCTGCATTTTTAGGCTTCCCTTTCAGGATGTTTTCCTTTACTTTTACTTGATGATCCTGACAGTTAAATACTTTCTGCCCTAGGGTGACCATGCTCATTCATTGCACTGTGGAGGAGCAGTGTTGCCAGTCTAGGACAGAACTTCAGAAACCTCCCGATCTCCTCCTCACTAAAACATATCTTTGTCCAAGCGCCTGCATGATCTCTACGTGCCTACTTGGTTCCAACTTACAGGCCACAATGTTATCCCTCACCCTATGGTTTTTGCTCCGCAAGCCCTGATTAAGTGGAAGTATTGAGTCCCCAAAATGTGTTGGCTGTTGTTGAGTAATAAAATCTTTAATGGACTGTATTAACTAGTGTGGTGCCCCTATTTTTTCGATTTTTAAAGTAATCTTCTTTGAGGATCTAGCAGGACACCACCAAAAGTTTGGCAGCAGCCTCCAGGACTTCATAGAACATTACAACAAATCACCACAAGGTTCAGCACTTCTTTACTACAAAAAAAACAAAACACAACATAAGAGGGAAGTGTTCTGTATTCCACAGAGAACAATGTAACTGATAATGCAGCACAAGCAGAGAGCACAGGAAGTTATTAACTGAAAAGTCTTCTGACAGGATTAACAGGTATTTTTTGAACAGACATTAGAAAACGCTTTTAATGGTATATTTAAAGTGTTACTAAACCCACAACAGTGAAATCAGTCTGTATATGCAGTAAAGCATGCTTGTTTTACTCAGTGTGGAACCTAAGGGGTTAACCCTCTGCATTGTGTAAAAAGGTCATTTGATCCTGTCTTCTCTGATCCTCTCCTTCTTCCTAAGTTCCCAATCCATCTGCTGATAGTACAGAGCCTTGGGAGTCACTCTGCACATGTTCAGCTTAGTGTGTATTGCTAGAGAGTTTTTTTTTTTTTCTTCAGAAGGGGCATGAGATCAGCACAGGGCCAATCAGCACTGTCCAGACAGAGGGTCAGGGGTCCTGCAGCCTCATAGGACAGTCAGAAGAGAATGAAAATTTCTCCTACAAGCGTTAACCAGACACTGATAGAAGTTACAAGACTGCTATATACTGCTGATGAGAAAAGGTATTTAGCGGTTTATATTTACTAAAATAATTGCATTTCCATGTTCTGTGTACTGTGGGAGACCAGATATAGTGGATGCAGGGGTCTGGGTTTAGCAACACTTTAACAGTCCAAAAAGAGAATACATAAGAAAAAAATATTATTAGGGATTAAACTTAAACCCTAGCAGGTACCAAAGTGCCCCATCCCCAAATCAAATGGGAAAAACATATGTTGGACCACAGTTCATTGATTTTATAGCCACAACACCAAATCTGTTAAAAAGTAACACAATGTTTATTAATGGACAATTTAAAATACATTTAAATCACATTTAAAATAAAATGTAGTAGTATCGTGCACCCTTATGTCAGTTATGGTGATGGCCCCTAACTATGGTAAGAGTACACACACTATAGATCAATGATACAAATAAAATTGTCCTGGGTTTGCCACCATACAGTCACAAAAAGCTTGACATGTTTCACCTTTTTCGTTTCCTCAGGAGCAAAGACTGAATTGCTATATAAAGCATCAGCAATAAGGAATCCCAAAAATGGAATGCTACAAGAGCCAGCCCGGCTTCCTGGGCCAAAAAGAATTAATTTAACTGTACATCAGGAATGGGACGTTGCCAATTTAGTCAAATCTATCCCAGTGCACAAGATCTTTCAGGAAGATATCTTAGTATATTAAACAGACGCAATAAATCCTCTGGCTATTATGTAAGGGGCATCAGAGATGCATATTTGTATTAGGAGAATGGCAAACTGGGGATCCGTAAGTGGACACATGTGATGCAAAAGTACAAGCCCAAGTTCACTCCTCCATACACTTGTGCAGTATAGGGGATACCCGGGATCCCCCAGCTGAGTCTGAATTGGGGGAACTTGGGACTCCAGCTTGGGGATCCTGAATATTAAAGAAGATCTCCCTTACCCCCACCTTATGCTTGGGCCAATTCCCAAACACCCTTCCATCTAACATGAATTTGAAACCAACATTTTTTTCAAAAAAATGGAGAAGAGTCAGAACCTCTGCCAAGTGAAGGACTCATTTACAATAGTAGTTCAACCACTTTCCATTAGCTGGAAAGACAGTAGCAGGAGCGGTATACATGCTTGGCTTTGTACTCGAGGCAGAAATTATACCACTTGTCATGTTCGACAGGCATTACATAAACAATGTATGTGTTCATTTGTGGTGCACCAAATAAAGTCTAAAAAACATGAAAACAAGACAATTCTTCATGATAGAGCTGTCTCTAATAAATATTTATTCTGTGTCTTCACACAACTGCTATGTGCTCCCAGAACTCTCACCTTAATTAATATCCACCCTCAGAAATATGGGAATATCCAGCCTTCAGGCTCCAAATTACATGAAATAATCTATCGCCACAGGTTCCTCTTCAAGGTGTGTTAACAGCTTCCTGAGACACATAGTAATACCGACATCTGGGCTCCACAATGCCAGGCATCAAACTTCTACCATATCACTATAAGCTCCAGTTATCCTAACAAAGAAGGCAACAGCAAGCCATGCACTCACATCTGTAGACCAAAGGGGGCCCTAACGGTTTTAAGGTGATAGTTCTGGGAGCACATAGCAGCTGTGTGAAGGCACAGAATGAATATTTTTTAGAGACAGCTCTATCACGAAAAATGTGTTGATTCCATGTTTTTTGGACTTTATTTGGTGCACCACTATTGCACATATACATTGTTTGTGACAATTTATTACTGCGCAAGATCACCCCCCTTTCTTTGTTTTGAGTATTTGTGTATTGTGAACACTATAGATTTTGCAGCCAGTTTTAGTTATTGATTGTCACGGTTTCACAGGTATCATTTATCACTTCTTCACTTGGTAGCGCAACGGACTTTCACATTTAGGCATTACATAAAGACGTTTACAGGTTTTTAAAACCAGTCTCTTGCTTAGTTCAAACATGTAAAAGAGCACCACTTGTAATAGAAAAGAGTTTACATTCACCTATCCTGCCGCCCATTCCTCCAATCTCTGCTCCCTTGCAAAGCAACACCTAATGTTTGAGATTTCTGAGTGTGTCAAATGTCTGGTCCTCTGCTGCACACTGCAGTTCCTTCTGTTCGCCCCTACATCACTACAAGACAGAGTAGGGGTCAGCACAAGCAACTAGGGCTGCCCATACATTATACAATTTTCTTGTTCAATTTTCCTTAGCTTTAACTATGAAGTGGAAGGGCCTGTCTGATTGGATTATTATTGAAAGTGTTTAGGTTTGACCTCATATTATATGGTTTTGGTAAATCTAAAGGAATATCGTACAAGAAAATTGTATAAAGGTATGGCCAGCCTAAAGCATTCGGTAGAGGACACAGGCGCCAGATACTTCTGAAAGTGTTGCTGTGGCTTCAACTCTTGAAAGGGGCTAAGATTGATGGGACATGTGCTGGGACACGTGAGCATAAACTGTCTTTTGTATGTAGTGCTCTTTTGTGTTTTTTTTTTTTTAATTTATCCAGCAGGTTGCTTTTAAAAAAGCGCAGCATGTATGAATCTACTAGCTAGAGGCATTGGTGACCACACACCAAGGGGTCGATTTATCAGAATTCACACATTTTTCAGATGGAATCCAATTCAAGAGATGTATGAATCTTGGATAAAAGCTGCGTGAATATTGTTTGAAAGCATTTATAAAAAGATCCCTTATTGTGATGTTTCCAATGCCTCCAGCAAACTGGAGTAGAATCAATCATGGTATTATGTGCAATTATTAAAACCTATAAAACAAAATACACACAAATTTAAAAGAAGATGATGTCTCTCACTGGTGTTCCATAGGTGCAGTCACATGTCCCTTTAGGGGAATTGGTTAACAAACAAAGGAATCATTTTACCTGGGTTATTTGATCCAATGTAACAGGAGAAATAAAGTAATTGCTTGCATCTTCTTTAGCCTTCACGTTGAGGTCAACTGCTTCACTGACTGTCACTTTGTCCTCTGCCTGAAAAGTTTTTACATGAGTTGAATTAATGAAGGCTTTGAGAACCCCCTGCAGACTGAACGTACCATTGTAAAATCAGGTGTGAAGAAGACAATCTAAACACCAAGAAACAAGTTTGTCCACATATCATCCCAACTGCTCCTACTAATGATCTGTTGCAGAAAATAGCTTGAACTATATGTCACCCTAGTCAGTCAGGTCCTTCTTGTAGATACTCTAGATCAGTGGTTCTCAACCTGGGGGTCGAATGACTGTTTGCCAGGGGTCACCGAATCCTGGGCTGTTCCTGAAGCCCACACAGCTCTCCCAGCCTTTTTGCAGCAGCCCATCAGGGCTGTCCCTGGAGCCTGTGGCCGCTCAGCTGGGCTGTTCCTGGAGCCCGCGGCCGCCCATTCAGCCTCTTCGTAGCCACCCATTCAGTTCACGGCATGGCTGGGGGGGCAGAGACTAGAGGTCAGCTGACTGGTGAAGAATGTTAAGTGGGCGGGGCTGGAGGAGACCCCATCTCCTGGTTTTGGCATAGGTGCCACTGCTCTGAGACACCTCAAAGTCGGAGACACAGTGAATCCAGAGACACAGTAAGTAACACTACCTGTGATTATAGTTGCCGTTAAAAGTCCCCACTACAGCTCTCAGATCAGCAGATGCCCTTGATCAAGAGCACCTAAGTTGGCTGACCAGAACTCCCCCAGTACTGCCACTCATCCCATTCCCCCCAGCAAGGAGTAAGAGAAGGAATAAAAATAGAAAATGCATGAAAGGGAGAGGAAAAGAGGGGGAGGAACAAAGAAAAAAGGAGAGAAAGAATAAGAGAAAAAACAAGAAAAAAGGCTAGAGGTATGGAGGAAAAAAAGAAAAATAGCATAGAGAGAGATAAAAGGGAAAGAAAGAATAACAAAAGAGAAAGAGTGGTATATCCTAAAATGTATCATAAGGGGTTTTAATACTGTACAAGTGGAAGAGACTCGGGGAGTGTTACATGTCCGTGGGTTAGGGGCACAAATTACTTGTCTTGCCTTGGGTGCTGACAACCCACGCTACGAAAATAATTTTACTATTAGGGATCCCCACAACTTAGGAAATTTTATCAAGGGGTCACGGCACTAGAAAGGTTGAGAACCACTGCTCTAGATTCTCTTATCATGATAAAATGTCATAGATAAAAGTGAATCTATAGCCAAACTTTTTTTTTTCCTTTTGGATGAAATGAGAAATATTTAAGACCTGATCCGCTTTTTATTGCTGTGTACCAGCTAGAAAAACCCACTTTTTTTATTTACCCTGGTGTCATTGTCACTAGGACAAAAATGGATGGACTTATGCACACAGGGCTTAAAAAAAAAATGACGCTTTTACAAGCATTTTTTGGAGGGTTTTTTTTTTGCCTGTAAACGCACCTATGTTAGCCTATGGGGTAGATTTACTAAAACTGGAGCACTCAGAATATGGTGCAGCTCTGCATGGTAGCCAATCAACTTCTAACTTCAGCTTGTTCAATTAGGCTTTGACAATAAAACCTGGAAGCTGACTAGTTTCTATGCAAAGCTGCACCAGATTTTACACCCTCCGGTTTTAGTAAATCTCCCCATGTGTCCATGCACACATATGTATTTACAGGCATAGTAGAAGAGTTCACACACAGAAAAAACAACTGTCACCAAGGCATTCCAGAGGGGAGCTTTTGAGCAGAAAAAACACTTGATGCGCCTAAACTCTAGGTATATTTAGCGCTTGAATGTTCATTCATTCCAATAGCCAGACTGAAATGAATATTCTGATCAATGTAATCCATAAACGCTCATATGCTTGACGTGCCTAAATAGGTGGATTTAGGCGCATTTTTAAAGCGGCTTTTCTCCTGCTAGGAGAAAAGGCTTTCAGGTAAGATGAGCAATCGCTCAGAGTGCATGAGGCCTTAGAGTTCACACGGGAACAAATGGAAAAGGGGAATACCACAATGGGGTGCCTGTTCCAGTTACAACTATCCTACAACTATCCTACTTTAGAGAAATTTCCTCTAAATGTAATCTTAGGGGCAGGAAGCTGGTGGAAATTTTCCATAGGACTCAGGAAAAAAGCAAAAAAACAATTCACAGGCCACAGGTTTTACCCAATCCCTGATTTATCCACTAAATAAAAGTTGTTGGCAATAGATTGACTTTACCCAAATTTGTGGGCTTCTAGTCCTCCAATTGGCTGAATAGGTTTCAAAGCAACACATTTTGGGATCTGCAACCAACAGCTGCAACAGGTATCGAGATACATCCACACTGACTTCAGTGCAACACACAGGGATAAGTAAGATGCAGGAGAAGGCCAAGAATCCTCAAATGCATAAGCATTTTAAAGTGACAGATATAAGGTGAGGGAATATTATGTGGTCTTATATATGCAATAATCAGGGGGGTACTAATAGGATAAGAAACCTAACCAGTAGCTGCCAAAATCAATGGTATTCTCACACTAAATACATTTGAAAGCTATAGGAATGTGGAGCTTACTGAATCTTACATATATTAAAAAGTAAAGTGCATCCAATATCAATCAATGTGCAAAATATACAAATCCACAATATATATAACGTGATTCTAAATCGATTCTGTCACGTTATATTTAGAATCACATTATATATATTGTGGATTTGTATATCTTGCACATTGATTGATTTTGGATGCACTTTACTTTTTAATATATGTAAGATTCAGTAAGCGCCACATTCCTATAGTTTTCCTATAAATGCAACACATTCGCCTATACTCCTGGGCACATGGTAAACATTTTGCCTCAGGTGGTGCTAAAGTTTATGACATGGCCTGGTATGGGGCAAGGTTGGTGACATTAAATTTCCCATTCCGAATCTACTCCAGGGAGTATCATATGTTGTTCTCCAGCCACCACGAGAAGTTTCATCCTCCCTCTGGTTGTGCTATGTGATTTATGATGTCACATCAAGACTAACCAGGAAAGCTGCAGGCCATACAAAGACCATTGGGTATACTTTTCAGAACATTTCCTGCATGCTTTGCTGAAAGCAAAGAATAAAACTACTGCACCAGACAACCCCAAAATGTTACCAATGGGGCAGATAAGTTGACAATATGTTAGGCTTTTGGTTAAAATGCAGTTCTCAAAACAGAGTTCCTTTTGCAGTACAGTATGGAACACTATGAACCTGCAGCTTTCATTGCATTATCATGACACCGCTCTATAGTATCATGGCCGCTTTCTCTAGTATGATATAAACAAACACTCTCTGATAACATTTAGCTCTTTCTTGTAACATGGCAGAACTCTCTGCTAGCACTCTGACCATTCTTTCTGTACCTTCTGCAGGTGTAGGTTTTTTAAATGTTTTACTTTGTTGACAATTATAGTGTCGTGTACTGGCAACTAGGGTGATTGTACCGTTTTTCACACAAAACAGTCTGTACAATACACATGAACAGCTATAGAAGAAATATTGGAAGGGGAGCTTGCTAGAATCCTGCCTTAAGCAGCTTAGGGGCTAGCCAATCTTCCCCCTTCTATGGACCACAACTTTGTAAATCTGTGTAGAGTTGCATTCTTTCATGCTGTATAAACATATTAATGGTTTGCTTTATAGTAGACATAAAAACGAAGTGGAAAACATTATGTTTATGAAATGCAGCACGTCAACAAACAAATGTCACGTTTTATGGGGGGGGGGGGTCCTGTAGTAATATAAAACGAAAGAAGAGGCAGCACTCCAACATACACAATCTGGCTTCTTTATTGATGAAATCGTGTAGATAAAAGAAGTAAATCTTACTGTCCTGGAGCTGTGTGTGTCTTTTGTGATTTTATCTACATGATTTCATCAATAAAGAAGCCATTTTTGTATGTTGGAGTGCTGCCACTTCTGTTTTCCATTCCTATTGATTGTGGCTGTGGACCAGGCCACCCAGGCACATTTGGCATTTTGGATCTTTTACAGGTTGGCCTTGGAGCAGTGTGTATCCTACTTTCCTTTTCCCTGTTTTCTTTCCATAAAATTCCTTTTTCTTTTTTACCCTCTCTCACATCTCAGTGCTGCTAATCTACCCCAACCTCTTTCAGCTATTTCTATCTACAGACACCCCTTTGTCCGCTACACATCATTGTTCTGTAGCGGCTTTAGATAGTGAAAACAGGCGACCACATTTAAACAATGTGTGTCAATATGGCCACTTGCAGTTTCCACCAGTTGGGAGGTATGACAGAAGATAATCCAGTGGCAGGCTTGGGAAAAAGAGGTCACCCCATAACAGGAAGTGACTGAACAAGGATCTTTATGGAAGGATCACCAGGCATTATTTTAATGTAAGCTGCAGGGTTAAGATTGATAACTGCTGGAGTACATTAACAATCAAAGCCCATATGAGATTGTATTAATTTGGTTTAGATGAAGTTTAAAGCCCTACACCTTACTTGTGGCTTCCATAAAATGGATACGTTCCAATCAAATACCTTCATGTAAATCACCAACGCATAACCTCCAGTGTGGCAGCTGTCCCATGAGATAACTGATACTACTAACCAAAATCTGCTTCTAGCTACAATATATTTTGTACCTCGGTAGTTAGTGAAGATTCCTCCACCTCCTCAGCTAGTGATGGCAAATTGCAGGGATCATTCCAGTGCATCTAAATGAAACAGAGGCATACAGTATATAATGTTGTCAAACATAGATGTGGTTTCCAAAAGAGCAAGCTAAAAGTATCATGTGTATAGCAACCAACCAGAAATTATCTTATTTCTGACAGCTCTAATCTGATAAAAGGTGGTATTTGACAGGTTGCTTTACAAAGCTACCCATTTCTTCTTTTTAAATTCTAATGAATCTGTATAAATGTTTGCATTCAAGGGAGATTGATCCTCTTCAAGGAAAGCTCCACCTAGTGACATTCACTGAACTGGGTACATCAGTTAAGTAAAAAAAAAAAAAATCAATAGAAACTGCTTTTGTTACTTTTTGAAAAATATAAACTTGACACTTGCCCTGAGCCCACCAGTTAACTGGATGAAAACTTGATTAGGCCTGTCAGTTGGATCTCCCTAGAGCCCTTGAGAGACATATTTTGTGCATTTTGACATATGGTTCTCGACAGATGCAAAGGCTGGAATTAAAATGGTGGGCTTGCAAATTTTACCGATTTCCTGGGTCCCTTTTTAATGAGGTGAAGTGATGGAGAGCTGGACCTCAGTATAGGGGAATATTCTAATTTAGTGTACCAGTTCTTTATAAGCCAGCAATTAAGTGAACGAAGTGCCATGACTTACACTTGGTGCAACGTCTCTGAGTCTGTAGAAAAAAAGTGCTAAGATATCGTTAACAGGCCAAAAAAAGTTTTTCTTTGTCACAGTAGACCACTAAAAAACAGCCAACGCATTGGAAGTTCCAAGAACCCCATTCATCAGAGCTATATGGATGTTTGAATGGACAAGAAGGTCTGGGCAAAGAGCTTAGGAATCCTGGAGTTATAATTTTAGAAATAGCATAAGGTTTACTCTCAACACTGGTTTAGCAGCCCAGGGTCCTCTTGTAGCAGCCTAGTTTACATTTAGTGGTTTTCAACTTAGAAATTAGGATTTATATTACCTCATCGCTTAAATGGTCTACTCCATCAGTTACTGGGGACAAAAGAGCTGCCAGATCCTGGTCTTCTGGTTCCTGTTGTAAACGCACCAGTTGGTCAATAACGGAGCTTCTCTGAGAAAGTAAAACCCCTTCTTTCTTCTGGTTTAATCCATCCATTAATTTCCTCAATTCTTCAGTTCTTTCCTAAAGGTAAATCAGAGAAATAAATGTAAAATGGTTTACTATTCAAAAAACATAGAATGGTCAGAATCCCATCGCCACCAATCAAAAATGATCGTTGAGGTTAAAAAGCTTAAAACCATACTGTTTGATATCAATTACAGTCATTGCTGCTCTTTACAAGGTTTACTAAACAAGCTTAAAGATCATATTAATAGAAGAAAGGGTTTTGTCTTTGGCAAACACATTACATCTACAGACATGCTCATCAACAATCCAATTCATTAAAGTAGAACCAAAAGACCAAACATATTTTTTAGTTTTGGATGAAGTACAAAGGGATTAGAACACCTGACCATTTTTATTGCTGTCTGTGCCCCCGTTAGGAGATTCCCCCTCTCTCCTGTTTACTATTATCATTAAAAGTAAAAGAAAAATCCCAAATTTTGGGTTGTCCCCAGAAAAGTAATAGCGGGGAAATTTTCCAATGGGGCCACTAGTTTTGGTGACCTGGGGGTCCCCAAGGAATTCCCTCCATTTGCAGGGATTTCCTCTCACTTCCTGTTTGGCTATGGAACCTTGAAGTAAAATCTCTGCAATGGGACACAGATGGTGAAAAAAAAATCTGACAGGGGTTATAACTAAGGATCTGCTCAGGCGTGTTCACAAACGGCACGTGCAGAGCCCGCACTGCACAGCGCTAATCACAAGCAGTGAGACATTTCCCGATCTCTGCAGCCGCGCATCAGGACAATGTCTCAATGCTTGTGATTAGCGCTCCGCAGTGCCGACTTCCTGGTGGGCTCTGCACGTGCCGTTTGCGAACACGCCTGAGCAGATCCTTAGTTATAACACTACCATGCTCTATCCAAAATGAAAAAAAAAAAGTGTTTGTTAACCCAAAAAAATAATAAATCAGATTCTGGTCCCTTAAAGCAGAACTTGTGCTCTGTAATCTGCCCCCCTCTAAACTTTAAAAGAACCTCCCTGAATCTGCCACTTCCTGTATCCCCTCTCTATACTGACCACGATAACCAGGGCTGCTCAGCCCTGATCATCATGGTCAAAGTACGTCCCTCCGTCATACACTGCCCCGCTCCCCTCATCCCCTCCTTCCTGCCCTCAGCTGTGTCTCTGTCTCCTCCCTCCGCTGCTACTATTAAAAATAAAAACCCTACAATGGTCACTACCAGCCCCTCTATTAGAGGCTGGCATACCACACTATGCAGGTCCTTTGTAAAAACAAGCGTTCTAAATACCTCTTTAGAGCCATCTGCAGGCCAATCACTTGACTCGCAGCCGCTTTACAGCTCCGAGACATTGCTTCTGCGGGAGGTCACATGATTTCCCCAGCTGACGTCAGAGGCAGGTCACATCCCCTCCCGCAGAAGCAATGTCTCGGAGCTGTACAGCAGCCGCGAGTCACATGACCGGCCTGAAGACAGCTCTAAAGAGGAATTTAGAATGCTCGTTTTTATAAAGGACTTGCATAGTGTGGTACGCCATCCTCTAATAGAGGGGCTGGCAGTGAATATAATATTTGAGTTAACAAACACTTTAAGTTCAACTGAAACCTAGCTATTAAAGCTGCCATTGCTGTCCTTCTGAAAATGTTAATTGCCTGGGTGTTAGGCCTCATGCACACTGGACGTTATAATAACGTTATAAAAACGCCAGTAGCTTTGTAGTGAGTTTTTCAACTTTTTTACACGTTTTTGCAATAGCGTTTTTTAGCATTTATTAGTATTTTTTAGCGTCTATTAGCGTTTTTTAGCGTTTTTCTGCATTAGCATTTTAGTGGGGTTTTTTTTTAAGAAAATATATACTTTTTTTTCAATGGATCAAAAACATTAAAAAACGCTGGTGAGCGACGTTTTTGAGCGTTTAACGACATTTATCAGTGTTTATCAGCGTTTTTACAGCTGAAACACGTCTCTCAGAAACCACTAGTTTTGGTGTTTTTTTACTGCTCAAAAACACCACTGTCCAAAACTGCTGATAACAGCCTATGTGTGCATGGACACATAGGATAACATGATGGACAGTTTTAATGACTGTAGAAATAAATGTCTACAGCCTAAAACAGCTGCTGTAAAAACGTCAACAAAAAGTCCAGTGTGCATGAGGCCTTATTTATACTGACCCTCTAGTATACAGATCAGGAAGGTCAGGAGCCTTTCTTTGCATACATTTTGTGGGTCATCAACTTAGCCGTATTAAGCCCAAAAAGAAAAAATATACATAAATTGAAGCTTACTAATCCTAGTGGTTGTAAATGCAGAAGGTTTTTTTATCCTAATGCATTCTATGCATTAAATGATATCTAAAGGTTCCTTTAAAAAAAACAACAAAACAAAGTCATACTTACCTTCTCTGTGTATTTGGTTTTGCACAGAGTGGCCCCGATCCTTCTCTGCTGGGGTCCCTCAGCGGTGCTCCTGGTTCCTCCTCTTCTCGAGTGCCCCGTTGGAGAGCCGCTACCGTGTCCTTCTGCTGCGTCTATTGACACAAACAGAACTCGGCACCACCCCCCGGCTCCCGCATCATTGGATTTGATTGACAGCAGCCGGAGCCATTGGCTGCGCTGCTGTCAATCTATCCAATCTGGACCCGAGACAACAGCTGGAGCTAGTGTGCTCATCCCCGTCACTGAAAAGTATGGGTTCAGGTAAGTAAAAGGGGGGCTCTGGGGGGTATGATAGGAGGTTTTACAACCCCCTTAAGATAAAAAGCCTTCTGTGTGCAGCAGTCCCCCTCCTCATTGGCTGAGACAGCAGTGCCATTGGCTCCTGCTGCTGTCAAAGTCAGTCAGCCAATGAGAAGAGAAAGGGGTGGGGCTGGGCCACGGTGCAGTGTCTGAATGAACACAGGGAGCTGTGGCTTGGCTCAGGTGCTCCCATAGCAAGCTCCTTGCTGTGGGGGCACTCAATAGGAGGGAGGGGCCAGGAGCACCGAAAAGGGAACCAAGAAGAGGAGGTTCGGGCTGCTCTGTGCAAAACCACTACACAGAGCAGGTAAGTATAACATGTTTGGTATTTTTAAAGAAAAAAAACTGACTTAAGTATCAATTAAGTTGTTTTTGTAAAATGAAAGGCTGTTATGGCCATTCAACTCCAAATCAATGTTGTCGTCCGACCATTTGGATAAGGGGACGATGTCTTAGTTGGGGTTTTCCCGTTACAGGTAATGGAAAGCCCCAATACTCTGCAAGTCCCTCAGTCATGTATCCTACATGCTGAATGTTCAATGTGCAGCTAATCACTGATCATTCCCTTTTCTCTGGAGAAAGGAAACACACCTTTTTTTTCTATGACTATATACTGGCCGGATTGGGATCCAGGTGATGTACAGCTTCAAACAAGAATGGCAGCTCTCTACCCAGCTACCCATCCTAACAGATCTGTCTGCATTTGGCCATTCTAGGCTATTAGCTCACGTCTTGTAGCTTGTAGTTGTTCAGTTTAAGTATAACAGGGTGAAAGAATTACTGCGCTAACCCCTAAAAAGATGTAAAAAATAAGCAGCTACATAAAATGTGACAAACATATAAGAAGCAAAGTGGTGAAAAATGTAGCACTAACTAATAACACAAATGTCGTGATAAAGGGGCCCCTGTTGAAGACCCATCAGTCGAAACGCGTAGGGCCGTTTTATCACTCTCTACATTGCCTTCATTTTACTTGTGATCACGTTTTACTTGTATATCGGTTTTTAGAAATAAAATACCCCTTTTGACCTGCACCATGTGGAAGCTATTTTTTTCTCCACATACTACCCCGATGTGAGTGGATATGCTGTTTTGGTGAACCCATCATCAGGATCCAACCCTGACGGCTCTTGGATTGGAGGTCGAATTGGAGGTCACCAAAGGCCTCCTCCTACCCTAGAGACCTGAACCATCTGGATATCCATACATCTGCCCTATGTGGCATACTGCCTTGATGACTCTATGCGGCTGACATTAGAGTCCACCCGTTCCGGTAAGAGCATCTACAGGTCATTCAGTGTTTGATGATTTCCTATTTGATGTTGCCTCTACGGCTGGAGTTGCATTCCCATTTTCACCACTTTTGGATTTCTACCATCTGGTGTTGGATTATTTTTTTGTATATAGAGTTGGACATATTATTTATATTATTTTTTTGGCCTTTATACATTTGAATGTCATAGGTTCCTTCCTTGTTTTAACACCGTTTTGTATATGGACAATTTTTTAGATGGACTTTTGAGTTTTCCTAAATATTAATTGTTATTTGGCACATTTATCACGACATTTGTGTTATTAGTTAGCGCTACATTTTTCACCACTCAGTAAGTATAACATGTTTGTTATTTTCAACTAAAAAACACAGACTTTACAATCACTTTAAATGTAGTGACTGCATTAGTTTTCTTTTTCAAGGTTTTTCTCCATTATTTTCACCTGGTGATCCATCCAGAAACACACTTCCTGCCTTTGGGTGGCTTCACTCTATGGCAGACCAATGGAGACACCTTTGGACAGCAACATCATCAAATGGGTAGAGGGTAGTGTTAGGCTACATTCACATTGGTCCCATTCACTATAATGACAGGTCGCCAGCGGCTGCAGCTATTGGTGGCTCTCTGCATAGCCAGCGATTACCAGCGGTGATGGCTGCTGGAGGCACACAAAATGTGTAAATATTTCCTATTGGTTCCCCCACACATTGGCTAATGCCGTGCGTTTTCAGTGCACTGCGATCTTCATAAAGGCTCAGGGACTTTTCCCTGTGTTTCTGCGGGTACAATGACTGAATGAAATGAATGGGCTACCCTATACACGGTGACACAAATGTGAATCAAGGACCTGTTCACATGTGAGGTTGAGAAACCGTAAAACTAAGTGGTTGAGCTGCATTTTGGCCATCTCCCACTGCTCCCCCTTTAGCTGCAGTGGCACATGCTATGGCTGTGGTTGGAGGTATGCTCTTAAGTGAATGGGGCTGCACTGCACGTGGTTGCGGCACGGTGATGTTGCATTTAGATGGGTAAAACGGGGTGAGTAGACAACATATCGCCTCTTCTCCGCCTGTCAAATGCTATGAATGGGCCCTAAAATGTCATACATACATGCACACATACAAATACACACACAGCCTGCACAAAAACTGCAATACAGTACCTGAACTCGCAACGGGTACTGTACTGCCTGGCACTGCCCTGTGGGGGAAGTGGAGAGCTCAGGACTCAGGAAGCCACTCCTGCTTCCACTGCCTAACTGAGCTCTTGCTGTGCAGATGTAAAGTAGTTCGGTGGAGGAGCGTAAGCACGGTCAGATCTGACAACCTTTATCAACCAGGATGCCACCACGGCACCCCGGGTTGAGAAAGGCTGGACTAGAGGACTACAGCACAGAAACGTCTGGATGACGAAATGAGTTAGGCAAGCATCTGACACTCCCGCTGGTGTTGGATGTGACGATTTTTCAGGCAACCATAGCTCTTGAACAGAACAAGGATCGAAATAAATGGGCATGGGATAGGTTATCATAAAAAGTCTTCTTTTGTAGGCAGTTTTTTCTTTTTCTTACGGAACTGAGTTTCTTTAAAGTATACTTTAAACACTTTTTTTTTTTTTTTTTTATCACTGGGACACATCCCTTCTCTTTCTGTCCTATACACACACAAGGGAAAGTGAGATGAAATCTCTTGATAGTGGGGGCAACACCCTCTTAAAACTTGTCACCAGAACAAGTGTGCCCCCATTGGAAGATCCCCCTCAATTTCCATTAGGGGACAAGTCAGAATTTTGAATTTTTTATCACTTTACTTCTGGCATGTATGCATACATAAAACTCAAAAATACATTATTTACCTTTATATCAGGTGTTTCATATGTAAAGTTCTTGGAGATGTGTTTTAGATTTTCCTGCTCTTGTTCAAGCTCCAACATTTCACCAATGATTGGCTGCAAGATCAAATAAACAAAAAAAAAAAAAGCCCCAAAATTATGATTTACAGTGGTTTGCGTACATATTCTATGAATGACCAAGTTTCCAACAAACAGGTAATGATCTATATCCTTGTTTCATAAAGCTGATTAAAGTAATGTATTGTGTATTCGTGATAGGAAAGTGAATGTATTCTAGAAAACAGCAAAGGAAAATAACTTTTTAATATCCTTTTTTAGTACACTTTTAATAAAGCATTATAGTTTTGAAAAGCAAAAACTAGCGGAACATTCGGGTACACATAATTTTGTTTGCATCCAAGCTGATTTGCTATTCTAACAACATTATAGGTACAAAAGCAACTCAGAAGTAGGGATGAGCTCAGGCATTTTTGGATTCTAGTCCAAACCCACTTGAGTCACCCTGCCAGGAAGCAGTCACTGCACAAAACCAATGATAAGTGGCCAGGGCATTCACAGGTATACACGTCCCTTGTATACGTGCGGCCACAGGGCAGGGGATACCTTAGCCACCTATAATTGGTTTTGTGCAGTGACAGCTTCCTGGCAGGATAGCTCAAGTGGGTTTCAGACTAGGATCCAAGCATGCCTGAGCTCATCCCTAAATAGAAGCAGCTCGATGAAGGTTGGAAAAAGCTTGTTGCAACTCCTTAACCCTTTGCTGTCTGCATAACACATGCTTCTGTGCTGAGAGAGTGCTCACCACATGCTTCCAAGCATAGCAACTGAGGTGTAGAAGACAGCTCTGGGTTCCCACTAATGGCTGGGGGACCAATCAATAGTGGTCACATGATCGCCGAACCTTCCCACCCTCTGGACGTACAGACCCTATTAAAGGGAAGCTTGGGGGGGGGGGGGGGGGGGTATGAAGGTGTTAAGCAAATCAAACTAACTCTAATGCCCCGTACACACGGTCGGACTTTGTTCGGACATTCCGACAACAAAATTCTAGGATTTTTTCCGACGGATGTTGGCTCAAACTTGTCTTGCATACACACAGTCACACAAAGTTGTCGGAAAATCCGATCATTCTGAACGCGGTGACGTAAAAAACACGTATGTCGGGACTATAAATGGGGCAGTGGCCAATAGCTTTCATCTCTTTATTTATTCTGAGCATGCGTGGCACTTTGTCCGTCGGATTTGTGTACACACGATCGGAATTTCTGACGACGGATTTTGTTGTCGGAAAATTTTATAGCCTGCTCTCAAAACTTTGTGTGCCGGAAAATCCGATGGAAAATGTGTGATGGAGCCTACACACGGTCGGAATTTCCGACAACAAGGTCCTATCACACATTTTCCGTCAGAAAATCCGATCGTGTGTACGGGGCATAAGACAAACAAATATGGAAGCACCTGAAAGGCCACTTTATTTGACCCACGAGCCTTACAAGATAAGTGCAGTTGCACAATGAATAATGCATGTGCTGTATATTTCCCTGCAGCCTCGGATTGGCAGGAAGGGTCATCAGTGGTGACAACTTTAATAACGCTTCCTCCTCAGTATATTTTAGGACACCACTGCAAAGGGTGGCAATGCTGTGGCCAATTCACTGCAAGTAAAATAGCCCTGTTGTCCTGCATTAGAACCTGATCTCACAGGATCATTGGGTATTTATTCTATTAATGAATGACCATTAGGAACATTGAAGGTTGAAATTGAATTCATCACGTATGCATTTTTTTTTACATACAAATGCTGTATTACATGCTGTTCATACTCCGTCACTATACGAGTCATGTATTCTGTATTCTGCCAAAAAGCTGGTTGATCCTGCTGCTCTCTATCTCCACCTTCTGTTCATGTCTCCAATTCAGCTAGGGATTTTGCAGCTGTGGTAGCAACTTTGCACATGCTCAGTTTTCAGTGAGTTTCTATGCTGAGCATTTCCTCCCCATCAGATCTGAGCAGTAAGGATGAGCTCAGGCGTGTTCGCAAACAGCACGTTCAGAGCCCGCCAGGAAGTCGGCACTGAGGAGCTCTAATCACAAGCAGTGAGACATTTCCCAATCTCTGCAGCCGCGCATCGGGACAATGTCTCACTGCTTGTGGTTAGAGCTCCTCAGTGCCGACTTCCTGGCAGGCTCTGCACGTGCTGTTTGCGAACATGCCTGAGCTCATCCTTACTGAGCAGGCTATGTAACTATACAGTCATACATGTGGGTGTATACACAGTGGCAAATGACAACCCACTCCCTCCCTTCTCCTCCATGTCCACTAACCAGCTAAACACAATGGGGGTGGGATATTACATGTAGATTAATGGAGGCTTCACCTCCCTCCTATTCTTAGACACAGGCTGGAAGGGCATGACACAGCCTGTGACTGGCAGGAATCCGCCCACACCAAGACTTTGCCAAAAAAATAATAAAGATTTGATTTCAAATATTTATTTGTATGGCAATTTCAAACCTTTTATTGATATAAATTATTTTTACTCGGTATTCCAAAGGCTGTTTTTTTTTTATTTTGAATACGTGACCAACAGCAGAGGACTAGAAGCTCCTCCTCCTTATTTTTCCCTACAGACAGGCTGGGAAAGATCTGGGTCATGTCACAGCTGTATATCGATTAGGAAAAGGTACTAAGATTTTTTTTTTTAATTATTAATATTACAGTGCCACCATCCACATACAGAAATAAAAGGGACAATGTAAATTAACCAATTCAGCTCCAGAAGGTTTACCCCCCTTCATGACCAGGCCATTTTTTGCAATACGGCACTGCGTTATTTTAACTGACAATTGCGCTGTCGTGCGATGCTGTACTCGGGTAAAATATTTTTCCTTTTTTTTCACACAAATAGAGCTTTCCTTTTGGTGGTATTTGATCACCTCTGCAGTTTTTATTTTTTGCAGAAAAAGGTAGACAATTTTGAAAAAAAAAAATATTATTTAACTTTCTTCTATAAAACATATCCAATAAAAAATCTAATTTCTTCATCAATTTATGTATTCTGCTACATATTTTTGGTAAAAAAAAAAAATCCCAATAAGCTTATGATGATTGTTTTGTGCAAATGTTATAGTGTCTACAAGCTATGGGATATTTTTGTTCCATTTTTTTTATACTAGTAATGACGGTGATCAGCGACTTATAGCAGGACTGCAATATTGCAGATGACGAATCAGACACCTAACTGACACTTTAGGCACTTTTTGGGAACCAGTGACACGAATACAGTTGGTGCTAAAAATATGCACTGTCACTGTACTAATGACACTGGCATGGAAAAAGTTATCAGGGGCTATTAAAGGGTTAAATGTATTCCCTGGGAATGCTTACTAATTGTAGGGGAGGTGCTTTGACCTGGGGGGGGGGGCAAAGATCTGTGTCCCTGCTTAGCAGGGTCAGTACGCAACCGTTCTGCCTGTCTACTGAAAAATCGGCAGGTCCCAGCGGACATCGGGTCCGCTGGCCCTGCTGATTGGCTCCTGCTCACAGTGAGAGCGGGTCACCGGCGGCACGTGCGCATGCCCCAGACCCGGAAGTGTCAGATCACGTACTAGGTTAGTGATCTAGCACAAAGCGGCCGCCCTGCCGCAGTATATGGGCATGGGGAGGTCCACACGCAGTTAAACAGTGTGTGTTTAGAATCACTTTAAATTCAAAATAGCATATACTGAAGTAATAAAATTTCTCTTCATACAGCACTAACATTGTGGAAAATGTAGTATAGTCAGACAGGAAAGGGAAATAAAGACATGAAAATAGTATTCATATTTTTTTTTTTTTTTTATCAGCTCCTGAAGTATAGTTTTAAACAAAAAAATATTCATATTGCTTGTCTCCATGAAAAATTGCAGACAAAATTGAATTTTGAATAATTTACCTTCATCACTACAGACAGCTGCTATTGCTGTAAGGACAACTAGAATATATCTGACTAGACAGACATATAGAAACAAGATGGTTCATCTATTCTGTCTATTTGTCCTTGAGATACAAACATATATGTCTCGTACCTCTAAAAGCTTATTCTGCTCCTTGGTAACCTTTTCTAGCACTTCAGCCTCTCTCAAGAGTCGTCCCATTCTCCTGAACACGCAAAGTGACCGCACGCCAGAGGCTGATAATGGAAGAGCAGGTCTATAGGCTTCGATGTCTGCAACTGTCCTTCTAATTGAGTCTATATTTTCCAGGATTACCTAAAAATGAAAGGCAATATGTGAAAAAACCATTAAAAACATTAGGAGATTTATGCAAGAAGACCTTACTGTAGAACAGTGCCCATAGTCCACTCTCAGTACATTAGGCACAGGAGATACCAAACTCACCAGGAGGCGAGTTGTCACCAGGGACAAGGACCAATTGCTTTCCTTGGACTGCTTGCTGTCAAGTCCCGGTGCCCACTGCTATAAATCAACTATCATTTATAAGGAAAAGCAGGACAGTCAAGACTCTGCATGGGGATCCATGTGAAATGGCTGAATGTTTTTATAGCATTTACTAAGAAATCACAATAAAGAGTCTTGAAACAAGCTATGAGTGTCCTACTTTTCATCTTTCTCAGTCCGAGTATGATAATTATATTGAAAAGTACAATAACCAATACATCCTATTGCTGGTAACTGAAGTTAGACCTGTTAAAGCTGACCTCCAGGCAAACAGCTGAATACATGGATGAAATGACTACAAGAGAGCGATTGCATTGATTCTTCGCAATTGCACAGCTTACATAAAATAAAAACTGCACTGCTCCTAATTGAAATGGTTTTGTAGGTTTGAATGCTTACAGAGGTGATAAAGAAACCAGGAACAGGCTGCTTGCTGTGAGTCCTTTCTGAAAACTCTTGACCATTCTAACTATCATAACACTGACATTTTGGAATAGTGTTAGAGCTTGTCGCTGTCCCCCACATTCCCTCAAATTTAAAATGGCCCATTACTATGAAGGGTTGCCTCACTGGCCAATAGAAATGTGAAGGAAGTAGGAAGGGGCAGGCAAATTTCAGCACAGGAGGTGCCGAAAAACTGTGAAAGTATGGCCAGGGGTTCAGCAGTAGAGGCAAGGAATTAGGCCTGATTCACACATATGCATTTTTAGTGCTTTTTGCAGATATGCACTACAGTCCATTCAACATGGTTTCCTATGGAACATGTTCTGTAGTGCAAATCTACAAAATGCAAAGAGCACTAAACGTGCATAGATGTGAATCAGGCCTTAGAGGCTGTGTCAGGTATGGGCTGACCCCAGATTACTTTCCTAGCAGTGTTATTTTAAAAATGGCTTTAACATTCATGCATATGACTGTGAAGGCAATAACATTCTTGAAACTGTAATGCCCCGTACACATGGTCAGATTTTCCGACGGAAAATGTGTGATAGAACCTTGTCGTCGGAAATTCCGACCGTGTGTAGGCTCCATCACACATTTTCCATCGGATTTTCCGACACACAAAGTTTGAGAGCAGGCTATAAAATTTTCCGACAACAAAATCCGTTGTCGGAAATTCCGATCGTGTGTACACAAATCCGACGGACAAAGTGCCACGCATGCTCAGAATAAATAAAGAGATGAAAGCTATTGGCCACTGCCCCGTTTATAGTCCCGACGTACGTGTTTTACGTTACCGCGTTCAGAATGATCGGATTTTCCGACAACTTTGTGTGACTGTGTGTATGCAAGACAAGTTTGAGCCAACATCCGTCGGAAAAAATCCTAGGATTTTGTTGTCGGAATGTCCGAACAAAGTCCGACCGTGTGTACGGGGCATTACTTTGTTATCAGAATTGACTTTATCCTGACAAAAGAGTGGAGTATTATGAAAGTGGATGCAACATTGCAAAAACTGGACACGGCCTGATATTTCATTTAGGGTGTGTGTGAGGGGTGATATCACAGCAATGGGCCAGAACAATCCTTCATAACACCTCCACTTTGTGTATTCTCATTTTTAGTGACTCAAAAAAATTTTTTTTTTTTGCCTTAGCAAACAGGAGAGTGCAGTAATCCCTAGCAGCTAAACAATTCCTTTTACCTGATCTGGCTTATGGTTTAAAGCACTCTGTTCCTCATTCTTGGTCTACAAGCTACTTAGGAGGTGAGGTTTACACTATAAGACACTATATTTATCAGCTTGGGATGTTAATGTAGACGGACTTAAGAGCAGCGCTGCTTTTCTTTATTTTTTCACTGTTTTGTTAGGTGACCACTGACGATGACAGCATTTGCCATGAAGGAGTGGATGTGTCTATCCCTGAATACCATGGGGTAGCTGTTAAGGAGAGCAACTTCACAGCGCACAAGACTGTGTACAATTTAGCACATGTTCCCATGGGTGTATGTACACATGCATGTCTTTCTATATGTAAAGGGCCAACCAGTAAGAGGAAGCACAGCATTCACCTTGGTGCAGTATAAAACAGTCTCTCTCAACAAGTGTTCCTCCAGAGTTTGCTAGGGGTTACTTGAGCAATGAGCAACTTTTCTCTTTCAGATAAACCACTTACAACAATTATCTTTTAAGCTCTCTGTATCGGGGATTCCACCCAATGACCACCAATGTAAGGGACATTATTTCTACTGCCCATTAATCTGAGGAACATTTTCCCAGTGAGCATCACGCAAATGTATCGTGAGTTGTAGATATATTAATCACTAGCATAAGTTCCTTGATCCCAGCAAGTTCAATCAAGCGTTTCTCCATGTTAAAAAGGTTGAGAAACACTGGTATAAAGTGTAAATTTATACCCTTTAAGAGATAAGGAGTTTAAAGTTATCTGTTTTACATCAGATAAATGTGCTGTTTTTTTATCAAGTAGAAGCTCTTACCTGTCCATGCCTGTGGTGCTCTATAGGTGACATATCATCAATGTCACTTGATGTCAAAATAGTTCTAATAGAACCCACTTTCTTTTCCATCTTTTTGACTTCATTCTCAATAGTACCAACCTCCTAAAATTGGAGAAATAAATATTTTCATGGCAATATTTACATACAGATTACATTTGAACCCACACATGGTAGGTCCTACTATGGCAAAGTTGTAGCTGCTTTGTCATCTTTCCTGCCCTGAAATTTGTCACTGCCAAGTCTCACCATTCACAACATGTCTTACAACAGCAGCCACCAAATCTAAAGTTTAAAAGGAAGCTAGTTAGAAATTACTACCTACGGAAATATTTTCTGAACTCTAGTAATATAGTATGCATTACCTAAACTACTGTGTTACTGGATGAAGTATACTTGAATGTACTGACATTGGTTATGCTTTTATAACTCCTAAATTTGATTTAAGCCCCTCAGCTCACTCCATCAGTCTCCTCACACATCACTGACTTTCTAACAGACATATCTGTCTGGATGTCACACCACTTCCCCAAACTCAACTTGTCTAAAACCAAGCTCATAATATTTCTTCCCCCACATGCCTCTTCCCCTGACTTCTCTGTCAAGAGCAATGGCACAACCATCAACCCGTCCCCACATGCCAGGGTGCTAGGTGTTATCCTAGACTCTGAACTCTTACGGCCCCACATCCAATCACCAAGGCTTACCGCCTCAACCTCCACAACATCTCCAAAATATGTCAGTTTCTAAATGATGAAACCACAAAGCTCCCGATTCACTCCCTGCTCATCTCTTGCCTCGACTACTGTAACTCCCTCCTCATTGGCTTACCTTTAAATAGGCAATCCCCCTTCAGTTCATCATGAAAGCTGCTGCCAGACTCACCCACCTTACAAACCGCTCAGTGTCTGCTACTCCTTTCTGCCAATCCCTCCATTGGTTACCTAACTAATTAACTTCAAAATACTAACAATAACCTACAAAGCCATCCATGACTCGGCCCCTAGCTACATCACTAACCTAGTCTCAAAATAAACAAATCGTCCTCTTTGTTCCCACCAAGATCTCCTGCTCTCTAGCTCCCTTGCCACCAATTCCCATGTTCATCTCCAGGACCTGCCAAGCCTTTTCCTATCCTTTGGAATTCCCTACCTAAATTTGTCTATCTCCAACTCTATCAACTTTTAGGCATTCTCGGAAAACTTTTCTTTTCAGAGGAGCCTATCCTGCCTCCACCTAACTGTACTTTCATTTTCTTCATCAGATCATCCCCCACAGTTATTTACTTATCCCTCTTAGATTGTAAGCTCTAATGAGCAGGGCCCTCTGATTCCCCCGGTATTGAATTGTATTGTAACTGTACTGTATGCCCTAATGTTGTAAAGCGCTGTGCAAACTGTTGGCGCTATATAAATCCTGAATAATAATAATAAACCCTTAAGCTGGCCATATATGGATCAAAACTGGGCTGGCTCAGCAGGGACCGGCCAAATTTCAATTAACGTATGGGCAGGCTGATTGTACCAAAGTCGATCCATTGATCAACTTGGGTACAACCAGCCTGTCAGATTTTTCTACATATTTTTGCCAGCGGCTATGGCCGCTAGCAGTAATCATTGTATTCTGCTGGCCAGGAAGGCTCCCCATGCCCCCATGCTGGCAGAATACAATAGCGCTGCAGGAGGCATGCCCCCATCAACACTGCCTGTGTTAATGGGGAGATTTAGCAATTTTCGTAGATTAATGCCTTACTGGATGGTGGATTAAAACATCATAACTGGAGAAAGAGTAATTATATCGCTAGATAGAAAATACAGTATTTGTCTTTCTTATTTTTGATGCAGCCAGACAACTTATATGTTATTGGCTGAAGCGATTATAAACTAACACAACTGCACATGTGCAGGACAGAAAACAGAGTGACAATCTTACTTTTGTCAAATATTGGATTTGTGGGAGAACATTTAAAATTCTTTGCTGAATGCCCTTCACTTGGCGTTTTACTTCACCAAGGCTTTCTACAATCTTATCTGTCTCGCAGATGACAGAAATTTCCCCTAGTTCAGAGCTGATGGTGTCCAGGAGGAACAGTTTTCCTTCAGCATCATCCAGTGCAATCTGCTCAAAGAGAAAAGGAACAATCACAATCCAAAAACATCTTAGCAGCTTTACTTGACCCTGAGCTAGTTTGGAAAGTGCATTAGAATGACAAAAGTGCAGAAAAGAATGAGGGAGTGTTGAGGTGACCAATGGAGATATCTTCTTCTGACGATACTAGTTTTTTTTGACTGCCAGGCTAATCCATTTATACGATCTAATTCTTGAGCTAATACGCAGATTAGGAGCCCTGACTTCACTTTGACTTTCCTGATCTGCTGGCTTGCTTCAGGTTTTTATCTGTTAGTACTTTTAGTCCTAGATCCATAAAAAAGCCAGACAACTAGCATTTTTAGAAGGTGGTTAGCAATGACAGCCTGCTTATATCGCTCAATTCAGGTTTCTTGATATACCTTTGTTAAAGACTAACTTGTATGGTGAAAAACACAAACCCTTCTGGGTGATCAATGTACATTACAAGAATTTTAACAAACGTTGCAGATTCCTACTTGTTTCTTATCTGAAGAAATAGCGGTTTGTTCCATTATGTCTTTTGGATACTGATTCTAAATGTGATTAACCAATTCATTTTCATCAGCTGGTGTACTTTTTTTGTTCTGATGAGGAAAGTTGCAGTGCCTGCAACCCTTTAGAAGTGATCAAACCTTAGGGAGCATCTCACCAAAATGAAACTTTTGTTGCAGAGGATGCCTAAATTCGACTTATCTTGGTGCAAAATTCTTCACACCAGCAGAAAATTACATTTCTGGGGGCGTTCTGTACACAAACTATGTACAGAATGCCTTCAGGTTACCAAATTGCATTTAATTTTGCAGAAAAAAAACACTGTAGACTGTAGTTTGAAAAGTAATTTTTTAACAACATTAAATCACAATATGGCTTGTGTAGAAATGGTTTTACATTTTTTTACTTGCTATATTTTTTCCATGAAAGTGAAGTTACCCTTTAATCTCTAAACAGAACTCCATTGAGCCCCTAGGCCAAGACTGCACAGAGTGTGGTTTTACATAAGAATAGAGCATGTTCACTGGACAGGGAGAATTTTCACTTAGCTTAGTGAATGAGATGAGGCTGTGTTCACTGTAAATACCCAACAAAAAAAACGCAGTCTCACTAAATGAAATGAGGTGAAGCTGTGCTGACTTAAATCGCTTAATCATGAGCAACTAGTAAATGCAGGCCTTTTGGCTAAGATCAAGTGTAGTCTCGACTGCCTGATTCTTGGTCAGAAGGTGCCTGGGGTACCCGAGGGTCGGCCTTGGGGGGAGCGTCCCTTTTCGGAGGGCCCCCCCTTGCTGCTATTGGCCCAAGGCTTAGTCCCCAGGCAACGAGGAGGGATCCCTTTCTACTCACCTTTCCTTTGTGGAATGTGGGGTAGATTGTAGGTCACGATGGTGTTGGCACCTGATGCGCCTAATACAGTTCGGCTGTCTATTTCTGAGGAGAGAAGGGCGGATGTTGGTCTGCACTTTGTGCAGAAGCAAGTTATCGAGGACTTATTGGGCATGGCTCGAGAGACTATTTTTTGCGTTCAGTGCTTTCCTTCCACTGGTGTTTATGATGTCACCTTTTGGAGCAAGGCTGATATGCAAACATGTTGGTTACGGCAGGCTGAGAAAATTGACGATCCACTACTCGAGGGCGTAACTTTTTATTGCACGGAAAGCAAGCAGCGCTTGCCAATTGTGGTCCACATGTACAACCCTTTTGTGAAAGATGAGGAAATCAGGGCCTTTTTATCACTATATTGTGATTTCGTTTCTGCGGGCTCAAAACAAACCAATATTTTTGGGACCTTTAATGGTCACCGTAAGTTTTGGGTGCAGCAGAAGCGAGATCCTGAGGGTATTGGAGGAATGAGGCACCCGCCTCAAACTTTTTCCATTGGGTCCAATCGTGGGTATCTTTGGTACCCTGGGCAGCCTACTTTTTGCCGCCACTGCTATTCTTTTGGGCATACAAAGGAGGAGTGCGAGATTGGGCAAGTATGCCGCAACTGTTTTAAGGCGGGCCATAGGACCGCAGATTGCGGTGAGGGAAGGAAGTGTCATTTTTGCGGCAGCAGTAGTCACTTGGCAAGGAACTGTCCGAAGGTGTTCCGGGGGGGTCAATCAGCCCCACGAGATCAAAAGCCTGATGGTGGTCACAGGAGCTTGGAGAGTGTGGGAGCTAATGTCTCCTATGCTGAGGCCGTAAGAGGTGGAAGAACCATTGATGCTCCCCCTGTTGGAGAACCAGTTCCTGCCGAGGATCTTTCTAGCGAGCCTCTTGATGCTGCTGTGGGGGACATGCATTCCCGTGCGGCTGAGTGTGTGCCCGAGGTCCTGGCGGCGGAGGGTGAGCAGGAAAGGGAGGTAATGGAAGCTGATGGGGATGGTGCAGGTCCGAGTGTTGAAGTGCCTGTGCAGGAGGAGATGGATCAGAGCCAGGACTCCTTAAAACGAAAGATGGAAGGGCCTCTTTCTCCATCACAAGTTATTGAAGATTATCCCAGCGAGATGGAATCACTGAAGGAGGGGATAGCCGGTGATTCGGATGAGTCTGGACAGTCCTACATAAGTGCGGGTAAAGTTGAGAGCCTGCAAGATGTGACGGGATACTGTAGGCCGCAAAAAACAAAGAAAAAAGTAGTGGCACAAAAATTGGGTACTCGGAGTGGCACAAGAGGCAGAGCCAAAGCAAGTAATAAACGGTGATTGTTGCATTATGTAGTTGGTGTGTACTTACCTTTTATAGACTTGCTTGAATGATAAAATTAAGGGTCTCCTCGCTCAATGTCCGCAGTATTAAGTCTGTGTATAGGAGGGCGGCTATGTTTAAGCTTTTTACTGCACTGCCCTGTGACATTCTGTGTTTGCAGGAGTGCAACTTGAGCGAGGAGCCCAAGGTCGCTGCTTGGACCCAGGGGCCAGCTATTTGGTCTTTAAGCAATAAAAGAAGTGGGGGTGTATGTGTGCTTTTTAAAAATAATAATTTCAAAATTAAGAGGGTTGTACATGTGGATCGGGGCCGGTGTGTGTTGGTCTTTTTTGAATTCGGGGGTGTTTTTTTTCGTATTTTTTGTATTTATGGGGCCACGGATAAACATGATAGGCTTGTTTTGTTTGAAAAATTAAAATTTTTTTTGGGGGGAAGGGAGCCTACCTTTTTTGTAGGTGACTGCAATTGTATTATTAGGGATGGAGATAGGGTGGGCGGTGGAGGAGTAGGTGGTAGTGGTAGTAAGATGGATAGTTCAGGGAAGGAACTTGGGGATATTATTAAAATGTTTAATTTGGTGGATGCTGGGTGTGATGGGGGATCAACGTTTTTTAGTTCCAGTGGGAGAGTATCTTCACGAATTGATTTTTGTTTTTTATCTAGGAATTTGAAGAAAGAGTCCTTTTCGGTGCAGAGGATGCCTTTCACGGATCATGGCAGAATTGACTGTGGTGTAAGTATATGTGATGGAGGTTTGTATGGGAAGGGGGTGTGGAAGTTGAATGTGTGTTTATTGGAGGATGTGAGGGTAAAAGAAGAGTATGTTAGTCTTTTTTGTAAATTGAAAAGGAGGAGGAATGATTTTGGGTGTATGGTTGAGTGGTGGGAATGGGTGAAAATCAGGACTAAGGAGTTTTTTGTTAGGACGGGATGTGAGAAGGCACGGAATGAGAGGTTCATGTATGAGATGTGGCAAAAGAGATTTGAATATTTGGAAGAGTTGAGGGATCTTGGAGAGGATGTGTCAGTGGAGATTGGGGAAGCGAGAGAGAAGTTGAATGAGTTTTTGGAGGCAAAAGGGAGGAAGATTGTGTCACAGGCAAAAATGGAAATTAAGGAGAAAGATGAGAAATGTACGAAGTTTTTCTTTAAGAAAGTGTTTGGGGGGAGGATGGAAATGAAGAATGTGTTGGATGAGAGTGGTAAGGAGGTGGATGGGAAGGAGGATATTAAGGAAGTGGTGAGAAAATTTTATTCTGATCTATATACGCCAGGTAGGGGTGATTTGAGTGTAGAAAATGAAGTTTTGGGTGAGATTGAGGAATGCTTGAGTATGGAGGATAAGGTTGTGTTGGGGGCTGATGTTACAAAAGAGGAGATTGAGAAGTGTGTGAAGAGTATAAAAAAAGGGAAATCACCAGGTAGTGATGGGCTTCCGGTGGATTTTTATTGTGCTTTTTGGGAGGTAATAGGTGAGAGTGTTTTTGAGGTATGTAAGGAAGTGTTGGGGAGTGGAAGGTTATCTAAGTCTATGTGTGAAAGTGTTATTACTTTATTGTATAAAAAGGGGGATAAAAGAGATCTAAAAAATTGGAGGCCCATTTCGTTATTGAATGTGGACTATAAGATTATTGCGAAGGTTATGGCTGATAGGGTAAGGGAGGTGATTGGGAAAATGGTGTGTGAAGAGCAGGTGTGTGCTGTTCCTGGGAGAAAGATTGCGGAAGGGTTAGTGAGTTTAAGGGATGCTTTGTGGTGGTGTAAAAGCAGGGGGCAGGGAGTGGCTGTGTTAGCAATTGATTTTGAGAAGGCATATGATCGGGTTGTGCATGATTTCATGTTTAAGGTGTTGAGTAGGATGGGTGTTCCTGAGAGGATGATTGGATGGATTAGAGGTATGTATAGGGGGATGGTTAGTAGAGTGCTTGTGAATGGTTGGTTAACAGGGGAGGTGAATATTAGAGCAGGGGTGAGGCAGGGATGTCCGTTGTCTCCTGTATTGTTTGTTTGTGTAATAGAACCTTTGTTGCGTATGTTGAAAAAAGATAAAATTGTGAGGGGTGTGGAGGTGCCTGGAGGGGATGGTAAGTGTTTGAGTGTGATTGGTTATATGGATGATGTTACTGTTTTGTGTAGGAGTGTGGAGGGTTTGAGGAGAGTGAAATTGTTAGTGGACGTGTTTTGTATGGCAAGTGGTTTTAGGGTGAATATGGGTAAAAGTGAATGTAAAATGTTTGGTGTGGTAAGGGATATGGCGTCTTGTAGTTGGAAGATGTGTGTTGGAGGTCTGAGAGTGCTTGGAGTAAAGTTTGATTGTGACTTGTACGGTAGGGAGAGTTGGGAAGAGGTGAGGGGGAAGTTGGAAAGAAAGATTCAATTTTGGTCTTTGAGATCATTATCATTAGAGGGTAAGGCCTTAATTATAAAATCAGTTTTTTTGCCTATTTTATTGTTTTTGTATTACGTTTTTCCGGCACCAGATAGGGTGTTTAAAAAAATCATAAAATTATGTTTTACGTTTTTTTGGTCTTCCAAAATGGAAAAACTCAAGAGAGAAAAAGTAGTGAAAGGTAAGTTAAATGGGGGGAAAGGTGTGGTGTGGATTGAAAGATTTTTGGTTTTTAGATACATAAGTATGTGTGTGAAACTTAGTAAAATGGAGAGTTTGTCTGGGTGTTTTTTGAGGTATGTGGGAGGGGGAGTGTTGAGGAAATATAAATTGTTGGAGTATGACTTGAGGAAGCCTGTTTGTTTTAACCCGCCATGGTTTTACGTGAGGATTGAGAGAGGAATAAGGAGGTTTGGGTTGGAAAGTGTAAGTAAGGAACTTTGGTGTGAATGTAAAAAAGTATTAAGGATGGTGGAAGGGAAGGAAGAATTGGAAATAATAGGGGGTTTGAGTGAGGATGAGAGTGAGGAAGTATGGAGAAATGTATGTAATAAGGATTTAACTAATAGACAAAAGGATGTGGCTTGGATGGTTGTGCATGGGTGTTTGCCAACAAGGGTGTTTCAGCGTAGGAGGAGGCTGGTGGACAGTGAAGTGTGTCCGAGGGAAGGGTGTAGAGGGTATGAAGATGTTGTTCATTTATTATGGAAGTGTGAGTTTGCTGTGAAAGTCTGGAGGAGGATGAGAGGGTTGATTAAAGGTTTGACTGGGGTGGAAGGGGTAACATATGAAATGATGGTGTATGGGTTATGTGATTTGGGCGAAATTAAAAGGAGAGTATTGTGGTTATTGGTTAATTGTGTTAAAGAGTGTTTGTGGGATGTAAGGAATATTGTTGTTTTTAGGAAAGAAGAGGTGAGTGTGAAGGAGTGTGCGGCCATGATCCGTGGGAGGTTATACTTCTATGGACTGTGTGATATTAAAAGATTTGGATCTGATAGGGCACAAGAATTTTGGTGTTTTAGACATTGGAAATATTGGGTGTAAACAATAATGTGATTATGGTAAATGACTTTTTTCTTTTTCCTTTTCAGAAGAAATATGATGTTGATGGAGGGTTAGTGCAGAGGAGAGCGGTAGAAGAATATTATGTTGGTTATAGGGATAGGGTTGAGGGAGTTCTTTTCTGAATACATTTTGGGCGGTTGTGGTTGTTTATGTAATATGTGGTTTTGTGGGGGAGGGTGGGTTAATTTGGTTGGGTGGGTAAGGGTGGGGTCTGGGATGATATGTAAATATTGTTGTTCTATTTCCTTTGTTTTTCCTTTTTATCATTTTGAATGATATGTAAAAAATTTATAGAACGAATGTAAATCTTATTTTTTATTGTATGTAAAATAAGAAGTGTTACTTTGTTTTTTGCTGTTTTGAGACTTTGTAGATAAACAAATATGAATGTTTTGTTTTGATTATGTATTTCTTGCATTATTTTTAATAAAGGAAAATTAAAAAAAAAATCTGTTCTTATCAGTTTCCAGAGGAGGCGCTGTGTCACTCTCGTTGGGGAGGGCCAGCAAATCCAATGGTGTCATAGTACCTGGAAAGGCGATACTCAGCAGGGACTACACCGTGTTGCCCGACAGTATACTGGGGACCGGCCAATGGTTGAGTCTGAGCCGTCTGGAAGGGTGCTCCTGCTAGGGATGGGTGCTGCATTTAGGTCTGGCCGGAGGGTCGGGTCCCTGGCCTTCTGGCCTGGATTGTGGTAGCTCTAGCTACGGACAGTTATTCGGGAGAGAACGCTTACTTCCCCTTAATGGGGGGGGGGGGGGGAGTGGTTAGTACTTCCCGAATGTAATTAGGAAGGAGTGATGGGAGCGACGGTGGAGCCTGATGGTAAAGGGCTCTCACCAAGCTGTCGGATCTTCATGCCTTTCTGCCTGTGGTGGGGGCTGCTGTGGTCTGGGCTGTGGGCCAGGGTTGGTTTTGAAAGCCTATGGAGTAGTGCCCCTGGAGTGGCAGTCCAGGGGTGCCATAAAATCACTGTGAGTGGCAGTCACTTTGATTTGAGGCACCACGGTCACTGCACCATAACACGCTTTTTTTGCACCTGCCTCTTGGGCCGGGCCTTTTGGCTAGGACCAGAGGAATTTTTTATTCCTGGCCGGAGGGCCTGGTCATTGTGTTACACAATGGCCACTTCTTTTCACTCTCCTCTCCACTATCCCTTCCCCCACTTTTTATTTATTTTTTTGATTGAAACCCTATGTTTGTCACGTCTTGTCTTTACACGTTTTTGCACGTTTGATTAGTAAGGATGTGGGTCCTCGGGCCAGCCCTGAACGTCTTGGGAAGGGGTGGACATGGCCTTTTGGCTTAGTTCGCCCTCTCTCATGGGGTCTCCCTTCGGGGAAGCCCCACCTAGTACTTGGGTGGGTCCTGTCTTGGCAGGCCCTCCAGAGAACGGGGTCTGTCTGGTTTCGGCCAGATAGACCATTGTAAGTACCTTTGTCCCCGCAGGAGCCTAACGCCCCGGGGGATCAGGGAATTGGCACGTCTTGTTTACCCGTGGCACTTTTTTGTGAGCACTCTTTATGTGTGTGCACATTTTTTATGCACCCGGTGAAGTTTTTGGGGTGTGTTTTGCACGCCATAGGCTTTCAAAAAAAAAAAAAAAAATAGTAAATGCAGTTACATTTTCTTTGCATGTGATTGGGTAATTTTTGTAAAGTGAATTTTAACTTAGCTTCACTCAGCTAGGTGACAGTTGACTTTGCAAAGTAAACAGCAAGGTTAGGCTGGCCATACATTAAGTAAATTTTCTTTCCTTTGACCACGGTCAATCGTTAGATTCCCCCCTCATCGACGCAGTCAGTGTTGATGGGGGGGATCGCTCCTCCAGTTATTGTATTCTGAGAGTGGGAGGTTTCCCCGCCATCGGAATATGATTACTGCTGCAGGCTATTTCCAACAGCAGTAATCGTACAAAAAAGAAAAAAACAGGCTGGTTGTACTGAAGTAGATCAATAGATAAAGTTCAGTGCAACCAGTCGACCCATAGATGAATCAAAATTTGGCTGGTTCCTGCTGAACTGGCCGAATTTCAATCAGTCTTTGGCTGACTTTAATGAATGAAGATGTGGAAGCAACACACGCATTGACACTGATCACTATTATCTTCACTCATCCTTGAAAATCTTTTTCAATCTTTTTCATCTAAACTTTTTTGGGAGGAAGGCTGATCTCAATCATCCTCCAGGTATTATGTGTGGTTTGATTCCACACTCCCAACAAGGATGTGACAAAGCAAGTGGTGAGTTAGCTCTCAGTCTATCCCTGCCATAGTTCAATGGGAATCCAAAAGGCAATGGGGACACGGGACCAAAACCTGCCCCCACCCATTTGAGGTGGAACTGTCCTAACCACCGCCACCAAATTTTTAGTGAACAATCCTTTTCCTACAAATGCATCAGAATGAAACCTTGTCCAAGATAAACCTCCAAGGACACCAAGCTAAAACTAAGCGCTCTCTTCCTGTGCAAAGGGTATATATAGCCCACATGGGGAGAACAATGACTTTTTCCTTCATTCTTTGACTAGAGTTTATCCTCTTAGGGGCAAAGCTTATATGCCAGTAGTCTACAGTGTTCCCAATGTACAACTAAAGAAAACAGCAGGTTTAGGAAGATGGACATTATTTAAAAAAACTACTTGTCCAAGGGACTAAATTGGGGTCCCAAATCTACTTATCCCTCATGACAATCTACTGTACTTATCCTAATAAAAAAAAAAATCATTTTTAACCAAAACCGTATTTTAAAAAGATCTCATTTTTACATAAAAACCACAGTTCTCATTTTTACATAAAAATTCATAATTTACTTAAACATAATTTATTGCTTTCATTTTATAATTTTAATAAAAATTAGACAACTGTTTCATTCAGTAATAATACTATCGAATGAGACATTTTTAACACTAGGGATTTTCAATGCATGTATGTCCCTTTAAACCTTGAAATGGCTTTGCCAGGATGGAAAATATGAAGGGTTGATGTTCTCCTATTTAGCAGAGGTGTTTTTAGGAATGTCTGGTCTGGGGATTTTAAAAATAAAAGGGGCTTTATGGCAACTTATTCTTTTAATGTTTTTAACATTGTGCTGTTTATCTCCACTCCTACTGGGTGCTCAGTACAAGTGCATTCTGAGCAGCCAAATCAAAGTGCATTCTGAGCAGCCAAAACAAAGTCAAATCAAAGTTGCCCCTTAATGGTGTTTACTCCGTTAAAGGGGCAAAAAAAAAAAAAAGTAAACCCTGCTGCTTACCCACAGCAGAGCTAATTGTAAAAAAAAAACGTGTGTGGAGAAACAGGATGAGGAAAGTCCTATCCCTTACGGAGATACTGTATATGCATTTCTATTGTCCTTACCATTAGAGCATTAACGTGTTTATATAGAACCTTGGCAGAACAATCCTTCAACTCTGTATTTATCAAGCCATCTGTAATCTGGATCCACAATTTTGTGCTTTTCAATGTGTCTTCACATTCCTCTAGCTTGCTAGTCGCCTGTCAAAAGAATATAAACTTTTAAGTGATAAACAAGCATTAATGCAACACTGTATTGCAGGTTAATAATACTGAGCAAATGCAATTCTACACTTGTATCTCAGAATCAAGTTACAGATTGTTGGCATTCAAGTTTTGTCCCGTGATATAATACATCATCACGGATATGTTTTGGTGAAGAAAAAAAAAAAGCACCAAAAACATTCATATTGAAACTAAAGCCTGGTACACACGATGAGATTATGGGACAAATGATCATCTGTTTTTTTTGTTTTTTTTTTGCATGCTAGTCTTAATTAAGGATGGGCGAACGGTTCGGCCCGAGCATAAGTTCGGGTCGAACTTTGATTGTTCAGACGTTGGGCAAAAAACGAACATTATGCAGTGTTTGTGGCAAATTCGAAAGCCGCGGAACACCGTTAAAGTCAACGGGGCACTAACACGAAAAACCAAAAGTGGTCATTTTAAAGGCTTATATGCAAGTTATTGTCATAAAAAGTGTTTGAGGACCCGGGTCCTGCCCCAGGGGACATGTATCAATGCAAAAATTTTTTTTTAAAACAAACGTTATATTGGGAGCAGTGATTTTAATAATGCTTAAAGTGAAACAATAAAAATTAAATATTCCTTTAAATATCGTGCCTGGGGGTGTCTACAGTATGCCTGTAAAGTGGCGCATTTTTCCCGTGTTTAGAACAATACCACAGCAAAATGACATTTCAAAAGGAAAAAAGTCACTTAACACTGATCGTGACTGTAATGAATTGTCGGGTCTCGGCAATATAGATAAAACTCATTGAAAAAACAGCATGGGTTCCCCACCCAGTCCATTATCAGGCCCTTTGAGTCTGGTATGAATATTAAGGGGAATCCTGGACCAAAAAAAAAAAATGGCGTAGGAGTCCCCAAAATCCATACCAGACCAGAGCACGCAATCTGGCAGGCCGCAGGAAAAAAGGGGGGGGGGTGAGAAAGTGCCCTCCCCCTCCTGAACCGTACCAGGGCACATGCCCTCAACATGGGGAGGGTGCTTTGGGGTAGCCCCCCAAAGCACCTTGCCCCCATGTTGATGGGGACAAGGGCCTCATATGCGCAACCCTTGCACGGTGGTTGTGGGAGTCTGCGGGTGGGGGGCTTATCGGAATCTGGGAGCCCCCTTTAACAAGGGGACCCCCAGATCCGGCCCCCCATGTGAATTGATAACGGGTACATTGTATCCCTACCATTGCACCAAAAAAATGTTCGAGAAGTAGAGAAAAAAGATAGGAGACGCTTTGGGACAAGTCCTTTTTTTTTAAAAAATGTCCAGCGATGTCCATTCATCATCTATCACGCCGCCTGACGAACCGAAGAAAAAAAAAAAAGCAACAGCTCCGCCTCCATGGGAGGCTCCGCCAAGTGGCGCTTCTTCTTGCTTTGGCAGCTGTTACATAGCTGAGGGCGGGGCCACTCGGTGACGTAAACGGGTGACCCCGCCCCCCCCCGATGCCTCGTGACGTCTGAGGAAGGCTCCGGTAAGTGGTGGGGGGCACCGGAGCACGGCGGGAGGGGGCGCCCCTCTTCCGCTGGCAATAAAAGTGATCTTGCGGTGAATCCGCCGCAGAAACCACTCTCATCAGAATGCAGACCGCCGGCCGAAGAAGAGGATACCGGGGTTATGGCGGCTAGCTGCTGCCATAACAACGATATTCCTCTTCAAAGTTAGGATGTATATCGGCGTGTGGCGGTCTGTAAGTGGTTAAATTACTTTTTTCCTTTAAAAATATAATTTTGATGTGGTACTGTTCTAAACACGGGAAAACTGCGCCACTTTACAGGCATACTTTAGACACCCCCTAGGCATGATATTTAAACGAATATTTCATTTTTATTGTTTTACTTTAAGCATTATTAAAATCACTGCTCCCAAAAAAATGGCAGTTTTCAAAACTTTTTTTTGCATTGATACATGTCCCTTGGGGCAGGACCGGGTCCCTAAAAAGACTTTTTATGACAATAACTTGCATATAAGCCTTTAAAATGACCACTTTTGGTTTTTCATGTTCGTGTCCCATAGACTTTAACGGTGTTTGTGTGTTCGTTCGAATTTTTTGCCTATTGGCATGTTCTAGTGTGAACCAAACCGGGCGGTGTTCGGCTCATCCTTCGTCTCAATATTGAAAAACGAAGAGGCTACTAAAGTTAGGAAAATTTTAATATGACAGAGTAAAAATTCGGAGGTGATGTAACGTATTGTATTGTTGGATGAAAACTGTACAAGAAAAATGTTTGTGCTTGTCCCATCAGATAACGTCACACAACCTGTCCTGATCAGCTCTTGAAAGCTGTGTACTAACGATTAGATTATCGTACGATCGCTTCTAAAGTGGTATTTTTAATACGATTTTCTGATCATGCGTACTAGGCCTTGTCTATAGGTTTATGCTTAGTACCAAAGGATCTCACATGTAATGGTTAGGGGATACTGCTCTCTGCTATACACCACACCACTATGTTACTTCACACCTCTACCTGCATTTTGCAGCCTAAAAAAATAAAAATAAAATAAAAGGCTGTGGCTTGGAGCCTCTAGAATGGCATGGAATTCTCCCTGCTTAATGCAACCTGATTGGAGAAGTGGCAAGTGCCACAGTAAGGCCATATCACTGCTTTTACAATAGACAACTAAATGCTAGGGAAAGGGTTGGATATGAGGTTAAAGAGCAATTTGAGACAACATGTGAAACCAATTAGTGAACTAATTATGCTAAACAGCAAACAATGCAGCTGTGCTAAAATCAAAACATTTGCTGATCGTACACTGACCCTGTCACTATAGAGGCAAAACTAACGGAAATACCTGCAAAAAGAAAAGCAAAAAGAAAAGCCTTTCTTTCAAGACAATACCTCTCAGGGTCACTGGGAGCGTACATCTTAAATCTGTGTCCCCAAACACATTCAAACTTCTAAATCTTATTGATGGCTGTGACAGACTTCTTAGTACCATTTCTATTTTTTACATAAGGGTTTTTTGTATGCAAGAGAAAAGCAAGGTGTCTTCAGTGGGTGTAGTTGGTAATCGCTCTTCCGCATTAAAGCCAGGGGTCCCCGGATCATCAGATTACTGACATAAGGGAGTGGGGTAGTTGCTGGGTGTTCAACGGCACTTGTGGGCCAATTTATGATGATTTTTTTTTAGTTCATGCCTGGGCAGAACAAGCATTTTCAGCACATCTTTGCCAAACATGCACATTTCTTTTTTTCTATAAATAAAAAGTGGACTGCTGAACATCTTTCCTTTTCTTCTTCTCCACAACAAAAGATGGTGTTCTGTAGTCCTGCATAGGAGAACTCAGTGCTTCCTGTGCAGCAGTAGCAGTGTTGTCTACTCACTGCAGTAGGTTAGGAGCTCAATGCATTTCTAGCAAGATCACCAAATATTTTTCTGAACTTGAAGTGTTATTAAAACATTGGTAAATATGCATGTAACGCATACATTTTTCAATGCAAGAATTTTTTTATAGTGCGCAGACATATACCATACTTGTTACTAAACCCACAACTATAAAATCAGCCTGTATATGCAGACAAACATGCCTGTTATACTCACTGTGGAACCTAAGGGGTTAATCCACTGTATTGTGTAAAGAGGCTGTTTGATCCTTTCGTCTCCGATCCTCCCCTTTTTTTACTGTCCCCGATCAATCTGCTAATAGAACAGAGCAGTGGGGGCACTCTGCACATGCTCAGTTTAATGTGTATTGCTAGAGAGGTTTTTTTTCTTTTTTGGGAGGGTGCATGTGATCAGCACAGGGCCAATTAGCACTGTCCAGACAAAGTCAGGGGTCTTGCAGCCTCATAGGACAGTCAGAGGAGAACAAAAAATCCTGCTACAAGCTTTAACAAGACACTGATAGAAATCACAAGACTGCTCTAACTGGGGATGAGAAAATGTTTTTAGCAGTTTATACTTACTAAATAATTGCATTTCCATGTTCTGTGTACTGTGGGAGACCAGACATAGTAAATGCAGGGTCCTGGTTTTAGTAACGCATTGTTCTGCCTCAACTAGGAGCTGCAACTCTGAATTTCACTTTTTGTGATACTACAACTGAAGCATGACATAGCAGCCCATTCAGATGACAGATCATGCTCTATTATAAACTGACTTGGCCTTCCAAAACAAGGTTTACGACAGGGGTCTCAAACTGGTGACCCTCCAGCTGTTGGGAAACTACAAGTCCCATCATGCCTTTGCCTGTGGGATTTATGCTTGTAACGGTCAGCCTTGCAATGCCTCATGGGACATGTAGTTTTGCAGCAGCTGGAGGGCCACCAGTTTGAGACCCCTGGTTTACAACAATAGGACAGACGTCCCGTACTGATTCAGAAAGAGGTGATGGGTGCGGGCCTTTGGGTCTTGGCAAGGATGATTTTGAAACATCTTTTATTTAGGAGTGGAAAAACTTTACACTGCACTTACAGTGCAGCTAAGCCCCAAACCAAACATATAATACATTACAGCTTACCAGTCCTTAGTGGTGGTAGCTGCATTTGTTTTATTTCACTTTTCCCTTATTTTTCACCTGGTAAATCTGTCAGTAACAAACTAACAGACTAAAGTAACAGTCTTTGGGTGACAATGCTCACCCACCACACAGCATCTATAGAGGAGCAACATTGACCCTCTAGGGCAGGACTCTACAGAACCTCCCCCTTTCTGTAGTCATCAGAGATAACTTGGAACATCATAACTGAAAAGACTGCAGCAGAAGCAGAGAGCACAGAAAGTTATCGGCTAACTTTTAGAAGGATTTCTAGCAGGTTCAGGATAGTAACAATTAAACAAACCAAATGTAATAGATCAAATAGAATCAAATCGGAGAAGTACATTGTTAAGGTTTACATAAACTTGTTATCATCATCAAGCTAAAGGATACAACTGTGGTAGGCAAGGGACAGGTACATTTGAATTCCAACATAGCTAGACCCACCTAGATTTTATCCTATTGAGAATAGACTACCAGTAAAAGCTGTATTATAAATAACAATGGTGCTTGTCTTAGAAAAAAACAATACAAGTACAGCACACCCATATCACTCACCTTGTTCAGGTTAGAGGATCTGCGTTCAGCAAGGTAGGTGACTTGCTGGTAATAGTTCAATGGTTCAGTAACTTTATCCATCCACTCCTGAGCTAGGCTAGGGTCCTCTTCTGCCATGTCCTGAACCTCCGACTCCAGCGCATGCAGCTTTGAATGCCAACTATCCACTTCATCCCAGACTTTCTGCAAAAAGGGACCCATAAAATATCAAATCATCTCTTTATGCCAACTCTTTGGCCCTTTTAATATGGCTGATCTTTGGTGGCTCTTACTTAGACATTAATAAGGTCTTAACAAGGTACACATAACTTTTGTGCATTGCATGCTGAGCTATATGTGTACATCATCCAGGTAAGGGGCTACCATGCCCAACTGGTACAAAGCACAGTTGCAGGTATTGCAGATATTATTTATTTATTTTTTTTAAGATACATGTATACTGCTATGCTACAGGAAACCACTGACAGATAGAACAGGTATACTGCTGTGGTGCAGGAAGTCACTGATAGATGGATCACGACTTACTTTCTGAAGTTCTTTAGCCTGGAAGATATTTTCAGTTTTTACTGTTAACTGAGCCTCAATGTTTTTGAGCCCGGCTGAAATTTCATTCACTCTTTTGGTCATAATGTTTTGGGGAGAGCACTGCTCAATCTCATTTCGGACCTAAAATGAAAACATACAAAACAGAGTTCAGATCGTTTATTGTGCATATTCATGATCAGTGGTGGACAAACGGGGCAGATTATGGCAGAATATAGACAACGGGTGCTCGACCCGAGCCCTCTGATATGGCCCATGACCTTCTGCTCTGGGATTGGAGGTCTGCAAGCCCAGATCGCGGGTTGCCAACCCGCTATCCCAGAGCATCAGAGTAGATGGAGTCGGTGCCAGAAAAAGCAAGTGGCTGCAGAGGGAGCAGGAGCTGCATAAGCTAATGCTTCCTCTATGTCCTGTCCTCCTGTCCCAGATGAAGTGCATTTGGTATCACTTCACCCAAAACAGCAAGCAATGCCAGCAGAAATTGAAAAAAAAAAAAGTCAGTTTATTAAACATCACAGTTTAGCAATGGGCATATTATGTATTAGAGTGTTTGTAACCCTAAAAATAAAAAAATCGATCCTGTTCCCTTAAAGCACGTTTTCCAGCACCGTGCTTGTGCCGTGTCATTGGGCCCCCCGTATCACCTGAAATACCTGGTTGATTCTGCCTGGTTCTGCCCTCCCCCTGTAAACTGACCACAATTTACATGACTGCTGAGCCCTAACTCCGTGGTCAGTTTACGTGCCTCCGTCATCCGCAGTTCTGCTCTGTCCTCTTTCTCCCTCACCTCCCTGTCTGTCAGCTCTTACCAGTGCCGCACAGCTCCCCTCCCTGCTGCTACAAAACAATGTGATGTTAATACAATAGCCTCGGTTAGATAACAACATGTGCCCCAGTGTATGTGCTTTATAAAAAAAAAAATTATGTTTTCTATTATTTCAGAGCGCACCTCGGTGCTTACGTGACTGCTTGCCTCTCTCCTCCCCTCCTCCCGGCTGACATCAGGAGTTCTCGGCCCCTTCTGCTGTAGATGTCAGTCTGGGAGAGGAGAGAAGTGAGGCGTCATGTGAGCGCTGAGAAGCGCTCTGAAATAAGGTAGACATCAGCATTTTTTTTTATAAAGTACAGACACTGGGGCACATGTTGTTATCCAACAGAGGGGATTGTATTATCACATAGTGGCTTTACAACCACCTTAAACATCATGGTTTTGCAATAGGAATACATAAGCACTTACAAAAAAAAAAAAAAAAAAATTCATTTGGTTGACTGACCTGCAGGTGAAGAGCAATGTACCTGCGGCTTTCCTGTGGGTTAGCTGAGCCATATACATTTAAGCAGGAGTTTTGGTGCGCTTTCAAAAAGTGCACCATACCTGCAAGACACAATAAAAGTCTATGGCAAAGCTCAGCTAACCCACAGAAAAGCCACAGGTGCAGTGCACTGCCCTGCACCCAGTGTGTGGGCAAACCACAGCACATCAGTGTGAAAGCAGCCTTAGGCCCCTTTCACACGATCGGGTCCACCTGTCAGTTCTTTCTTTTTGTGATTAAACAGCGGGTAAACATCCATCAGGGAACGGTTCCATGGAAAATGATGACCCCGATTGTTGTATAAAACCTTCATTGTACTATTCTATTAAAAAAAATTCAAATTCTGAGCCTTTTCATTTCATTGTGGACCAGGACCAAATCACTTAAGTGGCCCTCGCTCTTCAAAAGTTTGGGCACCCCTGCTAAAGACCAACATTTCTGACCCTGAGAGTGACTGGCAGGGAAATATCTGACCAATCTTTCACAATGTAAACCAGTGCTGGGATTGCTAAAATATCTACCCAGCTCTCATGGTGGCACACATGTGGTACCTTTGTACCTTCTGCAGGAAGATTTTCAGTAAATTGCCTGAGGCACCTAACATAGCTCTAGCTCTAGCACAGTAATCTCAAGTATTGCTGCAAATGGTTTCCTTTTTTCAAGCCAATGGCTTAAAATACTGAAGTTACAAGGGGAGAACAATACTCTATCACAAATTATGGCACAGTATTGTGGAAAGCATTACCACAGTCTGTACATAAACCATGTTTCTACAAGTCATATACAAGTCAATAACTGATGTGGAACAGGAACAATTCACCATAGTGTGTGCCCAAAGCAAAATGTAGGCACAGGTTAGAGAACATTGATTATAAATGCTCTCTTTGAACTGGAGTTCTTCACATGTTAAAGCCAAACTTTACTCATAACAATTTGAAGTAATGTAAAAAGTAATGTTCTTTAGCAAGGAACATACATTCCACATTAATAATTATGCTACAAAATTTAGTGTATTCTGTAAATTTAGAAACAGGGATAAAAACCCCTGTTTTTAACGCAAACTGTTGGACAGGTTAATTTGGTCGGTTGGCAGACTGGTTGGTGAGTTGAGCTATGGATTGTTCTGTTTTTGTCTTTCATGTGTTTGCTCTTCCATGTGCTCCTTGCTGTGAAGGCCAGTTATAGGTGGGGGCAGGGGCCATTTGTTTGATTCTGTAAATTGCCTCCAGCATTGCCGCTGTTTCTTCTTCCTAGAGGCTGCCATTTTGCTGAAGCCCAGAAGCCATAAGCAGCAGTAAATCTTTTTTTTTTTAATTCTTTTTTTAAGGTATGCATCATGACAATGTAGTATGACATGACAGTCTGCTCTCAGTGATACCCATCAAAGCAGTAAATCTTGAGGCTGTCAGCAGATTGGCCTTCAGTGGCTCTGATTTTCGGTACAATGCCATAAATAGAGGGCAACTGAGCATGTGCGGAGGGTGAGACAGTGTATTGCTGGATTTTAAACAGTATAGGCACTTATTTATAAGGTTTTACAAAGCTATACCTGCAAAGCCTGAAGTGATCTAGCGGGACTTAATTTTCTGACTAAAGTTCCACTTTAAGTACTTTTTTGCAATACATGCACATTTGCCAATGGTTTGTCTCTTTATAAACACTAGCCAAAAATCCAGTAACTGCACTACTTTCTGTTTTAACTGACAAAACAGTGCTTCGGCTGCACAAAATCCCAAGCAGTATTGCCAGCTCCTTCTTCATTTTCATCCGTTGGACTATAAAACTTCTCCCCTTTAAATTATGGCGATGAGGAAGGGGGTCTTTTTTAGTCCAGCAGAGAAGAACCAGACAGAGCTGTCAACTTCATTTGAGATTTCAGTATGGCAGAGGCGGCATCATCAGCTCATTACAGGAAGACAGGTGTATGCTGGAGTTCTGGTAGATCAACAGGTATTTTCTGTACTTGCAGCAATTTTTAAGGGATAAAAACACAAAAAAATGTGCATTGTATTGAAGCGATACAAAATCTGCATGTATTACAGAGATGTCCTGAATAGGTTTTTGTTTTTTTTTTATTTTGCAGATAAACAGAAACTAAAAGAAAATCAGGATCGCTTGTTTATTAGCTTTTCAGTTATTATTGTACTACTGTCATTACATACAGCAGAGTAAGCAGTAACTGTCAAGCTTTTACAAAATATACAGAGAGAGGTGTGTCACCTTTCCTTAATTTTCCCCTATTAATGCTTTCTGGTTACTGTGTGGTTAGGCTATTTGCACAAGATTTTACACTGCTAAATGCGAACAAGGAAAAAAATAAAATAAAATCATACTTCCTTTAGAAAAGGGCAGCACTTTTCACATCACCTCTGATATATATATATATATATATATATATATCTATATCTCTCTCTCTATATATATATATATCTCTCTATATATATATATAGATATCTATATCTATAGATATCTATATCTCTCTCTCTATATTTATATATATATATATATATATATATATATATATATATAGAGAGATATATATATATATATATAGATAGAGAGATATATCTATCTAGATATATCTATCTATCTATCTATCTATCTATCTATATATATATATATATATATATATATAGATAGATATATCTCTATCTATCTACACACACACATCTGTATTGTAAGACAACTTACCTTCTCTTCCGTTTCATGCAGGAACTCTTGGCACAGTGTAGCGTATGACTGAAGTTCTTCGGGGACCGTTTCTGCGTATCGGTCTTGCAGTTTCTCCATAATAACCTGGGCCTTTTCCTTTTCTGAACAAACCAACCTGAGATACTCCTGAAATAAGACAACACATGACTGCAATTAGTTCCATAGGAAAACCCCCAGCTTTTCCCACATGAATTATTTTGAACCTTGACTGATTGTTGATAATCACTAGCAATAAGAAAAAAGTCAATAGCCCATTACAAAAAAGATAATAAAAATGTGTGGGTAAGACGGTTCACTGTTGCGTTTACCTGAGCTGAGGCAACATTCAAAGAGAATAGGAATCACAACAGTGATCCAATGATCGGGTGGCTCAGAGAGTGCAGTGTCATCTTTCACATAATTAGAGTGATCAGTACGGCTTTTCATTCAGCGAGAAGAATAAACGCTGCTGAAAGCTGACTTAGGTAAGTGTTCTACTGTCAGCCCTGGACACAATCTAATGCCTGTGCTCCGGTTGAAAGTCCCATTCCACAGCGGGCGTTATTTAAATATAAACAAACCGGCACATTTCCCGTCCGGTGCTTTTCAGACTTTAGTGAATAAGGATCTTTGGTTTGTCTGAGTTTTTTATCTCCGCTGAACAGGTCTGGCTCTGGGCCAATGCACCAGACAAATACGAATGAATGAGAAGGAATGCGTATTGATAACACTCCCTTGTGAACATAATTGTTAAGGTCTGCGGTAACACTTGAGAAAGCACCAATGCTTGCAACAATACTGGCTGTGCACAGCCCACACAGTTAAAGGATCACTCCACCAAAACCTGGATTTCCGTTTTGGGTAGATCCTGGTTGACGGATTCTTAAAGAGACCCTGTCACCACCTATTACGCTGCTAAACACAGGCAGGGAACTCAATTACATACAGCAACCCCGACTGCTGCAGTGATTTCACTCTGAAGTGTGTCCAGACTCGATCACTGCAGGTGGTCGCTGGCTGTGTGAACAAGCATGAATATCTGCAACCGCCGACAGCTTGTCATTACTGTGTATGGGCTCGACAGTCACTTCTATACACATGCAGCTGTCAAATCCTAGCAGCAAGCATCGGATTCATGCTGCTGAGATTTGCACCATTGCTAAACGCTTGTGCAAATAGAGCCTTAGGCAAAGCTAGGGTGGCAATCCAGCGGCAAAACCAACACTTCCAGAAAATTGTTATGAAGGGCCTGTCATCAGTGTGATTTAGCGGAATGTATTTTTAATAAAATTTGAAGTATATGTAAACTTATAAACAAAAATGTAATATATTGCAGACTACAATGAGGGAAAAAAAGTATTTGATCCCCTGCTGAGTTTGTACATTTGTCCACTGACAAAGAAATGATCAGTCTATAATTGTAATGGTAGTTTTATTTTAACAGTGAGAGACAGAATAAAAAAAAAATATCCAGAAAAACACATTTTAAAAAAGTTATAAAGTTAAATTTATTTGCATTTCAATGAGTGAAATAAGTATTTGATCCCCTATTAGCAAGATTTCTGGCTCCCAGGTGTAATCTATACAGGTAACAAGGTAAGATTAGGAGCACTCTCCTCTCCGGCTCCTCTGCCTGCTCCACTGACGTCTTCTGCCTCTGCCGGTTCTTCTCCCCTCTCCGGGTCATCTCTGCTCTCCGCTGATGTCTTCTAGCCCTCTCCGGTTCTTCTCCCTCTGTCTTTTCTGCTGTCCGGGTCTTTTCCGCTATCTTCTCGCTCTTTTGCTGGGTCTTCTCCGCTGTCTTCTCCCTCTGTTCTTCTTCCAATGTTCACTCAACACTCTCCAGCTCTAATGCTGGGTGTGCCACTACTTATATTGGCATGGGGCGGGGGGACACCAGATGTAAGGAGGGACTCCGCTGCCGGGGACACCAGATGTAAGGAGGGACTCCGCTGCCGGGGACACCAGATGTAAGGAGGGACTCCGCTGCCGGGGACACCAGATGTAAGGAGGGACTCCGCTGCCGGGGACACCAGATGTAAGGAGGGACTCCGCTGCCGGGGACACCAGATGTAAGGAGGGACTCCGCTGCCGGGGACACCAGATGTAAGGAGGGACTCCGCTGCCGGGGACACCAGATGTAAGGAGGGACTCCGCTGCCGGGGACACCAGATGTAAGGAGGGACTCCGCTGCCGGGGACACCTGATGGCATTTGGTGGCAGGCGACACTCTCAGGGCTCCCACTGATTCTGTATTATGGTTAGTTGAACAATTTCATTATATATTACAATGTAATAAATAGAAAAAATGCACTTCAATCATCCTGACACCATAACAACCATGGTGCTGGAATGATTGAAGCTCTAACACCAGGTGTTTGGAGTATCTATATCTGCTGATTGTTAAACTTTCTGGAATACACGTATTTCCATTGTGGCGTAGGATATGGGCCTGCTGTCTGTCCCACTCCCTCTCTCTCCCACCATCCCTCGTTCATCTCAGACTTTAACCACACCCCCTTTGAGCCATGCCCCTTTAAGCCACTCCCAATATTTTGCCGAAACCACACCCATTTTTCCACGCACCACATTTGACTTTTCCCTCTATGCCACGCCTACAAATGGATGCCCCGCCCCTTAGTATAATAAGACTTTGTCTACAGGCAAAAAAAAGTATCCCTATACATTTTTTTTACAATGTTGGCAACTATTCATTTGTCATTCAGCTGCAGACTCTGATCAATTTCCCAGTGGGGAAATTCCTTCATCTACCTCGCTTGTGTTAGAGGAAGCAGACTTTTCTTTTTTTTTTCCTTTTTATGCATCCTGATGGCTGAACGAAAAAACAAAACAAAAAAGAAACTTCCTATTTAAGGCCAACTTTACTTAGGGATGATGACATCTGGGCTGGAGAAACATTGTCACATAGACCAGTGGTTCTCAACCCTGTCCTCAAGTACCCCCAACAGGCCATATTTAGAGAATTTCTCTTAGATAAAATAGCTGTCCAAAATACCAAGCCATTGACTCGGATTTATAGCACCTGTGGAAGATAAAGGAAAACCTGCAAACATGGCTTGTTGGGGGTACTTGAGGACAGGGTTGAGAACCACTGACATATACCACCAGGGCCAACTCCATGTAAAAGAGAGAAAAATTGGACGGCTGTGAGTTCTAAAAGTGTTTCAAATATAAGAATTTCAAGTGCAAAAAAAATAAAAAATGGACACAGAGGAAAGTGTAAACAAAAAACACTACAATCAGTGGTGTGCCCAGGTCAGTTTGAATGTAAAGGTAAACAGCACCATAATACACATTGGTCCAGGTCCCCCTTTTGTTAATCTACTATTAATAGGCATTAAAGGGTTATGTCAACCCTAATAAACTTCTTTAGTTTGTTCTCTTTTTGGTATGTCAGATATATACTTGAAAGTTTTCTGTATCTGAAAAAAATAAAATAGCTGTTGATCTACCAAAAACCTTATGTACAGAAAACTTCCAGTGTTTTCTGCCCCTACAGACCTATCATTTATACTGTTCTCAGCTATCTCTGAGGGTTACAGAACCATGCTCCTCTATGTTATGGACAGTAGGAAAGGGGCTGGGTTCTGTAATCCCATCTACTGTATCTTACTGTCTGTCCTTATAGGGAAGGAAAGTGAATGTCACACCCGCACAGGAATTAGGTTACAGGCAAAAACACCAGCTGAAAATAAAGTAAAAAGCTTGCTTAAAATGTTCTTACCCTTGCAGACACCATTATCTAAAGATCTAAGGACTGGTAAGCTGCAATATATTATGTTTTTGTTTTTAGATATTCTTTAAAACCATACTGAGAGGTCAACAAACAAACCTCTAATGATGTCTTTGTGTCTGCAACGTCTGTTATCTCCATATTCTCCAAGCTGGAGGACACGTCCCGGGCAGACTTGTTCACTTCAGAGATTTCATCTTTTAACGCTTCTCTTTCTTGAAGTTCTGTCTCTATCTCCTGCTTATTCATTTGAGCCTTATGTAGAAGTCTGCATGGTAAAACAAAACAATATAAAGAATGTCAATAACAATAATGGAGAATATCAGTATGATAGTGTATGTATTTGAAAAAGGAGAACCCTATTTCTGTTGCAAATATTGCTCAACTGAAAAAAATCAAGACATTGAAGGCTTAACATTATCAGAGTCCTGCTCTAAATTATATTAAGGGCGGTGGCTTGCGGCAGTGATATGCTAAAAAAAAAAAAAAATATGATACTCACTTAGGTGGATGCAGCATCGATCTGGTACTGCCTCTGTCCCCCACTAGCTCTACAGGGATAACTGAACGATCAATCTCCGCTGATCGCTCAGCTCTCCCCTCTGCTTTGAGCAAAGAGCAATGACCGTCAGTCTCTGGATCTCAGCGCTGGGCTGTGGAGGGGGGGGAAGAGCAGCTGCCAGCGCCATTTTTTTGTAGCCCCCACCCCGCAGAAAAAAATAAAGTGGAGCGCTCTTGCTGCTGAAGCCGCCCTTTCCTTTTGTGGGTCATTCTGCGGCTGGGTCAGGGAAGTAAAAGTGCAGCAAAGACAGGAGGAAGCTGTTGGAAGCCCTGTTAAAATGTATGGTCCCCAATGCATGGAGAGAGCCTCATCAAAATGCAGGCATCTGCCAGTGCAGTCGGCACAGCCCCCCCCGCGGCCCAGTTTCTAATAGCCCAAGACTGGTACCAGTTCGCGCCCTGGGGATTGGGGGCCCCTAGTGTAGAGTATACACCGTACGCTCTTCACATAATTTCCCAAAGGAAACTTACAATGCAGTAACTCCAGTACATATACCGTGTGTGTGCAATATATATTTTTAAATTATTATTTTTATTTATTTTTTTACACACAGAAGACAACTGTGAGAGACATTACCCTTTTTTAGAAGAGGAAAAGAACAATGGTTACTCAGCATTTCATAGTCTGAATACTGGGTGTTCTATATGCACTTTTCTATATCTCACAATGTGAGTGCTACTCTTATCTTTATTTTTAATTTATACATTTTTATTTCAGTATTACACTATGTTATTATATTTTTTTGGGGGTAATTTTTTTTAACATGGACTCAACACACATCCGCCATTCAAGCGGAATATCGTTATATCCTACTATGACTGGTTCGCATCAAGGCCTGGGCTGGGTAAAGCCACCTGTCTAATTGGCTTACAATCTGGTAAGCATGCCATTCATCAGTTGGGGATACACTTCGTTATGTCAAGTCACTGAGTATTATCTGTAAAGTTGGGACATTTATTACTTTGGACTTCAACCAGCACATTACAAAAAAGTTTTTGTTTTTGTTGTTTTCCTGGGTTATATATTCACTTTAAATGTAATAATATTTTTTAATACCAATTTTTTCACAGATTTATATAAATTTATGCACTAGAGATATTTATATCCCACCCATTCTGGAATTCATTTTCTAGGAATATTTTTTTCAGCGCGGCTTCTCTGTTTCCAGTCTGAATATGTGTCTGTCTGTTGTACTATGTACTTGTGTTAAGAAGTATCCTGTTCTCGTTGCATTTCTTCCTTTTGTATGAAATACCTGGTGATCCTGCCAGTCCCTGTACTTTACTATTTCAGAAGGACTATGCTAGGCACAAAAGCAAATCCATCCCAGAGTGGTCAGTTTTCTTCTGCTGACACGTTCCCCTGCACAGCTATTCATTGGGAAGATCAGAGTATTGCTCTCTTTGTCTCCTGCTGACACACCCCTCTGCAATCTCCACCCAACCCATCGAAGCCTCTTATGCAGCTTAAAGCAGAAATTATGTAGTCACTCAAAAAAAAAAAAAGTTATATGCACTGAGCAAAATTATAAACACAACATGTTTGTGATTGCCCCTATTTATCATGAGCTGAACAAAAGATAAATAGTGAAAGATCTATGATTTTTTTTTCTATGTACACAAAAGGCCTATTTCTCTCAAATTTTGTTCACAAATCTGTCTAAATCTGTGTTAGTGAGCACTTCTCCTTTGCCGAGATAATCCATCCACCTCACAGGTGTGGCATATCAAGATGCTGATTAGACAGCATGATTATTGCACAGGTGTGCCTTAGGCTGGCCACAATAAAAGGCCACTCTAAAATGTGCAGTTTTATCACACAGCACAATGCCACAGAGGTTGCAATTTTGAGGGAGCGTGCAATTGGCATGCTGACTGCAGGAATGTCCACCAGAGCTGTTGCCATTGAATTTAATGTTTATTTCTCTACCATAAGCCGCCTCCAAAGGCATTTCAGAGAATTTGGCAGTACATCCAACCGGCCGCACAACCGCAGACCACGTGTAACCACACCAGCCCAGGACCTCCACATCCAGCATCTTCACCTCCAATATCGTCTGAGACCAGCCACCCGGACAGCTGCTGCAACAATCGGTTTACATAACCAAAGAATTTCGGCTCAAACTGTCAGAAACCGTCTCAGGGAAGCTCACCTGCATGCTCGTCGTCCTCATCGGGGTCTCAACCTGACTGCAGTTCGTTGTCATAACGGACTTGAGTGGGCAAATGCTCCCATTCAATGGCGTCTGGTACTTCGGAGAGGTGTTCTCTTCACGGATGAATCCCGGTTTTCACTCAACAGGGCAGATGGCAGACATCGTGTATGGTGTTATGTGGGTGAGTGGTTTGCTGATGTCAACGTTGTGGAATGAGTGGTCCATGGTGGCGGTGGGGTTATGGTATGGGCAGACGTATGCTATGCACAACGAACACAGGTGCATTTTATTGATGCCATTTTGAATGCACAGAGATACTGTGACGAGATCCTGAGGCCCATTGTTGTGCCATTCATCCATTACCTCATTTCCAGCATGATAATGAACAGCCCCATGTTGCAAGTATCTGTACACAATTCCTGGAAGCTGAAAACATCCCAGTTCTTGCATGGCCAGCATACTCACCGGACATGTCACCCATTAAGCATGTTTGGGATGCTCTGGATCGGCGTATACGACAGCGCGTTCCAGTTCCTGCCAATATCCAGCAACTTCGCACAGCCATTGAAGAGGAATGGACCAACATTCCACAGGTCACAATCAACAACCTGATCAACTCTATGCAAAGGAGATGTGCTGCACTGCTTGAGGCAAATGGTGGTCACCACCAGATACTGACTGGTTTTCGGACCCCCCCCAGACCCCCCCCCCCCCAAGGCACACCTGTGCAAGGCACACCTGTGCAATAATCATGCTGTCTAATCAGCAGCATCTTGATATGCCACATCTGTGAGGTGGATGGATTATCCTGGCAAAGGAGAAGTGCTCACTAACACAGATTAAGGCTGGCCATACATTATACTATTTTCTTATTCAATTTTCTTTAGATTTACCTTCAACTATGTAGTACAATGGCTTTCCTGATTGCATACAAATTGAAAGTGTTTAGGTTTTACCTCATATTATATGGTTTTGGTAAATCTAAAGGAAAATTGTACAAGAAAATTGTATAATGTATGGCCAACCTTAGACAGATTTGTGAACAATATTTGAGAGAAACAGGCCTTTTACATACATAGAAAAAGTCGTAGATCTTTGCGTTCAGCTCACGATAAATAGGGGCAAACACAAAAGTGTTGCGTTTATTCATTTATTAGATAGCTATACAGTAGCTATATAGCTATACAGTAGCTATATTGTATACAGTATACAATATAGTGTATACAAGACAAGAGTACTATACAAGAGTGAGCACACCTCTCACGTTTTTGTAAATATTTTATTATATCTTTTCATGTGACAACACTGAAGAAATGACACTTTGCTACATGTAAGGTAGTGAGTGTACAGCTTGTATAAGACCCCTTTCACATTGTGCCGCCACCGGCTTTACTGTCATTTTAGCGACGCTATTCGGTCGCTAGCGGGGCGGTTTTAACCCCCCCACTAGTGGACGAAAACTGTTGCTGGCAGTATCGCAGCGCTGCCCCATTGATTTCAATGGGGAGGAGCAGTAGAGGAGCGGTGAGTTCCCCCGCTCTTTCACCGCTCCAAAGAAGCTGAAGCCAGGACTTTTTCTGACGCCCTGCCAGCGCACCCTCGGGCTTTCACACTGGAGTGAATGCAGCCACTTTTTTCAGGCGCTATGCAGTCGCTGCTTTTAGCGCTGTAGCGCCTGAAAAATGCCCGCAGTGTGAAAGGGGTCTAACTGTAAATTTGCTGTCCCTGCAAAGTAACTCAACACACAGCCATTAATGTCTAAACTGCTCTAAAATGTGAATACAACCCTAAGTGAAGAATCTCCTAATTTGGGCACAATTAGCCATTTTCCTTCCCAGGTGTCATGTGACTCATTACTGTTACAAGGTCTCAGGTGTGAATGGGGAGCAGGTGTGTTAAATTTTGTGTTATCGCTCTCACTCTCTCATGCTGGTCACTGGAAGTTCAAAATGGCACCTCATGGCAAAGAACTCTGAGGATTAGAAAATGTTTTTTTTTTGCTCTACATAAAGATGGCCTAGGCTATAAGAATGCCAAGACCCTGAAACTGAACTGTAGCACAGTGGCCAAGACCATACAGGGGTTTAACAGGACAGGTCACACTCAGAACAGGCCTTGCTATGGTCGACCAAAGAAGTTGCGTGCACCTGCTCTGCGTCATATCCAGAGGTTGTATTTGGGAAACGTGCTGGCAGCATTGCTGCAGAGGTTGAAGGCGTGGGTGGGTAACCTGTCAGTGCTCAGATCATATGCCGCACACTGCATTAAACTGGTCTGCATGGCTGTTGTCCCAGAAGGAAGCCGCCTCTAAAGATGATGCATAAGAAAGCCCACAAACAGTTTGCTGAAGACAAGCAGACTAAGGACATGGATTACTGGAACCATATCCTGTGGTCTGATGAGACCAAGATAAACTGAATAATCTGAACCGATTATTCAGTTCAGATGGTGTCAAGCGTGTGTGGTGGCAACCAGGTCAGGGGGCAGTCCCCAGACCCAGTGCTGTGTTTTGGCCTAGGCCGACAAGGCCCAGGCCTAGGGCGACACTTAGCCCCCCACAAAGGCACCCGCGCCTTCCTCCCAACTCCCGCATGCAGGGCCACCATCAGGGGAGTACAGCTGAAGAGAGCAGTGGCGTTGTGGGTGCGGAGGGGGGGCCAGGAAGCAGTTTTATTAGGTGCCGTCAAGCGGTCCCCCCTCTTTGGTAAAGCGGTCACTCTCTCTCTGTTTGGCCCTCTGCTGTGGCCAATCATGGGGAGGGAAACAGTGGGCAGGAAGCTGGGCGGCGGCGCAGCGAACCTCAATTAGAGCTGCTTTCTCTCTTCTCCCTTTGGCTGACAGGAGAAAGGGGAGGAGGGGGGGGGGCGAGCGGGGAAGATACACAGACAGCCCTGCAGCTTGCCTCTCCCTGTCACAGAGCTGCTGCTCCATTTGCCGGAGAACTCGGCAGCAGCGCTGTGACAGGGAGAGGCGAGCTGTGGGGCTGTCTGTATCCCCCCGCTTGCCACCCCCTTTTTCCTGTCAGCCGAAGGGAGAAGAGAGAGAGAGCAGCTCCAATTGGGTTCGCCACGCCGCCGCCCAGCTCCCCACCCGCTGTTTCCTTGCCCACGATTTGCCACAGCAGAGGGCCAATCAGAAGACATTGGGGGGGGGGGCGGCATCATGGGAAATGTAGTCCCTGAGGATTGGCAGCCCCAGTGTGCCCACAGTTACCATGCTACAGCCCCCAGCATGCATGCACTCTGCTGGGGGGGAGCCCGGAACACGGAAAAAAAAGCAGAGATATTGAGTGTTACGGGAGGAGAAAAAGAGAGTACTGGGGGAAGCCAGAGAGGGAGCCACACTGTACCCCTGTACCCGCACCACCAGAGAGGGAGCCGCGCTGTACCCCACCAGAGCGGGAGCCACGCTGTACCTGCACCACCAGAGCGGGAGCCACGCTGTACCCGCACCACCAGAGCGGGAGCCACGCTGTACCCGGACCACCAGAGCGGGAGCCACGCTGTACCCGCACCACCAGAGAGGGAGCCACGCTGTACCCGCACCACCAGAGAGGGAGCCACGCTGTACCCGCACCACCAGAGAGGGAGCCACGCTGTACCCGCACCACCAGAGAGGGAGCCACGCTGTACCCGCACCACCAGAGAGGGAGCCACGCTGTACCCGCACCACCAGAGAGGGAGCCACGCTGTACCCGCACCACCAGAGAGGGAGCCACGCTGTACATGCAACGCCAAAGGGGGAGAAAGATGGTGCCACTGCCAGGGTACAGACATGCTACACTACTGACTAGAGTCGGCCTGGGCAACCCAGAGTGAGCGAACGTCCAGCCGGAGGGATCACTGTTGCGGTTTTGCTGGGTCTGGTAAGAGGGCCTGTTGGCCATTATCCATTACTGTTCCCAGGGACTGAGCCATTAGGAAGTGCCTAACCTGATATCCTCTAGGCCTTATTGATAACCACAACGAGCTCCAACGCTGGGCCTCCGGTCCAAAAATAGGGGGGGGGGGGTGACACAATTTTTTCCACATCAGGTGACACCAACCCTAATGATGCCACTGTCCGGGAGCCCAGTGCTACAACAAGTTCCGGCACTAAGCTCCGGTAACTGGCCAGACAGGAGTGGGCTAGTGTGGGCACCCAGGACATCTGCGGCCCAGGGTCCCACAAGCGGCGATCGGCTTTCTGTAGCAGCCGACACCTCTCTCCCCACTGTCAGCCACACACTCCGGCTCCTCCTTGGCTCCAATGTTCTAGTGTACATAGCCAGGAGGAGGAGGAGGAGCCACAGAGGAGACACGACTTCAGTGCAAGAGCAGCGCTGCTGGTCTGAGGTCTGTGTATAGTTTACAGTGCAGGATAACAGATGCACACATGGAGTTATGGGAGGGGGTAAGGGGATATGTGCTGGGTGCTTTGGGAGGGGAGAGGATATGTGCTAGTGGGGGGTCTGATCCTCCCCCCACCACTAGCACATGTCCTCTCCCCTCCCATAGCACCCAGCACATATCCCCTTACCCCGTCTCTCCCCCAAATGAAAAGATGCGGCATCCCTCTGTCCCCCCCCTCCCACGGTGTCCCTCTGTCCCCCCCTCCCATGAAGATGACAGGGCCAAATCTTAAAAAAGGGGTGTGGCCTTGACAGGAAGGGGTGGGTCATATTTAAATTAGGGGGTAGTGTAGTCAGGCCTAGGGCAGCACAAAACCTAAATACACCACTGCCCAGACCTAAACCCTATTGAGCATCTGTGGGGCATCCTCAAATGGAAGGTGGAGGAGCGCAAAGTCTCTAACATCCACCAGCTCCGTGATGTCGTCATGGAGGGGTGGAAGAGGACTCCAGTGGCAACCTGTGAAGCTCTGGTTAACTCCATGCCCAAGAGGGTTAACCACGTAAAGTGGTTGTAAACCCATTACAACCACTTTAACCTACAGGTAAGCCTAGATTAAGGCTTACCTGTAGGCGCAAGAAACATCTCCCAAACCTAAAAAGTTTAGGAGTTATTTGCAGAAATAGCGACACCGATGTCTACGGCGCATGCGCCGTAGACATCGGGCGCAGGCGCACTGAGCGTGCCATTTCTAACAGCGATCATGCCATTAGTGGCGGCACCAGCACGCATGCACGGGAGTGACATCATCACGGCTCCGGCCAGTCACAGCGCCAGAGCCGCGATACCCGGAAGTCAGTCCGGGATAGATGGCAGCGTTGGAGGAGGTGAACGAGGGCCGATGCGGGGGCTTCGATCTGAGGTAAGTAATTCATAATCAGCTAGTATGCTATTTTTTTACTGTTTTATGTGTATGTATGCTCACATGTAACAAACAATTATTATTATATATTCATTGGGTTGTTCATTTTAGCTGTGTGCTTCATATAAAGTCTCAACCCCCCCCCCCCCCCACCCTTTCAGTTCCGGCCATTAAGTCTGTTTCTTTTTTAAACAGAACAAGCTCTCCAACAGATGTACCATTTACAGGGCTGAGACAAACCATGTACCACTGCCAGGGGTGCTTACAGTGATCAGCTTTTATTTCTGTAAAACCTTTTTGCCAAAAAGGAAAAAAACACTGTTTGGCTTCAATGTTAGCTGTACTAGAAGATTTAGATATACTAACACTCTCCTGCCCCCAGACTTGCAATGCTGCTGTGGAACATCTCTGTATCCTCCTGGGGATTTAAATCCAATTCTACCTTAAGCTCTCCCAGTGCATTTGCACGGTTCCACATGGACCATTGAGCAGATACAGTCTATGGGCTCTTTGATGCCCTCCTATGGTTGCTGCAGTACTACTATTTATTATTGGCTATTTATTGGCTTTTTCCTCGTTGGAACTGAACACCGAGATTGGTTGTAAATGGAAACAGTTGATGGTCATCCACCTCTATTGCTAAGACCTTGACGTCTATATATGAATAAATTTGAACTACCGTTTTCGAACTTGTTAAAGCCTCTTTACAAGTGAAACCCTCTTGTGTAATAACTGAAACCTGAATGTGTCCTGAAGAAGTTCTATATGAAATGCGTAGACACATCGGGGCTTGTATCATGTATATTTCTATATAGATGATTTTTTATTATATTATCTTTTGTCAATGTCTTTGTATTGTATGTATTTATATTTAATAAAATTGAATAGATTGTTATTTTGATTATGCTTTCTCAGGTTTGCTGTGGCTCTAAAGTCCGCTCAGGGGGTCCTTGTTGAACCCCCTTTTTTCTTCTTTATGACATACAATTTATACGGATGTGGCCATAGGAGTGTCCTTTTCTTCTATTTTTGTGTCCAGTTCTATAGAAGGGACGGACTGCACCTAAATGAGGAGGGTGGAGATGTGCTGGGAGTGAAGATGGCCGAAAAGTTAGAGGGGTTTTTAAACTAGGCGACGGGGGGAGGGTCCAGAGGAAAAGATAGTCAGCAATGAACATATTTCAGAGGGTAGTATTGGGGGCATTAGTGGCAGGTTGACCAAAGCACATAAACCTGAGGTAAGTATAGCAACAAGTCCTATTTGTAATCTCGAAACACCCATTAAGGGGACAGTATGCGACCGGTATAAACTACGTGGCATGTTCACCAATGCCAGGAGCCTGGTGGACAAGATGGGTGAACTAGAGATACTGTTGAACAAGGAGGATTTAGATTTTGTGGGAATTTCAGAGACCTGGTTCAACAGCTCTCATGATTGGCTGGCAACCATTCAAGGGTATTCCCTTTATCGCAGGGATAGAGAGGGTAAAAAGGGGGGAAGGGTTTGCCTATATATCAAGATTAATGTACAAGTGAATGTGAGAGATGACATCAATTAAAGGGGCTAGGGAGGAGGTGGAATCCTTATGGATAGCGCTCCAAGGGGATGAAGCTAAGGGGAAAATAATGCTGGGAGTATGCTATAGGCCCCCTAACCTGAGGCAGGAGGTAGAGAAGGACGTCCTATCATAATTTGGATTAGCAGAAAGGATGGGAAGTGTTATCATAATGGGGGATTTTAATTATCCAGACATAGACTAGGCGGAGGGAACCACGCATTCGTCTAAGGCTCGCCAGTTCCTAAATGTCTTGCAGGACAATTTCATGGGTCACATGGTAGACACACCAACTAGAAACAAGGCGTTACTAGATCTACTGATTACCAACAATACAGACCTGATCAAGGATGTGGAAATACTGTGCAATTTAGGAAACAGCGATAACAGGTCAATTGGCTTCAGTATAACTCATACAAGTAGGAAACACAAGGGGAACACAAAGACACTGAATTTCAACAGAGCCAACTTTCCTAAACTACGAACCTTGCTAGAAGATATAAATTGGGATAAAATGTTAGGAACACAGAACACGGAGGAGAGATGGGTTTGCTTTAAGAGCATATTAACCACTTGACGACCGCCTCACGCCGATTTACGTCGGCAAGGTGGCACGGACAGGCAAAATCACGTATATATACGTGATTTGCCTTCCGCGGGTGGGGGGTCCGATCGGACCCCCCCCCGGTGCCCGAGGCGGTCGTCTTTGGTCCCCCGGCGATCGGAGGTGAGGGGGAGGCCATCCGTTCGTGGCCCCCCCCTCGCGATCGCCGCCGGCTAATCAGATAACTTCCTTTGCTGCTGTATGCTAAACAGCAGCAAAGGAAATTATGTAATCTCTCCTCGGCTCGGTATTCCGTTGCAGCGCCGAGGAGAGAAGACTTCACTGTGAGTGCACTAACACTACACACACAGTAGAACATGCCAGGCACACAAAACACCCCGATCCCCCCCCAATCACCCCCCCCCTCCCTGTCACAAACTGACACCAGCAGTTTTTTTTTTTTTTTTTTTCTGATTACTGCATTGGTGTCAGTTTGTGACAGTTACAGTGTTGGGACAGTGAATATTACCCCCCTTTAGGTCTAGGATATTCCCCTAACCCCCCCTAATAAAGTTTTAACCCCTTGATCACCCCCTGTCACCAGTGTCGCTAAGCGATCATTTTTCTGATCGCTGTATTAGTGTCGCTGGTGACGCTAGTTAGTGAGGTAAATATTTAGGTTCGCCGTCAGCGTTTTATAGCGACAGGGACCCCCATATACTATCTAATAAATGTTTTAACCCCTTGATGGCCCCCTAGTTAACCCTTTCACCACTGATCACCGTATAAGTGTTACGGGTGACGCTGGTTAGTTTGTTTATTTTTTTTAGTGTGAGGGCACCCGCCGTTTATTACCGAATAAAGGTTCAGCCCCCTGATCGCCCGGCGGTGATATGCGTCGCCCCAGGCAGCGTCAGATTAGCGCCAGTACCGCTAACACCCACGCACGCAGCATACGCCTCCCTTAGTGGTATAGTATCTGATCGGATCAATATCTGATCTAATCAGATCTATACTAGCATCCCCAGCAGTTTAGGGTTCCCAAAAACACAGTGTTAGCGGGATCAGCCCAGATACCTGCTAGCACCTGCGTTTTGCCCCTCCGCCCGGCCCAGCTCAGCCCACCCAAGTGCAGTATCGATCGATCACTGTCACTTACAAAACACTAAACGCATAACTGCAGCGTTCGCAGAGTCAGGCCTGATCCCTGCGATCGCTAACAGTTTTTTTGGTAGTATTTTGGTGAACTGGCAAGCACCAGCCCCAAGCAGCGTCAGATTAGCGCCAGTACCGCTAACACCCACGCATGCAGCATACGCCTCCCTTAGTGGTATAGTATCTGAACGGATCAATATCTGATCCGATCAGATCTATACTAGCGTCCCCAGCAGTTTAGGGTTCCCAAAAACGCAGTGTTAGCGGGATCAGCCCAGATACCTGCTAGCACCTGCGTTTTGCCCCTCCGCCCGGCCCAGCCCAGCCCACCCAAGTGCAGTATCGATCGATCACTGACACTTACAAAACACTAAATGCATAACTGCAGCGTTCGCAGAGTCAGGCCTGATCCCTGCGATCGCTAACAGTTTTTTTGGTAGTATTTTGGTGAACTAGCAAGCACCAGCCCCAAGCAGCGTCAGATTAGCGCCAGTACCGCTAACACCCACGCATGCAGCATACGCCTCCCTTAGTGGTATAGTATCTGAACGGATCAATATCTGATCCGATCAGATCTATACTAGCGTCCCCAGCAGTTTAGGGTTCCCAAAAACGCAGTGTTAGCGGGATCAGCCCAGATACCTGCTAGCACCTGCATTTTGCCCCTCCGCCCGGCCCAGCCCACCCAAGTGCAGTATCGATCGATCACTGTCACTTACAAAACACTAAACTAAACTGCAGCATTCGCAGAGTCAGGCCTGATCCCTGCGATCGCTAACAGTTTTTTTGGTAGCTTTTTATTGAACTGGCAAGCACCAGCGGCCTATTACACCCCGGTCGTAGTCAAACCAGCACTGCAGTAACACTTGGTGACGTGGCGAGTCCCATAAGTGCAGTTCAAGCTGGTGAGGTGGCAAGCACAAGTAGTGTCCCGCTGCCACCAAGAAGACAAACACAGGCCCGTCGTGCCCATAATGCCCTTCCTGCTGCATTCTCCAATCCTAATTGGGAACCCACCACTTCTGCAGCACCCGTACTTCCCCCATTCACATCCCCAACCAAATGCAGTCGGCTGCATGAGAGGCATTTTCTTTATGTCTTCCCGAGTACCCCTACCCAACGCCCCCCAAAAAAGATGTTGTGTCTGCAGCAAGCGCAGATATAGGCGTGACACCCGCTATTATTGTCCCTCCTGTCCTGACAATCCTGGTCTTTGCATTGGTGAATGTTTTGAACACTACCATTCACTAGTTGAGTATTAGCGTAGGGTACAGCATTGCACAGGCTAGGCACACTTTCACAGGGTCTCCCAAGATGCCATCGCATTTTGAGAGACCCGAACCTGGAACCGGTTACAGTTATAAAAGTTAGTTACAAAAAAAGTGTAAAAAAAAAAAATATATATAGAAATAAAAAAAAATAGTTGTCGTTTTATTGTTCTCTCTCTCTCTAATCTCTCTCTCTTGTTCTGCTCTTTTTTACTGTATTCTATTCTGCAATGTTTTATTGTTATTATGTTTTATCATGTTTGTTTTTCAGGTATGTAATTATTTATACTTTACCGTTTACTGTGCTTTATTGTTAACCATTTTTTTGTCTTCAGGTACGCCATTCACGACTTTGAATGGTTATACCAGAATGATGCCTGCAGGTTTAGGTATCATCTTGGTATCATTCTTTTCAGCCAGCGGTCGGCTTTCATGTAAAAGCAATCCTAGCGGCTAATTAGCCTCTAGACTGCTTTTACAAGCCGTGGGAGGGAATGCCCCCCCCCCACCGTCTTCCGTGTTTTTCTTTGGCTCTCCTGTCTCAACAGGGAACCTGAGAATGCAGCCGGTGATTCAGCCAGCTGACCATAGAGCTGATCAGAGACCAGAGTGGCTCCAAACATCTCTATGGCCTAAGAAACCGGAAGCTACGAGCATTTTATGACTTAGATTTCGCCAGATGTAAATAGCGCCATTGGGAAATTGGGGAAGCATGTACTCGGCCTAAGATCATCTTTTTTATTTCATCAAACATTTGGGCAATATAGTGTGTTTTAGTGCATTAAAATTAAAAAAAAATTCCCCAAAAAATGCGTTTGAAAAATCGCTGCGCAAATACTGTGTGAAAAAAAAAAATGAAACACCCACCATTTAAATCTGTAGGGCATTTGCTTTAAAAAAATATATAATGTTTGGGGGTTCAAAGTAATTTTTTTGGAAAAAAAAATATCTTTTTCATGTAAACAAAAAGTGTCAGAAAGGGCTTTGTCTTCAAGTGGTTAGAAGAGTGAGTGATGTGTGACATAAGCTTCTAAATGTTGTGCATAAAATGCCAGGACAGTTCAAAACCCCCCAAATGACCCTATTTTGGAAAGTAGACACCTCAAGCTATTTGCTGAGAGGCATGTTGAGTCCATGGAATATTTTATATTGCGACACAAGTTGCGGGAAAGAGACAAATTTTTTTTTTTTTTTTGCACAAAGTTGTCACTAAATGATATATTGCTCAAACATGCCATGGGAATATGTGAAATTACACCCCAAAATACATTCTGTTGCTTCTCCTGAGTACGGGGATACCACATGTGTGAGACTTTTTGGGAGCCTAGCCGCGTACGGGACCCTGAAAACCAAGCACCGCCTTCAGGCTTTCTAAGGGCGTGAATTTTTGATTTCACTCTTCACTGCCTATCACAGTTTCGGAGGCCATGGAAAGCCCAGGTGGCACAAAACCCCCCCAAATGACCCCATTTTGGAAAGTAGACACCCCAAGCTATTTGCTGAGAGGTATAGTGAGTATTTTGCAGACCTCACTTTTTGTCACAAAGTTTTGAAAATTGAAAAAAGAAAAAAAAAAAAGTTTTTTCTTGTCTTTCTTCATTTTCAAAAACAAATGAGAGCTGCAAAATACTCACCATGCCTCTCAGCAAATAGCTTGGGGTGTCTACTTTCCAAAATGGGGTCATTTGGGGGGGGTTTTGTGCCACCTGGGCATTCCATGGCCTCCGAAACTGATAGGCAGTGAAGAGTGAAATCAAAAATTTTCACCCTTAGAAATCCTGAAGGCGGTGCTTGGTTTTCGGGGCCCCGTACGCGGCTAGGCTCCCAAAAAGTCCCACACATGTGGTATCCCCATACTCAGGAGAAGCAGCTAAATGTATTTTGGGGTGCAATTCCACATATGCCCATGGCCTGTGTGAGCAATATATCATTTAGTGACAACTTTGTGCAAAAAAAAAAAAAAAAAAAAAGTGTCACTTTCCCGCAACTTGTGTCAAAATATAAAATATTCCATGGACTCAATATGCCTCTCAGCAAATAGCTTGGGGTGTCTACTTTCCAAAATGGGGTCATTTGGGGGGGTTTTTTGCCACCTGGGCATTCCATGGCCTCCGAAACTGTGATAGGCAGTGAAGAGTGAAATCAAAAATTTTCACCCTTAGAAATCCTGAAGGCGGTGCTTGGTTTTCGGGGCCCCGTACGCGGCTAGGCTCCCAAAAAGTCCCACACATGTGGTATCCCCATACTCAGGAGAAGCAGCTAAATGTATTTTGGGGTGCAATTCCACATATGCCCATGGCCTGTGTGAGCAATATATCATTTAGTGACAACTTTGTGCAAAAAAAAAAAAAAAAAAAAAGTGTCACTTTCCCGCAACTTGTGTCAAAATATAAAATATTCCATGGACTCAATATGCCTCTCAGCAAATAGCTTGGGGTGTCTACTTTCCAAAATGGGGTCATTTGGGGGGGTTTTGTGCCACCTGGGCATTCCATGGCCTCCGAAACTGTGATAGGCAGTGAAGAGTGAAATCAAAAATTTTCACCCTTAGAAATCCTGAAGGCGGTGCTTGGTTTTCGGGGCCCCGTACGCGGCTAGGCTCCCAAAAAGTCCCACACATGTGGTATCCCCATACTCAGGAGAAGCAGCTAAATGTATTTTGGGGTGCAATTCCACATATGCCCATGGCCTGTGTGAGCAATATATCATTTAGTGACAACTTTGTGCAAAAAAAAAAAAAAAAAAAAAAAGTGTCACTTTCCCGCAACTTGTGTCAAAATATAAAATATTCCATGGACTCAATATGCCTCTCAGCAAATAGCTTGGGGTGTCTACTTTCCAAAATGGGGTCATTTGGGGGGGTTTTGTGCCACCTGGGCATTCCATGGCCTCCGAAACTGTGATAGGCAGTGAAGAGTGAAATCAAAAATTTACACCCTTAGAAATCCTGAAGGCGGTGCTTGGTTTTCGGGGCCCCGTACGCGGCTAAGCTCCCAAAAAGTCCCACACATGTGGTATCCCCATACTCAGGAGAAGCAGCTAAATGTATTTTGGGGTGTAATTCCACATAGGCCCATGGCCTGTGTGAGCAATATATCATTTAGTGACAACTTTTTGTAAATATATATATTTTTTTTTTTTTTTGTCATTATTCAATCACTTGGGACAAAAAAAAAAAATATTCAATGGGTTCAACATGCCTCTCAGCAATTTCCTTGGGGTGTCTACTTTCCAAAATGGGGTCATTTGGGGGGGTTTTGTACTGCCCTGCCATTTTAGCACCTCAAGAAATGACATAGGCAGTCATAAACTAAAAGCTGTGTAAATTACAGAAAATGTACCCTAGTTTGTAGACGCTATAACTTTTGCGCAAACCAATAAATATATGCTTATTGACATTTTTTTTACCAAAGACATGTGGCCGAATACATTTTGGCCTAAATGTATGACTAAAATTTAGTTTATTGGATTTTTTTTATAACAAAAAGTAGAAAATATCATTTTTTTTCAAAATTTTCTGTCTTTTTCCGTTTATAGCGCAAAAAATAAAAACTGCAGAGGTGATCAAATACCATCAAAAGAAAGCTCTATTTGTGGGAAGAAAAGGACGCAAATTTCGTTTGGGTACAGCATTGCATGACCGCGCAATTAGCAGTTAAAGCGACGCAGTGCCAAATTGGAAAAAGACCTCTGGTCCTTAGGCAGCATAATGGTCCGGGGCTCAAGTGGTTAAATAAGGGCATTAGCCAGTGCATCCCATTGGGAAATAAATTTAAAAGAGCGAACAAAAGTTCTGGATGGCTTAACTCCAATGTAAAAATGCATATAAAAGCAAAGGAGAAGGCCTTCAAAAAATACAAGGCTGAGGGATCATCATGAGCATTCAGACTTTACAAAGAATGCAACAAGATATGTAAGGGTGCAATTAGGGCAGCTAAGATAGAACACGAAAGACACATAGCGGAGGAGAGCAAACAAAAAAACCCCAAAAAATTCTTTAAGTATATACCGTAAATAGTAAAAAGGAGGACAGACCATATTGGCCCCATAAAGAATGAGGAAGAACATCTGGTTACAAAAGGATGGGGAGATGGCAAAGGTATTGAATTTATTCTTCTCCTCAGTAGGGATGAGCCGAACACCCCCCGGTTCGGTTCGCACCAGAACCCGCGAACGGACCGAAAGTTCGCACGAACGTTAGAACCCCATTGACGTCTATGGGACTCGAACGTTCGAAATCAAAAGTGCTCATTTTAAAGGCTAATTTGCATGGTATTGTCCTAAAAAGGGTTTGGGGACCCGGGTCCTACCCCAGGGGACATGTATCAATGCAAAAAAAACTTTTAAAAACGGCCGTTTTTTCGGGAGCAGTGATTTTAATGATGCTTAAAGTAAAAAAAAAAAAGTGAAATATTCCTTTAAATATCGTACCTGGGGGGTGTCTATAGTATGCCTGTAAAGTGACGCATGTTTCCCATGTTTAGAACAGTCCCTGCACCAAATGTCATTTTTAAAGGAAAAAATCTCATTTAAAACTGCTTGCGGGTTTAATGTCATGTCGGGTCATGGCAATATGGATGAAAATCAGTGAGACAAACGGCATGGGTACCCCCCAGTCCATTACCAGGCCCTTTGGGTCTTGTATGGATATTAAGGGGAACCCCGCACCCAAATTAAAATAAGGAAAGGTGTGGGGCCACCAGGCCCTATATACTCTGAACAGCAGTATACAGGCGGTGCAAACAAGACAGGGACTGTAGGTTTGTTGTTAAGTAGAATCTGTTTGTAATTTTGAACATTTTTAACGTGTTTAGCTCCAGCCAAAAAATCTTTTCTAAGCTTTTTGGAAAACATAGGGAAGGGTTATCACCCCTGTGACATTTGTTTTGCTGTCTTTCCTCCTCTTCAGAAGATTTCACCTCACTTTTTTGTCCCAATGAAAAATGTTTTTTGAAAATTTGGGTTTTTTTGTGGAACAAGGATTGGAAAGCATCAGTGGAAAGGAGAAATTGTTTTCCCATATTAACTCTTACAGGAGAGAATTTCCCTTCCTAGGGGTAGATTTCATCTCACTTCCTGTTGTCTCCTTCCGTTTGCAAGTAGGAGTCGTTTGTAAGTTAGATGTTTGAAAGTAGGGTCCTGCCCTATATACTCAGCAGAAATTTGGGCCTTAGGTGTTGCTGTGGCCACAACACTGTAAGCCCTCACAGGGCCCTGCTGTGAAATATTAGATCAAGAATTGTAATTACATGCCCCTGTTGAACAGGAGCTGAAAAATTAGGCCTTAGGCACTGGTGCTGGTGCCACAACACTGCAACCCCTCACAGACACTCTAGTTGGAACGCAGGAACGAGCCCTGCTGCAAATTATTGCTTCAAAAATTGTAATTACACGCCCCTGTTAAACAGGGGCAGAAAAATTGGGCCTTAGGCACTGGTGCTGGTGCCACAACACTGCAACCCCTCACAGACACTCTAGTTGGAATGCAGGAACGAGCCCTGCTGCAAAGTATTACATCAAAAATTGTAATTACACGCCCCTGTTAAACAGGGGCTGAAAAATTGTGCCTTAGGCACTGGTGGTGGCGCCCAGAACCAAAAATGTTCTTACAAGCTATCAGCGTGATGATTGAGGAGGAAGAGGATAATTACTCAGGGATAGTCACTCAGCATCAGCATAGGCAGTCTTTGAAGGGATCTGAGATTTCAAAAAAAATTATTCGGTTACATCAGCATCAGGTGCTTGGTAGCTGGTGGTGATCCAAGACTCATTCATTTTTATGAAGGTCAGCCGATCGACCGAGTCGGTGGACAGACGCACCCTGTGATCGGTTACCACGCCTCCAGCAGCACTGAATGTGCGTTCCGAAAGAACGCTGGATGCAGGACAGGCCAGTAGCTCAATTGCATACTGTGCAAGCTCTGGCCAGTGATCCATCCTCAAGACCCAGTAACCCAGAGGATTTTCGGTGGGAAAGGTGTCCAAGTCTGATCTTGCCCCTAGGTATTCCTGCACCATGTAAAACAGACGCTGACGATGGTTGCTGGAACCGATCATACCTTGGGGCTGCGGACCAAAAAATTGTCTGAACGCATCGGTCAGACGGCCACCTTCTCCACCGCTCCTTCTTTGACTGACCGAAGCCTCAGCAACACGTTGTCCAGAAACAGGAGTTTGTAACCTCCCAGTCTCTGGGAACGCATTGCACAGACCTTTCTGCAAGGCCTCCCGAAGATGTTTCATCCTCTGCTCCCTCTGCGATGGCAAGATAAGGTCCGCAACCTTACCCTTGTAACGTGGATCAAGGAGGGTTGCCAGCCAGTATTGGTCCTTCTCCTTGATACCACGAATACGAGGATCCTTACGCAGGCTTTGCAGGATCAGGGAGGCCATGCAGCGTAGGTTTGCTGAGGCATTCGGTCCGGAGTCCTCTGGGTCACTAAGAACGACATGGTCCGCAGCCACCTCCTCCCAGCCACGTACAAGTCCATGTGTTTCTTGGGACTGATCCCTTAAAGACTGCTGCTGATGCTGAGTGCCAGGCTCCACCTCCATACTGACACAATCTTCCTCCTCCTCCTCTTCCTCCTCGTCCTCTTCCTGTGTGATCGGCGGGCACGCAGGAACACTGTCTGGATAAAGGGGGCCTTGAGAGCTAAGGAAGTCCTCCTCTTCCTGCCTCTGTTCTGCCTCAAGTGCCCTGTCCATTATTCCACGCAGCGTGTGCTCCAACAGGTGGACAAGGGGGACAGTGTCACTGATGCATGCACTGTCAGTGTTTACCATCCTCGTGGCCTCCTCGAATGGTGACAGGACAGTGCATGCATCCCTGATCATGGCCCACTGGCGTGGGGAAAAAAAACCAAGCTCCCCTGACCCTGTCCTGGTGCCATAGTCGCACAGGTACTCATTGATGGCCCTCTGCTGCGTGTGCAGCCGCTGCAGCATGGCCAACGTTGAGTTCCACCTGGTGGGCATGTCACAGATTAGGCGGTTCTTGGGCAGGTTAAACTCCTTTTGGAGGTCCGTCAGCCGAGCACTGGCATTATATGACCGGCGGAAATGCACACAGACTTTCCTGGCCTGCCTCAGGACATCCTGTAAGCCCGGGTACCTGCCCAAGAACCGCTGCACCACCAAGTTAAGGACGTGAGCCAAACAGGGCACATGGGTCATTTGTCCCTGTCGGAGGGCAGAGAGGAGGTTGGTGCCATTGTCGCAAACCACCATTCCTGCCTTAAGTTGGCGTGGCGTCAACCACCTCTGAACCTGCCCCTGCAGAGCTGACAGAACCTCTGCCCCAGTGTGGCTCCTGTCCCCCAAGCACACCAGCTCAAGCACCGCATGGCATCTTTTGGCCTGCGTACTTGCGTAGCCCCTTGAACGCCTACGGAGCACCGCTGGTTCCGAGGAAGAGGCCATGGAGGAAGAAGAAGAGGAGGGGGTGAAGGAGAGAGGTGTGTCACAATCAGCATTTTGGAGGCGTGGTGGCGGAACAACCTCCAACACTACTGCACCTTGTCCTGCATCCTTCCCAGCTGCCAGCAGAGTCACCCAATGCGCCGTGAAACTTAGGTAACGTCCCTGTCCATGCCTGCTGGACCATGAGTCAGCGGTAATATGCACCTTACCGCTGACCGCCCTGTCCAGCGAGGCATGGACATTGCCTTCCACATGCCGGTAGAGAGCCGGAATCGCCTTCCGTGAGAAAAAGTGGCGTTTGGGTACCTGCCACTGAGGAACCGCACATTCCACAAACTCACGGAAGGGGGCAGAGTCTACCAACTGAAAAGGCAGCAGTTGAAGTGCTAGCAATTTTGCCAAGCTAGCATTCAACCGCTGGGCATGTGGATGGCTGGGAGCAAACTTCTTTCGGCGGTGCAGCAGCTGGGGCAGGGAAATTTGCCTGGTACAATCTGACGTCGGTGTACCAAAAGCAGATTGCCCACAAGTACTTGGCTGTGACACACCTAATTCTACACCTTCATTCCTCTCACTGCAGGTCTCAGAGAGGACTGAAGGTCTAGTGGGGTTGGAAATCTCAGCTGATGAGGAGCAAGGAGAGATCCTCTTTGTTCTTTGGTGTGGGTCTTTTAGATACGCTTGCCAACGAACTGCATGGCAGGTCAACATATGTCTGGTCAAGCATGTGGTACCCAAGCGGGAGATGTTTTGGCCACGCGAGATACGCTTGAGACATATGTTGCAAATAGCAGCGGTGCGATCTGATGCACTCGTCTCAAAAAAGGCCCACACCAAAGAACTTTTTGAATAACGCGCAGAGACTGCAGCGCCCTGCACATGTGGAGCTTTGGGGTGTGATGCAGTCAATGTGCTGCCCTTAGGCTGGCCCCTGGAGGGCATCCTGCCTCGTTGGTGATGTGCTGCCGCCTCCTCCTCCTCCTCCTCCTCCTCCTCCTCCTCCTCCTCCTCTCTCCTATCAGGCACCCACGTTGAGTCAGTGACCTCATCATCCCCTCCCTCCTCATCACTGGAGCAAACCTGGCAGTATGCTGCAGCAGGGGGAGCATGACTGCCAGATTGCTGTCCTTCTTGGGCACCCCCTCTGTCCGCGCTCATGTTACTGCCTTCATCGAGCTCAGTATCGTCATCAGAGCCTTCCAAACGCTGGGCATCCTCCTGGAGCATGTACCCAACACTGTGGTCAAACAGTTCGAGGGAATCCTCATGAGGACATGGTGGAGCTAGGGAAGGAGTCACTGATGACATTGAGCTGAGGGAAGAGGCCGCTGCTTTGCCAGACAAAGCACCCTGGGCATGGGTGAGAGAGGATGAGGAGGATGAGGACGGCTTGGTCATCCACTCGACCAAGTCTTCCGCATGTTGCGGCTCAACACGGCCAGCTGCCGAAAAAAAGGCCAAGCGTGTCCCATGGCCACGTGCTGATGAGGATGCACCGTCTCCACGACCAGCACTAGACACAGAGCCTGCTTGCCCTCTCTTATTGGCTTGTGACTGTCTGCCTCTCCTTCTTGGCCTTCCAGACATACTAATGGCCTGTAGCTGCACTAAGCTGGGATAGAACACCTGTAATTTTCTTCAAGTAGCTTTATATACTGTAACCAGACAAGCCTGCCTGTCAGTAGGAAGATAACAGGAACGGATCTAGCTGAACACTGTGAGCAGGACGCACTGTACTAAATGTAAATAGTCTAGCTGCCTGACCGTGGTACTAATAGGATCAAATAGAACACCTGTAATTTTCTTCAGGTAGCTTTATATACTGTAACCAGACAAGCCTGCCTGTCAGTAGGAAGATAACAGGAACGGATCTAGCTGTACACTGTGAGCAGGACGCACTGTACTAAATGTAAATAGTCTAGCTGCCTGACCGTGGTACTAATAGGATCAAATAGAACACCTGTAATTTTCTTCAGGTAGCTTTATATACTGTAACCAGACAAGCCTGCCTGTCAGTAGGAAGATAACAGGAACGGATCTAGCTGAACACTGTGAGCAGGACGCACTGTACTAAATGTAAATAGTCTAGCTGCCTGACCGTGGTACTAATAGGATCAAATAGAACACCTGTAATTTTCTTCAGGTAGCTTTATATACTGTAACCAGACAAGCCTGCCTGTCAGTAGGAAGATAACAGGAACGGATCTAGCTGTACACTGTGAGCAGGACGCACTGTACTAAATGTAAATAGTCTAGCTGCCTGACCGTGGTACTAATAGGATCAAATAGAACACCTGTAATTTTCTTCAGGTAGCTTTATATACTGTAACCAGACAAGCCTGCCTGTCAGTAGGAAGATAACAGGAACGGATCTAGCTGAACACTGTGAGCAGGACGCACTGTACTAAATGTAAATAGTCTAGCTGCCTGACCGTGGTACTAATAGGATCAAATAGAACACCTGTAATTTTCTTCAGGTAGCTTTATATACTGTAACCAGACAAGCCTGCCTGTCAGTAGGAATTTAACAGGAACGGATCTAGCTGAACACTGTGAGCAGGACGCACTGCACTAAATGTAAATAGTCTAGAAGATAACAGGAACGGATCTAGCTGAACACTGTGAGCAGGACGCACTGCACTAAATGTAAATAGTCTAGAAGATAACAGGAACGGATCTAGCTGAACACTGTGAGCAGGACGCACTGCACTAAATGTAAATAGTCTAGAAGATAACAGGAACGGATCTAGCTGAACACTGTGAGCAGGACGCACTGCACTAAATGTAAATAGCAGGAACGGATCTAGCTGAACACTGTGAGCAGGACGCACTGCACTAAATGTAAATAGCAGGAACGGATCTAGCTGAACACTGTGAGCAGGACGCACTGCACTAAATGTAAATAGCAGGAACGGATCTAGCTGAACACTGTGAGCAGGACGCACTGCACTAAATGTAAATAGCAGGAACGGATCTAGCTGAACACTGTGAGCAGGACGCACTGCACTAAATGTAAATTGCAGGAACGGATCTAGCTGAACACTGTGAGCAGGACGCACTGCACTAAATGTAAATAGTCTAGAAGATAACAGGAACGGATCTAGCTGAACACTGTGAGCAGGACGCACTGCACTAAATGTAAATAGCAGGAACGGATCTAGCTGAACACTGTGAGCAGGACGCACTGCATTAAATGTAAATAGTCTAGATAGAAGATAACAGGAACGGATCTAGCTAAACTGAATACAGTGTATATATATATATGCAACACCTGGGATGCATATATATACACAATACACTGTAAGTGCAGCTAACTGACTGACTGTTCTGCCTAATCTATCTAACTCAAATCAAATGACACTGTCTCTCTCTCTCTCTCTATCTCTCAGCACACCGGAACACACACTACACAGGGCCGCCGTGCAGGCGGCCTTATATAGTGTGGGGTGTGTACTAAATCCCCTGAGCCATAATTGGCCAAAGCCACCCTGGCTTTGGCCAATTACAGCTCTCTCTACTGACGGCGCTGTGATTGGCCAAGCATGCGGGTCATAGTGCATGCTTGGCCAATCATCAGCCAGCAATGCACTGCGATGCCGCAGTGAATTATGGGCCGTGACGCGCCACACGAATTTAGCGCGAACGGCCCATAACGTTCGCAATTCGGCGAACGATCGAACAGCCGATGTTCGAGTCGAACATGGGTTCGACTCGAACACGAAGCTCATCCCTACTCCTCAGTCTTCACAAAGGAATCGGGGGGCTTCAGTAACACAAACTGCAGTGTTTGTCCTCATGACACATCACAGGAAGCACCCTCATGGCTAACAGAGGACAGAATTAAAATTAGACTTGGGAAACTTAACATTAATAAATCACCGGGACCAGATGGCTTGCACCCGAGGGTACTTAGGGAACTCAGTCAAGTAATTGCCAGACCATTGTTACAAATTTTTACTGACAGTCTACTGACTGGAATGGTACCAGATGATTGGAGAAAAGCCAATGTAGCACCAATATTTATAAAAAAGGCCAAAATACATCCCTGAGAATTACAGACCAGTTATCCTAACTTCAATAGTATGCAAGCTCTTGGAGGGGATGATAAGGGACTATATACAAGATTTTAGTAATGAAAACGGTATAATTAGCAGTAATCATCATGGATTCATTTAGAATTATTCTTGCCAAACCAATCTATTATCCTTCTATGAGGAGGTGAGCTGACATCTAGATAAAGGAAGGCCCGTAGACGTGGTGTATCTGGATTTTGCAAAAGCATTTGACACAGTTCCCCATAAACGTTTACTGTACAAAGTAAGGTCCGTTGGCATGGACTGTAGGGCATGTACATGGATTGAAAACTGGCTACAAGGGCGAGTTTAGAGGGTGGTGATAAATGGGCAATACTCAGAATGGTCAGGGGTGGGTAGTGGGGTTCCCCAGGGTTCTGTGCTGGGACCAATCCTGTTTAATTTATTCATAAACGACCTGGAGGATGGGATAAACAGCTTAATCTCTGTATTTGCAGACGACACTAAGCTAAGCAGGGCAATAACGTCTCCGAAGGATGTGGAAACCTTGCAAGAAGATCTGAACAAATTAATGGGTTGGGCAACTACATGGCAAATGAGGTTTAATGTAGAAAAATGTAAAATAATGCATTTGAGTGGCAAAAATATGAATGCAATCTAGTCACTAGGGGGTGAACCTCTGGGGGAATCTAGGATGGAAAAGGACCTGGGGGTTCTAGTAGATGATAGGCTCAGCAATGGCATGCAATGCCAAGCTGCTGCTAACAAAGCAAACAGAATATTGGCATGCATTAAATAGGGGAATAACCAGGGAAAAAGCACTAATTCTCCCACTCTATAAAACTTTGGTCCAGCCTCACTTGGAGTATGCTGTCCAGTTCTGGGCACCAGTCCTGAGGAAAGATGTACAAAGAAGGGAAAACAAAGCGTATAAAGGGTCTGGAGGATCTTAGTTATGAGGAAAGGTTGCAAGCACTGAACTTATTCTCTCTGGAGAAGAGACGCTTGAGAGGGGATATGATTTCAATTTACAAATTCCATACTGGTGACCCCACAATAGGGATAAAACTTTTTTGCGGAAGGGAGTTTAATAAGCCACGTGGCCACTCACTAAAATTAGAAGAAAAAAGAGGTTTAACCTTAAAGTGCGTAGAGGGTTCTTTACTGTAAGAGCAGCAAGGATGTGGAATTCCCTTCCATAGGCGGTGGTTTCTGCGGGGGCATCGATATTTTCAAAAAACTATTGGATAAGCACCTGAACGACATCAACATACAGGGATATACAATGTAATACGGACATATAATCACACACATAGGTTCAACTCGATGGACTTGTGTCTTTTTTTCAACCTCACCTACTATGCAACTATGTAACCTCCCAGCAAGGAGCAACACCTCACTGGTTGGACCGGAGAGGGAGCAATGGCACAGAAAAAGGTGTGTGTTCTTGAGTTCCGTGTAGTGACAAGATCGGTAATGTGACCTGGACTAACTATGCCTTATGAAATCTTTTTTTTTTTTCCCTAGTTCAGACCCAGTAAAGCATGATACAAGGATGAAGAGAACGGACCACACACACACACAGAAATAAAGATGTAAACTTGTCCATCTGTCCTTGTGCTTTATAGACACGGGACACTTGGTTCATAAAAGGGGTTGCCATTTTTTAAAAAATGATAATGTTGTATGGCCATTTTAAATACAGCAATTAGCTTAATTCTTTATAACAGATGTACTCAGTGCCCCAATCTCTGTTTTTCTCTCTTAAACATCTTACTCAGCTAATACATCTTATAACATATCAAGTGCTTATCATTAGGTCTAGTTTATAATGTGCTTGGATTTGTCATTTAGGGTCCATCAAAAAAGGCAGCACAGTAACAGGATGTTTATTTCTGGGAATCCACACTAGAGTCTGGTACAATTACCTTAAGGGCACAATTTAGAGTCCTGCTGCTAATGCTGGAAAATATTTTTTTTAAAAATGCGATAGCCCAAAATACTGCTTTGTATAAATGGATGCCTCTGGGTAACTGATGAAATATCACCAATGACATAATAGAGAGCGGCAATGCTGAGCATTAAGCTTTTATCTGACTCAGCATTTGGAACAAATAATTCATAGGAAAAGGTCTAGACCAGGGGTCTCAAACTCAAATTGCCTGAGGGCCACATGACACGTTTTCATATCTCATGGGGGCCACATGCAAACTTTCAAAACTTCAAAAACAATAAACTATACCAGCAATAATATACTATACCCAGCACTGATGTCAGCAGACGCATTATTAACCCAGCATTGGTGTCAGCAAACGCATTATTAACCCCCAGCACTGGTCAGCAAACGCATTTCTCAAACCCAGCACTGGTGTCAGCAAACGCATTATTAACCCCCAACACTGGTGTCAGCAAACGCATTATTAACCCCAGAATTACCCCCCCACACTGCACAAATACCCCCTACACGCCATAATTACCCCCCCCCACTACACAATTACCCCCCCACTACACAATTACCCCCCCCACTACACAATTACCCCCCCACTACACAATTACCCCCCCACTACACAATTACCCCCCCACTACACAATTAGCCCCCCCACTACACAATTAGCCCCCACACTACACAATTAGCCCCCACACTACACAATTAGCCCCCACACTACACAATTAGCCCCCACACTACACAATTAGCCCCCACACTACACAATTAGCCCCCACACTACACAATTAGCCCCCACACTCCATAAAATACCCCCCACACTCCATAAAATACCCCCCACACTCCATAAAATACCCCCACATTGCACAAATTTCTACCCCAGTCACCCCACTAAGGACTTTGTCTCAGTGTGATGGCTCACTCACCTCTCCTCAAGTCAGGATCATCTGCCTCCCGAGTCCTCTCCTCCTGGCTTCCACACAAGCCTAGTGACAGGGGACCCAGATAACACAATCTCCCACCCTGAGGTGGCAGCAGGACCCTGGATCGGAGCTCTGGTCGATCATCAGTGCCTAGATGGGCAGGACGATGTGTGGATCAATGAGCGGGTCCTTCCTCCTCTCTGTTATCTCTCTGGGCTGCAGCAGCGTGCAGCGGAGAGGACAGAGGAGATGGAGAGGTAAAGCTCTTCGGTGCCTCCCCCCCACGGTGCCTGGGTGCAGTGCAAAAAGACGTCCTGGTTCGGCCCTGCCTGAGGGCCATTTTTAAGCGGTCCGCAAATGGCCCGCGAGCCGGTACTTTGAGACCTCTGGTCTAGACCAATGGAAGGCTTTTTGGTTTATTTTTCTAAGTCTACCTTACTTTAACCTGCCTGGTGCATCAGTGATACAGCAAGTCCAGCTCCATAGAAGTAGCACTTTTCATACACTGCACTGATGACTAACAAGCCTAAAGCAGCTATAGGCAGTCTCGAAAAAATGGTTCTAAGGCCTCTTGCACAGTGCAGCTTAAAAAAGCTCAGCACAATTTTTTTTTTTTACTGAGCGAAAATACAGCCCATTAATTGTAATATGCCTATGCATTCTTCAGAAAAAAAATAGAAAAATCTGCATTTTTGGCCCGTAATTTACACCTCATGTGCACAAATACGCGCAAGTGCACACAAATGTGCACAAATATCCATTTGCATATTGTACTGAACAAGAATAAATTTGTGTGAAATTGCACGACATACGCAAACGCATATGTAGCAATAACTCTCGGTGGAGCTGCTAGTTTAAGCTGGCTTGTTACCTTCACTCTCCTTCCCTCTGTTTCACCGGCACCGGGTCTAGGGTTCCGTTGAGTTTACCTCTGGACGACACACGCACCAACACTTGAGTACGTTTTCAATGCTTTATTAAACAATTTACTCAGGAAGTAGCAGGAAAGAGGCAGAAGGGAAACTGCAGAAGAAACTCAAATATCTTCTTGTAGGATTCTTGACAAATGTCCTGGTAGAATTTGAATATTACAATAGAATGCGCTCCCCTCGTGGGACACTCTTTGCTCGCCTGGATAGGCCTCTCTCACTTGCCTAGCAGCCAGTACGTAGCACAAACAAAAGTCTCTGCCACAGACTTGTTTGGGATAAACCTGTACGATCCTCTGCCACAGGATGTATTGGTCTTTCTGCAATGAACGTCAGTCACAGTGCTTGAACCTTTAAGCCAACCCGGCAACACTATGCTGTATAGTTACTTTTAGGATATGTCCTCCAACCGAGTCACCAGGCCCCTCTCCAGACCAGCACGCTGCGTGATCCTTCCATGATGGGTCCTCCCCTGGGATCTGCTCGGTTGTCCAGCTTCTTAGACAGCACAGGACCATTCCTTGGATGCTGTGGTAGGCCCCAGACAAGCTTCTGGGCCCACCCCTGTGCCGCACCGACGTGGGCCTCCGGAACGGAGGACCACGAGGTAGCTCTCTACCGCATACCTGTCGGCCAGGAGGGCCAGCAGGTGGCTGTAAAACGAACCCCAAAATATGGCGTCTGTCCCATAAATACCCTCGCCCAGAATGCAACTCGGAGGACCACCTCCACCGAGTTGTCTCCGGGACAGAAGAGCATCCATACGCTTCGACACGTTGCCCTTCCAACACTGACCAGCGATAACAGCGACACCCACCGGTCAGTATGGAAACACACACAACGTCAGCCAAGCTGGAACAGAGGCAAAACCTAACCTTCTTAACGAACAAGTTACTAAATTTACCTAACGTATGGTAGATCGCAAATCTACCAGCGCTACACATATATGTGAAAATGCAAGAAAATATGTGCATAAAACCGCCTGAAATTACGGCTGAAAAAGTAGATGCTCAAACAGGAGTTTAATGTGCAAGAGGCCTAAGACTGTATCTGTGTTGTAAACCATGGGTATTACATTCTCATTTGGCCCAGAGGCAATGATTTGCATGGTTCAAGACAATATCCTAAAATGAGAAATAACTACCGGTTTAATTTTCTACAAAATTTACAGTATATTGATTGATTTGCATGAATTTTTGAGCCTCCCATTTGTTACAAGCAGTTAGCTACATTTAATCATTCTGCTTTTCCTAATGAAATAATGAATAAACTAGCTATAAAGTACTGTGCAAACGTTTTAGGCAGGTGTTAAAAAGTGCTGTAAATTGAGAATGCTTTCAAAAATCTATATTTTAATTGTTTATTTCTATCAATTCACAAAATACAAAGTGAGCAAACAGTAGAAAAATCAAATATTTTGTGTGACTACCCTTTGGCTTTAAACCAGCATTGATTCCTACACTAATGCCCCAAACACACGGTCGGATTTTCCGATGGAAAATGTCCGATCGGAGCGTGTTGTCGGAAATTCCGACCATGTGTGGGCTCCATCGGACATTTTCCATCGGATTTTCCGACACACAAAGTTGGAGAGCAGGAGATAAAATTTTCCGACAACAAAATCCGTTGTCGGAAATTCCGATCGTGTGTACACAAATCCGACGGACAAAGTGCCACGCATGCTCAGAATAAATAAAGAGATGAAAGCTATTGGCCACTGCCCTGTTTATAGTCCCGACATACATGTTTTACGTCACCGCGTTTAAAACGATCGGATTTTCCGACAACTTTGTGTGACCGTGTGTATGCAAGACAAGTTTGAGCCAACATCCGTCGGAAAAAATCCTAGGATTTTGTTGTCGGAATGTCCGAACAAAGTCCGACCGTGTGTACGGGGCATAACGCAAAGTCAGGATTTTTCGAGATTCACGTCAAATGTATGGTTCATTAATTATACCAAGCAGATGTTATTGATCCTCAATTTCATATATAGGTTGAAACACAGTCATTAGCTGAAACAGAAACAGCTGTGTAGGAGGCTTAAAATTGGGTGAGGAACAGGAAAAACTATGCTACTAGGCTGGGTTCACACTGGTATGACACGACAGTCATACGACTGTGGATCCGACTTTGCCCTGAGACTCGAAGGCCGTCATCAGTGAACAGGGATCCGACTTGGATCCCGACAATGCAGGCACTTTGTGTCTGGTATGAATCTTTAGGGGGAACTCCACAACAAATTAAAAAAAGAAAAAAAAAAAGCTACTTACTATTCCTTGCATGCTGAGTGGGGGGGTCCTCATGGTATGGCCACATGATCAGTTCCAAAATTATCCGTGAGCCAATCACATGAGCAGGAAATTCTATTCTGATGGTTTTCTAAGCATTATCTGTATATAGAACACTTTTTACACTGAAGCCATATTTCACCTTTTTATTGTTAGGTTAAAAAAAAAACGTATCTGTTTGGAAACTTAACTAGACAGACATTTTGTAGCTTTTATAGCAATTATATAAGCTGCAAGAACCCAACACAACCTGTGTTTAGTTTTATAAATGACAATCTATAGGTTTATCAATACTAGAAGGGCAATCTTACCCTTCACACTTGGCTTGCATGGCTTGGATTTCTTTGATAACTGGAACCAACTCTAAACCAGATTCTGGAATCCCCAAAATATTCTGGATCCGATGCTTCAGAAGTAATAATTGCATTTGCTGCATCTGAACATTTTCCTCGAATCGTTCTATTTCAGCTAACAAGTTCTGGAGGTGAGGGGTTCTCTGACTTACTTCAGGCCAGTCCAAAATTTCTTCCTGGCAGTTATCTAGAAGTATCATCTCCCGTTCCAACTGAAAAATAGTGTGATAATGAATTGCATCTATAGGATTTTTTTTTTTTTTTTTTGACTGCTTATTTTCAAATACAGGTTTAGGTCATGCACCAAAAACAATGTACAACAAATCAAGTTACAGTATGAGCTAGGGAAGGCCAAGACAGATAAATATGAAAGTAATGCTGGTTTGCTCATGCACTACCACATACAATTCAGCCTTTATGCACTTTCACAGCTCCATCCAATTGTATCCGGTATGCTATATAGAAAATTAATGAATTGGCACCCCTACTGCCAAGAGTTATTGGAACACTACAGAACCATGACTCATTAAGTGCTTCTAGTACATGTGAACAAGGGAGGGTTTTTTGGGGGTGCCAGAGAAAAATAAGTAATTTCAATACTCCACAATAAGTATAGAAAATAACATTTTTTTATTAAATACAGGACATAGTTAAAACAAAACAAAACACTTTTTAAGATATAAAGTTATGTGCACATGTACAAGGATACATCTAGAGTTCTAAATTTTCTTATTTTCTATACTTATTGTGGAGTATTGAAATTACTTTTTTATTCTCTGGCACCCCCAAAAATCCTGCCAAAAAACCCTCACTTGTTCACATTTATTTACAGGGATGTTGGTGCCATTTCTTTATCACTGTCACCCACCCATATTGCCACTTTCCAATGTCCATTACAAGACATTGGAAACCACCAAACCTTCTATGGATGGGTGACATTGTTTCTCCATTTCTACTAGTTTTCTCCGTCTTTAATATTCTCCTTATATATACCTTTGAATAGCCAATAGTTCTATGTATTGAAGCAACAAAGTACTAAAATATCTAAAATATTTATGAAAAAATGTATATGCCATGTGGCAATCAATGTTTTACATATCTAATAGCGCGTACTTTAATGTACTAATCAAGTACTACTGATGTGTCAACTTATTGTTCAAATGTCAATGAACAATGCTTCTTAAGAACCTATTGTATAACTTGTTTACTCATTTTACAATTCTTTATTTATTATTTTTCATAGCTATTATTATTTTCTCATATTAATTTTTTGATGTATGTACTGTGGAGTTCGTCTCCTACCATGCACAATGGTGTCGCCCTACCCAGAAGGCAACCAAGTGACCTCTTTTGGTCTCGCATTATCTATCTGTCTATGATCAAGTACTGCCTTTTTCACATACACCAAGTTTGCACATGTCGATTCAAAAAACTACCATCTTCCATCTAATTTTGAATTGGGTACTTTTAGAAACTTACAATTTTTACTATAACTTTTTCTCCAACCTTTATTAATTTTTCCCTCTGCTTCCCCTTCGTGCGGGGGGGGGAAGAGGGATACTCGTCCACTGATTGGGACATGTCAGCTTTCGTCGCGTCCTCTCCCTCCCGGGCCGCGGTGCAGTATGGGAAAAACTCATTCTTTTCAAATTGTATTCTCTGCTGCCTCCTGTGTTGATAAATTTACCTCCCCATTAATTGAGGGGGGGCAGGTGATCTGTAGCAGTTTTTTGGTCACCTTTATATATAAGATGACCTATTTCTTAATAGTTTAATCATCAATATGAACAAATTATTCTCCTTATATTTGCTTTCAAATCCAGATCTATCTAGTCTATATCCAAAAACCCCTATTTTATTTTTATTTTCATGTTTATTTTAATTTTCTGCAGTTATCCTCCATATATTCCTTTCTACGGACCTCAGTCTGTAGTCTAAGCAGCCTTGACTCCTTTCTAATTATTGCTTTTATCTGTGTAAGTAAGTTACACTCTTCTCTGGCATATTATCACTCTTCACTTGCATATTATCATTAACCACACTTGTTCCTTTGTTTTTCAGATGTCAACCAAGTTATTCCCCATTATCCACACCGTCTCATTCCTTTACCCAGCATCTTCACCCTCTCAAGCCCCTCGCTCCCCCCCCCCTTTCCTTTCGCTTTTACCTCCCTTTCCTCCCCCCCCCCTGCCCTTTTTCCCCTTTTCCCCAACCCCCTTACTCTAATTTTTGTCTCTATAATTGAGCTACCTTTCACATAGGATAATTTATGTTCACTAATTTTTGCCTTATCTTGTCGGCTAGATTTCAGTCGAACAACTTTTTTAGGCCCCATTCGGCACTTTATGTGCACTACCCAGTGACATTTTTCTCTGATTTGACACTGAGTCGCAGGACAGAGATCATCATATGGGTGAGCGATTGACAATGGGCATGGTATTCGACAGCCTACTCTACCGTACTATCATTATTCTTGTTTCTTATAACTGTTTTGTACTGTATATAAAGTTAATGTAAGGTTTTTAATTCTGTCTTGCTCCGTTCTACACAGTGCTACATTTAATTGCGTCTAAAACATCCCCTGATGAGCCCAAAGTGGCGAAAGATGTCGGGACAATCACTCCAATGCTACTGCTGAGTGATGAAATTTAATCAACCGTTTAGCACTCTAGATGTATCCTTGTACATAAATAAGTGTCATAACTTATTTATTAAAAAGTTTTTTTTTTTTAACTATATCCTGTATGTAATTAAAAAAATTTGTTATTTTCTATACTTATTGTAGAGTATTGAAATTACTTCTTGTTCTCTGGCACCCACAAAAATCCCGCCAAAAAAACCCTCCCTTGTTCACATTTATTTACAGGGATGTTGGTGCCATTTCTTTATCACTGTCTCACCCACCCACATTGCCACTTTCCAATGCTTCTAGTACATATTTTAAACGTTTACAATAAAGGGCTAACTATAATCATAGCAGACCATGGGACCTAGAAGTCCTGCAAACCTTCAACTGGCTACACCAAGACTCATGCATGGTTCAATAACATGTATACTTTTCAAATATAATTTGGGAATGCCTATAAAATTTCTATGAAAGCAGTTAGTATTGTGCATTACTATACGAGTTCCCTAAGAGACAGAATTTAGAGAGGCAGGGGGGACCTCTTCATGATTTTGCCATTACACATCGTTATGGCCCTGTCTATATTTTTAAATACTGGTGACATTATAAATTTTAAAATTACCAGCTCAGTGATGAATTTCCACTCCTGCTTCAGTTCATCACCATAGAGCTCCAAGTCTCTAGTGATGCCCAGTAAATACAGCCACCTGTCCCACAATGAGTACACAATTTTCTCAAGGAGTTGGTCATCAATGCTTGCACTCAGGTCTCTGGATATCAACTTGAGTTCCAACAGTTCTTCTTCATAGGACTGAATTTTTGCCATCATATTCTGGAAAGCAGTGGAAACAAACATTTTCTTACTATGTTAATACACACATAGGAACTCTTAACAGCATGGAAAAAATATCCCAAGAGTGCCACCTCTTCCAATTAGATAATAATACTCTGAACACAACTAGCTTTGGATTAATTAAAGCCATTCCATGATTTGTGACACTTAGACCCCATGCTCACTGGGAGTTTAGACTTGATGCATAGGGCTCTGGGGGTTTGGCTCCAGACGAAGGGCACAATTGTCCCATCAAGCCCTGCTGATGGGACACAAAGCGTTTTTACAAAGCGTTTGCAAATCTTTCAGCCAAACTTAGGCAACTGTCTTGAAGCCTTTCCAGTCTGAGGTGGTTAAGCATAGATCATAATGATAGAGCTTGTTTTTACTTCAATCAAGCTGCTGGCAGGCTTCCGTAAGCTTCAGTTTTATTTGAAAATTGTTGAAAGCCAACTGAAGCCTGCAAGCAGCTTGTTTTAAGGGATATCCAGCACTTCTACTACCATCATGTTTTAAACATTTATAACTGGAACAGAAGGTTGCTTTAAATTTAAAACCTTTACCAAAGCTGTCCAAAGCCCACATAGCATATAGAAAAGTAGATCCTCATATTCCTGTGTCAGCAGTTTCTGTTTGTGTTCATGGCATGCAACTACACAGGATATTACATGACCTCTGTCTGTAGTCTAAGAACTGACACTTCATGTGAAGACACTATATATCCCACAATCCCTGGGTTTCTCAGTCTAGAGTTCTGCAAGCAAAAACTAATAATTAGATCTGAAGCAGGCAGGGCAATGAAGGGAATAGATGTGCTTTCATCACATTAGAAATCCCAAATTTGTGATGCAACATAGCGGAAATGGTGAGGCATGGACTGGACAATGTGTGACCCAAAACCAGAAGTTGCTCGTCCCTTTGGCAAATGGGGACAAGCTAGGTGAATAAATACATGGGCATAGGGGAATCGACACTAAAAGCTGCAGCCATAACGTGTGAGCCCATCATTACTACGTACGACAAACACAAGGACTATAACTACACTAATGCCTAGTTAAGTCAACAAAAACATTTTGAAGTGTACAGTGCCGTTAATTTATGAACCCTACTTTGCTTTTCTCCCACTGTTCCAGTGCTGCTTTATACGATGCTGGCTTCTGAAGGAAGGAATCTCCAATAACAATTTCCATATCCTCAAGTCCTTCCAGTATCTTTTGTTTCTTATTTTTGAAGAACTGATATTTCTCCCCGTAGCTATGGAATTAACACAAACAAAATTAATACCATGAGCAAATGGACTTTGCATGAATTATTCTCATTGTATTCATTTATATAGTATCTGCAAAATAAACCAATAACTACACAGGGAGTGGACCTACCGGTGTCTAGCATCTGATATACAGTATGTTTTCATGTGCAGTGCATGCTAAGTAATGTATCAGTGAAAAGCTGACCATACATGGATCAAAATTCAGCTAGTTTACCGAAAATCAACCAAATAAGACTTGCAAGTAGGTGGTCAGATTTACACTCCGCAACATATTACAAAAGTACTTCACAACAGTTCATACTGTGTTTTTTAAAGAAAATATTTTAAAAATCACCAATCAATAGGACAAGCTTTACTTGTTTCAAATTTAACATTTTACTCTTACCAGCTGGCACTATGGAAATATACAGACAACAAATAAGCAGAGAATTGCTGTTTTTATCTATTGAATCCATGTTACAGCAATTGTCCCCCAGTTCAGTAGGATATAAAAAGTGAATTCAAACAATTTTAACCAATGAATATTTATTTTAACATCTTATTTTAGGTGGCTGTAAATACCAACCTGGCCAATATGGATTGTTTTCTTTCCCGTATTCCTGCCAGTTCATGGTTCTTGTTGCTGATTTGTTTGAAAATATCATACAAGTCTCTCTGATTTTCTCTACTACAAATGGGTTTCAGCTGATGGGCGATATTCTGAATTTTGGCTATGGCGACATTTAGCTCTTCTTCTTTGGAATCCATGACCTCGAATTTCTCTCTTGGGCTGCTCAGAGCAAAATCATGATCCCTTTGTAACATTTCTTCATATTCTCTGAACAGTTCAGCTACCTTGGCGATAGCTTTCTGCATGTTCTGAAGGATAGCACAAGTCTCTTTGGTGATTTTCTTAAAAAAAAAAAAAAAAAAAGATAAAGTACAATATGGTCTTTTAATGTGGAAAAAAGACAAATATATATTTATAGCAATGTTTATAAGTTATTTATTTTGAAGCAAAACATGTACAGAGGAAATGTATAGCTTGCCAATGCGGAGCTATCCTGAAAACACTAGTTGCCCGACTGTCATGCTGTTCTGCTGGATAAGGGCCCCAATACCTAAAGGTAGACCCATACACGAAGCGTTTTTTTTTCCTGCAACCACAGTCAGTGTTGAATGGGGTTATCGCTCCCGCAAAGCTATTGTGTTCTCCCAACACGGGGAGTGAGGAGCCGTCCCTGCCGGGAGAACACAGTGATTATTGCTAGTGGGTTTAGCCACTGGCAATAATTGCATGTGAAAATCCAACATGCTGGTTGTACCCAAGTCGATTGATGGATCAACTTGGGTACACTCAGCCTGCCCATAGATAGTTTGAATCTCGGCTGGTCTCTGCTGAACCAACCGAGATCCCAACAGTTTATGGCCAACTTAAGTAAATCTAGAATAGGGAGGGGTGCAGAAATGAAAGTTTCTGCTGAATAAAAGCAACAGCAGGCATCATAAGGGGTCTGGATTTTGACAGGATGACGAATGCGCTTCAATTTAAACAATGCTAATTAATCCTTGTTCGATATCTAAACTTTAAAGAAGACCCTGACACCAGCCTATCCCATTTCATCAATACTCCCATTCTGATTGTGTGTTTAACATATTTTAGGCATGTTACTTACCTGTAAAAGCCTCCCTTCTATAGACATACAAATGTCCTGCTGGGCACTGCCATCTTGGATATGTTAGCAGCCCCAGCAGAATTACTCAAGTAACACTCTAAAACAGCCTCTTTCCAACACAGAAGCAATGTTATTACCTTCAAATAATATTTTGGACTCAGGGAACCCCTGCTAAAAAATGACTATATCTACAACTCATGATACAATAGTCTGAGGATCAGTGGGAAGAATGCTCCTTACACTTGTGGTCAATGGAAAGAATTATCCCCCTTACAAATGACAATGAGCTTATCTGAGAGGGAGAAAATATTCATTGCTCGAGGAACCCCTTAGCAACCTCTGAAGAAACCATAGGGTTCCATGAAACCCTGCACTAAAGTATTCCCCACAGCCCCTTCCCATCTGCTACATTAACCACTTATGTACCGAGCCTCTTTTTTACACTTGTTGTTTACAAGTTAAAATAATTTTTTTTTTTCCTAGAAAATTACTTAGAACATCCAAACGTTATACTTTTTTTTCAAACACCCTAGAGAATAAAATGACGGTCGTTGCAATACTTTCTGTCACACCGTATTTTCGCAGCGTTACACGCGCACTTTTTTTGGAAAAAAATACACTTTTTTAATTAAAAAAAAAAAAAACAGTAAAGTTAGCCCAATTTTTTTATATTGTGAAAGATGTTACACCAAGTAAATTGATACCCAGCACGTCACGCTTCAAAATTGCACCCGCTCGTGGAATGGCGACAAACTTTTACCCTTAAAAATCTCCATGTGTGGCGATGTTTAAAAATTTCTACAGGTTACCAGTTTTGAGTTACAGAGGAGGTCTTGGGCTATAATTATTGCTCTCACCCTAACGATCTCAGTGATAACTCACGTGTGGTTTGAACACTGTTTTCATATGTGGGTGCGGCTTACGTATTACGTAATTTTGGGTCACTTTTATTCCTATTACAAGGAATGTAAACATCCCTTGTAACAGAAAAAAAGCATGACAGGACCTCTTAAATATGAGATCTTGGGTCAAAAAGATCTCAGATCTCATATTTACACTAAAATGCAAACAAAAAAATAAAAATTGAAAAAAAAAAAAAAATAAATAATTTCTCCTTTAAGAGCTATGGGCGGAAGTGAGGTTTGATGTCGCTTCTGCCCTCCCACACCATGGAGCCGAGCAGGGGCAATCTTCTCCCCAGTCAACAGCCAGGCATCTATGGGAGAGGACGCGATAGTCTCCGCTGCTACCGATGGGTCCGGTAAGCGGCGGGGACGACCTGAGCACGGCGGGAGGGGGGTGGCCACCGAAGTGATCTCGAGGCAAATCCTCCACAGAGACCACTTTTATCTTAAAGAGAAGCGCACGGCGTTCCCGAAAATACTGGGGTTATGGCAGCTAGCTGCTGCCATAACCCCGGTATTTAGTGTCAAAATACAGACGTACGTGTACGTCGTTTTGCATGAAGTGGCTAAAGGTTATGGAGGGAGGTGGGAGAAGGCGTGAAGGAGCCGGGCTTCCACAGACAGTAATTAGACACTCCTAGAAGAGGAGAGAGGTATGACAAAGGCAAAGAGGGCTATGTTAGGGAATTTACATTTTCTGTAGTGTCAAATCCCCAGAATGCTTGGAAGCACACTAATGCCGCGTACACACGAGTGGACTTTATGGCAGACTTGGTCCGGCGGACTTTGACGGACTTTCCGAATGAACGGACTTGCCTACACACAATTAACCAAAGTCCGACGGATTCGTACGTGATGACGTACGACCGGACTAAAACAAGGAAGTTCATAGCCAGTAGCCAATAGCTGCCGTAGCATCGGTTTTTGTTGGAATAGCATACAGACGAGCGGACTTTGACTCGAGTCCGTCGGAAAGATTTGAAACATGTTTCATTTCTAGGTCCGTCGAACTTTTGGGAAAAAAAAGTCTGCTGGAGCCCACACATGATCGAATTATCCGCCGGACTCCGGTCCGCTGGACCAAGTCTGCCGTAAAGTTCCGGTCGTGTGTACGCGGCATAAAAGTGTGTTTTCAAACGCAGGTAGTATAAAACCCCTATACAGCAGCACATAAGCTGGTATAGTGGAGCAGAGAAGCAGGACTGGGAGCCAGTCATGTGTGCTGCATGTAAATGTGCTGACCAGTAGCATGCTGCTAGGAGGGGAGAGCAGAGTGAGAAGAGGGATGACCTTATCGCTCTTATGCAGATCCTTCACTGTCCAGTCCACAGGGCTGCACCCTTTTGGGGTGTTGTATTGATATCAGCACTGGATGGACAGAATTACAAATCCTTTAGCAGGTAAAAACACCTCTCATATACAGTATGAATTTCATTGGGGAATTTAGCTGTTTGAGTTCAGCTTTAAAGGATAAGTTCACCTTTCATAACATGTTACACCCATATTCAGGGTGTAACATTTTACGACGGACTGCCCTCCCCAAACCTCCCCGATCCCCGTTGTGACAGCTAGCGGGGTTCTTCACCCCCCCCCTAGCTGTCACAATTAACAAAAAAAAAAATGGCCGAGTGAGGCTAAACCCGCCGTGTCACTCATTGACAGGGCTCTGTGCATGGAAAACTACAAGGTCCGGCAGCCCTTGTAGCTGTTGGTTTGTAGTTTTCAATGAACTGCTATGCCGCTGTGAAGGTAGTTCATTCAGGCTTCCTGTCAGATTGCATCTTCTTACCTGTACGGGATGTACGGGCAACCAGATACACTAGCAGATCTGCTGGAGACCTGCATGGCACCAGCGATCTGCTTATAACTGGTGCAATGCTTTACAGGCTCAAAAAAAATAAAATAAATGCATTTTGTTTATCTGCAAAAAAAATAGGATTTTTCCTACAGCTTACCTGAAAAATCATTTTCTTGGAGTACATCACGGGACACAGAGCAGCTATAGTAATTACTATCTGGGTTATACGCCACCTATAGGTGAATGGACACTGGTACACCCAAAAGACAGGAAGTCCCCCTCTATATAACCCCTCCTTCACAGGAAGCACATCAGTTTTTTAGCAAGCAATTCCCAAAAAGAGTGGAGAGACCCCTTGGTCCCGTGATATACTCCAAGAAAAGGATTTTACAGGTAAGCTGTAGGAAAAATCCTATTTTCTTTATCGTACATCATGGGACACAGAGCAGCTATAGTAATTACTATCTGGGATGTCCCAAAGCAATGCCCCTGAAGGGAGGGAGACACCATCATAGAAACTGCCACCAAAGAAGGTCCTACTCTGCGATTTGTAATACGCTGAGGCCAAAGGCAGTATCTTCTACGTTAGTGACATCGACCTGGTAAAAACCCTGTAGATGTATAAACAAAAGACCAAATAGTGGTCTTGTACACCTGGGCCACTGACACCCAATGATGGATGGCCCAAGATACTCTCACACCTGGTAGAGAATCTCTCCATAGAAGAAAAAAATGAGTTTTTGCCATTTAAACCATAGGCATCATTGATAAACTGGTAGATCCACTGCTAAATATTCGACCTGGATGCCGCCTGCCCTTCCTGGGCTCCTCTAGCAGCACAAACCAGGATTCCTGACTTGTGCCGACAACTCAAGTAGACCCTGAGTGTCTGAACTACCTCTAGAGTAGGTAGCGATCTTTCTCCTGCCGACTGTGGATTAGGAGAAAAATAAAAGGCAAGACACTGTCCTGATTCAAGTGAAAACTAGAAACCACTTTAGGCAATAAAAATGAATGAGGACGCAACATCACCTTATGATGCGAGACCAAGAATGGCCGCCAACTGACACTCCACTTCGTGAAGTGATAGCAATCAAAGAAGCCACCTTCTGAGATAAAAAGACCAACAGAATCCCCCGATTGGTTCAAAAAGTGGCCTATGCATGGATAGTCAAGATCAATTCAAGTCCTAAGGACCCAAGAATGGCCTGGCAGGCGGGACTGTCCAAGTTACATGCTATATGAAGGTATGAAACAAGGAGTGAGAAACAACGGTCCTGGAAAAAAATTGATAGGGATGAACTCTAACCCTTAACGGTACTTAAGGCAAAACTCCTTTCCTCTACCGATTGGAGGAAGAAAAAGAAAAACTCCCACTCACATATTTCTGCAGATGCCACTTCCTGGCTTCACCCCAGGCAAAAAAATATTTTCAAGTCCTGTAATTGAAGCTCCCCGAAGCTGGCTTCCAGGGGCTCAACAGTCCTGAGATACAGGACTCAAGACCATCATATCCCGCTGGACTGGGAGTGTCCAAGGAGCAACCCCTGCAAGACCTGCTAGGTCTGTGTACCAAGCCCCCGTCTGGGCTAATTTGGCTAACACTAATATCAGTGTTACCACCTCATGGATTCTTCACAAAAGATGTGTCAGAATCCGAAATGGGGAAAAAAATGTCAAATAAGGGAGAACCAGACCTTAAGGTGTTACCAGTACATGTACCCCTATTGGTAGTGGGACTCTTGTCCTGGACACACCTGTCCCAAACAGTTGTAGAAACTAGGAATCTAGTAGATTCCTCTGCAGGAATACCCTTGCCACTATCCTATAACTGGAATATGTATTGGCGATAGAGACAGCACTTGTACTGTCCCAGACAGAATGTCTGGGACGATAGAGACAGCACTTGTACTGTCCCAGACAGAATGTCTGAGTCGCATGACCTCTGGTGCTGCCCTGGTGGTTGATAGATATAGACATATACATACACACACCTGCAGAGACATATCAAGATTGAACCTACAACAGGTTTGTCCTATAATCCAAGGCATACTGGCAAAAATTCCAAGCTATTTGACAGTATTCTCTCCTATGGAGACCGAGCCCACTGAACTGTAGCCAACCTCAAGTCAACTCAGAGACTGGCATCAGTGGTTATTATTTTCCCAATTCCTGAAAAGGAAGAATATCAAGCACCAAGTTTTGCTCTGCAATACCCCGGAAACAGAGCATTCCGGCAATGCAATGCCTGGATCTTCAAGTTCCAGACAGAGAATGAACCTCTACCAAGACCTGGATGTAGAGAACGTGCTTTGACCTAAACACAGCTTCCTCCTGTAGAAATATATCGAAGGAAGCAATGGGGGACTTAGGACTTTAAATGGGACGCAAGGGAAAGTTTCCTTAATATCATGAAAAAGAGGGGGGGAGGTTGGGACTTTAAATGAGGTGCGCATAATGCAGTCCAATCACACTCATAGAGGTGCAAACATATGTATGTTTATTAAGGACCAATGATCAACATGGCATAAAAATGCATTGCATACATTAGACATTAAATAATCGCATATAGACAATAAATCTATGTATATACAACCATGGGACATGGGTAGGTACAATTATGCATCTTAATCCCCCAAGCAAGATAAAAGTCATGTGAAGTAAAAAACATCTGAAAATTGGTCAATGTGTGTTTGATGCACCAAAGGTAGGCCCGACGCTGCGTTTCATGGACTTCGATCCACTCTTCAGGAGACAGATACATCTAAATTCTATAAAAAAATGTATGAAAAGCAATATAGTTTCATGTGTCTAACAAAATCAGCAGAAAAGGGGGAAATTTGGGCATAATGGGCCATGCCAAAAAGGTTACTCACATGATAGCCAAAACTGGGACCATGCGACAAAACATCTCCAAGATACGCCCCTTCCTAACCAATGACACCACAAAGCTTCTAATCCACTCCCTGGTCATCTCCCGCCTTGACTACTGCAACTCCCTCCTCATTGGTTTACCTCTAAATAGGCTATCCCCACTTCAGTCCGTCATGAACGCTGCTGCCAGGCTCATCCACCACACAAACCGCTCAGCGTCTGCCACACCCCTCTGCCAATCCCTCCATTGGCTGCCACTCAGTCACCGAATTAAATTCAAGATACTAACTATAACTTACAAAGCCATCCACAACCTGGCCCCCAGCTACATCTCTAACCTAGTCACAAAATACCAACCTAATCGTTCTCCTCGCTCCTCCCAAGACCTCCTGCTCTCAAACTCCCTTGTCACCTCATCCCATGCTCGCCTTCAGGACTTCTCCAGAGCCTCCCCTATCCTCTGGAATGCTCTACCCCAATCCGTCCGATTTTCTCCTACTTTATCCACTTTCAGACGATCCCTGAAAAGTCATCTCTTCAGAGAAGCCTATCTGGCCCCCACCTAACAGCTGTACATTTATCTTCTCAATCAGCACATCACTCACAGTTATTACCTCTTGTATCTCTTGACCTTCCCTCTTAGATTGTAAGCTATAAGGAGCAGGGCCCTCTGATTCCTACTGTATCAAATTGTATTGTATTTGTACTGTCTACCCTCAAGTTGTAAAGCGCTACGTAAACTGTTGGCGCTATATAAATACTGTATAATAATAATAAAAAACAAAGCCAGGGGTAAGCCATGGAGCCTGGCCCGGGAGCTGAGAGGGGGACCTCAACGAGGAACACCGGACCGCACACACCAACACCCCGCAATGGAGGAGACTTCTATAAAGTAGGAAATATATCAAATGTATCTATGATGATACAAGTAACAAAAAACGAGATGATATAAGCTGCGGATATCACCAAGGTGATTGAAAAAAGCACCCGGAAGATTACCTTGAAGAATGCATGTGATGTTTGAAGCCTCATAAATAGGAGAGGATCAAGGTGTGCATAGGTTGTATCAGCACCATCTCTGAGTACCATGAAGCAGGGAGTGAGATGCAGCCCCAGCATGGAACGCCAGCTCCCCCTCAGCATCATGCAGGCACGACACAGTGGAGCAAAACCTCGGTGAACGCCAAAGAAGCTCACCGCATGTAAGCCCAGCTGATATACCGGACGTCTGTGTGTGCGACGCCCAACCAAGGAAGTCACATGCACAGTGCCGGGGGCATGGCGCCGATGCACGGTGGAAAGATCCGCCCAGCCACCCACCCTCAACCCTGTGGAGGAGAGGTAGGAGGGCGGACACCAGCATGCATCGCAGCTCCCGGGAAACAGGACATCTGCCCACCCACCGACAATGAGTCACACAGACCCAGTCTGGCCACAGGGAGTAAAAAATATATCGAAGGAACCCCTGGAAAAAAACTGCTTTCCACTCCAATTACAGAAATGTTTGATGAGCCTGGATACAAAACCGCCACATGAAGATGTGCATTTACAGAACATTATGGACCCCAAAATCTACCTCTTGCAGAGAGGTCATCACTGAACAGTCTAGCCTATCTGAAACAGAAAGATGTTCAGCAGCTTGAGATCTTAAGATGGTCCTCATGTCCCTATTTGGTTTTGGAACTGCTACCATTTAATTGTCTCACAATAATGAGCCCATAACTTCTGCTCCAAGAGCAAATGCAAGACAAAAGACTGACGACTCTGTGACAGACCCAGACAGTCCCAAAATGTGCACTTAACCTACCAGGTTTCTGCCGGCTAAAGATGGAACAAACCACCTCAGAGACTGCCCTAAGATTTTATGACCTGAGTTACTCCCAAAACACAGCAGCCGCAGATGCCTCCCTCACCCAGGTGGGGAAAACTTACAGCATCTGGTATTTCCGGGCAGTCTCCCATCTATATACTAATCAGGCTTGATCCTGCTTAGGCTTCGATCAACCGAGATCAGGCATGAGCAAGGTGATGCGGCCGCAGTCTGATGAAAAATGAATGCAACAGGAAACACTGCAATGCCAAACACCACAGTGGCCCAGATGCACCCGACAACACTGTCCATCTGGAGATGTGGACACCACCAGATCCCTGGACCTGAGAGCGGTGCCCCTGCTTCCCCCGGCTGCCTCTCTTTTCTGGAACCATTTAACTGGTATAAGAGGTAAATAACGCAGCAACTATATTAGCCAACCTAATATACAGTCCTCCAAGGATGCAGGCCTAAAACAATGTTGGTTTACCTCTATGCAACCCCTTAGGTATGCAAGTACCTAGGTATGCAAACATGTATACAAGTATTCCTGCCATTCATACATTTATGTAAGCAGTACACGGTCAATAAGCACACACTCATGTAGCCCCAGGCAAACAAGCACATATGCATGTAGCCCCAGGCAAATAAGCCCATATGCATGGAGTCCTATGCAAATAAGCACATATGTATACAGCTTAATGTAAATAAACATATGTACACAGAACAAATGAAAACATGCCAGCATGCGTTTAAGCAATAGGCATCTATGGAAGCATGTGTTTATGCAGCTATGCATTTAAGCAAAATATGCGCTCTAAACACACATTCATGCAACATGTGCCCATGGAAACATACATTTGCGCAATAAGCAAGCATGCGTTTATGAAACGTGTTTATGCAATATTACGCAACACGTATCTATGCAGACATGTATAAATATGTCTTTTTATGCAACTCTGTATCCTTATGCAACCATGTATCTTTATATGATCATGTATCCTTATGCGATCAAGTATCTTTATGCGATCATGTAAAACCATGTATATCTATAAAAACATGTCTAAACGTGCATTTTTATGCAACCATGTATCTTTTTGCGACCATGTATCTTTATGCAATCATGTATAACCATGTATATTTAAGCAAACATGTATAAACATTCATCTTTGTGCAACCATGCATCTTTGTGCAACCATGATCATGTGTATTTATGCAAACATGTATAACCATATATATTTATGCGAATATGCAAAAACATGCATCTTCAGTAACCGTGCGTTTCAGTAACCGTGCGTTTCAGTAACCGTGTGCTCCAGCAACCGTGTGTTTCAGCTAGCTTGCAAGCAAGCACCTGCTTAACTGCAGTTGGCCCCATACTAGTCCTGCAGGATTTAGCCAAGCACATATGCACCATAATTGAGATGCAACTCCTTAAAATGCACTCCTGCTCATGTTTTTCCAAACGTGTATATTTAAACTTTCATGTAAGCAACAAGTTTGCAAGCATGTATACTACACTGGACCTGCCTACAGAGCAGTCAACAACACTTTAAAGTGAACTGCTAACCATCCAGGGGTGTATCGACTTACAGAAGTACAGCCCCCCAGATAAGCATTAAATATGCAGCTTATAATCATTACTTTCCTGTCACTCATTTCTCCCATAGTAAGTACTCACACTTTGTTAGTATCCATGGGCTGCTGCTATGTCTCCAGAGGCCTACTGAACCTGTTGCCACATGACATGGCTGCCCTTCCTGCCTATATAAAAATAGACCATACTGAGCGAGCCTGTGCCCTCTAGTGGCTGGAGGAGAAACAGCAGCCCGCATGAGTAAGAAGTACATAGCATGATTAAACAGCTCACTGCTCCCAGTGGCCACCAGGAGGACAGACAGTCAGATCTCATTCTTTTTTTTTTTTTTTCAAAAAAAGAGAAACTGCAAACAAATGCAGACTTACCATTCCTGCTGCAGGACTCTGAACATAACAGGAGTCCAATCTTCACCTATCACGGCGAACTTTGTCATAAAAGACCTTCAGAGACTGGGTACCCCCTTAAACTGGGGTCCACTCCCCTGGACCTGTATAGCACCCTGCAGGAAAGCACCTTGGTCAGAACAAACACTGCACAGGGTTCCATTACGCAGGGTCCAGTGCCGAAAGGCTGCATTACAGGCAAATCTCGAGGAATCTTCTCTCCTTCCAATGAGCCTCGGGTACCATCCATTTTGGCTGACAGATTTTTCGAATGAATCAGAATGAAGTCCATGATTCTTAATAGAACTGTCCAGACCTCCAAGTATGCTCCAAGAGCACATGTATCACATCAGTGACCACCACCTTGCAAACACTGGTGAAAAAACTGATGTGCTTCCTGTGAAGGAGGGGTTATATAGAGGGGGACTTCCTATCTTTTTAGTGTGCCAGTGTCCCTTCACCTATAGGTGGCGTATAACCAAGATAGTAATTACTATAGCTGCTCTGTTGTGTCCCATGATGTATGATAAAGAAAATGTGCATTTATTATTTTTTTCCCAAAAAAATATCCTTTAAGTATTAGCCCACTTTAAAAGAAGATTCTCAGTGGAAGAGTTTGTGTAAAGTTTATAGCCATTGGTCAAATGTTTAGGTTGTCAAAGACAGCTCAGACATTTATGTAAGGAGATGTAATATAGCACTACTTACAATTTGTTCTGAAAGCCTCTTCTCGATTTGTTGGCCAGTATTCTCTACTTCCCGCAGATGTTTGCTGAGGTCATCGGTAGATGAAAGTGATGACACTGAAAATACACCTTGTACCTCTGTTTTACTTATTTCTCCGAGAGCTTCAAGTCTCAGCAACCTCTCTTGCAGTTCATTCTCATCCAGCTCATTAAGAAATGGCTCCTGGAGCTCTCTGACAATTTTATTTAAAGTGTACAAGGCTTGCTTCACTTGATGCTGAGAATGTTTTGTGCTCTTGTAGTAATCACCTACAAGCTGGCTAAGAGCTTGGTATGATCGATCCATATTTTCTGCTAAAACAGTTAATGACTGTTCTTCATCTCTGAGGGAGTTCACATTAATAGCCTGTTGTGTGTGTAACCAGCCCAGTGCCTCAGCAATTAACACACTTATTTTCTTTATTTTTTTACATGCCACTTGAGCAGCTATAATATCGAAGTTGGCTGCAGTAGTGTCAGACTCTCTTTGCAGGGAACAAACCATTGTTCTGATTTTTTGCGACAGCTCTTGGTAATGTCCCTGCTCTAGTCCACAATGTTCTGAGTGACCACTTCTCTCTGTAAAGCTTAAACATTTCTTCTGTAAGTCATCAATGGTTAAATCATCCCAGTGAAGCCTGTTATCCTTGAACAAGTCCTTATATCTTAATATCTGAGACAAGAGATCTTTGGATGACGAGACAGCATTTTGGGAAAGTTGTAATTTCTTTTCAAAAACCTCCCTGTCTAGTTCCAAAACCTCTTCTTGCATTTTTGGTTCACTGGGCTGCAATGCATTTAAATTTCGATGGAGGGAGGTCAACCTTTCTTGAAAGTCGTTACAAATACTCAGCAATTTTTTGGTGTAACAAAATGTCTTTTCCTCTAATCTTCGTATTCTTCTTGCCTTCGACTTAAGACTTCTTAATATGTCATTTAAATATAACTGCTCAGAGCTTTTTAGCTCACCGTGATAGCTCTGGCTGTTTCTGAGAAGTGTCAAGACAAGACCTTCAATTTCTTCCATTTCTGTGGTTTTGGCCTTTAAGCAATTCAGCTGTGCACATAGCTCTGTTTCAGTAAATATTCCTCTTTTGACTGGAGTTGCTTCTTTCTCTAGACACTGCAGTAATTCTTTGAGCTTTTCAATTTCTGAAAAAAGTGCTTTCCTCTTTTCCCATCCTATCTCCAACTGCTGTAATCTTGAGGTTGATTGTATAATCTGTTCCTGATATAATTCCTGCAATTGTTGTAAGAAAGAGCTAAAGTCTTTGGACATGGCTTCATCAAAGCTTACAGCAATGTGATTTGACTCTCCAATGGCAGAGTCTACAGCAGACTTTCTGCTCAGTATTTCTTTTTGCACTTTTTTATAAGTTGTGGTCTGCCACTCTACATCTCCCAGAAGAAGTGCAATACCTTTTTCAGAGGAAGACTTTTCTTGTGATTTCTTCACCCACAAGAGTGAACTGTATATAGGTTGTAGAGATGGGCACTGTTCTAAGAATGCATCTGGTGTCTGACAACGTGTAAGTTGACGGTCTTTCACGCGTTCTTCAAGATTTTCCAGCTCTCTCTGCAGACTATCCAATGAGTTTTCCAGGTCTTGGCGCTCATTTACGGCCCATGTTCTTTTCATCTGCAAGTCACATGCATTTCTTAGCAAAATAAACGAATGTTTAATGGCTTGCATCTCTGCAAAAAGGCCCAATGAAGCATTAAGGACATTTTCTGAAGAAGGAGAGGGCTGATCAAGCAGGTCTTGCTGGACCTGAATGATGCTCCGAATATCATCCACTTTACCCTTGAGAACAGCAAACTCTTCAGCTTCTTTATTAAGGCAGTCACATTCTCTACAAATGTTGAACTCAATCTGTTCCCATAGATCTTCTATTTGATTCACTTCATTTTCTATTCTGTCTTTGTCTTTGCTTGATATCCCTAAGTAACCAATATTAGCCTGTTCAGCTTTCAGGACATGCAAGGTAACTTTTTCCTTTTCCACTTTATCAAGGAAATGTTTTCTTTTGTCCAGCTGACTTGTATGGCTTTCAGTGGGTGCACTGGAATGAACAAAAAAAAAGTCAGAGTTGAATGTCTTGAAGAGGGAAAATCTTCAGATTCAAATAAAAAAATACCATTTACTATTTTTCAAATAACGTTTTACATGAAGTATTATTTGCTTTTCTTTAGTTACATAGAAATTGTGCATGCTTTTTTAATAGGGGGTTATTGCAAATAGAACACTTAGGGAGACATTACATATTGGTTTATATTTAAAGGAGAACTCCAAGAGTTATATCTGAAAAAAACAGCGAGAGACAAGTGTAAGTCATTACACTTAACTCTGTCCTTTCTGAGATTCAGCTTTCCTAAAACTAGTACTGAACCCTGCAATTTTTTCAGTGGAATTAGTTGCTGCAATATAATCTATGGGGCAACTATGGCAACAACTGATTCTAGTCATAAAATAGCAAGGACAAGAAATAGAGTATTGCTGTGTTCTAATCCTACTTTTAATAAAGCGGTTTCTTGGAAAGGACAGTACAGAGGTATGAGAAATTACCAAGTTACCCTTCCTCTCGCTGTTCTTTTCAAAGCTAATTCTAGAAACACTTCTTTAAGGATCTTTAAGAGAATTACTGCAGGATTCAATAAAATGCCACTTAGTAGTAACTAGTTCAACCCAAATTTGGCAAATTTAGGAAGGAAATGATTGAACTTGAATTTTGAACTAGAGAGTTGAAGTCAATGGAAGACCATTTCTCATGTTTACATTTTGCTCCATTGAAAGGCAAACAAAAGAAAACTCAGTTGGGGGATGTGGGGGCTTCCCATTTGGAAGACAGTCATTTGCAGCTCTCCAAAGAGCAGAAAAAAGTCCCTTCAATGCAATTCAAATTTCAAATTAGAAAAATTCCACAGAATTTGAATTTTGAAAATCTGGGTTTAATTTGAGTTTGACCCAAATTCAAAGCTCAATACTATTAGTAATAAAACATACAGTAGGTTGGTCACAGGCACACCAAGAAAGCTGGTAAGGTAAAGCAAGACTTGTTTTTTGCAACTATTATGATTGATGTTTTCTAAGAAAATTAGAATCTCTTTGCCTAGGTAACAATTTTTAACCACTCAACTACCAAACAATAAACATTTTCAAGTCATTAGGCTGCAACACAAGTAATGCTAGTTTAAAATGTAACAAAAAGCAAACATTTTTTTTGTTTTCATTTTGGATAGAGTAAGGGAGGGTCATAACCCTGTCAGTTTATTTATTTATTTTTTGTCATCTGTGTTCCAATGGGTTGAGTTCCCTTCTTCCACGTCCCATAGTCAAAACAGGAAGTGAGAGAAAATCTCTCCAGTGTGTCACCAGAACTAGTGTCCCCATTGGAAGATTTCTCCTACTAGTGCTCTGAACTCCAAATTTGGGAAACTAGCGATTTGAGATACTATCAATGCCACCCGCCATAAAAAAAAAAACAACAAATAAACAGTTTGCGTTTTACACAGCCTGCTATGCTCAAAAAACAATCCTGCTTCAATGGAAGGAGACTGCCCCTCGCACTGTACAGCAGTGGAGGGCTTTGGTAAATGCTGCCCTTCCCCTCTATAAGCTCACATACTTGGGGCATAATTGCCCATGGAAGTTCCCTAACATATTGGCAGAATGGGATGAGGCGCGACAGTTGACTCTGTAGTGGACAAGGCCTTAGACACCCTTATTACATGCTCTGATTACTTTAATTGCCATACATGAATTGACACCTAAGCAGAAAGACCCCCCACCCCCCCAGCCTATTCCTTCCCTTTCCTTTTACCTACCTTGGTGATTTCAATGCTCCATGGTCACGATTGGGCTCTCACCTCTGTACATTGTGACAGGGGGTTGAGGGTGGGCTGATAATCCCGAGTGGATGTATATGAACACTCTTGCTCTTCTTCCATATGGTTTACCTATTCATTGTGACGCCAATGTTGGATTTTGTATAATTGTTCTAGTGTACGTATTTCACAATTGGAGTGGACACACCACTGCTGTCTGTATTGTTTTTTGTCAACCTTACTAAAGTTTATTGTTAAAAATAAATAAATGAATAATAATTATATCCCCCTCCACTCTACCCAAAATGGTTTTTCCTCATGTGGGCGTTTGTTAATATGCAGAGTTGAACAACTTTGCAAACAGATACAGTATTTTGGTCAAATCAATTAGCCATTCTTCAAATGCGCAACATATGTAGGACATGACAACTTACACTTTCAGATTTTCCTTCTCCTTACACAACATTTGATATGCCTGTCTAGCAGCACATAAAGCATCCTGGAAGCTCTTAAATACTTGGTATAGCGTTTTCTTTTCAGTTCTCAAAACGGTCAGTTCATTCAGCAGATCCTCACACTTTGACAGTAAAAGCTCAGAGCCTCGGCTATCTCCATTGGCTTTCTGAACAGCAGACTCTTGAGACCTTGTTCGTGAGATGTCATTATGAAGCTTCTAAAGTGGAAAATGGAAGGAAGAAAATATGAAATAAAACCTACTTTTTATGAAATATCCATAGACTTGTTAACAGAAAAACTATAGTCTTCTTGCAGAATATAAAAAATGATTACTTCAGGATAAGTAAAATACTAGTTGTAACACTGATTTTTCATTTGGAAAAAATTATACCTTTGTAAGAATAGGAAATGTCCTAAAACTATTTGTCCCCAAAACTAATAACTCAGAATATTCACCAGGCTTAAAGTGGAAGTTCAGGCAAAACCTAACACTAAACTTGCTCTGCCACATTCTAAACTTAATCCATCCAACCATGTAAAACAAAAATCCCTATACTTACCCACCTGGCAGCCGATACAGTCCAGTCCCAGCATCAGCTGTCAGCGGCAGCTTCAGTGTGGAGGTGGGTACAGGAGAGGTAACTGACAACGGAAGCCCCATAGGAAGTCTATGGGTGACGTCACTTCCCAGGCATTGTCGGTCCTCTTCTGCACACAGCTTCTGCCGCTAGAAACTGGACTGGATTGGCTGCAGAATAAGTACAGCGATTTTTGCTTTACAGGGTTAGATTAGGTTTAGAATGGGGCAGGTTTAGAGTTAGAGTTAGTCTTTGCCCAGACTTACACTTTAAGGTTCGTACACACGATCAGAAAATCATAAGGAAAAATACCACTTCTGAAGCAAACGTACGATAATCTGATCGTTAGTACAAAATTTTTTAAAGCCGATCGTGACAATCCATGCAAACTTATCCAATGGGACAAGCACGCAAAAAAATTTCTCGTATGATTTTAGCTTAATCAGTACAGTTGTCATCCAAAAATACAATACAAATACAATACAAAACATTCCATCATTTCCAAATTTTTATTCTGTTGTATGAGAATTTTTTCGTAACTTTAGCACCTTTAGTATGCAAAAAAAACCAAAAAAAAAAACCAGATGATCATTCGTCCGATAATCTCGGAGGTTCAAAAATCAAGTGTGGCATTGTTATAGGCCACAACAGTGCATTTGATCTGCACTTGACCTCCTTCTGACCTGCATTTGAAATTCTTAAACAGGAAATTGCTGTTTTAAGCTGCTTTTGCATTTCTTCTGACTTGTACGGTGAGAGAAGCAATTTGACACAGTCCCTTACACTAGCAGACAGAAAAATCTTCTTGGCTGGTGGTAATAGATGTCTTGCTTTTTAAATACAGCAGTATCACTATGAGCATCTCTGAACGCACCACTAAAAGCAAGTAATGTAAGTAGAGAAATGTGCCGAAACATATCAGAGGAAAATGGTGTTTTAGGCATTTTGGCAAAAGAAAAAAAAAAAAAAAAAGGTGCCGATAATGGCTGTGGGTCGTGCTGGGCTCATCAGTGCCTCTCATTAGTGTCCACCTGTGCCATAGGTGGAGACCTTTAGTTCTCCCATATAGAGGAGTGTATGGCTCCCATGGTTCAGGGAAGCAGGATCTCCCAGTCTATGGATAGTGTAGGACCCACTAACCATGGGGTACTTTGTCGCAGTAAGTGGGCTTAAGCACCATATAGCAATATGGTGTGACCAAATCCCCATATTTTTCGATAATGTTTTTTGAAAATGTCTAGGTGTTTTAAATAGCCTTGCAGGAGGTAAATGTCTTTTTTGCATGTGTGCGCTGTAATATTTTGTTCTTTTGGGCTGGGGTAGAGGTGCGGCTGCACAGTAAGGATGCCTGGGTTGCACATGCCCGGTGGCAGCACCGCCAGGTCACTCACTGTGCGGCCCACATGCACGTTCCCCTGGTTGGGACTCGGGAGCATACAGGGCTTTGTGGGAGAGCGGGCTCCGTCCTTCCTGCATGGATGTGGCTACTATATTCATTCTAAAGGTGAGCATTACCGCTGGAAATCTTTCCAACTGCTCTCTTTGGGAAGTTAACTGTAGAAGATTGACATCCAAACTACTAGAAATTAGAATATAAAAATACAATACAACATTCATTGATTGCATGTTATTTAGATAGAGATAGCATTCATTAGTAGTGATTACTATTACTATACTAACAGGGTACATGTTTAAAATGCACTACCCTCTTGTTAGCATAGTATAACATACTATTGAATGCCATCTCTTTCTAAATAGCATGCAATCAATGTTGTATCTTTATTGTTTTATTCTTTGTTACAAGATGTACTGCAGTGCAGACATAACTTTGTATTATTGTGCAGCTTCTGAAAGTTTTTTATTTTAATTTTGTATTTCTTTTTCTGTCCAATTTTTGTGTTACTTTATTAAAGTCCTTGTTTTACGTTACCAGATTTTATTTTTTTAATTCATACTCATTTAAATTCATGCTATTAAAAAGTCAAATATACAATTATATATAAAAATATATATATAAGAAAGTCAATGGGTGAGGTGAGCTGAACAGTCTATTGGAAATATTGTGCCAGCAATCTAGTCCTTCTCAGGGACTAAAATATAAAAAATTAAAGAGAGGATTGCTGCACAAAAAGTAAGAATTTATTTGTAAAAAATGACATCAAGTTTCAGGCATATTCAAGTGACGTTTCGGACTAACAGTGATAACGCCCTTCTTCACGACCACCCAAAATATATATATATATTTTTAAAACTGTCCGTTTCGGTTTTGGTGCATCCTGAATTTTTGGTTTCGGTACCAAAATTTTAAATTTTTTTGGTGCCAAGATTCACACACTGATGGCAACAATTATAAGAATGGAAACATTCACTATTGCACACATGTATTTCTCAAACTATGAAAAAATCTGAGACTGAGTAAAGAATAATGGCTTTTTCAATGGAGTAAAATGAGCAAAGCTTTTACAAAGCAGGGGTAACATTCACAAGATGGCATAAATGACATGAAGATCACAGCAGGTTCAAGTGCTCTGTGGATAGCCATGCAGGTCACTTTGAGATCAACTCTCATATGGCGAACTTAAGATCCTTCCTGTCCACAATGGGATTTCCATTTCATTTTGACAGCCAGGAGCTTGCACTGTTGTGTGCTCCAAGGTGAGAGAGCACACAGACACTAAATAGCTACCAGTTTTTACACGATCATAAATTTAACAGTGGATGGCTGGTGAGCTTTGTTAATAAAACAGCTATCAGGCTGAGTTCACACTTTTGCAGTGTGGGACACGGAATGCGATTTGCATAGTAATTGCACCGCATTCCTATGCGCATCACATGTGATGTGTGTGCGGTGCGATTTGAACCATATTGTAATGGCTCAAATCACATCCGCACCAAAATGGCGCAGGATCATTTTTTTCCGCACCTGTTCACACCCATGCAATGCAATTCTGGCAATCGCACTGTGTTTTGCAAACTATTTCGGGGTGTCGACAATCTAACATTGACACCCGCAGATTGCATTGACGCCATGCGATTGCTATGCAGGGAAACGCAGCAAATCTTGTGCATTTCCTGCATTGCATCATTGTGAACCAGGGCTCAGTGGCAGAGAAAGACACTCAGCCCTGGTTCACACTGATGCGATTTCCCCGCATTGCATAGTACTGCAGCGCAATCTCCATGCGATCTGCTGTGGATGTCAATGTTAGATTTACACCCCGAAACAGATTGCAAAACGCAGTGTGATTGCCAAAATCGCATCGCATGGATGTGAACACCCATGCAATTCGATTCAGATGCGGGGAAAAAAAGGGTCCTGCATCATTTTGGTGCGGATGCGATGCAATTTGAGCCATACAAAACAGTCTCTTCAGAGGTGCTGCATCTGGTGCATTGAAATCAGCAGAAAGTTACCCTGAGTGCTCCAAGTGGACTCCATGAACCTTTTGCTGTTCTGCATAGACATTTATGAACGCACAAACACGTATTGCACCATATACCCCATTATTACTGTATTGCCAAGTGAAAGCCAAATCTGGCCTAAAAAAAAAAAAAAAAGTTTGCAATGATATGTACATTTCTATAAATATGTGTGGAAGCTGCAAAAATAGTTCATGGGATTTATTTTACCCTCATCGTGAAGGGGTTCAAAAAAATTCAATACGATAACAAGAAAAAACAGCAAAGAAAAGAAACAAATCTATTAGAACTTGAACATTGACATTCAAGTGCACGTTGGTTTCAAAAGAAAGAATACGCTGCGCTAGAGTGTAATATATCAATCAGTATATAAATATAAGATCTACCCAAAATACAAATATGAAAATTGTATGCAGAAACACTTATAGAATATATGTAACGAATAACCCCTCTGAGTGAATCAAAAAGTGATAAATCCAAAATGATAAATCCAAAATATATAACATATAAATACGTAAACGTAAAAAATTATAAATATATCAATAGAATATAAAACAAACACACTAAAGTGCAACGTGCATAGAACAATGAAGCAAATACATTAGGTGCATACAAAAGTACAAAAAGTGCTTAGTGCCCCACAATAGACGTGATAAACAGTCCTGATCAAACAATGTTGCAAGTGATTAGTGATTTTTTGAGTCACTCAGAGGGGTTATTCGTTACATATATGATATAAGTGTTTCTGCACACAATTTTCATATTTGTATTTTGGGTAGATCTTATATTTATATACAGATTGATATATTACACTCTAGCGCAGCGTATTCTTTCTTTTGGATTATTTGCACGATACATGAGACGTGATCTAGGCGTGCAGCTAAGTAGTGATAGTCTTTTGGCATAAGATCATTGTGGCTCGTAGGATTTTTCTTCCTTTTGTTTAAGTGAACGTTGGTTGTTGTACATGACCCAGAACTGGCCCCTCTGTTCTCGATCAGATGAACCTAGTATCTCCATGTCCTCCCTCGCTTTCTCCCTTACTTTTCCAAAATATGACAACAGTGCGGCTGTTGCCACGAAATACGCCATTTCAGCCATCATTGTTTGGAGAGCAGACAGCCCCACAGAACAAAACAAAAACCAAGGAGGAGATGAAAACTCAGGAAGCAGAAACACATAGTAATAAATGTCACAGACGGTATTTTTCTATATTGGCCAATACAAAACCGCCAGAACTCAAAAACACCAACAAAATGCACAAAATAATGAAATATAAGTATTTCCAAGTTCAAAATGCGGTTTACCTCAATTTCTTTAATGTGCTGCGCCAATTCATTCAAAGTTAATTGAGGTGGATTTTTCTTTAAATTTTCAATGCCGCTCTTTAACATTACCACATGTAATCCTTCTGGACTCTGGTCAGACTCAATTTTATCATCTTCCCGTACGCAAAGATGCTGTAGAATGACAGAGAAATTTGCAAATAAAGAACATACCCATTTAGTTTATGTAACCAATACTAACTGACAAGTGGTGATGGAGATGATAAAAAAAAAAAGTTTCAATCTTTTAGTTATCAAATTTGTATATTAAAATTGGTTATTTCTCTTTAATGGCGATTTATCTATGCTTGAGTTTCTAGGTCTATACTGCTGTGGCTGTCATAAGGAGGGTGCAATTTTGTTGGGATTTTTATCTATTTTATGTAATAGGGAATGCAGCAGGAAAAGCAGGGACATGCAATTGTGTGGAGAACATCTGAAATGTGCACACAGACAGGAGGTGAGAATTATGGTAGGATGATCTTGACTTTAGACTGACTCAGCCCACTAAGCTCCACCTATAAAATGGGTATATACACTGTAATTATTCATATAAAAAGTATGAGTTCCCTATGAGCTTCACTCCAGCAACTGAGCAGAATTGAAGAATACCTTTTTCTGAGGCTTTGGAGCTTTATTGGAATTTCTGAAGACTAACCAATCTAAAAATGTTGACTTCTCAGACTGACTATCTTGAAATGATAAACACCAACTTGCTTTTTTAGTGAGGAAATTAGGACTAAAGAATCCATTGTAATCATAGGTATGCCCAGCCTATTGCATTAGGGTGTGCACCTCAAAGCTCCAACACATATGACATATTTACTGGCCTTTTCCCTGCTCTCCAGTCTACAATTGGGGGGGGGGGGGGGGGTGAAAGGGAACACACAGGGGTACCCAGATAGCAAAAAGAAGAGCAAGAGGGACAGGAGGGGTGGCATATATTGGTACAGATCCCCTGTACTTTACTCCTGTGGCAGCTGCTGAACGTCAGCCAGAGGGAGAAGAGGAGAAGCCTATTTTCAGGAAAATAGAGATTGGTTCCAGTAAATTCCACCTCCTCCTGTCCAGGTTTTAGGGGTCAGCAAGGAAGGACCGTGGTTTACTTGTCATCTGTCTGCGATTGACAGGTTTCCAACCACAGGATTAAGGTGTGCCCAGGCACACCCCTTGCGCACACCTATGATTGTAATTTAAGGCAAAGCTTTAATTCCCAGTAGGAAGCCTTTTGGCCCTCCTAACTCCCCAATCCCTCATCCACAGACAATTTCTATACTTTGCACTAATCAGCACTAACAAGTCAAAAACAGCTGTATGAAAGGTGACCATTACACATGAGTTCACAAAAAAAAAAAAAAAAAAACACGTTGTAGTGCTCAGGGAGGCAGGTGCATTTGTTTAAAGACATTTCCATCCATTTGTGTGCCCTTTAAATTTTACCCCACCGCATCTACTAAAGTACTTACCTTCAGCCAGGCACCCAAATTCCTCACTGTGCAACATTACAAAGCCTTTGCTGAAAAAAAGTCCCAGCCCTGTCTAGTTACTATTTGTACATGCATGCTGCTGAGCTCATTCATTCCTATGGCTGGTCCTTACCAATGGTGACTTCAAGGCATCCAGAGAAGTGTGACTTTAGCCTTTGGAATAAATGGGCTGAGCAGAGGGCACACGCAGTAGGAGCTGGATTGGGCCAGGACTTTTATCTTGCAAGGCTGTGCAGGGGCCGGGCCTGGCTGCACATTGAAGAACTCATGTGTGGGACTGGAGTTAAGTATTTTGGTAGGCAGCTGCCCCTTGGCAAAGAAGGAATATTAAAGAGTGGTGTACAAAAAATGTGAATGGGCTTTACAGATCACTATAATTGTGGCTCTTCCTGGTTAAAAGCAGCTCTGAAGGAACAGTGATGTTCTTAATGTTGTTTTTCTTCCTACTATCCTAATGTGGGAAATAATGCTCATTCTTGTTTGAACCAGCAATGTGATGACATTAAAATTCCATCTGTTATACAAAGGTCATTTGCTGTACTTACAGCTGATTTGCCAAGAAAAGCTGGACAACGTACACAAACTAAATCACCATGGACTGGGTGGACACACATCAAAAATAATATGGTCCTACCTTTATAGTATATCTGTCACTCAAATACAGTGGAGGCATCAGAGTTAGAATTCAGCATATAAATTCACAGCAAGCAAAGCGCCTCACTGCAAAATGAGTTGCAGTGACTTAAAGTGGAATTATAAAGACTGTAAATTCCCCTTAAAGGGCACTTATCACAACCCATGTAATTATATTAAAAATTAAAGTAGTTTAATTGATACAAAAAATAAAAAACATATAAGTATAACATAACACATAGCTCCCAGATCACGTGGACACCTTGTCCACGTGGTTGTAACTGATCCATTTAAATATGTTTGCTCAAAAACTGGCATTGTTATAAACTAGAATTCATTATATATGTCTAAATTGTATTGTAGAAATGTTATACTCCAGATAACCCTGATGAAGATCTGACCTCTCTGACATGCGTGAAGAAAGTCGCATCGTATCACTTGTCATTTCTAGGACAAATTATACAAGAGCTGTGTGTTATGCCGTACTTACATGTTTTAACATTTTTTAGGATTTTGTATCAATCAAACTACTTTAATTTTTATTATAATTAGATGTGTTGTGATAAGTCCCCTTTAAAGTCTCATTAAGGGGAATGAACAATCTTTCTAGTTGAAAAAGGGACGTTGGCATGTAATAGAGTACCTCCATCACCCCAAAGTAGGGCGATTGGCGCACTCATGTTCCTTTTTTGTGTATTTAACCCATAGTGGTAAATACTAGTGACTTTACACACTACGCTGTTTAAAACATAAGCTGCTTCCACTCTATAGGATGACAAGACATATTAATAGGCAAATGTGTTACATGGAATGTTTAACGAGAACACTTTGTTACCATAAAATTATACTTACTTAGATCTCACCTTCAGCAGCCCAAAGATTAAAAAATTACATTATGAAATTCTAAAGCGTCATTGTATATTCAATATGTAGATTTCTCTCTCTGTTTATATGTACTATATTCATCCTTGCATCTAACTAAAATCGTTACCTATTTGTAGCACCTCGTCTTTATTTTATGAACAAGTGTTTAAATAATCACTCAGAATCTTATAGCCAGAAAGATCCATTGAATAGTTTCTTAGTACACAAATCATAAGGAACACTGCGGCAAGGAAGCCATATCCCTATTTATATATTACTATAGGTGTAGTCACAGTTCAGATGGCCCATACGGTATAACCCTTCTTCCCACTGCCCAATCCCCAAAGGAGGCAGGGAGGGTAGGGTGGATAGGAAGTTAACCAACACTTTCCCTAATCACAAAAGCAGAACAGACAGTAGTTTGCCACATGCTTCTAGATTTTAGGTCCTTCAGGAACAGAGAGTGCAATTACAGGTCCTTTGCAAAACTATCCATAGATTTCATCTCTTTTGCTCTCCCGATATAGTTCTTTCAGATCAGAGGTTCTAGTTTCTATAGAGTTCAGCCATTTTCCCCATTATATTATGTATTCTTTTATTCAGCCATAAGGTGGAGCTCCAGGATCCATTTACAATGTTTATCCAACTATTCTTAGATGATTTGGCTAGGAAAAGCAAAGCCGAGTAGCTCAAACTGACATTTACACAATACATTTAGAATAAAGACTCATCAAAACTGCCAGCCAAGGACATACCCCTCCATTAAACAATACCTCCAGCCCCTCTAGCTAATTATCCAACTAGTTTAAAAAAATGCCCTATATACTTACCCAAGACTTAAGTCAAGTGATGTGCCAAATCAAAAGTCCTGTCTTTTCTGGAATGCAGAGTGCAAGGTTCCTTCTTCACGTGCCCACGTAGCTGCCTGGTGACATTTCCCATTAGCTGTCCATCAGATGGTTCTTCACTGGTCCTAAAGACTCCAAAGCACTACATGATGCTGTCCTGACTAGGAGACAGCATCAAGATCAGGTTGACCTGGTTTGCGGTGGTGAACCACTGAGTTTTAAGATACAAACAATTGAATGGGCAGGAGCAACCTGGGCAGGAGGAGTGGAGGGTTCTTTCAATTTTCCCCCGAGATGGAATCTAAAAACTAATGAACTTAATTAAAAAAAAAAAAAACAACAAGCATCACAGAGTGCTACACAGGACAAGTAGGAGCCTGAGTGGACATGTAATATATATCTACCAAAGGGTACATATAGAAACTGCAGAAAATATGTCATATCTATAAAACAACTTCTGAATACATCCTACTAAATTAAATCCTATAACACATGAATAGACCTGAGATTTGGAATGTATGTGAATTTTGGAATTATTAGAATGTATCTGAATTCCAGGTGGATATTCTGACCAAGTAAGAAAGAATAATCCATGTGGCATATAGCAAAAAATTTGATTCCCTAATTAACACTTCTTAACAGACTATAAACATAAATGAGTCAATTTGGGTATCATGGGTAACACTGATTTCTTCCGACACCATCAATTGGCCCAATGTCCTTGATTTCACACGTTCAATGCACAGTTACTAATGATCAGCTACATTCAGACTATGCCATAGAACACATTTGTTGAGAAAGCAAAATCGAGTACCTTAATATGGCTGGAAAACTTTTCCAGAGTTTTCCCAGGCAGGGCAGAATCTCCACCAGCATGTGAAATATGTGAGAGTATCTCTTGCATCTGTTTCTGAAATTGGGTATAGAGAGGGAGAGGCTCTTCCGGGGCAGATACTGCTTCATTATCAAAGCTAACAGACAGCATAGTGGTGGCATCTCTGCTGGTGGACGATTTAAGTGGTTTACTGACCAGCTGGGTATCCTGTGCCTGGAAAGAAAAACAATGACAAAATTTACTTTAAATCAAACCATCGTAGATGAAAAAACATAGCGTGATTTTCTGGGATCTTAAAGTAAAAGCACTAATCTAGCTGGGCTTAAAATATATATCTGGTTCAGAGTTTCTCAACCAAGAAGCCATTTGGGATCCCCCGGGGTGCCATGAGCATGAGATCCAGCATGCTTGGTTTAGAGATGGATGAGAGCACTCTGTTATGGGGGGACTCTGATGTGATGGGAGACTCTATGATGATTTGGGGGGCCTCCGATGTATGGGTGGGACTTGTGATGTGGAAGCTCTGAGATGAGGGCCTCTGACGTGAAGGCTCTATGATGAAGGGATGGCTCTGATGTGAAGGGGCTTCTGATGTGAGGATAATTTTATCAAGGTTTAGGTTTCCCATTGATAAGCAACATTTACATTTTAGACTGGGTTGCATTGAGATTTTTCATGCTTTTAAAGGGAGCCTCAACTGAAAATAAGTTGAAATGCTGGACTGGGTAGTATAGAAACATATTCAGTCCATTTCTGTAAAATATGCACATTTCCCAATGTTTTTTTTTTTTTTTAAGTTAAACTTTTATTGCGAACTTCAGCAAGGCAGTAAGGCCCCTTTCATACATGCGGACAGTATGTCCGTATTTCATCCATCCGTTTTCGGATGAAATACGGACATACATGCATCCCTATGGGATAGCGGGTGTCAGCGGATGTACATCCGCTGACACTCGATGTCGTCCGCCTCCGCTCTCGTCCGATTCTGCGGACGGAAGAAAATCCTATTTTTCTATCCGTCTGCAGAGCGGATCGGATGAACACGGACAGACGGTCCGTGTTCCTCCGATCCCCCATAGGGGAGAGCGGAGATCTGACAGGGCGGTCCCTGCACAGTGTGCGGGTCCCGCCCTGTCATCTGCCTGCTCAGCTGGGGAAAGCGGAGCGATCCCCGCTGAGCAGCGGATAAACACGGGGCGGATCAACACGGATCCGTCCCGTGTGAAAGGGGCCTAAATCTTGTAGAAAGAAAAAAAAAATGAATACGAAACTTGGAGGTACATCCATTATCACAATAATTGGAGAACAAGAGTCATCATAGCTTATTTCAGGTACAAAATGGTAAATTAAGATAAAGCATACCAAACTCGTAATAAAGGGTGGCATTTAGATCAAAAGTATCTACCTAGTGGGGAGAATCCCCTTAAAAAAATAACCCAGCAAAGCCATATGCTCAAAGATTATGAGAATATGCTACCTCCTAAGCAAGGTCTTGCCTGACTATTTTTAAGTTTTTCCTGTAGCACCCTGAGGTTTGGGCAGGGTTGCTCTCAAATTTATTTGCCAGGCAATAGTTGTCTTTTGGCCAATTGTTAGGAGATCAATTGATTTCCCCCTAATTCTGGAATTGCTGCACTTCTCTCTTCTGTCACTAGGTTGCATGGTAGCTGGTGACATTGGATAAGACAAGGGCATAGCAAGGACAGATTATGAATGAATGGGGTGTCTCAGCCAATTGGCAGGGGTTTCTTTAAGTCCCTTGGCCTGCTGGGAGAGCCTATTTATTTGGGTGGAGTCAGGTGACCACAGAAGTGGTGTCTGGCTGGCTGGAGGCCTTCACCTGTATAGCTGTCTTTCTATAGAAGGCCCTGAATCTGCTAATTATCATTGCATCTGCTTAAGGGTGTCCTGGCCCTAAACCTCTCTCCCCCAGTTCTGTTCAGTAAATCTCCTTTTGCATTCTAAAAGTGTCTGGCGCCCACCATTTCATCTTGCATTACACCCACCATGCCGTGCAACCCACTCTACACAGAAGGATGTCAGCTGTCCCGGACTCTGGAGGTCCCCATTAGGCCTCAGGGGCTTCAGGACTTTGCTACATTCCTAAGAAAGAACTTTAAACAAAAGAAAAAAAACAAGAACTATATATTGCCCTCTGACACACATCAAGTAGCATGTCCTAAGGCAGGGGTCTCCAAGCTTTCTAAAGAAAGGGCCAGTTTACTGTCCTTCAGACTTTAGGAGGGCCAGACTGCGCCCAGTGGGAGTAAACAATAGTGCCCCTTTTTGTTGTCAGTGGAAGGAATTATGACCCATCATTAGTGTAAATAGAAAGAATTATGCCCCATTATTCATGTCAGTGGCAGGAAATATGCCCTATTGCTGGTGTCAGTTGCAGGAATAATGCTTCAAGGGCCGAATAAAGGCAAGCAAAGGGCTGCATCTGGCCCCAGGGCCACAATTTGGAGACCACTGTCCTAAGGTAAAGGCATAAAAATTAGTAAGCAGGCAAGACCTAATTGATAAAGAGAGGAGAAAAAAAAGGGGGGCCCATTTCCCCAGGTTTTAAACCTTTAACCTCTTCCTGCTGGCTGTATGCATATATGCAGCCTCTTGGCTGGTGGGTTTTAACGGCGACTGTAACACAGTAACTAAACTGTCACAGAAAGTTACCGATGCATACTTTCAATCTGGAGCTTTCAATCATGTGACCGATGTGAAAGCCAAATCACAAAGGTCACCTGATCGGAATGCCCACCTCCGCATCCCAGCATTTCGATTCAGTTACAGGGCCAGGAGGCAGCAGCCGGAAGGGGTTAAAAGTGCTGCAAGTATAGAAAAATACCTGTTAATACTGCCAAACATCCAGTATGCGTGTACAGTAAAACCTTGGTTTAAGAGCGTTTTGCAAGACAAGCTAATTGTCTTAATAAATTTAGACTTGATATACAAGCGATGACTTGAAATACAAGTATTGTCATGTCACAACTGAGTATAAAAGAGAAGAGAGGCGCCTCTAAGTGTAGCAATATGGCTACATTTAATGAAGGTACAACATTTAGCAGCTCACATGGTTGATGATTAAAACAGGCACATCTAAGTATACAGGTATCCAGGGTAAAGCTGTCCACATAGACCATCTTCCTCACCGCCATCAAAGTCATCTCTTCCACGCTGCGCTCCATGAGCGGTTCAAGCCTCGCTTTCAGATCGCTCTACTGCAGGTTAGTCCTCCCGGTCCAGATTGCAGACTGACAGCGGTGAGAGCCGGCAGTGCGGGGGATGGTCTATGTGGACAGCTTTACCCCGGATGCCTGCATAATTAGATGTGCCTGTTTTAATCATCAACCATGTGAGTTGCTAAATATTGTACCTTCAATAAATGTAACCTTATTACTACACTTAGAGGCGCCTCTCTTCTCTTTTTTACTCTGTAGCTCCTGCTGGATTTTGCTTCTAATCCCCTTGTGGAGGCTTCCATTTGTGGACGGACATTTTTTGGTTACACAACCTATCACAATGCTATAATCTTTTTATATTATAAACTGCAGGACTTATGAATAAATGGTTGTGGAACAAATCATTTGAGTTTCCATGATTTCTTATGGGGAAATTTGCTTTGATATACAAGTGCTTTGGACTACAAGCATGTTTCTGGAACAAATTATGCTCGCAATCCAAGGTAAGGTTTTCCAAAAGTAAGTGGAAAGTAATGTCCCTAATGGAAAACAGATCAAATAATCAAAACCTGGCAGAGGTTCTAACCCTTCCCCACACTATCCAAAGCTAAAACCGTTGATTTCCATTTTAAGCCATATTGACCCAGTCTGTTTGTCCTTCAATTAGAACTTGATATAAATTGTTCTGCATGTTATCAGTTTAATCATAACTATAACAGTGTGAAAAAATGGATACTGTATAAACATATTAGTATTAAAAACAAAAAAAGTTTGAATAAGTTATTTTACCCCACAATGAGGCATAACTTATTTCTAGAATATACAAATATTTTGTAAACTAGATCAGTTGGGTAGACTAGATTTAAAAACTAGCTTGAGATGACAATCAAAATAAACTGTTTTTGAGAAGAAATCAAAGTGTGTAAATTCACTAAATTGTAATTAACTCTCAGAAGAATAGCAAACATGTTAGCAAAAAAGTATTTCTCACTATTTCGAAGCTTCTCTCCTCATGTATAATGCATTAAAACACCACTGCTTAGATTTTGTAATTTGCAGCAGACTCACATTTACTCCCACGACGTCTTCCAAATTATCTAACTTCTTCTCCTCCATTTTAACAGTGCAGGGAATCTTGGCAGCAACTTTTGAAAGACATTCCATGTAAGATTTGATTTCATCATACAGTGGCTAAACACAGAGAAAGAATGCACCAATTAGCATCATTATTCAATAAATGCAATAATACTTCATGGTGTCGTCTGGGTCCCACTAGGTATATCGCACCACTAATGCTGCTATGAAGCAAAATATATTTGGTTCTTCTCGGCTCAATTGTGGCTTATTTACAGCTGTACTCATTCTTCTAAAGTCTATTACCTATTCAGTATACGTGTCACTTGTACTGTTTATGCATTTGACTGGTCTGAAACCAATTAAAACTACTAAAATGATGTCCCAAAAGCTATATAAACAAAAGTTTAACAATCTAAAACTTGAGTTGGCAGGAAGAGCACGCAAATGGGACAGCGGAGTGGCAGCTGGGAGGGATTCATCACAAAGATAGGAAAATCAGGTCCTAGTAAAATGAAACTAAATCAGAGAAAGGCGAGAAAGTACAGTTATCATTTTGCTCCTGGCCCTAAACTATATCCCCCAATCCCCACCCTAGACGTATACCAACCTGAACTGACCAAGGCCTGTGAGAATTTTCAGCTTCTCTAGCTAAATGCGTTTTTCTCCTGGCTGCACATGTGCACCAAAACCCCAGGAGATGCCAAGAGACGCCACACTGAAGTCCTTCCTTCCTCCTCACTCGCCCCTCTTTTTAGTCCGAAGTTATACTAAACTGAACCTTTCCCCTAATCCAGCGTTCGCAACCCCCAGGATGCATGCCAGAGGTGGCCCCTTTTCTGCTTGTGTGTGACCGGGGCCAATCAGCAACCCTGGATCTGATTCACCCAGCCCACTGTCCCTGTACCATATCCTAGCAACGACACTTCCCCCTACCACATGACGTTCCACCTCGCCAGTGCGCTTCATTGGCTACCAGCTACCAGCCCAGAGATCTTAGTGGCTGGTGGCTCTCAGTCTGGGAATGGGCATATATGGAAGGAGCACCAGACCAAAATAAAAAAAATAAGAGTCCAAATTCATTGATATTGTGTTAAAATACAACCAACGCGTTTCAGAGGTCAAAGGAAATCCCCTTCACCAGGGCTACAGCAAAACATAATATAAAACATGGATAACATACATATATGTAACTTGCTGGCGTACCCACTGGAGGGTAACCTTGTCCGTTTTAAGTAGCCTAACCTGACTTTTCAAATGTTTTTTGCCCCCTTACTACCTTGTTTAACCGCTTCACTACCCACTCATTGTCATATGACATTCGCAAGATGGGATCTCCCATCCTGGGCAGGCGTTATATGACGTCCTTGGCTTCCCAACGGTATAGGGGGCGCACGCCTGCCATGTCACCGAGGAGCCAATGCGCGTGCCCGGCGGCCGCGATGCCTGCCGGGCACTCGCAATTGTTTGTTACAGAGCAGGAACGTGGAATTGTGTGTGTAAAACACAGAGACATGTCCTGTCAGGGGAGAGGAGACAGATCGTGTGTTCCTAGTAGGGTTGGTCTCCTCCCCTGGTCAGTCCCATCCCCCCACGGTTTGAATCACTCCCTAGGTAACACACTTAAGCCCTTTATTGCCCCCTAGTGTTAAATCCTTCCCTGTCAGTGACATTTATACAGTAATCAGTGCATTTTTTATAGCACTGATCGCTATATAAATGTCAATGGTCCCAAAATAGTGTCAAAAGTGTCCGATATGTCCGCCGCAATGTCACAGTCAAGATAAAAAATTGCAGATCGTCGCCATTACTAGTAAAAAAAAAAAATAATAATAAAAATGCCATCAATCTATCCCTTATTTTGTAGGCGCTATAACTTTTGCGCAAACAATCAATATACGCTGATTACGATTTTTTTTACCAAAAATATGTAGAAGTATGTATATCGGCCTAAACTGAGAAAAAATGTTTTGTTTTCTAAATTTGGGATATTTATTATAGCAAAAGTAAAAAATATTGTGTTTTTTTTTTCAAACTTGTCCCTCTTTTTTGTTTAAAGAGCAAAAAATAAAAACTGTAGAGGTGATCAAATACCACCAAAAGAAAGCTCTATTTGTGGGGAAAAAAATTAATTTGGGTACAATGTCGCACGACTGTGCAATTGTCATTCAAAATGTTACAGCGCTGAAATCTGAAAATTGGCCTGGGCAGGAAGGGGGTGAAAATGCCCTGTACTGAAATGGTTAAACTCATATTAAAGTACCAGCGCCTCTTGGATGCCCTTTTTTTCCCATTAGACTCAGTCTGGGGATGTCATTGACTCAGCGCAGTGCAACCATAAGGCGGCTTAGGCAGCCATCATATGGCACCAGCGTGGGGTGGGAAGTGCTATGGGGTACTCGTGTGGGCACGCTCCCAGGCCAGCCAAACACAGAGCATGGTTCAGCCCCCTCTCCGCTCCTTCCGCAATGGTTCCTGCTGCTGTCTCTGAGCCTATGAGGAGTGAGAGAGCCGCTGCTCTTGTGCACAGTGCTGGATCGTGGTTGGGTTCAGGTAAGTATAAAAGGAGGACTTGGGGATAGCTACACTCAGAGAATGCATGAAGGTAAAAATCCTTCAGCCTTTGGAAACACTTAGGATGCAGAGTGGCAGTCACTGGTTTTATAAACCAAACTATGGCCTTGCCTTTGTGTAAACGGCAAATGCTGCAGCTTAACAGTGGATTGAAAGGACAAACTAAGATTGCAATTTTACATTTTAACCTTGCGTAAGGATCAATATAACTACCCTATAAAATTAACAATATGCTGCACAAACAGTAATGATTAACTGAATACTGTAGGTAAACGGCATATGAAACAATAAAGATGATAATGCAAACCAATATGTAGAGTCTTGATGAAAGGAAAAGTCAAAATCATCTGACATTTATAAAAGGAAAAAATGTACTAACAGCTTAGACATTTTATCACCCCAATCTTACATGAAAACTGAAAGATGCCAAAAAGATGTAAAGGTCAACCTAAAACATATAACTGCAACTAATTTTACACTACTGGAACACACAGACAGAAGATTAGAGGATGCACACACTGAACTCTTACCTTAACCTCCTTTAAAATAACAACTCTTCCCCCGTCATCTGAAAGCATTTTAGCCTGGCACAGTTTCTCCTCCACTGTAGTTAGCAGCGCAAAGATTCGAAGGGACTCATTGTCGACGGCTGGCAAGTCGCTTAGCGAGGTCTCCAGTTGTCTGGTGAGAAATAACTGGCAAATTACAAATGATCTGATGAAAAGTTTAAAATAAATTATAGCTACAAGAAAGAGCAATTTAGATTAGGTTATCATTAAAGAAGCAAATTAATCCAAAATGTTAGCTCTTATCAGAGATCCCAGATATACACTAATCAACCAGAACACTGACAAATGACAGGTAAGGTGAATAACATTGATTATCTCTCAATGGCATTTGAAAGTCGATGGTATATATTAGGCAGCAAGTGAACATATTGTCCTTGAAGTTGATCTGTTTAAAGCAGAAAAAATGGGCATTGCAGTTTGTTGTGTATGGGGCTGCATGGCCAGAGACCGGTCAGGGTACCCATGCTGACCCCTGTCCACAGCCAACAGCGCCTACAATGGCCATGTGAGCATCAGAACTGGTCCACCGAGCAATGGAAAAAGGTGGCCTGGTTTGATGAATCATGTTTTCTTTGACATCATGTAGATGACCGAGTGCGTATGCGTCACTTACCTGGAGTACAGATGACACCAGGATGCAATATGGGAAGAAAGCAAGCCAAGGCAGTGTGATGCTTTGGGCAATGTTCTACTGGGAAACCTTGGGTTCTGACATTCATGTGGATTTTACTTTGACTCGTACCAACTTGCTAAACATTGTTGCTGACCAAGTACACCACTACATGGCAAAAATGGTTCAAGAATGGTTTGAGGAACTCAGCAACGAGTTTGAGATGTTGAATTGGCCTCCAAATTCTCCAGATCTCAATCCAATCAAGCATCCGTGGGATGTGCTGGAAAAATAATTCTGATCCATGCAGGCCCCACCTCACAACTTTTAGGACTTAAGGATCTGCTACTGGTGGCTTGCTGCCAGATACTACAGCATACTTTAAGAGGTCTAGTGGAGTCCATGCCTCGATGGGTCAGGACTTTTTTGGCAGCAAAATATTAGATGGGTGGTAAAATTTAGGTTCCGAAGAAGCCCACTAAGATTAACAGTGGGCTAAACATGTCAACCATGGGACACACCACACGGGGGCCTGACAGTCTCCTGCTATGTACAGTGAGGCTCAAGAGAGCCACTAATTATCTCTGCTATGAGTAAGCACTTGGACAAGTGCGAAACGCGTTAGCCTATGATCTGTACACTCTGTCCACGATGTCCTGTATCTGATGTGTTCCTGATTTTAAAATAAAGAAACTTGGATTATTACTTCCTGGAGTGCGGCTGTCCGGATTTTCTCGTCTGCATATAATTATCTCTGCTATGATCGGGGTGGACCTCTGACTACGCATGCACGGAAGTTTGAAGGGGGAGGAGACAGAGGAGACTGGCGCCAAGCCTGTGAACTGAACTGGGAACTGCTGTTGTTCTGGTGGGAGTTAAGACCATATAGCCACCAAGACTGTCAGGGTTCCTGCAATGTCCTTCATCCATAACCGTGAGTCTCCAATGATATTTTAATCCCTGCTTTGATCAGAGTTAAATCTCATGCAGTGACACACTGCATTCTGAGTTATCTTACACTCTTCTGATTGCATTGCGAGTCGGTATACTATCCATCCTTGATACGGACAAAGCTGTTTTCTGTTCACCATTGAACTTTGATCAATCACTGATTACTGGAAGATCCCCTGCTAGCACTGAACTTTCACTCAACTTTCTTTGATGGTCATCCAAGGAACCCTTAGGGATTTAATGCAAGAATATATACAGCAATGCCAGTATTTTCAAACCCTTAGGTCACTTTTACACTTGTGCAACTTGTCCTTGGGACTGCAAAGTTGCATGACAAGTCGTACCCCATGATTTCCAATAATTACCATTCATATCTGTGCGACTTCAAGCCACAGTGACACAGTGAAGTCCCTGTACTACTTTGGTCCAACTTTGATGCGAGTTGAGGTCAGTAGCCCTCAAGTTTATACAGGCATTCCCTGAAAACGCAGCAAAATCGCGGCCGTAAAATCGTGTAACTTTCACGTCGCGGCAGTGTGAAAGGGGCCGGGCTGCATTCACACCTGAGGCTCTGTTCATACCTAGGCATTTTGTTTTCAGGCAGAAAGTCACAAGTTTTTTGTCGCGATTTTGCCGCATTCTTTGTACAGGTCAAGAAGTCACCAATGCAAAAAGCAGAAAACTCCTGTAAAAACGCCTGTGGCTGCATTCACACCCGAGCATTTCAAAGGCGCATGTTTTTACCGCATTTTTGCCACTTTTTTGACGCGATTTTGTACAGGTCACCAATGTAAAAAGCAGAAAAACACCTGTAATCTGCCCCAAAGAAGCTCATGTTCTTTTTTGAGCTTACGGCGTTTTTCAGTGTTTTGCTTTAGGTGACAAAATGCTCAGATGTGAACAGGTGCCATTGAAATGAATGGGATTTTGCTTGTTGGGCATTTTTCAGGCATTTTACGAGCGTTTGTTGAGCTGAAACCGCTCAGGTGTGAATGCAGCCTCAAGGCAGGGGTAGGCAACCTCGGCCCTCAAGCTGTCTTGAAACTACAAGTCCCATGAGACCTTGCAAGACCCTGACAATCACAGGCATGACTCCTAGAGGCAGAGGCATGATGGGATTTGTAGTTTCACCACAGCTGGAGGGCCAAGGTTGCCCACCCCTGCCTTAAGGCATTGGTTCTCAACCTGTGGCCCTCCAGCTGTTGCAGAACTACAAGTCCCATCATGCCTCTGCCTTTGGAAGTCATGCTTGTACCTGTAATCCATGCAATGCCTCATGGGACTTGTAGTTTCGCAACAGCTGGAGGGCCACAGGTTGAGCACCAATGCCTTAAGGGGAATGCATCAGTTGCTCAAAGTGAGGATCGTTTTGCCCAGCTTATGACACATTTAGGCAGAGTTATATCTACTGATAAGCCACTGCCAGTAAACATCTTCCTACAAATAGGTGCTCACATGTTGTCTGATTTCACAATGTTGATATATATTGATGCTCTCTGATCAGTGATACTTTATTTTTAAGGGTGGCAGGCAATACATTTTGAGAAACGTGGTGTTTATGTAAGGACTGGGCCCTGTGTGGTTGTTGCAATTTTAGATAACATTGTTATTATGGTGTTTGGTGGAGGTTTTTGATACATTTTTGTGTTGCTATTTTCTAAATAAGTTCAATAAAAATTACATTTTATAAATATCATACCATATGGGGTTACTGTATACCTACTTTTTTTTAGGGTAATTCTTACATTTCCATCTCTTTTTTGTGGTGGTAAAAATTGAATGGCTTATCGGTATTTATTGGGCAGAACTGGCCACATTGCAACTGGCTCATGCTATTTCTTTTGGTGGATCGGAGATCAGCAGAGGCATCACAAATGCTCAGGTTATCATTGAACAGAAATTAACCCAAGAATAAAAATGTAATATATTGCAGCTTAATAGTCCTTCAATGTGGTGGCTGCATTAGTATTGGTTTTTCTGGCTAAAAACATGTTTAACAAGTACAGAAATGATCTGTTGATCTTGCCAGAAATGTAGTGTCCCTGTTACTTCCTGTGAGTGGAGCTGGAAGCATTAAACAATGCTATCTTCCTTTTGTAAACCACTAATCCTATTCTCTCCCCAATGTAATGAAGATAAATAAAGGCAGGCATGTTTAAAGTGCAGCCTGGGTGATGATCAAGGTTTCTCCCACTGATACGGCAAAATAGTGTAATCCTACATCTTTTCTTTCTGGTAATAGCGACAGGGATAAGTAGTATTGCTTATGTTCTTTCCATGGTGTAGAATGACTTACACCACAATAGCCCATAGCTTTTTACTCTGTATTTGGTTGTACATTTCACCTCCAAGGATTATGTGTTGTGCTTGATGTCTGCATGGATATTTCTTTATTACTAATGGTATGGATACGCTAGAGTCGCATACATATGTTATCTTTTGAAACTCTAATATGAGTTTTAAAAAGGAAAACAAAAAATAGTGTAGTTACCGTAAGACTGGAAGCGTGTTCTTCGAAGGATTACAGGTGAAAATAACTGGAAAAAGAAGACTAATGCTGCCATATAATCTAAGGACTGGTAAACTAACATATTTAATTTTTGTTTTTGGGTTTAGATACTCTTTATCAGGAACTAGACAAGGCCACACAACTCAAGAGATTAGTCATGTTGAATAGAAGTTTTTTTCAGCCTCAGCTGGAACATTTCAAAATGAAAAAAATTAAACCCATCAATCCTTGCAACATTACAACATGGCATAAAATGGTTAAATGCAGGCAGATTTAATGCAAGACGGCATTTTCATCTTGAAATTTTAGACCCAATCATCCAACAACTAAAAATGTGAAATCTTCAGGGAAGGAAAATTGTCTCCTCCACAGGTAGTGATATTCAGTTCTAGAATGCCACAAACGAGACAGCTTCATTATTTTAATAATGGCTCTGTGATTCTCCCAGTAAACTTTCAGAAGATTTCTTAACACAGCATTTAATACGCATAACAGATCAACTGCTCAGAATGATGACCTGCGCTTACCTCCTGAATGAATCACAATCATTGAGACACATCTGAAGTTGACCAATGGCCTCTTGCTGTTCTTCAGTTATTTTCACGCACTCCTCTAACCCTTTTATCTTGGCAACTTCTCTCAAATTGTACGAAGCATCCTGATTAATTTTCATTTGAACAAATTCTGCACTTACATCCTGTCAAAAAGAACGCATTAAATAGCATTAATGAGCGAGGTTACCAGCCTTCAGAGCAGACATAAAAAGAACTAATGTAGGGAACTTTATATTAAAAAAGTAAAGAAAAAGCAATTTCCAGCTCAAACTGACTTCCTTGAGAACAGAGTTCCTTGAGAAAGGAAGCCAGTTCCTTGAGAAAGTGAAATAAGGTCCAATCCTTAGCCGATTACTGGAAGGAACATTTAGAGAACTCACTGACCAGGGGACAAAGAGCAAACCTTTACTTCAAGAAAGTGTGGAAGCCATCACTGCTGACTTCCCTAAACCCAACTCTAGCTTTGACTTGCCTTCCCCTATCTCCCCACCTGCTCAATACCTGGAGCAGAGCAGAATCCCCCAACTGCAACCATCAGACCTTCTTCACCTGAATGCACCCATCACCAAGGAGGAACTTGAGTCAACAATTAAAAATCTCCCTACACGTAAATCCCCTGGGCCCAGGCGGCCTCCCTTACGAGTACTACAAATCCGTTCTCACCCCTCTTAATACCACACGTGTAAAGCTTTTTAATGCTTTCCTTCAGCAGACTCCCATACCCTCAGATATTGCAGAGATCCTTCCTGACTTTGATTCCGAAGCCAGATAAGGACCCCTCTTATGTGCTAGCTACAGGCCTATAGCGCTTCTGAACTCTGACCTGAAAATTTTTACTAAGCTTCTCTCTATTCGCTTGAATGCGATCCTTCTCTCCCTAGTTCAACAAGATCAGGTGGGCTTTGTCCCTCTCCGCCAGGCGGATGACAACACAAGGGGGTTAAGACTTAATTCCCGTGGCAAACAGGGATGGTCTGGGGTCCTTAGTACTAAGCTTGGACGCAGAAAAGGCTTTTGACCGTCTTGGCTGGCCTTTCCTGTTTGCCACGTTGCACTATATGAGATTTCGGGGATCTTTCCTACAAGCAATTTTACACCTTTATACTAACCTTACATCCCAAGTTAAGACCCCCCCCTCACCCCATCCACCTCTTTCCCAGTCACTAATGGTACCCCGCCAGGGATGCCCGCTCTCGCCTCTACTGTTTGTGCTATGTGTCGAACCCTTGGCAGCATCCATCCACGGAAACCTAGACATTCAGGGCATACCAATTAGGGGAAAGGAGTTCAAGTTGTCATGGTTTGTGAACAATATCATACTTACCCTGACTCAGCCCAGGATTTCCCAGCCTAGCCTTCATGCTGGGCTGGACACCTTCAAGTCCCTCTCGGGTTATAAAATCAATGCATCCAAACCGGAGGCGCTCCCGATTAATATCCCCTCTGGAGAAGTCCACTACCTGCAAATGAGTTTCCCCTATAACTGGAAGACCTCAGCCATGAAATATCTGGGGGTACACATCACCGTGACCTTTGCCACCCTATACCAAGCGAACCCCTCCCCCCCCTTTCGATCTATACAGGAACTACTAAAAAAAAAAAAAAAATGGAAGACTCACCACATATCCCTCCTGGGACGAGTGGGCTCGGTCAAGATGACTATTCTCCCTAAACTCTTATACTTATTTCAAACATTGCCTATTCCCATCCCCTATGCGCACCTGCGAGCACTCCAAGTAGATCTGATACGCTTCATTTGTAACTATAAGAGACATAGGATTCCCCGTTCAGTATTAATAGCGTCCAGATCTGATGGGGGACTAGCGTTCCCTAACCTTGTAAAATATTACCAAGTGACCCAACTGCATGCCATAACCTCCTGGTTCCCTCAAAGATCCTATAATAGGTTGTTCGAGAGTGAAAAAATATGGCTGGCATCCATACACCCGAACAGTTTGCTCTGGAATGCGAGTATGGAGGTGGACCCGGGCAGGCTCTTGGGATCCGTGTCCCAGCTTAGATTGCGCTGGCGAAATCTATCTTGCGAACATGAGCTCTGCAAAATCGCTCTTAACTTCTGTTATCTGCAACCCCAGGCTGCCTGCTAGTCTCACCCACCAGACGTCCTCACCTTGGGCGACACGGAACTTATTCCACTTTGGACACTTGGTAGACCCTAGAACTCGTAAACTACTAACATTTGCTGAACTTCAGAACAAATATGAGTTACCTCGCCAGGTGTTCTATGGATATTTACAAATACGCCATTATGCCCCAACAATTACCCCAAACTTACAATTTTCAGCACCATCCCTTTTTGGAGGGATCCGCATGTCGTGGCCTGATCTCCAACATATATCAGCTACCTAATGTCTATTCTACACCAAACCAGGGTAAACATGCCTACATGCTCCATTGGGAAAAGATACTGGGTGAAGAAATCCCAGAGATGATGTGGCAGGCGATGTGGACTCAGGCGGCTAAGAGCTCCTTTTTCACATTTTTACAAGGAAAATGCCTATAAAATCCTTTACTTTTGGTACCCGACTCTGGATGTACTCAACGCCATCTATCCATCTAGTTCTGACCGATGCTGGCGCTGTCAGAGGGACAAAGGTACTCTTTACCATATCTATTGGAGCTGCCCCCTGATTGTGTGCCCTTCTGGCTTTCAACACAGCACCTGCTGTCCCGCCTATTTGAGGTGCCGGTTTCCCTGACATCTACATTTTTCCTGCTTGGTGTATCACCACTACAAATTCCCAAACCGTGCAAGAAACCACTCAGACACATCCTTACTGCTGCACGCTGTGTGGTTGCCCCTAACTGGGAGCGGAGCTCCCCACCTTCCCAAGACACCCTGTATGCCAGAATAAAAGATGTGGAGCTAAATGACAGCTGCACTACAGGATATGCTGGAATTACATAAGGTCTGGGAGCTGTGGCATCTTTAGGAGGACCCCTCTTGAGCTGGTGGATGAGCTATTGTGTTATTTCCCCATCCTTCTTTCATCTACCCTTTTGCCCAAATCTTTCTCTTTACCTTCCTTTCTTCTTCTTCTTCTTTTCTTACACTCTCTCTCCTCTACCTCACAAGTTCTATTTCAGCTGTGGCAAACTCCATATGTCACCTAACAGTTCATGGTATGACCTAACAAGGAGATTGCGCCAATTGTTACTATTTTGCTTGAACTTGCTATACCCATGTTTCAGTATTACTTGGAGCTTACTTTGTTCTGTTTTTGTCCTATTCTCTGCTGAGATGACTAATAAAATTATTTGAAAAAAAAAAAAAAAAGTGCTGAAGCCAGATGATTAACATGCGAGTCCGGAAATCAGTATTTTAAAAAGATAAGTCAGCAATATCAGTTTCCATACTTTATTGGTCCAAGTTCTTACGAGTGCAAAAGATTAAACTTTTCCCTTAATAAAGCTTCTCTATACAAAATGTATTATGCCTTCGGCAGAGTGGGGATACCTGCTGTTTCACCTGCAAAGTGGTTTGTTCAGACAACTATAAAATGCTGAGCTTTTACTGAATAATGTTATTGAAGTGTTACATTTTTTCCAAAGGACATCTTAATTCACGGGGGCTAATGCAGACAAGCTGCAGGAATGGTTTACAGCTACCAAATTGCAGCTCTAATTTTCATAGTACTGTAGCACTACCCCCGCAGGAACCACTGGTTATTTGGGCCTATTTCCCCCCACTCAAAACATGCACAACCAAGTATACTGCCTTTTCAGTACTCTCCCTTTGGTTCATTGAACAGTAGGAGTTTCTTTTAGAGTTTTTATTAGAAACAGGAACTTGGATAGGGATGGAGAGCATGGGTTACCCCTAAATTGTAGAACTTGAAGACTGCTAGGCTTCTGGTTGCTCTAAATATAAATGTAGGCTGTATTGCCAAACCTAAGGTTGCACTGTATTCCTGTACTTTGCACGTTGCTGGCAGTATTGCACGTTGCTGGCCGTCTTGCACAACTCCTGGCTGCACTGCACTTCCCTGTGAGATGAACCGTGCCACAATTACATCTCCTCTGTATAGCCAGTACTGCCCAGAATGGGTGGGTTTCTCTTCAGTCTCTAGGCCAAGCTCTCTTTGGTATCCCCCCCCCCAAGCAAAGCCTAGCCGGGACCTCAATGTCTTCAAAAAGGCTCCTCTGCCCCTCTGTCTGTTGTTTTAAGGGCTGAATAAAATAGCAACTGCTTGCTACTAGACCTGCCTTTCTCTAAAGCAGGGGTAGGCAACCTCAGCCCTCCAGCTGTTTTGAAACTACAAGTCCCATGAGACATTCCAAGACCCTGACAATCACAGGCATGACTCCTAGAGGCAGAGGCATGATGGGATTTGTAGTTTCACCACAGCTGGAAGGCGTGGTGTCTATGGTTACATACTGTACGTGAAAGGCAAAAATTGCTCTCCTCTGAAGGAACCCTTCGCAACTTCTGGAGGAAGCCTGGTTGAGAAAGGTTGTCCTAGACTGTAGACTAACATTCAGGGAGAAGTTCATAAATGCAAAGCCACTGTACACCTTATTAAGAGAAGTGCATTGTACAATCACATTATGTATCAAACCTTAAAGGAGAAGTATAGCCAAAGCTCGTTTGGCTGTACTTCTCCTATGGATCACAGGAGTGCAATTCCTTTTTCAGTCTTGTGACCCGCTCCCTGCCCCTCCACAGCCCAGAGCTCCAGTGAGCGAGGAGGGAGCAGAGCAGAGAGCTGTGACTGACAGTCTTTGCTCACGGAGCTGTGAAAACCAAGCGATCGGCGATGATCAATTGCCCGGTTTTCAGTGTAGAGGCGCCAGGGGACAGATGCAGAATCCAACTAACTGTTAATCAGGGGAAAGAAAAATGTCCTTTACTTCTCTTTTAAAGCTCCGTACACACAGAATATTGTACAAAAAATACTGCTTTTGAAGCGATCATACGATAACATGATCATTAATACACAGCTGTCCTCCAAAATTTTCCAAAGCGACAAACACAAACGTTTTCCTCATACAATACAAGATCGTACGATTTTCGTTTAATCAGCACAGTTTTCGTCCGATAATACAATACAAATACATCACATCCAAATCTTTATTCTGTCCTATGAGAATTTTCGTACTTTACTAACATTTGTTTTCGATATGAGACTAGAACGCAAAAAACAAAAAACGATCATTCGTCTGTACTAGGCAGAAATTATGTCCTGATAGATCATTTCATGCTGCCCCTTTTGCAGGTATAGCTACTGTATGTGAAATGTTAAAAAAAAAGTGCCTATAATGTTTAAAACCCATATAGGCCCAGTCGCACCCTGCTCTGCACATGCTCAGTTGTCCTCTAGTCTCGGCACAAGAGGCCAAACTGCTGGCAGTCTAAATATTTACTGCTGCTCAGGGGCTCTGGGCTTCAGCAAAATGGCAGCCTCCAGCAAGAAAAAAACAGGAGCAATGCTGGAGGCAATTTACAGTACACACTAATTTTTGTAGCATAATTATTAAAGTGGAATGTATGATAATTGCTAAAAGAATGTTATTTTATCAAGTTATTATGGGTAAAGTTGCACTTTAACTATTTTTCTTGACTCAACCAGAATGGCACAACAACATTTTTACCATTGCCCAGCAATTTAAAGACGTACATACTGCCCCTCACTGACATATGCACTCTGGTGGAGAATACAAGTGGTCCAGAGCAATGGTGTGCAGCTGACACGGGGCTGACTGCAAGTGACTGAAACAGGTTGGAGGGGATAAGCATCACTGAGGCTGGGTTCAGACTGGACCACGGAGCGGCTCACAGCAGAAGTCCAGTGCGTCTCCATTCACCATTTCAGCCTAAACGTAGCTCTGAATTTGGACCTAAAACAGACCAAAATACGCATAAAACTCCTGTGCAATTGGGACCGGAGCCGCTGCGGAGATGTGTCCATAGAGAGCCAGTCACAATCTCCTGACGTGCAAATTGTACGCGGGTAAATCCACATCCATTTGAAAATAGTGTGAACCCAGCCTGGGATGCAAAAAATTGGATGAAACAGAAAAAATATAATATTCTCACATACTTCATTTCTTTCTAAAGGTAGTTTTTACTATGTGGGACTGTCTAGGAAACAGAAATGATAGAAGAAACTGGGAATTGATAGAAACTGAGAAATGATAGGGGTTAAGAAAAAATGGTTTAGTGATTGTCCTTCTAGGGCAAACTAACTCATGGCTGCATTGGGGTAAAACACTTGACGTCTGATTACCCCGCTCTTCATATAGTGTGTATATATTTATGTGTAATTATTCAGTAAAGTTAAAGCAAGTGAAAATGCTTGTTATTTGGAAGCAAACTTTGTCTAGGATATTATTGCCCTCTGCTGTTTAACACCCAAAATAGCTGTATGTACATTTAGCTAGTTTTTCAGTAAAATCAAGACAAGTTGAAAAGAAAGTAAAGGTTACATTATATAAGCAAAAGGTTAAAATTCAGTATTTTTACTGAGCAAACTTAGCCTGGAGTGTTGCTGCCCTCTGCTGTTCAACATGTAAAATACATTTTCTAAACTAGAACCGAACAGCAGTAAAAAGTAGTAAAAAAAATCCCCAACCTATTCATCACTAAAAAATAATAGTTTTGGCTGAACAAATATTATACTAACCATTTGAAGTGTATTTTCTGTGAGCTAATATTTTGCAGCAGTGTTTGCCTTAAAGATGAGCCCTAGCCAGATACAAGACAGTATAATGCAGCTCTGTATTGATCGATACACCATTACATGTATTTTTTAAAATGTAAACAGCTCAAGTATCTGATTTTGACCTGGTATCATCCTCCTTTGCACAACAGAGCTCAGACAAGGAGAGGGAGAATCAGCACGAGCAGCCAATCAGTTGTACAGTAGTGCTCATATATTAACAAAAAATTTTGATAGGAGCAGAGTGACAGATTATCTTAGTGGACTGCTGTTTCTTCTTTCATTTTGAAGTCAAAGGCTTGGGAAAGGAAAATACCTGTAAAGGCTACCTAGCTGCAGCAGAGAAAAATCAGGTCTTCAAGCCTTGCCAGACAGGGCTGTGCTGTGTGGCAGTACTGTATAAATGGCAGAAATACAAATTCTTTGGCCGTTAAAACAGCTTTTATAGATTATATATTTTCTTACTTTGGTTTTTTGGTGTTTTGGGTGATCCACTCACTTTCTGCTTTTTTATTTTTAGCAGCTGGGCTTTTATTAGCCACAGCTGCATACTTATGATAGCCCAATCATGTGTTTGGGCCACTCTTCACATTATTACTCATACCTATATCATATTATTTCTCACAGAGGACCCTACTGATTGATTGGTCTACTCACCAACGCAACTCCACCAGTATTAACTGTATTGACACATACCCACCTTGGATGTTGTCCTACGTTGGTTGGCGCACCACCTCAGCTCCAAAAATTACATTCCTGGGTGACTCGCAGCCCTCTGTACCGTACCATCATTACACAGTCACCCTGTAAGTAATACGCTCTAGGGGGATTTTTATATCCATCCCATCGCTGCCATCTATCAATTATGCATAATTCTCTAGGAAATTACAATTTTTATATATTTTAGATTTACATCACGTGCTTCGCTCCTGAAGATTGGCCCAAGCCATGAAATGCATTGAGCTATAGATGCCGTGTTTTACTAAATATATCCATTCTAACATTTTATGCATACTACCCTGATATTAGGTTCCATGGGTATTTATATTAATTCCTCATTCCTCCTTTTTATTGTCTCATCAACTTACTACCAATGATAGAGAATAGTGAGGCTTCAGACATATCGGGTATTACTGTGTTTAATTTGTGTGTGCGGTGTATATATATATATATATATATATATATATATATATATATATATATATATATATACACACACACACACACCACACACATACATACACACACAGTGGGGACGGAAAGTATTCAGACCCCCTTAAATTTTTCACTCTTTGTCTCATGGCTGTATTAGATCAAAAGGGTGCTTCTACTAAATGCTGAGCAAAGGGTCTGAATACTTAGGACCATGTGATATTTCAGTTTTTCCTTTTCAATAAATCTGCAAAAATGTCAACAATTCTGTGTTTTTCTGTCAATATGGGGTGCTGTGTTTACATCAATGGAGGAAAAAAATGAACTTAAATGATTTTAGCAAATGGCTGCAATATAACAAACAGTGAAAAATTTAAGGGGGTCTGAATACTTTCTGTCCCCACTGTGTGTATATAATATATTCATTGGACTATGTATCACTTTATTGTATAAATTGGTTTACTCTAAATGTTGGGGATTAGAGAGGCCCCAGATTATATTGGCCCACTGTGTATTATAATGGTTTTACTTTACATTACATGCTCCATTCAAACTCCCAATCCCCCCCCCCCCCCTTTCAACATTGACAGGGATGGAGGTATTCGACCTTACCAGGCCATGTCCTAATTTAAAGTCCCAAATCCCAACTGCTCTCCTTTATTGTAATATTTACACACAATCTGTTTTAATGAGCTGTTTGTCTGGAGCTAAATTTTAAAGCAAGTGTTTTTACTTTCTTCTTTTACGTTCTTGCTTTTACTTAATTTTGTTATAGCAATAAATGTAGCAAATTCTAGTTCAGTGTAGGTCAGCAATTGCAATACCTCTACCTTTCTTTTTATTAGCTCAGATAAGTTATCAGTCACATAGGAAAGGTAAAGTATGAACATCCTTCTTTACAGACAGACCTTTTCTTGGATATTTCTGTATAGTAACAGGGCCCCTTTAAGACAATCTCATGTACAAGTGAATCAAAGATATGAAAAAACTATAAATCCCCTGCAACATTTTACCTCCTCACTGTGATCCAAGATGCTAGTCTTTTCTACTGGTGAAGTAACTCCATTTACTGCTTGCTTGTCTGCAGTGTACGAAGCAGCAATCAACTAGTTATAATAAAAAAAGAAAACAAACCTGTTAAAATTTCATTTTCACATCTTTCCCAAAGTTCACACGTTAAAATCATAGCAAAAACAGTAAAACAACCAATACCTGCATATTAACACACTTGTCATCGCCCAAATTGTTTATCTGATAGCCCAATACATTCTAGCACCTTGCTGTTGTAAAAGCAATTTTTAACAAGAGCACTGTAAAATGAAATCTATTTAAATTACCTTTTTCTTTTTTTTTCCTTTAGAACTTTTTCTTTCTTTTGTGATTTCTGACTTGCTGGTCTGCACTGGGGTCTGATCAGGAGATGCATACAAAGGCTTGTCAGGAAGCGTAGACACTTCTAGATGAGGCTGAGTTTGGTCTTTAACTTGTACTGTGAATTCCACTGCCTCTTGGGCTGTAAGTACCACTGGGTCTTGTACCGCCTGCACCAAAACATTGTGTACTACATTCTCCGCAACAACCTGTGCTGCATGGTTGTCTGAATCTTGCTCTGAAGTTTTCACTGCCTGTATTTTGGCCTGCAAAGCTCCCTCTGAAGGAGCAGCTAAGGAATGTGTGGCAAGTTCTACTACACCAGAAGGGTCTACTAAATTATGCTCTTTAAGTTCCACTGTCGACTGTAAAGAAAGACCCACTATATTTTGCTTAGATGGTTCTGGTGCATGCTGTATTGAAGGTCTTTCTGCAGGTTGTACAGTAAGATGTAGTGTATGCTCCACTTCAGGTGGTACTAAAGAATCAATTACAGTTGACATAGATGGTCCTACTAAAGGCCACACTGAAGCTACTTCTGAAGGCTCTACTGTAGTTTTCACTGAAGGCTCTACTGAATATGGCAATGACGATCTTGCATCAGGCTGAACAGTAGTCTTTGGTGTAGGCTGCACTGAAGAAATTTCATTGGTTAGAACAAAAGACTCTCCTGAAGGCTGTACTGAAGGCCTGGTACCAGGCAGAACAATTTCTGGTTCAGGCTGCACAGTACTTGCGTCAGGTGGAACAAAAGGCTCTGCCAATGGCTCCATGGTAGGTCTTGCTGTAGGTGAAACAGAAGATTCTGCTGCAAGTTGCACAGAAGACTCTACTTCAAGCAACACTGAAGGTTCTCCTGTCGGTAATGCTGAAACCACTTCTGGTGGTCTCATAGTATGATCCACTGCAGGTTGCACTGAAGGCTCTGCTGTAGGCTGCAATGAACTTTTGGCCCCAGAAAACACGTACAATTCAGGAGGTTGAATTAAACCTCTGGCATCAAGTGAAGCAGAAGGCTGCACTGAAGGTCTTTCACCAACATAATCTGTAGTTTCTGGTGCAGGCTGCACTGAAGAACTTACTTTAGGTGGAACAAAAGGCTCTCCTAAAGGCTGCATTGAAGGTGTTGCAACAGTTGGAACAGAAGGTTCTGCTGCAAGTTGCACTGAAGCCTCTGTTTCAGGCAACATTGAAGGTTCTTCTGCAGTTAATGCAGAAGCCACTTCTGGAGGTTGCATAGCAAGATCTACTGCAGGCTCTGGTGAAGGCTGTAATAAACGTTTGACCACAGGAAACATTGATTGTTCAGCAGATTGAATTAAAATACTTGCATCAAGTAAATCAGCAGGCTCTTCTAAGGGGTGAATAGAAGGTTTCTCACCAGCCTGAACAGTAAAGTCTGGTTTAGGCTGCACTGAAAAACTTGTGTCAGGTGGAACAAAAGGCTCTTCTGAAAGCTGCACTGAAGCCCTGGCACTAGCCTGAACAGTAAGCTCTGCTGTATGCTGTACTGAATGCATTGTATCAGGCTGAGCAGAAGGTTCCCCCACAGGAAACAGGGATTGTTCAGAAGATTGATCTAAAACACTTGAATCGAGTAAATTGGCAGGCTCTTCTAAAGGCTGCACTGAAGACCTGGCACCAGGCTGAACAGTAAGCTCTGTTGTATGCTGTACTGAATACATTGTATCAGGCTCAACAAAAGGTTCTCCTGAATGCTGCACTACACATCTTGCAGCAGATGGGACAGAAGGTTCTGCTTCAAGTTGCACAGAAGACTCTGTTTTAGGCAGCATGGAAGGTTCTCCTGCAGGTAATGCTGAAACGACTTCTGCAGGTCTCATTGTAAGATCTACTGTAGGTTGCACTGAAGGCTCTGGTGCAGGCAGTGATAAACTTTGGGCCACAGGAATCATGAATGGTTTAGCTGCAGGATGGGTAAAATCCTCTGCTATTGGTTGCACTAAAGGTTCCACTGGAAGCCTCACTGAAAATCCCCCTTCATATTGCACTAATTGTTCTGGGTACACTAAGGACTCGGCTGTGGTTTGCACTGTAGGCTGCTGTGCAGGTTTTAAAGCAAGATCTAGTACTAGCTTTTCTTCACAAGATGGTCCGGGAGTTACCCAAAGCTCACCAGCAGACTGGACTGAAGGCTGCGCTGACAACTTATCAACATGTACTGGAGGCTCTGGTGCAGGTTCTGGTAGATCTACTGCTGGTTGCACTGAAGGCTCTACTGCAGCCTTCCCAGAAGATTCCAGTGAAGGCTCTATTGTAGGCAGCACTGTGTGCTTTTCAATAGGTTGCACAGAAGGTTGTAAAGATGGTTCTAAGGTGGATTTTGCAGCATGTCCTGTTTTTTTCTTTGTCACTTTCTTAGGTTCCTTTTTCTTGATTTTATGAACCAGGGGAGGTTGTTCTATTGCTTCCTTCAGATAGTCAAGCTGTTCCAAATAACCTCTCATTTTACAGTGATGCATGTCCAGGGCTTCCTGAATTTGTAGGACTTTTGGAGAAGAGGTGCTCTGCTTCACACCTTCTGCTACCTGAGACACCTCAGCTAGGTCATTTTGCAAGATTTCATACTGATCGCGTAGCTCCTACAGGAGAAATGGGAGAAAATGGGTTTTATCACACAAAATATCAGCAAAACCTGATTATTAAAAAAAAATTTAAAAATGAATGTTTGTTTTTAAAGCCCAAAAAAGCTTGACTTTTTTTTTTAAACCTGTTATGCAAAAATAATTATTACCCTAAAAGTGCCAATAAATCAAACACTGACAGCAGCAATTACCAATACTTACTCACCTGGTATTAAATACATCCAAAAAAAAAACATCTGTGTTGCGCTATTAAAATAAATATTAATTACTATAAAGTGCATATCACAAAATGAATAAATACTTTAAAATAATGTGCAACAATAAACACATAAATAGTGACAAAATATCAAGTGCACGAGATATCGTGAATAATTATTATGAAAATTAACAGTACATAAGTCCCAGAGATGAAAAGTGCAAAATCAAACTATCCAACAAATCTAACAGTGCTTGTAAGGAGAAATCCAGAACATGGATGGATGGAAGCTGAACCAATGACAGTCGTGAACTTTTCTATGGAGAAAGCTGGAAGCATGAGTGGCTGGCTGCGGAAACGGTGGTTCAACTCCCATCCATCCATCCAGGGCCAGATTAAGAGCATCATGGGCCTGGTGCTGAGAATTTCGGTGGGCCTTTTTATGGAAACAAAATGAAAATGCAAACAATTTTTCGCTAAAACGAATTAAATATACTCTCACCAGTAATACCAGCCGTGCAGCCTCTGAGCAGCAGCAACACCACCAATACCACCTGCTATGCGGTCTCTCACCAGCAGCAACATAGGGAGACCACATTTCCAAACTGTCATTTAGGGACATCCCCCTTTTCCCAAAAAAAAGATGAGGGTGGAGGATGTAGTCTCGGGGTTGGCAGGGAAATCGGCAGTGGAGGTGATTTGTCAGGCAAATGGCTGGTGTTAGTACTTAAAATCAATCATCCTGACACCATGCTTGATATGGTGTCAGGATGATCAAATTCCATTATTTCAGTTACTACATCGTAATATATAGTGAAATAGTTCAACTCACCATCGTGCAGAATTAGTGGGACCTGAGCTTGTCACTTGCCACCAGATGCAGCTTGTCACTTGCCACCCATAGCCTGCCACCAGATGTAGCGTATCACTTTCCACAGTTGCCTGCCGCTAGATGCAGCATGTCACTTGCCACCAGCAGCCTGCCACCAGATACAGTGTGCCACTTGCAACCAGATACAGTGTGCCACTTGCAACCAGATACAGTGTGCCACTTGCAACCAGATACAGTGTGCCACTTGCTACCCACAGCCTGCCACCAGATACAACGTGCCAATTGCCACCAGCAGCCTGCCACCAGATACAGTGTGCCACTTGCCACTAGCAGCCAGCCACCAGATACAGTGTGCCACTTGCCAACAGCAGCCTTTCACCAGATACAGTGCGCCACTTGCCAACCACAGCCTGTCACCAGATACAGTGCGCCACTTGCTACCGACAGCCTGTCACCAGATACAGTGTGCCACTTGCCACCAGCAGCCTGCCACTAGATACAGTGTGCCACTTGCCACCAGATACATTGTGCCACTTGCCACCAGATACAGTGTGCCACTTGCCACCAGCAGCCTGCCACCAGATACAGTGTGTCACTTGCCACCAGCAGCCTGTCACCAGATACATTGTGCCACTTGCCACCAGATACAGTGTACCACTTGCCACCAGCAGCCTGCCACCAGATACATTGTGCCACTTGCCACCAGATACAGTGTGCCACTTGCCACCAGCTCCCTGCCACCAGATACAGTGTGCCACTTGCCACCAGCAGCCTTCCACCAGATACAGTGTGCCACTTGCCAACCACAGCCTACCACCAGATACAGTGTGTCACTTACCACCAGCAGCCTTCCACCAGATAGTGTGCCACTTGCCACCAGCAGCCTGCCATCAGATACAGTGTGCCACTTGCCACCAGCAGCCTACCACCAGATACATTGTGCCACTTGCCAACCACAGCCTACCACCAGATACAGTGTGCCACTTGCCACCGGCAGCCTGCCACCAGATACAGTGTGCCACTTGCCACCAGCAGCCTGCCACTAGATACAGTGTGCCACTTGCCACCAGATACATTGTGCCACTTGCCACCAGATACAGTGTGCCACTTGCCACCAGCAGCCTGCCACCAGATACAGTGTGTCACTTGCCACCAGCAGCCTGTCACCAGATACATTGTGCCACTTGCCACCAGATACAGTGTACCACTTGCCACCAGCAGCCTGCCACCAGATACATTGTGCCACTTGCCACCAGATACAGTGTGCCACTTGCCACCAGCTCCCTGCCACCAGATACAGTGTGCCACTTGCCACCAGCAGCCTTCCATCAGATACAGTGTGCCACTTGCCAACCACAGCCTACCACCAGATACAGTGTGTCACTTACCACCAGCAGCCTTCCACCAGATAGTGTGCCACTTGCCACCAGCAGCCTGCCATCAGATACAGTGTGCCACTTGCCACCAGCAGCCTACCACCAGATACATTGTGCCACTTGCCAACCACAGCCTACCACCAGATACAGTGTGCCACTTGCCACCGGCAGCCTGCCACCAGATACAGTGTGCCACTTGCCACCAGCAGCCTGCCACCAGATACAGTGTGCCACTTGCCAACCACAGCCTACCACCAGATACAGTGTGTCACTTACCACCAGCAGCCTTCCACCAGATAGTGTGCCACTTGCCACCAGCAGCTTGCCACCAGATACAGTGTGCCACTTGCCACCAGCAGCCTGCCACCAGATACAGTGTGCCACTTGCCACCAGATACAGTGTGCCACTTGCCACCAGCAGCCTGCCACCAGATAGTGTGCCATTTGCCACCAGCAGCCTTTCACCAGATACAGTGTGCCACTTGCCACCAGATACAGTGTGCCACTTGCCACCAGCAGCCTGCCACCAGATACAGTGTGCCACTTGCCACCAGCAGCCTGCCACCAGATACAGTGTGCCACTTGCCAACCACAGCCTACCACCAGATACAGTGTGCCACTTGCCACCAGCAGCCTGCCACCAGATACAGTGTGCCACTTGCCACCAGCAGCCTGCCACCAGATACAGTGTGCCACTTGCCACTAGAAGCCTGCCACCAGATACAGTGTGCCACTTGCCAACCACAGCCTACCACCAGATACAGTGTGCCACTTGCCACCAGCAGCCTGCCACCAGATACAGTGTGCCACTTGCCAACCACAGCCTACCACCAGATACAGTGTGTCACTTACCACCAGCAGCCTTCCACCAGATAGTGTGCCACTTGCCACCAGCAGCCTGCCATCAGATACAGTGTGCCACTTGCCACCAGCAGCCTACCACCAGATACATTGTGCCACTTGCCAACCACAGCCTACCACCAGATACAGTGTGCCACTTGCCACCGGCAGCCTGCCACCAGATACAGTGTGCCACTTGCCACCAGCAGCCTGCCACCAGATACAGTGTGCCACTTGCCAACCACAGCCTACCACCAGATACAGTGTGTCACTTACCACCAGCAGCCTTTCACCAGATAGTGTGCCACTTGCCACCAGCAGCTTGCCTCCAGATACAGTGTGCCGCTTGCCACCAGCAGCCTGCCACCAGATACAGTGTGCCACTTGCCACCAGATACAGTGTGCCACTTGCCACCAGCAGCCTGCCACCAGATAGTGTGCCATTTGCCACCAGCAGCCTTTCACCAGATACAGTGTGCCACTTGCCACCAGATACAGTGTGCCACTTGCCACCAGCAGCCTGCCACCAGATACAGTGTGCCACTTGCCACCAGCAGCCTGCCACCAGATACAGTGTGCCACTTGCCACCCACAGCCTACCACCAGATACAGTGTGCCACTTGCCACCAGCAGCCTGCCACCAGATACAGTGTGCCACTTGCCACCAGCAGCCTGCCACCAGATACAGTGTGCCACTTGCCAACCACAGCCTACCACCAGATACAGTGTGCCACTTGCCAACCACAGCCTACCACCAGATACAGTGTGTCACTTACCACCAGCAGCCTTCCACCAGATAGTGTGCCACTTGCCACCAGCAGCCTGCCACCAGATACAGTGTGCCACTTGCCACCAGATACAGTGTGCCACTTGCCACCAGATACAGTGTGCCACTTGCCACCAGATACAGTGTGCCACTTGCCACCAGCAGCCTGCCACTCCCTCCAGGACTCTTCCAGGATGGGTAGAAGGGACAGGACCTGCATAGTCAAACAAATCCCTGGAGCCCCCACCCCTCCTCATCTGGGATGGTATGGTTGTGTGTAAAATGAATGCCAGGAGTATTGATCAGACCAAGTTCTATAGAGGGTTGTGTGTACAGCCTTTGGGCTCACACTGGTTTGCTGCAGTTTGGGTGCACTGCTTGTGTATCTGCAGTTTAGAAATCAATAGGACTGTGGGTAAAACGCAGGAAAACTGCGGATACACCAGCAATGGGCCAAAACACAGCAAAGCAGTGTGAACCCACCTAAAAGCACAAGGAGCCGAGTCTACATATTGACTGCAGTTATAAGAGCCATTGCTGAAGATAAAGGTAAAAGAGGGGGAGAGAAGGGAGAGAAGAGTCCAGTCACTGAGCTCACACTTGGATGGGAAGCTTATCACTCACATATCTGTTCACCTTCTATCTGCCGGCTGCTCTGTTCATAATTTCCCAGCCCACACGGCTCCTTCACTGCACACAGAGAGAGGGGAGAGGGGAGGGGGAAGGCAGAGCCATTTGTGTAGGGGGGGGAACTGTGCACTTTGACATTGTAATAAACACAGTGAGCCAACACAGATGCAGCCAGACACCCCTACATTTACACACAGCTTCTCCTGTCTCAGAGAAGTTTATGGACATGAGAAATCAGGCTTATACTGCTGACTGGGAGGGCCGATTTTAAGGCAGGGGCCTGGAGCTGCAGCTCCATCAGCCCCTATGTTAATCCGGCCCTGCATCCATCCATGCTCTGGATTTTTCCTTACAAGCGCTGACCTCTTATAATTTGAGGTCTAGCTCTCTGGTAAGCGGCTATAAGTGTCACTAGTGGTGTGGTGCACAGAGGTGTCTATGGAAGAGGAATCTTTATGATTTAGAGTTGCCCTTCTCTTCTTGATTGAAGGCAGTCATTCACATGTAGGACTCCGATTTTGCACTTTTCATCTATAGGACTTACTTATGAACTATTCATTTTTATAATATATATTCACAATATCTCATGCACTTGATGCTTTTTCACTATTATTTATATCTTCATTAGTGCACATTATTTTTAAGTATTTAGCCATTTTGTGATATGCACTATATAGGCATTGATATTTTCATAGCGCAACACAGAGTTTTTATTTTATTTTGTCTGTTATGCAGTCAGGCTGAAAAAAGTAAAGAATGGGCTAGTTTATAACTGTTGTGACAGGTTCACCACAAAGAGGCAGTGAACATATGTACAGTATGTATACACATATACATACACACACACCAGGTAAAATAGGTATTAAACGCGTCACCATTTTTCTAGGTAAAAATATTTTTAAAGTTGCTACTGACATGAAACTTTCACCACGAGTCAGTAACAACCCATGGAATACATACATACAAAGAAACCAAAACAAATAAGTTCAGAAATTAAGTTATGTGTAATAAAATGAAATGACACAGGGAAAAAGTATTGAACACATGAAGAAAGGGAATTGCAAAAAGGCAAGGAAAGCCAAGATACCAGCTGAAATCTATAAGTAATTAGAAAGCAATCCTGCCCTTCTCAGTACAAATTAATATCAGCTGGTTCAGTCTCAACTGATGGCCTATAAAAAGGTATCTCATTCCCAAGGTGTCACACAAGAAACATCTCATGATGGGTAAAAGCAAAGAGCTCTCTCAAGACCTTTGGAACCTTATTGTTTCATACTGATGGCATTGGTTACAGAAGGATTTCTAAGCTTCTGAATGTTCCAGTGAGCACTGTTGGAGCTATAATCCCGAATAGGAAAGAACCATCATATCACCATAAACCAGCCACCACTAGGTGCTCCTCACAAGATTTCTGATAGAGGAGTGAAAAGAATTATCAGAAGAGTTGTCCAAGAGCCAAGGACCATGTGTGGAGAGCTTCAGAAAGACCTGGAATTAACAGGTACACTTGTTTCAATAAAAACGATAGCTAATGCACTCAACCACCATGGTCTGTATGCACGCTCACCATGCAAGACTCCATTGCTGAAGAAAAAATATGTTGATTAAAGTTTGCTGCACAACATTTAGACAAGCCTGTGAAATACTGGGAGAATATAGTCTGGTCAGATGAGACCAAAATTGAACTCTTGGATACAATAATACACACCATGTTTGGAGGTCAAATGGCACTGCACATCACCCCAAAAACACCTCCATACCAACAGTAAAGTTTGGAGATGGGAACATCATGGTGGGGCTGTTTTTCAGCATACAGTACATGCAAATTTCATATTGTTGAAGGAAGGATGAATGGAAAAATGTACCATTCTTGATAAAAATCTGCTGCTTTCTACCAGGATGATGAAGATGAAACAAGGGTGAATATTTCAGCAAGACAACGATCCCAAACACAAAATCAAGGAAACTCTCAATTGGTTTCAAAGAAAGAAAATAAAGCTGCTAGAATGCCCAAGCCAATCACCTGACTTGACTCCAATAGAAAATCTATGGAATGAACTAAAGATCAGAGTTCATAGAAGAGGCTCGCTGAACCTTCAAGATTTGAAGACGGTTTGTGTGGAAGAACGGGCCAATGTCACACCTGAGCAATGCATGCGACTTGAAGCTGTCATTACCAACAAAGAATTTTGTACAGTATTAAACAAATTTCAGTTAGCGCATTCAATACTTTTTCCCTGTGTCATTCCATTTTATTACACAACTTTATTTCTGAACTTATTTGTTTTGTCTTTGTATGTATGGATTGCACAGGTTGTTACCGACATGTGATGAAAAGTTCATCTCAATAGCACCTTTAGAAATTTACCTAGAAAAATGGTGACCTGTTCAATACTTATTTTACCCAAGATGATTAGATAGATAGCTAGATAGCTAGATAGATAGCTAGATAGCTAGATAGCTAGGTAGATAGGTAGATAGGTAGATAGAGTGAGTCGCCTTCTTTGTCTCCAATTGAATGGCAGAGACTGTATCAATGGTGGGCTCCCGGTCAAACACCTTGAATCAATATCAAAAACAAAGGCTACAATCTGCAAAAATAACGTCCTTTAATTGCAAAGTGCAATAACATGTATAAATGACAGCAGTAGCGACTGTATAGTTTCAAGCATCCCTGCTCTTCATCAAGCTGTCAGCAGAAGAGCAGGGATGCTTTAAACTGTACAGTCGCTAATAGAATAGAAGGGTAAAGGACCGGTTAGAAACGCAAAGAGTAAGATACAAAAACTGAAGAAAGAATAGGAAAGATAATGCAGAAGAGACCATAAAAGATTTAAAAAAAAAATAGTATACTATTTAAAGAGAAGTTTTTTTTTTTTAATGGGAGTAGAACATTCAAAAAAGGAGGACACAGACACAAACAAAAAAAGGCAAGTTAAAAAACTTAATTAAAAAAAACTTAAATTAAAAAAACTGAAGGGAATGAAGGTATTATAAAAGGCTGCTTGCAAAATTTTAGTTCTACGTGAAAGTGATAGACATCAATGTGTAAGGCCCACTTGAATAACTTAAAAGAATAACTGCCCAGAGGAGTTTTTGAGGACTTCCCCCATGTGCCTTTCCACAATACATAAGACATTAGAATCTAACTTTGTGACTATTACTAGTTTCCTTCCTAGTGATAAATGACCTAAGTTGCATTGCAAAAGGGCTTCTCTGGCAAAAAAAAAAAAAAAAACTAGCTCTGTTGCAAGACAATTTTCTTCCTGAATAAAGTGTATTTGAAAGGTTATAAGATCCAGGAGCCTTTCCCAATTGTGCTATGTTCTATGGAGTAATGTATGATCTTAGAAAACTGCACCTGTAATTTCTGCCTCTTCAGTTCACGTGCTGTGTTTGCCTGTGATGAGCCGGAAAAATTAAGAAGCTCTTCAGAAAAACGTGCCATTTTGGTATTTAGGGCACTGGAGAGACTGTCAGGATGGGTAAAATGCTCTGCCAATGGTTGCACTAAAGGCTCCACTGAAGCTTCCCCTCCATATTGCACTGATGACTCTGGGTACACTGATGACTTGGATGTGGTTTGCAACCTTGACAGCCAAGCAGGTTTTAAAACAGGATCTAGCGGTAGCTTTTCTTCACAAGATGTTTCAGGTTTTATCCGAAGCTCACTAGCAGACTGGACTGAAGGTTGAACTAGCAACTCAACATTAGGAAGTACTGGAGGTTCTGATGCAGGTGCTGATAAATCAACTGCTGGCTGAACTGAAGGTTCTACTGCAGCCTTCCCAGTTTCCACCAAAGGCTCAGCTGTAGGCGACACTGTGTGCTTTTCAGCAAGTTGCACAGGTTGTAATGATGGTTCTAATATGGATTGTATAGCGTGTCCTGTTTTTTTCTTTGTCCCTTTCTTAGGTTCCTTTTTCTTGCTTTTATGAACCAGGGGATGTTGTTCTATTGCTTCCTTCAGATAGTCAAGTCGTTCCAAACCACCTCTCATTTTGCAGTGATGCATGTCCAGAGCCTCCTGGATTCGTATGGCTTGCGGGGAAGAGGTGCTCTGCTTCACACCTTCTGCTACCCGAATCACCTCAGAGAAGTCCTTCTGTAAGACTTTATACTGATTGCGTAGCTCCTAGAGGGGAAAAAGGAGAAGATGGTATTATATAAAATAACAAAACCTTTTTTTGATTATAAAAAATGTTTTTAAATTATAGTTCTTAAAGTGGATCTTCATTGCATCTGAGCACCACAAACCAAAAACACTATTTAAAGTGATAGTAAAGTCTTGTTTTTTTTTAAGAAAAAACAAAAAAAACACACATGTTATACTTATCTCTTCTGGGCAGTTGGTTTTGCACATAGCAGCCTGGATCCTCCTCTTCTTGGGTCCCTCTTTGCTGCTCCTGGCCCCTCCCTCCTATCAAGTGCCTTCACAGTCAGTAGCTTCCTATGGGTGCTCTGGAGCCGAGTCACAGCTCCGTGTGTCCATGCAGACACGGAGCCCTGACCCAGCCTGCCCCCTCTCTCCTGATTGGCTTACTAACTTTGATAGACAGCCACAGGAGCCAATGGCGGCGACACTGCTGTGTATCAGCCAATTAGGAGGAGTGTTTCGGATGGCTTAGACATTCATGGACATCACTGGAGAGAGATGGGGCTTAGATAAGTAATTAGGGGGGTGCTGGGGTGGCTGCTAGGCACAAAAGTTTTTTTTTTATCTTAATGAATAGAATGCATTAAGATAAAAAACCTTCTGCCTTTGCAACTCCTTTAATTAATTTTTAATACTCAAAGCAATACCATCCATCCATGTCTCTTTGCTTTATTTTTGGGGAAATTCCTTTTGAAAACCACCCCTCTAGCATTTGCAGCCATGGCCTTCTTGAGTAAGGCAAATGATAAATGTAGCATTTACTTCCTGGAATCCAACTACCCTTTGTTCAAGTGTGCATGCAAGAGAGTGTGCTTAGCTGAGAAAACCCCTGCTCCTCTCCTCCTGAAGAAGTACTTTTCCCTAGAGGTACTAGACTATCTGCTCAACCTTCATGAGAACTCCAAAACTTAGAAGGGCATTATTATATAAGTATGGACTTCAGCTTTCACCTATAAGTGGCTGCTTTTAACCCTTATTGCAAGTTTTTGTTTTGACAGGTTTACCATACGGAGGTAGTGAACAAGGTAATACTTTGGCCATATTGGTTGCCTGACTTCTAGGTTTCATTCAGCCCCAGTGGAAAATGGAGTGGAAGATAAGAGAGGAACATTTAAAAAAAGAAGACAGGAGAAGGAATTGAAAAACAGTAAGGGAAACAAGAACAAAAAAAAATACAAAGTAAAAAGATAGTTTAGTTTTTTGGATTTTTTTGTTTTTGTTTTTTTACACATACAAAAACAAGTTTGATAACAGGCTACTTTTTGTAACCAGACAGATAGAATTGAAAGGTAGAGGTTCAGTTAGATAGACAAAGCGAAAGAAACAGACAAAAAAAATGGGAAAAAGCATGCAGAGGAAACAAAAAAAAAATAGATAAATGCTATAGTATCTAATGGAGCAGTCATTTTTAAAATGGGGGTATAACATTCAAATAGGTAAAAAAAAAAAAAAAAAAGAAAAAAGGAAGGCACAGACACAAATAAAAAAAAGGCAAGTTAGAAAAGTGAAGGGAATGAGGAAGGCATTATAAAAGGCTGCTTGCAGGATTTTAGTTCTTCATGAACTACTAGTTCTACATTCTTCATAAGCGTGTAGGGCCCACCTGAATAGCTTAAGAGGATAACTGCCCTATCTCAGAGGAGTTTTGGAGGATTTCTTCCCATGTTCCTTTCTACAAATATAAGACATTAGAATCTCCTTTTGTGAACCTATTACTAGTTTCCTTCGTAGTGATGAATGACCCGAGTTGCATTGCAAAAGGGCTTCTCTGGCAAAAAAAAAAAAAAAAAATTAACTAGCCCTGTTTCAAGACAATTTTCTTCCTGAATAAAGCGTATTTGAAAGGTTATAGAACCAGGAGCCTTCCTAATTGAGCAATGTTCTATGGAGAAATGTATTATCTCAGAGAAATTGCACCTGTAATTTCTGCCTCTTCAGTTCGCATGGTGCGTTTTCCCGTGATGAGCCGGAAAAATTAACAAGCTCTTCATAGAAACTTGTCATTTTGTTATTTAGGGCACTGGAGAGACTGTCATAGCGGTGTTCTTCTTCGAGATGGCTTTCCAGTATCTGCACTGTATCCTGTAAATCAGAAGAGAAAAATGAGTGACAGATCATATCCCAGAGGTAGTTTTGTGTTTCATGGTGAAGTCCATACAAGGGTACTGGGTAGAGGGTTGGGTTACAGCAATTTTTTATTTTCATTTTTAAGTTTTGGACGGGGTCGGGTAGGACTAGAATTACTTTTATGTTTGTATTGCTGTCTGTATGATTTCAAATTGGAAAAATTCTGTGAGCCACAATGATCTTATGCCTTGCTTGTGCTACCTCCAGCTGCATGCGCCAATCACGCTTCATATAACGTGCATAGGATACATTTACAAGTTATGCGCTGTGCTTGGGTGACCCCAAAAACAAAATAATAACCAACTCTGTGCTTACTAGTGCGATAATATTAAATACAAATAATATGAATGTTGAATAAATAAACAAGGTGTGAAAAAACAAGTGATTGTTACACCATAAATTAGTGCTTAATAGTGCTTGTTACACCATACAAAGTGTCTTAATCAACATAAAAAAAAAAAAAAAAATGCTTAGTGCTCAATATAAAGTATCCTGCTTTTTTAAATGAAAAAAATAATAAATAAATGAAAAAAAGTTCTCTTTGGCACTCTAAATAGTGCGTGCAAATAATGTCCAGCAGTGATAATAAAACAATGCGTGCAGGTGGTGTTCAGCTGTGACAACAATCCAACATCATGCCGAAGATATCCTGAGTGCTGCAAAACATGCTCCTGTGCTCATTCGTGACCCCCTTAAGCTAATGTGCTCACCACAGAGCGTGTGACTCAGCTTCTACCCTGAGTCCAAATACGCTTTGGAGCCACCCCTGGGCTCAGCCTCAGTGTCTGCTGCACTCCTCCAGCTGGAAACCATGTGGCTCCATACATATAGATGAAAAGGAAACTATATAGTGTAATATAGTCAAAATATTTTTATTAAAAGAAAACGCTCCCCACACCGGGGTACTCACATGGCACTGGTGCGTCAGTGCACCATACTATAACGGCTTTCTATTTCTTTGGAGAGGGACCAGGACGGAGAGACTGACACGGACTTTACACCAGCGCTGTCCCAGTACAGCATACCGCACCAAACATCCAGTGATTTTGCATAGAAAGCCATTATAGTATGGTGCACTGACGCACCAGTGCCATGTGAGTACCCCGGTGTGGGGAGCGTTTTCTTTTAATAAAAGTATTTTGACTATATTACACTATATATTTTCCTCTTCATTTATATGTATAGAGCCACATTGTTTCCAGCTGGAGGAGTGCAGCAGACACTGAGACTGAGCCCAGGGGTGGCTCCAAAGCGTATTTGGACTCAGGGTAGAAGCTGAGTCACACGCTCTGAGGTGAGCACATTAGCTTAAGGGGGTCACGAATGAGCACAGGAGCATGTTTTGCAGCACTCAGGATATCTTCGGCATGCTGTTGAATTGTTGTCAGAGCTGAACACCACCTGCACGCATTGTTTTATTATCACTGCTGGACATTATTTGCACGCACTATTTAGAGTGCCAAAGAGAACTTTTTTTCATTATTTATTATTTATTAATTTTTTTAATTTAAAAAAGCAGGATACTTTATATTGAGCACTAAGCATTTTTTTTTATGTTGATTAAGACACTATGTATGGTGTAACAAGCACCATTAAGCACTAATTTATGGTGTAACAAGCACTTGTTTTTTCACACCTTGTTTATTTATTCAACATTCATATTATTTGTATTTAATATTATCGCACTAGTAAGCACAGAGTTGGTCATTATTAATTTTGTCTGTATGATTTGTCTTCTTTTTTGCCCTGGTGACCACTGTCAGCGAGACAGAAAGAGATGAGAAATCCAATGTATTTGAGTTGTCGCTGGAGAAAGAGTAGAGAGGAATTCTTCCAATGGGGGCACTTGTTCTGGTGACAACTAAGAGGGAGTTTCCATTACTTTCTGTTGTGTCTTACATAGGAAGAGAACGAAATTCTCCCCAATGGGACACAGACTAAAAAGAAAAAAAAAAAAAAAAAGATATTCTATGAAAAGAAAACTTCTAACTGTAGATACACTTTAAAGGGGTTGTAAAGGTAAAAATTTTTTCACCTTAATGCATTCTATGCATTAAGGTGAAAAAACTTTTGACAGTACCGCCGCCCCAGCCCCCCCCGTTTTACTTACCTGACGCCTCGAATCTTCGCTCCTCGTCCTCGTCAGCTTCATTGCAGCTCAGCCTGGTCGCTGATTGGCTGCAGTGGATGGATTGAAAGCAGCGCAGCCATTGGCTCGCGCTGCTGTCAATCACATCCGATGACGCGGCGCGCCGGGGGGCGGGGCCGAGTGATACAGCGAGCGGCTATAGGGAGCTCGCATGAAGGTGGTAAATGCTTGCGGGGAGGAGCTGAAACAGCCGCCGAGGGACCCCAGAAGACCAGGTTCGGGGCCACTCTGTGCAGAACGAGCTGCACAGTGAAGGTAAGTATAACATGTTTGTTATTTTAAAAAAAAAAAAAAAACATCTTTACAACCCCTTTAAAAGAAGTTGTGTTGCTTTGCATGTCAAAGGTCACTGAACTACGGTGGAACTCACAAATCAGTGAACTGCAGCAACAGAGCACAGAGGGTGTGAAAGCCCTATACAAATGTAACAGATGTGCAAGTATGTGGATTTTAACCAGAGTATGGGTGACCCTAAATGTACATTGGTACTTTAAAGGGAACCTTTAAAATTGAATAACTTTCACATTGGCTTCTTCTGGAAACTTCAATTCAATTGGCTTTAGGTCTCCTCCTACAGGTTCAGTACTTGGTGAGCAGCTATACACCAACAATATGCAGCAAGAAGTCAGAATTACCAGCCCCATATTTGATTTGCATAAGCAACCACTAAAAAGCAAAGCTAAATTATGATCCTGACAGCTAACATGTTGTAACAGATATTGCTGACTGCAATGCCCTTATTTCTACTATTGTAAATCCCAGTACAGCTAAGTTTGCAAATCAAGGTGATGAAGGTAATATAGCAAACACAGAGAGGTACTGTGGCCGAAATCCAGGAGGGACTGGAGAATCAGAAGCCTCACACCATTAATTTAGGTAAAAATATATATTTCAGCATAAAAGTCAAAATGTTACAAGCCAATATGTTCTTGGGATAAGAACAAGCCCCCTAATCGGGGCTCAGAATACTGGTAGAGATTAAATGATGGATTCGATGGAAGGAGGGAAGGACAGATGTAATTTTATAGGATGTAAACTGGCTTCAGCGGCTTGGTTTTTACAAATAATAACTGCTGAAGCCTGCCGTTTATACCATATAAAATTACTCCTATATCTATTAACTACTTAGAAAGTCATTTAATCTCCAGAACACTAAAGAAGGGGTCATGTACTTGTCCTAGAAACACTTCGGGGAAGATTTACTAAAACTGGAGCATGCAAAATCTGGTGCATGCTCTGCATAGAAACCAGCTTCCAGGTTTTATTGCCAAAGCTTAATTGAACAAGCTAAAGTTAGAAGCTGATTGGCCATCATGCACAGCTGCACCAGATTCTGAGTGTTCCAGTTTTAGTAAATCTCCTCCTTTGACATTTATGCTGAAATAATAAATTTTTGGACTCATTGGCATGACGCTCCTATTTCCCCTACACCTCATGTATTTATATACAATGATCGGTTTACATTAAAGGAAAGTGACAAAAAAAATATGTAAGAAGCTTGCCTGTAATTCTTGCATAAAACCGTCATAAAGCTGTGTAATTTCCAGCAACTGACTATTCTGACCCTGGGGAGACCCATCAGAGCCTGCAGCCATCATTTCTGCATTCAGCTCTTTCAGTGAATCACCAAGCTCATGACCATCCTGGAGAAGAAGCATAAAGCTGTCCTGTTGGCTTCTCTTTTCTTTCTGCCCTGGCTGCATCTCAGTGTTTAGGTTTTGATATCTCTTCTTCAATGCTGACAGTCTGGCATGGAGAGTCCTTAACTGTTCACTCTGCTGGACTCCTGACAGGTTGGACTGCAATTCAGTTTTGTATTCAATCCTGTTTAATGCAGAAAATGAAAATCTTGTGAAGACAAGTTTCACGTATTTCAGTAATGTGCAGCACTAAGTAGATACTGTAAATGATGTGTTACCTCTGTGGTTCTGATGGTAAAGCTGTGGAATCTTGTTGCCTGTTACTCAGCTGGGTCTCATCCATACACTCATCTCCTCTTTCTGTCTGTGCCCCTCCATTTACACACTGTTCCAACAAAAAAGGAATATCCTGGGTTTAATTTACCTAGTCTACGGAGGTTTTCACAAGATCAAGAAGATCAATGCCTTGGCATATTGGACATATGGTAATGGTAATCATGAATCTTTTAGCTTGAAACATAGACGATGTTTACTTTTGTGTACTGAATAGTGGGTCCTTGCACAGGGCAACATTTTGACATCATGGGCCCTTACGATACCCAAAAGGCATTTTGGCCCTTTGTGCCATGTGATTGTTTCAGTGAATGTTACTGCTACAATTAACTAATGAATGCAGAGTGCTGTCTACATTATATGCAAAGCTACTTTTTTAACTTTATAGACCACTTAATGGGTGGTTTCAGGTTTACTGAAAAGTAAAGAGTCTTCTGACTGATGTCCAGGGGTGAACAGAGAAAAAGGAAAAGTTTTCAAAATTTCTCAACAGAGGCTTGGTGCTGCCCCCTCTAATGCCGCGTACACACGGTCGGACTTTCCGGCGGACTTGGTCCGGCGGACCAGAGTGTGCCGGACAATCCGCCCGTGTGTAGGCGCCAGCGGACTTTTCCGGCGGACTTTTTCCCCAAAGTCCGCCGGACCAAGATTTGAAACCTGTTTTAAATTTATCTGCCGGACTCAGTTTCGGGCGGAAAGTCCGCTCGTCTGTGTGCTGGTCCGACGGACCAGATGCGACGCGAGGGCAGGGTATTGCATCTCGCGCTCGCTGCAATAGGAAAAACAGATTTTCCTATTGCGGTGAGCATGGGGCATACCAGGCCCTTAGGTCTGGTATGGATTATAAAGGGGAACCCCCTACGCCGAAAAAACGGCGTGGGGTCCCCCCTAAAATCCATACCAGACCCCAATCCGAGCACGCAGCCCGGCCAGTCAGGAAAGGGGGTGGGGACGAGCGAGCGCCCCCCCCCCTCCTAAACCGTACCAGGCCGCATGCCCTCAACATGGGGGGATGCTTTGAGGGAGGGGGGCGCCCTGCGGGGCCCCCCACCCCAAAGCACCTTGTCCCCATGTTGATGAGGACAAGGGCCTCTTCCCGACAACCCTGGCCGTTGGTTGTCGGGGTCTGCGGGCGGGGGGCTTATCGGAATTCGGGAGCCCCCTTTAATAAGAGGGCCCCCAGATCCCGCCCCCCCACCCTATGTGAATGAGTATGGGGTACATGGTACCCCTACCCATTCACCTAGGGAAAAAGTGTCAATAATAAAACACACTACACAGGTTTTTAAAATAATTTATTAAACAGCTCCGGGGGGGGTCTTCCTCCGGCTTCGGGGGTTCCTCCGGTTCCTCTTCTCCCGGCGTCCGGTTGGTTCTTCTCCGCTCTCTTCTCCCGGTGTTCCAGTTCTTCGGCCGGCTCCTCTGCTGTCTTCAGGTAGCTCTCTTGCCAGCAGAGGTCCGGGCTTCTGGGCTTCTTGGCTTCTTCCCTCTTCTCTTCTCCAGATGTTGACACGACGCTCTCTCCGGCTGGACTGCTCTCTGAGGGCTCCGTTGTGACTTATATAGGCGGAGACCCCGCCCCCTAATGATGTCACAGTCCCTGGGCATGCTGGGACTGTGACGTTTTAGGGGGCGTGGTCACCGGGCGATATTGACCACGCCCCCTAAAACGTCACAGTATGCCCAGGGACTGTGACATCATTAGGGGGCGGGGTCTCCGCCTATACAAGTCACAACGGAGCCCTCAGAGAGCAGTCCAGCCGGAGAGAGCGTCGTGTCAACATCTGGAGAAGAGAAGAGGGAAGAAGCCAAGAAGGCCAGAAGCCCGGACCTCTGCTGGCAAGAGAGCTACCTGAAGACAGCAGAGGAGCCGGCCGAAGAACTGGAACACCGGGAGAAGAGAGCGGAGAAGAACCAACCGGACGCCGGGAGAAGAGGAACCGGAGGAACCCCCGAAGCCGGAGGAAGACCCCCCCAGGGCTGTTTAATAAAATTATTTTAAAAACCTGTGTAGTGTGTTTTATTATTGACACTTTTTCCCTAGGTGAATGGGTAGGGGTACCATGTACCCCATACTCATTCACATAGGGTGGGGGGGCGGGATCTGGGGGCCCTCTTATTAAAGGGGGCTCCCGGATTCCGATAAGCCCCTCGCCCGCAGACCCCGACAACCAACGGCCAGGGTTGTCGGGAAGAGGCCCTTGTCCTCATCAACATGGGGACAAGGTGCTTTGGGGTGGGGGGCCCCGCAGGGCGCCCCCCTCCCTCAAAGCACCCCCCCATGTTGAGGGCATGCGGCCTGGTACGGTTTAGGAGGGGCGGGCGCTTGCTCGTCCCCACCCCCTTTCCTGACCGGCCGGGCTGCATGCTCGGATCGGGGTCTGGTATGGATCTTTGGGGGTACCCCACGCCGTTTTTTTCGGCGTAGGGGGTTCCCCTTTATAATCTATACCAGACCTAAGGGCCTGGTATGCCCCGCGACGGGGCTCGCAAGGTGTCAATCTTGCCGATAAAAGCGGCAAGATTGATTTCCTTTTCTAGTCCCGTCGCACGAGTCACGTTCAAAATGAACGGACTTGTCCGTGTGTGGGCAAGTCCGTTCATTCTGAAAGTCCGCCGTACCTCCGGCGAAAGTCCGTCGGAAAGACGGGCGGACTTAGCCCGCCGGAAAAGTCCGGTCGTGTGTGGGCAAGTCCGTCCGTTTTAAAGTCCGGCGCACCTGGCGGACAAAGTCCGTCGGAAAGTGTGCCGGACCAAGTCCGCCGGAAAGTCCGACCGTGTGTACGTAGCATAACTCCACCTCTCTGGGCATTTTCCACAAGCAATATTATGGAAATAGAGTACAATCGTGTTTTTGACACCAATAAAGCTGGTATAAGTTGGTAGCATGAAAAGCAGCACCACACAACTAAACACTTCTATATGCAAATGATAATTACAACTGAACTAATCTAGGTTTAAGCAACTGAAGCAAAAAAGATGCATTTATGGACAGCATTACTCTGTGTGGCCATATTAACCACTGATGAGATTATACAATAAATATAATATATACACATACAGATATTTTTTTCTAAATTAAAAAAGAGAAGTATAGTCAAAGCTCTTTTGGCATTACTTCTCCTATGGGTCACAAGAGTGCATTTCATTCTGTACTCCAGTTTCAGCCGTCAGCGGGCCAAAGCCTGCTGTCAGCTGATGCCACTCAGCCAGTCTAGGCTTTGGATCGATCACAACTTTACAGTTGGGATCCACTCAGATGCCTGGACTAGCAGCTTGCCCAGCCTCTCAGCGAGCCGCTGGGAAACTGAGCCAGCCGCTCTCGCCCCCTGCACAGTTCAGTGCCGCAGTGAACGTTGGCGGGACAGAGCGGAGACTGAAGACTGAGAACTGAGTGATCAGCGGTCTTTAATCTCTCAGTTCTCGGTCTTAGAGGTGGCAGGGGGCATCTGCAAATGGGATTGGTGTTGCCTCCACCTAGGTGAGTATAATTTTATTTTTTTTATCTTTAAACCCATACACCTCTTTTAAAGGAAAAATTACATAGTTATAAAAGGTTACCCGAGATGTTTCCCCGGTGGGAGGAGCGTGTATCTGTGCCAATTCCCCATCTGTTGAACAAGTGAAAGGCGGGTTCGGGACTGGAGATATTGGCGATTTTTCCAAGAGGTTAGCTTTTTCTGATGCAAACTTGGATAGTGAAGTTACTTTACTTTGCAGATTGGTCTGAATAACCTGAAGAAAGACATAATTATTAATAAATTAAAGTGAAAGTATGGTATACATCCACAGAGTACACATTTAGCTTTATAACTACAGTGTTACGTTTTCAAGCTTGCTTTTCCATACTTTTTTATTAAATATAGATAAATATAGATTGACATATTAGAGCTCAGTAGTACTCTGTGTTTCACTGTATGTAAACCATTTTCTTGTTAAAAAAAAAAAAGGTATGTAAACCGTAAATCTATTATTCAATTTTCTTAAGCAAATCACATTTTGAAAATCTGTTGAAAAGTTTCTTATCTGGAGATCCTGCAGTAACAGGACTTTCTGTTAAAGGCGGACAACACTAAGCCACAGCCTCACAATTAGCAGCAGTATTGTCAGCCCACTATGCAAGTTCATTCAGTAGGCCACAGTGACGGAATTACCAGGGTCAAAACAGTTGCACTTGTGACGGGGCCCTGGCATTCTGTCACTGTGGGGGGGCCCCAGCGGGATTGCTATTCACAGGGCTCTCAGCAGAGAGTGTCTCTCTCAGGTAACAGCAGCACAGAGACACCGGCATTGACAGTTTTTTCCCCCTCTGTCTGTCCACTCTCGCACGGGATGACAGAGGACACCCAGTTGATCTGCTCCCCCTTCTCCCCCCTCTCCTCTCCTGTGTGCTCCGCTGGCAGTCAAGTGTGAAGCTAACGAGCTCACATTTCCCGCAGAGCACACAGGAGAGGAGAGGGAAAAGAGGGGGGGAGAAGATCAGCTGTGTGTCCTGTGTCATCCCCTGCGAGAGAGAACGGACGGTCACGGAGAGGGAAAAAACTGTCAATGCCGGTGTCTCTGTGCTGCTGTTACCTGAGAGACATGCTCTCCGCCTTAGAGCCGTGCTGTCCTGAGAAGACAGAGGACTCTGATGGGCGCAGAAAGGGGACGCCGATAGGGGGCACCGATGGGGAGGCACCAATGGGGAGGCACCAATGGGGAGGCACCAATGGGGAGGCACCAATGGGGAGGCACCGATAGGGGCACCAATGGGGGGCACCAATGGGGAGGCACCGATAGGGGGCACCAATGGGGAGGCACCGATAGGGGGCACCAATGGGGAGGCAGCGATAGGAGGCACCGATAGGGGGCACCAATGGGGAGGCACCGATAGGGGGCACCAATGGGGAGGCACCGATAGGGGGCACCAATGGGGAGGCACCGATAGGGGGCACCAATGGGGAGGCACCGATAGGGGGCACCAATGGGGAGGCACCGATAGGGGGCACCAATGGGGAGGCACCGATAGGGGGCACCAATGGGGAGGCACCGATAGGGGGCACCAATGGGGAGGCACCGATAGGGGGCACCAATGGGGAGGCACCGATAGGGGGCACCAATGGGGAGGCACCGATAGGGGGCACCAATGGGGAGGCACCGATAGGGGGCACCAATGGGGAGGCACCGATAGGGGCACCAATGGGGAGGCACCGATAGGGGGCACCAATGGGGAGGCACCGATAGGATTTACTGATGAGCACTGAAGGGAGGCACTGATAGGGGGCACTGAGAAGGCACTAAAGGGCACTGATAGGGGACACTGATAGGGGGCACTGATAAGGCACTAGGGGGCACTGATAAGGCACTAGGGGGCACTGATAAGGCACTAGGGGGCACTGATAAGGCACTAGGGGGCACTGATAAGGCACTAGGGGGCACTGATAAGGCACTAGGGGGCACTGATAAGGCACTAGGGGGCACTGATAGGGGCACTGATGGGAGGCACTGATAGGGGCACTGATGGGAGGCACTGTTAGGATTTACTGATGAGCACTGATAGGGGGCACTGATAGGCACTTATAGGTGGCACTGATGGGCATTGATGAGCACTGATAGGCAGAACTCAGGCAGTATTGATGGGCACTGATGGGCACATTGAAGAGTACTGAAAGGTGGCACGGATGGACGCTGTTAAGCGGCATTAATGAGCACTGATAGGTGGTGCTAATAGGCAGATTTGATGGGCACATTCTTGACAGTTAATGGCAATCCTTTCATAACACAGACACAGCATGGGAGGAAAGGACTGCGGATAACCGGCAAGTCTGTTTACATGTGATCAGCTGACATCACATGGTAAAGGGCCACAGTGATTGCTCTGAATGCACATCCCAGGGGGCATGCGGGAAGCACAGTTTTGGAAGGATGTCCATGGACACCCTCCCAAAATTGAAGGCTGGGGCTCGGATGGAAGGGGGAGCCCATCATGGTTTCTTGCACCGGGGCCCTGAAGGTTCTAGTTACGCCTCTGGTAGGCCAACAAAGGCAGCCCAGTGGCCATAATAAAGTGGTTGTAAACGATTACATATACCCAGTGAGGTAACTCGCTTCAGGCGATACACAGAGATAAAAACAAAAACCTCCTTGTTCGCACCCCCCTCCCCTGCCACATTGCACTGCACAATGATGCAGCGATCTACAAAATTTCCGGTCCCTCCCCCCCGCTGCCTTCTTAGAAACACACAGGTCCCAGAAGACAGTGGGACCATTCAGAAAGCGCAGTGCGACTCGCGCAGTAGGAAACAGGCTGTGAAGCCACTTCCTGTTTCCCTTGAAGGATTCACTTCCTGAAGGATTCACTTCCTGTTTCCCTTGGTAAGGATGACTGCACCCAAAGCCGATGGGCAAATCAGCTGGGGGTGCAGACATCAGGGGATACCTGGAAAGGTAAGTGTGCTTATATTAAAAGTCAGCAGCTACAGTATTTGCTGACTTTTAATTTATTTTTATTACAGGCTGGAACTGCGCTTTAAGTTGACCTGTTTATCTTCAGTCTTCTCTTCTGCACATCCATTCAAAGTCCAGAATTTATTAAGCTTGTCTGCGCTGTCAGAAAAAAAGGGGACGAAGAGCTGAAGTTACACACTGCAGAGATCAGGAGAGCTCTGAGAGCTGATTGGATGGAAGGGAAGCACCCCCTTTCACACAGCACACAGGAACAGAGCTGAGCAGTGGAGGCCCATCCATATGCGGCGCAGGAGCGCTGCCTCCATAATCCATGCACCCGGCCCCTAATCTACATGCAGGGAGCCAAACGCATGTATTTCCATGGGGTTTTTGTTTTTTTTAAGCACATGATTACAGCCTGAGGCTCCATTTGGCTTCAAAAAAGGGTGGGCTTGGGGTGCAGAAGGATTGAGGAGCCCCTCCCCCCCAACATAAAAATATTGAGCACCGGCCGTCACTGGAGCTGAGCCTGTCAATCCTCTAGAGGTATTTCCCCTGTCACCTTTTTTCTCTTGGTGTCAGGAAAACTTGTCAGAAATGAGTCATGCTGATAGCAGAGGAAGGAGGCAGCAAAGGGAAATGACACTTAGTGCTCTCGACTTAGACAAATACACACAATACTCTAGATGGAGATGCTTTGTTTATATTTCATGTCTGAGGTTTACAACCACTTGAAGGAGCCTACATGAAAGGCTGAAAATGCTGCTACCAATTGTGAGTTAGTGGCTTAGCTTAGTTTATATACACTAACACCTGCTTAGATACCATAACAGCCACACATTGTTTTGCATGGGGAAGCCTGATTGCATTGTGAGAGGGAGCAGTAAAGAACAACCGTCAGAACTGCAAAGCAGGAAGCAGAGTCTGCATACAAAACAAGCAAATATTGCTGCCCCAATTGAAATATTCAGTATAATGACAAACCATATAAAGAAACATTTTTTAAAATAGATGAACATAAATAAGATTATCCCCCCCCCCGACCCTATTTACAGGTATATCTGATGAACCACTAAAGACTATAGAATGAACACTAGGCACACTGCTATCAAGGTTTTATACAAGCCTTTGTACCTGCAACTCCAGTGGAAGTTCTATTTGCAAAAGATTCTGTATCTCTCTGGAGAGCTTGCTGATTTCTTCTAAATGTTTCTCGTGATTTTCAACCTCAATCTGGAACATTGACAAAAAACAGAATGGATTTAACCAAAGTCACTTGCTTCAAAAGGACCCAGTTTTAAGCAGAATTTTTCATGTTTTTTTTTTTTAATTGCTTGCCAATTAGTACAATAAAAAAAAGATGCAGCTTTCGATACAATCTGGCAGTTAATCCAGCGCTGCCCACCGCAGAGACTTGTTCAGTGGTTGGCGCTCCTCTTCTGGGTTAAAGTGATTGTAAAGTCTCTTTTTTTTTTTTTTTTAAACAAACATGTTATACTTACCTCCTCTGTGCAGTTGTTTTTGCACAGGGCAGCCCAGATCCTCCTCTTCTTGGTTCCCTCTTTGCTGCTCCTGGCCCCTCCCTCCTGTTGAGTGCCCCCACAACCAGGAACTTTCTATGCGGGCACCCGAGGTAAGTGAGAGCTTCATGTATCCATTAAGACACAAAGCCCGACACAGCCCCACCTCCTCTCTCCCCTGATTGGCTGACTGACTTTGATTGACAACCGCGGGAGCCAAAGGCGCCGCTGCTGTGTCTCAGCCAATCAGAAGAAGGAGTGTCCCCAACAGTTTAGACATTCGTGGACATCACTGAAAAAAGGAGGAGCTCAGGTAAGTAACTGGGGGGTGCTGGGGAGGCTGCTACACACAGAAGGTTTTTTTAGCTTAATGCATAGAATGCATCAAGATTAAAAAAAACCTTCTGCCTTTACAACTCCTTTAAATAACAGCAAGCATCATTCAATCCACTTGCAGTGAGCCCAGGGTTTTGTGAAACCATCCCTTATTGGTGAATCACTGCGTCAGTCTCGGCTCACAGTACAATAATGCAGAGGGTAGCACTAGTGCCTTACTATCCTCTCTGAAAAGCAGGCATTGCTGAACAGACAGACAAGAATTCTGCTAGTTTAGTTACAAGGTGGGCAGTTAAGCAATGTGAAAAGGCCACACTTACATTTAACTGCAGAATATCTTCCCTGGTTAGATCACTGGCTTCAAAGGCTTTTTTCCGTAATTCAGACCACTGCTCAATATCCTCCAAGAAATGCTGGATTTTATTCCACACGCTAATGGCACTCTTCAGGTTTTCATTATAGCTTTCAAGTTTCTCTGTAATCTGTGTGGAAAGACCAAATGTATGAATATATATTTAAAGAGGACCTGAATTGTGGAACAACGCTAAGCAGAGGGCACAAGAATAGTAACTAGTATTGCTGCAGACAGTGGCGTAGCTTGAAGCTTGTGGGCCCCAATGCAAAAGTTGACCTGGCCCCCCCCCCCCATTACTTCCAAAGTGCATGCAGATACATCCACCGCATGCCAAGATACTCAAAGTGGCTTAAGAGTTTTGAGTTACCAGAGTTCCTCTTTACAGCAGAGGGCAGGGATTACCGCTGGAGAATCAGAGGACAGGGATCACTGCTGGAGAATCAGAGGACAGGGATCACCACTGGAGAATCAGAGGACAGGGACCCCTGGCAGGTCACTTGGCAGAGCTCCTTTCCCATCCCAGCACTGTATACAGCTCCCCCCCCCAAACTACACAAGGCTGAAATCACATTCCTTTACACACAGTCTGTCAGTCTTCACAGGGTGTATCTGGCTTTTATGTTGCCCTTCTGACCTGTGAAATTATCTGGTCAGAACGGCAGTGTAGTTGCAGTAGGCAGATACACCTTGTGCAGATCGTGGCTGACTGGCTGTGTTGTAAAGGAATGCGATTTCAGCCCTGCAGAGGAGGAACAGTATATAGTGCTGTAATGGGAAAGGAGCTCAGGAGCAGGTCTTAGCATGCAGGGTGGAGGGGGTGGCCAGGGGGCTTTGGGGGGGGGGGCGCAACTTAGATCTGGGAGGGCAAAGCCATGTGACACAAAATCTGGAGGGGGAGGTGTTAAGGGATTTGTTTTAGTAATTTATGAAGGTTTCTCTGTCAGTGTTGGCAGGTAGGTCACCTCTCGGAGGTGTGTGTCTTTTCCCCAGTTGTCAGGAAATGGGGTAAGTAGACATCCCCGGGTGGGTACAGAGAATCCCAGCTGGTGACTAGGAGACACTGAGCAGTGTCATACCTCACCAGTGACATCGGTCCCATCGTGACTACAGGACAGCACTCTCCTCCTCTTGCCTCGCTGAGCTTGTTTACCATTCCATGTTGCCAGCACACAACACAGACACTTACCCATCCTGGGCTGTTCTCACCTTGTGCTCCTCTCCATTCAGGAAGTGTCTCACAGCTTCTCCCCAGCCAAAGGGAATAGAGGGGTGTGGACTGTGGAAGGCAAAGTAGAAACCCAGTACTGGAATGTGGCTGTGGGGCCCTGGGGCGGATTGGAGCTGGATTTTGTGGAGGATATGATAATATGACAGGAAGGCTGCAGGAGCCCCCAAAGCTAGCGGCGGGGTTGCGACTGTGACCCCTGCAACCCCCTATGCTTCGCCCATGGCTGCAGGCCCCCTGCAGTTGATCTTTAACCCATTACTGACTTGTTCTGCACCATGTTTCTGCGTAGAGAAGGCCATCTCGGTAGAGGGCAGGGTTTTGCTTACCCATGTCAGAGTTGCCCACCTGATGACTGGGGATCTCGAATGGTAGGGGAATTATTAGGAAGCAGGAGAGGTATAAATGAAGCAGAAGCAAGGAGATCCTTGAACTGTAGCTTTCTCTCCAGCAAAGAGAACTGTTAGCACCATAGTAGGGACCTCACCAAATCTGGTGAGTCTAGCAGTCAAAAGCACAGCGCCTTAGCAGATCGCAGACTGCACATATAGAGCTACTATGCTTAAGGCTACTATGCTACATAGCTACTATGTAGCTACTATGTATGCTTTAGGAATTCAAGAAAAGTAGTTTTCAGGTTACTGCTTAGGCAGAATTATTAAAAGTTGTTCCATTAAGCAGAAAAAAAAAAAGGATAATTTCTTATCATTTCATGGCCACTTTAACATGAAAATGAATACCCAACCGAGAGTACAAAATCTATTAATGTGGATAAGCTAGCATGCAGCCTATTGATTCACTTGGGTTCTATGAGGTTAAAGTGACCAGTTGATGCCAAGAAAAGTTAGGTGAGCCAATCTACTTAAGTATGCTTATACTTCATTTCGCTTTCTTGCAGTTACATACATTAGCCACCACAATGTCCAAATTAAAATGTCCAAACAACCTTAGCATAATGTATATAGAAAAGAATGAAGCCATCCTTTGACTTGTACGAATTTCCATATAAGATGTTAAAAATATGACTTTGTTTTCCTTCACTACATCCCTACTCGAAATAAAAATAAAAATGTTATCGGCTTCCCAGAGACTCCAATAAGATACTTACATCCAACCACTTATCAATAATTGTGTTGGCCTCAGTTTGAAAGGGAGATTCTTCAAAGCTTTTGATCTGATTAATCTGAAACTGCAACTTCTTACAGGTGCTGCTGATCTCGTCAACATCTTCTGAGTGATCATCAAACTCCTGTTTAACAGCTTTTACCTGCAGAAAAATAGCATATTATAGAGCACAATACAAACCAAACATTCTGCTTTTAATTTATAATAAACATGCAGAAGACCTATAATAATACATCAAGGCGCCAAGGATGGTCTCCACTACGGAAGGATATGAGATATATCATACAAGATCATTGCTGCAATAAATAGATGTCAGAATATTATGCATAGAATTATGCAAAGCAGACCATATGTAAGGGATTGCACATGTTTTTTTCGAGGCCCCTGTAATAGCATTGCCTTTACAGAACAATTTCATTAAAAAAACGTTGGTTCATTAAAGTGGTTGTAAAGGCTGTAGGTTTTTTTTTTTTTTTTTTTACTTTCATGCATTCTATGCATGAAGGTAAAAAACCCTGTGTGCAGCCGAGGCGCTCTTGGGTCTCTCTCTCCTCATTGGCTGAGACAGCAGCGGTGGCCATTGGCTACTGTCAATTACAGCCAGTGAGGCAATGAAGAGAGAGTGGGGCCGAGCAGCTTTCTGTGCATGATTGGACACAGAGAGCAGTGGCTCGGGAGCCAGCTTGCTCAGGTGCCCCCATAGCAAGCAGCTAGGGAGGGGCCAGGAGCACCGACGGGGGACCCAAGAAGAGGAGGCCTAAGGCAGCTCTGTGCAAAACCATTGCACAGAGCAGGCAAGTATGACATCTTTGTTATTTTTAAACAAGAAAAAAATCCACCTTTAACATCCCTTTAAGCTTTGTTGATTAGCCAAGGAAACATGGGTAAGCATGCAAATAAAATTTAGCTTAATGGGGCAACACACTTATTGTGGGTGCCAAAACAATTATCTCTGCCTCCCTCTCCACAAAGACATCCCCGTTGTTCCCTATTTTTGGTAACTTAGCATTTCCGCCAGGGATGGGACACGCCGAGTATAGGGCACTTACTCAAGCGGGTGTGACCGTGCATCTCACTTCCTAGAAGGCAACCAATGGCCCCCTCTTCAGGAGTTGACTCTGGTGACAGGCAAGTTCCGATTGCCATTTTGAAGCGCTATTCAACTACTTCATACACTCCCTTGCAAACCCAACCCACTTTCAGCGTACACTGACAACCTTCAAGAACTATTGTCTGAATGAGGGAAAACTACCACAGGTGTTGTCCAAAACATATGCGTTACTTAACTCCCCATCCGAACAGCCGGACCTCCTACGAAAGTGGGAAGCTGATTTACAATGCACCTTCACAAAAACGCAGATACAGAACATCCTTAGATTCTCCTTAAAGTCATCTATATGTACAAAAATTCAAGAGACCAACTATAAAATCCTAACCAGGTGGTACTATACCCCCCAACTTTTGCATAACTACTACCCAGCCTCCTCAGATAGATGTTGAAGATGCCAGGAGGACAGGGGGACACTTCTCCATATTTTTTGGTCCTGTCCTCAGCTAACTAATTTTTGGACAACCGTACGACATGTCACTCAAAAATTCACAGACCATAAGAACCCAGACAATCCGGCTTTCTTCCTACTCCACCATCTCCGGAATCTAAGCGAAACGCTACCAAAAATCAATTGTAAGACACCTACTGAACGCTGTTAAAGCCTGCATTCCCCTATCATTATCATTATGGAAAAACAGCACGCTACCCTCTATTGGGACATGGCTGCTCAAAGTGTAAGACATTAAAAAGCTAGAGGACCTGATTCTTACGGCCCAAAACCAACAAGAGAAGCACTCCAAGGCATGGAGGCTATGGAACATGTTTCTTCTATTGGACGAAGGAGTGGCACTGCTCAGACGATAGCTGACTAGCCACCATAAGATACACTCACACTCCTGCTGAGTCTAAATCCAATGCCACCAGATCTCCACTTCTCCACCAACTTCCAATCCCATTTCCTACCCCCCTCAACATCCTCCCTTCTTGAGTACCCAACCCCCCCCCCCCCTTCTTCTTCTTCTTCAACTAGAACTCTCACCCCCTCTCTCTGGAACCCAGTTTTCCTGTTCTGGAGATTTCCTACAAACTTCTCCCCTTTATATAAGTGGGGGGATCGGACATCCTTGGCTGTATAGTGCTAACTGCTATTTACATGACTAGACATTGCCAGACGAAACAATACTTAGACAGGAACTCCCACTTTAATGGACAGACAATATCAGATATATAATTGCGGCTTATTCTATGTGTTGAAAAGAGGAACTCCAGAAGTATCTCGGAACTTATGTGAAAGTTAAACTAATGTGTCACTGTTCCTACCCTTTTGTATGTCATGATTGTAACTGATCCTTACCTATTTTGTGCTCTACAATGATAATAATAAAAATTTATATTTGGGAAAAAAAATAAAAATTTAGCTTAATGGAAGTTCATAATGATGGAGCTCGACTCGTAGTCTACCACTGCCGAGTTCTTCTTTTACAGCTAGGTTGATCTTACTGCATATTGTAAGCTTGAGAAAGTAAACAAAAGGCACAAGCCTTTAATAGTACAGTGCCTATTTATAACTGAACCTACACATCAAGTTCTAACAGAACAGTGAAATAAAATAAGAGATATAAAAAAGCTTTTATACTGTAATGATCAGCCTTGTACCTTCATCATAGGCTGCTCATTACTCAGCACTACAGCTCAGGTCTCTGCCATGTACACATGATCCTCAAATTTCTATAAAGCAAATTCAGAAATCCCACCCATCGTTTATCAAGAGGCTTGTCTTTTTGCTAACTCCCTTAGACCCTTTTCACACTGGAGCGTTTTGCAAGCGCTATATCGTTAAAAATAGCGTCTGCAAACCGCCCTAAAACAGCTGCTCCATTCACTCTAGTGTGAAAGGCGTCAGAAAAAGTCCTGCCAGCAGCTTATTTGGAGCGATGGACTCACCGCTCCTCCACCGCTGCTCCCTATTGAAATCAATGGGGCAGCGCTGCGATACCGGAGGCATTTTGCGGGTGGATTTAACCCCTTTTCGGCCGGTAGCGGGGGGGTTAAAACCACCCCACTAGCAGCCGAATAGTGGCGCTAAAATGACGGTACCGCTGATGCCGGTGGCAGCACATTGTGAAAGGGGTCTAAATAGGAGTCTGTCTGTCTCTAACTTCTTTCGGATTGGTAATGTACCACTCTCCTAGGTAGGTGCTAGGATTAGGCAAGTTTAGTTCTGGCTCACTATATCCAGTGGAGCTGCAGTTCGTTGCTAGGTCGATTTAGTTTTGGCTTACTGTAATCAGTGTGACTGTTGATTGTTCTGGCCTGTTCTATGCCTAAGTGACTGCAGGATTGACTGCTTTCACCTGGCCAGTCCAGAAATGTTCTAGAAGTTAGTGGGCAGGAAGAGTCTAATCAGAAGCTGAATATTCATACAGCCCTGGCTAATCCCTGGTGAGAGGTGCCCAGTTGGTGACTGGGAGTCTGTATAAATACTCTGAGACAGAGAGCAGCTGGGTCTTTTTTCCCGAGGAGATCACAGCCTAGGAGGGCTGCTAGCCCCCTACCCCTTGCTGCAATGTGCCTGCTCAGTTGGGCTGACTGAGGGCCTATGATTTGCTGAGAGGTGCTGAAGCTGACAGAGATTGTTGCCTGAGGATATAGTCTGGTATCCTGGCGTGAAAGTGTTTCCAGGATATTGGAAGGAGGCAACCAATTTTCCAAGGACATATCTATCCTAAAGAGCCAATTGGAATAGATACACTATGCAGTTCTAAGACTCCTTTTGACGGTTGAGATATTGAAGCAGAAAGTCAGCAAGCACAGTCCTTTTTATGGTTTCTTTGTTTTTAATTGTAATATGAAGGAATGTCAATCTACCACATCACCATAATATATGTAAGTGTATTTTCCAATCCTTTGTACAATTGTCACCCACAATATATATGTATATTTTCATGTTGCTATATACTTACTTTGTTTCAAATTACATTATAGCTATATTTTCCTCTTCAGTATGCTCCCTGAAGGAGATATCTATACTCTGAAACACATTGGGTTCAAGAGGATCATATCTGTTATGCTAGTAGATGGTGACAATGTTATAGATGTGCAAAACATTCCTTCTCTATATGTATGTTTTACGTAATGTGTTTAACAAATAATAAAAACCTTTTACTGAAATACTCTTAGATACTTCTACTTTAGTTTCAATACTCGCTTTAGTTTCAATACTGGATGTTGCACCATAAACGCATAGAATTACTGTCCCATATTCTTTCTGGATTACTACTGTGTATTGTTTGGACTTCTTGTGTTCAGCTGGTCTGTGCTTATCATGGTCACTTGCCTGTTAACACTGCTACTGTCTATCATTGCTCTGTTTCCCCGTCAGAAACACGGACACTAACAGCACTTGATCTGGCAGCAGTCTGTTACAGTCTGTTGTTTGCGTTGACCAACTGCTTGAGGACTTGACCTACTCTATCATGTGTTATCAGCCATTCCTCCTAGCAACACAGGTGGTCTAACAAACTCCGTGGCAAATACTTTGAAGATGCAATAAAGAATGCCCTTATGTAGCAAAGCATTCTGCACAAGCAAAATTACCTTTTTCAGGGTCTCCTGAAGAATTTCTTTTCCCACGTAAGATGACTGGCAGGGCATTAAGGTCTCTGCTTTCTGAATAAGTGACGTTAGTTCCTTTTTGTAACTCTGAAACTTGCGAAGGAGTTCTATTACAGCCTCGCACTGCTCCTTGCTGCAAGAAAATCAAGTTTATTCACTGAAAATTCAGTTGAATGGTAAAAATGTGTAAAATACATTTTAGAGTCATAATTTCCCATTTAGCTTTTTTACATTTACAGGCCAACAAAACAAATGACATGCCAGCAAGAAAACGTGATCTGATATAGTCATGTAAATAGTGCTATTATGCCCCTGCAGCAAAATGTACATCCAGAACCACTGGATAATAGTACAGATATAGGCCAAAGAATGGCCCCTCAAGATTATGCTGTATGTGTGCTATAAATTGGTGGTTCTTGGTATACATTTGGCTACAGGTACAAAGTAAGAGGAATAAACCCCTTATTTTTTTAAACTCTGATGGAAGGGAAAAGAGTAAATACCTACTATTTTACAAAGGTTCTAATTTCTAAGCTTTTTCTGAAAATGCCAGCTGCTTTGCTCCTCGGGTTAATCCTTAGGCTTTAACAAGGAGGCGGTCCTTGTTGCCCAAAATGTGTAGCCACGCACCTACGCTCTCCACGTCATCCTCTGGATCCTCTCTGCATTTCTGCCTAGGCTCCAGTTTATCGTCGTCCCCCTCCACACTGCTCCAACACACCACTGCTAACCTCGACTGCCTCGGGACTAATCTGCCGCCACCAGCTGTGCCTCCACAGCCTGATTGACATCATCCTTCCAGCGGCTTCCAAGCTTAGCTCTGCCGACCCAGCCACAACCCTGCTGAGCAGTTTCTCTATGTCAGGGGTCTCAAACTGGCGGCCCTACAAGTCACGTGAGGCATTGCAAGGCTGACAGTTACAAGCATGGCTCCCACAGGCAGAGGCATGATGGGACTTGTAGTTTCGCAACAGCTGGAGGGCCGCCAGTTTGAGACCCCTGCTCTACGTGCATGCTTTTAATTTTGCAATAAATGGGAGAGCAATTTTATATTTCGTTAGATTTTTTTTCTAACAATCTACAGTACAATCCAATCCTTTTTAGAACAGCTGCAGCTATGTTCTAATTGACCGCTCTTACTATTATCAACCAATTTATGAGACTCTTTTAAGGGACTTTAACACAATTTACCATTATCCTCATCCTTACCCTAGCCTGCCTAACACCATAAACCAACACCCCTCCCTTTCTATAGAATTTTCAGAAGGATATTGGCAGCTGTTACAGTTAAGTGGGGAAACTTTGAGGGGTATTAAATTGATTTTTATTTAGACTTTCACCTACCTGTGAGTGATATTCTGCATTGCATCCTCCCATAGCATATCACACTCTTCAGGTCTACAGATATCCTTGGAGCGTGTGGTGTGAAGAAGCTCCTGGAGGCCAGTAGAAATGGATGTCTTTTCATTTATGAATGATTCTAGCTTCTTCTCCAACTGCATCAACGATTTAATTCTATGATCAAAGCAAAGAAAGTCAGTCCTGCCTAACTTGCTTTCACTTTAGACAAAATCTTCAATAGTGCGGTGCTTGTCAACATCTTTTCGAGTGTAATTCCATTAAATTCATAGACCAGCACCACAAATCAATGTCCAACAATTATTTCAAGGTACAACATTTAAAAACACCCTGGTTATTTGTTGCAGCCTTTAGTTTCACCAGATGATCCTGCCAGTTACACACTTCTTGTCCAAGGGTGACATTTCCTCGTACTGTATGGAGGAGCAACATTGGCAAACTAGGCTGTTCACTAGTAATTTGAAATACAAACACCTCCCCCTGTCCTAATCTCTATAACATGGGGGAGGGGGGGTGTAGTCTATGGCGAGAACTGAGAAGACTGGTAACACTCTTTAAGAGTTCAATTTAGAGCACAGAAAGTTATAAAGACACTGGATTGCTGGCACTTAACCTGATAAAAGAAAACAAAGGAAAAAAAAGAAGATATTACTTTTTTGTTCTTTGGTTTGAATATACTTAAATTACAGCCACCATAGAAATGATAAACGCAGGGTTTGGATGAAACACGTCAACCAGGAGATTTTATCATTTATACCACATGTTCTCCCTCCTTGATATGAAAAAGGATTGTTGAAATACATAGATTTGTGATTGCTGGACTTTAGACTTAAAGGGTTAGTTCACATTTACCAAAAAACTGCCTATGCAGGTAAGGGGTGCTTGTAGATTTTAAAAAAAAGTGTAACTTTGACTAAAGTTGGATAATTCCCTTGCTATAGGTGAAGGCCATTTATGTACCACTGAAAGACTCCCAGAGATGGCATAATCCCATCCTTTCGTGTTGCTAGGATGTTACTAAGACACTTTGGCCAATTATGGCTCAGGGGGTTTAGTACATGCCCCACACTATATAAGGCCGCCTGCGTGGCGGTCTTGTGTAGTGTGTTGTGGTGGCGGCAGAGAGATAGACAGAGAGACAGTGTCATTTGATTTAAGTTAGATAGAATAGGCAGGCGAGTCAGTTAGCTGCACTTACAGTGTATATATATATATACACACACACACATACATACACACACTGTATTCAGTTTAGCTAGATCCGTTCCTGTTATTCTCTTCCTACTGACAGGCAGGCAGGTGTTTTTACAATATTTACAGCTACCTGAACAAAATTGCTGGCGTTTTTCTGATCCTTTTAGCTACAGTATTTACAGTTAGTGTAGTGCATCCTCTGCACAGTGTGCACCTAAAGCTACCTGAAGAAAATTGCTGGTGTTCTTCTGATCCTATTAGTACCACAGGCAGGCAGCTGCAGTATTTACAGTTAGTGTAGTGCATCCTCTGCACAGTGTGCACCTAAAGCTACCTGAAGACAATTGCTGGTGTTCTCATACTAATAATACTACAGGCAGGCAGTTGATTCTGCTAGCTGCAGTATCAGTATATATATACATCCCAGCTTTGTGCAGTTACATCTCACTGTAGGCCATTAGTATGCCTGGAAGGCCAACAAGGAGAGGCAGACAGTCACAAGCCAATAAAAGCAAGCAGGCTCTGTGTCTAGAGGCAACAGTGCTGGTCGTGGAGATGGTGCATCCTCATCAGCACGTGGCCGTGGGACACGCTTGTCCTTTTTTTCGGCAGCTGGCCGTGTTGAGCCGCAAAATGCGGAAGACTTGGTAGAGTGGATGACCAAGCCGTCCTCGTCCTCCTCATCCTCTCTCACCTAGGCTCAGGGTACTTTGTCTGGCAAAGCAGCTGCCAACGCGGCCTCTTCCTTCGGCTCGATGGCATCAGTCACTCCTTCCCTAGCCCCACCATGTCCTCCTGAGGAGTCCCCCAAACTGTTTGACCACAGTGTTGGGTACATGCTCCAGGAGGATGCCCAGCGTTTTGAAGGCTCAGATGATGGTACCCAGCTAGAGGAAGGCAGTAACGTGAGCTCAGAGAGGAGGGGTGCCCAAGAAGGACAGCAATCTGGCAGTCATGTTCCCCCAGCTGCAGCATACTGCCAGCTTTGCTCCAGTGATGAGGAGGGAGGGGATGATGAGGTCACTGACTCCACGTGGGTGCCTGATAGGAGAGAGGAGGAGAAGGAGGGGGAGGAGGAGGCACATCTCCAACGAGGCAGGATGCCCTCCAGGGGCCAGCTTAAGGGCAGCACACCGACTGCATTACACCGCAGAGTTCCGCATGTCAAAGTGGCGCTGCTGTCTCTGCTGTTATTCCAAAAGTTCTTTGGTGTGGGCCTTTTTTGAGACGAGTGCATCAGATCCCATTGATGCTATTTGCAACATATGTCTCAAGCGTATCTCGCGTGGCCAAAACATCACCCGCTTGGGCACCACATGCTTGACCAGACATATGTCGACCTGCCAAGCAGTTCGTTGGCAAGCGTACCTAAAGACCCACACCAAAGAACAAAGCGGACCTCTCCTTGCTCCTCATCAGCTGGGATCTCCAACCCCACTATACCTTCAGTCCTCTCTGAAACCTGCAGTGTCACAGCCAAGTACTTGCGGGCAATCTGCCATCGGTACACCGACGTCAGATTGTACCAGGCAAATTTCCCTGCCCCAACTGCTGCACCGCCGAAAGAAGTTTGCTCCCAGCCATCCACATGCCCAGCGGTTGAATGCCTGCTGCCTTTTCAGTTGGTAGATCTGCCCCCTTCCGTGAGTTTGTGGAATGTGTGGTTCCTCAGTGGCAGGTTCCCAAACGCCACTTTTTCTCATGGAAGGCGATTCCAGCTCTTTACCGGCATGTGGAAGGCAATGTCTTGGCCTCGCTGGACAGGGCGGTCAGCGGTAAGGTGCATATTACCGCTGACTCATGGTCCAGCAGGCATGGACAGGGACGTTACCCATCTTTCACCGCGCACTGGGTGACTCTTCTGGCAGCTGGGAAGGATGCAGGACAGGGTGCAGTAGTATTGGAGGTTGTTCCGCCACCACACCTCCAAAATTCTACTAGTGGTTATTCTGCCACACCTTTCTCCTCCACTCCCTCCTCTTCTTCCTCCATGGCCTCTTCCTGTGCCGTTTTGTCCTCGGAACCAGCGGTGCTCCGTAGGCGTTCAAGGGGCTATGCAAGCACGCAGGCAAAAAGATGCCATGCGGTGCTTGAGCTGGTGTGCTTGGGGGACAGGAGCCACACTGGGGCAGAGATTCTGTCAGCTCTGCAGGGGCAGGTTCAGAGGTGGTTGACGCCACGCCAGCTTAAGCCAAGTATGGTGGTTTGTGACAATGGCACTAACCTCCTCTCCGCCCTCCAACAGGGACAACTGACCCATGTGCCCTGTTTGGCTCACGTCCTTAACTTGGTGGTGCAGTGGTTTTTGGGCAGGTACCCGGGCTTGCGGGATATCCTGAGGCAGGCCAGGAAAGTCTGTGTGCATTTCCGCAGGTCATATAATGCCAGTGCTCGGCTGGCTGACCTCCAAAAGGAATTTAACCTGCCCAAGAACCGCCTAATCTGTGACATGCCAACCAAGTGGAACTCAACGTTGGCCATGCTGCAGTGGCTGCACACGCAGCAGAGGGCCATCAATGAGTACATATGCGACTATGGACAGGGTTAGGGGACCTTGGTTTTTATTCCCTACGCCAGCAGGCTATGATCAGGGATGCATGCACTGTCCTGTCACCATTTGAGGAGGCCACGAGGATAGTGAGCAGTGACAGTGCATGCATCAGTGACACTGTCCCTCTTGTCCACCTGTTGGAGCACACGCTGCATGGAATAATGGACAGGGCACTTGAGGCAGAACAGAGGGAGGAAGAGGGGGACTTCCTTACCTCTCAAGGTCCCCTTTATCCAGACAGTGTTCCTGCGTTCCCGCTGATCACACAGGAAGAGGAGGAGGATTGTGTCAGCATGGAGGTGGAGCCTGGCACTCAGCTTTAGCAGCAGTTTTCAAGGGATCTTTTACAGTCCGAAGAAACCCATGGACTTGTACGTGGCTGGGAGGAGGTGGCTGCGGATCAGGTTGTCCTTAGTGACCCAGAGGACTCTGGACCGAATGCCTCAGCCTATGCTGCATGGCCTCCCTGATCCTGTAAAGCCTGCGGAAGAATCCTCGTATTGGTGGTATCAAGGGGAGGGATGATTACTGGCTGGCAACCCTCCTTGATCCACATTACAAGGGTAAGGTTGTGGACCTTATCTTGCTGTCGCAGAGGGAGCAGAGGATGAAACATCTTTGGGAGGCCTTGCAGAAAGGTTTGTGCAACGCATTTCCAGAGCCTGGGAGGTTACAATTTCCTGGTCCTCCTGGACAACGTGTTGCTGAGGCTTCGGTCAGTCACAGAAGGAGCGGTGGATTAGGTGGCCGTCTGACCGATGCATTCAGACAATTTTTTAGTCTGCAGGTCTGATCAGTTCCAGCAACCATCGCCAGCGTCTGATTCACATGGTGCAGGATTACCTAGGGGCAAGATCAGACTTGGACACCTTTCCCACCGAAAATCCTCTGGGTTACTGGGTCTTGAGGATGGATCACTGGCCAGAGCTTGCACAGTATGCAATTGAGCTACTGGCCTGTCCTGCATCCAACGGTCTTTCGGAACGCACATTCAGTGCTGCTGGAGGCTTTGTAACCGATCACAGGGTGCGCCTGTCCACCTAATCGGTCGATCGGCTGACCTTCATAAAAATGAATCAGTCTTGGATCACCAGCTACCAAGCACCTGATGCTGATGTACAGTGGCGTAAACCTTCAGGGCCCCGATGCAAAAAATCATGAAGGGCCCCCCTGACCCCTGGACAGCGCTTTTCCTAGGGGGATGTCTGATAAGAGGAGGAGCCGCGAGAGCCGCCGAGGGACCCCAGAAGTCGGTGTTCGGGGCCACTCTGTGCAAAACTAACTTCACAATGAAGGTATGACATGTTTGTTATTTAAAAAAAAAAACCTTTATAATCACTTTAAGGGGTTAAAACAGGTGGTCAGGAGGCAACATATTGCCTCTTTACCGGCTGTCAAATGCCTCTGAAAAGTGATCTGAGCATGGATCGCTTTTCAGAGGAACAGCATTTTGTTGCTGGTACTTTGAACGAGCAAGAAAAAAAAAATCAGTTCTGATTGTACACATATAGGGTGTCAGGATTAAACGTGCATACATAAAATGTGCATACATACATCTAAACAGTGGCGGCTGGTGCTCAAAATTTTTTTGGGGGCGCAAACATTTTTTGAAAAAAAAAATCATCAAATGCAGCCACTGTGCACATCAATTGCAGCCACTGTGCCACTTAAATGCTGCCAATGTGCCATCAAACGCAACCACTGTGCCAAATGCTGCCAGTGTGCCCATCAAACGCTGCCAGTGTGCCCATCAAACGCTGCCAGTGTGCCCATCAAACGCTGCCAGTGTGCCCATCAAACGCTGCCAGTGTGCCCATCAAACGCTGCCAGTGTGCCCATCAAACGCTGCCAGTGTGCCCATCAAACGCTGCCAGTGTGCCCATCAAACGCTGCCAGTGTGCCCATCAAACGCTGCCAGTGTGCCCATCAAACGCTGCCAGTGTGCCCATCAAACGCTGCCAGTGTGCCCATCAAACGCTGCCACTGTGCCCATTAAATGCTGCAAGTGTTCCATCAAACACAGCCACTGTGCCAAACGCTGCCACTGTGCCCATCAAACGCAGCTAGTGTGCCCATCAAACGCTGCCCGTGTTCCCATCAAACGCTGCCCATGTGCCCATCAAATGCTGCCCGTGTGCCCATCAAATGCTGCCCGTGTGCCCATCAAATGCTGCCCGTGTGCCCATCAAATGCTGCCCGTGTGCCCATCAAATGCTGCCCGTGTGCCCATCAAATGCCGCCAGTGTGCCCCCCGACCGCTCATCGGCACTTACCCTGTCTTGGTGGGGCAGCGGGTGACTGACACGAGTGAGTTCCTCCATGCGTCTCCTGCAGTCCACATCTCCCATCCTCTCCTCCTAATAGGCGTCCAATAGCGGCACCTGTCGTTTCAGCCAATCAGGTGATGGATAACAGACCCGAGCACCTGATTGGTGGAGAGGCAGTTTAGTGTTAGGAAAGCGAATAGAGTGGGACTGTGAGGTCACCTTTTTTGATGCCTATTAGAGCCTATGGCTCTAATCCGGTGCTTCAAAAACACCCCCTGCCGCTGTAATTCAGGTTCCCTGCGCCCGAAAAGGGCCTGGGCGCCTGAATAGGGGGTGGCAGCGGCGGCCATAGATAGATTCATGCAATGCATGAATCTATCTATTGGTGATAGAGGGGTGGTTGGAGAGAGGGGGCGGCGCCCGTGCGCCCTCAATGCATGCGCCACCACTGCATCTAAACACACACACACACATACACATATATAAACACACACATAATATACACACACAAACACACATACATATATAAATACACACATAAACACATGCAAACACATACATGAACACACATATACACACACATACAGAAAGCCTTTTAAAAAACGACAGTGCTTTACCTCACCTCTTCCTGCCGGGTACTGCACTGTAGGGGGAGACAAAGAGTACAGCACACACTGCTTTCACTTTAGAACAGTGTGACAAGCTCCCTGCACAGTGCTGATTACAGTTCGGCCGACGATCGGGGAGATCGATCTCAGCCGCTCCTCCTATCAAGATAAACAGGGGGGCCCTCAAGGGCCACCTGCAGCATGGGGCCCAGTCGCCATGGCCACCTCAGCGACCCCTATACTTCCGCCACTGCTGATGTAACTGATTGATTTTTTTTTAATGTGAGATCCCTTCAAGACTGCCTATGCTGATGCTGAGTGACTATCCTGTTATGCTGAGTCACAGTCCCTTTCCTCCTCAATTTTCATGCTGATAGCTTGTAAGAACATTGTTGGTTCTGGGCACCACCACCAGTGGCCAAGGCCCAATTTTTCTGCCCCTGTTTAACAGGGACGTGTAATTACAATTTTTGATGCAATACTTTGTAGCAGGGCTCATTCCTGCGCTCCAACTAGAGTATCTGTGAGGGGTTGCAGTGTTGTGGCACCAGTGCCTAAGGCCCAATTTTTCTGCCCCTGTTCAACAGGGACATGTAATTACAATTCTTGATCTAATATTTCACAGCACGTCCCGTTCCTGCGCCCACCAAGAGTAACTGTGAGGGCTTACAGTGTTGTGGCAACACCAACACCTAAGGCCCCAATTTCTGCAGAGTATATAAGGCAGGAGACAACAGGAAGTGAGATGAAATCTACCCTTAGGAAGGGAAACTCTCTCCTGTAATGCCCTGTACACACAACAGGATTTTCTGATGGAAAATGTGTGATAGGACCTTGTTGTTGGAAATTCCGACCGTGTGTAGGCTCCATCACACATTTTCCATAGGAATTTCCGACACACAGCTTGCTATAAAATTTTCCGACAACAAAATCCGTCAAAAATTCTGATCGTGTGTACACAAATCCGATGCACAAAGTGCCACGCATGCTCAGAAAAAATTAAGAGACGAAAGCTATTGGCTACTGCCCCATTTATAGTCCCGACGTACGTGTTTTACGTCACTGCGTTCAGAACGATCGGATTTTCCGACAACTTTGTGTGACCGTGTGTATGCAAGACAAGTTTGAGGCCACAATCCTTCGGAAAAAATCCATGGATTTTGTTGTCAGAATGTCCGATCATGTGTACAGGGCATAAGAGTTAATATGGGAAAAAATGTGTCTCCTCTTCACTGATGCTTTATCACCAATCCTTGTTTCACTAAAAACCCCAAATTTTCAAAATACATTTGTCATTGGGACAGAAAGTGATTTGAAATCTTCTGAAGAGGTGCACAGACAGCAAAACAAATGTTACAGGGGTGATAACCCTTCCCCATGTTTTCCAAAAAGCTTAAAAATAGATTTTTTGGCTGGAGCTAAACTTTAAAAATGTACCAGTTCAAAATTACAAAACAGATTCTACTTAACAACAAACCTACAGTCCCTGTCTTGTTTGCACCGCCTGTATACTGCTGTTCAGAGTATATAGGGCCTGGGGGCCCCATGCCTTTCCTTTTTTTAATTTGGGTGCGGGGTTCCCCTTAATATCCATACAAGACCCAAAGGGCCTGGTAATGGACTGGGGGGGGGGGGTGGGGGGTACCCAGGACCCGACATTACATTAAAGCCTCAAGCAGTTTTAAATGACTTTTATTCCTTTAAAAATGTAATTTTTTGCAGGGACTGTTCTAAGCACGGGAAACACGCGCCACTTTACAGGCATACTATAGACACCCCCCAGGTACGATATTTAAAGGAATATTTCACTTTTTTTTTTCACTTTAAGCATCATTAAAATCACTGCTCCCGAAAAAACAGCCATTTTTAAAACTTTTTTTTGCATTGATACATGTCCCCTGGGGCAGGACCCGGGTCCCCAAACCCAATAACTTGCATATTAGCCTTTAACATTAGCACTTTAGATGTCGAACGTTCGAGTCCCATAGACTTTAATGGGGTTCTAAACTTTGCGCGAACTTTCGGTCCGTTTGCAGGTTCTTGTGCGAACCGAACCGGGGGAGTGGGGGGGGGGTTCGGCTCATCCCTAGTCTTGGCCTGGGACAGCACTTTGCGAAGGGGAGGGGACGGCAAAAAAATCTGCCCCCCCCAATGAAAAAGCCCCTCACACACACAGAGCCGCCATCAAGTTCTGGCACTGAGCTGTGGTAACTGGCCTGACAGGGGCGCGCTAGCGTGGGCACCTGGGGTCCCACATTCCACGATCCAATCACCTTTCCGTGGCAGCCGACACCTCTCTCCCCGCTGACAGCTGGATACAGCTCACCGAGGAGCCTCCTCGGCTCCAAAGTTCTGATGGACACAGACAGGAGGAGGAGGAGCTGGGAAGGAGGGAGAATTTACTGCAAGAGCCGCGCTGATGATCTGAGGTCTGTGTATAGTTTAGTTACAGTGGAGGGGGATACAATAACTGAGAAAGGGGGGGTTGGTAACACAAATACACACATGATGGAGTGATGGGAGGGGAGGGGGTAAAGGGATATGTGCTAAGGGGGGGGGGGGGTTGGGAGGGGAGAGGACATATGCTAATAGGGGGATCCAACCCCCTCCCCACTAGCAGACGTCTTCTCCACTCCCAAAGCACCCCCAGCACATATCCCCTTAGCAGCCCCTCTCCTCCAAATCAAAAGATGTTGCATCTCTTTCTGTCCCTCCTCCCACGGCAGCCCTCTGTCCCTCCTCCCACGGCAGCCCTCTGTCCCTCCTCCCACGGCAGCCCTCTGTCCCTCCTCCCACGGCAGCCCTCTGTCCCTCCTCCCACGGCAGCCCTCTGTCCCTCCTCCCACGGCAGCCCTCTGTCCCTCCTCCCACGGCAGCCCTCTGTCCCTCCTCCCACGGCAGCCCTCTGTCCCTCCTCCCACGGCAGCCCTCTGTCCCTCCTCCCACGGCTGCCCTCTGTCCCTCCTCCCACGGCAGCCCTCTGTCCCTCCTCCCACGGCTGCCCTCTGTCCCTCCTCCCACGGCTGCCCTCTGTCCCTCCTCCCACGGCTGCCCTCTGTCCCTCCTCCCACGGCTGCCCTCTGTCCCTCCTCCCACGGCTGCCCTCTGTCCCTCCTCCCACGGCTGCCCTCTGTCCCTCCTCCCACGGCTGCCCTCTGTCCCTCCTCCCACGGCTGCCCTCTGTCCCTCCTCCCACGGCTGCCCTCTGTCCCTCCTCCCACGGCTGCCCTCTGTCCCTCCTCCCACGGCTGCCCTCTGTCCCTCCTCCCACGGCTGCCCTCTGTCCCTCCTCCCACGGCTGCCCTCTGTCCCTCCTCCCACGGCTGCCCTCTGTCCCTCCTCCCACGGCTGCCCTCTGTCCCTCCTCCCACGGCTGCCCTCTGTCCCTCCTCCCACGGCTGCCCTCTGTCCCTCCTCCCACGGCTGCCCTCTGTCCCTCCTCCCACGGCTGCCCTCTGTCCCTCCTCCCACGGCTGCCCTCTGTCCCTCCTCCCACGGCTGCCCTCTGTCCCTCCTCCTACGGCATCCCTCTGTCCCTCCCCCCACGGCATCCCTCTGTCCTTCCCCCCACGGCATCCCTCTGTCCTTCCTCCCACGGCATCCCTCTGTCCTTCCCCCCACGGCATCCCTCTGTCCTTCCTCCCACGGCATCCCTCTGTCCCTCCTCCCTTGAATTTATATTAGTTTAAAAACAAAAAAATATATATAAATCTTAATAGGTCAGCATGTCAAGAAAAGCATCACTGTCATCTAAGCTTTTTGAGCCGTTCATGGCTGGTCTCTTATGCATTGGGCATCCGACTCCGAAGCCAGTCAAATCCTGTATGACTTTGTGGTGTTTTTTCTTGATTTTTGACTTGCATATGAGTTCAGTGCTTTAATTTGCTTTTGCATACACATTAAATTACATGGAATAAAACAGCTGCTCAGATGCAACAAAATGCATGTGAATGCAAGCCCTAAGGAGCAAGCCATTTTCAGTTTGTACAAAGAGTATGAGTAATTTAAAAAAATGATAGATTGTCTGGAAAGCGGATTACCAGTATCCGTGACCAAAACTGACAAAGATACCTTATTCAGCAATTTCAACAAGGACAAGTCACAACTATGAACTGTTATAAGAGCCTCTGAATGGTGGAAAGCTATTTTTACGTGAGAGAAAAGTATAAAGACCAGACCCTGTATTGAATAAATCAGGGAATGAGATTAAAAAAAAAAAGTGACTTCCGCATTCAGTAAAAAGTCAACCATGTCAACAAAATAAAGGGGGCTGATTTAGACAGTAGTTGCTCAAGCACCTATCCAATGCTGAGTTTGCCTCTGTAGGTGAAACTTGCCTTTACACAGAATTCTATCCAAATAAAGGATAGAGATTATATACGGTACTTTTATACAGGTTTAAAAATTAGTACATACAGTACCTTTGTTGGACAGCATGTATAGTTGGATCTCGAAGACCAATTTTATCAATCTGGTCCTGAATATCTTCAATATTTTTGCACAGGGCTCTTTGTCTGTTGTTTAGAGTCTTCAGTTCCTCGCTCTCCTGCAAGCTCTGGAGGTCCCGAAGAACAGCTTGTTGTGCATTTTCTAGCTTGTCGAAGAACGTGGTAATCATTTTCTGGCAAGAGGTTACCCCTCCATACTCTGGGTCTTTCAGGGTGATCTCAGCCACTTGCAGGTTGTCATCAAGTTTTTCAGCTTCTTGGCCAAGGCGGTAAATGTCCTTTTCAAGTTCCTCGAGGTTCCTCTGTTTCTCTAGCAGAGTTTCCCTGTCCATAACAAGAACTGCAAATTCAGAATCAATTGATGCTTTAGCTGCTTTAAGAGAGAAAAGAAAATTATCCAGTGCTTTAAGGGTTGTTTCTCGTTCTCTCATGAGTTCGTTTGTGGCTTTCAATTCCATTTTATACTGATTTAAAGTAGGCTCGGTGGATGACAAGTCCAAACTGTCACAGTGCTGGATCTCATTTTCAAAAGTAGTTTGAACTTCCTGAAAGAAAAAAAAGCAGATGTACTGTGTAGAGATTAAAATAGGACTATTACACAATTACTTACACAAGGTACACAGACAACTGACCGCCTAGTCCTATGGTCCCCTGAGGTAATTTGGCATGTACTATACATCCCTCTTTGCCAGGTTCTCGCTGTTCTGTTGGATATTGTATCTTATTGCAATTTGACTACTTGGGAACATGGTTCCCCTTTGTTGAACCCTTGATCTCTGTTGTGCATACCATAACCTTAAAGTAGAACTATAGGCAAAACATTTTTTTTTTCATGTTGGATAGAGTAAGGGAGGGTCATCAGTCCTGTAAAGTTTATTTTTGCCATTTTTGTCCTATTGAAGAGATTTACCTTCACTTCCTGCCACATATCCAAAACAGGAGGTGAGGAGAAATCGCTACAAATTAAGGGAATCTATTGGGGCCCCCCAGGTCACAAGAACTATTGTCCCTATTGGAAGTTTTTACCCCTCTGTTACTTTTCTGGGGACAACACAAATTTGAGATTTTATTTTTCACCTTCAATGATAATGGTAAACAGGACAAACAAAGCATGAATCTCCCCAACGGGTACACAAACATCCATAAAGACTTAATAGATGTTCTAATCCCTCTCCACTCTATCCAAAACTAAAAAAAAAAATATGTCTTTAGTTAAACAGTAAAACCTTGAATTGAGAGTAAATTGGCCTGAGGGTGTTTTGCAAGTCCAGCAATTTCTTTTTATAAATCTTGACTTGATATACGAGAGATATCTTGATATACAAGTAGTGTCACGTCACAACTGAGTATAAAAGAGAAGAGAGGTGTCTCTAAGTGTAGCAATACAATTACATCTAATGAAGGCACAACATCTAGCAACTCACATGGTTGATGATTAAGACAGGCACATCTATGTATGCAGGCATCCTGCATACTTAAGATGTGCCCGTTTTAATCATCAACCATGTGAGTTGCTAAATGTTGTACCTTCATTAAATCTAAATATATTGTTAAACTTAGAGGCGCCTCTCTTCTCTTTTATACTCTGTAGCTCCTGCTGGATTTTGCTTCTAATCCCCTTGTGGAGGCTGCCATTTGTGGATGGACATTTTATGGTTACACAACCTATCACATTGCTATAATCTTTTTATATGGACTACAAACTGAAGGACTTATGAATAAATGGTTGTTGAACGAATCATCTGAGTTTATCATTATTTCTTTTGGGGAAATTTGCTTTGATATACGAGTGCTTTGGATTGCAAGTGTTTCCGGAACAAATTATGCTTGCAATCCAAGGTTTTACTGTACTTTAAAGGCCCCCTATAGCAAAACATATTGGCCTTTATTATTATTTATCTACACCTTGAAATGCAGATCAAGCTGTCCAGCAAAAGTGGGCTTTTATTCATATAGTTTAAACCTTTCCTCCAAAAGAAAAATGCTGCTGTAGCTGCCTAAAAAGGGGTAGCAAGAGTTAGAAAAATGTTCCTGAACTAAACCCCAAGTCAAAGCGGCTTGAGTTGCACCGATTAGAACGGTTCCATTGCAGTTAACGGGGCGCGACTTGTCATGGCACTTTGAACTCTCAAGTTGCATGACAAGTCACGGCAGTGTGAACCGGGGCTTGATGTCCATATAAAGTGACACATCCACCTAAGACTATACTGTCCACAGGGTGACAATTCTGCAGTAATTCTGCTGCAGAACAAACAGTGTTGTCACCCTGTCACAGGAATAGGAAATTAACAGCTCTACTGGCATGATTAACAGCTAATAAAACTAGGTTACAGGCAGACTCATTGGAGGAAAGACACGATCTGATGCATTAATGACAGACATATAGAGTATGTCATGTATGCTTTTGCCCACAGTTCACTTTAATTTTATACATTTAAAAAAATCACGGATTTAAATATTGCTCACAAAGTGCTGTAGAAGTTGACACCTTGATCTTATTGTGAATATACTAAAACACTTTTTGATAGTGATCCAATCACTTCAATACTAGTTTACCAGATGTAAACGACTAATTTAATTGGTGTCAACATCTGACAATGCCTGTGGTTCAATTATTTGCGGACCTTCTCTTCCCAATTCAGCAACATGCAGGTTTTGTCAAAGTGAAAATAATGTGTCAGTTTATCCTTGGCTTGGAAAACATATTAGGGGGTTGTCACCCTTGGGCCATAAACCAAAACAATTACCCTGGGAATCAAGAGGCAAGTCCGCCCATAACCTGATAATTCAGTTGTTTTTAGATGGTGCACAGCTGAAATCCTTGATGGGTACTTTTACCCCTTGTGGACCCCATTGCTGTTGCCAGGTGCTATTACAGGTTACTATTGCTAAGTCTGAAATTAAAGAGTGAAATCTGTAATTTGGTAAAATAATTTTCTTTGGTGAAAAAGGAACACGTGCCTGTTACCACTTGAGAGTAAATCTATATGCTGTCAATGACTGGATCCTTAAATAATAACGACTTATGAAACTGGCCCTCTACCAAAAAACAATCACACTGTGTCTATACCTTTATTTCCTGCAAAACTGAATCAATTTTTGATGCCAGGAAGGTCTCCATCTTCTCTTCCTGATAACGGTCATTTAATCCTGAAGGTACATCATCATCAGATGACAAATGGCTATACGATGCACCATTTAGTGATGGTATCTCAGAATCCTGTGTGTCCAAGTTCCTTAATTCTTGTAAAACAGCTTGCTTAGCAATTTCTATCTTTTCAAAAAATCCATCAACCATCTTTAGGCACGATGTTTCTCCCCCATGTTCTGGGTCTTCCAAGTAGATTCCTGCTGGTACCAAGCAGTCATCTAGAGCTTTAGCCTCCATCCTCAATCTATGAACTTTCTGCTCTAGTAGCTCAATATTCCTCTGCTTTTGTAGAATGATAGTTCTGTCCTTTTCACTCACAGCAGCTACAGTCTGAATGGACCACTTAGTTGATGCCAGAGAAGACAAAAATGACTCCAGGTCTTTCAGAAGAGTCTCACGTTCCTTCATGGCTTCACTTGTTACTCCTAGTTGCAGTTTGTACTCTTGCACAATGGACTGGACAGCTTGCACATCGACAGGACTTGCTGCGTCAATGACATCGGCAGCAGATTCCAGGTCATCACATCGCTGAATCTGATCTTCTACAGAACTCTGGAACTCCTACAAAGTGATAAAATAACATTAGTACATGTTAGGAAAATTAATTCAATTTGTTAAAAAACAAAATCACATATTTGATGCCCAACTAAAGCTAAACATAATTTAGCTTAGCTTTGGACAAGGTCTAAAGGACAAGTTCACCCTTTCTCAACCTTTGCAACACGGAGGAACCCTTGAAATAACTTCCCAGTCTCAGGGAACCCCTACTAAAAATTACTATATCTACAACTCACGATACATTAGTGTGATGTTCAGTGGGAAGAATGCTCCTTATATTTGTGATCATTTAGAAAATAACCTGCCATCAGTGGGAGCTTATCTGAGAGGCAGAAACTGCTCATTGCTGGTTGTAAACCCTTACAACACACTTTTGCTACAGGTAAGCCTATAATAAGGCTTACCTGTAGCTACCCTGAATATCTCCTAAACCAGAAACCAGATATACCCTGTATTTGCATGTGCCGATCTCATCGGCACATGCGCACAGAAGAAAACTGAAGCAATGGCACATACGTGCCGTTGCTTCAGTGAGTGTGCCGTTACCGGCGGCTCCAGCGCGCGTGTGCGGGAGTGACGTCATCGCGGCTCTGGCCAATCACCTCGTCGGAGCCCGCGATACCCGGAAGTAACTCCGGGATCTATGTCGGCCACCTGACCAGTGTTCGAGGAAGGTAAGTAATTTATAATGAGCAAGTATGCTATGCATACTTGCTCGTTATGCCTTTGTCTTGCAGGTTTTTGTTTTTTTTTCTTAGGTTTACAACCACTTTAAGGACTCTAGCAACCTCTGGAGGAACCCTAGTTGAGAAACCATGAATTAGAACCTATTTTAGATTTAAATGTTATCCGTATCCCTATTAAAACAAACCTTCCTTGAAAAAGGAAGGTCTGTTCTATTGAAAATTACCACCTCTACCCTAAAGTCATATTTTCTACAAAGCATTTTAAAAGTAAAGCATTTTAAAAGTAAAGCTTTTGTGATGCTTCCAGGAGGCGCCTACCTCCTGCTAAAGCTGGGTGTTTAAAATGCCATGCGAATGTGCACCTGCATTGGGCTGGAGATATCAATATTCTCCCTGTCTGGACATTGGTCAAAAAGACAGGAAGTGAAAAGCTCTCCAATGGAGGCAGCAGCAACTACCTTGCAGATCAGGGAGGCCAGTGTTAAATCAGAAATCTTGATCTGCATACAGTACTTGATCTAGGTCAGCGGCCCAGGTTAGCATGAAGGTAAAGTCTTCATAAGGAGAGGTCAACAATGACAACAGGCTACAGCACACCGGAGTTTTAATTGAAATAAATGACAATGCATGAAAAACACATTGCAATGTTCTTGATTCACAATAGCAAGCTGTTTCATGCACATCCATTGATTTCAATAGGAAATACATATGCCTTAAAACAGAGAGGTGTGAATCCAGCCCCAGTCTCCAATCGAATTGCTAGTAGCTTCCAGGCTTTACAACTGTGCCACCTGCTGATAATATTTAATATTGCACAAATAAAAGTTCATTTTCAGCTCCACTGTGTTTGTAGTCGGACTTCTGTTGGATGGACAATGTAAACAATAACTGTACTATCATCCTATTATAGCTGTGGGATGGGGGAAAGGCAAACCCAAAAGGAACCTCTCTCCTAAGCAACTCACTGAACTTCCATGCTGCTGAAAGCAATGGCCATTTTGGCATGGCAACTAGAAGACGATGTGCACACTAATGACAACTCTATATAATTAATAATTACAAGGGGAAAAACTAGATGGAATTTAGACTGAACACATGTTTACCTGGAGATCCTTATACACTGAACCTATACTGGAGACAGTGAACTTTTCCATCTCTTTGACTGGACTCTGCAGGTTTGATTCACATAGAACAGACACGTCTTCCTCAATAGGCAGAAGCACATTTATCGTAATCAACAGAGACTGTATCCTGGCCAAAAACAATGTGATAATAAAGCATTAAACCATTGTGCAAGATGAAAATGAAACCCTACAAAAATATGATACATTGATGACATTTCTTTCATACAATTCTAATATTTTACGTGAAAGACTTTTTAGAACACAGTATAAAGGGGAACTCTGCTGCTGCTCTATGAATGCATTTTCTTCTTTGTAATGCAAGAATACCTTACAGTTAACCTTCTCTGACTCCTTTGAGGTTTGACAAATTGTGGCTTAACCCTGGATTGTAGAAAGCGTTCGTATCAAGGTATTAGTTTGAACTGCAACCAAGAATAGAATTTACAGAGAACAAAGTTGAACAGAGAAATAAAATTAGCAGCTAGCTAAGTAGCTAGTAGATGGTTTTTCAAATTTAGAAGTACACTACACTGAGGGGAGGCTTCTGAGTCATTGACCCTGCTGGGCACTTTATCTGAGAACATGGGACCAAGCCCAGGCACTACACTTGCAGTGCCTTAAAAAGTATTCATACCCCTTGACATTTTCCACATTTTGTCATGTTACAACCAAAAAACGTAAATGTATTTTATTGGGATTTTATGTGATAGACCAACACAAAGTGGCACATAATTGTGAAGTGGAAGGAAAATGATAAATGGTTTTCAAATTTTTTACAAATAAATATGTGAAAAGTGTGGCGTGTATTTGTATTCAGCCCCCTTTACTCTGATACCCCTAACTAAAATCTAGTGGAATCAATTGTCTTTAGAAGTCACCAAATTAGTAAGTCTGTGTGTGATTTAATCTCAGTAGAAATACAGCTGTTCTGTGAAGCCCTCAGAGGTTTGTTAGAGAACCTTAGTGAGCAAACAGCATCATGAAGGCCAAGGAACACAGACAGATCAAAGATAAAGTTGTGGAGAAGTTTAAAGCAGGGTTAGGCTTTAAAAAAAAAAAAATCCCATCATCAAAAAAATGGGAAGGAGTATGGCACAACTGCAAATCTACCAAGATATGGCCATCCAACTAAACAGACAGGCCGGGCAAGGAGAGCATTTATTAGAGAAGCAGCCAAAAGGCCCATGGTAACTCTGGAGGAGCTGCAGAGATCCACAGCTCAGGTGGGAGAATCTGTCCACAGGACAACTATTAGTTGTGCACTCCACAAATCTGGCCTTTATGGAAGAGTGGCAAGAAGAAAGCCATTGTTGAAAGAAAGCCATAAGAAGTCCCATTTGAAGTTTGCGAGAAGCCATGTGGGGGACACAGCAAACATGTGGAAGAAGGTGCTCTGGTCAGATGAGACCAAATTTGAGCAAAACACTGTGTGGTGTAAAACTTACACTGCATATCACCTGAACACACCATCCCCACCGTGAAACATGGTGGTGGCAGCATCATGTTGTGGGCATGCTTTTCCTCATCAGGGACAGGGAAGCTGGTCAGAGTTGATGAGAAGATGGATGGAGCCAAATACAGAGCAATCTTAGAAGAAAACCTGTTAGAGTCTGTAAAGACTGGAGACTGGGGCGGAGGTTCACCTTCCAGCAGGACACTGACTCTAAACATACAGCCAGAGCTACAATGGAATGGTTTAGATCAATACATATTCATTTGTTAGAATAGCCAGTCAAAGTCCAGACCTAAACCCAATTGAGAATCTGTGGCAAGACTTGAAAATTGCTGTTCACAGACTCTCTCCGTCCAATCTGACAGAGCTTGAGCTATTTTGCAAAGAAGAATGGGCAAAAATGTCCCTCTCTAGATGTGCAAAGCTGGTAGAGAAATCCCCAAAATGACTTGCAGCTGTAATTGCAGCGAAAGGAGGTTCTACAAAGTAGTGACTCAGGCTGAATACAAATGCACACCACACTTTTCACGTATTTGTAAAAAACTTTGAAAACCATTGTACATTTGTAAATTTGTACATTCATAAATTCAGACTGTAATGGAAATTTGTAAGTTCTGTATATAATTGTATTCTATTTTGTATGTATTGCACACTGCCCTCACAGCACTAATAATGTTTTCAGTACATGTTTACATTCTTTCGAGTCCTGATTAGAATTAGCCTGTCTATGTAACGCCCCTCGTTACCATAAACGTACAATTGTAATATTAATGTGATACCTACGTAATCATGTGCATAAAAACCTTCAATTGCGTCATAATAAAGCAGAACAGTTATTTGGAAACATGCTGAGCGTATCTTTTGTGTCTGTTCCCTACTGCAGTAGTTATTATTAATTTGGAACCACTAATCAATATGAGGATAGGAGTTGCCTATCATCAATTTAACCGAGTCAGCACATTCGTAAATTCGGAAATCTGAAATAATTAACTAATAACAACTTAACTATTACTAACTATTAAATTATAGGCATTACAATTTCCTTTCAAATTTGGCTGTTAATGTAACACATACAAATTTATCTGAAGTTACGAATTATCCGAAATAACGAATGCCGTATCCAAACGGATGGAACGTAAAGAATTAATAATAATAAATAAAAACGTATTATTAATATTTATTATTAATTTGTTCCGTTCCATTTGTTTAGCTGCAGCATTCGTTATTTCGGATAATTCGTAACTTTGGATAAATTCATATTTGTTACATTCACTAACAGCCAAATTTGAAAGGAAATTACAATACCTATATTTTAATAGTTAGTTACTATTTCAGATTTTCGAATGTTCAGGTTTTTGGATTTTCAGATTTCCAATTTACAAATTTCAGAATTTTCTAATTTACAAATGTACGAATTTACGAATATAGGAATTTTTAAATTTACGAATGTACGAATGTGCGCATGTACGAATTTACGAATGTGCGAATGTACGAATTTACGAATTGCGATCATAACGAAAGACCTGAAAAACGGAAAAAAAAAATAAACGAATGAAACGAAAATGAACAAATTTTTTGGCAGTGCACATGTCTAATGCAGATGTCTTAAGCATTCACAGAAGACCATGATTGATCAATGTATGGTTTGCAACATGATCATCTCCTAAGATCATCAGCTCCATCTAGTGGCCATAATGTAGTATTTTTTGATTGAGGTATTTCTGCAAAATACTGCATTATGGCCATTAGGTGGAGCCGACGATTATAGGAGATAATCATACTGCAAACACTACTCTGATCGTTTGTGGTACCTGTGTGCATGCTTAAGACATATGCACGGTGAACTTTTTATCAATAGGCCCCTAATTTTTAATAATTTCTATTCCCATTAATCTTTTATCCTGATAGGCGTTCTCCTAAGCAAAGTGCTTGTTTGTAAAATTTTATAAAAGGTAAACATGATATATTCAGTAATATATTGATTGGTTCAAGAATCAAGTTAGGACTTGAGCTCTTGGATCCAGAAATCAAAGAGCATGTTGGAGCTTTTACTGCATCTGATGAAACGCTTGTATAGACAACTACTGTATATACGTGCAATCGCAATGTGACAAAAGCATTAAAACTCATTATAAACATCTAATTCTGCTTACAACCAAAAAGGCTAAGGCTGCTTTTACTGTGCAGTGCTTGTAAAATGTCCTATGCATTTTAACAAAACAAATAGCATTTTTAAATGTGTTGCATTAAAATTTTGCAGAGCGCATGTGAGGTGAATAGCTTTTTAAGGACATCATCGGGTTCCAGCTCCTTAACAACCAGTGATATCTAAATTTATGCCTCGCCCAAGTACCTCCTTGGTGGTCAGCATGCTCCAGCTCCTCTTGTGAAGGACCGATGTTACCATCGGAGGGCGAAGAGCTGGAAAGACTGTGTAGGGCAGCTGGGAGCATCGGCTCCGAGAATGTGAGGGGAAGAGAGGGGGCGGCCAGACTGACTCCTCCACACCGTTTTCTGACTAGATGTCGGATATCACTGTAAATACATGTAGCGCCCTCTACCTTTGGGTAGGTGCTTTATAGTGTTTTTCTGATAGTGTAGAATATAGGGACAGGTAAATTTAGCCAGGCCTTTGTTCTTTACTAGGCCTGGATGTTAAAGTGGGAGTCCGGCGACCAATCTTTTTTTTTTTTCTTAGGTCATTGAGACACTTTGCTAATCCCAAAATAATACTCACAGTTTGGGTGTAAAATTTACGCCTCTGTCTGTTTTCATACTGAAGAATAACTTTAAAAATGTGATGCTGGCTGTTTCCATCTTGCTTGTGGGCATGTAAAGCCCACAAGCATTGATTTCCTGGATGCGGTGAATGCTGGTTATTCACAGTTTGTTCACACGCATGATCATTGTTCCTGCACTGAATCTTGGGAAGCCTGACACTAAGCTCCCAGGAGACAGTGCGGCGCCGGGGAAAGGCAATAAACACGCCTACTCCCATGGGAGGAGAGACAGGAAGTGCCACAATAAAGTACAATATAAAGGTAATTACAGCGATAAAAATTTTTTACGTGCGGCATTTGAACATCTATGCAATTAACTGAAGGGGGTAACATTAAGTTAAAAATTTGAGTGGAACCCCGCTTTAATTTAGGGTTGGAAGTATCAGAATAGAAGGGGGTGTGGCCGCCTACACTTGGGCTCAGGGAGACCTTCTCTGCTTAACAGTGGATTCTGCTGGAGAGAGAGAATGGGCTGAGACCCGAGTGGCAGGAAACCCATGTGAGAGGCTTGACCAATGGTTAATTTCTATGGTCAGAGGGAGGTCTCTCATAAAAGGGGGGGTCACATGCTCTGGGAGGAGTTGGAAGTTGTAGATTCAGTTCACAGTCCACAAGTTAGGCCCAGAGGCCCGGGAGTTCAGAGATCCCAGAGCCCTGGAGTCAGAGGAGAATCCAGGGGGGCTAAGAGCCTAGGCCCTGGAGAAGAAATCAACATGTAGGCGCACAGGAACTACCGGATGTTCCCATGCAGGGAATGTGCCGGTCGGAGGAGGAGGAAGTAGAAGCAAAGCAGCAGACGAACGCTGGGTGATCGACTTTCTGTGAGTAGAACATGGACTGTTGATTGGGAGAGAGCAAAGGGAGTGCAAACCCACAGGAGCCGAATGAGAACTTCATACTGTGAATCCAAGGACCACAGTATCAAGCGCTTTCAAGGACTGAGGGGAGCTGACGGACAAGTCATGGAAATAGGCAGTGTTGGCCTGTGACTTTGAGTTCAAACCCCAAGAAATATCCATCAGTCTGACAGAGGGATATTATTCAGAGTAATGCTCATCTGTCTAGTTTGGGAGTGCTGTATTACACAGAGAAATGGAACCAGGAAAGGATTATAGGGAAAACGGGAATCCAGCAACAAAGCTACGGCTATGGATTCACACCCTTCAATAATATGGGGCATCTCATATGTTTCACTGAATAACAAAGTATTTGTGGTGACTTAGTACTATATACTTCATATACAATATGCGGTGCCTAAAATTCATAATCATTGTCTTTTGTAGTCTTAAAAGTGGAGTTCCAGTCAGAAAACAAATTTAACATTATTCAACTGCATTCAATATAAAGAACAACCTTTGGAAAAAAGTTTTTTTTTTTATTCACCTCTTCAGGTCTGTTGCTAGGGGGTCCCTCGTAATCTGCTTTTTCCTCTCCAAGGCGCCTGATGTCATTTCCCTCGGCGCCCGTGCTCGCTAGTGCTCCTGGGAGATGTCTCATCATTTCCCAAAAGTCACTGGGCAGCGCCGAGGGCTGTAATCGCGTTATGTTGTCATAACAACGGAGTGGGATCTTCCTCCGTCGCTGCCCGTTGTTATGGCAACGTTACAAACAATCGGCGCTACGGCCGCCGCTAAATCGCGCATGCGCGAGATCGAGAGGTGCATGCTGGTTACCCAGCATGCACCTCTCCCTGTATATTCCAGGAAGCAATCGCGATTGGGCTTCATATGCCCACATCAACAATGGAAACGGCCAAATACGGAGGAATCAAATTTAACAGTAAGGAATTTATTTCTTACAATAAGATATATAGATCATTGTATACTTTTATTTTAATTTAGTTAGCAGTAAAAATATTACACAAAAAAAAAAAAAAAATATATAAAAATATATTTTCGCTGGAACTCCGCTTTAAAGACAAACTAAAAGTTGACCTGATCTCTACTGTTGCACCCAAAATGCCGCCTGCAGTTACCGACAATACCCTTGTCTGCTGGTAATTGCAAGCTCTTTGGCAAATCCACACCTGTGACATTGTTGGGACCCTGCTGCTACAACGTGGGGAAGCGGGCAGTATGTGACATGTTCCCCCATACTCAGAAGTATCAGCACTTTTGCTGAGGAATGCTGGAAAGCAAAGATGCAAGGGAGTGGGAGTAAAAGCAAATAAGAGGTACCAGAGAGGTGGGTTGGTATTTTAATCTTATATAGGCTTGCTTTAAGCCTAGGTTCACACTGTAGCTACGCGGGAACCAGCGCCGGTTCCCGAATCGCATCCCACCTGCAGGCAGTTCACACTGCCCTCTGCGAACCACAGCGGGTGTCAATACAATGTTAATGACACCCCCAGATCAGTTCACAGATCGCAGTGCTCGGGTGCCCTCATAGCAAGCTGTTTGCTTTGGGGGCACTCGGCAGGAGGGAGGGGGCAGGAGCACCGAAGAGGGACCTGAGAAGAGGAGGATCCGGGCTGCTCTGTGCAAAACCACTACACAGAGCAGGTAAGTATAACATGTTTGTTATTAAAAGAAAAAAAACAAAAACAAAACTAGACTTTAGTATTACTTTAAGGCCCAGTTCACACTGATGCGGCAATCACTCCGACTTTGGAGAACTTGTCGCATCAGAAGTTGGACCCCATTCTGTGCAATAGAATCGTTCTAATCGGTGCAACTAGAGTAGCTCCGATTTAGAAAAAGATTCCTGCACTTTTGGTCCGACTTGCATTGACTTCTGTTAAAGAACTTGCATACAAGTTGTGCCGAAGTTACGCTGGGGTCCGACGTGAAAGTTGCGTGGAAGTTACGGGATTGTGAACCCGGGCTAACTCAAAAAAGAGCAGTAATATCGACAGACATGCAGGTCATTCTCCACTCTGGCTGGCTCATGATCATCACATGCCTATGGCCAGGGCTTTTTTTCTCAGAAAATAGGTACAGGGACTCCTCTCTTCCATATTGCTCCTAATCTCCACCCCCTAGCCATCTCCAGGTTCCGTCCTTCGATCCCACCCCGTACCCACCTCCTAGTACTGCTCCCTTTAGAGAAACCCATATCAAGTATTTTGTGGTGCTAAATAATTTGTATGGAATTTGTTAATAAGAAATGCAGTAAAATAGATGCCCTGCAAACAGATCCACCCCAGGAACAATAGACCCCTATCAGCCAGCATTGGCTGCTGGGAGTTCTACCAGCCAGCTCAACAGTAGATCTGCCAGCAGCCATCATTAATAGACCCTCCAACAGCCAGCAACAATAGACCCTTCCCTCAACAGTAAATCCCGCCCAGCAACAATTTACCCTCCCAGCAACAATTGAGCCCCCCCCCCCCCCAGCAATATAAGGCAACCCCAGCAACAATAGACTCCTCTTTTAATAGACCACACCCAGTAACCAGCATCAATGGACCCTCCAGCATACCGCAGCACCCCTTGCCATTACATACATTAAGTATTGGAGGTGCCCGAACTGCATTCCTGCTGAAAAAAGCCCTGCCTATGGTACCTTTTACATAATAAAGAAATGTGAAATGATAATGAAAATTCAGTTTGCCACCCAGTATAAACTTTACCCTCCCTGACACAAGACTGCATGGTGTTTCAAAGAAACAGGTCTGTATCTATGTCATCAGTTCATTTATACAGTAGATCTGATGAAGAGGAGTAATTAATTTTCCTACAAACCTGATATTAATTTCTTCAGTAACCTCTTTCATGCCAGACTGAAGAGCAGACATTGTTTCAGAGCAGTTTGCCTTTTGATCACCAGACAAAATGTTCTCCATTGCCTGTGATGTGGACTCCAACTGTCTCCAGGATTTGGTTAGCTGTGCCAGTAAAACCTAAAATTTAAATGTAAAAATGTATTACTTTTCCTTATTTTTTCAGAATTGTAAAATATGTATATATAAAAAATGAAGAATGTAACATGTTAAACAACAAAAACGCATGAATATATCATACCAACATCATATTTGATTCTCCTGACCTATGCATGCCCTATATCAGTGGTCTCCAAACTGCAGCCTGGAGGCTGGATGTGGCCCTTTGCTTGCTTTTATCTGGCCCTTGGGGCACTATTTCCTCCAACCTCAGCAACAGTGGGGCATAATTCCTGCCACTGACACAGACAATAGGCACAATTCCGCCCACTGATATCAATGATGAGGCACTATTCCTTCCCCTGATTTCAAAGATGGGGCACTATTCCTCTCATTGACACCACTGATGGGACACTATTCCTCTCATTGACACCACTGATGGGGCACTATTCCTCCTGCTGGCACCAATGATGGGGCACTATTCCTCCCAGTGATCCCCCTAATACCAAAGAGCGGACATTGTGTACTTCCAGCAACAAGACATCATCTACTTCGCTGGCAACAGTCTGGCCCCCCTAAACTTTGAAGGACAGTAAACTGGCCCCTTGTTTAGAAAATTCGGAGACCCCTGCGCTAGATTGTCCATGAGGAATAGTCATTGATCAGTTCTCTACATTTTATAACTGAGAATATGATAGAAACAATCTGCAGTTTTAATATTTTGCTGTTTATGTAACCAGTTAGATTTCTAGTGATTCATACATTTTCTATCCCCTCTACATCTCATTCTACAAACAGCTACCTGTAAATAGAGACACTACATTTAAAACATTTAAGCAACTGGGGGGCAGGGAAAAAATGTGAGAATTCAGGGAGCCAACAGTGTAGCAACAGTGGGAGTAGAACTCCTGCCTTGCAGCACTGAGGTCCTTGGTTTGAATCCCAGCACTGCCTGCATTGAGTCTGCATGTTCTCATTGTTCTTGCTTGGGTTTCCTACAGTTCAAAGGTTTCTTGGCCCGTGTGTGTGTGTGTGTGTGTGTGTGTGTGTGTGTGTGTATTTATGTGAGATAGGGACCTTAGATTGTGAGCTCCTTGTACAATATGTTAAGCACTGTGAAAATTGTCAGTGCTACATAAATATCTGTAAAAAAAAAGTCAGTGCAATAAAACACTACTAAGATAGAAGATTTAAATCCTTTAGAAGCCCAGGTATGACATGTTCTGTTAAAGGTATTTTTTTTTTTAATGAGGATCTTATGATAATCATGATCTTATGTTTTTCAATAATAAAAACATGTCCAGATAAAGTCACAGAGCAGAAACAGAGCAACCTCTACCTCTAGTTCTTGATATCTGCTTTGGAGTTCATTAACATCTTGAGCCTCATGAGGACTCTCAGCATCAAGCTTCTCTCTTGACCTCTGCAGTAGCAGTTCCAGGTTTCTCTTCTGTGCTTCATATCTAATAAAACAATATGCAGATCTTTTGAGCATCAAAACAATAAAATCTTGGAATTATATACAGGTTTATTCTAGAAACAATACAAGAAGCAATGCATTTGGATAAAGCAGCCTTTGGCAACCTATTTACCTCTGAGGAATCTATCAGACTTCTACATACCTGACCGACGAGTGCACTTGGGCAGAGGGTAGACTCCCTTACGCGTCCGACTCGCAGCCCCTGGTAGAGTATACAGGAAGCACAGGAGTGCGGAGTGGTATGGGAGCCTGGTGATAGAGTCCAGATGCTGGTAGATAGACAGTCTTAAGCAGTAAGGTGCAAGCTGGAACACAGGCAAACAGGAGCTGAGCACAAGCAGAGCAGGGAGGTCCGGATACAGGCTGGGTTCGGCAACAGGCAGGCAATGAGGTACAAAGGAGCAAGCAGAAGGGTAGTCAAACAGGCCAGAGGTCAGGTGCGGGCAGAGTTCAGAGAAGTCCAAGAAGCAAACCGGGTTTGTCAGGAGATCAAAATTACAGGCACAGGAAACAGGAACAAGGGCACGGAAGAGCTGTTGATCAGGCAGCACCGAGCAGAGAGTGCAGCTAGCCTAAATAGGCAGATTGGCGCCAAACAGTGCACGTGCGCGCGCACCCGCACATGCCCACGCGTGCGCACCCGCACACCGGCATGCACACCAGCACCCACCGGATGATGCGAACCAGTGCTCAAAAGGAACGCGCGCTCTAACGCGCACTTGCGTCTGAACACCAGTGCGCACACCAGGGCCAGCCGAGTCGCACACACCAGTGCCTGCAGGAGCGCGCACACCAGGACGAACAGAAACGCGCACCCCGACGCACACCATGGCGAGCAACACCATGTCCACCGAGGTAACCTCTCTGACAGAATCCCTGAAATAATTTTCAGGTCTTTGGGATCCTCTGCTAAAACCATCTAATTTTAAGTGGGGAAAATACCACTTTTATCTAGGTGGGCAGTAAGAAGAATGTCCCTTCACATAGGTGGCCAGTGGGAAAATGTCCTTCACATAGGTGGGCAGTAAGAAGAATGTCCCTTCACATAGGTGGCCAGTGGGAAAATGTCCTTCACATAGGTGGCCAGTGGGAAAATGTCCTTCACATAGGTGGCCAGTGGGAAAATGTCCTTCACATAGGTGGCCAGTGGGAAAATGTCCTTCACATAGGTGGCCAGTGGGAAAATGTCCTTCACATAGGTGGCCAGTGGGAAAATGTCCTTCACATAGGTGGCCAGTGGGAAAATGTCCTTCACATAGGTGGCCAGTGGGAAAATGTCCTTCACATAGGTGGCCAGTGGGAAAATGTCCTTCACATAGGTGGCCAGTGGGAAAATGTCCTTCACATAGGTGGCCAGTGGGAAAATGTCCTTCACATAGGTGGCCAGTGGGAAAATGTCCTTCACATAGGTGGCCAGTGGGAAAATGTCCTTCACATAGGTGGCCAGTGGGAAAATGTCCTTCACATAGGTGGCCAGTGGGAAAATGTCCTTCACATAGGTGGCCAGTGGGAAAATGTCCTTCACATAGGTGGCCAGTGGGAAAATGTCCTTCACATAGGTGGCCAGTGGGAAAATGTCCTTCACATAGGTGGCCAGTGGGAAAATGTCCTTCACATAGGTGGCCAGTGGGAAAATGTCCTTCACATAGGTGGCCAGTGGGAAAATGTCCTTCACATAGGTGGCCAGTGGGAAAATGTCCTTCACATAGGTGGCCAGTGGGAAAGTGTCCTTCACATAGGTGGCCAGTGGGAAAATGTCCTTCACATAGGTGGCCAGTGGGAAAATGTCCTTCACATAGGTGGCCAGTGGGAAAATGTCCTTCACATAGGTGGCCAGTGGGAAAATGTCCTTCACATAGGTGGCCAGTGGGAAAATGTCCTTCACATAGGTGGCCAGTGGGAAAATGTCCTTCACATTAGGTGGCCAGTGGGAAAATGTCCTTCACATAGGTGGCCAGTGGGAAAATGTCCTTCACATAGGTGGCCAGTGGGAAAATGTCCTTCACATAGGTGGCCAGTGGGAAAATGTCCTTCACATAGGTGGCCAGTGGGAAAATGTCCTTCACATAGGTGGCCAGTGGGAAAATGTCCTTCACATAGGTGGCCAGTGGGAAAATGTCCTTCACATAGGTGGCCAGTGGGAAAATGTCCTTCACATAGGTGGCCAGTGAGAAAATGTCCTTCACATAGGTGGCCAGTGGGAAAATGTCCTTCACATAGGTGGCCAGTGGGAAAATGTCCTTCACATAGGTGGCCAGTGGCAAGAATGCCCCGTCAGTGGTGGTCAGAATGCAACTAAGCCGGCCATACATGGAATAAAATTTGGCTTGTTCAGCAGGGACTAGCTGAATTTCAGTCCATGTAAGGGCAGGCTGGTTGTACAGAAGTAGATCTAACAATCGACTTTTGTACAACCAGCCTATCGGAAATTTCCGGATTGATCGGTGCTGCCGGCTAAAGCAGAAGTCTCCCCACTATCAGAATACAATAACTCAGTGGAAGGACCCGATTCCCTCATCCACACACTCAATGTGGATGGGGGAATTGAGTACTTCATTGTTTATTCAGCCTGCTGGTTGAATGAAAAAAAAAAATGAAGCATGTATGGGCTGCTTTACAGACAACCAAAAAGGAGCATTTGTGCCATGCTGTTGGCTCTGCCAAGTGGCACTGACCCTAGCATTATGCAGGCTCCATAAAATGGGAGGTCAATCAGCCACGGGTCAACAAGCTCCTATCCACCTTTAGGGGAACCCTAGGGTTTCATGAAACACTGGTTGAGAATGGTTGGGTTAAAGTGCAGTTACCCATAGTAGCCATTTAGAATTCACTTTACATAGATCCTGACTGGATACCAGCATAATAAACTTTGCACTGTTTTACTAAAAAATATTTATACTGAAATATACTTACTCGGAACGCTAAAGGAGATTGCATAGATTGTAATGTGATGTAACTAGCTAAGAGGGATCTTTCATTCAATGACCAACAACCATTTGACATAAATTGCATACATCTATAGACCATTATCTTTAATCTGTGGTTAACTTTATGGTCTGTGTCAACAAGCTTTAGACCCCTTTCACACCGAGGCGGTTTTCAGGCACTTTAGTGCTGGAAACAGCCTCTGCTAAGTGCCTGAAAACCACCTCCCATTCATTCAAGTGCATCTTTTCACACTGAGGCGGTGCGCTTGCAGGATGTTCAGCTGTATTTAGAGCTCCCAAAATGCCCTGCGCCACAACACGGGAGTTTTTAACCCCTTCTTTGGGGTTAAAAGCTCCCCGCTAGCAGCTGAAAAGCGCCACTACAACGAGCAGCACTTTAGCGCTAATGCGGCCGTGGCCCCAGTGTGAAAGGGGTCTAAGTTTTGGGATGCTTCTAAGTTTATTCAAAATTCAAAGACAGTTGCATTGGACTGGCAGTTGACCTCCTTCTGACCTCAATTGGACCTTCTCCAAGTATATTTTGCAATCCCATAGACATGTATGTGGAATGCAAAACCCAATTTTCTAGGAGTTTTACTAATATATAAATAATATTTGTTGACCATTCTTTGAATTTTTAAAGAACATTCTTCAACATTTCCCAGAAAGTGTCCCATCTATGGCCAAATATCCTATGGACAAGACCCATGCTGGTCATACATAGATAATATGTATACATACATAATGTAAATTTAAAGGCGGCTTGATCTGTCAACAACATTTACCTACAATTCTTTAGCATGAGAATTAACCTGACTGGATACAATTTGATTGGGTTGATTATATATACTGCGTCTTCACATTACATTGTTGATGCCCGATTTAATTGTTTAAGTTTGATTTGTGAGAGCAAACACATTATTAGGGTTAAGGCAATATGCAGGACACACACATACCATATACCGTACATATATATATATATATATATATATATACTGTATATATATATATATATATATATATATATATATATATATATATATATATATATATATATATATATATATATATATATATATATATATATATATATATATTTTTTTTTTTTTTCATTTGCATGGTGACATTGCACATCTGCATATCTATGCTTACATCTGTAGCTGCTTGTCTAGGGTAGGGCCTTTTGTCTCAGTGTCTTTTGGGATACTGTCTCCATTCTGGTGCACAGCCTTAGAAATCTGAGAATAAAACAGGTAGTACATGTTAAAAATACAATTTACTGGCAAATCGTTCTTTATTCCTACAAAGAAATGGCTTGCCTTTTCCTTTAGTTTACACACAAACAGCTTGGGCTCTCCTCCTGTATAATTGGGAGCAAAATCAACAGATATAGCATGCTTAAGACCATCTGTCTTCATAGACCGTTTAAGTCCCTGTGTAAATGGGCATCAGCCAAAGAAACACATTGGCAAATGAAAAACCAAGAAAACATTCAAAATATCTTGACATGCGCAGATGTATTTATATATTTGAGCAAAGAACAAGGATGAGAACAAAGAAGCAGCAACCTGAATTATCAACACAAGCAAAAAAAGGACTACTGCAAACAGCAACCGATCTTTTTAAATTCATCAGAAATGGAAAAAACGTAGGATTGGATGCAGTGTATGAACCTCCGGGAGCATTTAGCTTCTGATTCAGCAGCTGAAAGTTGCCATGGACTCGAGGATAACCCTAATTAGACAAATGGGTAGAGGCTAGCTAGGGGGTTTAAGGCCCCTTTCACACGATCGGACCGTTCAGGTCCGCTTGTCAGTTTTGACGGCGGACCTGAACAGGCGCTCCATGTTAGTCTATGGAGCGTCGGATGTCAGCGGAGACATGTCCGCTGACATCCGACCCGGTCCGATCCGCTGAAAAGCAGACAGATGGCTCTACGTCCAGGTCCATTGCTGGCGGATCGGATCGGGGGAGATCTGACAAAAACGGACACGCTGTCCGTTTTTGTCCGATCCCTCCATAGGCGGCAGCGACGCCTGACAAGCCCCTCCCCGCTCAGTGAGCAGAGAGGGACCTGTCATCCGCCGGCTCAGCGGAGATCAACGGAGAGATCTCCCGCTGAGCCGGCGGACAGAGGCGGGCTCCGTAGAAACGGAGCCCGTCTCGTGTGAAAGGGGCCTTAGAAATCCAAAAGCAATAACTGGGTATTGTTTAATATGCATGTACGATAGCCAGTGATAAACACTATATTACCAAAAGTATTGGGACACCTGCCTTTACACGCATGTAAACTTTAATGGCATCCCAGGCTTATGCCCCGTACACACGGTCGGACATTGATCAGACATTCAGACAACAAAATCCTAGGATTTTTTCCAACGGATGTTGGCTCAAACTTGTCTTGCATACATACAGTCACACAAAGTTGTCGGAAAACCCGATCATTCTGAACGCAGTGACGTAAAACACGTACATCGGGACTATAAACGGGGCAGTAGCCAATAGCTTTCATCTCTTTATTTATTCTGAGCATGCGTGGCACTTTGTGTGTCGGATTTGTGCACACACACGGATTTTGTTGTCGGAAAATTTTATAGCCTGCTCTCAAACTTTGTGTGTCTAAAAATCAGATGGAAAATGTGTGATGGAGCCTACACACGGTCGGAATTTCCGACAACAAGGTCCTATCACACATTTTCCGTTGGAAAATCCGACCATGTGTACGAGGCATTAGTCCGTAGGGTTCAATATTGTGTTGGCCCACCCTTTGCAGCTATAACAGCTTCAACTCTTCTGGAAAGGTTGTCCACAAGGTTTAGGAGTGTGTCTATGGGAATGTTTGACCATTCTTCCAGAAGCGCATTTGTGAGGTCAGGTGTGGACAAGAAGTCCTTGCTTGCAGTCTCCGCTCTAATTCATCCTGAAGTTGTTCTGTCTAGTTGAGGTCAGGAATCTGTGCAGGCCAGTCAAGCTCCTCTGCCCCAAACTCACTTATTCATGTCTTTATGGACCTTGCTTTGTGCACTGGTGTGCAGTCATGTTTTAACAGGAAGGGGCCCACTCTAAGCTGCTCCCACAAAGTTGGGAGTATGAAATTGTCCAAAATGTCTTGGTATGCTGACACCTTAAGAGTTCCCTTCACTGGAACAAAGGGGCCAAGCCCAACCCCTGAAAAACAACCCCAAACCTACAATCCCCCCTCCACCAAATGATTTGAACCAGTGCACAAAGCAAGGTCCATTAAGACATGGATGAGCAAGTTTGAGGCGATTAAAGTTCATGTGAGTGTAAAGGCAGGTGTCCCAATACTTTTGGTAATATAGTGTATTTTAATCCTTTAGTCATCTGGAATATTTAAGAGCTCGGCAGCATTACACAGTTGCAAACTGTTCCACTGTAACTGCCAAGAATGATTCCCAAATAACAAACTAGAAGTTTGAAGTGTCAGTTTGTTTTGACTCGAAGCCTGAAATCTCTTGTATAGATCAAAGCTGATTTATGACAGATTCCAAGTAATCCAAACACAGCAAAATATTTCAGTAGGATCAGCAGGAGGTGAATGTTAGTTTTTAACTGCCTGCAAAAAGAAAGCATGGAAAATGCAATAACCAAACAGTAAGGCTGAACTGTCCGGGTGCCAGAGATGTGCGGACTATTAGCGTCTGGTTTCCAACTACTGCTAAACAAACGAAGTCGGGATGAGTTGTTGGGATTAATGCAAAAATTAGTTCTAGGTGCTTTGAGACTTTTAAAAAAAATATTTTTCTCCCAGCAGTAGTGCATTGCTTCTGTGCAGAGTATACCGGAGGAATTACCATACAAGTTAGCTGATCCCATACACACTAGCAGAACAATCAAGCAACAGTGTTAGATGCAAGGTTCTAAATGAAAGAACTGCAGCAAAGCAGCAGCAAAAATTTGTAATATAGACTTTTTATATTTATATTATACTTTGCCACCTAAACCCTTTAGCTAACCTTGAAATAAAATCGTAATACTTTATGTTGCATACCTGTGTCTTCAGTTTGCAGGACGGATCAACATATTTTTGGTTCTGGATGAGTTGTTTTAATTCACTGGCATATGACTCCAGCTCACCATGGACAATCTGGAAAAGGAGAAACAGAAAACATTTAAAGGGCCAATTCACACTATTGCATTTCTGCAACACACAGTAACTGCATGTGCTGGTGTGATGCAGTGCCATTTTTTTCTGAATGGCAACCCAACATATCTGGTCGATGGATGTGAGTTGTAGCGTCATGCAGTAATATACTGTGCAGTGTACTGCCTGAAATGGTGCACTTCTACTACATAGTCTGCAAAAAATGTAAACAAACGCCCAAGTGCTATAGCAGCTGTGAGTTTGTTTACATGCCGGCACTGCTGTCGCTGTAATTGTTATGGCAGCACCAGGGAATAGGCCAAAGCTAACCTGTACTGTGAGAAAATTGTAAATTGCTATTGCTGACTAAGGATGAGCTCCGGCGTGTTCACACACTCCACGTGCAGAGCCTGCCAGGAAGTCGGCACGGCGCTGCGCTAATCACAGGCAGTGAGACATTTGCCCGATGTGCGACTGCAGAGATCGGGAAATGTCTCACTGCCTGAGATTAGCGCAGCGCCGTGCCGACTTCCTGGCGGGCTCTGCATGTGGAGTGTCCGAACATGCCGGAGCTCATCCTTATTGCTGACCTTCTTATAGAAATGTGTCAGGGCTGGGCCCAGCCCTTCCTTCTCTGAGCTGGCCACTCAGCTGTTGGCTAATATCCAGCTCCTATGTCTCCACAGTTACTCAGCTGTTGATGATATCCTGCTCGTCAGTCCTGCCTACTTAAGCCGTCCCAGTCCAGAGAAGCTCTGCCTTCGCCTTGGTCAACATCACAGAAACTATCTCCTGCGATCCTGTTCAAGACTTGGTTTGATGACATCCCTTCTGGCTCCAGTTCCTGCTTGCTGTTCCACTACATCCCTGACTTCTGGCTTGGCTTACTATCCGTTCCGGTTACTGAACTTTGGCTATGTTTTGACTGTGTTTGTTAATTTTACTTTTATTATTAAACAAGTGTGATTTAACTGTACTTCTGTCTCGGCCTGATTTCATGGTTTCTGACAAAATGTCCAGTTTTACATGGTAAGAATTGGTCAAATGTGACAATATGTGGACAACACAATGCCAGTTATTACAATAAGTAGGCATTAAGACTCAGGCTCCATTCACACCTGAGTGTATCAATTTACTGGCGTTTCTATAAGCTTTTTGCAGCCATTTATAAAGTGTTTTAGAAGTGTATTACAAGTATTTCACAGCTTCAGGTGTTTTTGTTTAGCCAATAGAAAGCACCCGAGGGAGGAGAGGGAGAGGAAATTAGGGGTGGAGAGCTGCTGTTTGAGCAGAAAACGAGCGACAAAACGCTCGTTAAAAACACTCAAGTCAGGCATTTTTAGTGAAGGGCCAAAAACGCTTGTAATCTGCCAAAAAGAAGCTCATGTACTTTGAGCTTCGGGCCCCGTTCACACCGGATAGATTTTCTGCTTGAAGCTCTAAAAAGCTCAACAAGCCAAATCCCATTAATTTTAATGGCCTCTGTATAAATATAAGCGTTCTGTCGCCTGAAGCAAAACACTTGAAACTCAAAATTGTACATGAGCTTCTTTTTGGCAAATCACAAGCTTTTATGGCCCCATAGACTTCAATAGAAACTTTGCTTGAGAGTTTAACGAGCGTTTTGTCCCTCGTTTTCTGCTCAAAGAGCAGCTCTCAACCCCTAATTTTCTCTCTCTCTGTGCTATTGGCTAAACAAAAATGGCTGAAGCTGTAAAATGCTTGTAATACACTTTTGAAATGCATTTAAAAAAGCTTGTAAAAAGCTGCAAAAAAAGAAAGAAAAACGCCCGGAAAACGCCAGTAAATGGATACGCTCAGGTATGAATGGAGCCTCAGGCATTTTTGCTTCAAGCAACAGAAAACTCAGATGTGAACACGGCCATTGAAATGAATGCGATTTGGCTTGTTGAATGTTTTAGAGCTACAAGCTTCAAGCAGAAAATCGCTCAGGTGTGAACGGGGCCTTCCAGTGGGCAGGCAACAAATAAGGCCAACAAATATACAATTCAACAGAACATGGCACCTGTAACAATACATGGGCAACAAACAGGCAGAAAAACTATTGATGTACGAGGTGTGACAATTTAATTCCTAGAAAGGACTGTAAAAAAAAATATGTTTGTGCAGGAAGATCCACTTGTCAGACCAGAGTTCTGGTCTTTGCCTCCAAACAAATTCCCATAACCTTTTCGGGAATTTTCAAGTAACAATGTTGGCTAACCATTGTACTATGTTCTTTGCGAACTATCCCCTTGTGATCAAAAGAACACACCAGCATGAGCTTACAAGAGTTTTCACTCCGCCCACATTTGCATCCATACTTTGCGTTTTTGGCTGCCCACTTCTAGTATCATCATTGACATCTTCCCACCATCCCTTAAACAACCAATGCCATTCAAAAACACTTAATTTCCTCACCATAAGCCTGTTGTAACAGAGCTAAAGTTTTACCCGCACTTTTGCCAATTTGCACGCAAAATGTGATGTTAATCCACTACTCCAGATTCCTGTCACTAATTTTCCACCAACAGCACAACAAATCTTTAAATAAAATGTTTGAACATTTGAAGATCCCTGGTGTGCTGGTAATACTGTATGTACAATAATCTGTGACGTTATCAGTTTCAAGCTGACAACTGCAGCAGCACCAACCTACTTCTTATGCTGGCTATACACTATACGAAAAATCGGCCGAACCCATTTTCGAAAAACGAACATTCGGCCGTAAGCGCAAACGATAGTGCCACCGTGTAATGACCGATAAATCATTCAGTGGACATAATGGATTGCATTTTTTGTTTGTTTTTTTACATATACCTAGTGCAAACAGTTCGGACGGGACATACATTAAAGGGGTTGTAAAGGTTCGTTTTTTATTTTCTAAATAGGTTCCTTTAAGCTAGTGCATTGTTGGTTCACTTACCTTTTCCTTTGAGTTCCCTTCTAAATGTTTTTTTTCTTTGTATGAATTTCTCACTTCCTGTAAGCTTGCCCCCATCATCCGAGTCATTCTGGCTGGGGGTTAGTCAGCGTGCTCGCCCCCTCCCTTGGGACTACATCCTCACGGGGAACATTCACAGCATCTCCCCGCAGGGATGTAGTCCCAAGGGAGGGGGCGAGCATGCTGACTAACCCCCAGCCAGAACGGCTCGGATGATGGGGGCAAGCTTACAGGAAGTGAGAAATTCAGACAAAGAAAAAAATTATTTAGAAGGGAAATCGAAGGAAAAGGTAAGTGAACCAACAATGCACTAGCCTAAAGGAACCTATTTAGAAAATGAAAAACGAACCTTTACAACCCCTTTAACCTTTCAATTTATCATTCGTTTGGCAGAAAATTTTCAAACTTTTCCTTTGTTTTTTAGGCTCAAAAACGTCCCAACAATTATCGATTTTGTGGCCATTAACTAGCCGAAAAACGAACAAACTGTCTAAATGACTGAATTTCCGCAGATTTTTCGTATAGTGTATGGCTGGCCTACTCCAGGAATGTGTGCTATGGGAATATTGCTTGCCTTTCTAAATCTAGGCCCTCCCCCCCACCATTAAACATGGGGGCTGATTTAGTAAAAGAGGAGTGTGCAAAATATGTTGCAGCTGTACATGGTAGCTAATCAGCATCTAACCTCAGCTTGTTCAATTAAGCTTTGACAATAAAACGTGGAAGCTGACTAGTTTCTATGGAGAGCTGCACCAGATTTTGCACTCTACTTTTAGTAAATCAACCCCAATGTGTTGCCTCAGTAAAAATAATGTGAGCCAATGCCATCTTGGGTCTAGAAGTGTATACCCATCTTACTAGTGATACTTACAGGAGCAGTTAAGCAATTAGTTTAGTTAGTAGACAGAATGAGCAGTAAGCAGTACTCACTTTCCATCTGTGACGAAGATCATCGCTGACCTCATCTACTGCCAGCTTCTCCTTATCAGAAGAAATGGTTCTCATTTGATCTGCAGCTTTCAAGAATTTTTCAAGCTTTCGGACGCTAAACTTGCCCACAGTTTCCTAGCCAAAAATAAATAAAAAATTGAAGGTATTAAGAAATTACAGTTTTAACTGTGACAATAGATTTACTGCCCTGTAGACACAACCGGTTTTGCCATCGGAGTAAACTCCGAAGGTGTCCTAGACGGAACTCTGACGGAATTCCGCTCAAGCGGTCTTGCCTACACACACGGTCACACCGAAGTCCGACCATCTAGAGCGCAGTGACGTACAATGGGACTAGAAAAAGGAAGTGCAATAGCCAGTAGCCAATAGCCAATAGCTTCTGTCTCATACTTGCTTCAGAGCATGCGTCGTTTTTGGTCCGTCTGAACAGTATACAGACGAGCGGTTTTCCCGATAGGAATTGGTTCCGTCGGAAATATTTAGAACATGTTCCATTTCTAGGTCCGTCAGAATTTTCGAAAAAAAAAGTCCGATGAGGCATACACACGATCGGAATAGATGACTTTTTCTGTCGGACATTCCGCTCGTGTGTACACGGCATAACACTATTTAAAGCAAAGAATATATTCAGTGCTAGGCAACTCACAAACATCATCACCAAATCCAGCAAGGTATTAACTATAGGGTCATAAATTTTTGTGGTAAAATACAAAAGAATGAGTGAAAATAAAGAAACACAAACCTCATACTGTGAAATGAACTCCTCTGGGGTGACTCTCTGTCCCATCAGTGTCATCGCACTTGTTATATACGTTTCCAGGTCCCCCTTTGACCTCTCAAAATTAATTTTGATGTCTTTTTCAAGCAAAGGTTTCTCTGGAGGGTGCAGGGCAAACCCCAGTCTGGACACCAACTCCTGAATGAGAAATGTTTAGTTAGAACTTCAAGGTCCATTCTTAATACAAACACTGTATACTTTATATTACCGCCTGATACAAAATGTAAAATAAAACCAATCTAAGTTAATTACTAAAGCACAGCTTGACGTGTTTGGCACTTAACACTCCCTCCTAGATTGTAAGCTGTAACGAGCAGGGCCTTCTGATTCCTACTGTATCGAATTGTATTGTAATGCCCCGTACACACGGTCGGATTTTCCGATGGACATTGTCCGATCGGAGCGTGTTGTCGGAAATTCCGACCGTGTGTGGGCTCCATCGGACATTTTCCATCGGATTTTCCGACATACAAAGTTGGACAGCAGGAGATAAAATTTTCCGACAACAAAATCCGATCGCGTCAATTCCGACCGTGTGTGGCCTGTTCCGACGCACAAAGTGCCACCCATGCTCAGAAGAAATTCCGACACGGGACAGCTTGTTCTGGTAAACTTAGCGTTCGTAATGGATACAGTACTTTCGTCACGCTGCAATGTTCAAAATGGTTTAATACAGCGCACTCTCTTCTTCTTTATAATGTGACAAGAATTAAGTCGTTTTGATGCTCATATTCACACACACTTCTCACAAACTTCTTTCATTACTATTTATCGGGATTCCCTCAATATATTTTGATTTCTCACATCTGACAACATATTTTTTTTTTTTTTTTTTGACTTTAATGTAGAATCTTTTTTTGTGTTTCTCTTTTTTAATTTTTTTTTTTGGTGATTTTGATTTGTACTCCCGAAAATGTTTGTGTGTTTTTTGTGACAAGTTCCCACAACACCATTGATATGTTGTTCTATTTAATCTGTAGGAGATTGTTTGGTGTTGTTGTCCCTTGTTAATTTCACATTGTACTTTAGAAATGTACCTGAATCGTCACCAACAAACTGTCCTTTTTGGATGAAAACACACACAGGAGAGTAGAATTTACCTAAAAATATTTTATTAAGGGGTCACAACTATAAACAAAGAGGGAGGCAACGCTGGAGAAACTGCAGAAGTGGGTGAAGCCTTGGACCCCCAGGGCACACATCAATTATTTAAAAGCAAAATTGGTGGCCTGAGGAGTCCATATCTAAGGGAGGGCAGTCTGGTCCAGAAGTCCCAGAGATCCGGAAAGCAGCAGATGACATCTGTGTCCCCAGGCTGTGGTCATACGAGAGACTGCAGCTTTTGTCAGACCAGACTGAACCCAGGGTCATCACTCTCAGGTCTTCCTTCCACGCTTCCTTCCAGCCTTTGGCTGTGGTGGTGGAGTTGTGGCAGCAGGAGGAGGAGGATCGTCGATCTCAATGACATCCGTCTTGTGTGTCAGTTCCCCACTCTCCCCCTTACGTAGGACTTTATAAATCAGGTCCTCAGAGATCTTGCGTTGGCCCTCCTGCATGCCCTGCAATTTGGTGGCAGCCATGCAGGCAAAGGCCTCTTCAGGACTGGGGAAGGCTCTGAGGGACGCAGAAGCCTCCTGGATCAGCCTGTATGCTGAATCCTGCACAGGACTGGGAGTGGCCTTCCTGGCCCTTTTGTATGGCAGGTGGAGGGGAGGAACCTGAGACTCAGTCAGGCTGCGACTTGTCCCAGGCTTCTCTTGGCTGACACTTAGCCCCGCCTCCTCCTGGCTGCCACTAATCCCCGCCTCCTCCTGGCTGACACTAATCCCCGCCTCCTCCTGACTGCCACATTCCACAGCCTCCTCCTGGCTGAGGTCTTTCTGTGTATGAAAAAGGGACATAGTTTTAGTTTTTTTTACATCAATCACACACAATTTTCACCTCCTGACTGCTGCAAATTCAATGTTAACAAATATAACAGACTATCCTTCTGAGCCCAGCATTTTGCATTCTTGTCCCAATTTTGGGTGCCCACTACTGTCTATTGATATGTAAAACACTTTTTTTAATAAGCAATTAATGATCAATAATAACATCTATAGTAAACATCATTTCTTTATTGCCCAGAAATCTGTAGAAGAATGCTATACCTGACTCCAGCTGGGCTCCTCCACTTCTTCCTGGCTGGAAGGCCCAGGTTGGACATCAGAAGCCTCAGCTGGTATGGAAGGAAGAGTGGAAGGAAGAGTAGAGAGGGATTCCCTGACTTCAGTGTGGTCTGACAGAAATCGCAGTCTCTCGTAGTACCACAGCCTGGGGACATAAACGTCATCTGCTGCAGCTCCGGACCTCTGGGAATCCGTGACCTTCTTGCGCTCCCTAAGATATGTGCTCCTCAGGCCACCAATTTTAGCTTTTAAATAAGGGATGGTTGCTGTGGGGACCATCGGCTTCACCAACTCCAGCAGTTTCTCCAGCGCTGCCTGCCTCTTCTGTTTGTGATTATAGTGGGGGTGTCTGACCTGCCACAGACAGGGCAGCTCCCTGTACTTGTCAATGAACAGGGGCAGGAAATTGTGGTCGTTGAACCCATCCATTTTCTCTGCAAGACACAACACAAGACAAACCCTAATGTCAGGCCAAACTCCCCTAATCTTGTTACAATATAGGCTTCCATTTCGAAGCAGTATAGGCCCAAGTTTAGATCCTACCTTCGTTAGCCCGATCGGCGTCTCCGATGCTCCTTCCTCCGCTCACAGATCGTACGTAAGACGCGCGCGTTACGATTTATACACACTGCGCATGCGTAAAACTCCGCCCGCCCCTGACGTTCTTTCTATTCTATTCCCCGCCCCTTTGCGCAGTGGAGGAAGAGCACATGGCGGATAGACAGCAGGATCGTGCTAATTACAGCAACGAGGAGGAGGAGGAAAGGCCGGAGCCTGAAACGTCCCGATCCAGAAGGAGATTAAAGGACTCAAATATGTCCTTTGGGGAGATGTTGGAGATGGTGGACATCCTGAAGAAGGCCGACTATGATGGAAAGTATGGGCCTTACCCCAACCCCAATGTCCGAAAGGCCAAGATCATGGCGAAAGTGGTCAGGAGTCTGCACCGGAAATTCGGGGTACGACGATCGAAAGATCAGCTCAGGAAGCGGTGGTCGGACCTGAAATTACGAGAACATGAGCAGTACAGAAAGATCCGGAGAGTGCTGCAAAAAAGTAAGTAGTTGTGCTGTGTTCCTATTGTTCTTGTGTTTATTACGTTCGTGCTGCTCCATGTGCTTTTAGGAACTGTTGTACAGTTTAAAATGGCAACTTTCATGTTCATGGGCACATTATTAGTTCGGATCACACATTTTTATTTCGGACTATAAAATACCATTGTTTAGGCCATATGCATTTGGCCACCATTTTGAGGCCCTATACTTGTCTTCAAAGAATTGGGTTGTGTAGATGGCTTTGTTACTAGAATGAAATGCAAACTAGATTGTGTGTAAGGAGAGGACACTCAGCAGCTGTATTCACATCTGGACACTGGAGCACTAGTGTGGGACACAAGAACACCATTTTTAGTAGGGGGGCCACACAGGTGCTCCAGTGTATACTATAGGGGGGTCTCCATCTGTGAAGCTTGTACAAAACAGGTAAAGTATTGCAGCTTGACAAAGGCCAATAAAAAAGCTACATCTTGGAACTCGGCTAAAACAGATCATTGTACCCCACTTCCAAGCAATGTTTCATCTTTATAGTTCTGCCATCAAATATCTGTGTGCTAAGTATACCATTTTTGTTTTACATAGGGGAGAAAAGACTCGGAGGACACCCCTCATCCCAGGAGACCAGAGCCCCCCCCGGAAGAAGGGGAAATCCACCCAACACAAGATGAGCAGGAGGAAGAAGACGTGGTGGAAGTAGTCACCACAACAGGTGAGTGTCTGCAACCACAGGCTCACGTAAGAGATGGATGGCGGCATTTTTTTTAGACCTAATTTATTTTGGGGTTCCTCTCTTTTTAGGTGATCGTGAGGTTGTGGATGAAGATCCTTTCACATCAGAAAGTGCCCAGATCGTGATCGGGGAGATCATGGGGTGTAATTTACAATTGGAAAACATCAAGCAAAACATCAATGATGTTATTCCAAAATATAAAAACATCATTGATGTTTTGGGGCGAGTTTAAAGCCCCTCCAAATCACTTTCTTCTTTTGTCTGCTACAATGTGCAAAATGTTTTTGTGATTTTTCCCCAAGCCAAATTTGGAGGATGCACACAGTGTGTCAACATGTGCTATCTGCCATCACGGGAGATCAATGGACGCGTTTTGGGGGTGCAACACCTTCCTCAATAATAAAGTAGCGGTGAGGAAGGGCTTTCTCCCCCAAAACACATCCCTTGATCCCCCGTGATGGCAGGTCGCACATGTTGACATTGTGAAATTTGTGTGCATCTTCCAAATTTGGCTTTTCCAGGGGTGATTTCCCCCCATCTGAACGCAATATCAAACACAGTTCCTAAATACTCATGTCTGATATTGCCTTCAGGTTCTACCAAATGTGAACTTTGTAAGATCAAGATTTGTGTCTTTCTTGTGGGTTTTACACAGGCCTGTTTTCTATAAAATGCACATTTTGATTTTGGATAATGACACCACAAAAATTGTTATACAACAAACATGTTGGTTTGTCAGAAAAACCTTTGGTAAATGCACATGTGATTGTGCAGGTATTAAAAAGATTGCTCATCAAGAATATGTGGATTATTGTCTCAACGCTACAACACTTTTGGGGTGATGTAATTGTTGTTTTATGAGAAAATGGGGGTTATTTCCTAAGGGCAAATCCACTTTGCACTACAAGTGCAGTTTCAGTGCAGTTGCAAGTGCACTTGTAGTGAAAAGTGTCTTTACATTTAGTAAATAACAGCCAACAGTGCTTTGTATAAGGTTACACAATCACGACATTTCTGTCAGGGTCAGCTCAAACAAACACAAGCAGTAAATGTCCACAAAGAAGAGCCTGGGGGGAGATGCCTGTCGAGAACTTGAGGTCCTGCAGACTTCTCCCTGTGGCCAAATACTGCAGGGTAGCGACCAACCTCTGCTCCGGAGTGATGGCTTGCCTCATGCAGGTATCCTGCCTGCTGATATAGGGGGCCAACAAACGGTGAAATATGGGGTCCGTCATCCTGAGAAAGTTCCTGAAATCATCAGGATTATTCTCACAGAGCAAAGGCATATGAGAGAACTGGTCACGCTGAAGCAACCAATTCTTGGTCCATGAACTCCTCCCCACCCTGTTCATGGACTGGACTTGTGTCAAGGTCAGGACCCCAACACCAAGCCCCCGCACAGCACGAACTGTACGAGGAGTACGCATACGAAACATGGCTAGAAAACGGTCGGCTGCTCAGAACGAAGTAACAGAACGCACTGAAGAACAGCAAGGCCTGTGAAGAGCGACCTGAAAAACAGCAACGAGCGGGCAAGATCACACAGAAAACTCCGATACGAACTGACTGCACGCACTGAAGAGCAGATACAAACCCACAAGCACAAACTGAACGGCAGAAAACGATCTGAAAGCCACGAGTCTGAAAAAGCGCGAATCGTCTCTCACCAAACTTTTACTAACACGAGATTAGCAAAAGGAGCCCAAAGGGTGCCGCGCTTGGTTCTGAACCGGCCTTTTCTAGTCTCGTCGTACGTGGTGTACGTCACCGCGTTGTTGGCGATCGGAAATTCCGACAACTTTGTGCGACCGTGTGTAGGCAAAACAAGTTTGAGCCAACATCCGTCTAAAAATAATCCTAGGATTTTGTTGTCGGAGTGTCCGAACAAAGTCCGACCGTGTGTACGGGGCATAAGTGTACTGTCTGCCCTCATGTTGTAAAGCGCTGCGCAAACTGTCAACACTATATAAATCCTGTATAATATTAAATAATAATAATAATTTAGCAAAGATAAGAATACACTAAGTGGAATAACCCTTAACATGCATCTGAACCCTAACAAAGAACTTGTTTGTTCCCATTGGACCTAATTCTACCTGAGCAAACTATGCATTGTTAGGGAGACTTATGCCCAGTACACATGGTCGGATTTTCCAATGGAAAATGTCCGATCGGAGCGTGTTGTCGGAAATTCCGACCGTGTGTGGGCTCCATCGGACATTTTCCATCGGATTTTCTGACACACAAAGTTTGAGAGCAGGATATAAAATTTTCCGACAACAAAATCCGTTGTCGGAAATTCCGATCGTGTGTACACAAATCCGACGGACAAAGTGCCACACATGCTCAGAATAAATAAAGAGACGAAAGCTATTGGCCACTGCCCCGTTTATAGTCCTGATGTACGTGTTTTACGTCACCGTGTTTAGAACGATCGGATTTTCCGACAACTTTGTGTGACCGTGTGTATGCAAGACAAGTTTGAGCCAACATCCGTTGGAAAAAATCCTAGGATTTTGTTGTCGGAATGTCCGAACAAAGTCCGACCGTGTGTACGGGGCATTAGGCTACTTTCACACTGAGGCAGTTTTCAGGCATTTTAGCGCTAAAAATACGCATGTAAAGCACCTGAAAACTGCCTCTCATGCCTCCCCAGTGTGAAAGCCTAAGTGCTTTCAAACTGGGGTGGTACGCTAGCGGGACAGGAAAAAAAGTCCTGCAAGTAGCATCTTTGGAATGAATGGGCAGCCTGAAAAACGATTTGGGAGCGCCGCAACACAGGCGCTATTAACCACTTCTTCAGCCATTAGCGAGGGCTAAAAGCGCCCCGCTAGCGGCCGAAAAGCGCCGCTAAAACTAGCGGCGCTTTACCACTAATGGACCCACCACCCCCATGTGAAAGTACCCTTAAGGCTTGTCAGGGCTGGGCTCTCAGCCCTTCCTTCTCTGTGCTCAGCTGTCGGTTAATTGCCAGTACTCATCGTTCCACAGTGGCTCATCTGTTGATCATCTCCTGCTCGTCAGTCAAGCCCACAGCCAGCCCCTTCTGGCTATTGAAACTGCATGGTTCATTTCATCAATTGCCTTCGCCTTGGTCAACATATCTAGAGGCTCTCTGCCGTGTTCCTGTTGAAAGACTTGCCTGGCTGACGTCCCTTCTGGTTCCTGATCCTGTCTACTGCCTCTGACTATACTGATCTCTGGCTTCCTGATTTCCTGGCTTATTCTGACTACCCAATTTGGCTACCGAACCCTGGCTATGTTTTGACTACGTTTACCAGTTGTACCATTTTTACCATTTTATTAAAAGATGTGATTTTTACTGCATTTTCTGTCTCCATCTGCTTCATGGTTCCTGACAAGGCTGAACTCCAGGCTAGAGAAAAACTAACCCACTAACCCACTGCAATGCAAGTGTTAAATGCGCTTTGATTTAGTGGATATAACAATGAGGCGAAATACATACCTTATTTTTCAATCCCGCAGCCTTCCCCCACTTTCTAAGATCTGTCACCCAAAGCTACTACTTTGATGCCCAAGTAATTGAAGTTCTCTGACGTCTTAATGAACAATGCAGGACCAATAAGGACTTAGAAGGTCCGTCCACATTATGGCAGTATAGGACAATCGATGACAGCACCAGCTGCCAATTGAGTGAGGAATAAAGTAAGTAATTCACCTAAGTGTCGGTTCACACAGGGGCAACTTGTCAGGCGACCTAGCTGCCTGACAAGTCGCCTCCCGATCTGTACTACGGAACCGTTCTAATAGGAGCGACGCAAGTCGCTCCAACTTAGAAAAAGGTTCCTGTAGTATTTTTGGGGCGACTTCAGGCGACTTGCATTGACTTCTATATAGAAGTCATTTTGCAAGTTGCCGCTCAAGTCTTGTGCAGGTTGCCTCTGTGAGGCGACCTGCAAGTCGTGCCGCCCCTGTGTGAACCGTCACTTATCCATCACCACCTAGACAAAATGCGCATCGAACCCTTACAGAGCGAAGGGGGGTCCACTGCAAGGAGTTACTATTTTTACTACAACCTGGAGTTAAATTTTAAAGCATTTCTAAACCTTGTGAAAATAAAAGGAGAATCTAAAAAAAAAAAAAAAAAAAAAAAGAAAAAACTATTGCAGCTGTCGCATCTAAGGACTGGTAAGCTACAATATATTACATTTTTGTTTGCTTTAACAAGCATCACATAATATTTGCTTTTGTTGTTACTTCGGTCAAATTTTCAGGAGATCTTTATGTTGTACAGGTGACTTCATAAGTGTCCCATTCTCAATACCAAGCTCAGCTGGTCCCACTCAGGGAAATTGTATACACTTTGTTTCTGAACACAAGGTATTAGTGGATTGAACTAGACAGAATTCAAATTACCTGAACTTTCTCATGAGCTTGGACTATATTCCTTTTCAGGCCATCAACACTGAAATGCTGCATGTCTTTATGAGTGAGAATAAGATGGGCCACAGCATGGACAGTCATCTCCGCTTTGGCAAGTTCCTCTTGATGAAAAATCCCATTCTCATAAAAATCCTGGAAAGATCAAATTTTATAAAATATGGAAAGGATAATCAATTCAAAACTGGACCTTTTATCTCTAGTAGTAGTCACATTCATCTGGACTTGTTCTGTAATGCTGCAGATGTTTCCTAGCATCTCCAAGCCCCTATTTAAATTCTGAGTGTAAGGAACATACCCAACATTCATATCAACAAAGGTAGTACCAACACCTTGATCCAATCATCATAGAATTTGCAGATGTTTATTGTCCAAGAACAGGATAGGAATTGTGCTCAGTGTGATTATTTATACCCAAAACTGCACCTATTTCATATCTGAATACAAAGATAAAAACAAAAAAAGTATATATACATACTATACAATATATATATATATATATATATATATATATATATATATATATATATATATATATATATATATATATATATATATACGCACACACTCACACACACACGGGAAAAAAGTCTTTGATCCCATGCTGATTTTGTAAGTTTGCCCACTGACAAAGACATGACCAGTCTATAATTTTAATGGTAGGTCTATTTTACCAGTGAGAGACAGAACAACAACAAGAATATCCAGAAAAACGCATTTCAAAAAAGTTATACATCGATTTGCATTTTAATAAGTGAAATAAGTATTTGGCCACCTATCAGCAGGATTTCTGGCTCCCATATCTATACATGTCTTCTATACAGGTAACGAGCTGAGATTAGGAGCACGCTCTAAGACTCCTTTTACACTGGGGCGTTTTGCAGGCGCTATAACGTTAAATATAGCGCCTGCAAACTGCCCTAAAACAGCTGCTCCATTCACTCCAGTGTGACAGCCCGAGGACTGTCACACTGGAGCAGTGCGCTGGCAGGGCGTCAGAAAAAGTCCTGCCAGCAGCTTCTTTGGAGCGGTAAAGGAGCGGTGAATTCACCGCTCCTCCCCATTGAAATCAATGGGGCAGTGCTGCTATACCGCTGACAAAACGCCGCTGCGGCGGCGTTTTGTGGGCGGATCTAACCCCTTTTCGGCCACTAGCGGGGGGTTAAAACTGTCCCACTAGCGGCTGAATAGCGCTGCTAAAACGACGGTAAATCGGTACAAAAAATAGCGTCGCTTTACCGCTGACGCCCGGGGCGGCACAATGTGAAAGGGCTCTTATAGCTAGGTTTACACTATTGCGAATTGGATGCAGGGTTTCTCCACATCCAATTCACATAGAAGGAGATTGTGACCGGCTCTCCGGTGCGAATTGCACAGGAGTCCTGTGCATCTTTTGGTCCATTTCAGGTCCAAATTCAGCCCAAAATTCGGGCTGAAATTGGACCTGAACCGTAAATAGAGACACACCAGACTTCTGCTGTGAGACGGAGCATGTTGCAGTATGAACCCAGCCTAAAAGGGAGTGCTCCTAATTTCAGCTGGTTACCGATATAAAAGACACCTGTCCACAGAAGCAATCAGATTACAATTTCTCCACCATGGCCAAGTCCAAAGAGCTGTCCAAGGATTTCAGGGACAAGATTGTAGACCTACAAGACTGGAATGGGCTATAAGACCATCGCTAAGCAGCTTGGTGAGAGCAGGACAACAGTTGGTGCGATTATTTGCAAATGGAAGAAACACAAAATAACAGCCTATTTCCCTCGGTCTGGGGCTCCATGCAAGATCTCACCTTGTGAAGTTTCAATGATCATGAGAATGGTATGGAATCAGCCCAGAAACACATGGGAGAATCTGGTCAATGATCTCAAGGCAACTGGGACCATAGTCACCAAGAAAACAATTGGTAACACACTACGCCGTGATGGACTGAAATCCTGCAATGCCCGCAAGGTCCCCCTGCTCAAGAAAGCACATGTACAGGTCTGCCTGATGTTTGCTAATGAACATCTGAATGATTCAGAGGAATCAAGCTCTTTGGCTTCAACTCAACTCTCCATGTTTGGAGGAGGAGGAATGCTGCCTATGACCCCAAGAACACCATCCCCACTGTCAAACATGGAGGTGGAAACATTATGCTTTGGGGGTGTTTTTCTGCCAAGGTGACAGGACAACTTCACTGCATCAAAAAGGGATGATGGACGGGGCCATGCACCTTCAAATCTCCTTCCCTCAGCCAGGGCATTGAAAATGGGTCATGGATGGGTATTTCAGCATGACAATGACCCAAAACACAGGGCCAAGGCAAGGAGTGGCTCAAGAAGAAGCACATTAAGCTCTTGGCGTGGCTTAGCCAGTCTCCAGACCTTAATCCCATAGAAAATATGTGGGGGGAGCTGAATGTTTTAGTTACCAAATGTCAGCCTCGAAACCTTAATGACTTGGAGAGGATCTGCAAAGAGGAGTGGGACAAAATCCCTCCTAAAATGTGTGCAAACCTGGTGGCCAACTACAAGAAACGTCTGACCTCTGTGATTGCCAACAAGGGTTTTGCCACCAAGTACTAACCCAGATAGCAAGTAATTGTGCTGCAAGTTTGAAAATAACTTGCTAAGCTCTTGATAGACTTGCCAAGCTTCACAAGTTTGTTGCACAATTGCAGCAAGTCTGCATTGCATGACTCCAGATCAACTTTCAAACATTCTGCAAGTCTGCTGCCAGTTCTGGTTCAGTTATGTTGTGTATGGCTTGATTCAAACCTATGCATTTTTAGTGCTTTTTGCATATTTGCACTACAGTCCACTTAACACGGTTTCCTATGGAACATGTTCGATAGTGCAAATCTGCAAAATGCAAAAAGCACTAAAAATGCATAGGTGTGAATCCAGCCTAATAGTCATCCCACCACAGGGGCCACTGTACAGTGGTGTATTTAGATTTTGTGCTGCCCTAGGCCTGACTAAACGCATGCACCCCCCTAATTTAAATACGACCCACCCCATCCTGCCGAGGCCACACCCCTTCCTGTTTAAGACCCACCCTATCATCTGTAAACAACACCCCTTCCTCTTTAGGCTCATTTGGCACCTTTCAGGGGGGAACGGGTACCTGTTTCTGACAGGTACCCTTCCCCACTTCTGGGAGACTGCGCTGTCCCCTCTGAAGTTTGCCCCCCCTCCTCCTTCCTCCACTGGGCCATTTAGAAAGTGCAACACGCTTCGCACATGTGCAGTAGGGAACCGGTCGGTTTCCCTTACCATGAATGATAGTGGCAAAACCCGAGAGCCAATCCGAAAATCGGCTGAGGTGTCGACATCGCTGGATCCCTGGACAGGTAAGTGTTCTAATATTAAAAGTCAGCAGCTACAGTATTTTTAGCTGCTGAGTTTTAATGCTATCACGGGGGGTCTCACTGTGCCCCATCAAACGCAGTCACTGTGCCCATCAAATGCTGCCACTGTGCCCATCAATTGCAGCCACTGTGCCCATCAATTGCAGCCACTGTGCCCCATCAATTGCAGCCACTGTGCCCCATCAATTGCAGCCACTGTGCCCCATCAATTGCAGCCACTGTGCCCCATCAATTGCAGCCACTGTGCCCCATCAATTGCAGCCACTGTGCCCCATCAAACGCAGCCACTGTGCCCATCAAACGCAGCCACTGTGCCATCAAACGTAGCCACTGTGCCCTCAAACGCAGCCACTGTACCCTCAAACGCAGCCACTGTGCCCCATCAAACGCAGCCACTGTGCCCCATCAAACGCAGCCACTGTGCCCCATCAAACGCAGCCACTGTGCCCCATCAAACGCAGCCACTGTGCCCATCAAACGCAGCCACTGTGCCCATCAAACGCAGCCATTGTGCCCTCAAACGCAGCCACTGTGCCATCAAACGTAGCCATTGTGCCATCAAACGTAGCCATTGTGCCATCAAACGTAGCCATTGTGCCCATCAAATGAAGCCACCGTGCCCATCAAATGAAGCCACTGTGCTCATCAAACGCAGCCATTGTGCCCTCAAATGCAGCCACTGTGCCCATCAAAGGCAGCCACTGTGCCCATCAAAGGCAGCCACTGTGCCCATCAAATGCAGCCACTGTGCTATCAAATGCAGCCACTGTGCCCATCAAATGAAGCCACCGTGCCCATCAAATGAAGCCACCGTGCCCATCAAATGAAGCCATTGTGCCATCAAACGTAGCCATTGTGCCCTCAAACGCAGCCACTGTGCCCATCAAATGAAGCCACCGTGCCCATCAAATGCAGCCATTGTGCCCTCAAACGCAGCCACTGTGTCCATCAAATGCAGCCACTGTGCCCATCAAATTCTGCCAGTGCCCATCAAATGCTGCCAGTGCCCATCAAATTCTGCCAGTGCCCATCAAATGCTGCCAGTGCCCATCAAATGCTGCCAGTGTCCATAACACTGATATACTTTATTAAAACACTGTACCTGCTGTCCTGGGGGTTTCCCTCGTGCTCCTCTCTCTCCTCCTGACGTCACAGCCCCAGGGCCGAGGAGAAGATGCAAGTGCAGGGGAGGGTAGGCGGAGCTTAAGGCTCCACCTGTCACCTGTTGCTTATGGGGGCGCGAGTGACACGCCGCCCCCCCGCATGAGATAAAGCCCCCCCACCCGTCTTGCTGATTCCCGGCTCCTGCTGCCGCCTCCCGCACACTTGCAGCCCACGGCGGCCGGCTTTCTGTAGCGGCGCCGTGGTGTAGGGGCGTGCTTGTCAGAGAGTAGGGGGGCGTGAGATACACGCCCCCATCCTCTGCCAAGCACGCCCATACACAGTGGCGCCGCTAGAGAAAGCCGGCCGCCGTGGGCTGCAAGTGTGCGGGAGGCGGCAGCGGGAGCCGGGAATCAGCAAGACGGGTGGGGGGGCTTTATCTCATGCGGGGGGGCGGCCCTTTTTGCCGCCCCCCGCAAAGTGCCGCCCTAGGCCTAGGCCTTGTCGGCCTAGGCCAAAACACAGCCCTGCCACTGTAGCTGAATTTTCATCATTGCTTCCTGCTGTGTGTAAGGTTTTTCTTTAAATTGGTGCTGGGGCGTGGTGTGCAGAGAGGCGAGTGGTATCCATGAGATCCAGGGGCGGACTGATAACTCATGGGACCCCCGGGCAATAGAAGATTATGGGGCCCCCAGGCAATCAGAGATTATGGGGCCACACAATATAAACACACGCAGTATACAATCACACAGTATACACATACATGTACACACAGTATACACAGACAGATGTAAAAAAAACACAGATTTATAGATACTGTCCCTGGTTTTACTGAGGCTGGCAACCCTGATGGGGCCCCCTAGTGGCCCAGGGCCCTCGGGCAGTGCCCGAGTGGCTCAATGGTCAGTCCGCCCCTGATGAGATCTGATATGAAGTTCGGATAGGTAGAAATCTAAGAGTTACTAACCTTAATATTCCATTGTGGGGCACAATTTGACATGTCTTATTTTTCCTTGTTTATATGCTAGCAGCTCACCTTAAACAAAGACCACAACAGATCTAGTGGCACTTTTAGGAGAGGAGAGGGGAGTGGAATGTGATTTTCCATTAAGGATCCATATATTAAAGCCTTGTCAGACCAGCTGTGAATTTTGATGCAGAAGAGGAGAGGAGAGTGGAACGTGAACTGCCATTAAGGATTTGTTTACCAAAGCGCCACTAGACCTGTTGTGGTCTTTGTGAAAGGTGAGCTGCTGGGGAATACTCAGGGTGGATGCCCGGATGGTGGGAATAATTGTGTTCACAACTTTAAAGAACTGTTTTTTGAGCACATGATCTTCACATCTCATCACATTTTTGATGCACATGCACTTTTTTTTATTTGGGACTTATTTTATTGTTTTTTTTTTTAATGTAAAATCAGATGAATACCTGCTTTTGATTCAAGCACTTTTAATCACATATTATTGTATTTTTTTGTTTTTTTAAATTGGGGATAGTCATTTATGCATATTTGTCTTTTTGCTGTTTAGCTTCTTGAATTGGTGCAACTTCATCACTGTTTCACATTGTATTGCATATTACTGCAATTTTTGTTTTGTGGTTTCTTTTTTGTATCATTTTTATTGAGAATGTTCTTTTTCATATTATAAATGTTCTTTTTTATGTTTTGTTAAATGTTCGCCCTAAAAAAAAAAAAAAAATTACTAAGATGTAATCTAGTGTTATGTATTGATTTTATTCAAATATTTTAATAAATATTTTATAAATATCAGTTTTGTCTTAGCCGCTTGCCGACCGCCGCATGTAGATTTTCGTCAACACAATGGCACGGAGAGGCAAATTGGCGTACAGGTACGTCCCTTTAAATTTGCCGCTGTGCCATCGCATGCGCACCCGCCGCAAGCTCCGTGAGTGTGAACCCGGGTCCCGCGGACTCGATGTCCGCGGGGATACCCGCGATCGTCTCATGGAGAGGAAGAACGGGGAAATGCTGATTTAAACAAGCATTTCCCCGTTCTGCCTAGTGACACTGTCACTGATCACTGCTCCCTGGAATCTGGAGCGGTGATCAGTGTTGTGTCACACACAGCCACTACCCCCCCCACAGTTAGAATCACTCCCTAGGACACACTTAACCCCCTACAGCGCCACCTAGTGTTAACTTAACCCCTTCACTGCCAGTCACATTTACACAGTAATGAATGCATTTTTAATCGCACTGATCGCTGTATAAATATGAATGGTCCCCAAATGGCAATGGCACCAAAAGTGTCCGATGTGTCCGCCATAATGACGCAGTCATGATAAAAATCGCTGATCCCCGCCATTACTAGTAAAAAAAAAAAAAAAAATATTAATAAAAATGCCATAAAACTATCCCCTATTTTGTAGACACTATAACTTTTGCGCAAACCAATCAATAAAAACTTATTGCGATTTTTTTTTTTTTTTTTTTTACCAAAGATATGTAGAAGAATACGTATCGGCCTAAACTGAGGAAAAATATTTTTTCTGGGATATTTATTATAGCAAAAAGTAAAAAATGAGTCTTTTTCCAAAATTGTCGCAATTTTTTTGTTTATAGCGCACACCCCCTGCGCATGCCTATGATCACCAGTTAATTAGCAAGTAAAAAGAAGCAAGCAGTGCAAATCTATAATCCCACAATCTGGTGAATGTGAACCCACTGTTATTAACCTAATTCTTTACTGTACACATGTGAAATGCATTGTGTCATTGCATAAAATAATTCATCTATCATACAAAAATTATTTTCTATGAAACAAACCAAGTGCAAATGCTGTTAAAAAAAAAAGTGCAAAAGAAAAAACTATGTGCTGACACAGTGAACAAAAAGTGCTTTTTGCAAGAAAATATTATCAGTAAAGTGCATGCATCAAAAATTCATATGTGTTCGAAATATTTGAAGTCCATTTTGCAATCCCAGGAAAAATCCAAGAAATTGATAATAATCTTGGATTTTTCATGGGTTTGGAAAATGGACAGCAAATATTTTGAACACATATGAATTTTTGATGCATGCACTTTACTAATGAATAATGTTTTCTTGCACTAAGCACTTTTTGTTCACTGTGTCAGCACACAGTTTTTCTTTTGCACTTTTTTTTAACAGCATTTACACTTTAATTGTTTTCATAGAAACAAAATTTTTGTATGATAGAGGATTTTATGCAATGGATTAAAAGTATTTTACATGTGTACAGTAAGGGATTCGGTTAATAGCAGTGGGTTCACTGTCATCAGATTGTGGGATTATAGATTTGCGCTGCTAGCTTCTTTTTTCTTGCCAAAAATTGAGACTTGCATAACTCTGGCTATAGACTTGCCGGGGGTTTTAACCACTGCAAATTTGCTCTTGGTAGAGACTTAACACGCAAATTTGCTACAAATTGAAAAAGTGTCAACTAGAACTTGTGCTTCAAGTGCTCTGCAAGTGTACAACTTGCCAGGGAAGATGTGCAGCAAGTTCACAAGATTTACAATTCAATACTGCCACAAATGTGTAGCAAGTTATCCTTGCTATCTGGGAAGTCATTTTTGCGAAGGGGTCAAATACTTATTTCACTCATTAAAATGCAAATCAATTTATAACTTTTTTGGAAATGTGTTTTTCTGGATATTTTTTTTGTTGTTATTCTGTCTCTCACTGTTAAAATAAACCTACCATTAAAATTATAGACTGATCATTTCTTTGTCAATGGGCAAATGTAGAAAATCAGCAGGGGATCAAATACTTTTTCCCCTCAATGTACATAGAAAAAGTGTGCTACCAGATAAATAGTTTGATAAGTGCTGAAAAACAAATAAGTGTGAACAATCTAAAAATGCAGAATAGGTTACATATAAAGTGCACTACAAATTAAATAATTTGATAAATTTTGAGAATCAAATATATGCCCAAAGATACTATATTGCACATGGAAGAAATCAAAATATAAAAAAAACATCCAAAAGAACAAAAGTCCATCCACCAAATGTTAATGAAATGTGCAGCTTCCTGGGTTCACCCACAGCATCATGGTGTGGTTTCTTCACCATAATTCTGCTGTGGGTGAACCCAGGAATCTGCACATTTCATTAACATTTGGTGGATTAACATTTGTTCTTTTTGGATGTTTTTTTTTTTTGTATTTTGATTGCTTCCACGTGCAATTTATATTGGACTTTTTGACTGTCCACATATTTTATTGGCAACACTTATCAAATGATTTTATTCCTGGTGTTTGCACAGACCCTTTCTCATTCTTTTGTTTTAATGGCATCAGATTTTAGATGAAAATGGTATCCTGTATCAACTTACTCTATTATATCTGACTAGATGGACACACAGTTGATCCACACACTATAAAATGCTGCAGAAACTGGGGCCAGCGAGGACTATGGTAGGAACGTTCACACAGCTTTTGGATCCATGTGTCTCATGTCTGTCCTCAGTTCCTGCCAGCTGTTCTGGACTTGCGGCAGTTAAATTACATTGCCAAGATCCTAATTAATGTCCAAATAATGCATTGTTTATGAGACTTGAGGATTAGATTAAAAGGATGCTGGAAAAATTGAGTTTGCTCTTCATATAAAAAGCTGATTTTACAAATGAATAATTAACACAGGGCATATACCGATGTCAGACAGAAGTCACAGAGTACTATGGTTTTCTAAATATGACTAGCAGTGTTTTTTCCCCTTTTAGATTGTACAGGACTATGCACAGAAGTACAAGGAGGAGTTATGCCGCGTACACACGGTCGGACTTTTCGTCTACAAAAGTCCGACAGCCTGTCCGACAGACTTCCGGCGGACTTTCGGCGGACTTGCAGCAGACTTTCTAACGAACGGACTTGCCTACACACGACCACACAAAAGTCCGACGGATTCGTACGTGATGACGTACACCGGACTAAAATAAGGAAGTTCATAGCCAGTAGCCAATAGCTGCCCTAGCATGGGTTTTTGTCCGTCGGACTAGCACACAGACGAGCGGATTTCGGGGTCCGTCGTAGTTACGACGTAAAGATTTGAAGCATGTTTCAAATCTAAAGTCCGTCGGATTTGAGGCTGAAAAAGTCTGCTGAAAGTCCGGAGAAGCCCACACACGATCGGATTACCAGCCAGCTTTAGTCCGTCGGCGTCCGTTGGACTTTTGTAGACGAAAAGTCCGACCGTGTGTACGCGGCATTACTCTTCTGCCCCATCCAGCTGAGCATCAACTAGTGAGCTCTCTAGACAGAAAACTATTTTCAGAAAAAGTTTGGAGTAGCCTGATAAATGAGAAAAACAGCTAAGAGGTCCACCTGTGAAATTCATAGCAACTTTAAATACTGCCAGAAAGCAACATGCAAATTTGATGATAAATTACTGCAACTCAGGTTAATACTATATTTTTAATCTAATACCATAGTCTTCTTTAAAATTACAAATTAGCTTGTGAATTAGTAAAATGATCAAAAGCAATGCAAAAAAAATTACTAAATCCTCCAAAAGTTCAGCTATGCACTGGTTCTTTGAGTATGAGGGATTTACCTGAATGGTGCTCATCACAGACTCCTCTGGGATCTCTTGTGGGTGAGTGGTGGTGAGGACCTGTTCAGCACCTTCAGCCCATACATTTACTGACTCGGCCAATTTTTCCAGCTTTTCAAGATTGCTCAGAATCTCTACGCAGGGTTGTACTGACTCAGCTGTCGTACTCTTCTGTAACACAATGACCAGACATTATTTCAGCACTGTTAACTGAAAGATATTCCTAGACATATACAATAAGCACCTGTATCATTCTGCATTGCAGTATGAAAACCAACACCTATGCTTATCTTGAAAGTGTATAAAAAGTAGGGATGCACCAATACCATTTTTTTTTTACAATGAGTACAAGTACGATACTTTTTCTTTTTAGTACTCGCCAATACCAATTACTGATACCTACCGCAACTGTTTTGTTTTAACTTCAGCTGTGAGCAATCGTACAAAGCATTGAAAAAGTATTTAAAAAATAAATAAATAGATTTTTTTTTAAATGTGAAATTTGTAAATATATGTTAATATAGATGTGTAAAAATATTCACCAACAAAGCAAAACAAAAAAAAAAGTTTTAATTGTTTATCGTTTATAAAATAGATGTGAACAAAAGAAAAAAAGCATTAAAATAATAACTAAATGAAGGAGAATAGGGAGTTAATTAAGGCTGATTAGCGTAAATTAAGGGTTTTTAAGGGGTTAAACAGAGGAACATTTGTTCATCCCTTTGATCTGCAGATGAAGAAACAGAAATATACAAAAAGAAAAACAATGTTTCTTTTTATTTTAGTGTTTCAGGGCTGAGCAATGTTGGTAATAAACATTGCCGGCTGCTTTTTTAATTTTCTTTTGTCAGCTCCAATTACCGGACTTCTTTAACACTGGGGAGACCCACTGACAGCTCAAAGAGCCGAGCCTGAAAGTATAAATTTTCAGGTATCGGTGCATTTGCATGAGTACCGATACTTGTGCAAATACTCGGTATCGGCACCGATACTAGTATCTGAGCAATCCTAATAAAAATACTTTTTTTGTTTTGGCTAGAGTAAGAAATGGGTTAAACCAGCCTCTCTCAGCCTTTTTACACCAGATGAACCCTAGAAGTAATTTAGAGGTTTTGGGAACCCCTGCAAAACCAATTTATTGGGGGTCAGTGAGAAAAATACCCCTTACATTGGTGGCCAGTGGAAAGAATGCTCCCCGTACAGTGGTGGTCAAAATGCCACTCCAAAGTAGCGCTTTAGATTATGCAATTTTCTTTCCTTATACCCTTTGGTGGAAGGGAAATCACTCCCGCAGTTATATTTTGTTCTGCCATCGAGGAGACTTCCCTGCTGGCAGAACACAGTGATCTCTGCTGGCTGCTATATCTGCCGGCAGTGATTGCAAGAAAAAAACCTGACAGGCTGGTTGCACTGAAGTCAACCAATGAACCGACTTCAGTGCAACCAGCCTGCTCATAGATGGATTGAATCTCAGCAGGTCCCTGTTAAACTGACCAGGATTCGATCAATCTATGGATGGCTTTACAGGCAGCAAAAATGCTAACTGGAGAAGTGTCGCTGGCTCTGCCAGGTGGCATTGGTCCAGGAATATTGCAGGCACCATCAAACTGGAGATCAATCAGCCACAGTTTAAGGAACCGCTAGCAACTTCTGGAGGGACTCCTGAGTTCCACAGAACCATGCTTGAGAATGGCTGGGCTAGACCCTCTACCAAGTTTTTTTATTGTCTGTCTCCACTGAGAAAATTCATCCATTGCCATGTTCTGGTAACCATTGTCATTGACAGAAAATCCTAAATCCAGTGAGGACAAATGTTCTAATAACAACTCCCCAAGATGGAAACTACACTCACTTCCCAACAGGGGATCATATGGCGGCTTGGGATATCACACAGATTATATACTCAACATCAGATTCACAGCAGGAACCGTAAGTGCATTTGCTAGAAAGCGGAGAGACTTTCTATATTATAACCAAGTACACCAAGGATAAAGAGACAGTTATTGGTGCAGTTTCACTACTTATAAAGGTTCACTAGACTACAAGCTGTATAAAACCCAAAAGCAAACATTATATTGCAGCTTACCAATTCTTAGATCAGATGGCTGAATTAATTTTCTTTTTTAGGCTTTTTTCGATTTCCATCTGGTGGTCCAGCCAGCAAGTATGTAGTTTTTTCAAAAGCACAAGCTCTCCAGCATTAGTGTCACTAATTCAGGAGGTATGTTACTTGCCAGATCACCAGACGAAAACAGAAGAAAAGAAAACGAGTGCAGCCACCACATCTGATGGTTGGTAAGCTGCCACACATTACATTTTTGGTTTTAATATGCTTGAAGTTTATATATTGTTTGAACAAAAAAAGCAACTCAGATTGCTGGATATGCAAGTTCAACTATGTTTGTAATGTGTGTTTGGTGTTTAACATTTTTTTTTTTTTTACTTGTACTCTTAAAAACCTGGCTGGTATATTTTGTAAAACAAAATCTATGTATAATCTTTGTGCAATCTTGTAACTGCCACAAAGTAGCTAAAGTGGAATGGAGTGTAATATTATAGCATACTGATACACTTACAGTATGATTCAAGTGCATCTCAAGGCAAAACCTTTTTCAAAAATTTCCTCAATGGTACACAGACAGCAAAAAAATAACCTGGCACGGGTTTTAATCATACTCTAACCAAACTAAAAAGAAAAGTTTTGGCTGTACATACAATTGAATGATTTTTTGTTTCCAGTTGAGTGGAGGATTAGCAAGTTTTGTATAGTTTTGTGCAGTAATGTTTTCAATACAAACTAACTTCATATATTAAAAAAGGTAAAAAAAAGTCTGCATTACTAATGTGTGGTTCTAGGAAAAAAGGGGTTAATCAAATTAGCAGGCTTAACACCAGCTGTGTTCCCACATGTAGTAATCAAAAATGTTAAAATAAAAATGAAGCGCTACCTCTCCAGATATCTAACAACACAAATATAAACCAAAGTGAAAAATTTCCTATGATGCCAAGTGACAATGATACCTATATTATTTGAATACCAATCACACAAAAACCAATAAACAATAATAATGATGACCCCTAAAGGGAGTCAGAGGTAAAAGGTATAAATGTATCTATATAAATCCTTTTAGAATGATAAGCTGAAAATTGTGAAGCATAACTACATGCTCAAATCAGACTATCAAACTGGAATAACTATACCAACTTATGTGAATAATAAATCATCTAAACAGTCTTTGCATAATAAAAATCAAACATTCAGTCCATTAATTTAAGGCTCGTACACACAAAAAAAGAAAATCAGAAGTAAAATTTCATCCGACGAATGATCTGCCGATTTTCAGATCGTTAGGTTGGTGCTTACGACGGCAGATTACGGTTTTTCGTCAGACAAAAGCTGCATGTGCAGACTATAAATTTTTGTCGGATGTCAACTCAACGTCCAATTTTCGTTTAATCAGTGCAGTTTTCGTACAAAAAAAAAAAAATCGCAAGAGCAAGACTACGCATGCTCAGAAACAAAAGAATACACACAAAACTATTCAACACATTACTTCAATTCTGACGTTGTTTTCTGTCGTATGAGAATTTTCGTAACCTCTTCACTTTCGACATGAGACTAGCATGCAACAAAAACGCACGAACAGTCGCCTGAAAATCTGATCGTGTGGACGAGGCTTTAGTGCACATGTCCTTACATGCTGTGCAAGTGATCATATATCCAATAAGAGACTTCCATGAAATTAGTGTGCTTCTCTGATAAAAACAAGGTGCTCTCCACCAGTCAAACTACCGTATATACTAGAGTATAAGCCAACCCGAATATAAGCCGACGCACCTAATTTTACCACAAAAAAACGGGAAAACTTATTGACTCGAGTATAAGCCTAGGGTGAGAAATGCGCAGCTACTGTAAGTGAAAAAGAGGGTCAACAATGCCCATTTGCAGCCTCACTGTGCCCATTTGCAGCCATAGGTCCCCTGAACTTCAAACTCGGTAGTTAAGGGTTCCTAGATGCCCCCTAGCTGCAGCCAAAATTTGGGGTCTCTGGACCCAAAGGGTCCCGAAATGACATTGCTGCAGATGGACACAGTTGACCAACTTTGGGGCCCCCGTTTCTTGGGGCCACTTGGTGCCAACAACCCCAAATTTGGTGTGCAAACCCAGTGGAACTAGCACCACAACATATCCATCAGCTGGGGTTCCTAGCACCAAGTGGCCCCGAGATACGGGGCCCCAAAATTGGTTCAGAAAATGTCAAGCACTTTTCTGCTGCAGAGAATGACATTTTCCGAACCGAGTTTGGGGCCCCGTATCTCGGGGCCACTTGGTGCTAGGAACCCCAGCTGTTGGACATGTTGCAGTGCTGGTTCCCCTGGGTTTGCACACCAAATTTGGGGTTCCTAGCACTGTTGTAGAATCTCATATTAGCCAATGTATTTCATATTATTCATATTGATTTGCATGTATTTTATTGATTATTATTATTATTATTATTCATATTATTATATAGTAGTGGTTTTATCAATATCATTATTCAATAAGTAAAGCAACAATTATTAATCTTTAATAATGTATACTGTGTTTTACAGATTTAGAAAGTCTTCATTTTTAAGTGTTGAACTTTAAATGACCTCTGCTTTATGACAAGTACTTGTACACAGGTGTTCTCGAAAATGTATTAAGATAGTCTACTGGGTGAAAGTTCATTAGAATAGATTCAAGTAATATAGAATTGTCTCAAGTCTGAAATGCATATAAATCAGACAGATAAAGATAAGAAAACAGGTGGTTAAAATAATTAGGTGGAATACAGGAAAGTTATGTACAGAACATTAATTAAGTTTGACAGGGTCAAACAAAGGTCTGCTTGTGCCCTCATTAAAACTGTTAAAATACAAGCATATAGTGAAACATATAAAACATCTGGTGGGGTTATTGAAAGTTAATTGTCTCAAAGTCGTAAATCTGCAAATCTTTGAAACTAGTTAAATCTTATCAAGATAAGGAGAGTTTGATAACACAGCTGGGTGCCAGACTGTCTCTATACAGGTGTTTTTAATTGGACAAAAACAGTTATAAATCACTTTAATGAACATATAGGAATTTTGGGAATAATTAAGTTTATCTGGTTGTAGAACAGGTGTCAGATTTATGGTTAGTTACATTGACGTAGATCTTAGCGACCAATCATATGTAAGAGAGATGGTTGAGATAAGACTTGTAAAAGAGTATATAAATGCAAGCTCTACAATTGTTAGACAGACAAGTCAGATAGGAGCTCATAAGGCTGAACTCTGTGTATGCTGCCCTATTGCACGGGTCATAGAGGTCAGAACCAATGGGCAAGTATCTGTCCTAACTTGTCTCCTCGTACGAGTCAGAGAAGACTTCTTGACTTGTTCCAGAATGTGGTCTCAGGTGAATTTCCCTCACAAACTTGGTCGAGCTGAACCCAGAACTCTGTGAGGGGACCAGACCACTGGTCGATCGACTGGTCCCTATCAGGTGATGGGTTCCCAAGAATTGGCAGTAAAGACCCATTCTGGTTCAAGGTGAGAACAATTCACAATTGTTTAAATTTGGTTAGAGGATAAGAATATTTATATCTAATATGCTTGCATTGTAAGAAACTGTATAAATTAGACCTGTATCTTGTAATACTTTGAACATAAACCTGTATGTTATCAGCTGTTAATAAACCTGCATTGCTGAATTTCTGCCTGGTTCGATACTTTACTATTCTACTTCAGCACCAAGTGGCCCCCGAGATACAGGGCCCCAAATTCGGTTCGGAAAATGTCATTCTCTGCTGCAGAAAAGTGCTTGACTCGAGTATAAGCCGAGGGGGGCATTTTCAGCACAAAAAAAATGTGCTGAAGACCTCGGCTTATACTCGAGTATATACAGTATGTGCTCACCTCCCAAGGGAGGCCCTGTTAGGGGTCTGAACTCGCCTCTCCCTTAGGGATATAAATACAGTGGTCTGCACCTTCTCTGATGGTCCTTGGATTCTTGTTCCTCAGATGGTATACCTCCATTCACATAGTGTGATATGAATAAGAAAAAACGAACATAGTGTTTAACTGTATAAAAAGGTGATCTTTATTAAAAGAAGTAATCTCACTTCCATTTATAATTGCACTGTATCTGGTGCACGCAGTTGGCTCACTAGGTACATTTAAGGTATAGGATATCCTTCTGGTCACTTAGACATTAGCAGCTACTGGTCCTTGTATTCTCCTGTAGCTGGCTGTCTGCTTCCTGGTAGTGCGCGATGACGTCATAGGCGTCAAAGATCACCTTTTTATACGGTTAAGCACGAGTAGCTGCTAATATCTAAGTGACCAGAACAAGAACCTATACCCTAAATGTACCTAGCGAGCCAACTGCACGCACCAGATACAGTGCATCTATAAATGTGAGGGAGATTACATTTTTTAATAAAGAATAAAGATGTAAGGACATATGCAATAATTTAATGGACTGAATGTTATGATTTTCACTATGAAAAGACTATTTAGATGATTATTTACATAAGTTGGTATAATTATTCAAGTTTAATAGTCTGGTTTGAGCATGTACTTATGCTTCAAAATTTTCAGCTTATCATTCTAAAAGGATTTATATAGACACATTTATACCTTTACCTCTGACTCCCTTGAGAGCCCATTCACACAGGGACGACTTGTCAGGCGACCTAGTCGCCTGACAAGTCGCCTCCCGTTCTGTGCTATGGAACCGTTCTAAGGGGAGCGATGCAAGTCGCTCCGACTTAGAAAAAGGTTCCTGTACGACTTCGGGGGCGACTTGGGGCGACTTGCATAGACTTCTATACAGAAGTCGTTTTGCAAGTCGCCCGGGCAGTCGTTTGCAGGTCGCCTCGCTGAGGCGACCTGCAAGTCGTGTTGCCCCTGTGTGAATGGGGTCTTAGGGGTCATCATTATTATTTAATTTTTTTGTGTGATTAGTATTCAGATACCGTAGGTATCCTTATCACTTGGCATCACAGGAAACAGAGTATTCATTTTTCACTTTGGTATATATTTGTGTTGTTAGATATCTGGAGAGGTAGTGCTTCACTTTTATTATAACATTTTTAACTTGATATATTACTTCAACTCCTGGAATTCATGTAATTATGCAAATAACCTTCATAATAAAAGTATGCATACCTTTTAGAAGAGACAGGAAGACCCTAAGGGAGATTTTATCACTGGTGTACCAAAAACGCTGTGTATAATAGGCCGGTGAGTTACTTATAACTAAAATATAAGGAAAATATCTGACCTGCAATGTCTGAATACATGTTCTCAGAGTTTGAGCCGAGACCTCTGTTTGTTTGGCAAAATCTCCTGCATGTGTGCCATCAGGCTGGTCATCTTGCGCTTCACTGCCCATCCCTCCTTTTATCTCTTCCTCATACAGCTTCAACTAAAATTACATGGGAAAAAAAAAACAAAAAAAACTTTACACTGGAGGAGAGCGATAAACATCCGACTAAAATCAAGAAGCAAATCATACTTCTCAAATAAGACAACAGAATCAAAATCATGATGACCAAGTATTTTCTCCACTAGTAATTATAGGTTGCATTGCAAAGGAAATTGAAAAAAAAAAAAGACAAAGGGCTAATTAAAAGGAGTAAGTTTGAAGTGTAATTTAACATTTATTAGAAATGACAGAGTAAACAGTGATCATTTGTCAAATCGAGGAATTGTGGACGAGAGTTTCCAGAATGGTTCTTGGAAAACCCATTCTAAAGCCTTTAGAGAACGCTGAATGTGATGCTGTACTGAAATTAGAACTGTACGTGTGGTTGTGCAGTCCTTCTAGCTTTATCCTTTTTAGCCTGGAAATGAGAGTGGGGGTTACACTTTGGCAACTTGGTGATAGAGGACAATGTCCCTGAGACTGCCATCAGCAAATAAAAATCAAGCCAGTGTTCTGACAAAATGTCGAACCCGGCAGAATGAGCAACCCACGTCACTTCCGATTTCTTTAAACCATCATGAATTGCAGATTTTGACGAATTGCTATTTATTTTCACAAATTTCTGTTTGGACACAACACCAGCAACCGAATAGAGTCCTTTGCACGATATGAGCAGAGATTGTTACTCCGCTCTGAAACGAACCAACTTTGTCCTCGTTAGACGCTGTGCTGTGAAAACAGCAAAACCTTCCTGTACCGGACTGTCTCCAGTAGCCGGTGTTGTGTCCAAACACCAATTAGTCCAAATCAGCAGTTACTGATGGTTTAAAGAAAGCGGAAGCGACATGGTTCGATTTTATGCCGAGTAGCCTATTTTGTCAGGACACCAGTCAAAGGGGGAGATTATCTTATGATGCTATACCACCAGTGATTCTTAACCTTTTCACATCTCCCACTCTACCCCAATATTAGAAAGAACAATAATGTATTTAATGGTATCTAAGAACAGAGGTGACGGAGTGACGAACATATTACTGGAAGTTCTAAAAACAAAACAAAAAGAAGAACATGGCTCTACCAAGATTACATGCGTGAAACCACTCATGAAAGAGTGCATCTAGAAGCAGGTCTAACCTTGCCACATTTTAGAAGCAGAGTCAGTGGTCCTGACAGCCCTCTTGATCTCTGTGGGGAAGCAGTGGATTCTTTGAGTGGTCCAACGCACCCCATCCTGTGTAAGAACCAGAGCTCTCCAATCAGTATGGAGCATGAGCTCTGCTGACTGCAAAGATATAGGTCTGACTCAGAAGGGCATGTTGGACCTCTGAAGGTAGACCACTTCTTCTCTAAATATAGCATAAGCCCTACTTTACAGTTGCTGGCAGTGGACTTTTCTACTGGGACTGTGGCTGCTTTAGAGACAAAATAAACTGGAAGACACAAACCACCTTTTGTTTCAAAGTGATAGTAAAGGAACATTTTTTATTAAAAAAAAAATAAGCAAACATGTCATACTTTCCTGCTCTGTGCAGTGGCTTTGCACAGAGCACCCCAAACCTCCACTTCTTGGGCCCCCCCGCCAGCGCTCTAGAACCCTCCCCCTTTGATGAGTGCCCCCATAGCAAGCCGCTTGCTGTGGGGGCACTTGTGCCTGCTCACTCCCAAGTCGGCTCTCTGCATCCATAAGACACAGAGAGCGCGGGCTCAGCCCTGCCCCCCCGCCTCACTGGCTGTGATTGACAGCAGCGGGAGCCACTGGCTCCTGCATCTCAGCCAATCAGGAAGGAGAGACCCAGGAGAGCCTTGAATCCCGTGCACATCGCTAGATTGGGATCGGGCTTAGGTAAGTATTGGGGGAGGGGGGAGCTGCATGGAGGAGAATGCATGAAAGTAACAAACCTTCAAACTTTACAACCACTTTAAGGTCCCTGGAATATATTTAGCCGATTTAAACTGAGTGTTCAACGGATCTTTAATTCACAAAGACAATGCACCAAAACAAAAATCCTTGTTTTCAAAAAAGGGATTTGAAAATTATAGTGACATGCAAAAATTCATAAATTGTAAGTTCACCTTTTTACAAAAAATTAAAATATGTAGTAAAACTGTACACAGCGATTCCGATTAGTCAAAGTGGTCATGTGCCAGCACATAACCAAAAAAATTGCTCTGATCTGTCCTGGAGGCCATAACGGAACAAGAGGAAGAAGAGTGGGGCTTTCAAATCTCCCGGATCACTGCACTGGCTGTATGGGCAGTGGTAGCTAATCGCCCACAAAAGAAAGTTCAGTGGGGACCAGGGGGGCGGGGAGGGTCTTTGGTGTTAGCTCACCTTTTAATTTTTTTGCAAAAAGGTGAACTTACACTCAGTACAGGGACAGGGTTGCCCAGTGCCCAGGGTAAGGATCTAGAATTGCGCCCCCCTCCCAAACTGTTAATAAATGCTGTAGAATGGGTACACCACCCTGCATCCATTCTTTGCCCTCTTGTTTCACTGCGCCCAGGGCAGCTTTACCTCCTGCCCACCCCTGGTCCTGGCCCTGCTTACACTTTAAAAACAAACATTTTCATCCTTGAGTTACAGCTTTGTGAACTGAGACAATTGTGCACAATACTCTGTAAATTAAAGTAAAATACTCTGGTTTTTCTACATACATATCTGGTCCATCGGTTGTTGAAAGACTTCAGCCTGTGGGACAACTTGGAAGCTGCTTTTTCATTGGTCTTCTCCATCAGGAAATTGCCATCTCTGTTTAATGACTTGTGCACAGATTTCCATTTGGACAGAATCTCCATGGGAACCTGGATTTGTTTAACAAAATATTACTCACGTCTAGAAAAGCAGCAACCAGGATGCAGCAATGTTTAAACAGATACTGCTGTAATTGTTTGGAATTTTGGATTCCTTATCTGTGCCTTACATCACTGTTAAACTATGTCACCAAAAAAACAAACTCTGAAACCATTATTCATGCTAGGAGTCCAGATGCAAAATGACCTGGGAGAATGGTCATCAAATAATGTAATTGGTATATGACTGTTGCACATAATTTCAATATGACAGAACACAAGATCTGGTAGACTGGTGTATACGGTTTTCTTTGGTGTGGTGGCCAACTGTCAAGATATTCTGGTCCAGAATTGTCAGCAGAAAGTCATGGAGGGGAGCAGCATTGCACGCAGCTATTGAGAGTGCTAGGAATAAAGCAAACTGGGTGATAGGTCGTTTCATCTAAGGACTGGGTGGAGCCATAATCAATAATGAGTTTATAATGGGGGAAAATCAAGATGGCATCTTTCCAATGTGGGCTGGACATTTTCAATAAAGAGATAGAGGCGGCCCACAGAGCAAGCCTCAATACACCCGCAGATGATTGCAAAAGGGGCTCAGCTGCTTGATGGGGCCCAAACAGGTCAGCAACATAGGGTGGGGAGTCTGGATTTGGGTCCATGTTGGCCTTGGCGGGAACCCCACACAGCTCAATTGAGCGCATCCGCTGTTACAGAGCAGGGAGTGAGGTGCCACGCTTTACCAATAAATTTATAAGACAATTTGCACAAAAACAGACATCAAACAAAAACGAATGCGCGGATTGATTGACCTATGATGTAATCTGTTATAGAGAATACATAAAGGCACTCTAAATGTTGAGCATACATACATGGCCAGGGTGCATCTTGTGCTGCTCATCCAGCCAGACTGTAATAAGGCTGATATTATTCTCAAACTGAATCCAGCAGGTTTGAACTTTTTCCAAAACAGGTAGCGCCTCCTGAGCTGATGACAAAAATGTTTCGTACTTTGACTCAATCTTTTTGTACTGTGTTGCAATCTCTGAATCATCAGCTGAAAATCAAAAACAAAAGTTAGAAGAGAAAACCTTTTTTTGGCATAATAAGAATGATACTACAGAGCTTACAAAATTGTTGACCTACAATCTACCTATAATCTTTTGTTATTTGTATTAATTTATGTCACATACAGTGCATACCAGATACTGTAAACTGGACAGGGTCGCACTATTTCATTGCACCCACAACTAATATTAAAAACGTCAAAAGGATTATACTGTCTAACCCTCCCACCATCCTCCAAAAAAAATAAAATAGAATGAAATAAAACAGATTACACGGGCTGCATCCGCATCTATTAGGTCCAGAGTGTTTTTGGGATTATTTGGTCAGGGAGTATTAATGGCAACAATGATATGAACTGAAGTAACCCGAAGCAGTCAATAATATTTAAACCTCATGTAGATAGATGGATCAGTGAAAGTTGTGACCCAATACCTGACTCTATCCCTTTCATTCACTGAAAGATCAGCGAATGGACATTCACTTATCTCACTTTGTTACACCTGCTGAAACCCGCTGGTTCTGGGCCTGCAGGTGGGACAGTAAAACCCAGAATACATGGTGGGGTGGGGGCTAGATGTTGACTTGTGCTACCTTCAGCACTTTCACCTGAAAGCCCACAATCCACTCTCCTGGAGTTCAGCTTTTGCTGCATATTTGTTTTGGATTCACTGACTTATTGAGGCAAGAGATTCGGCATCACAGCTCAACAATGGCATCCTTTCTCTGGAGAGATTTACCTTGTGTTTTCTGGTCTACCCTAAAACTCCAAGAATAGATCATGCCGGAAATGTCTGTTATTTATCTTGTCAAACTTATAAATATGCATGACATTCATTTTAATCTAATTGTTTAAAGCTACATCCAAATGCTGTTAACCATTCAGCTGTTCACTGACCTTCATCTCCTTCGATGGTGATAAATGAACAACGTGGAAGTGACCAGCAGCAAAAAGAGGCTAATTAACACGAATGGTGTGGATATCCACCATGTATAGTGTTCTGTGGGTCATAAGATGAAAGTGAAAATCCCTTTAATCTTAGTTGGCTAAATTCTGCTTAGGAAAATATTTGGAGCAGTCCAGACCTACTCTGAACCAAGAACTGCACTTTTTTTTGTGGATTGCTGTTATATGCCTGATATGTAAAATAGTTAAAGTATTTACTTACAATATTCCTCTGTAGTCAGAAGTTGGTTATGTAGTTCTTTGAATTTTTGAAATGCATTTTCAAGATGAACCATGAATTGTTTCTCACCGACAAATTCCTGTGGGTCAGAAATAGAACTTGAGCAAAGGTTTGTGATCTTTGTTGACAGCGATAAAACCAAGTCCTCACTTGACCATCACACTATCCAAAAATCTGTGCACTATCATAATTAGTCTCAATGCGTGTATACATATGTGTGTAACAGTCCTCGAAAAGCACGGACAATGCACCGAGACTGCTTGAGGACTTTGGATAACTGCACAAAGGAAATATATAATTATTGCAGTTTTCTTTTCTTTTTTTCTTTTACAATTTTGCTTTGTTTTTTTTAATGGTCAGGATTAAAAAAATGACTTCATCTGTTTCAGTCAGATTAATGTGTTGCATATAAACATTAAGTATTCTAATTTACAACCAGTGACACTACTGCTTTTTTTCCAAAAGAGCTTGTTCCTTACATAGTTCAGAAGCTAAAAATTAAATTTGCAAACGCAGCTAAATAAGTAATAGGAGTGACTAACCACCGTTTCTCACTGGCTCAAGTCAAATCCATTTTCAGAGAGACTGAAGGCAAACCGCTTCTGCTCTGCTGATGATGAGGAAAACTGGTAATGCTTTTCAAACCCAATGTCATGGGTGTACACGGTGTTAAAGTAGAACTACAGGCAAAACTTTTTTTTTCATTTTGGATAGAGCAAGGGAGGGGTTTTTTTTCACCATCTGTGTCCCATTGCAGAGTTTTTCCTTTACTTCCTGTCCCATAGCCAAACAGTAAGTGAGAGGAAATCCCTGCAAATTAAGGGGATTCCTTGGGGACCCCCAGGTCACCAGAACATGCGTCCCCAGTGGAAAATTGCCCTTCCATTAATTTTCTGGGGACAACCCAAAATTTGGCATTTTCTTTTACATTCACTTTCAATGATAATGGTAAGCAGGACAAATAGAGAGTGAATATAACTAACGGGGACACAGACAGCAATAAAAACTAACAGGGGTTCTAATCCATCCCTATCTAAAACCAAAAAAAATGCCTTTAGTTCTACTTTAATTGGTTGTAAAATAAAGAGTTTATATACACGAACAATACAAATATAAAGCACATTTGTTTAAATTCAAAAAATAATTACTTTATTTGTTTCAGTCAGATTAATGTTCATGTTGCATATAAGCATTAAGTATTAAGTATTATAATTTACAACCAGCAAGTGGTGGCATTGCTGCTTTTTCCAAGAGAGTTTGTTCCTCACAAAGTTCAGAAGCTAATGCTCCAATTCACCCATGCAGCTAAGTAATAGGAGTAACTATCCACCATTCCTCATCGGCCTAAGTCAAATCCAATTTCAGAGAGTCTGAAGACAAACAGCTTCTGCTTTGCGGTTTATTAGGAAAACTTGTAATGCTTTTCGAACCCAATGTCATGGGTGTACCTGGTGTTAAATGGTTGCATATATATATATATATATATATATATATATATATATATATATATATATATATATATATATATACACACATACACACAAAAAATATAAAACATATTAAAATAAATAAATACAATTAACCAAAGACCAATCATATTTCTTTTGTTCTTCAACAGTCTGTTCACCTGCTGGGAGCGAGAAAAAGAAGACCGAGGTAAACTCTAAGTCACTTTAGTTTGAGACTACAGAGGGATGAAGACCGTTTCCCTGCACCCTACGTGACAGCACCAGGCCAATGACTAAGCACTAGCACCGACACGTGATGAAGGGAAGTAACTTACGTTCTAAATACCAAGAAGTATTACATTTTTTTCCTTGCTCACAGCACACTGAAAGGAGAGACCAGGGAGTGAAGGTAAGCATGTGCTTTTATGGAATTGGGCCTAAAAGCAAAGATGCCCTGTATAGGCAAAGCACAGGCTTGCTTTTAGTTGGTCTGCCCTACCAGGTGTGGCCAAAATATATATATATAAATAATTATTCTGCAAAGACAGCACAAGCAGAGGACAAAGAGCTGAACTACATCCAAAGAGCCTTTTTTATACACTGTAATTGGCCAAAGGTATCATGTATTACATTCACTGCTCATACACTAACCCTTAGATAAGGCAAGTAAGATCTGCTATACTGCGCTGTCAAGGAGCACTATTACAGTTCTGCTGTATGATCGGTTTTTCTATCATAGATAATTCATAGGCGTGCACAACTGATAATGCTTGAGTCAATATTTGAAACTTGCTTCCAGTATTAGAATGTATTATTTGGTAGAAATATGGGTTGTGGATACACCAAACCACAATGACCACATGCTGCAACATACTGGATCACCGTTTGAAAAAATTATTCTTAGTGCTGTCAGATAAACAAGATTTGGAAATCAAATCTCAAAAACATTGCAATTGAAATAATAATAATAATAATAATAATAATAATAATAATAATAATAATAATAATAAAGGAAAGCATAATTACTAAATTATGAACAGAGGCTAGTTTTAGGTTAAATGCCACTACTGCCGCAGATATTTTTTCTTGCAAAAGCCTCATGACCAGTTGGCAAAGGGTTTCAGTTTTTTTCAGCAGAGAAAGCGGTCTCTGAAAACACAGTCAAGCTATTCTCGGACAACGGTCTCCAGGGTGATAACAGAACATGACTATATATTAAAAAATAGTATGAAAAAGTGATCAAAAAACAGAGGCTGGTCAACAAGCTATCACAAGCTACAGCCTTAGAAATTGTACACACAGACTTTATCTTGAAGAACTGTGTAACAGCAAACTTTAATCCTGCAAAAGATGTTTTTTCCCTTTTTAGATAAAGAGAGAAAGGGTGAGTGCATCTCTCAGGTTTTCAATGCCACCCGTGATCCATTTGGGAAGATTTCACCTTACTTCCTCTCAGGACAATACCTGAAGGGGAAATCTCTCCAGCAGGAACATAAAAAAATACATTTTCAGAAAAGTGAGGAAGAGTTATAAATTCTGAAATTTTTACTGCTGTCCATGCATGCCTATCCTAGTGACTATTTGACAGGTCACCTCCTTGCGGTAACCCCTTAAACCCTGCACTAGAGTGTGATAACCAGGTGCATTGCACATGGTTGCGGGGCGGTTACAGATCAGCCCCATTCACGGGAATAGGTCACATTCTGTGGGTGTTAGCTCCCACTGAAAGTATCAGGCAGTAGGATTCCTGGATGTGTACACCCTTGGCCTCTACAGCTGAATGGGGAGCAGCTGGGGGTGGTAAAGCATGGCTTTGCTGTGGGGTTTTACTGACTATGGAATTTTACCAAAATGTTCCTGTGAACAAGCCCCAAAAGTATTAGGTGTCCTTTTATGAAACTGCGGTAAAATACCGCTTTTCAGTTCTCAGGCATTCTCAGAGGAGATCGCTCTCCTCTGAGTGCCTGTTTATGAAAGTGTGTAGATCGCTTCTCATGTTGAGTAGCGATCTACAAACGCCGGGAACTCCTGAGAATGGCTCCTCTCACTGTAATCTCGTGTGATATAGCGGGATTACAGTATGAGGAACCATAAAATACAAAAGTGTAACACGAATCAGCACACATTTTTCCCCAACATATTAATAAAATAATAAAGTTAAATTCCCCCTACACAATATACATTAACCTAATTATTAAAAAAAACATTGTTTTTATCAATATTTAAAGATCATACATGTGCCTATTTAAATGTGAATGGTGTATAGTAAATGAATGTAATGCAGCTATACACCATTCATATAAATGCAAAATACATTTATAATCATTACAAAAATAATTTTAATAAAGTATACAAGTATAAATATTTATTAATAAATGAAAATAAAATATATTTCATAATTGATAAACATAAAAATTGATAAACTGGTGCAATGCGAGAACACTGCAAATCCACTGCGGGTTACCGCATCGCACCAACTCGCATGTCTGTGCACACTGCCATATGCGAATCGCTGGGGAGTGTCAATACATTGTTAACGACACCCCCAGTTCAACTTGCATATCGCACTGCGAACTGACAGTTCGGACATGAATCGGATCGCATATGTGTGAACACACATGCGATCCGATTCTGGTCCGAACAGAAAAAAGGGTCCTTTGCGTGTTTGCACCGAATGTGGTGCGATATCAGCCATACTATCTGTACGGCTGATATCGCACCGCACAGACATCGCATGTAATGTGAATGGCAGTGTGCTGCGAATTACATGGGATGCCTGTGCGATGTCCGACATAGCACAAGTGTGAACTGGGCCTAAAAGTTAACAACACCCCCAAATCAGTTCGCATATCGCAGTGCGATCTGCAAACTCGGACAGTAATCGAATCGCATGGGTGTGAACACTCATGCGATTCGATTCTGCTGTGGACCAAAAAAAGGGTCCTGTATGAGTTTGGTCCGAGTGCAATGCAAATTCAGCAATACTATCTGTATGGCTGAAATCGCATCGCACAGAGATCGGATGTGATTTTGCACTGCAGTGCGGTGCAAATCACATCCGATCTCGGACACCGCAGCAGTGGGAACTGGCCGTAAATCATATTGCATTTGCACCAAAATGGTACAGGACCCTTTATTTGGTCCGCACTGGAATCGGATCGCATGGGTGTGAACACCCATGCAAACCGATTCCTGCACCATTACATAGTTCGCACTGCGATCTGTGAAATTATCTGGGGGTGTCATTAACTTTACATTGACACCCGCAGTGGTGCGCAGATGTCAATGTAGGTGCAATGTGGAAACCCGCACAGGAATCACGCTGGTTCACGCATCGCACAAGTGTGAACCCAGTCAAAGACGTGAACATCTAATAAATATATATATATATATATATATATATATATATATATATATATATATATATATATATATATATATATATATATATATACATACATATATATACATATATATACACACACACATACACACACTATAAATTCCTATCCTGCTGGTTTTGGGGTGTGTAATGGTGGGGAAGATGTACTATGACTGTTTGGTGAAAGAAGTCAAAAGACTTCTTGCTTTCTCCAGATTACTCAGCCAGTTTCTCGCTTCTCACTCTGATTCTCCACTTCTGAAATGGTGAATCAGAAAGTGAAAAATTCTGTCACAGATCGCCAGTGAGGTGCCGAGATCGCACCTTCATAAACGGGCCGTTTCTGTGACAGTCAGTTAAGATTCTCACTGTGCTGAGATAATCAGCGGAGAACATGTTCTCCGCTGATTATCTCAGTTTCATAAACTGGTAATGACCTGAGATCAGCGGTGAGACTCGGGATCGCCGCTGATCTCAGTTTCATAAAAGGACACCTTAGTAATGACTTGCTGTTGAATGCATTGCCAACAAATTGCCTTCATTTCTCATCCCTGCACTTCTTGTCATTTGAAATTTAGCAAAATGTACTCACATCAAACAGACACAAATTCAAACCTGGTCAGATGCATTTTTTTTTTAAATTGCAACATTGCATGAAGCAAAAACACCTAACTTATATTGGTCAGGGTAAACTTGTATAGAGATGGTCCTGCACAAAATCCTGAGTTCCAAACTTTACTGTCTCAAAAGGTACATTGTGAAAACATAGGGGTTATAAACCCTTACCATCTTAAATGGTCCACAACAATTATTGTAATACAAGATACAGGCAGTTCCCAGGTTACAAACAAGATAGGTTTGTTCTTAAGTTGAATCTGTTTGTAAGTCAGAACAGGTACATTTTTTTAAGTGTAGCTCCAGCCAAAAAATCTATTTTTAAGCTTTTTGGATAACAAGGGGAAGGGTTATCATCACCCCTGTAACGTTTATTTTGCTGTTTGTGCCCCTGCTCAGAAGATTTCACATCACTTTCTGTCCCAATGACAATTGGATTTTGAACATTTTGGGTTGTTAGGGAAACAAGGATTGGTGATAAAGCACCAGTGAAGACATCTTTTTCCCATAATAACTCTTACAAGAGTGAATTTCCCTTCCTAGGGGTAGATTTCCTCTCACTTCCTGTTGTCTCCCTCTATTTGTAAGTAGGAGTTGTTTGTAAGTCGGATGTTTGTAAGCAGGGGACCGCCTGTAATTGATATGTCCCAAAATACATAAATTGCCCCACATGCTTGTAAGGATATTGGCCCGGGTGCAGTCTGAAAAAAGTATGTCAAATATGAAGCTGGAAGTAGATGCACTCAGCGGGACTAAAAGGAGGAATTTTTCTATCTAGTTTTATAAATGTTTTGGTTGAGCAAAACCCGCCTTTCTCAAGGAAAGTGGACTGTGCCCCATTGACAACACTGACATTTATTAAACTATGTAGGAAAATTCCTCCCTTTGTTACTAAACCCAGTTGCCTGCATTCACTATATCTGGTCTCTCACAGTACACAGAACATGGAAATGCAATTATTTTAGTAAATATAAACTGCTAAATACCTTTTCTCATCAGCAGTATATAGCAGTCTAGTGACTTCTATCAGGACCTAGTTAAAGTTTGTAGGATGAGTTTTAATACTGTACTGGCTGTCCTATTAGGATGCAGGACCCCTGACCCTCTGTCTGGACAGTGCCGATCACATGCACTCCAAGAACAAAAAACTCTCTAGCAATACACACAAAACTGAGCATGTGCAGCCTGACTCCAGTAACTGTCTTATCTGGACATGTTTTGGAGACCATGCAAGAAGGGTAGGATCTGTGCATACAGGATCAAACAGCCTTTTTACACAATGCAGAGGATTAACCCCTTAGGTTCCACAGTGAGTATACCAAGCATGCTTTACTGCATTTTTATTGGTTGATGTATTCCTCGTCACATGACTGCACTCCGCCTGCTTTGTGAAACAAACGACAGGCCAGTGGCCGTGTACATTGAGAGCTAGCAAAGTCACTTCCAGAAGAGTGTTTCCCTGTCAAAGCTCTCTTGTAAAAAGGGCACACTTGTGTGTACTCATTCGTGAGAAAGCTGTGACATGATATGTGGGGCCGGATGGCAGGGAAGAATTGGGACCAACAACACTACTAGGAAGTGTCAGTGAGCAGCTACAATCGGCTGCACAGGTCAAGCGTCATCGGTCACACTGAGGAGGGTTGCTGAATGGCTTGATTAGATGGTTGTTTCGAATCATCCATTGGGCACTCCAAAAAAGTGCATAATACAAAAGTTTATTTCATTAAAAGGGGTTGTGTAAGGACACCCCAAGTACGAAAGGGGTTAAAGTCGTTTAAGACATTCCATTTCCGAACACAAAGGCAGCTACAGAACACTTCAATCAGCCGAACAAGGAACCCATACAAATAATTCTCCCCCCAAATACGAGACAAAGCTCTGTCTTGAGGTTCAAGCAGGAATCAACTCATTTATTTTTACACATGGACACAACAGATAAAATAACTCAAGAGACTCTTTCCCCCTACCCTTGGAAAAGAAGGTGGGTTAAACCGTCCAATGACAATAGACACACAGGTCAGGTGTGTTCAAACTTCTCATCAGTACACAGTCTTATCAGCAGGGGGCTGCTGGAGGAATCCCCCCTCCCTCCATAGTGATACACATCCTGTGATCAAAGGCAGACAGACGCAATAGAACATTGGAATACAGCCCCACCCCAAACTAGCACAGCAAATAGTACACAACAGCACGAGACAACACACAATATATACACACACAACATTGTGAAGCAGTCACTATCTATAATATGGCACATACGGGTTCCCAGAGTTTTGTGTTTTGGGGGGACATGGACTTGAATCCAAAGTAATATTACTTCCAGGGTCCCCAGGCATACAGCTCACAACGAGCACAGTTCCCCCAAATGCCAGGGCCCATAATCGGTCGGCAAGAGGCTGGCATTCAGTCCGCTCCAAAAGCCTCTGTCCTGGCTAGGTCTGTCACAGGTTGTAAAGGTTCTTTCACATAAAAATAACAAACATATTATACTTACCTGCTCTGTGCAAGGGTTTTGCACAGAGCAGCCTCGATCCTCCTCTTCTGGGGTGCGCTGCCGGCACTCCTCCCCTTCATCGGGTCCCCCCACAAAGAGCCGCTTTCCCTGGGGGCACTCATGCTCCCGAGTCCCACTGCTATGTCCATTGACACAGACAATGGGACTCGGCCCCGCCTCCCATGTCACTGGATTTGATTGATAGCAGCGGCTACCAATGGCTCCTGCTGCTATCAATCTGTCCAATGAGGAGAGACACAGCGGCTGCAGCCGCTGAATTCGTGCCCATCGCTGGAACGGATCAGGCGCAGGTAAGTAAAAGGGGGACTCTGGGGGGGGGCTGCAGCAAATAATGTTTTTTACCTTAATGCATTAAGGTGAAAAACCTTGAGACTTTGCAACCACTTTAATCATATAATTGAAGGGTAGATTTTCATCAGGTCAGCTATGACTAAACCCCTTATGGGGGTAAAACACGTTTTAAAAACTCATGTTTTAGCTGTTTGTTATTGAGACCATAAACTTTTGAAATCAGGACTGTGTGCAGGACCATCTTTATACATTTTGCAGTTTGGTTTCCCTAATGAAGAAGGACAAATAATGTAGAACAGGTGTACTTTTTGTTTATTCACTCAGGATAAACTTGTCTCAAGTTTTGAATAAAGTTGTACTTGTTCCCATCTTACAGTCTTTTTGTGCCAAACAACTGACAGTTACCCTCTCATTTGTAGATACTATAGAAGGGAAGGGTTGCCTGCATTAACCAATCATTTTTCCACAACAGTGAAAATCGAATGGTTGACTGATAAGGCTGCAAAGTAATTCTTAATTGTTCTTCACGTTGGTCCAACACCCATGTTTGCATATGATGCAAGAACGCATTGACATCTGTAATCATCCACAAATCTCTGCCGAGTCTTAAATGTGTTTCCTATGACTCACATTATAATCAGCGAGGAGGGATTCCACTGCTTCTTGTGACTTATATTTCCCTTTCCAGGCTTTTAACTTAGGCCATCCTTCTTCCAGGAGAGCCAGAACACAATGTGCAGAGAAGCGATAATCCACCAGAACACTGAAGTTTGCAGCCAATATCTTCTCCACCCTAAAGATGAAAATTAAAAAATGTATATTCGGTTGTAGAAGTGAATCAAGTGTTATGTTTCAGCTAACTAATGCGTCTGAAGCCCATTACAACCAGTATAATGCCAGCAGTCATTTTTCAATTTTAGGTTTCTGCATACAGACTGGCTTCTATAGGCAGAACAAACTTTCTTTCCAACTATCACACAAGGAGCCTGACAAATTGTTTATCCCTTCTCCCGAACACTCTGTAATTCACATTTAGCTCAATAGTTTTCACATGCCCGATAATCAATAGGATTTTATATGATTAAGCAAAAACCACTGAACAGAGTGTAGTAACGCATAAATACCAATATGGAAATACTGAAATGTCACAACACAGACCTATTAGCAGCAAAAATCCAGCTGCTAAGGCCTTGTGCACACAGGCTCCGGCTTGTAGAAGAACAGTTTGTACAGCAAGCTAGGAGCAGCTTTGTTGAAGCCTTTAAAAGATCCCTACAGCTTCAGATTGGGGATGTGTTAATGGGCGTGTTGACTATCACTTCAAACAAGCTGCTAGCAGACTTCAGCATAACCCAAAACTCGCTGAAAGCCTAATGCCCCGCACACACGGTCGGATTTTCCGATAGAAAATGTGTGATAGGACCTTGTTGTCGGAAATTCTGACCGTGTGTGGGCTCCATCACACATTTTCCGACACACAAAGTTTGAGAGCAGGATATAAAATTTTCCGACAACAAAATCCGTTGTCGGAAATTCCGATCGGGTGTACACAAATCCGACGGACAAAGTGCCACGCATGCTCAGAATAAATAAAGAGATGAAAGCTATTGGCCACTGCCCAGTTTATAGTCCCGACATACGTGTTTTACATCACCGCGTTTAGAACGATCGGATTTTCCGACAACTTTGTGTGACCGTGTGTATGCAAGACAAGTTTGAGCCAACATCCGTCGGAAAAAATCCTAGGATTTTGTTGTCGGAATGTCCGAACAAAGTCCGACCGTGTGTACGGGGCATAACAGTTTTTTTGAAAGTGACAGTCAACACTTCCATTAAGAGGTCTTTAGTATTTCTAAACTTCAGCGATTGAGCCCATTACTAAATGATTTCATTTAAAAGGTTGGGCCCATTGTATGATTTATAGCTTTGGCCACATAGAATGAAAATGAAAAGTGGACTTATAATTAATTATAATTTTTACTGTCAGTGCTTCTGCATAGGTATAAGCAAAGCTTTAGGCTGGCCATAGACAAGTCAATTGAATGAAGAAACTGACCTGATTCCACCATCTACATTTTTGAGGTGAAAGAGGGAATCCTCATTCCCTGCCATCAGGATAAATAGATCAGCATTGCAGTCTATGGTCTGTAGTGCTGATCGAGCAGCTAAAATCTGACAGGGCAGTTGAACAGAAATCAATCAGTAGAACAACTTCTGTTCAACCACAGTGGCCATAAATGGATTGAAATTCAGCTAGTCCCTGCTGAACCAGCCAAATTTAGATCCATGTATGGCCAGATTTAGGCTTTGTTTATACAAGAGCCAGTGTCCGCACTACTGAAAAATGTACCTATTTACCCCTTGATAACCTCTTTCCTTCCCTTTACTTTTTTTTTTGCAGTATTTGACTTTGTTTTTTTTTTTTTTTGTTCTTGTCTGTTTTTGTTGTGATATATTAACAATGCGCACATTTTTAAAAGTCTTTACTTTTGGACCAGAAATATACATCTAGTGCCATTATAAATGGGAAATGGGACAAATTACAAAAATAACATGCACACTTGTGATCTATAATAACATTAGTTCTTTTAAACAAAAAAAAAAAAAGGTTTTTCTTTTTTATATCTTATTGTTTGTAGATAATTTGTGGAAGACAATTTTGGCAAAAGAAAGCTCTGATTGTCCTCCAGGATATGTTTAACTTCATTGTCTTAAAGTAGTGCTCTCCAAACTGCGGCCCTTTGCTTGCCCTTGAGGCAATTTTTCTCCAACTAATACCAACGATGGGGCACTATTCATCCCACTGACACCAAAGATGGTGCACCATTTCTCCCCCTAATTCCAAAGTGCATTGTTTACACCCACTGACATCGGGACAATTTTTACTCCCAATGGTTAACCCCCCCACCAACCCCCATTCCCCAACAAGGACTGTAAACTGGCCCTTTGTTTGGAAAGTTTGAAGACCCGTCTTAAAGGAATAGTCTATCATTTTAAAAAAAATATTAAATACAACCACATTAACTAAAGAAAAAATGTGAATTTATTTTTTGCATTGGAACCTGGAAAGCATAGAAAACGCAATCAGGAGGATTGTGGGCACAATGCACGGGCTCCTGCAGCCTATTTCCCTGGACTTTTGGCTATGAGTCTAAAGCAATGGGTGTGACCGTGATGGCAGATGGGACTTGTAGTCTTTTGATTCATAGATCCTGTGAATGGATCAGTGATTGAATGACATGACTGTTTGGGCAGAGCCAATTAAATCCATGTAAACACCAAATGAAAACAGAGCGTACCAAGGAGAACATCCATGATTCAGGTGTGTGTGAGTGGGGGGGGGTTGGTTGAGGGTAGGGGGGCTGGGGAATTTGATCATTTTTAATGATACATGCTAAATAACATTAAAACGTGGTCAGAAAGGTGAACTATTCTTTTAATAAATAAGGCAATCATACCTAAAATGTAATATTTACTCTTGTTGGGGGTATATGGGTACAGTAGCTGAAGTAGTTTAGTTTTGCTTTCTCCCTCCTGCCATTACTTTCGGACCTATTACATTCAAAAAGTTTTTTTTGTTTTTTTTTTTGCCAAAGGTCTGAGCACGAATAGGAAAAAGTTAGTTTTTGATTGATAAATAAAATGGCGGTTCCATTTACCCAAACATTTATGATCAAAACATGTATTTCTGATTAAGCAGATATATTTTATGCAATTGCTGTTAGAAGTCATATTGTGTAAAAGCTGTTGTGTTCAATTGCAATTTACACCTCCAGCTGTGAAGATGACTATCTCGGCCTTTTCCCACAGAGCCACTGGAAGTGACAAGCCTATGTGAACCTAGTATTCCACATTCAATCAAGGTTTTGCTTTAAAGAAACTTCAGGTAGATAAGTGCCACCCACTTCAGACCATATAAATTTGTATTAACTGTCCTAGCCAGTTAGAGCTAAATACATCTGTTTTCAATCTGGTTTCAGCGATCAAAATGTTACTGTAAACCCATGAGTTTTGGGGTTTCCCCTACAGTTTTAATCAACAGAATAGTGATAAAGCACGTTCATGTATGGGGCGCCTGATTTTCTGTGCCTATGGTCTTTCTTAAAATGTAAATCTGGCCCTGCATGCAAGAACTAGTTATTTTAAAAACCTCAAAGTACCGGACAGCGAGCACATAGAATTCCCTGCAAACATATTTGGCTTTTATTTTGTTAAAATACCTTACATTAATCTGCAATTAGAGAAAAATTCTATACTTTTTGGTATACTTTATGCTACATTGCTTTTGACTCATTTTTGTATCAGTCAAAGTATACTGTACACCCTCTATAATAATAAACAGACTCAAAACAAAGTTGTGTATTTATTGATGTAGAACGTTACTCATACCTTGTCTTCATCTCCTCTGTCTTATCAGCTGGCACAAGAATAACTCCATTATCGTCTACATTCTGAAATGATCTCAGGCTCTCTGAGTGATGGGTTGCATGAATCATTAAAGCCTGGAGAAAAAAATGGCAGGTGTCAGTGATATGTTTGTGTGGCTTAAAAACAGAAGATAAGAGAAAATAGTCTCCTTTAGCATATAAGGATAACCTCTGTGGCTGACAAACCCAACCTGTCCTAAAATACTTAGGGGGGGGGGGTTCAGGTTAGTAGACCTTGTACTCCACTGACCCTGCAGGCAGTATTTGTGCTTCTCAGTGTATTGGAGAACTGCCCATACATGTTTAGGTGGCTGCCACTCCTGGGAATACATAACACACCAGGAGTGATGGCAGACTGGAAGATCAAATAACGATGGTTTATATCCTTGGTTTATAACGATGGTTTATATTTACATAATCCTGTGATTGCCCTACAATCCTCAATTTCTGGTGAATGCAGAAATGTACTTTAAACTGCAAACAGCAAAATACACATCTGAAATGCATATGTATGAGCTGTACTAATTGCCAAAAGATTTGTATTACAGTCTACCCTGTCTGCAGAAATACACTGTTCTGCTACATGGCACAGCAAGGCTGGTGACCTGAAAACTTTCCTACTTCAGTTAAGGATAATTGATCATTATATGACCTGCCCCCCTCCTGCCAAGGATGATCTGATAACAGGTAGAAAGGAGACAGAGGCTTCATATAGACAGCTTTGCCTGAGACAAGCAACATTAAAAGGAATGCAAAGGGAGAGGGGGGGGGGGGGTTGGCCTTTGCATTTCTCTTGCCATTGTCCTGAGAAAGCACTCAGAGCTGACACAAACTTATACAGTGCCCGTCTTTTTCCTAGCTGTTGTTGGATCAGTCACAGTAAGCAAGGAAGGGACCAGTAGGACCTCATAGCTAGGGTTAGGAAGCACCTATCAAAATTAAATAAAGTATTACATGTACTTTGTCCAAAAAAAGACCAAACTGTTAAAAAAAAAAAATATATATATATATATATATATATATATATATATATATATATATATAACCTAGTGATGCCCCTAATCTCTACCAGTCTAAGTGCTGCTACACATGGAGGCTGATAAACTCAAATTCAGATATTTATAGTGGTTGAATGTTAAATATATTTCATTTTGTTTTAACCAAATGCATGACTGCATTCACTGGTGCTTTTTACCAGTTGCCTGCAGTTCAGTTTTACAGTAACTAAAAACAACACTTGTGCCCCTGTTAAGGAGATTCACCCCTCTATTTGTGCCATTATCAGAGTGAAAGAGAAAGAAAGTCCTAAAATGTTGTGATATCACCAGAAAATAAATAGGGGGGACACTGGTTCTGGCGATGCTGGTGACCCATCAAAGATTCCCTCACTTTGAAAAAGCAGGAAGTAAAAAGAAATCTTTCCTATGGGACACAGATGGAAAATAAAATAAAATTGACAGTGGTTAAAACACTCTCTCGGTTGATCTAAAATTTAAGAAAAAATGCCTTTAGTTTTACTTTAAGTGTAAATACTGTGTAAAATAAAGAATACTAGAAGGAGAATTTATCAAAACCGGAGCAGACAGAATTGGGAATAGCTGTGCATGGCAGCCAATCAGCTTGTTCACCTAAGTTTTGAAAATTTAAAGATAAAAGCTGATTGGTTGCCATGCACAGCTGCGCCAGATTCTAGCTGCTCCAGCTTTGATAAACTCAACCAGTATAAATATCTGACCAATTAGAGCAGTGGTTCTCAACCTTACTAGTGCCGTGACCCCTTGATAAAATTTCCCAAGTTGTGGGGACCCCTAACAGTGAAATTATTTTCGTAGCGTAGGTTGTCAGCACCCAAGGCAAGACAAGCCATTTGCGCCCCTAATGGACATTTAGCGCTCCCTGAGTCCCTTCCACTCGTACAATATTGAAACCCCTTATGGTACATTTTAGGATATACCACTCTCTTTGTTCTCCTTTCTTTCTCTATCTTAATTTCTTGTTTTTTCCCCATCCCTCTCTCTAGCCATCTTGTTCTTTTTATTATTTTTTCTCTCCTTTTCTTTGTTCCTCCCCCTCTTTTCCTCTCCCTTCCATGTATTCTCTATTTTTATTCCTTCTCTTACTACTTGGTGGGAATGGGATGAGTGGCAGTGCTGGCGGGGAGTTCGGATGCATGGCAATGCTGGGGGGAGTTCTGATCAGCCAACTTAGGTGCTCTTGATCAAGCTCATCTGCTGATCTGAGAACTGTATTGGGGACTTTTAATGGCAACTATAATCACATGTAGCGTTACTCACTGTGTCATTGACTTTGTGGTGTCTCGTAACAGTGACACCTATGCCGAAATCAGGAGATAGGGTCTCCTCCAGCCCCTCCCATTTCACATTCTTCACCAGTCAGCTGACCTCTAATCTCTATCCCCCAGCCATGCCGTGAACTGAATGTGCGGCTGCAAAGAGGCTGAATGGGCTCCAGGAACAGCCAAGCTGGGCAGCCACAGGCTCCAGGGACATCCCTGCTGGGCGGCCGCAAAACGGCTGGGAGAGCGGCGAGGGCTTCAGGAACAGTCCAGGATTCAGTGACCCCTGGCAAATCATCATTCGGCCCCCAGGTTGAGAACCACTGAATTAGAGTATAACAAAAAGAGCCATACACAATTCCTTCATTGCAACCAACCACAAATTTTGATTTTCCAACCGATTGATTTTTCCAATCTAAGCTTCAATCTGACCAGTCACAATTAGGCAAAACAAACAGTTCATATTTTGTGGATTCAGAATCAAGCGATCCTGGGCTTACAGATGGCTGTTTCACTATATGTTCCACAGTACTCAGATATCCAACACAGTACCTTGAAGGAGACGGACAGAGCCTGCAACAGAGACATGGTGTTGTGGTGGCTTCCTGACTCAGGCAATGTCTGTGACATCAGGTTTTCGACTTCTGAGAGCCAACTCTCTATAGCGCCCAGAGGGGGTGGCAAACTGTGATCCAGCTGCTCCTTCCACGCTGCAATCTGGACACAAAATACACATCAGCTGATGGTCACTGCTTTGGAATTTCCCACAACCATTGTTTGGCAACTCATTAATTTTAATAAAATTGTCTGCCATTGCAAAAAGAAGAAATTTCATGCCAAGGTAACAAAGAATAAATAAGTAACTCGGTCAGCTTTCAAATCAAATTACTGGCCAAGTTCCCAGACAAAAAACACGGCCACCCACTTACTACATACAGAATCACTGCCCTGGACTGAACCTCACTCATTGTTCCTGTATGACCACCCTGACAAAAAGCTATTCTTCACAGGGGAAGGCCTTATTCAGAGCAGTATGCAGTTAATGGCAACCAATGAGGTTACTGCATTCAATGGAGTTAATTAAAATGAATGCAAGAGAAAAAGGATGGTTGTTCATCACAAGTGACCAGTCATCATCTAACCTGCACCGAGAACACAAAACTTGCAATCTGAAAGCTTTCTATAACAAAAGGTAAATTTCTCTTTGGCCACTTTCCGTAAACATGGATCATTATCCAAAAAGTGATACACTGCTGGTTACTATAGTAACAGCCCAACATGCAATTCCACTATGGTCCAAAGTTTTTGGACACTGGATCGTCACACCTATATGAGGTTGTTGGACATCCCATTACAAAACTATGGGCAATAATATAGGGTTGGGTCCCCTTCATGGCTATAACAGCCCCCATTTTTCTAGCAAGGCTTCTTGAAATGTGTCGGTGGGAATCTGTGCCCATTCAGCTATGAAAGTACGGTATTTGTGAGGTCCAGTGTCGATGCTGGACTAGAAGACTTAGCTTTACCACAAAGGTGCTTATTAGGATTGAGATTAAAGCACTGTACAAGCTCACCAAACCAGGTATTTATGGAGTTGGCTTTGTACACAGAGGACAGTCCTGCCAGAACAGGTCCTTCATTAAGCTGTTCCCACAAAGGATAGTGCACAATTGTCTAAAATGTCTTTGTATACTATATCATTACCCTTCCCTTCATTGTGATCACCTGAATTCAATAACTTGAAGGGGTGTCCACATATCGGTAGGCGTATGCAAATTTTCTGCCAATCATCTGCTATGGGTCTGTTTATTTGGCAGTAACTTTGACATTATTTAATATAACAAAGTAAAACATATGTTTGTTTTTTTTGTTTTTTGTTTAAGGACAAACAAGGCTTTTTGTGATATTGTCTTGCAAAAAATATTTTTTTCTCTCAATCTTTAGAGGAAAAAAAACAAACATACTGTAGAAAACACATTGTAGGAAATGTTACAAAAAATATATAAATACATATATATATACACACACACATATACATATACATATATATATATACATATATATATATATATATATATATATATATATATATATATATATATATATATTTTTATTCTGTAATTTCTCCTGTTTAAAATAACACTAACAATATGATTATAGTACAAAGCAATTCAAAGTAATTTACAAGTTTTTTTGTTTTTTGCTTTTAAATTTTGTGCTTTTTTTAAATGTTACTTAAAAAAAATAAACAAACAAAAAATGTAAATTCTTAATGATTAATAAAATGAATTACTATGAAAGTAATATTTGAAGGGAGGAGGAGGAAAATTAGTTATTTAGGACTGACTAGAGAAAACTAATGCCGCGTACACACGAGCGGACTTTCTATCCTACTTGGTCCGGCACACTTTCCGACGGACTTTGTCCGCCAGGTGCGCCGGACTTTAAAACGGACGGACTTGCCCACACACGCCGGGACTTTCCGGCGGGCTAAGTCCGCCCGTCTTTCCGACGGACTTTCGCCGGAGTTCCGGCGGACTTTCAGAATGAACGGACTTGCCCACACACGGACAAGTCCGTTCATTTTGAACGTGACTCAGGTGCGACGGGACTAGAAAAGGATGTCAATCTTGCCGCTTTTATCGGCGAGATTGACACCTTGCTAGCCCCGTCGCGGGGCATACCAGGCCCTTAGGTCTGGTATGGATTATAAAGGGGAACCCCGCTACGCCGAAAAAACGGCGTGGGGTCCCCCTAAAATCCATACCAGACCCCGATCCGAGCACGCAGCCTGGCCGGTCAGGAAAGGGGGTGGGGACGAGCGAGCGCCCCCCCCCCCTCCTGAACCGTACCAGGCCGCATGCCCTCAACATGGGGGGTGGGTGCTTTGGGGGAGGGGGGCGCCCTGCGCCCCCCCCCCCCAAAGCACCTTGTCCCCATGTTGATGAGGACAAGGGCCTCTTCCCGACAACCCTGGCCGTTGGTTGTCGGGGTCTGCGGGCGGGGGCTTATCGGAATCTGGGAGCCCCCTTTAATAAGGGGGCCCCCAGATCCCGGCCCCCCACCCTATGTAAATGAGTATGGGGTACATGGTACCCCTACCCATTTACCTAGGAAAAAAGTGTAAGTAATAAAACACACTACACAGGTTTTTAAAATATTTTATTAAACAGCTCCGGGGGGGGGATCTTCCTCCGGCTTCGGGGGTCTTCTTCCGGCTTCGGGGGTCCCTCCGCTTCATCTTCTCCCGGCGTCCGGTTGGTTCTTCTCCGCTCTCCGGCCTCTTCTCCCGGTGTCGCAGGTCTTCGGCCGGCCCCTCCGCTCTCTTCATGTAGCTCTATTGCGAGCGGAGGTCCGGACTTCTGGGCTTCTTGGCTTCTTGGCTTCTTGGCTTCTCTTCTCTTCTCTTCCCCCAGATGTTGACACGACGCTCTCTCCGGCTGGACTGGTCTCTGAGGGCTGCGTTGTGACTTATATAGGCGGAGACCCCGCCCCCATATGATGTCACAGTCCTTGGGCATGCTGGGACTGTGACGTTTTAGGGGGCGTGGTCGACCACGCCCCCTAAAACGTCACAGTCCCAGCATGCCCAGGGACTGTGACATCATATGGGGGCGGGGTCTCCGCCTATATAAGTCACAACGCAGCCCTCAGAGACCAGTCCAGCCGGAGAGAGCGTCGTGTCAACATCTGGGGGAAGAGAAGAGAAGAGAAGCCAAGAAGCCAAGAAGCCAAGAAGCCCAGAAGTCCGGACCTCCGCTCGCAATAGAGCTACATGAAGAGAGCGGAGGGGCCGGCCGAAGACCTGCGACACCGGGAGAAGAGGCCGGAGAGCGGAGAAGAACCAACCGGACGCCGGGAGAAGATGAAGCGGAGGGACCCCCGAAGCCGGAAGAAGACCCCCGAAGCCGGAGGAAGATCCCCCCCCCGGAGCTGTTTAATAAAATATTTTAAAAACCTGTGTAGTGTGTTTTATTACTTACACTTTTTTCCTAGGTAAATGGGTAGGGGTACCATGTACCCCATACTCATTTACATAGGGTGGGGGGCCGGGATCTGGGGGCCCCCTTATTAAAGGGGGCTCCCAGATTCCGATAAGCCCCCGCCCGCAGACCCCGACAACCAACGGCCAGGGTTGTCGGGAAGAGGCCCTTGTCCTCATCAACATGGGGACAAGGTGCTTTGGGGGGGGGGGGCGCAGGGCGCCCCCCTCCCCCAAAGCACCCACCCCCCATGTTGAGGGCATGCGGCCTGGTACGGTTCAGGAGGGGGGGGGCGCTCGCTCGTCCCCACCCCCTTTCCTGACCGGCCAGGCTGCGTGCTCGGATCGGGGTCTGGTATGGATTTTAGGGGGACCCCACGCCGTTTTTTCGGCGTAGCGGGGTTCCCCTTTATAATCCATACCAGACCTAAGGGCCTGGTATGCCCCGCGCTCGCCGCAATAGGAAGATTTGTTTTTCCTATTGCAGCGAGCGCGAGATGCAATACCATCCCCTCGTGTCGTATTTGGTCTGTCGGACCAGCCTACACACGAGCGGGCTTTCCGTCGGACCAGCACACACACGAGCGGACTTTCCGCCCGAAACTGAGTCCGACGGAAAGATTTCAAACATGTTTAAAATCTAGGTCCGGCGGGCTTTTGGGAAGAAGTCCGCCGGAAAAGTCCGCCGCCGCCCACACACGGGCGGATTGTCCGGCACACTCTGGTCCGCCGGACCAAGTATGCCGGAAAGTCCGACCGTGTGTACGCGGCATAAGAGTTGATAAGGGTTTTAACAGACCTCAGCTTCTATGATTTCAACATTATCTATGAATGGAGGGGGGGGGCACAATCTATGCATGCAGGGGGGACGGAGCTATCAATCATACCCCTATCCTCTATTCTTAGATCCTGTTCCATTTATAGAAGCTGTAATATGGACAAAGGAGGATTTTCACCAACAGAAGTGGAATCAACACAAGGGGAACACCCTGCTGCTTGTAAGTTTGCAGATTTTTCCGTTATTGATTGCACTTTAACCGTAACCAACATCATGTGCAAATCAAAACTCTTCCCGTTATTCTACAGATCAATGAAACAGAGTAGATACAAAAGTATCAATGTTACTTTGTTGGTAAACACTATCAGACAGCTTTTCTTTGACAGCAGCAACTGTTAGAGCTGCTCTATGTACACAGCAAGTCCCGGCTTTGATTAATCAGAGCTGAGAATTGCAGAATGGGAAGGGAGGACGTATCAGAAGAACTCAACGTGCTGCACACATCCCGTGTATGATGATGTTTTTTGGGCATTTGAAGCACGTCCAGTGTCCAGAACTAGTTTGGGGCTCACCTGGAAAGTTATATTTTCAAGTGACTGCTTTATAAGTCGTTGCTCCTCGGGTTGTAGAGTTTCCACAGCCAAGTCAGACATGTAAATTCTCTTCTGTTCATTAAACTTCCTCATGAATAGCAGGATCTCCTAATACATTTTGAATATTAAAAAGAAAAAAAAATTAAATATTTTTTTTCTCATTGCATTTTTAGGATTTATTCACATGGTAACAGACTTTTCACTTCACTGCAGCAATTTGCCTGTTTCTGTTTTTAACATACTGGGAGAAGTCATTCCACTAACTTTAATCATACCTAAACTCAAAACAAAAATGTAATAAAGTGTAGCTTACTAATCATTAGAAATAGAGACTGCATTCGTTTTCCTTTTTAGCCTTTTTTTTCCAACTAGTGATCTGTCCAATTAAAAAAAAAAAATTGTCTTAGGGTGGCTACACTCATTCCTCTACTCCATTTATGGATGCACAACCTTGGCACCCTTGACAGCAACATTTTCATTCTTCATGTTCTGGAGAGTTAGATGGACTAGTAGATTTAAATGGACTAAGTGACTAACCCCATCTACTTAACAGCTTCTCAAAACAATCAAGGCAGCCTGTGAATAATGGTCACAGTTGCTTGTGCGCTCAACTGAACTGTTATACCATGAAATTGCTGGTGTCATAACCGATCACATGAGCTTCACCATGGCACTTGCAGATCAAACAGAGGCAAATATTGCAGTTTTCTTGGCTGTAGAGGACAGGTGCGTTCAGCTTTAAAGTGGAACTAAACTCCAGCTAACACTGGAGTGTGTGGGTACAGAAACAGTTTTCTTTTGGGATAAAGGTTTTACATAAACGAAAAAAAAGCTGCTCATTGTGGGCACCCTGTCAATGTTAACATGTTTTTTCTCAATCCACGAATTGTCACTTTTGCAGAAAAGCTTGGAATGTTAAAGGGTTCGTTCACCTTTACAAAAAAAAACTGCCTATGCAGGTAAGGGGTGTCTGTAGATAAAAACAAATAGTTCAGCTCTGACTGAAGTTGAATAATGCCCTTGCGATCAATGTAGGCTATTTATGTACCTCCTGAAGCCTGACTGAAATACTCTGAGATGAGGTATAAGCCGCAAAGATTTACACACTTAAAGTAAGGGAGGTACCATCATCCTAACATTGATAGGCAAAAGGGAGGGCTTAGGGGCATCCCTCATATGCCCACCAAAAGAAACTGAATAGACTATCTTGGTACCCAAGGATTACAAACATGTTTTTATAAAAAATTTAAACCAAAGTTAAAATAAATCAAGACATGTGGAATACTCAGAGAACATTGCTTAGTGGGGTCTAGTTGTTACTCTCACCTCCACCATCACAGAAGTGAGCTCTTTCTCTGATTCAAACCCCCTCACATGTTTTCTCTCCTCTGAAACGCTGAGCTCAATGTTTGAGAGCTCACTCCTGTGATGGTGGAGGTGAGCAGTAATGACTAGGCCTCACTTAGCAACGTCCTGGGAGTATTCCAGTCAGACTCCAGAAGTATGTAAATATCCTACACACATAGCAAAGGCAATATTCAATTTTAGTCAAAGCTGCACTGTTTGGTTTTATCTACAAAGGCACCTTGTCTGCATAGGCAGTTTTTTTTTGGTAAGAATGAACTAACCCTTCAAAGGATGTTGAAAATAACAGGTTTTGGTCAGATCATCAGATATAAAATAAAGTGGAAGAAAAAAAAAACTTAAATAAAACTAATGCAGCCACTGCATCTAAAGACTAATAAGCTTAAACATATTACATTTTTGTTTTGTCTGCTATAACATTAACTTGTATGATAAATCCCATAGCTGTAATATAGTATATAATAAAATATAGTAGTAGTATATAATAAAATAGTAGTAGTATATAATAAAGTTAAAAAATACAGTAATAGTATATGGTAGTATATAATAAAATACTGGGAAAAGCAGTAAGCTAATTACACAAGTAGAAAAAAAAAATATTGAGCCATATCCCCCATATGAATAGTGTACAGAACTCCATCAGTGTTTACCAAGATAAGCAAAAAACTAAATTATTATTTTTTTGTTCTTTTAGAAAGTAATCACTAAAATCAAAATAAAGCCTGAAATTGAAAGACATATTTTAATAAAACAAAATTGCTTTCATACCAGCTACATCAGTTAAATTAATAAATACAAAAAAAGTTTATCCTTTAAAGTGCTGCTCAACAGATTTGTGTGGTCTACTGTAAGATTTACAAGAGGGAGCCTTTCAGTGCACAGACAGACATATATGTACCTGGTACTTTTTTGTGTATGTTTCATCTTTCATTTCAGAAAACAATTTTTTTAAGGTTTGTTCCTCCAAGTTCAACCATTCCATGGCTTTCCCGACTCGATCCTAGAAGCAAAAGATGCATAAAAAAATGTTAGATAAGTGCTATACACTAAAAAAACATTCTAGTAGCGGTCATGAAAGTTTGACCACAGGGTGGTGCTATTCCACACCTGCCCAAATTATTTCATGGCTTATCAAAACAGCAGACATCCAAGATAAAGTTCTTATTGTGCAAGGTTATACTTTTTCTATACACAGGACATTCCTTATGAAAAAACTTTTTTTTTTTTTTTTTTTACTCGGAGAGGATACCCAATGAGAGTGGCCGCTATACATTGGATCTTTATGAGCTACGATCCATAATGTTTCAGCTTTTTGTATTTTGCCATCACTTGTTTATTGGATCCTACACTATTATTATTATACAGGATTTATATAGCGCCAACAGTTTACGTAGCGCTTTACAACTTGAGGGTAGACAGTACAAATACAATACACTTTGATACAGTAGGAATCAGAGGGCCCTGCTCCTTAGAGCTTACAATCTAAGAGTATTAATAAGCTGGTCTTCCTCATAGTTGTGTATTTCCATTTTACTCAGGGAAGATATGTAGCAGTTGCATATACTGTGCTAGATGTTGTTTTGATTACCCTCTTGTACTTGTTATGCCATAGATTATCTGGCTTTTTAATTTATACCTACTTTCTTTGAAAACGAATAAAAACTATTGAAACAGAAAAACCTCTCTTAAAAAAAAAAAATTCTATTATAAGACTGGATATCACACTGAGAATCCTTGCTCCCTTGAATCACCAGACTGGCAAAACCAGCCGCTTAGTAAGACCCCTTTCACACTGGGGCGTTTTTCAGGCGCTTTAGCGTTATTAAAAGCACCTGTAAAGCGCCTGAAAGAAGCCTCATCTGCAATCCCAATGTGAAAGCCCGAGGCCTTTCACACTGTCAGCACCCGAAAAACGCTGGTAAATCGCCTCTTGAGACCCCTTTCACACTGGGGTGTTTTTCAGGCGTTTTTCGGGCGCTGGCCGTGTGAAAGGGCTCGGGCCATCGGCGCACCCAGCCCGGTGGCAAAAACACGAAACGATGCAAAAAAGCTGCTTGCAGGACTTTTTTTTTTTTTTTTTACGCCCTGCCAGCGCAGCTCCCCAGTGTGAAAGCACTCGGGCTCTCACATTGGGATTGCAGATGAGGCTTCTTTCAGGCGCTTTACAGGCGCTTTTTTTAAAAGCTAAAGCACCTGAAAAACGCCCCAGTGTGAAAGGGGTCTCAGTGTGAAAGCACTCGGGCTTCCACATTGGGACTGCAGATGAGGCTTCTTTCAGGGGCTTTACAGGCGCTTTTTTTAAAGCTAAAGCACCTGAAAAACGCCTGAAAAACACCCCAGTGTGAAAGGGGTCTTAGTTTGCATGTAACACGCATAGAAAGCGAATAATTTGTTTCCCTCACGTTAAACAAAATTTTTTGTCGTATGGCCTTAAAAAAAATTTCCGCAAGAAAAAAAAGATATAGAAGTGTGACGGCAAAAAAAAAGACCAAGTAGTCTATCAAGTTCCTTTTTATGTTTTTAAATTCCCTTAAGGGTGAGTTCACCTTTATATCACCTTTGCAAAAAAAAAAAAAATACCCATGCATTCCAGCTCCTCTAGAATATGAAAATGCAGCTTTCAAAAAAGATCTTTCATTTCCAGGGTATACTTGTAGGCCTTGCGTGGCCTCCCCACAGCCTGTTCGCAAAACTCCTAAGGTGGGCGACCCTCTCTGAATTGCCTAAATATCAGGACAGGCGAGCTGTAGGACATGCGGCCCCATCAGCACAGAAAAAGAGCTCCAGCTCATTCAAAACATGTGCAGGACAGTGCACTGTACATGCTTGCCTGCTCGAAGGTGCGTTAATGGGACCATGCGTCCAACTACCATTCCGGCTGGAAGAGAGGATCACCCACTGTAGTGGACAGGCTGGTGAGAGGTTTGTCTTAGAAATGAAGCATCTTATTAGTCTGCTTTTTAATGTACCGCATAGTTTTTTTTTTTGGAAAGGTGATGTAAAAGGTGTACCTCTTTAACATTTCGATTTTACTTATTTAGTGCTTTTTTTTTTTGATAGACCAAGCACAGTTTTTTAGCCAGATTTTAGCCTCCTGTAAATTTTCTGTGTAGTAGCATTTGGAAAGGGTTAGGATTATGAGTCAAACAGGCTCTGTTACATAACGGCAAGGAACATACAAGCAGGATGAGAGAGAAAAAGATAAGCTCATCAGTCTGTTGCTTCTCCTTCACTGTCCAATCACAGGCTGGGGGCAGGAGGTGACCTAGCTGTGTTGCCTAACTGCACTAGAGAAAAGTTAGGTCACCTGGCTGACTGCGCTGCACTGTCTGGTCAGTGTAAATTAGAATACTAAGCTGCAGCTGAAGATTTGTCCATCTGCCTTGGTAAGTGTGGATGGAGGAATATGTTAGACTTACTTTGTACTTTATTCAGTGTGCAAGCTGAATGAAAGAAATCTATGGGTGTATGGCTAGTAAGGATGAGCTCCGGTGTGTTCGCACACCCCACGTGCAGAGCCCTCTGAGATGTCGGCACTGGGGAGCGCTAATCACAGGCACTGAGACATTTCCCAATCTCTGCAGCCGCGCATCGGGACAATGTCTCAGTGCCTGTGATTAGCGCAGTGCCGACTTCCTGGCGGGCTCTGCACGTGGGGTGTGCGAACACGCCGGAGCTCATCCTTAATAGCTAGCATTAAGTACCCAAATGTTCAAGTACAGACTACTTTAAAAACAGACAAGTATAGTTACTAAATGAAAGCCGACACCTGATTGGGCGTTTTTGCACTTTTAACAAAAACGTATGCACAAAAGCTTCAATTCACAAAGATAACACCAGGATAAGGATCTTTACTTGATGACAGTTATTTTCAGCTGTGTCTAATAAGACGCTAAAATTTACAGTTATATGGCTGAAAATAAAAATGCTTACCCTTATATAAAGCTTCATGAATTAAGTCTTATGTATATTAATAAAATAATTTGAAACATAAAACAATGGTAGTTTGTTGGCTATAGTTACAGACAGATGACATACTGTTGTGCTCCCTGTAAGATCTGCTCTGTTCTTCGAGTACTGTAAGAACTGGGCCACATAGGTCATGATGGACTTTTCATCAGGATTCGAAACATTTACATCTGTAAAACAATAAGAACTCATCAAACGGGCTGTGTGAACATTCAGTATGCCCTGGGGGCGAGAGGCCATAGGTTGAAGGCAGTGTTCATTTGGGCATCACATTTCGATTTAGCCATAGTCTTTTGACCGAAATACCATTTTTGTTTTAGTCGTATTTTAGACATCTGAATCATTTTAGTTTTAGCTGTATTTTAGTCGACTAAAATCTCCAGTACATTTTAGTCAACTAAGATCTTCGTGACATTTTAGTCTACTGAAATCTAATGGGTTTAGGTAAATTGTAATGCATTATTTAGGCATTTCCAAACTCATTATATGCTCCTGGAGTAAAAATCGACATGCAGTGGGGATGGGGAAGTAAATGGGAGTAAGGGATTGCACAGGGCAGAGAACTTGTCTGGGGAGGCTGGTATTTTACACATATGTATATATGAAAGGTAGGCACTGCCCTATACACCAAAACCACTAAAATCAATCCAAAAACTAATATACAAAACAGATGCTAAATACGTGACATATGTAAATATAGAAGATCCATAAATGCAATAGTATATTGGCAATCGCCGTGCTACTCAGAGTCTGAAAAGTGCCCAAATCTGCTAATAAAAAGAATTATCTATTTGAATTATATTAATCAGTTTTTGTATTGTTTTTTGGTGTATGGGGCAGTGCCTACCTTTCATATCTCAATAGTTTCATAGTGTTTCCTTTTCACTTCAAGGGGCAGCAGCCTTGATTAATCAGAGTGGTTTATTGGTTTTTGGGGTGGCTCCCTTTATATTTATTGTATTATGGTATTTTACACAGTGCTAAGCACTGCTACCTTGCTGGGAAGGGAAACACTCACCATGTGGTTTGCAGGGCATTGTTCCAGAACTCCCAGGGAGACAGAGGGAGTCTGCGTCTCTTAGCCAATACAGCTTATCAGGGGGCTGGGGCTTTGACAGACAGTGGAGCTCCAAAGAAAATGGAAGTTCGGGACAGGTGGGTAAACGTCCCTCCCTCACATTTTCGTTCATTGACGAAAATTGGAATTGATTTTCGTTATAGTTTTCATCAATTGATTCAATTTGAACTTTATTGTCATCACTAAAAACAGCTGACAAAAGTTATGATGAAAATATTTTCATCTATAAAATTAACACTGGTTGAAGGGCGTTTGTTCAACTTTTCATTTTTTTCTGAAATGTTTTCTTGCCTTTTTAAATGTCCAGGCTTTATTTACCTTCTGGTTCAAGGAGTCTTGGAATTTTTAACTCTTCTTCTGCAATTCTGAAGGCCTCTCGCAGTTTCTCCTCGTTAGATTTGACCTGAAATTTCTCCATATCAATCAGGTCTGGTCTCAAGGAGTGAATGATTGCTAGGAAGGCCTGCCCATTTTTCCAGCTGGATTTAAAATCTTTCACATTGACAGATCCCACCCTGAAATAGAGGAGGATTAGAATATGTATTAAAAGGAGATCAGTAATATGAATTAATAATGAAGATAGATCGATAGATCGATAGATAGATAGATAGATCAGGCTATGGTGGTTTGATCTCTCCACTGAAGTCCTTGATAAACCTGAGATGCCTGATGGGTGATTCAATACTTTCACCCATTCAAAATGTAAATATATTTGGGTGGACTGAGGGAACCACTCTTTAAAACCTAGCTCGGGGTAATTAAAAAAAATTAGCCCGTACAATGGGGCTGTGTCTGCATTGCTAGGGTTAATTGCTCATTTTGATCTGGGGGGAAAAAAAGGATTTACTTAACCAATTCTTCATCCCTCCCCATAGCTAGACAAGTCCCCACACTCCAGGGTTCTGACATCAAGACCAAAAGCAGGGTCCATAGCCCAGCATTGGACAGGATGACTTTGAGGGACATTCCACTGCCAAGAGTGTGAGGGGGCATCTGCCAGAGGAGCAGAGTATTCGGTAAGTAAAACTGACAAAATGAGCTATTGACTCCTGCAGGGTGGGCACAGCCCCACTGCAAGGAATCATTTTTATTTGCCCCAGAGTTGGGCTTTAACACCTTTTTCACACAGGTGCAGCTTTGAAATTGGCTACTTCAGCGCAATTTCGAAGCCGCACATCAGTGTGATTCGCACTGTCAATTTCATTGAGACTTTTAACAGATGAAGTCTATACACGTCACATTGAAATCGGTAAAAAGAAGTGCAGGAACCTTTTTCATAATCGCTGACTCGTGGTTATATGAAAGGTTCCATTGCCGGCGATGGGGTGCAACTTGTCATAGGATTTGGAACTGTCAAATGGCATGACAAGTCACACCGTTGTGAACAGGAGCTAAAAGGTGTTAAAATTAAACCAAACTCCAGTTAAAGGTTCTTACTTTAGTTCTGGCAGAGTGGGGAAGAGTTCCGCAAGAAATGTGGAAAATGTATTCAATAGAAAAGCAAGCTTCAGAAAAACACCCATTCGGATATTGGTAACAGTGAGAACCTGTCAGGTTTTTTTTACCTCTGTTTACCCAATGAGGTGATTTTCCCCCCCACCCCCCTACAACCACCTGCTCCAGTGTCACCTCCCCTCTCGCTTTCTGTGCCCTCCACAAATAACCGACACAGGAAATGTGGGAAATCTACTCAATGCAGAAGCAAATGGCAAAAAACACCTTTTAAGTATAATAGGAAAAGTAAGAACCTGCCAGGTTTTCACCTCAGTGAAACTTTCATGGGGACAGGGTGTCAAGAGGACAGGAAGTGGAGGGTAAATCTCTCTAAGGCTCCATTTAAACTTGCATGACTCCAAAGTTACACGACTTTGGAGTGCAACTTTGACGCAACTTTGGATGGGTGTGATTTGGATACAGCTTTGGCTTTCACTAATAATAAATGGACAACTGTTGCGCTGTATAACATTTAGGTACGACTTTCATGCAACCTTTGAAGTCTATGGCTCTCAAGTTGCATGAAGACCAAAGTAGTGCATGAACTTCTTTGAAGTTGTTTTGACTTTAAATTGCACATATATGGATGGTTATCATTCGAAAACATGGGGTAAGACTTGTCATACGACTTTGATGTCCAAAGTTGTATAACAAGTCACACAAGTGTAAATGGAGCCTAAAGCAACCTATCAAAAGCTGAATAAGTTTTATCTGGAATCCAGCACTATAACAGCAATGTAGTCATGTACTTACAACGTTAATAGTCATTTCCTAAAATAACACCTTCAAGCAACAAGTAAAATCAACTAGCGACCTGCCAAAGCTATCTGGAATAAGCTCAAAGGTTATCTCCATTTACCTTTGCTGCTGTTATAGCTTCATGTACCCGAGTTCTATCTCACATGTATAAAGAATACAATGTGCTGAAAATTATAAGTTGGACGATGGTCACACTTTACAGTAGGGGTCAGCAACCTGTAGATCATGATCTACCAGTAGATCATGGACAGGTGACGGGTAGATCGTGGTCTGAGCTTGCTGACCCGCTATTCCAGAGCATCAGAGCGCAATGTAGAGGGACTACTTGTTAGAGCTGTAGTAGGAAGAAAGAGCCACATAAGCCGGTGCCTCCTCTGTAGTGCTGGCTCTTGTGCGGAGTGATACCAACTGCACTCCATCTCAGGAGCCGATATGTTACCTCCTCACCACCTGATTTAAACCCGTGACTGCAACATTGTAGTATGGCAATTAGAGGATTAAATCGGGTGTGAGGAGGCGACACTGTGCTCGGTGATCTTTGACTTCTCCCATGGTGTTCAGGTAGATCTACACCTCTAAGGTTGCCTACCCCTGCTTTACAGGCTATTGAATATGAATTAATAATAATAATAAAAATAAATGTATACTATTAGCAAGCGATTAAACAATGCTTCTTACATATAGGAAGCAGAAACACCAGAGAATTTCTATTATCTATGACAAACACAATTCCAGCCTTTGCTGGTTGGAGCACCAAAGAATAGCAGCCTTGGGGGAGCGGCTGCACGGAGTGGTGGGAACCCTGCAATAGCAAGGGATAGGGTGAGTAAAACTGCTTTTTATTGGCACCAAAGACTAAAAAAGGGTTTAATCTATGTAGTGCGATGGGGAAGCCCCCCTACTTTCCTGTATTTTTCCTGCAGTTCAGCAAGTGTATGTCTGGTTAAAACACATTTTCTAGGTGCACGTGGTTTTACTGGACACTTTATACCTGTTCCGGTAAATGTGGTGCTATCATGGCGAATGGCGACTGTAAAAAATCACCCCCCCATTTTTTTTTTTTTTTATTATTTTGCTGCCTCGGTTTCTTACTCTTCTGCTCCTCTGTTCGGAAGTTTTATATCTCCATGCTGTTAACAGTGTTTAAAGGTCATACTGGATGAGAGCTATGTCATTACGTAGCCTAATTTCATATGTGTTGCCTACGGCTGGGGTGCAAGTTCCTCTTAGACCTCTGTATAATTTGTATTGTTGTTGTTACAACAATATAAATTATATGCCCTGCCTATTTCACAATTGCAATGACACTGTGATGGCATGGTGATGGTGCCCCCACATGTCTGTTTGAGAATGCTTTAAAGACTAAAAAAAAAAAAAAAAAAAAAAAGTCAGTGAGCCGATGAGGAGAGAGGGGGTGGGTCCAGCTGTGGCTACGTGTCTAAATGGACACACACCCTCATGTGTGTTTTTTCGCAGTGCTTTACAATCCTACATTAGCTATTTTGACTGATTCTTAGGTACATACTTATTCAAAGCAATAGAAACTATAAAGACAATGTAATGAATGTGATGAACATACAAGCCATAGAGAACACTTTTGTTAATATTCCACACATACCGTGCACACTGCTCCTGAGCCCAGTGTAACAGAACTTTCTGTGCGGATATCTTCCATCTAGATCTGGCACTCCGTTTTGGAGATGGGCTTGCAGTAGGTGAAACTTCTTTCTTAGTGTCACACTTAACCGGTTGCAGGTCATCAGGAGCTAAAATGCTTGCCAGGCCTTCAATCTATTATATTGTCGCAAAAAAATAAATACAAAAAGGGTCACAATCTAAGACAAAAAAAAATATTTAATGGAAACAAACATTTTAATGAAGACGCAAGAGCATGTTAACCATTGTTGAAATGTAACTCCGGTTTTACAACCACTTACATGAAAATGTAAAATGATTTGCCAAATGAGGCCAAGCACAATAGAGGGTTTCCCACTAATGATGTCCTCAACATGAATATTTATGAGCTTGATCTACAATGAAAATATGCAATGATTAGTCCAGGGTGAATTTTTAAATGAGGAAAGTAAAAAAAAAATGTATTAATGAATTAATTGTTTTGGCCTAAACAAGGGGGATTACTCACTGATCGCTTTCCTAAAAAGGTCAAAGCTGATTCGATATTACTTCTTGACTGGAAGAAGTTTTTGCCTTTTTCACGGGGCTGTTGAAAAACAAAAATAAAGCTATTCATCAGAAATCTTCAAGCTCAATTGAAACTTTGCATCTTTTAATTTCTTTATAGCCCTGAACCCCAATATGTTAGAACGTGTGAACAACCTTTGCTCAGACATGACCTAAAAAAAAAAAAAAATGTAACTGCTGCTTTCTGCCTCATACTGCAGTGCTCTATGTTCGCATAGCTGAGTAACAGCCACACCCACCATCACCAGTGTCCTTACTACAGAGGAGGAGAGGGTGGTATGTTTACTCATTTCTGCAGGTGTTGATAACAATCTATGCCAAAAAAAGCTGTCAGCTAGTAATTTCCTTTCACCGATATCACAATATTTGCCCTGTAAATGCATGCAACTTCTGTTATCCCCAAAAAGGCCATCCTATTCTTGATCAGACATCATGGTCTAGATCTACTTCCTGGACTAAGAGGCTGGACCATGGATGACACAATCATTTACACCCTGCAATCCAGGTGTCTGCACAGTAGTATCCATGTTGTGAATACATTTTTTCTCACAGGTCACTCCCCTACTGCTGCCTTTTGACTTACACAGTTGCACTTAAAGTGAATACCGGGGGGAAGAGCAGAGGAAATGCTTCTTCCTGGCTGCAGCAGACTCATCACAATATTCTCCCACTCTGATGTTCTTAGTCAATGCAAAGCCACGTGCCTGGAACCAAAGGACTGCTTTTTTTTAATAAAGGTGCAGCTTCCTTGTTAGATTAATCTGTTTCTGTATAGTCTTGTGTAGACGTGTGCAGAAGGGAATTTTTTTTTTTTTTTTTTTTTTAGATAGATTTGTTATGGTGTCAATTTTGTTTCATTGATTCATTTTGGAATTTGTTTAGTTTTGTTTAATTTTGTCTAGTTTATAAATTTTCTAACGAATTTCACATTTTCGGATTGACTTGGAATTCGGATCACTCCAAAAATGATCGACAGGCAATGAAAAATTCAGAAAAAAAACTTATATCCGTATACGGATTTTAAGCGGGAACCCCACGCCCAAAATTTAAAAGAAAGAAAAAACGGCATGGGATCCCCCCCAAAATCCATACCAGACTCTTATCCAAGCATGCAGCCCAGCAGGCCAGGAAAAAGGGGGGGTGAGCGAGTGCGTTCCCCCCCCCCCCCCCCGAAACCATACCAGGCCACGTGCCCTCAACCAGTGGGGTGTTTTCGGGCAGGGGGGAGGAGCTCTTCCCCCCACCCCAAAGCACCTTGTCCAAATGTTGCTGGGGGGGGGACCCCACGCTGTTTTTTCTTCTGAATCTTCCATTGCCGGCATTCGTTTACATTTCAACTGTCAGCAGGGATGCCTGCTGACAGCTGATGAGGTAGCGGCTGTTAAGGACGTGCCAGCCTTCTTCCTGGCCCGCTCCTTAACCAGCTATTCTTCATACAGAATTAGAATTGGTTGATTATTTTTCGACTGATACAAATTTGTATCGTCCCCAAAATTTGGAATTAAAAAAAAAAAAAAAAAAAAACGAATATATGAAACGAAATACTATTTCATTCGGAGATTCGGATACATCTGAGTCTCCAAATTACCAAAAGATTGCCTGAATTTATATTCCGAGTGAAACTAATTGCATGTGTCTAATATTGTGACATGTGAAGAATGTACTCAGTTAGGTAGGCCTATTCAGATACTAATAGGTCCATTTTAAAGCAGTATTAAACCTAAAAGCAAACATTATATTGCAGCTCACTAATTATTAGATGTAATGGCTGCATTTGTTTCCCATTTTAGGCTTTCTTCCTTCTATTTTCATTGTGATCCAGCCAGTAAGTTAGTTGTTTGTTTGATTTTTTCAAAAGAAGCTCTCCAGCAGAATGCATCAGTTTACAGAGATATGACAAACTATTTAAAACTTGCTGCTGTGCTTACAGTGATCTGCTTTTTATTACGTAAAACCTTTATCCCAAAAGGAAAAAACTGTTGTTGGAACTGATTATAAAGTATTAGCTGGAGTTTGGCCTCAACTTGTTTGGGTTTTTAAATCTGCTAGTGCATCTTACACTCCTCTCCACCCAGACTGACAATACTGCTGTCTGCTGTGCCCCTTATGCTCACAGTGGAGGCACTCTAATACAGGAAGTGTGTTACTGGCCAGATCACCAGGTGAAAAGAGAGAGAATAAAGCCTAAAAAGAAAATTGATGTGTCCACCACAACTAATGATTGGTAAGGTGCACAATATTACCTTTTTAAGTTTGGGTTTAATACAGCTTTAAGGTGTCCATAGGCATTAAATCTCTCTCAATAGACTTTTTTTTTTGGATAGTTTCAATTATTTGATGCCCATGAGGCACACATACCGTATATACTCGAGTATAAGTCGAGTTTTTCAGCACTTTTTTTGTGCTGAAAGTGCCCCCCCTCGACTTATACTCGAGTCAAGCACTTTTCTGCAGCAAAAAATGTCATTTTCCGAACCGACTTTGGGGCCCTGTATCTCAGGGCCACTTTGTGCTAGGAACCCCAAATTTGGTGTGCAAACCCAGTGGAACTGGTTCCACAACATATCCAAGCTGGGGTTCCTAGCGCTAAGTGGCCCTGAGATATAGGGCCCCAAAATCGGTTTGGAAAATGTCATTCTCTGCTGCAGAAAAGTGCTTGACATTTTCTGAACCGACTTTGGGGCCACTAGATGCTAGGAACCCCAAATTTGGTATGCAAACCCAGTGGAACTGGTACCATAACATATCCAAAGCTGGGGTTCTTCTAGGACCAAGTGGCCCCGAGATAGGGGCCCCAAAGCCGGTTCGGAAAATGTCATTCTCTGCTGCAGAGAAGTGCTTGACATTTTCTGAACCGATTTTTGGGGCCCTGTATCTCGGGGACACTTGGTGCTAGAAACCCCAGCTTTGGATATTTTATGGTGCTAGTTCCACTGAGTTTGCACACCAAATTTGGGGTTCCTAGCACTAAGTGGCCCCGAGATACGGGGCCCCAAAGTCGGTCAACTGTGTCCATCTGCAGCAATGTCATTTCAGGGCCATTTGAGTTTAGAGACCCCAAATTTTGGCTGCAGCTAGGGGGCATCTAGGAACCCTTAACTACCAAGTTTGAAGTTCGGGGGACCTATGGCTGCAAATGGGCACAGTGAGGCTGCAAATGGGCATTGCTGACCCTTACAGTAGCTGTGAATTTCTCACCCTCGTCTAATACTCGGGTCACTAATTTTTTCCCATTTTTTTGTGGTAAATTAGGGCCTCGACTTATACTCGGAACGACTTATACTCGAGTATATATGGTAACTACCACCAGCTGAGACTCATCAGGTGTATTGAAACTGGTTAGGCCAGAAAACCTTGTTAAATCACCATCACCAGGCACTTGAGGTGGATATAGCAACCAATCCGATCATGCCATCACCCTGAGCTATCTATGGCTACCCCAATTGTCTAAATGAAGGACTGCACAAAGCAATATGACTTGCCTAATATCAACCATTCAACTTGAAGCCTGCAATGGAAAAATGACATGCGCAAAATAACATTTTGAATCTGATTGGTTGCAAAGAGGCAACACAGACTGACTGAAGCAATGCATCCTTCGAACATTTTTATAATGCTATTCATTTTTAAGTTCATTATTCAGAAAATAAGGGATTACCAAGACTTCACCGGACAGAACTTCAAGTAAGTCCAATAGAATGTGTCCATTTCTGATATCAGCATACAGATCTGTTACAGCGGATTGCTGCTGATGCTGAAAAACAAGGTATTAATGTTTAAATGGTAATCTCCAGGCAGAAAATAACCAAAATCATGACAGCAGTGCCATTGGTGAATAATCTTGCAAGAAAAGTTCTAAAGAATATAACTTTTAAAATCCTTGTTATAATCTTCAGACTTTCATTTACAACCCAAGAATAAAAAAAGTGTCTCTGTGTGCAAGGCCTAAGAGTCAAATTTTCACCAAACACATGCCCCACTGCCCCTAGTCATTCTGTATCCCACTGGATTGATGGGGGCATAAGTACAGACCATGAATAGGGTGAGTGTCATGTCTGAGTGGTAGGCACAGGAATGAAGCAGCACCAAAGAAGACCTTGGAGGTGGGGATAAAGGTAAGTATTTGGCCACATTGCAAGATTGGGGAGTATCTTAAAGTGGTTGCAAAGCCTTTATATTTTTTACCCTAATGCATTCCCTGCATTAGGGGGAAAACTGTCCCAGTGTGTTAGGACCTGGGTCTGAACCTGTGACCTCTGCTGGGTCTGGCAATGTCTCTTCTTGCTGAGCCACTTGGGATGCTTGATAGCTCCATGGACAATTCCTTGAATAATCCTGCCTTGAACCTTGTTTCTCTTGAACACTTTCCTCCTTCCATGAACTTCCTATTTAAGCCATGCCCTCGCACTTCTGGTTTGCCAGATCAATATCTCGCACTGGGCCCTCCTACTGCTGGCCATATCCCCACTACCACTTGTTATCAATCTTTGGCTTGTTTCTTAACTATGCTTCTGCTTGATCCCAACCTGCAACCACTTGTTACTGACCTTTGGCTTGTTTACTGACTACACTTCTGTTTGATCCCTACCTGCTATATCTGCTACTGGACCGTGGCTTGCTCACCTCCTGGTAGAGTGATCTGGAGGAGCACAACCTAACACGAACATGCAGCAAAACCCATCTCCACCATTAGGAGATCTGGTGAACACTGGTTAGTGCTTAGATCCCACACCTGAGGTGAGCCTGTGTCATCAACCAAGGTGACATGCTTGTATACCTAGTCTGCTGGTCAGTGGGAGCCTCTCTACTGCTATAGCTACTGATCTCTGAGGCATACCCCTGACAGTGACACAGTGTTTGTATCATCCACTACCCACAACCCCCTATACTTACCAGAGACCGATCTTGATCCATCACTGTGCCCGTCTACAACAGCTCACAGCTATGGCTCCTGCTGCTGTCAATAAAATTCTGTGAGCAGGGGGGGGGGAGGGGGGGGGCTGAGCAGCGCTGTGTGTTTCGATAGATGCACACTGCGACACCTGTGGAGCCCACAGGTGTTGCACATAGCAAGCAGCAGAGAGAGAAGAAGGAGTGGAAAGCACTGGCGGGGGGCCAAAGAAGAGGTTCGCCACTGTCTATTAAACTAAGCTATGCATGTGGATATTTATTTGAAAACCTTAGAATTTCATATACTGACCGATATAAATTGTTACCTTTAATAACTGTGAATTAATCCAGTTTGAGAAGGTTCTTTTCTGTGTGCCTTCCTGTTCAGCTGTAAAACAGGGGTAAACAAAAAATTAGAAGAAGGAGACAGTTATTTGGAAATCATCATTTTTCTGTAGACCCTCTAAATAAAAACTTGCACTCAGTTTTTATTGACACGCCTGTTTACATATCTAAATAATAAATGAATAAAACGGTGGGTGATCATATGCCAATTACTTAAGGCCATATCATACCAGAATATTTGTAGCAGTTACAAATCTCTCAAATAATTTTCTCTTGCTATTCACAGCTAGCTTGAATTCTCGTCTATGGTGCTACATATTGCCAATATTATTTGTTTCACCATTATTAAACTGTCAGGTGCACTTCAGAGAACCTGAAATGTGTACAAGTAATGCAAAATAGGACACGGAAAGCACACCATACCTTCTGTTTATTATAACAGGTCACTTCCACCTGCCAGATCACCACCCCCAGAAACAACAACTGTTGGCATGGAGAGGATTGGCATGCCCCTTCCACATCTCACAAGGCAATATTCCATGCTTAAGTGTATGTTGGGCAAAATTTGAAAAAAAAACGAACATCTCTCCATTTTTTTTTTTTAATAATCACATTTTATTAAGTGTTTTGTATTTACACAAGTTCTACTCACAGCACATAGATAGCGTATTCCCATATACCTTTGTATTTTTATTGTTAATACTTAGCTCAAATCCATATGGTTAGGTATTTTTTACCTATTCTTCCATAATGTAGCACTCTTGCCTAGCAGTAAAAAGGGTCGCTGGTTCAAATCCCAACCACAACACTACCTGCCTGCAGTCTGCATGTTCTCCCTGTGCCTGTGTGGGTTTCTTCCGGGTACTCCGGTTTCCTCCCACACTCCAAAGACATGCTGGCAGGTTAATTAGCTTCTGTCTAAATTGGTCCTAGTATATAAATGTGAGTTAGGGATCTTAGATTGTAAGCTCCTTTAGGGTGGGGAATGATGTGAATGCAGAATGTATATGTAAAGCGCTGCGTAAATTGATGGCACTATATAAGTACCATAAATAAAATAAAAAATAAAGTAAATAATAATGACTACTTTGTGCCATCAAGTGATCCTCCTGGGCAGATATCTGCCTGATAGAGAAGAAAAAGAAAAGAAGAGAACAGAGAAGGAAAGGAAAAAAAGAAAAACAAAAAAAAAAAAACACACACACACACACACACACACACACACACACACAAACATGCACAAAACATGGACAGACCAACACAAACCTCTGGGAAGCACCCTCTTGACCATCAAGCTAATCTCCCAAACCAAATCCGAGTCTCACTCATATACATTTACTTTTTCAAAGATAAGATCTCAGCATGTCTGAACTCAAGAATTCAATCCAGGGTGACCACAATTCCATAAACTTATAATGGCGCTCCTGTATGCTTGCCACTATTTCCTCCATTCTCTTTAATTGATTGAGTTCAGTAACCCACTCCTTAATAGTGGGAGAGACTCTTGTTCTTCAGTGTCTGGGTATGATTATTCGCACAGCAGAGATTAGATAAGGGAGCAATCCTTTCATGACCTCTCTCATAGAGCCCGATTATTTAGATAAGGCCATTTCTGGAGATTTCTCATAAGATATGCTAGTGACAGAGGAGAGATTTGAAATATCTCTCCAGTTCATGCACATTTACCTTTGTTTTAGCGGTTTAAAAAAGCTGCAGGTACAGAAAATAAAAAGCGTTTGATTTGCCAACAATCTAGTCTGTTACTACCTTCTTACACAAGAAGCTATTTGAGCCATCTCAGAGGAGATCTAATGGACAAAATTTGTCTGACTTAGGCAACCACATAGGGCCTCTTCAGGGATTCAGTGGCGGTTGCTGCGCTCTCGTTGAGAGCAGTAGGGATCAGTCTGCTTGCTTGAGTTATCTTCTGTGGGGTTTTTCCCTTTTTTTCTTCACTGTCTATCCCCAGGGACTGAGTAACAATATGACATATGATTTTATTATGGCTGGAGACTATGCTAGACCCATATGTATCATTTATCCACTCCTGAAGAAACAAATGCAGTTCATGGAACGCGTGGAGAGAAAACACTCTAGGCTGAAAACATTCTGAATGTTAATATACTCATAAATTAGGTTATATAACACAATATCTTTAACCACCAATTATCAGTTGTATGTGATTTTATTATGCAACTGCAAATTTATGCTGTACAATTTAAAATGATGACATTTGGTTTGATTTAGTAGACAATGGTACTTAAAGAGTCCCAATCAATACTACGTCTTTCTAAACTCTACTACCTTATAAATTAATGAAAAATGTGATAGCGCTGCCAAATTGAATCTAAGATGTATAACACAAAATTGGTAAACTGATAAACATTAAAGTGCAAGTGCCACAAAACATATGAAATATCAGATAATGAAAAAACTGATGTGCATTAAAGCACAAATGCCGATAATCAAGAAAATGTGCCAATGTGGCCATCCGATGAATATAAAATGATTATATAAATAGAGTCCACTAAAAATAGGATTTTTTAAAACAGCTTACCTGTAAAATCCTTTTCTTTCGAAGGACATCACGGGACACAGAGCCACAGTAATTACTGATGGGTTATATAGGTATCACTGGTGATTGGACACTGGCACACCCTATCAGGAAGTTCAACCCCCTATATAATCCCTCCCCCTTGCAGGGATACCTCAGTTTTGTAGCCAAGCAATATAGTGTATTAGAAGAGGGGCGGGACCTCTGTGTCCCGTGATGTCCTTCGAAAGAAAAGGATTTTACAGGTAAGCTGTTTTAAAAAATCCTATTTTCTTTCTCGAACATCACGGGACACAGAGCCACAGTAATTACTGATGGGATGTCCCAGAGCAATGCTACCTGAGGGGGGGGAACCACGACCAAGTAGGGTGCAACCAGACCTGAGGACCCTGTACCGTTGCCTGCAGCACACTACGCCCAAAGGCGATATCCTCATGCCTTCTCACATCCACCTGATAGAATCTGGTGAATGTATGAACTGAAGACCAGGTTGCGGCCTTGCAGATTTGAGCCATAGAGGCCCGGTGATGCACTGCCCAAGAAGCACCAATAGCCCTTGTGGAATGTGCCTTGATCTGAAACGGAGGAATCTTCTGTTTCAAACCGTAAGCTTGAATGATCAACTGTCGAATCCATTTAGCAATGGTAGCTTTTGACGCTGCCTGTCCTCTATTGGGACCCTCTGGCAGCACAAACAAAACATCCGTCTTGCGGATCTGAGCAGTTGTCCCTAGATAGGCCTTAACTGCTCTTACTACATCCAACGAATGTAGAGATCTCTCTTCCGGAGAACAGGGATCTGGAAAAAAGGAAGGCAGAACAATGTCTTGGTTTAAATGAAAATCTGAAACCACCTTCGGTAAAAAACTAGGATGAGGGCGTAGTACCACTCTATCCTTGTGTATAATCAAATAAGGCTCCTTACAGAAAAGAGCTGCTAATTCTGATACTCTTCTAGCAGAAGGCCACCAGAAAAATTTACTTCCTTGTCAACAAGACCAAAGGAATCTGACTTATTGGTTCAAAAGGCTGTCTTTGTAACACAGCCAGGACCAAGTTCAAGTCCCAGGGGTTTAGGGGCGCTTTAACCGGAGGATTAAGACGCATCACCCCCTGCATAAAATTTCGGACCAAAGAATGCGAAGCAAGTGGCCGCTGAAATAATACTGCTAAAGCAGAGACCTGGCCCTTGATGGTACTCAAGGCCAGCTTCATCTCTAATCCTAATTGTAGAAAATCAAGAATTCTACCTATGACATATTTCCTGGGATGCCAACCTCTGGATTCACACCAGGATACATAAGCTTTCCAGACTCTATGATAAATCATCCTGGAAGCTGGCTTCCTTGCATTAATCAAGGTAGATATGACAGGACCTGAGAGCCCACGACTCTTCAGAACGTGGGTCTCAATAGCCAAACCGTCAAATTTAGCGTTTGTAAGGCAGGATGGAACACTGGACCTTGAGATAACAGGTCTGGGCGTACCGGTAGGGTCAACGGGGAACCCACCGTCATCCTTACTATTTCTGCATACCAAGTCGTTCTGGGCCAAGCGGGCCACCAGAAGTACCGACTTCCTTTCCTGCCTGATCCTGCGAAGGAGTCGTGGTAATAGCAGAATAGGCGGGAATGTATAAATCAGTGAGAACCGATGCCACGGAATCACCAACGCATCCGTCCCGCATGCAAGAGGATCTTTTGTCCTTGCCACAAATCTGTCTATCTTTGTGTAGAATTGGGATGCAAAGAGATATACATCTAGAACCCCCCATCTTTGGCATATGGCCCAAAAGACGTCGGGATGCAGAGACCATTCCCCTGGAAGTAACTGCTGGCGGCTTAGATAGTCCGCCTGCCAATTCTCTATTCCCGGGATGAAAACTGCCGATATGCATGGCACATGCATCTCTGCCCAGACTAAGATCTGGTTCACCTCCTTTTGAGCAGCTCGGCTCTGGGTGCCTCCCTGATGATTGATATAAGCCACTGCTGTGGCATTGTCGGACTGGATCCTGACCGGACAACCCTGTAGCCTGATAGTCCAGGCTTTTAGAGCTAAATGTATCGCCCGGATCTCCAGAATGTTGATGGGTAAGGTCCTCTCTGTCTTGGACCATATCCCTTGGACCGCAGCCTGTTCCAGAACTGCTCCCCAACCTGGCAGACTGGCATCTGTTGTTACCACCGTCCAGGTAACCGGTAGAAAGGATTTCCCCTTCTGCAGGTTCTCGGGTATGAGTCACCAATTGAGGCTCTGACGCACCGCATGCGACAGGCGCATCGGAAAGTCTAATGCCTGAACCTTCTTGTTCCAGGTCAACAGAATACTGTGTTGCAGAATTCTTGAGTGAAACTGAGCATAGGGAACTGCTTCGAATGAAGACACCATCTTCCCTAGTAGCCTCATACAAAGGCGGACTGAGGGACCCTTCTTGGTCCTTACTGTCAGAATCAGCTCGCTCAAAGCAGTGATCTTTGCCTGGGGTAGAAATATTTTCTCCTGGCTTGTATCTATAATCAGACCTAAATACTCCAGTCTTCTTACTGGTTTTAGGAAAGACTTTTCTAAGTTGAGGATCCAACCCAGGTGTTCTAGATACCTGACTGTGGTCCTCAAGTTTCCATGCAAAGAGGCTACCGACCGGTCTATCAAGAGCAGGTCGTCTAGGTATGCTATGACAGCTATACCCTGAGCCCTTAATCTGGTCAGAGGAGGAGCCAAGATTTTTGTGAACACTCGAGATGCAGTGGCTATCCTGAAAGGCAGAGCCATAAACTGGAAATGGCGCCCTCCTACCTCAAAGCGCAGAAACTTCTGATGAGCAGGAAAAATGGGCACATGCAGATATGCATCTCTGATGTCTATTGATGCCAGAAATTCTCCTCCCTGCAGGGTGGGAACTACTGTTCAAATTGATTCCATGCGGAAGGATTGAATCCTTAGGAATCGGTTTAGATCCCTTAAGTCCAGAATGGGCCTGACATCCCCATTTGGCTTTTGGACCGTAAAAGGGTTGGAATAGAAGCCCAATCCCTGGTCCTTTGCGGGAACTATCATAATGACCTCCTGCGACAAAAGTCGCCCTAACGCTAGAAGGAGCGACTGGTACTTCTCTGGGAACACCTGATCTGAGGAACCGAGGAGAGGGGAATTCCTGAAACTCCAGCTTGTACCCTAAGGTTACCGTGGAGATTACCCATCTGTCCTGGAAGTCCTCCTGCCTGAGCTCTGAGAACTGTCGCAGTCTTCCCCCACTCGAGTGAGCGGGGGCGCCCCCTCATGCAGAGGTCTTAGTGTTTTGCCTAGTAGGCTTCTTTCCCCAGGACCTCTTTTGTCCCTGGGGTTGACTCTTGTCTCTGGACCCCGATGGAGGCGGCCATCGAGACTGCCTGGAGGCTGAAGCCCCCAGCGCTGGGGAAAGAGTCCGTTTGAAAGAGGGACGCTTACTCTTCTTCTTGACAGGTAAGAGAGTGCTTTTCCCACAAGAGATTCTCTTGATATAGTTATCCAAGTCCTCTCCAAATAACCTTGCACCACGAAATGGAAACCCAGCCAGTAGCTTCTTACATGGTGCTTCGGCTGACCAATTTTTCAACCATAGGATTCTACGTATATGCACCAACCCCAGTGAAAGACGGGAGGTTTGCACGATAGAATCTCTAATGGCGTCAACCACAAAGCATAAGGCCGCTGGAAGGTTAGCAAACCCCTGGGCCTGCTGTTCAGGTAATACTTTGATGACCTAGTTAACATGTTCTCTTAAGTATTGACAGACTCCAATCGCTGCTACTGCAGGTTGGGCCACTGATCCTGCTAAGGAGAAAACATCCTTCAATAGGGATTCCATCCTTTTATCTACAGGATCCCTGAGCATCTGAGCATTGTCTACAGGACAAGTCATGCTATTATTTACGGAGGAAATGGCGGCATCAATAACCGGTATTCCCCACATTTTAATAAACTTTTCTTCCATCGGATAAAGTGTTGAAAACTTTCTCGGCGGAAAAAAACGTTTGTCTGGGTGATCCCACTCAGAATAAATGAGCTTTTCAAGTAAATTATGAACAGGAAAAGCATGTGCTGCTTGGAAAGGTTTCAGTGACCCCAAAGCAGAAGAGGATTCTTTAGCAGTTTCAGGTATGGGCAACTTAAATGTGGATCGGACCAATCCAGTGAGGATCTGCACTAAGACTTTCTCCTCTTGGGAAGTCGCAGAGGGTCCCTCTCCACCTGAGTCCTCTGAAGAGGAATCATCCGTCCCATCCCGATCCTCTGAAAGGGATTCATCTCCTTTATCCCAGAGCTCCTCTGTCTGAGGGTCTTGGGGAACAGAGGAAAGCCTTGTGCGTTTTCTTCCACTGAGTGAAGACGTAATCACGGCCATTAATCTTTCCTCTAGACCATTAATGGTTGAGGAAAAAACCTCTTATGTAATATATACAGGGGCTGAAGTGCCAGAAGTAGGTGTAGCCCCTGACCCCGATGGCTCTCCCTGGCTAGCCGTCCCTGGCCCATCTTTTAGGGGGGGGGAGGATGCTGCCGACAGGGGGCCCTCAGAACCTGAACGAGATCCCCTAGTGTCTCTGGTTCCTGGGATGCTTGAACCTCTTCTACCCATAGTGCAAAGCAACAAGGTGTGAGGTATACAAATGAACACTGCCCGCTGAGCGATGTAGTCTGGCTAAAAGCCTTGCTACCCAATGCTCAGTCTGGTGTTACTTCAGTAAATGCTGCCTAGGAGAATGCCTGTGTCCCACCTTACATGCGACCGTCAGCTCTGTGTCTCTCAGAAGGCTGTGTGCACCTGTACAGAGTGCCTCTAATAGCCTGCAGCTGGCCTGAGTGGGGAGTCTAAGCACTCAGTGCTCTTGGCAGTCCCCCGGTGGTCACAATAGGCATAGCATGCATTTACCTTAAAGGAGAAAAGCCACTAGAACTCAAAAATTCTGTGGAATCTCCTCTTACCTTATCCAGCCGCAGGGTGCAGTTTACACAGACCCAATCTTCACCTCTCACGGTGGGCTCCGTTTGAAAAAACCGTCAGAGACTGGGGCCCCCATCAGTAGGGGGATCCAACAGTTCTGGGACCGTAAAGCACCTCGCCAGAAATTAGGAAGTTTAAAGCCATTTTCTGATCTGCGGGGTCCAGCTCTCTAAAAAGAGAAGCGTTACGGGTAAAACCTCGTTTCTTCGGACACGAGGCCCGGGTACCATTCAATTCGGCCATGAAAAGACACTTTGAATGGATCCGGTTCGCCTGGCTTGCCCCAGTATAGGATATCAGGATATTCCCTTTGGAGCTCAGCACAGGACATCCTTACACGTCCATCACCTAAGACACTGGCGTAAAAACTGAGGTATCCCTGCAAGGGGGAGGGATTATATAGGGGGTTGAACTTCCTGATAGGGTGTGCCAGTGTCCAATCACCAGTGATACCTATATAACCCATCAGTAATTACTGTGGCTCTGTGTCCCGTGATGTTCGAGAAAGAAATTGAAATTAATCCAGCAGTAATTCTTCTTAGTGTATAGTGCACACAAACAGTCTCTAATAAGAAGTCGTGCGCCACCAATAAATATACGGGGTGTCTTCACTTCATAACACGTATCCCATACACCATAGACTGCACTCACATTTATAAGATAAAATCATAGCATATAACATCCAGTAAGTCTCACGTATTCCTTGCAAGAGTTCCCATTGCCAGGCTCCACCCCTACGCGTTACGCCACCATCCACGTGGCTTCATCTGGAGCTGTGAGTGCAATCTATGAAGTTGGGGTTGTGTGGTTTATTCAGCTGTTAACCCAGGTATTACAATTCTGGAAGTGTTTCTTTCTCCTTATGTTACCCTGGAGTTACCTACCTACAGCCAATGCGGAGTCACCCTTAAAGGGAACATGTAAGGAACATGAACAGCAATTATTCTCTCATTTATGCGCATTTTACCCCAGGTGGGTCTAAGATAAAGGTGAGCATGCACTGCACCTGGTGTATGGGACACGTGTTATGAAGTTAAGACACACCGTATATTTATTGGTGGAGCAAGACTTATTATTAGAGACTGTTTGTGTGCACTATACACTAAGAAGATTTACTGCTGGATTAATTTTAGTAGACTCTATATAATTATTAATTTTATATTCATCGGATGGTCACATTGGCACATTTTCTTGATTAATAAAAACAGGTAGGAATCCGCGCTACTGAAAAAAAGGAAATAATATTAGAAGAGGAAAGCAGTCAGCACTATTTGTTGTGAAGCAAATATAAAAATATAAAAAAGTCCACATGCTGCGCTAATAAAAAGCAACAGTCTTTGAAGTATTAAAAGAGGAAAAGATGATAATCCCTTCACCAGTAGCCTCTGATGATGTCCACTCGGATGAAACATGTCAGGCTGACTATGAGACACACGCACACTGAATGCCGCAGCGGTTTTGTTTTTATGGTGATCTTTCTTATTGACTGTACATGTAAGTTGCTACAATAAATCTTTTCACAAGTGAGACGGGCTTCACTATATGCTGCTTTATTTCCATTCGCTGATGATATCCCCTTGATTGGGTGAAACACCCACTGACTGCTGGAGGTTTACAGCTTTGTTGCTGCCTGGGACAAGTGAATGGATGCAAGCTTTGTGGTGTATTTTAACCATTTACTTACTGGTGATTGACGAGTTCAGATGTGATCCCTTGGGAATTTATTAATCAATGCCTATCACTTGCTGATATCTGGTAAGCAGGTTTGATTCTCACGTGGTGTGGTGTGCTGTCCTATACACACTGAAAGCTGGTGAGGGGATCATCATCTTTTCCTCTTTTAATACTTCAAAGACTGTTGCTCTTTATTAGAGCTGCATGTGGACTTTTTACATTTTCTTTATTAATTGGCACTTGCACTTTAATGCACATAATTTTTTTCATTATATATGGGATATTTCATGTGTTTTGTGGCACTTGCACTTTAATGTTTATCAGTTTACCAATTTTGTGTTATACATCTTGGATTCAATTTGACAACGCTATCACATTTTTCATAAATTTATTGGTTTTTCATGTGGGTACACACAAGTGATAGCAGCAGCTACTTTTTTCACTGTATCTACTAGGTGGCAACACACAACTATGTTTTCTTTCCTTCTACCAACTTGCTGTTTGGGCTGCCAACACAATACATTTCCTCTGCTGAAATCTCAAGCAGCGTGGTCGGCCCTGCCTGCTGCACTACAGAATTTTGCCCATCTCTGCGCCCTTTGGTCCCTCTCCACATGCACACATTGAATTCTTTCCCTGCAAAACATTGCTACTACAGTAAATTCCAGGAGCCTGTCCGCCCATTGTGTGTAGAGAAAGAGCTCTTGGGAGATGTAGTTCTAGGGGCATGCCTATACCAGTAGGAACTGCACTACCTGCAGCTTCTCCAGCAACATTTTCACAAGCCTGGTGATGATGTACAGAGAAAAATAAGTTGTTTCTTACTATGCTAAGATGAGATCTTGAAAAGGGTGATGGAGAATTTGGGAAATTTGTATAATGCCTTGACACTTTAAAGTGTAGGTATAGACATGATGAGTGCCTGTCTAAAGCTGGCCATACATGGGTCATTTTGTTTTTCATCCAACCATCCGGCTGAACAAAAAAAAAAAACTGACCTGATTCCCCTATCCATACGCAATCTGGTTGGGGGAATGCTCCCCGCTGTATCATTGTATTCTGACAGCAGGGAGACTTCCCGTCGTCAGAATATATAGATCAGCGCTACAGGCTATAGCCTGCAGCACTGAACATGCGAGAATATACCTACAGGGCGATTGAACAGAAGTCTTCTGTTCAAATACAATGGCAACAATCCGATAGAAATTCAACAGGTCCCAGTTGAACCAGATTAATTTCCATGTATGGCCAGCTTAAGCCTCTGTAAATGCTGGCTTTCAGAAAAATGCATTAGAACTACAAAAAAGGGATATAAAAAAAAAAAAAAAAAAAAAAAAAAGCACTAATAAAGCAGCCACCGCCTTAAAAGAAGCCATACTTACACTATACGAATCTCTAAAGAATTTAACACAGAAGCTAAATACAATGATGCGTGATCTTACAAAAATACTAGCTATGACACTTTGAATATTTAAAGTATCCCAGGTGACTACTCCCATGGGGAATAGAAAGCATTCTCCTTACACCCCTTTGTGGCACAATCTGCGAGAATTATTTCTGTGTACAGACGGCTCAATTTGGGCTGAGATATGGAGTGAAATAGGTCTCACATCTATACTATACAGGCACTTTTAAATCCCTCCTAGATTTACAGAGGGACTATAACCTCCCGAATATGGCATACTTCAGATATTTACAGTTATGCGACACTGCAGAGGGTCAGTTTGGTCTATCTAATGTGGCATTACAGGTCTCTGAGCTGGATAAACTACTTTTTCAACCAGACCATTCTAAGGTTATCTCTACATACCACTGTCGCTCCTCCACTCCAAAACCAAATGACTCATGTTTAACTGAATCTCACTGTAGGAGAGATATGCCTGAACTAATTGAGCATGTGGGTAAGTGCAATGTGATGCAGTGGGCAGAAAACACACCAAGTCCAGGTGCAATAACAAGAGTATATTATAACCAAAGTCCAGCTATACACACAGGCCTGGTGGGAAGGCAACCCTACCAGGAATATTTACAAGTTGTACAGACAGTACCTTGAAGACCCAGAGGTGCCAACAGCATCTGCCACAAGGAGCTGAATGTGGCCTGGCCAGGTGACGCTTCCCAGAGATTTGGAGGGGTCCTTGGAGGGGGTCCTTGCACGTGCTCTACCCCTCCAGAACTTTTCCTTGACTGTGTACTGTCCCTGTCAGATGGGCCAGGGACTTAAATAGACTCTGCCTGTCACAAGATGGCCACCAAATCACCTGGGGTGCCAGCAGCCAATCAGATAGCTGCCTCCCTGTGACCAAGGAAACCATTGAGGAACTAGATTCCTCTCGATCTTCTCCCCATCTGAATTTGCTGCTGTTGACAGCCTAATCTGCAGTGGAGAAAAAAAAAAAAAAAAAGACAGCACCTGCCCACACAAATGCTTGACCGGAAATTCTCTCTCTTCCAGCAGAGATAAAGTCATCCAGATGAAATTCTTGCACCACACATACTACACTCAATACATTCTTTTCCGAATTGGTAAACTCCCATCTCCCTCTAGCTCCAAATGCTGCTCTACCGCTGGTACCTTTTAACAAATGGTTTGGGAATGTTCACCTATACGTACCTTCTGGTCTGAAATTACCTAGTTTATACCTTCGGTCGCTCCACCTAATACATGTAACCCTCTGCAATGCTTACTGTGATATTTAGAAGACAGCCTTCCCAACTGTACAAAATTCCTTTTACATCTATTGCTCTTACACTAAGGCCGGACATTTCGAAAGATGTATGTATGGGAAGGCTGAATGTACCCAAGTTGATCGATCAACGTGGGTACAACTAACCTGCTCGATATTACTCCCCCAACAGCTTCCCCCGACCCCACTGGAAGAACACAATGGCTCGGTGGGAGAGATTCCCCTGTAAACACTGTCTGTGTTAATGGGGGAATCGAGCCCGTGGCTGCAGGAAAGAAATTCGCTCCTTCTACTACCGACTTAAACGGAAATGGAAATCATGTGCTCCTCTCACTCTATATAGCTTGGTCTTACTAAGCAAGCAATACCCATGTACAAACTAACATACAAGGCTAGAGAATGCCCAAAGAAGCTTGAAATAAAACTTGGTCCCCCTGGCTACACTCACAAAATATGTTACCATCAAAGCTATATCTTATTTATGCATATCCATAACAATATGCTGATACTGGCTGCAAGGCCATTTACTCTGCTTTATGTAATGGCAGAACTAACATTTCTCTAGACATGTCAGTGATGATGTTCTTTTCCTGCTTTGTTTTGTATGCACTGTAGAGCTGCACAATTAATTGTTAAGAATCATTATCGCGATTTTTTTCCACCTTGCGATCTTGACAAAGTATTTCCCCATTCTTTCTATGCAGAGAATTCTCTCTGCTCTGCTGAAGCCGACAGCCGTCAAAAGAAAGGGGGAAAAAAAAAAAAAAAAAAAAAAAAAAAAACGGGCAGTCTGACAAGAATCACAACATTCTTTAGCAATGGAACTTAATTATAAAAATTGTAACAATTTGTCCTTTGGATCAAAGGAATACACTTTGGTGTGTAAATGAGGGAAGTTTAACCACTTAAACACTAACCCTTTTTCTGACATGTTGTTGGTTTCAAGTTAAAATAATTTTTTTTTTGCTAGAAAATTACTTAGAACCCCCAAACACATACATACATATTATATATATAGATATACACACATATATATATACACACACACACACACATACACATATATATATATATATATATATATATATATATATATATATATATATATATATATATATATAAGTTACAGTAGAGATTTTGTTGATCCCCTTTGTGAAAAACAGGATCTAGAAATGCAGAACTGAGATTACAGATGTTGCTCTGTTACGCTGGTGTCCACTTGCAGTCTGCACGGACGTGCTCTAAAAGTAGGAAAAGGCTAATGTAAAGTCAATCTGATATTTTTAATGCATTTTTATTTTTAGTGCATGGATGATAAAGAAGACAAATCTTTTATGGTTAAATATTTTATTTGAGTGAGTTTTCAGTACAATACAGGAGTCACAAACCAACACTTGTACATATCGACAATTTATTTATTTATTTTTTTTGCTGTGTGCAACTCACTTTTGTTTTTTTAAAAGTACGTTTTATTTTTTTACCATATAGAGGAAAAAAAAATTTCAATAAAGTGTAATTTTTTTCCCAAAAAATTGCAGTTGAACGACTGCTGTGCAAATACAGTGCGGGTCTCTAATATATATAGATATATATATCTATATATATCTATATCTATATGTATATCTATATCTATATGTATATCTATATGTATATCTATATATATATATATGTATATCTATATATGTGTGTATATATCTATATATATAGATATATCTATATATATAGATATATATATCTATATATATATAGATATATATATCTATATATATATATATATATATATATATATATATATATATATAGATATATATATCTATATATATATCTATATATATCTATATATATATATATATATAGATATATATATATATATATATATAAATATATATGAGACCCGCACTGTATTTGCACAGCAGTCGTTCAAATGCAATTTTTTGGGAAAAAATTACACTTTAATGAATTAAAAAAAATAAATAAATAACCAGTAAAGTCAGCCCAATTTTTTTTTTTGGTATAATGTGAAAAATTTTACGCTGCGAAAATCGGGATCTTTTTAATCTAAGCAAAAAAAATCGTGATTCTCATTTTGGCCAGAATCGTGCAGCTCTAATGTACTGTAGCGCTGTACTGTATGGACATACATTCATTTCTGTATCTGTATGGGTTGTATGATTTTTTTTTTTCCTCTATATGGTAAAACAATAAAATGTACTTTAAAAAAAACAAAAGTTAGTTGCACACAGCAAAAAAAAAATAAAAATTGTCGATATGTACAAGTGTTGGTTTGCGACTCCTGTATTGTACTGAAAACGCACTCAAATAAAATATTTAACCATAAAAGATTTGTCTTCTTTATCATCCATGCACTAAAAATAAAAATGCATTAAAAATATCAGATTGACTTTACATTAGCCTTTTCCTACTTTTAGAGCACGTCCGTGCAGACTGCAAGTGGACACACCAGCGTAACTGAGCAACATCTGTAATCTCAGTTCTGCATTTCTAGATCCTGTTTTTCATAAAGGACATCAACAAAATCTCTACTATAACTTATTTTACAGACTTAAAAATTTTTAGGTTGTCTGGATCTGCCTGTTGGTCTAAAAAACCTAACATTATTTTCAAAAACACTTGGAAAAGACTCAAAAATAGCTAGACTTGTTCTAGTAGAGTAAGGGAAGGGTTAGAAGTTAGGACCTCTGTCCACTTTTATTGCTGTCTGTGATTCGATTGCAGAAATTTCCTCCATGTGTCGTGGTGAAACTCGTGTAATACCAGGACAGGTCTTAGGGAATGGGGGTGACCAGGACAGGAAAGCAAACAAAGTGATAAACAGCACAAAGTGGTGTCCCCGCTGGAGCAAATTACTGTCACTTCCCATCCTTCTGTTTACTGTCACTGGAATAGGAAATGAGGAAATCTCCCCAATGGGAGATGGACTCCAAGGGTTAGAACCCATCAGGATTTTTTTGACGTCTTACACCTGTTGGGGAGATTCACCCTCTCTACCGGTCCTGGTGACCACTGTCTTCAGTATAGAAAATTATGGGAAATCCAATATTTTTAAGCTACGAGGAACAGAAGGCCAGGAGAAATCTTTAAGTGGGTAAACCTATTTAGGTCACAACAGTCTAAGGGCTCAATTATACTTGCTGCAAGGACTGCTGCTTCTCTGTAAAGCGAGATTGGTATTCAGAGGTGTTCAACAGGTGGCAGGGAAGCCATATGTCACCTCCTTACCACCCAATTCATGCAAATGCTGTACTACCGTGCTGCAACAGCATGCATTGCATACGGATGCGGGGCAGTTGCAGCTGCAGTGTGGCCCCATTCACTTGAATAGTTTGGGTTCAACAGGCTGTAGTGCCCGTCAAACATGACAATTCCTGCTGTGGCCGCAAAGCTTAAGTGGGAGCCGTTGAAGTGCGATACCACCAAACCCCCACTCCCAACCACAAATGTCAACAAGTCCTTAAAGATGATATCCCTCCCTTTGCAGAGATCACTTAATTCCTGCTATGTCTCTGGGAAAGGCAACAAAAGGAAAGCGGTTTTACAGAATACAGAAAGAAAGAAACCTGCAGGATCTTATAGATGAAATGCAAACAAAAATACCTTCATTTAATTATATTCCTCAATAGCCACAATTGGTATAAATGCTCTTTGTATGTCTTTGCAAAACCGATCATTGCCTTTTAAAACTAGCAGTGACCTCATCATTATGCTGTACATAGCCTGTGCAGAGAACAGAGTTGTAGGAGGGACCTAGTAGGTCAAACCCACTACAGCAGGTGTAGGAAACCTAGGGCTCTCCAGCTTTCGAAGAACTACAAGTCCCATCATTCCTCTGGGAGTAATTGCAACTGCCAGCCTTGCAATGCCTCATGGGAAATGTAGTTCCACAACAGCTGGAGGGCCCCAGGTTGCCTACACCTGCACTACATGCTACCTACAGGAGGGGGTGGAGACATGACCAGTCCACCTGGCACAAAGGAGAAAGAGGAGTGACCGGTCTTTACTCCAGGATGCTCCTGCACAGAGGTAAAGTACCACACTGGATTACTGCACAGATCTGGAAGAAATACACAAAGTACACCATGGTTCAAGGAAGAACACACAGGACTCTTGTACTTAGACAATATGTGCGCTTCCTAAAATTCCCCTTTTACCCATCCCTACTCTATCCAAAACATATTAATAGTTTTACATAGGCTTATTATTAAGTATAGATCAGCTGCAGTAACGCAGATTTAAAAAGGATCATTTATATTGCAATTACACAATAAACAATGTAATCACAATAAATAGTGTTATTTCCTAACAATATTTACCCAGTACAAAAGTGTCACAAGAAAAGTCTTTTATCAGCCTACAGAGAATTATTGTCAAACTCCGACAATTTGAAATAAAGTTCTTGGTATTGAGCTCCTGGCATCATTATTACAGGTCACAATGTTTGAAGGGGTGAAATAAGTGTTTTCCAAAAATCATAATGACCCCAGAAATATTAGAAGCAGAATACTGTATATCTGCACTCATTACCTTGTTACACAGCTACGGCTTCTTTAAAGCACACAAAAACCCATTGTTATTTTAGAACCCATGATTCAGAGCAATCCACCATAATCCACAGAGATCCTTCTATCCAACATGTAATCCTTCCAAAAAAACTTTATGGTTATAAAAGGTGGGTACCACAACAATAAGATCTCTGTCCTCGGTCTGAGTCACACATCTGGCTACAGTTTTATAAAGTAGAAGGGTATGGGACAACATAACCTGGAACAGAAATAATGTATGCATGGGCAGAATTTACCACTAGTGGGCAGCAGAATCCAGAGCTAAAAGTCAGCAGAGTTTCGTTTCCCAAAACACATTACAGTATATACAGAATCTCAATGAAATTCCGTCTCATTTTAGGTTACTGAATTTCTGTATCTCCCCATCATAATCCTATGTAGAGTACCTCTAAATTCCTCTATAGCTACAGTCAGTGTTGCCAACCATCAGTATTTTTACCGGCAGCCAGTAAAAAACAGGCATTTTTCTCCTGCCAGTAAGGGGAAAAGGTTGCCAGTAAAAAATATGGCCGTGGCGATTGGCTTGGAAATGGGTAAGCACAGCTTGGGTCCAGAGCCGGCCAGGACCATCCAAGTACCTGCTACAGTGTGTTCGGGTGGTACCGGCGGGTAGGGCGGGTCTGGCGGAGGCGGTGCCTGAGCATGTCGAGTGATGTCATGGTGCAAGGGAGCCAAGCGGAGTGGCCAGAGCCTCATGTGTGGGTCTGGGGGACGGGAGCAAGGAAAGCCGGAAGCGGGACTGTCAATGCTGTTTGGACTGGAGGAGTCTGTCACTGTGACTCAGGATGGGACCTGCCAGTGATTTATACTGCTGTACACTGCTGTCATTGTCACTATGAGAGTCTATTTCATGTGCGTGTGTCGCCCATCCTAATTTCCTGCCCCTGAGCCACTTACTATATTTAAAATAAAATAAGAAATATGCTTTTTGCCTTAATATCTACCTTGAATCACATTGCTAATTGCATATTGTACTTATTTGTAGCCTAAATACTGAAATTTGCACTTACAACTGTAATTTTGTAACTTTTGGAAATGGCAGTAAAAACTTGGCTGTGCCAGTAAATTTTGGTTGTTGTGTCAGTAAATTTCAATCTGGTAGGTTGGCAACACTGGCTACAGTATGTCTATGAATCAATCCATATGTATTTTTATATATACCTATCCATAAAAGGTATACAGTCAGGTCCATAAATATTGGGACATCTAAACAATTCTAATCTTTTTTTGCTCTATACACCACCACAATGGTTGTGAAATAAAACAATCAAGATGTTCTTTGAATGCAGACTTTCAGCTTTAATTTGAGGGTATTTACATCCAAATCAGGTGAACAGTGTAGGAATTACAACAGTTTGTATATGTGCCTCACACTTTTTAAGGGACCAAAAGTAATGGGACAGATTAACAATCATCCATCAAACTTTCACTTTTTAATACTTGGTTGCAAAACCTTTGCAGTCCATGGCCAGGTGTGTGTTATTCCCTCATTATCCCATTTACAAGGAGCAGATAAAAGGTCCAGAGTTCATTTCAAGTGTGCTATTTGCATTTGGAATCTGTTGCTGTCAACTATCAATATGAGATCCAAAGAGCTGTCACTATCAGTGAAGCAAGCCATCATTAGGCTGAAAAAACAAAACAAACCCATCAGAGAGATAGCAAAAACATTAGGTGTGGCCAAATCAACTGTTTGGAATATCCTTAAAAAGAAAGAATGCACCGGAAGGCCAGGTTAGAGTTTGCCAAACAACATCTAAAAAAGCCTTCACAGTTCTGGAACAACATCCTATGGACAGATGAGACCAAGATCAACTTGTACCGGAGTGATGGGAAGATTAGAGTATGGAGAAGGAAAGGAACTGCTCATGATCCAAAGCATACCACCTCACCAGTGAAGCATGGTGGTGGTAATGTCATGGCGTGGGCATGTATGGCTGCCAATGGAACTGGTTCTCTTGTATTTATTGATCATGTGTTTGATTTCAAACCCATTGTGGTGTATAGAGCCAAAAAGATTAGGATTGTGTCGATGTCCCAATATTTATGGACCTGACTGTATCTCTCCATATCTGTATACTGATGCATCTATGTATCCATATATACCCATCTATCTGTATTCACCCTTTTAGCTACATATTCATATCTATCTACATACATTTATCCATCAATCTCTATCTAACCATCTATCCACCTTTCTATCTACATATTCATATCTACCCACCCACAATTACCTATCAAAATCTATCCATGTCTACATTTATTCATCTATCTATATCTACCTACCGATGTACATATTTATATCGATCTTTATAAGTCTACCTATAGATAGATAGATAGATAGATAGATAGATAGATAGATAGATAGATAGATAGATATCCACCAAAGTCTACTCATCTATCCCCATTTATCTATCAAAATCTATCCATTTATCTATCTATGTGTCCATAGTGGAGTTACCCTTTAAGAAAAAAATAGGATTTTTTCCTCATACTTACCTGTAAAATCCTTTTGTTCGCGTACATCATGGGACACAGAGTCGGGCTAATATGGTGTTGGCCTTTCATTTAAAATCAGGACACATTTTGCCTTTTTTCTCTCAGCCTCATTCGGCGTAAGAGAGACGACTGCACTCCTTGGACGTTGTCCGGGCAGTCAAGGTTTATTTGTCTAGATCTGCGGAGATCCGAGGATCAGACTCATTTTTGTTTTACCAAAAGGACCCAAAAAAGGGCAGGCAGCTTCCAAGGCTTTCATTGCCAATTGGGTCCATCAATTGGTCATTCAGGCCTACGGTCTGAAACATAAAGCTCCTCCTTTTAGGGTGAGAGCTCATTTTACCAGGGGTGTAGGAACCTCCTGGGCTTTTCACCATCAGGCATCTGTGGCTCAGATTTGTATGGCTGCTACCTGGTCTTCAGTGCATACGTTTACAAAATTTTATCAAGTGGATATTCGAGCAGCCGAGGATTCGGCTTTCAGCCGCAGTGTACTGCGGGCTGTTGTATAAGTTCTGATGGCTATTGTTTGGCAGGGTGTCTCCTTCCCCTCAAGGCTATTTCTCTGGGACGTTCCAGCAGGTAATGAATATTAGCCTGACTCTGTGTCACATGATATGTGAAAAAGAAAATAGGATTTTTCGTCATACTTACCTGTAAAATCCTTTTCTTTGAGTACATCATGGGACACAGAGATCCCTCCTCTCTTTTTTGAGGATTCAGTGCTTGCTACAAAACTGAAGTGCTTTCTGTATGGGAGGGGTTATATAGGGGATCACTTCCTGTCTAAAAGACCTTTGGTCTACCAGTGTCCATTCACCTGGAGATGAAGTATAACCCAGCAGGTAATGAATAATAGCCTGACTGTGTCCCATGATGTAGGAAAACAAAATGAGTAATATATTACATGGCTAAAAATATCTAAACCACATGTCAAACACAAGGCTCACCAGGCAAATCCGGCCCACCAGGCCATTTCATGTGGCCTTCGCACCTCTCCTGGAGCTGCAGCACCACCCTTTCTAGTTTTAACCTATATTTAGTCTATTTGAATGTTTTTCAAATATGTTCCTATTACATTATCAGGGGAAGCCGTCTGCTAACTGCCTCTATCCAGCGCTCTTCTGTGCCCCAATTCTCACCCAGGGGAATACTCCATGCCTCTGATGCACATATAGACAAGGTGCCTTGGGAATATGGGCTGTAAACGCATATACATGTGATCATTGATTGTATGCATATATTATATATTTGTATATCCAGTTACTGCTGTTCAAGTCTCATGCATCCTGAAGAAGCGGAAATGAGAAACGCGTCGACTCATGGGCACTTATGGCCACATTCATTATTATACTAACCCAAAATATTTAATAGTGGCCATTGAGCTTATCAATTGTATTTGTCAGTTTATGATGCATTCTATCTTGTTTTTTAAAAGGCTAGTAGCCATATGGATTTTAACCATTTGCAATAAAGTGTTATTTTTTTATATAAACTAATATGTGATCCCCTTCATTGCCAGAAAAGTTCAATTTTTTTTTTTTTTTTTGATACAATATACTACAATTATGGATGTGGCAAATAAGCAGTATATTTTTATTTATTATCTTTTAAAGCGGTTGTATAGTCAAAATTTAAACTTTTACCTACAGGTAAGCCTATAATATGGCTTAAATATCTCCTAAACCTGTACGGTTTAGGAGATATTCCCCTTGCAATGAGCCGCTGACTGCAGCGGCGCATGCGCACAGGGGATTCTCGGCTGAAAGCCCGGCACTGGATTTCTTGCAGGATGGACAGGTTTTTTTTTTTTTTTGCTTTTATCAACCTAACATAACACTTTCAATGGTGTATTCAACAGACCACAAAATAATAAGGAAGCAAATAAGGGAAATTAATTGTAAGGGTTTACGCAAACTTTAAATCAAGCTAATGGCTCTAGATCCATGATAAGAAAATGGTTTTACTTTCTGTTGATTAGGATGCGTGTCATTAGATAAGAGGGAGCATATTATTACTGTACATGGCAATGTTTCAGGGTGGAAATTCTTAAGTGCTTTGTATTTTCCGCCATTTCCTCATAGTAAATGATAGATAGAATAAACAAAATCTTCATGAACTTCCCGTCAATTAGTTCCTCAGAAATCACTGTGCAGGACAAAAACGCAACAAAAACGATATTCCAGAGAACTGTGCAAACAGTTGGCACTATTCTAAATCCTGTATTCTAAAAATAACAACACTTTTAACTACAAAAAGAAGAAGAAGAGGCACTGTACTGTCCTGAAGAAACACAAAAAAAAAATGCTAAGAAATTTAAACAAATAAAATTGGGAAAGTTCTCCCAACAAGAGCCAATGATACTTCCGGAATAATTCTCTATTATAAATTGACAAAGTGAATATGGTACCTAACTTCTTGCACATTTGACATTTTTTGTATCCGAGTTCCAAGGCTCAAAACACACACCAATTCTTCCAAGGAGTTTACTGTACACACAGTGAGCTCTATTACAAAGTATAACAGATAAAAGGATACTATAGCTATAAAATGTAATCTTTACTTGCAAATACATCTAAGATTTGGGCTTATGAGGATCAGCATTCTGTACCGTTCAGGCTCTTTTGATCCATGGCCTGTTTCCTTTATAAAAACATGTTTGATCATAATTTCCTATTGTTTAAATTGTGTTTTATATCTTTGCTGATTTATTATGATAGGTGTTGCTTGCATTAGAAGCTTGATTAGCCATGCAAGTTTTGATTTTCCTCATTATAAAAGAGTATTTTTTTCTTTGTGTCTTTAAAAATTGTGTTAAGATACTTGGCTTTTCTTTTTTTTTTTTTTTTTTTGTAAACACAAAAGAACAGGGCGAGTATTCTAAAACAACAACTAATAAAAGTGGGAGATAATATGGTGCACAAAGTTATTAAAAGGAGGTATTCCATTACCAATAGCTAGCAGAAAGACGACTTCATTAGTGCCACAATAAAGGCAAGCAAGGGTCATAGAGCAGACACTCCTTCCGATCAGTTAGTGCCCCAGCTACGACACTGCCTGAACCTTTGGAATTTCACACAGCTCTAGCTTCAGAAACCCAAAGACAATATCAAAGCTGCTTAAGGAACACTGGAAAGATCGAATTAAGCAACCCCATCTGTCCATGATGTATGGAGTATGGATCCTGCTAAGTGAAGACACAGGAAATCTAATCTAAAGGAAATCCAAATTCTTTTAACTTTCCTATGATATATACATTGTCAAAAAAGTCTCTAGGTTGTAATATGGTTGTAATATATGCACAGTACATATGTACTGTAATATACCCTGATCCAGGGTTCTCTTAACCTCCCCTTCCTTCACTGTCCCCTAACCATCTCTTCATAGTACAGAGCCTTGGGGGCACTCTGCACATGCTCAATTTGTTGTTTACTGCAGAGAGGGTTTTTTTCTTGGGAGGGTGCATGTGATCAGCACAGGGCCAATCAGCACTGTCCAGACAGAGGGTCAGGGGTCCTGCAGCCTCATAGAACAGTCAGAGTAGAATGAAAACTCCTCCTAAAAGCTTTAGCCAGATACTAATAGAAACCACAAGACTGTTATATACTGATGACGAGAAAAGGAATTTAGCAGTTTATATTTACTAAAATAAATGCAATTCTGTGTACTGTGGGAGACCAGATATAGTGAATGCAGGGTTCTAGGTTTAGTGACACTTTAAGTACACATTATTTCATCCAATTTGCGCAATGCTGTATTATTACCATCAAACCCCTTTATTTATAAACTTTATTAATACCATCAAACCTTCACAATAAAAAAATAAATCAGCAGGGCCCTGCATTTTCCTCACAGTAAAACAGGTATAAAATGTTTATGATAAACCCTTTGGGGGTTATTTACTAAAACTGGAAAGTGCAAAATCAGGGGCATTTCTGTATAGAACCCAATCAGCTTCCAGATTTTATTGTCAAAGTTTAATTAAGCTGAAGTTAAAAGCAGATTGGCTACCATGCTCAGCTGCACCAGGTTTAGTAAATCTCCCCTTTATGTCAAGCTATTGTTATATCTAGAATCACTTGTGGATATGATATTTGTTTTCATTAATAGAATGACTTTCTTTACGTCTTAGTTACAGTTACATCTCAGTAGAAAAAATTTACTGGGATCTTTATGGCCTGCGTATACAAAAAATTAAAGCGGAACGCAACTCAAATAAAAAAAAAATGAGCAGACTCTAATGGTCTCTTCTATCATAAGTGTTTCTCCCTGCCCATCAGCATTGATGTACACTGAGCTGCACATGTTCTGTGCTGTGATAATTTGGCTTCCATGCGCATTTGTGCGAGTGACATCTTCACAGCCCAGCCAGTCAAGCAGCTGAAGAGTCAAACCCAGCTGGAAGACCAGGAGAAGCCAGAGAGCGCTGACATTGCAGAGCTAGAAGCAATCATTTGACAAGTAAGTCTGCCATACTATGCTAATATTCTAGTACATGATGGCATAAAGGCCATTTTTATTTTATTTTTTTTTTTAAGACTGGGATTAATTCTGCTTTAAGTATTAAAGCACATATTTTGCCTCCTGTCCTCTGCGCCCCTCTTCAGTCCAACCAACCCTCTCTTGCTGCCATCTTCTTGCCAGTCTGCTGACATTAAGGGTCCTTCCTCCTATTGCCCTGGATTCTCCTTATTACAGCAGTAAATGGTGTTCTTTGAATGACAATGTCAGAACCGTTTAGTTCTACATTACTGTGAGCCCAGGCTGGTGTGATGACGCACCTCCAGGGGTTGTGTCTGACAGCCTGGCTCAGAGGATGGAGACAACTGAGGCTGGCCTCATTCAACCCACAAATGGATTGTAAAGAGCATATGAGGACGACAGATAAAACTGGAGCTCCATTTTAAGTTTGTTAAAGGAAATCTATGGTCACAGCAAACAAACACTTTCATTTTATAACATCAGCATTGTAATAATACCCTGTTTCCCCGAAAATAAGACCTAGCTTGATTGTTGGTGATGGCTGCAATATAAGCCCTACCCCCCAAATAAGCCCTAGTTAAAGTCCTTGTAGGTCTTATTTTCAGGGTAGGGCTTATATCGCAGCCATCACCGACAATCACGCTAGGTCTTATTTTCGGGGAAACGGGGTACAAAGAATAGTTATTTTTGACAATCCAGTATAGGCCTAATGGAAAACTCTTTTTAGGTTGTGAGTTCTGCCTTCCTGTTGGCCATCTCCACAACTTCCTGGATTCCCTGCATATTTTGCAGCTTCTCCTCTGTTTTACTTTCAAATTCTAAGGACTACATGTCCCATGGTACTGTACCGGCTGTAAGCAGTGATCCCTGTACTGACTCAACCTCCTAAAACTCCACCTCTCAGCTCCTCTGTGGTTCAGAAGGCAGGCTCTGAAATGTGATACAGAATTGCCTCTTCACAAGACATCATGAATATGTGTGACAAATTTCTAAATAAAAAACAAACCTTAAGATCAAATGTTTTTTTTCCCCATTTTGAACAGAGTAGGGAAAAGTAAAAATCTCTAGATTTTTGACACTTGTGTCTGATTGGGGACACATTCCTTTACTTATTCTCCTGTAGACACATCAGGAAGTAAATGAATAAAGCCTATTCACAGAAAGTTGCCACTAAAACAAAATGTCGCCACTGAGAGATATCCCCTCAATTACTGTTCTGTTGACAAATAAAAAATGTGCATATTTCCTCACTTTCAGTCCTGGTGACAATGGTCACCAGAACAAATTGAGAAGATGACTCTCCCCAGTGAGGACACAGACAGCAATAAAAACCTTGGGACAAAATAAGCCAGCACACTGAAGTTTTCATACCTCAATGTTTTACTGAGGTCATAGTAACAAAAGTAAATTTAAGAACCAAAAAAAGAAGTCATGACATATGACGCCTTTTTTGTTCTTTAAATCTACTTTTGCATCTATGACTATCATAAAACATTGAGGTCTGAAAACTTCGGTGTTTGCAAGTTTATCACAGTACCACTGTTGACCGAGCACCCCTTTGGTGCAGAATGGATTTTATTTCCAGCAATAAAAACAGAGGGGATCAAAACTAACCACTCAAAAAAAAAAAAAAAACACGTTTTCAAATTCTGTATTGTCTATTATTTAATACATCTGAGAATTGTAATTGTTTTTTTTTTCTTTTGCTCCTAACCAATACAAAAGAGAAGCTTTTGGGCCTCTTAATGAACAGCTTGGCTTATAAAGCAATGTATTAAATATTTCTTACTGCGTTATTAATGATCCCTAGACATGACCTCAACAAGCATGATCTTGTTTAACAGCTGTTCCTACAGAACAACTCTAGAGCACGTGGATCCTATTCTAGTCTGTCAAACTCATAACTTTTACAATGTGTAATCCTACGTGGAAAGCATCTTGATCCTACTGTAGCTGAGTCTAAAACAAACATCTTCAGATCTTTGCTCACAAAGAAAATGTTTGACAATGGTGAACTTCAAGACAAAATTCAAAGGATGTGCTATATAAACATTGACCTTTTTGATCTTCAGTGGGGTTGAAAAAGCTGCAGTAGTTCATCAGTTAATATAGAACTAAAAGCAAAAAACTTTAAGTTTTGGATAGAGTGGAGTTTAGAACACCTGCCAGTTTTTATTGCCGTCTGTGCCACCATTGGGGAGATTCATCCTCTCCGTTTGTCCGTTTACCATTAGCAGTAAAGGTTAAAGAAAATCCAGCATTTTTGGTTGTCCCCAGAAAAGTGATACAAGGGAAATGGGGCACTAGTTCTGGTGGCCCAGGGGCCCCAAGACATTCCCTTAATTTGTAGAGATTTCTTCTCACTTCTGGTTTTGGCTATGGGACAGGAAGTGAAGGCAAATATCCCCAATAGGGCACAGATGGCAAAAAATAAACTGACAGTGGTTATAACCCTCCCTTTTCTCTATCCAAACAGTTCTACATTAAAGTACATGTCCTGGAATGTTCAACCAAGTATTACAAAGGTTTTCATGATAACACTGGCTGTGCATGGGATGCCACACCAGAGGAACTTCGGTGGTCCTAAATGCTCCAACTGCAAGAGGAATGAATGTTAATCACATCTGTAGACCTTTGAAGACTGTCTGTAAATGTTTGTCCACTTTGCTAGATACTTATCCCTGATCTGATCTACTTAACCCAGAACTCCCTATTACACAGCATTATTAGCTGTAATTGGCAACTTGCAAATCTACATCAAGTACCTACTAGATGAGCATTTAAAAGGTGGACTATATGAAGGTTGTGTGGCTGCCTGAATCTGGATCCAAAAAAAAAAAAATGAATTGAAGGGCAGTGGAGGACTGTGGTGGGAATTCTATTTACATGAGCCACTCAAGGGTCTGATGGTTAACTCCAGAACAATCGGGTCCCTTAATGCATTGCCAGGTTCAGACCAAGTCACAGCCAATAAGAGCATCAGAATGATCACAAGATTATGTCTGTCATATGCTAAATCACATTTATAGTGATACAACAGATTCAAGCCTCTCACTAACACAGCAGACCATAGATTTCATAAGTAGAGATAAAGCAAAGGAAAAAAAAAAAAAAAACACCATTCTAAAAAGGCAGAAATATCAAAATAGTTAAGCATATGATGTGGGCATATCTATATTTAAAGCAGAGTTCCACACAAAAATGGAACTTCCGCTTTTCGGAACCCTCCCCCCCTCCGGTGTCACATTTGGCACCTTTCAGGGGGGAGGGGGGTGCAGATACCTGTCAAAGACAGGTATTTGCACCCACTTCCGGCATAGACTCCCATGGGAGTCTATGCCTCTTCCCGTCCCGACCGCGCTGTCTGCTGGGAACACACAGCTCCCAGCAGAGAGCGGGGACCACTAGGGACGCGCAGCGCGACTCGCGCATACGCAGTAGGGAACCGGGAAGTGAAGCCGCAACACTTCACTTCCTGATTCCCTCACCTAGGATGGCGGCGGCAGCTGCCGAGAACCGAGCGGGTTCTCGGCGTCCCCTGCCGACATCGCTGGACCCTGGGACAGGTAAGTGGCAATGTATTAAAAGTCAGCAGCTGCAGTATTTGTAGCTGCTGGCTTTTAATATTTTATTTTTTTTGGCGGTGTGGGTGAACCCCCGCTTTAAGAACAAACATGTAATATATTGCTGTTTAGCCCTTAGATATGGTGACTGCCTTTGTTTTATTTTTTCTGCCTTTTGTTTTGTCTTTCTTTTGCTAAACCTGCCAATAACACTCTTCCTGTAATAGGATGACAACGATCACTTAACCACTTCAGCACCGGGCCATAGACGTATGACATCCACAGATGGGGTCTCCCATCCTGGGTGGACGTCATATGACGGCCTGGGAATCCCGGCCGTCTAGGGGGCTCGCGTGCCGCGTTTCTCGGGACCCGGTGCGTGTGCCCGGCGGCCGCGATGTCCGCTGGGCACCCGCGATTGCCCGTTAACCGGGCCGGACTGTGGATCTGAGTGTGTAAACGTCCTCGTCCTGTCAGTTGTGAGGAGAGCGATCTGTGTTCCCAGTACAGCGGAACACTGATCGGTCTCCTCCCCTTGTACATCCCCGCCCCCTACAGTTAGAAGCATTCCCTAGGAAACATACTTAACCCCTTGTGTCCCCCTAGTGGTTAACCCCTTCACTACCTGTCACATTTACACAGTAATCAATGCAATTTTATAGCATTGATCGCTGTATAAATGTGAATGGTCCCAAAAATGTGTCAAAAGTGTCCGATGTGTCCACCATAATGTCGCAGTCACGAAAAAAAAAATCGCGATCGCCGCTATTACTAGTAAAAAAAAAAAAATATTTTTTTTTTAAAAATGCCATAAATCTATCCCGTATTTTGTAGACGCTATAACTTTTGCGCAAACCAATCAATATACGCTTATTGCTATTTTTTTTAACCAAAAATATGTAGAAGAATACGTATTGGCCGAAACTGAGGAAAATTTTTTTTTTTTCTTTAAATTGGGATATTTATTATAGCAAAAAGTAAAAAATAGTGTTTTTTTCAAAATTGTCACTCTTTTGTTTATAGCGCAAAAAATAAAAACCGCAGAGGTGATCAAATACCACCAAAAGAAAGCTCTATTTGTGGGAAAAAAAAGGACATCAATTTTTTTTTGGGTACACCGTCGCACGACCGCGCAATTGTCGTTTAAAGTGCGACAGCGCTGAAAACTAAAAATTGGCCTGGGAAGGAAGGGGGTGAAAATGCCCTGTATTGAACCGGTTAAGCAGGCCATACGTGGATCAAAAAGTGGCTAGTTCATCAGGGACCGGATGAATTTCAATCCATGCATAGGCTTAGCTGCTTGTACACAAGTCAATCAACTGGCTCTTGTACATACAACCTGTTGGGTTTTTCCTGAATGATCAGTGCCTCTGGCTATAGCAAGCAACACTGATCATTGTATAATGCAGGTGGGGAAGGCTCCCCAATGGCAGAACACAATAGCACTACGAGAAGGATTCCCCATCAGCACCAACTGAACTAAAGAAAATTGCAAAAATGTATGGCCAACCTAAGGCCCCTTACACATGGGGCGGGCTCTGTTGGAGTCTGCTATTCTTCACTGAGCAGGCGGATGGCTAGTCCATGTCCGGTCTGCTTATGCAGAGCAGACACATCCCTCTCTCCTCTATGGGCAGTCAGATGTAAATGGACTGCCTGTCTGTTTACACTTGACTGCCATCCAATCTGCCGTCTATTTTAGCGGAAAGGATTGGATGCCGACAGGTGTCAACGGACACCCATCGCCATCCAATCAGGCAGACCCAATCAGTCCACCGGTGTGAAAGGGCCCTAAGATAGATACAACACATTTTCAATGGTATATTTAGCAGACCGAAAGAGAGAATCAGGGAAGTCAATTGTTAGGTTTTACATACACTTAAAGCATTTGGACGGGGTAAAAGAAAATTAGTTGACCATGGTTATTTACTTAAGAAAAGCCAGAGCCATGACTATTTTCTTCCTACAAAGCCAAGCCCCTCTTCGATGCCTAAACAGGTAAATTTATATGACCTGATCGTTCCTGTTCAAAGGAAGATGTATCTACAGACATCAGCAGATGGTTAGACACTGCATGCACATCCAGCAATTCTATGAGGTCTGTGGCTAGGTAGATTCATGAACTTCAGACTGGTTGACTAAATGGGGTTAAATGTAGACTTCGGGATTAGGTTACAGGATATGTTCGCCTAATGCAGTGGGTCAGGGGTTTTAATTTGTCCTAATCCTATATGTATTAGCTTTTTGCAATTTCCATCATCAGTGCTCATCCTTCTGTAGACAACATTATATTTCTGACAAACATATTAGACATCAAGTTGCAATTACTGTACAAGAAACCTGCACTGAAAAAAATATGGGGGACACTGATGAAAACTTCTTCTGACAATGCTAGTTGCCGATCTCTTGTGTTAAATGATCCAGAAAAAAGTAGAAGCTCTGACTTCACTGGCTTCATACTTGTGTCAGGCCAGTGAATCAGGAAGCTGGGATGTCAACATTTTCAAAATTACAGCAATGGTGGCTTACAGATGTCTTTACAGTACAGGTTTAAATTTTTAATTTAAAAGTTGAAAAGGAAAAGAAAGCAAAAGTCACCCTAAAACTGAGTCTGTGTGGCTTAGTTCATACCTGCAGCCCTATAATTTGCATATGTATTTTAGAACAGGAGAATCTTAGCATACCTGTAACTTCCCCAGGCACTTGCACTCTAAACTAAATGAGCCCTCTGGGTGCTGAAATAAACTTGAAAGGTCCATTGTTGATTATACGCCCTACGTGTCACTCTTGCATTAAGTAAAAAAAAAGCCTGAAAAACTGGATCTATAGGAAAGAACTAAAGCAAAAAAAAAAAGAAAATCACAAAAATCCCTTGACATTAAGCTTTGCAAATTTTCACCTAAAATTTAAAACACAATCCTAGACCTTTTGCAGTACTAAGTATCCCATTTATCTTCCACTGTAAATTACTTTATGCATACAGCAGAGTGCTAAGGAAATGTGCAGCAAATACAGTTAGAGACCCTGCCACAAACACATTGTAGATTAAAGCACAGGAAAAGTATGTATTTTAAATGCTTTCTTCCAGCTCTTTTCCTTGCTGTAAATGTTTTTTTGGGAATTTGCCTTTGGACTTGTTTAAAAATGTAAATCCTCCAGGTGAGTCAATGCTTTATCCTGTCATTTGAATGATGGCTTTTAATCTGCTAGAGCTGTTGACATCACATCCAAGATGGCAGAATCCAGCAGTAGTCTCCAGAGCTTTTAGATGTCTACATAATGTAGGCTATTACAGGTAAATATTATGCCTAAAATATATTTTAATCAAATGAATGGGTACATAAAATGACATATGAAGGTACCCACATTCTATAATATCATATTAAGAGACAGAGAGAGGCAGCAGGATATTCTTGGTACTGTACGAGACATCACAATAGGTTAAAATCACAAAATTCTATTACGCATTGTTGTGCATTACAAAACAATAAATATAAAAACATGAAAGAGTTTTGTACTCAACCCTCTAATAACTGTACTACAGCCACACAACTGATAATGTTTGCACCAAGGATGTTCGTTCAAGGAATAGGTATGCATGTAGTCAGTCAATCTCGACATGTTTTGCAGTGAACTGCTTCTTCAGAAGAAATAGTGGGAATTTGATTCTATAACAATGAAACATATACATACCATAATACCAATGACAATGATTAAGGTACATTTGTTAAGATATTCAACATAAATAAGAAAAGAATTTGCTGTGAAATGTGGCCGGGTCAATACTCACCCCAGATACAATGGTGGCATTAAAGCAAACGTCTACCAGGCGAGCATCATTGGACTAACATTCTTGGTGCAAGCATTAACTGCTGTGTAGCTGTAGTACAGCTATTAGATGGTTGAGTAAAAAACAATTTTGTGTTTTTTTTTTATTTATTGTTTTGTAAGACACAACAGTGTGTAATAAAATTTTGTGATTTTAACCTATTGTGAGGTCTCATAGGGTACCCCCCATAAAATATATTAAATGCACAAGTAATCTTATGGGAATCATCATAAATCGTGACATACCAAAATCAGCAAAGTGATCATAGTAACACACTAAAAACAGCGCTAGTGTTGAGCTAAACGGATAATGTGGCCAACTACACATGCAGAAAAAGTCCCTCAAGAGAGAAGAGCAGTAAAAATGATGGTTCAGATAGTGTTCATAGGTGATCAAAAGTAGAAAAGTTCAGCGTGCACCTTCCACCGATCCATCCACTTCCACCCTGTGAGAACACACTCCCCTCAGGGGGTTAAACTCACCAGAGCCTAGTAATAGTAAGCATCCAAGAAAAGGTAAATCCAAGCCACCAGCCACTGTCTGCTACCCTCCAGAGGAATCCAAGATGGTCAAGGCTCATATATCACCAAACAACAAAAGATAAAGCGCACATAGCGTAATCCTGTTTATTATATATATAGCCCTTCACATCACACAAAGATCCCCCCTTCAAACATTATACGTACATTATAAAAGCAATCAAAAGAGCATATCACAAGGAAGCATTTAGACACAGCACTTCACCGTAATCGACTCCAGCCGGTTCCGCTTTCCACACGACGCCGGAAGTGACGATTGCGCTCCACCACAGTCTGTACTGCAACCAGGAAGTCAGAAATTGGTGCCTGGAAAGCGGAACCGGCTGGAGTCGATTACGGTGAAGTGCTGTGTCTAAATGCTTCCTTGTGATATGCTCTTTTGATTGCTTTTATAATGTACGTATAATGTTTGAAGGGGGGATCTTTGTGTGATGTGAAGGGCTATATATATAATAAACAGGATTACGCTATGTGCGCTTTATCTTTTGTTGTTTGGTGATATATGAGCCTTGACCATCTTGGATTCCTCTGGAGGGTAGCAGACAGTGGCTGGTGGCTTGGATTTACCTTTTCTTGGATGCTTACTATTACTAGGCTCTGGTGAGTTTAACCCCCTGAGGGGAGTGTGTTCTCACAGGGTGGAAGTGGATGGATCGGTGGAAGGTGCACGCTGAACTTTTCTACTTTTGATCACCTATGAACACTATCTGAACCATCATTTTTACTGCTCTTCTCTCTTGAGGGACTTTTTCTGCATGTGTAGTTGGCCACATTATCCGTTTAGCTCAACACTAGCGCTGTTTTTAGTGTGTTACTATGATCACTTTGCTGATTTTGGTATGTCACGATTTATGATGATGTCTTTGTAATTTTAAACGGCTGCTTCTTTGCCTAGTCTTATCTGAGACTCTTTGTCGCTTAATATTTCAGTGTCATTTCACTTATTTATTTTGTTCCCTGTTTGTTTCACATTCATTACTGCTCTGGTACTGCTAGGGCCCTTGGCGCTGAGTGGTGTATTTTTAGGCCTGTAAGTACACCCTTTTACAATCTTATGGGAATATTTTGGTTAGGATAAAAGGTCTAGCAACAGGTTCTCTTTAAAAAAAAAATAATTTCAAGTATGGTATTATTTTGCTTAGACAAATATAATTATGCATACACTGTACCTGTGGGATCCCTATAGAAGTTTGAAATCACTGCAGTAGACATGGCTACTCCTGTGATCTCCAAGACCTCCCAGGTCTTGTTTGCCCTACTGACTGCCACTATCCTCTGCCATAATGACCCCTATATTCTCTCCTTACAAACTGCTGACCTCTGTACACTGCCCTACCTACTACGGATCCCTGTACACTGCAGTACATCCTACAGACCTCTGTAGGCACCCTACCCATTCCTGACCTCTGTACACTGCCCTGCATTCGGGCCTGAAACTAGTCAAGCAAGACAGCCTGCAGTACCAGTTGTTGTTCTGCCTTTATGATGGACTCATGTATCAGACTTTTGGGAGTGAATAATTACTCTCCAAATATGAAAAAAGTGTGCATGGATGTGTTGCTCATTGAAGCTAAAATTTTAAAGGTAAGCTACTGTACATTTACATTTTTACAGTGACATTTGTTTTATTATATATTTCAAAGTTTTCCTCATGTCATCCTTACTCATTAGTAAAGCCCTTCTACACAAAAAAAACAAAAAAGGAGTGCCAAACCCCAGTGATCTTTGATCTCCTATGTTGTTCAGGTAGATCTCCATCTCTCAAAGGTTGCCTATCCCTTTTCTAAAGAGATACCAGAGATTTGGTATATACATAGTTACATTGATCCAAGCTGGACCACTTTAAAGCTGTATGGGATTCTCAACACATATAGAACATGGTACAAGGCTGTAAAACACAGAAATTAGTGAGCACTTACTGCATCCCCAGAAAAAGCCATGCAAACTATGAGAAGACTGAAGTAAATGCATGTCAAGTTTATTTGGTAATTGAAAAGACCAAGGCAACGCATAGGGGAGTCAATTTGAATAAATAAAACTGGACTTGATTTCCCCATTGTGACCGGTTATATTGCTTTTGGCGCTGCTCAAAGTAGAGGTGAAAGTATATCCCTGTATCCCAGAACATGGGGTGCGGATTTATCCCAATACCAATCCAGAGGGCTGCTAAATGTAAAGAGGAAAGGATCGCCACTACTCTCGATCAGCCCAGGTGAGCAAATGGTAAGGAGCAGCCTCCCAGGCGGTGTGGTGGAGACATGTACTGTAGGTTGAGGCTGCGCCTTTCTAATTTGTTCATCTGGGCTGGTTGGGAGTAGCGGCGATCCTTTCGTGTATCCTTTCCTTTCCTGGATTCTGATTTTGTCCGGTCCCTCCTGAACCGGACAAAGTTCAATCTATGTATGGCCGGCTTAAGAAGCAGCAGAAAAAAGAAGGCCTAGAGAAATAAAATAAAAATGGGATAGGGAAGGGGTAGGGGGTCACAAAGCACACAGGGTTAGGGAAGGCAGGAAGGAGAGGAACTCATTTACCTGCTTGGGGTGGCCAAAGCCATATATAAACCCATCTCAAATTATATTTGTAGGAGACGTTTGTCAAAGGTTTGGTACACGGGGCCTAGTTTTTGTGAGGTGACCATTCAGTCCAACAGTTTTGCCTTTTTTTTTTCCATACATCATGGTCCCTTTAATACTATTCTTCACTTCACAGAAATTCAAGACTGGAGAACTCTATGCCTTGGCAATAGTCTGTTTAGCAGCCATAAAGGTGAATACCAATAACTGAAACTGATGGAAAGAAATTTCATTTGGTTTTTGAATAAATTATATTATTATTATACAGGATTTATATAGCGCCGACAGTTTGCGCAGCACTTTACAACATTAGGGCATACAGTACAATTACAATACATTTCAATACAGGAAGAATCAGAGGACCCTGCTCGTTAGAGCTTACAATCTAGGATAGCGTTCCTCATGGGTCTGGGTTAAGCAGGTACCCTAGGATGCTGGCTAAACCTTAGCCCAGAGAACATGGGCCACTGGACACTGCCACCAAATGTGTATAAAAGTGCCAGGGACTGAACAACCTCATAAGCAAGCAGGGGAGCAGAATTTCATGCATCTTTTTAATCCTGACACTTTTAGATAGAATTACAGTATTAAAAAAATAAAATAATATATAGAATTTTTACGTTTTTGAACATTTGTTGGGCTTTAATAATTAAAAAAAAAACAAACCTAGCAGGGTTTTTTACCTAAAGTAGTACCAAATATTAACCTTATATATCTTTAAAGGAAAACATAAAAATATGTAGGCATACAAAATTAACCAGAATCCTTGTCATGGTGCATCTTGATGCTATTAAATTTGGCCTGGGCATCAATGACCTCTGGTCACAAAAGTTAAACAAAGAAAAAAAAAATATCACTGCTTAATGCACACACACACAAAAAAAAAACATCCTAGGAGCAGTTAAAAAAATTGACACTTCTATTTAAATACAAAACTGGCAAGTATCCTAAAGCAGTACGTTAAATTATTAGCCCACTGTGCAAATACAAAACTGGCAAGTGTTGCTTTCAATGAAATATTATTCTCTTCAACGGTTCTAGTACAGTAGATACATGTGTGAACAAGAGTAAGAACCACGCCTTAGCTGTGTCCAGCTTGGTATAAATACAGTCAACGCACATTCCATGTGCCAATGTTAATGGGTTTTCACTGCTGGTTGCAAAAACAGGCAAAGCTAGATGAGCAGGTAAAGACCTTAAGAGAAAATTTTTTAAATTTACTTTGGAGATAGACTAATTACTGCCTGGTTCCTTATTATACCATTTTCATTGGCTGTTTAGACCAGTGTTTCTCAACTCCAGTCCTCAAGGCGCCCCAACAGGTCATGTTTTCAGGCTTTCCATTATTTTGCACTGGTGATTTGATTAGTTTCACTGCCTTAGTAATTACCACAGCCCTTTTATCTGAGGGAAATCCCAAAAACATGACCCGTTGGGGCGCCTTGAGGACTGGAGTTGAGAAGACAACCAAACAAAAAAAAAATTTTAGACTATTGTAAATGACAAGGTAGTATGTGCTAGCTGCCTAGCAACACATATACTGGGTAATAAAGGGTATAATCTATCACTGGAGTCTGATTAGAACAAGCAAAAAAAAAAAAAAAAAAAAGTTAAGTATGTGTATGTATGTATGTATGTATGTATGTATGTATGTATGTATGTATGTATGTATATATATATATATATATATATATATATATATATATATATATATATATATACACACACATATACATACACACACACACACACACACACACACACACACACACACATACATATATATATATATATATATATATATATATATATATATATATATATATATATATATATATATATATATACACACATACACCTTTGTAGGTAGGCGGAGTCTTATTTTAATTAGGGGCAGGGCATTCATTTGTAGGTGTGGCTTAGTAGAGCATAAAAATTTGGATCGTGCAGTTGCAAAAATGGGTGCAGCTTAAACAAAATTTTGGGTGTGGCTTAATTAGGGAGTGGTTCAAGTGAGATGAAAGAGGGAGAGGGAGAGAGAGAGAAAGATGGTCAGATTGCAGACATAATACATGAGATAATCAGAGATTGCAGACATGATACAGGAGAGGGTGGGGACATGGTACAGGAGAGGGTGAGAGGGTGCAGACATGGTACAGGACTTCACTTTATGTGCACCTCCAACACAGCACTCTGTACCCCCCCAACACACAGCCCGTCCGGCAGATCACCCCATGATGGCCACTTGGCCATCCTGGTGCCTGCAGCATCTCCCCCTGCACCTCTGCTGGCTGTCAGCTCACTAAATAGAGGGTGCGGACGGCAGCTCTGTGGTTCCCGCGGGATCTCCCACCGGCTAGCAGGTCTCTTCCGTGTGTACAGTGCAGAGAGGAGGGGCCTCCGACCCGGAAAGCTAACCGATATCAGTGTACAAGTAGATTGCTCTGTGTGCAGGGGCGGACTGACCATACGGGCACTGCCCGAGGGGCCCCATGCCACTAAGGGGCCGCATCAGGGTTGCCAGCCTCAATAAAACCAGGGACAGTATGTAAAATTATGTGTTTTTTGAAAAATCCCAAGATTATAGCTGCCCCGCCTCTCCAGTACCTTTTCAGTGTGTGTATGTGTATTCTGTGTGTGTGTATACTGTGTGTGTATATTGTGTGTCTGTATGTGTGTGTATACTGTGTGGCCCCACAACCTATTGCCTGGGGGCCCCATAATCTCCTATTGCCCAGGGGCCCCATGAGTTGTCAGTCCGCCCCTGTCTGTGTGTACATTAACCACTTCCCTACCTGCGTATAGACATATGACGTCCACAGATGGGATCTCCCATCCTGGGTAGACGTCATATGACGGCCTCGGGTTCCCGGCCGTCTAGGGGGCGCGCACGCGCCGCCGCGTTGCTTGGGACCCGGTGCGTGTGCCCGGCGGCCGCGATGTCCGCCGGGCACCCACGATTGCCCGTTAACCGGGCCGGACCATGGATCTGTTGTGTGTAAACACACAGATCCACGTCCTGTCAGGTGAGAGGAGAGCGATCTGTGTTCCCAGTACAGCGGAACACCGATCGGTCTCCTCCCCTTGTACGTCCCCGCCCCCTACAGTTAGAATCATTCCCTAGGAAACACATTTAACCCCTTGTGTCCCCCTAGTGGTTAACCCCTTCACTGCCTGTCACATTTACACAGTAATCAAAGCAATTTTATAGCATTGATCGCTGTATAAATGTGAATGGTCCCAAAAATGTGTCAAAAGTGTCCGATGTGTCCGCCGTAATGTCGCAGTCACGAAAAAAAAAATCGCGATCGCCGCTATTACTAGTAAAAAAAATAAATAAATTTTTTTTTTTAAAAATGCCATAAATCTATCCTGTATTTTGTAGATGCTATAACTTTTGCGCAAACCAATCAATATACGCTTATTGCGATTTTTTTTTACCAAAAATATGTAGAAGAATACGTATCGGCCGAAATTGAGGAAAAAAATTTGTTTTTTGAAAAAAAAATTGGGATATTTATTATAGCAAAAAGTAAAAAATATTGTGTTTTTTTCTAAATTGTCGCTCTTCTTTTGTTTATAGCGCAAAAAATAAAAACCGCAGAGGTGATCAAATACCACCAAAAGAAAGCTCTATTTGTGGGAAAAAAAGGACGTCAATTTTGTTTGGGTACAATGTCGCACGACTGCGCAATTGTCGTTTAAAGTGCGACAGCGCTGAAAACTAAAAATTGGTCTGGGAAGGAAGGGGGTGAAAATGTCCTGTATTGAACCGGTTAAAGAGAGGCCCCTCCCCTCTGCACTGTACAGACGGAAGAGACCTGCTAGCCACATAGAGATCCCCTGCGACCATGTCTTCACAGCCGGGAGCTGCTGCTGGTAATGGGTTGCCGGGATTCCCGTGATTTTTTCCGGGACACAGATAGACCAGGACAAGGGCCTAAAAAACGTGAATGTCCTGGGAAAATTGGAACTGTTGCCAGCTATGCATTTGCAATAGGTCCCTCATCCCTGCTGCTGTATTCTCCATTATTTAAAGAAAAAAAAAGTGACCAATCCTTGTTAGAATTTCATACTTACCTGCTCTGTGTAATGGTTTTGCACAGAGCAGTCCCAATTCTCCTCTTCTCAGGTTCCCCGCTGGTGCTCCTGGCCCTTCTCTCCTGCTTAGTGCCCCCAGGGTAAGCAGCGTGCCCCCAGGGTAAGCAGCTTGCCCTGCCCCTCTCTCTCTTCATTAACTCTGATAGACAGCAATGGGAGCCAATGGCTCCCACTGCTGTTTCAGCCAATAAGGAGGAAGAGTCCTTGGAGAGCCAAGGCTCTTGTGCACAGTGCTAGAGGAAGGTGGGGCTCAGGAGATTATTAGGGGGGCTACTGCACAGAGGTGGTTTTTTACTTTTTACCTTCATGCATAAAGGTAAAAAACATTGAGCCTTTACAACCACTTTAATTACACAGATTAAAAACATATAAGGGAGTGTTTTACCTGCCAAAGTATTTGTATTTCTGTCCATCCATGAGATTGTGCTGGAAGAGAAGGAGACCAGATTTTCCTCTGCTGCAGCTCAGTAAAACTAACAGGTCTCCTCCGTGCCCCCACCATGTAACTGGACAAGTTAAAGAAAAAGCAGTGGACTGTTGAGAACATCTCTCTGCTTTATACTTCTATCAGCATGCTCCTTGCACTGGAATGTAACTGACTGGCTACTGCTACTCCTTCCCCAAGTCTGAGCTTTACTGTTCAGGGACGGCAAGAGACTGACAGCAAGGCACAATCAGGTGCTTACACTTGCAACACATTAAATTATATCTTTAATACAAATGCATTAACTTGTGTCATTTATAACTACCCGGAGTTCAGCTTTTAGGCCTTGTTCACACCTGTGCACATATGTGTGTTTTATGTGCGGTTAAAAAAAAGTCCTGTATGCTGCATCTTAGATACAATTTCATCAAAACACGCATTTTATAGGGTTTAATGGCAGCATGCCTAAAACTAATGAAAAATGCACCTAGACCACAACAGACCAAAAACACACCGCAAAGAGTGGCCTGACCCTGTCTATACAGGGGGAGATTTACTAAGGCTGGGTGCATCCTTTAGTAGATGCAGTATTAATTGTCAGACTCCGAGACTTCTATAGGCAAGCAGACAGACATGCAGGGAAAGGCATCCAGCTAGACACCATGTCTGCATGAGTATGACCGCTGTCTCCTATGGCAACAATCTTGTAACAGTTTCTAACAATGATTGAAATGAACTCCGCCACTTCTTCTACAATTTCCTATTGTAGAACTTCATTCAGCTGATCTCCCAGTCTTTCACTAGACTAACAGATCCACTTGCCACTGGATCTCCTGAGCTCCTCCAATCTTCTCTCTCAGTATCTTCCTCAAGCGTCACCCCCACGTCTCTGGTGGGTCCCTTGCTTGGCATTCACAGACACTCAAGCGTCAACTCGCTGACCTGCTCGGTCCCTGGCTTGGCACACAATAAATGCTCCGCAAGCGTCACCTCCACTGTCTGGGTCCTTGGCTTGGCACCTGCTGAAGTTTTCCCAATTCTTCACTGTCCCCGGCTGGTGAGAATACTGCGCAGGTACTTGCTTCAGCTACTCACAGTTGTCTCTGGTAGCAAGGTGGATAGGATGGTCCATTAGTGGAGACCTTCCACTCTACCTAGAACCACAGCTGGTTCTCCGGCCGGCAGAACCGTTGCTTCTGGATAGGCCCTTAGAAAGCGTAGCAGACAGATGTCCCCGGGATAGGCCCAAGGCTTATGGCCTAGCAACCCGAGGCACTACAACACATCCACCCAGACAGCCATCCAGGTGGCACAGAACCCCGATCACCTGACCCCACCCAAATAGGTTCTCCCAGCAGGCCAAGGGATCCAAGAAAATCCCTGCCCTTTGGCTGAGACACCCCTTTCATTCCTAGTCTGTCCTTGCAATGCCTTTTTCTTGTCTAATGTCAACAGGTACCTGGCCACCTAGTGACAGAAGAGAGAAGTGCAGCAATTTCAGAGTTAGGGTGAAATCAATTGACCCCCTTACAATTAGCCAAGGCAACTATCACTTGGCAGAAAAATTTAATAGCAACCCTGCCTAAATACCAGGGTGCTACATACTAGTTAGTGAGTTCCAGTTCACTTACACTTCCAGATTAATATCCCTCATTCCAAAGCATGCCAAAGGTGCAATCAGAAAGCACATAGCTCCTTCGCAGTGCTCTTACATAATGTGTTAGAACAGGTTCTATGTCCTGCAGCCTGTGAGCAAAATTCAATAAAATGTCAACATGGCTTTCAGTTTTTTTTCTCAATATTAATGCTCAAATGATTCCTGGAGCAGTTTAGAGCTAGAAAACACGCACATACCTCTGTTCACACTCATCACCCAACATACAGTGTGTGTACATATACATAGAGATATACATATATAATATCTATACACACACACATACAGTATATGCTGTATCTGGTATATACAGTATCCATATCTCAAAGACAATATTTTCGCTGAGGGTAGAGCACAGGGTGGCGAGATGTGAATCACACACAACACCAGGCAGGGTCAAAGGAAAAGTGCAGTCGACGTTCCTATCTCTGGTCCTGTTTTATCTCTAGGTGTTTCCTAAATAAACAGGGAGGGGCAATAATATTGTAGGATTGCCTGATCCCCTAAAGTAATTTCTGGTATGTGTAAATAAAAAGGCAGCAGTTCAACATTATTACCATTTATTGATCTGTCAATGCAAAAGTGATAATGGTCTTGTAAAACGCCACACTACTTACAAGCTGATTATAGTGTACGAGTTCAAAAGTACATACAGCTACAATACAATAAAAGTGTAAAATGTTAAAACAGACGTGAGATGTTGATTGTCTGCTGTTGACTGAATTGGACGATAATGCACTCATCGGCCATAACTTTATACCCACCCACCTAATACTGAGCCTTACCAATTATAACTAGACTGATCAACTTTACCTATACTAAAAGAATATGTAGGCTGCCATTGCGTATTTATCCTTCTGAAAATGATAGCTGCCTGGCAGTCATGCCAAAACAGCCCCGACCTGTCGAGGCATGGACACCACTAGACCTCTGAAGGTACGCTGTGGTATCTGGCACCAAGCCATCAGTAGCAGATCCTTTAAAGAGGAAGTAAACCCCGGACGATTTTTCTTTTTTTTTTCAATTTATAAATTTTTAATTTTTTTCAATTTATTAAGTATTACAAATGAAAACACTTATAAATCGGCCAAAAACGAGGTTAGGAAACACCTTCTTTATCTTATTTAGATTATCTTCTCCGGGTATTGGCCGCACCATTTCTACTGCTGTTTCTTGAATTCAGGACGTAATTTCCGCCCTTACTAGGATTGCCTTTACAAATCTCGCACATGCGCCGTAGCGTCGAAACCAAGCCTCTATCTGGATTGCAACAGAGCGAACCCATAGCTGAAGGCAAATCAAAGGGGGAGAAGCATCGCGAGACTTCCCTCTGTGCCGTTCTGAGAGGAAGATAGTGAATGCTAATGACCCAGCATGCAGAGCAGACAGAAACGGCACACATAGTGTGCCGTTAAACAGTGCGTAATTGCGGCTGACGTCACTGAACATTGCAGGACGATTACTATGGAAAGTGAGTGCACTTTCACAGGCTGTGCTATATAGATTTAAAAAGAGATTAAGTTGTAATGGAGGGTTTACAACCACTTTAAGTCCTGTAAGTTGCGAGGTGAGAACTCCTTGAATTGACCTAATTTTTTCCAGCACATCACACAAAAGCTCAATTGGATTGAAATCTGGAAAATTTGGAGGCCAAATTAAACACTTCAAACTCATTGTAGTGTTCCTTAAACTACATGTCAAGTAACATCCACATGAATGGCAGGACCCAAAATTTCCCAGCATAACATTGCCCGAAGCATCACACTGCCTCTGCCGGCTTGCCTTCTTCCCATACTGCACCCTGATGCCATATCTTCCCTGGGAATACACACACACCTAGCCATTGACATGATGTAAAAGAAAACATGATTCAGACCAGGCCACCTTCTTCCAATGCTCCGTGGTCCAGTTCTGATGCTCACATGACACATGCCTGCTGTAGGCACTTTTGGCTGTGGACATGTGTCAGCATGGGCACCCTGACCAGTCTGCAGCTACACAGCCCCATACACAACAAACTGCGATGCCCATCTTTTCTGCTTTCAAAAACAGCATCTTCAGGGACAGCATGTTTACTAGCTCCCTAATATATCTTATAGACTTTCAGATGTCATTGTAACAGGATAACCAATAACGTTATGGCTGAGCAGTGTATCTTCAGTTGGTATTGCCTATGCTTCCTAAAGGTTTACCATACGTGATCTTGAAAAACTCAACTTACTTTGAAGTAGATGTAAAGCCTTAGGCCTCATTCACAAAGGGGATTACATGCATACACCGGATTCCCGAAACAAAAATCAGCAATAATCATATGAAGGAGGCCCAGCTGAATGATATTTATCACTGGCATATACCAGCGCGGTTTTAAAGTTGCGCTATTTAAGCGCGACTTCAAAGCAGTGCTAATTCATGTGCAGCTTGCTGATATCTGTGCAACTTCATTTAACAGATATCAATGCAAGCTGCTCTGAAATCACACAGAAATAGTCCAGGAACCTTTTTTGAGTCGCAGCAATTTGAACGGGTCCATTGCCACAAATGGGGTGTGACTATTAGTTACTAGGATTAGTTTTTGCTAAAGCACCATATATCAGGCAATCACCCAAAAATTGTTTTTATCTTTTTTAATTATTTTTGTATCTTAGCGCTGCCAATTTCCTTCACTTGCTCCAGCAGTGGCTACATGGCATTACGGAGGGTGGGTCTCCTGATGCTGACACTGACAGAACGTGTGTTGGCAAGGACACTTACAGTTTCCCTGTAACCCTGTAAAAGTCTATGTTGCATGTGACAACACAGAAGGACAAAAGAGACAAGTGTTGTCACCCCATAACAGGAGGTGCCTGAAGGACCTTAATTGGCAGGATCACCAGATATTATTTTAGTTTAGGTTAAAAGAAATATTGAAATTACTTGTGAAACTGCATTAACATATTATATGAGACTTTAGTGATCTACTTTAGGTCTATGTGCTTTCCATGTTCTGATTGATTGTTTTCTGAAAATAAATATCAAAAGTGAAACAAAAAAGGCGACTAACCTTGTAGCACTTGTTGAAGCTGATCTATGGCGAGTTGCTGATCCTCTCCAGCAGATATCGAGGACCCACTGTCGGAGGACATGTTGTAGAACTCATAGGTGATGAAGCTTCCTGGGTCTGAAATAAGAAATGCAATGCTAAGCTTAAGAATGAATGCAGAAGGTAACATAAAAAATGTACATTATCAGCATTCTGAGCAACAGGAATCTCAACCCAGTCTGCCCTGCAGCTATTTTTAATGTTCATATAGATATTCTATATTAGTTTCCAAAAAGTTCAAATCGGATTGTGTTCATGTTCCACAATGGATTCAGAGCAGGATCAGCCCCAACCAGACTGCTCTCTGCAACCAGAATAGGGTACCCCAGCAGAAATCATACTTGACTCATACAAATACAAAGTTGGGATCAAGATATTGTCCAAAATGTCTTAGTATGCTGACACCTTAAGAGTTCCCTTTACTGGAACTAAGGGGCCAAGCCCAACCCCTGAAAAACAACCCCACACCATAATCCCCCCTCCACCAAATTATTTGGACCAGTGCACAAAGCAAGGTCCATAAAAGACATGGATGAGCGAGTTTGGGGTGGAGGAACTTGACTGGTCTGGCCTGCACAGAGTCCTGACCTCAACCCGATAAAACACCTTTGGGATGAATTAGAGCGGAGACTGCGAGCCAGGCCTTCTCGTCCACATCAGTGCCTGACCTGACAAATGCGTCTCTGAAAGAATGGTCAAACATTCCCATAGACACACTCCTAAATCTTGTGGACAGCCTTCCCAGAAGAGTTGAAGCTGTTATAGCTGCAAAAGATGGGCCAGCTCAATATTGAACCCTACGGACTAAGACTGGGATGCCATTAAAGTTCATGTGTGTGTAAAGACAGGTGTCCCAATACTTTTGGTAATATAGTGTATAATCTACTTGGATACACTAAGTAGATACAAAAATATGTACAATTTTACTAATGTTCGCCCTCTAAAGAGTGATTAGTGATGGATCTCTTTTCAGAGGGTGTTTGACAGGTCATATGCAGAAGATATGCCGCCTCCTCAAAGTGTTTTTTGACCCAAAAAGCCCACATCACTGTGCGACAACCGTGTGCATTGCACGCAGTTGCAGCATGGCCACCAGTAATTTAAATGGGTTGTGTTCTGTGGATGGTACTGCTCACCGAATAGGATGGGGGTATAAGCATAGGCGTGTGCACAGGGTGTGCCGGGTGTGCCCAGGCACACCCTAATCCCCCCATGCGCATTAGCGTTATCGTTCTGTGTAGCAACAGGAACATAGGAAAGATCTCTCTCTTACCGGATCTGCCATAAGAGAAGTGTTTTATCCCTTTCTCTTTGACCGTGCCAGCAGGGAGATCAATGTGCCGGAGTCATATATATGTAGATACATACACATGCATGTGTGTTTGAGCTTCAGGGTGCACACCCTAATGCAGTAGGCTGTACACACCTATGGGTATAATTCTTGCTGTGCGGCGATGCCGTGGAAAGTACAAAACTGCATCCAGTTGCCTTTCCAGCTTAAGGGGGAGCAGTTGATGGGCAGTAGAAAACTTGGCTCAGCTCCCTGTTTTTACCCCCCACCAACTGCATGTGTAAATTCAGCCTAACACATGCCAAAATCACAAAACTGGGTTCAGGTGTTAAGATTTAATTGTACCTTCAGGAATTAAGGGGTTAAGATGCATACAAACATTTATTAGTTCCAAAATCCTGAAGCGTAAAATCCTCGTACGACAAAAGTGGGGTATGCCATATGTGCCTGCGTTGGTTACAGTGGTTGTAAAATGTTTTACATACCCAGTGAATTGATGGGCAACAGGTGATACACAGAGAGGAAACAAATCCTCCTATATAAGTTGTACCGGTCTATCTGCAATCTTCTCTTCTCTATAGTTGATCAAAGTCTGGAATGTATAACGCTTGTCGGTCAGAAAAAAGGGGGCGGGGAGCTGAACAACACTCAGCAAAGCTCAGTGAGGAGAGCTCCGAGAGCTGATTGGAGGGAAGGGACAATCCCCCCTTTACAAGGCACACAGGAACAGAGCTGAGACTTAATCTGCTGGAGCTCCCTCCCCCGTCACCTTTTTTCTCTTGGTGTCAGGAAAACTTGTCAGAAGTGACTCATACTGATTTCAGAGGAAAGAAGCAGCAGATAGATATGACACTTAGTGCTGTGGATTGAGAGAAGTATACAATATAGGGTGATATGATTTGTTCATATTGCATGTCTGAGGTTTACAACCACTGATGCAGAAGTGATTGGGGTTTATAAAAGAACAGCCATGTACACCCATTTACTTGTATTGGCAGCAGTACAAGGCACGTGCATCTAACCAGGAGCGGGAACATGCCGGGTATTTTACGCTCGAGGACTTTGGAGGTAATAAACGTCTGTGTGCATTGAGACCTTGATACATTCAGTTTATATCTAATCAAGCTGGCCCTTGCACTTAATAGCTGTTGGCAAATAAAAAAAAAAAAACCCGATTGTGGGCAATAAAAATCTACTACAATCAAGGCTCCAGTTAACAGGTGACATAATTCTGTTTCAAAAAGAAAACTTTTATAGCATCTCACGAGATAAAAGGAGCCGGTTTCACCTTATTAACAACATGAAAACATCTAAAGCAAAAGACGTTCTGGTTCCCAAGTAGTTAAATTGACATTTCATTATAGATTTGCTTAAATCTGATCTCTTCTGGCATTGTAATTTTAATCTCATCAGCTTAAAGGATTTTAGCAAGTCTTTGTAAATGCACAGACCATGGTCACCGTGCTAGGAAACGCTCGCACCTACAAATCAGGAGCTCGGGGTGGCTTATTAGCTGATAAACACACCACAGCTACTGCAGCTTTGAGACCAGACAAATGACACGCCAGCCATGGAGGGATTTGCCAACTGCTTGTTACAGGGTCGTGCAATGCTGCCCATTGCCCACGATTGTGCCCGCACAGGTTCCCATAACACCTTTGTGATCTGAATTAGATGCAGTTTTAAACCCCTAAAATGAGGAATCCATGCAATTTTCATAAAGAGCCCAATTAATGAACAATAAAGGCCAGGTTCATACTGTGGTGTTAATAAGGCAGTACAGCCAGCCCTCCTGTACTGGGCCCAGGCCCCCATTAGTTCAAAAGGGGGGGCCCGGGCACCTGCTCAGCAAGAGGTTGGGTTGTACTGTCTTATTGATGACACCTTCTGCCTCTCCCTGCAGCACTGCCTTCTTCTCCTCCTCTCCCCCCCCCCGTCTGCACTGCAGGGGGATTGGTTCTAGCAATGCACCCCTTCTATCTGCTGTCCGGGCCCCCGTATGCCCCTTTCCATGGCTCCCAATTGTCCCTGATTTCGAGGGACTGTCCCTGATTTGGAACAATGTCCCTCTGTCCCTCATTGCTCCTCATTTGTCCCTCATTTTGGTCTGATCCATATAGTTGTAAAAAAAAAAAAAAAAAAGCACTTTTTATCTTTCAAAAAGTATTTTCCAGCTCTAAACTTTTCATCTGATTTCTAAATTGCTGCATTTGTAAATTACAAAAGCCAATATAAAGGAATAGAAGTGTTAAAAAAAAAAAAAAAAAAAGCACTTGGGTTTAACCAATCTTGATATTTTTGTACAATTCTCTTTTAAGGGGGCGTGGCAAGGGGTGTGTCCTATGCCTGCATACTTTTGCTGATGGGTGTCCCTCATTCCCATCTCAAAAAGTTGGGAGGTATGCCCATTTCCCTGCCGGCTTCCCTCCTCTCCCGCCAGCAGCTGCTGCGGGCAAACAGGGGGATGTTTCAGGAGGAAGGGGCCAGTAAATATGTCATTTACTGGCCCCTTCTTTTCCTGAATGATCACAGTGAGTGATCAGTACCAATCACTCCTATGTCCATTCATAACTGAATAACATAACAATCATAGCATAGTAAATTGTTTACTATGCTTCCATTTGTGAATGATCAGGAAGCCTCAGATCACTTCCTATTCATTCATCTGTGTAGCTGAGGCTGTAAAGAAAGGAATGATAATTCTATGTCCTCAGTCGCTTTTGGCCGGGGAAGGGAGGGGCCTCTCAGGTAGGCTGTATGGGGCCCTGTGATTTCTAAAAGCTGCCCTGGGTGCGTTAACATACACCAGGGTAGTAAAGCAGCCTGGACATTTTGAATGGGCTTTTAACACACGGCAGGTCTGCACCTTGCTTTCAAGGTGGACATCACAACACTTGGAGGGTTTTCATCTGTGCCCTATGGTGTCCTAAAATGCCAGTCTGTTATAGTGGCTCGGGTAGCCATACAAAATTGCTTTGCCTTGCCCAGTAATTTGGGAACTAATGTGCATTGTGGTATTGTACTGTGAAATGTGTGTTTTGCACCAATGCAAATGTGTGAATCAAAGCTCAGAGTAATACACTATACATACACTATGAGAAAATAGGAAGGAAAATTCCGTACAAGGCACCATCATTCCATTTTCGTATAATGTGTACACAATGTTCAACATCCGACTCAACTTGGCAAACTCAAATTTCTGAAGAGACAAACTCCAAAATTTTTCTCTTACGCTAACAGAACGAACAATTTTTGTTTAAGGTGTACTGTTCTCGTACAAGACATTTGAGATACGAAAGACTGCGCAGGATCAGAAACAAATATTAAAAAAAATAAGTATTTATTGTGCAAGAATTTTTGTACATTAAATTCTACCCTCGGTTCTGACTTGCTGTGAAACATTGAGTAAAAACAGCCGATCGTTCACCCGATTTTCTTATAGTGCGTACGGAACTTAAGGCTGGCCATGCAATTACACAATTTTCTTTAAGATTTACCAAAAGCATATAATAGGAGGTCAAATCTAAACACATTCAATTTGAATGCAACCAGGCAGCAGTGTTAATTTTAGTCTTAGGACTAAAATGGCATTTTAGTTTTAGTCCCATTTTAGTCTTCTGCAATTGTTTTAGTTGTATTTAGTCGACTAAATCTCCAGTACATTTTAGTCGTCCTACGTTTTAGTCGACTAAAATCTCGAGTACATTTCAGTAATTTCAATTTAGTTTTAGTCATAGTCTTTTGACTAAAATGGCTTTTAGTTTTAGTCATCTCAATTGTTTTAGTCATATTTTAGTCGACTAAAATAGTATTCATTTGGACGACTAACATGTATTAGTCATTTTAGTCGACTAAAATGTTTTAGTCGACTAAATTAACACTGCCAGGCAGGCTCTTGCACTACGTTGCTGAAGGTAAATCAAAAGGAAATTGAATTAGAACATTTTATAATGTATGGCCAGCTTCTGGCCGCCCATACACGGTTTGACTCTCGGCCAGTTCAGCAGGAACCAGCCAAGATTCGAACCGTTAATGGGAAGGCTGAATGTACCACGTTGATCGATGAACTTGGGTACAACCAGCATGCCAGATTTGCTTGCGATTGGCAGCAGCTTCCCCCACCCACCCCCGCCTGGAAAAGATGATTGCTGATTCCCTGGTCAGCACTGTCTGTATTGATGGAGGAATTGTGCAAATTTCAATTCGCACAGTGTATGGCCGGTGTTCTGCCGAATAAGTTCTGCTCGGCGGATAAGTTCCTCACTGTACTGCGCATGCGCAGTACGATCCGGCGGAAATAGCCGAAGCGGAACAGCTGAAAATCAGCTGTACACGGCGCCTGTAAGAGGGCCGCTCGCCACGCTTCGGGCACGGCCTCGCTGCGCTCGGCTCTTTTAGATTCCCCCTCTAGGTCCACTTGGATGGTGGGGAAGGAATCTGGACCCAGAGCGCAGGCGCCGTGTACAGCTGATTGAAGCGTTTGAGCTTCGGCTATCTCCGGTGGCTGACAGTAGTTGGTACTGCGCAGGCGCTGCGCAGTACAGGGGAGGAACTTATCCGCCAAGGGAACTTTCTCGGCAAGACACCGGCCTATGGCTTAGGCTACATGCAGCTTAACCACCTCAATACCAGGCACTTACACTCCCTTCCTGCCCAAGCCAATTTTCAGCGCTGTCACTGTTTAAACGACAATTGCGCGGTCATGCTACACTGTACCCAAACAAAGTTTTTATCATTTTGTTCCCACAAATAGAGCTTTCTTTTGGTGGTATTTGATCACCTCTGCATTTTTATTTTCTGCTAAACAAAAAAAAAACTAAAATTTTGAAAAAAAAAAAGTTTTTCTTTTGTTTGTTATAACATTTTGTAAATAATTAAGTTTTCTCCTTCCCTGATGGGCCCTGATAAGGTGGCATTGATGAGGTGGCACCTACGATGGGCAATCATGGGTGGCACTGGTGGGCACTGAAAGGCTGCACTGATGGGTACTTATGGGTGGCACTGATAGGCATCGGGGATGGTCACTGATTGGCAGCTGCCTGGGCACAGATTGGCATTCCCCTGGTGGTCTAGGGTGGCATACCTGGTGGTCCAGGGTGGTGGCAATCCCTGGTGGTCCTGGCGGCATCCTGGTGGTCCTGGGTGGGCATCTGAGGGGGGTCTGTGCTGATAAACAATCAGCACAGACCCCCCATCAGGAGAGCAGCCGATCGGCTCTCCTCTACTTACGTCTGTCAGACGTGAGTGAGGAAAAGCCGATCAACGGCTCTTCCTATGATTGGACACGGCTGATCACATGGTAAAGAGCCTCTGTCAGAGGCTCCTTACTGAGATCGGTGTAGCGGTGTGTCTGACTGACACACCGCACCACTGATCGCCACGATACGCGCCCCCACAGGTGCACGAGAGCGGTCGTTCTAAATGGAGGTCATATGACTGCCTCCCAGAACGACAGCCGTGCCGCCTAGTTGTCATTTGACGGCCGGCGGGCGTGAGGTGGTTAATCTTCTATACCTCTTATCCTGTTCTTAATGTTGTATCCTAAAAGATGCATGTTTATGACCAATGAGGTTACCTCAAAAGCCACCATTAAAGGGTTAGTTCACCTTTATAAAAGAACTACCTATGCAGCCAAGGAACGTCTGTAGATAAAAACAAACTGTGCAGCTTTGACCAAAGTTGAATAAAAGCCCTTGCTATAGGTGTAGGCCATTTATCTACCTCTGAAGCCTGACTGAAACCGAATCAGATGGCATCATCCTGTCCTGCCCTGTTGCTAGGATGTTGCTAAGTCACTCACAGCCGATTCAAACTCCTTCACATGTGCTCTTTCCCCTGTCGCAATTGCAACTCTGCAATGAAAGATAGTGGGCTATACATGTGAAGGGGGTTTAAAAGCTCACTCCTGTGATGGGGGATTGAGCAGTAACATTTGGGAGTGCCATATCAACATCCTAGCAACAAGGCAGGACAAGATGATGTCATAGCTGGAAATGTTTCAGTCAGGCTTCGGTACATAAATGGCCTACACCTATAAGAAAGCCATTATTCAACTTCAGTCAAAGCTGCACAGTTTGTTTTTAACAACAAGAACCCATTACCTGCAAAGGAAGTTCTGGTAAAAGTGAAATAACCCTTTAAACCAGGGAGAACATTGGTCTACTCGTTAAAAAATTCAGTGCCACTTGCAGAATTTAGTTCTCAATTCTGATTCAGCCTGAAGGTATTCATAAAACTGATATTAAACCCTCCATGTCAGAAACCATATATTACAGCAGACATGATCACTTACATGGCTTGCTTTGTGCTTTTTATGTGAAGTCTTTCATGCCTTTGTTTTCATGGTTTTAAAAATGATTCACTGGTGTTTCCACTTAGCCTTGGTTCACAATATGAACTGCAAGTGAATCACACAGGAACAGCACGGTATAACTGTTCAATTCACATGCGATTCAGTGTGGTGCGATTTATGGGCAAATTTCAAAAATATACAATAACCATTCACTTATTTACTGTGACTGTGCTGCAACGCACATATGTAATCATATACATGTCCCACACATAACATTAGCCTATTTCTTACTATTTTTATATGCCTTGCAACGCCTCTAGGTAACCACTTTTTTGTAATTCATAACAAAGCCGGTTGCATTTTTTTTCCTTTGTCACTAAAGCCACTCCCAAACCTCCAGGCTTCCTGCTCGAGTGTTTTATTCTTCTGAACCTGGAATTGTCCATGACCTGACACCTTTATAACAATATTGTACACTCTTACTTTATTCCGCTCGCTACTGTTCCTTTCTCTCCGTCTGACCCGTCCTCTTCTAGCAAGACCAAGAAAATTAAACCATATGTGAACACAGCAGGACTTAATCAATCCTAATTAACCACTGGAGGACCAGGCCTTATCTGACACTTTTCATTTACAAGATTTCAAAATGCTATATTTTTTGCAAGAAAATTACTTGGAACCCCCAAACATTACATAGACATTATGTAACAGAGGCCCTAGAGAATAAAATGGTGGTCATTGCAATTTTTTATTTGACACAGTATATGCGCAGTGGTTTTTCAAAACACACTGTTTTTGGAATAATTACACTTTAATGATTTTTAATGCAAAAAAAAAAAAATAAAAACTACAATATATAACCCAATGTTTTCTGGTAAAACATAAAAGATAATGTTATGACAAGTAAATAGATAGCCAACATGTCACGCTTTAAACTCACGCACACTTGTGGAATGGCAACAAACTACAATATGTACAAATCTCCATAGGCGATGCTGTAAACATTTTACAGGTATACAGGTTACCAGTTTAGAGTTACGAAATGAGGTCTACAGCTAAAATGATTGCTCTCAATAGAATGATAGTGGCATGCACAACCTATGTATTCACCTCTGCGTGCGAGCACAGGGGGGGGGGGCGCGCTTTAAAATCTCTCTCTCATATATATTATATATATATATATATATATATATATATATATATATATATATATATATATATATATATATATATACACACACACATACACATACACATACATATATATATATATATATATATGTGTGTATGCATTTTCAATATTCTGTTGGATATTACAGCACATAAAAATGCACAAAAAAAATATATATATAAAAATAAAAAATGAATGTGCCTCCCTTTTCAAACTGCACTGCTTTAGATTTAAACAGCCTCATTGGGAAAAGAAAAAAAAAAATAAAATTACGACACATCTGTTATACTTTCCAACGCATGCGTGAATGGGGCCTCAGAAGGCTGAGAGATACAAAGGATGAGCCGAACACCCCCCCCCCCCGGTTCGGTTCGCACCAGAATCTGCGAACAGGCAAAAAATTTGAACGAACACGCAAACGCGAAAAATCAAAAATATGCTATTTTTAAAGGCTTATATGCAATTTATTGTCATAAAAAGTGTTTGGGGACCCGGGTCCTGCCCCAGGGGACATGTATCCATGCAAAAAAAAGTTTTATAAACTGACGTTTTTTCAGGAGCAGTGATTTTAATAATGCTTAAAGTGAAACAATAAAAAGTCATGTAAAACTGATCGCGGCTGTAATATATTGTTGGGTCTCGGCAATCTAGATAAAAAAAAAAAAAGGCATGGGCCCCCCCAAAAAATAAATTGCGTGGGGGTCCCCCCAGAATTCATACCAGGCCCTTCAGGTCTGGTATGGATATTAGGGGAACCCTTAGCCAAAATAAAAAAAAAAAAAAAAAAAAAAAAATGGCGTAGGGGTCCCCCCAAAAATCTATACCAGATCCTTATCCAAGCAACCTGGCAGGCCACAGGAAAAGAGGGGGGGGACGAGAGAGCACCCACCCCTTGAACCGTACCAGGCCACATGACCTCAACATGGGGAGGGTGCTTTGGAGTATACCCCAAAAGCATCTGGTCCCCATGTTGATGGGTTCAAGGGCCTCATCCCCACAACCCTTGCCCAGTGGTTGTGGGGGTCTGCGGGGGGGTTATCGGAATCTGGAAGCCCCCTTTAACAAGGGGACCCCCAGATCCCAGCCCCCCCCCATGTGATTTGGTAACGGGTACATTGTACCCCTACCATTTCACAAAAAAAGTGTCAAAAATAGTAAAAAAGACAGGAGACACTTTGGCACAAGTCCTTTATTAAAAAATAAAAATGCCCGCTATGTAGATCCATCTCACACGTACTCGGGGCCATCCGGTGACGTAAACGGGTGACCCCGCCCCCTCTGATGCCACGTCAGAGGAAGGCGGGTGTTCCGTTTAGGTTACCAAGTTGCCCCACCCTCAGCTATACAACAGATGTCATCGAGAAGAAGCATCACTCAGCGAGAGCCTCCCATGGAGGCGGACCTGTTGCAGCTTTTTTTTTTTTTTGGCTCGTCAGGCGGCGTGAGATGGACCTTCATTTCTTAAAGAGGGAGTCCACTCAAACCGCAAAAAAAAAAAAAAATATTAAAAGCCAGCAGCTACAAATACTGCAGCTGCTGACTTTTAATAAATGGACACTTACCTGTCCCAGGGTCCAGCGATGTCGGCAGGCGACGCCGAGAACCCGCTCAGTTCTCAGCAGCTGCCGCCGCCATCCTAGGTGAGGGAATCAGGAAGTGAAGCGTTGCGGCTTCACTTCCTGGTTCCCTACTGCGCATGCGCGAGTCACGCTGCACATCGTAAGTGGTCCCCGCTATCTCCTGGGAGCTGTGTGTTTCCCAGGAGACAGCGCGAAGGGACAGGAAGAGGCATAGACTCCCATGGGAGTCTATGCCGGAAGTGGGTGCAAATACCTGTCTTAGACAGGTATCTGCACCCCCCCTCCCCCCTGAAAGGTGCCAAATGTGACACCGGAGGGGGGGAGGGTTCCGAAAAGCGGAAGTTCCATTTTTGTGTGGAACTCCGCTTTAATTTTTAATAAAGGACTTGTCCCAAAGTGTCTGTCTTTTTTACTATTTTTGCCACTTTTTTGTGTGAAATGGTAGAGGGTACAATGTACCCGTTACAAATTCACATGGGAGGGCCGGGATCTGGGGGTCCCCTTGTTAAAGGGGGCTTCCAGATTATGATAAGCTCCCCGCTTGCAGACCCCCACAACCACCGGGCAAGGGTTGTGGGGATGAGGCCCTTGTCCCCATGGGTCTCCAAAGCACCCTCCCCATGTTTAGGGCATGTGGTCGGGTCCGGTATTGTTCTAAACATGGGAAAACTGTGCCACTTTACAGGCATACTATAGACACTCCCCAGGCACAATAAAAAAAAAGGAATATTTCATTTTTATTGTTTTACTTTAAGCATTATTAAAATCACTTCTCCCGAAAAAACTGCAGTTTTTAAAACTTTTTTTGCATTGATACATGTCCCCTGGGGAAGGAACCGGGTCCCCAAACACTTTCTATGACAATAACTTGCATATAGGCATTTAAAATTAGCACTTTTGTTTTTTCATGTTTGTGTCCCATAGACTTTAACGGGGTTCCGCGGCTTTCGAATTTTGCCGCGAACACCGCACGTCCGAACAACCAAAGTTCGGCCCATCCCTAGCAACCCATAGCACTTACCCATCAATCCTCTATCACTGTGCAAACTGAAGAGATGTAAAATGTGACATTAGGTATTGTACATTTCCCTTGGCAGTGGAATATTAAATATATAGGAGTGCCACAACTGTTTTTAAAGCACCCATAAAGTAAGGTTAGTGCATTTCTTTCACATGGGTTCTCAAATAATTAATGATTTTTTATTTTTGAAATCCTTTATCTGAGCACTTTGGAAACTGCACAAATACAGTATGCAAAAACAGAATTAAACAGATAGTATGTAATAGGAATGAAGGTGAGAAGTATCATTTCTGGCACAAATGAGTGTTAAAAATTTTAAGTGGTACTATACTAAAGTCTAAATGTTTTTTACTTAAATGCTTTCTCTGCATTAAGGCTACTTTCACACTGAGGCGGTTTTCAGGCGCTTTAGTGCTAGAAATGGCCTCTGAAAGGTGCCTCGCATTCATTGCAGTGTGTCTTTTCACACTGGGGCGGTGCGCTTGCGGCATGTTACAGAAAGTCCTGCAAGCAGCATCTTTGGAGCCGGTTGGGAGCACTGTATTTAGCGTTACCAAAACGCACTGCCCATTGCAATGAATGGGCAGCGCTTCCAAAGCCCCTTAAAAGTGCTTTGAAAGTGCCGCAAAACTGGACTTACCAATTTTTTGGGGGTAAAAAATCTCCCTACTAGCGGCTGAAAAGCGCCACTAAAATGGCCGGGTGTCAAAGTTTGAAAGGGGACTAAGGTAAAAAAAAAATTCCCCACTAGTTTCCCCCTGTCCCTTAACACTTACCTAACTCCTCTCACCACTGCTCTCCTCTCTCCCTGGTCCCTAGACACTGAAGGCAATGGAGCCATTGGCTACTGCTGAGGGCAGTCAAAATCCTGGGAGGAGGGAGCGGGGGAGTGTCAAACAACTGCTATGTGTGTCTCTAGATGCACACAATCTGGCTTGGGAGCATGCCTGCATGTGTGCTCCCATAGCACCTGGCTTGCCGATGGGACACCTGCATGAATAAGGAGGGGACAGCACCAGCGGAAGACTCCAGAAAGCATGGTAAGGGACTGATCTGTGCAATAATCTTGCACAGAGCAGGTAAGTATAACATCTTTTTTATTTAAAAAAAACAAAAAACCTTTAATATCACTTTAAAGCGGAACTAAACCCATCAATTTAACGGTTTCCCAAAACAGTTACATTCAAGGCATGCCCGTGAATGATAACCATCACAGTTGTGTCCATCAAATGCAGCCACTTGAGCCCAAACGCAGCCACTTGTGCCCAAACGCAGGCACTTGTGCCCATCAAATGCCGCCACCTGTGCCCACCGACCCCGCCCCCCCCCCCCACTCGCAGTGTTTGCGGCTCTGGCAGCATCACCCCCACCCCCTGCGTGCGGATCACGGCTCTGGCACGGCAGGAGACAGTTGCTGTAGTCTGCTGAATGCTGAGACCAGGAAAGGCAAGAGGGCCACATGAAACAGCCTGACGGGCAGGATTTGGCCTGTGGACCTTGTGTTAGATACACATGCACTAAAGCAAGCAAGCAACTGGAAAACTAAACCAACTGAACCTGGAAAGTGCCAACGCTTGGTACCACCTAGTTTTTTTGCTTCCTAGAAGTACATATGGCGATATAGCGTAGCTTTCAGCGTTTACTTATATATTCATTTTTTTATTTGAAATATTTGAAACAAATCAGCTTACTAATAAGTCTAAAGGTTTAATTTACTTTCAATTTGCTGTTTCTTTTAGGTTTTATTGTTACTATTTGCTGCATGGTTAACACCTCTTTTCACTGTTACTTTAACTTTACTGGACTGAGTCATCTGGGAGGTTCTCTTAGGAGCTAGATGTTACAGACATCGATGTTTGATGTGTCATGGTAAATGTTTCCATTGTTTATACCATCAGTAACATTTTACTGGTAATATGTTCTTCTGTGCTAGGTGTCTCCCTTAGATCGCCCATGCTAACAAACTGCAAGCAAACATACAACCTCATCTGACTAGTGACCCACACTCCCAGCGTGCTAGTGACATTGTTGCCTGCGTGGCCTTATACTCTGATTTTTGCACATGCAACAAAACTTTAGGATGAAGTGGAACTGAACTCAAAAAGTGGATATTTGTTATATATAGGAAACACCAAAAATGGTAACTGTGCCTAAAGTGGTACTAAGCACAGTTTTACTCTAATAAAGACTTACCTGTAGGTACAGTGAATATCTCCTAAACTTGCACTGTTTAGGAGATATTCACACTGCATGCAGCCGTTGACATCACCGGCGCACACACTCTGAAAGTCTGGCCTGTGCCTTACACGGCATGCGTGAGGGAGCGACGTCATCGCGCCCCCAGCCTCTCATATTGCTGGAGGCCACAATCCCAAAAGGAAGACCGGATGAAGATGCAACCAGTCAGAGGTGACAGCGCAGTGATGGAGGGCTTCGTTTTAGTCTCACCTAATGTGCTAATATACAATGCACACTAGCACACTATGCCATTGCCTTATAGGCAAAGTTTTTTTTTCTTTTTATTGCAATTACGAAACACCAGAAAAAAACGAAATGGGGCATTAAGACTTTGAAGCGGTACAGTCACGTATCATGACATAGTGACAAAAGTACATCCAAATAGAAAATAAGGTTAAGATCAGAGCCATGTTCAAGGTAATAATTGACATAACTTCTCATTTTAGAGCATGCTGCATTAATTTAGGGTGCAACATGGCGCCAAGCTGACACCCCCCTCCACACACACACACACACACACACACACACACACACACACCCTTCTGACAGCATGCAGGGGTTCTTCGTTCTTCTCCCTGGCGGCAGCTGCGAGTTTTGAAATCTGTGCACAGCTACGTCATTCACTCACAGAAACCTGTGAATGAAGAAACTACAAATGCTTGTAGTTATCAATGGAACCAAAGTGCAGTGACACTTTCTCCAGCTCTCCAAAGGCTCATATAGAGGTGGCAGAGAGGTGACATGACATCTCATCACTCCCTGTTTTATCCCAGAAAAGCTTGCACCACCGCGTTGCAACTGTGTGCATCAGCATGGCCCTATTCCCTTGAAGGGATCATGTTTGGCAGCAGTACTGCCTACTGAACATGAAAGGAGGTATTCTAGAACTTAGACCATGTATCTTGAAGCCTCCTTTTTCTTACTTGGCTATCTTTATTGCTTTTGGCCACTCACCAGCAAGAGGATTCCTAAAGAGATTAGTCACCTGCTTCTAAGACTTTGTTACCTTTTTTTTAGCCTCAACATGTGTACAACCCCCTCGGCCACTGGGTTGGGTTAAGGGGGGCGGGGGTGATAAAACTGCAGCTCAACCACCTATTTTTCTCCAACTGCATGTGTGAATAATCCCCAAGTGAAAGTCTGTACTTTAGTAAAGACATAAAGCTGGAGAGAGTCTGCAGGAGCCTGTGCATTGTACCTGCAATCTATCTGCGATTACCTGCAAATGTGGGTGCTTTTTTTATGGACTTTAAGCAGCACCCTAAAAATTTTAAATTTTGCCTGGGATTTCGCCTGCAATAAAAAATTTAAAACGGAGTTCCAGCCGCAAAAAAAATAATTTAAGTCGGCAGCTACAAGTACTGTAGCTGCTGACTTTTAATAAGGACACTTACCTGTCCAGGGAGCCGCAATGTCGGCCCCCCGAGGCTGAATTATCCAACGTCTCGGGTGCAGGCGCCGCCATTCCAACTAAGGGAAACCGGGAGTGGAGCCTTCACAGCCGGTTTCCTACTGCGTATGCGCAAGTCGCACAATGCTTTGTTAATGGCCAGCTCATCTTCTGGGACATACACAGGTCCCAGAAGGCAGCAGGGAAGAAGAAGGGCTTGCATACATATATACACACACATTATATATATATATATATATATATATATATATATATATATATTATATATACACATATACATACATATACATACACACGCTGTAACACATATACACACACATACTGGTATTGGCGGTGATCTATGATTTTTAGCAGGACTGCGACATTGCAGCAGACAAATCTGACCCCAAATGACACACTTTGGGGACCAGTGACATTATTACATTGACCAGTGCTATAAAAATGCACTGATCAATGTAAAAATGACACTGGCAGGGAAGGGGCTAAGTGTGTTCCCTGGGTGTGTTCTAACTGTAGGGGGGATGGGCTGCCAGGAACATAACAGATCACTGGGGACAGAAGAACTCTGTCATGTCACTAGGTAGAACGGGGAATCGCCTTGTTTACTGTTCTGCCTCTACTCCCCGCCAGCAGAAATAGAGTCCGCGGGACCCATGGGCGTGGGCCCGCTATACTCCTTGCATGGACCGACGTACATTCGGTCAGGATTCGCGCAGGAGAGCCGACCTGCTGTAGTATATCTGTGTGAGCTGGTCAGCTAGACGTTAAGACCACCTTTTAAAAGTAGGTGGAACTCTGCTTTAATTCCTGGTATATGAGGGTTGCCTAGGCCAGTATTTTTCAACCTTTTTGGAGTCAAGTCACCCTTTAGAATTGTGTACAACCCTGGGGCACACCAGTCTGAGGACTCGTTCACACAAGGAGGCGTCTATGCCCGAGTGCTTTTTTGCACATTCTGTTTTCTATTAGGCTGCTCTGTGCTCATGGAACACGCAAAAAAGGTGCTGGCATGATTTTTAAATTGAGCCCTATCAAAATACATGGTACTGCGGTACCATGCGTTTAAGTGGGCACAAACAAACACATTCTTAAAGGCACCCATGCGCAGCTGTAAAAGGCAATACAATTTTGTGTGGTATGGGAAAATGTGCAATTTCACACGTTTTTACCGCACTGCACCTGGTGTGAAAAAGCCCTACAATATGGTTTGTAAGGCAGAATTAAAGTGGGGGTCCACCTATCTATCGTTTTTTTTTTTTTTTGTTCATTCACAAACTTTTCTTCTCAGCATTACATACTCACATATTGTGTGTAATATGTCCGCCTGTGTCAGATTTCGTCGGAAAGAATAACTTATATTATTCACTGCAGGCGGTTTCCATCTTCATTGTGGGCATTTGAAGCCCACAAGCATTTATTTCCTGGATGTGGTGAATGCTGTGCTCCCAGCATTCACCGCTCATTCCCGCACATGCTCAGTGGCATCCTGGGAAGCCTGAGACTAGCTCCCAGGAGTCTGGGAGAGGCTAGAAACACGCCTACTCCCACGGGAGGAGAACCAGGAAGTGCAAAGAAGAATAGAAAAATAAAAGGTAATTATGGCGATTTCAATTTTTTTAAACGGCATGTCAGCATCGAGGCAAGGAAGAGAATACATACAGATATTGTTCAAAATTTGGGTGGAACCCCGCTTTAAGTGGTCAGTAGGTTGTAAATGCCCCCTGCTAGCACAACTACCCCCACAAAAAAATTTCCTCATCTAACACAAATCTCCCCTCCTGACACAAATCCTTCCTCCTAGTACAAATACCCCCAACTAGCCACAAACTCCCATTCCTAAATCCCCCCTTCTAGCACACCACCACTCTCCCCCCCTTCCGACACCCCCTCTTTGCCCTTGATGCAGTAAAATGAAACAAAGCCCTGTGTATAGTCTGGCCATGGAAGAGATACTGTGTCAAAGCGGAGTTCCACCTGTAGCAAATCCCGGGGGCCCCTGAGGCCTAATGGTGACCTCCAGAGTTAGTGACAGCCGACATCCTTCTGTGTAGAGTGGGATACAAGGCATGGTGGGTGTAATGCAAGATGAAATAAGGGGCGCCAGACACTTTTTGAATGCAAAGAGATTTATTGTCTCTTGAACAGAACTATGGGGAGAGAGGGTTAGGGTCAGGACGCCCTTAGGTAGATGCAATGATAATTGGCAGACTCTAGACTTCAGCCGGACACCCCTTCTGTATAGGTAGGATCGCAGTCGCCAATGGCAACAGCCTTATAGTAGTTACTAATGGTAGCATATTCAACTACTGACAACACAAACAGTTCTCCGCTTACTCCACAATCACTCACTGTGGATCTTCACTCAACGAAATCCTAGTCTTTCAATAGACTTCAGATCCAATAGCCACTGGATCACTGGATCCTCTGAGCTCTTCCACTGTTAGCACTCAGTATCTTCCTCAAGCATCACCCCTGCTTCCCTGCTGGGTCTTTGGCTTCGGTTTGTGAGAAGACTGCTCAGGAACTGGCTTCAGCTAACTCACAGTGGTCTCCGATAACAAGGTGGATGGTCCCTTAGTGGCGACAGCTTCCCCTCCTTCCTCCAACCACAGCTTGTTCCCCGTCTGGCTGAACCGCTACTTCTGGTTGGACTGCAAGTCAGCAGTCCCAACCCTACTTTCCTGCTTCTGGATAGGCCTCAGACAGCCTAGCAGCCAGATGTCCCTGGCATAGGCCTCAGGCTACCATCCTAGCAGCATAACACACATTCACCCAGACAGCCGTTAAGGTGGTACAGAACCCCGATCACCTAACTCCACCCAAATAAATAGGCTCTCCCAGCAGGCCAAAGAACCAAAGAAAATTCCTGCCCATTGACTGAGACACCCCATCCATTCATACCTGAGCTTGCAAAGCCCCGGTCTTATCTAATGCCATTAGCATAGTGCCACCTAGTGACAGAAGAGAAAGGGTGCAACAAGTCCAGATTTAGCGAGGAATCAATTGATCTAACAATTGGCCAAGGCAACTATCACCTGGCAACTAAATTTAATAGCAACCCTGCCTAAACATCAGAGTGCTACACACCCAAAAGTGGAACTTCCACTCATTTGTCTCCTTCCCCCCTCCGGTGCCACATTTGGCACCTTTCAGGGGGAGGGGGGGAGCGGATACCTGTGTTTGACAGGTATCCTGTCCCCACTTCTGGGAGTCCAGGCCGCAGAGAATCACATCCCAGCTGGGCTCCTTTCTCCTTCCCCCGCTGCTGGGTCAGGAGGAGAGAGCAGCAGTGTTGGACCCAGCATGAAGCCGTAATGCTACACTGCCAGTTTCCTTAACCGCAATGGAGGCGGTAGCACACGATGGGTGCCGACATCGCTGGACTCCAGGACATGTAAGTGTCCTATTATTAAAAGTCAGCAGCTGCAGTATGTGTAGCTGCTGGCTTTTAACTTTCGCAGGGGTGGGCGGACGTCCTCCAAGTTCCATGTAGAGAGGAGGTAGAGCACATGCTGTTCCTCCTCCGGGCTCTCTCCCCCTCTATGCTATCATATGTATTTTGCCTGGCAAAAGTGAAATCTGTGTAAACCACCTGACCTTCCCTTAGCAACCAATGATGTCATTGGTTGGTAGGGCGCAGGCAAGCAGCTTACACAGCTTTTACTTTTGCCAGCAAAATACAGATAGCACCATAGAGCCTGGAGGAGGAAAGAGATGTACTCTCCCTCCTCTCAGTACACAGAACTCAACCAATGGTACAGGGTTCTGCAGCACCCCAGTTGAAAAACCCTGGCCTAGGCAGTCTTGTGCCTAAAAACTTACAGATGTACTGTATATCTGTAGTGTGAGATCTAAGGCACTGCTGCCTCTGACTGCTAGTCTCAACAGATTTGGTGGTGTCACTAATGTGCTGGAGGCTCTGATAAGAGGAAACAAAGCCCTTCTACCAAGATGGCATTTATACAGAGACACAGTACTGAACAAAACATGGCAAATAAAGAGCAGCTGCAGAAAGACCACAGGCAATACTTGTGACAAGTTGTGAAAAAAAAAGGGAGAGTTGAGGGGATTTTTGCGGTGCCAAAATGAATGATAGAGAAAGATAATGACTTAAAAATATACAAAATAAATTTTATTACAAAAATTGTTTTTAAAAGATTTTTTACAGAATACAAAAAGGGTTGTTCACAGTAATAACAATGATATAGTGGTCATATTGGTAGGTAGGTTCAAGCCAAAAAATGAAAAAAAAAACTCTTATCAACATCACTTCTCAAATAGATATTTTAAAGCTGTAGTTTCTTCTACTGACACTTGGGTTTTGTCTATTTATTTTATTTCATTTTTTCCCCTTTTTTAGCACCATTCCCTGCATTTAACTTCGTGCAGGCAGTTCAAAGTTGCTCTAAAATCGCTCTCTACCCCATGTTTCCCTAGAATATATTACCTTAAGTATAGGTTATATGAGACATTTGTCCCTTCTCTCTACTTTACATTCACTGCAATCAGATATCTTTTTCAGAGCAATTATTAATACTACGATTCTTTATTCTATAGTCTCGTCCTTCTGTCCTCTATGACCACAAATTTGACCATCTCCCATGTATTAGGGGGTCTTTGAGGGACTGTTTGAACCCGGCTGTCGTTTGTTTTTGGTGGTAATTTTTGTAGGGTGAGTGGTTTTGTCTGTGTTGTCTATAGTAGAGATCTTGCTCACTTATAAGTTTTGTTTCATGATATTCAATGCTATAATAACAGTTTTTGCCACAATAACTCTTTGTTTCTATATTTGTTTAGTTATGCCAATCTTTCTCTGAATTGTACATATCCCCTGAAGAAGCAATCAGCGAAACATGTTGGGCTAGTGTGCAATGTTTTCATTTTTTGGCTTGAACCTACCTACCAATATGACCACTATATCATTGTTATTACTGTGAACAACCCTTTTTGTATTCTGTAAAAAATCTTTTAAAAACAATTTTTGTAATAATAAAATGTATTTTGTAAATTTTTAAGTCATTATCTTTCTCTATCATTCTTTTGGGCACCGCAAAAATCCCCTCAACTCTCCCTTTTTTCTTCATTACCATTTGGGATGAGGTGCCTTTCTGACTGGGTGTTGTACCGTGAACCAGACCAACCTTTTGTACTTGTGACTAGGTATTTGTCCTCTGCCAGCTTTGTTTTGTTTACAGCTTCCAGAGTTCAGTTCAACTTTAGTGAATACTTCTCTGTGGTGCGTACAAATGTCTTAATTCCTGGATAAATGCACTTGGTCACTGATACAGGAAGTAAATGGAAATCTCCCTCATATGGAACTAAACACATGACTCCCCCCACCACCAGCTTCAAAACTTGACACAAATTGTACACTAGAGTTGGGCTTTGAAAAACAAGCAGATCAGTACTGTCTCTACAGACGCCAAAGATGAATACATATGAGTATTCATATGGTTTTATTTATAGCAGATCGCTACACCTGGCAGTCAAAATCCTTCCAGCTCATTTTGTAGTGTGAAAGTGATGCTTCCTGTTGAAACATGTCCAGGTTACCCAAGCTTTACAGTACAGATATTGAATTGATGCTGTGGAATAATAAGGAAGACCAAGCAGGAACAGGCAGAGGCCATTCCAAACTCTTGATGCAGACCCAAGAGTGCAAGTAGAGAACAAAATTGTATCAAATTGTGCCAACTGAAAGGCAAAGCTGTTACTAACCGCCAAAACTAACACAAGAAGTACAAAGCAAGCAGTCCTGGAAGAGCCTGGAAGCTCTGAACCAAGGATATTAAAGCCCATGTCACAATAGCGATCCTGTTGTTGGTAGCAACTCCCCAATGACAGGATCTCCAAGGGAGCACAGAGAACACCAACCTAGTCATACAGAGTAGCTTTCTCAATAGCCAAACCAGTGAGACGCTGCCCCGTTACTGCTCCCACATTGGTGAGCAAGGATCTGAAGCGTTTCAGCCAAAAAGGTAGTAAAGTAATAAAAGCAGGTGAGGAATTCTCTTGCTGGTGAGTGGCCAAAAGCAATAAAGATCACCAAGGAAAAGGAGGCTTCAAGCTACAAGTCTAAGTTCTAGAATGCCCCTCCTGAATTACCTCAAAGCTTTCCTCTATGTCAGCCTCTCTCAAACAGGGTTCTGAGGAACCTTAACATTCCTCCAGAGGTTGCTAGGGGATCTATGAGCAATGGTGGATTGACCTCCTGCCTAAAAGTGCGCCTGTATAGTTCTGTACCAAGGTCACTCAGCAGAGCGATTGCAAATAGACCAGTGGAGCTTCTCTTCTCTCATATTTCAGACACCAATGATCATATTAGAAATCTGTATTGGGGGAAGAGAGGCATTCTTCCCACTGACCACCATTGCAAGAAGAATTCTTCCCAAAGCCCCCAAATGAATTGGGACAACATACTGGCCACCACTAGTGAAATTAACATTCTTTCCACTGACCGTCGGTGCACGAGCCCTTCTCTTTTTTACCAATACGCTTTAACTAATGTACAGTTATCTGCAGATATATTTTTTTTTAGTAGGGATTACCTGAAACCTGAACATTATTTCTAGGGTTTCTTTATTGTAAAAAAGGTTGAGAAAAGCGGCTATAGGTAGATATGAAAGATGTGCATATATATTTATTACACATACATACTGTAGACATATGGACACATACCACACGTTTTGTGTTGCATTTTCGCTTCAATATGTTTATTTTTCAAAGCATGCAGAAAGGTGGGTGTTTAGGTGATACCCTTTATTGGTTGCTTTGGAAGAAGGGGTTATACCCCAAAATGTCACTGAGACCTCACCCCTCACTTCTAGAAGGGTGATCCACTCACTTATTGTATATGTACCTTGTTGATACCATTGATTTCTTGTATGAATTTCAATCTCAATGCCAAAAAAAAATTGGGACACTGTGTAAAATCTACATAAAACAGAATGCAATGGATTTTCAAATCTCATGACCCTATATAGTATTTTATTCAGAACAGAAAATAGAAAAAACATAGCAAACAGAAAATTTTAAGAAAAGAAAAAAGGTCATTTTGAAATTGATGGCAGCAATGCATCTCATGATTAGGTATAAAAAAGGCAACTTAGAGAGTCAGAGTGTCTCAGAAGTAAAGATGGACATAGGTTCACCAACCTCTGAAAAGCTGGCCAAATAATTTCAGAATAATAGTCAACATAAAATTGCAGAATTTAAAATATATCTTAAAACAACAGTACATACAGTAATATCATTAAAAGATGATGAGAATCTGAAGAAATCTCTATGCACAAGGGACAAGACCAAAACACAATATTGGATGCCTATGATCTTTAGGCCCTCTGTCAGCACGGCATTAAAAACAAACATGATTCTGTGATGGACATCACTGCATGGGCTCAGGAATACTTTCAACAATCACTGTCCATGTACACAGATTGATGTGTCATCTAAAAATGCAAGGTAAAGCTGTCATGCAAAGAAGAAACCATATCTAAACATGATGCAGAAACACCGTTGTCTTCCCTGGGCCAAAGCTCATTTAAAATGTTTTTTGCAAAGTGGAAAACTGATCTGTGGGCGGACTAATAAAAATTTGACATTCTTTTTGGCAGCCATAGGCGTCGCATCCTCCGGACTAAAGAGAGGGACCTTCTGGCTTACCATCATCAGCACATGGTTCAAAAGTCTGCATCTCTGATGGTATTGGGTTGCATTAGTGTGTATGGAATGGGCAGCTTGCACATCTGGAAAGGCACCATCACTGCTGAAATATATATAATCCAGGATTTAAAGCAGGAGATGCTCCCATCCAGACAATGTCTTTTTCAGGGAAGGCCCTGCATATTTGAGTAGGACAATGCTAAACCATATACCACATCAGTACAGGCACCAGTACAGGTGCTTAACTGGCCTGCCTGCAGTCCAGACCTTTCACCAAATGAAAATATTTGGCACATCTTGAAATGGAAAATATGACAAAAAAGACCCAAGACTGTTGAGCAGTTCTGATTCTATATCAAGCTAGAATGGGACAACATTGCTCTCCTAAAACTCCAGCCACTGGTCTCCCCAGTTCCCACATGTTTACAGTGTTGTTAAAAGAGGAGGAGATGCTACACCTTAGTAAACGTGGTCCTGTCCCAACCTTGTTGAGACGTGTTGCTCCCATCGATTTCAAAATTACTCTATTTTGTCTCTTAAAACTGCACATTTTTTTGTTTACTATTTTCTGCTGTGAATAAAATATGGGTATATTAGATTTGCAAAATCATTGCATTCTGTTTTTATGTAGATTTTACACAGCGCCCCAACTTTTTTGGAATTGGGGTTGTACTGCAGGTAGCTTTGACTATTTATATTATATTTATTACAAGCAATATTGTAAAGAAATTATTTGCTTTTACACTTTTTTTATTTAATTAAATGTGCAAAAACTACATAGTAGGCCAGCCTTATACTTTTGTTCTGGTTACTATATAGGGGATTAATAGGATTTTATCTCTTATGGGGATTATAGCACCTACCCTTCTGCTTAATTCCTTGTTTTTTCTAGACTGGTGTGCTAGGATTTATCCATTTAGGTTTTTGAAGATGCAAGCTTTTGGGATGCCTTGGATCCCTTGTTCAGGTTCTTATTTCCTGGCACAGTGTATGCAAACCAAAATTACAGTTGTGTAGAATACAATCTGCAAATCCTAAGGTAGGAAGCCATGAATCTCAGCTCTCTGTAGCTTTCATCAGTGTCACAGTGAAGACAATGGGAGCCTGATCTAGCATGTGAAGGGTATGATTCATGATATGTAGGACAGCTGGCCTCGCCTGAAAGGAAGCATTTGTTGTGCCTGCTTGGCGCGCTAATAATTTGAATAGGCTTCAACTGTCCGCATACAGACATTTGCTAAATTGGAGCCGGTCACACCCAAATAACACAAATACATGGATTGAATTGTACTCCTCTAGAAGAAACACTGTTTGGAAGCACGTCCCATAGCTTATCGTGTATGTTATTTATGAACCCCAACCTGATGCTAAAGTAGCATATTACTATAAAATGAAATGCTGATGACATTTCTAAATAGAGCCAATGAAAACACCCAAAACAAATTTAAAGGAAACCTGTTGTGAGAAACACAGAAAGTGCCATTGCTGTCCTCGCTATGATACCAATTGCCTCTCTGCATCGATACAAGTAAGGCAGTCTGACTGCTCCTTTGGCTATCGTTCGCTATAAATGCTCTGGGTGACTCCAGGACAACTATAGGGTGGGAGTTTACTGGAACTATACCAGGGTTTGCCTAGCACTGCTTATTTTGTTGGTTGTTATTTCCATCTCCTTATCAACGTTATATAATTCTGCCTTATAGTTTGATAGAATTTCAGGTGTTAAGTGGGCAGCATTGGACGATCGGTCGCCCTGGGCTGCCCCGCTTGATGTTGGTGGCCACAGGTGCCCGAGGGATTGTTTACATACCTTATAAGGACTAAAACCGTCCTATTGTTTTTGCTTATTTTTTTTTTGACTACGATATCAGAAGTTTGTTCAGTCTTGTGCTAATGTCTTTAAGTTGATACCTTCATTTTGTAGAAGGCTTGTGGTTCTGACAGACCCCTGCTTCCCCCTATGTATCGGTACCTAGCCAAGACAGCTGTCTTGGTCAACATCCGACCCTGTTGTGGGCCTCGCGTCAGTGATGCATTCAAATGCTCTATGTTCATTATATCCCGAGAAAACCTTAGTTTCTTCATATTCTTTGTCCTGCTCTCCTCCTCTTACTTATTTCCTCTCCCTCTTACCCTTCTCTCCTCTTCCTTCAGTCCCTGGGATGTGTGGGCAGAAGATTTTTTTAAGCGCACCTTTTTGATCCCATGACCCTGAACTGGCTATCCCTGAGTGTTAAGGGTATTAACTCCCCCAAAATACTTTGATGCCTGCTATCCCCAAGTCTATTTGGCCAACGGCCCTACTAAACAAAGAGGAGACCTCATTGCTCTAAGCAAATTGGTCCCTTTTAAATGCAGTAAACAGATAGTGGACCCTAATGGCAGGTACCTTTTACTACAAGGTGCTATCCAAGACACTGAGGTGACCATTCTGACTTCCTATGCTCCGAATGACAACCCGAGGCCTTTCCTGACTCACATCTGCTCCCTGTTGAAGTCCCACCAGAAGGGCACCCTTCTCCTGGCGGGTGACTGAGGCTGAACCCCTCTCTTGATTAATAGCCTTTGGAACACAAACCCCCTTCTCCTGCTGCTAAAAAATTCTTACATTCCCTGCAAAGTCATGACCTGGTAGATGTCTGGGGAGAGCTTCACTCCTTGGGCAAGGACTACACTCATTCTCATCCTCACCATTCTCACTCCAGGATTGACCACATGTTCGTGCTGCGGAAACATCTTCCTCTAATTCTTTCTGCCTCTATCTTAGCTGCCCCATGGTCGGACCACGACCCTGACTGTTTGCCACTCCCTGCTTAGTAAACCACAACATTCCCCCTGGGTAATGAATGATTCTCTTTTATCTTTTAAGGCAATCTTAAGTGACATCCACAAAGCCTCTGTGCTATGGGAAGCATACAAGGCAGTCCTCCGGGGCCTTGTAATCCAAATAGCGTTGAAACGTAAAAAAGAGCGATAGTTGGCTTGACGCTCTTTGGAACAGCGCCAGGAGGCATAGCCAACGGCCTTCAAACAAGCTCCTACCCCAGCCAACCGTAAACTTTTGGACCGGGCCCGTATGGACCTAGATCTATGCTTAACCGTCGAGGCAGAAGGAACCCTATGCTGGGCTCTCCAGAAATGGTATGCCAAGGCGAACAAACCTAACAAGATGCTGGCCAACAAATTAAGCATTTTTACCTCACAATACGCCCCCATTACTCTGCGTACCTGCCATAATATCCTTACCGGTAACCCTCTCCAGGTCTTGGATGAATTTCGTCATCGCCTCACCAACCTTTACTCTGCCCCCAACCAGTCTTCCACCCAGGACCTTGACACCTTCTCTTTACCTTCCCTATCTGAAACTCACACATCCCAAATGGACCATGACATACAGGTCTCAGAAGTTTTACAGTGTACCAAAGATTTGAAGGTGGGCAAGAGACCAGGCCTGGATGGCTTTACAGCGCTATACTACAGGAAACTGGCAGATGTCATTGCCCCATATTTAATGGCAATGCATAATTCAGTTAAAGATGGTCAACCCTTTACACCAAATCTGCTGACCGCCAATAATGTAATGATCCCTAAACCGGACAAGGATCACTCTTCTTGGGCAAATTTCAGACCAATCTCACTAATTAAAATGAAAATATTGCCGAAAATCCTGGCCAATCGTTTGACTTTCTTTCTCCCGCGCTTGATAAAAAAGGACCAGGTGGGGTTTGACCCAAGGAGACAGCGAGTGACGCCATTGGAAGGCTCATTCAAATCCAACACATAGCTCATAGTAGGTCCTTAGAGACAATGTTCTTGTCTCTGGACATCAACAAGGCCTTTGACACCTTGTCATACTTGTCAATACTTAAAGCAGGTGCTCCACCATTATGGTTTTGGCACCTCTTTCTTGAGTTGGGTATAAGCAATCTATGACTCCACCTAGCCAAAATCAAACACTATGGCTTAGAGTCACCTCCTCATTAAGAGAGGAACCCGACAAGGGTGCCCACTCTCCCCAATTTTATTTATCCTGGCTCTTGAACCCCTAGGCGGAGGCGATCCAAACCCATCCAGACATAACAGGGGTAGAAGTAGCGGGTACCCCACACAAAATATCATTGTTCACGGACGATATCTTACTGTCCAAAATTAAACCTAGAATTACCCTCCCTAACTTACTTTCTCTCAAACACCTTTGCGATGTTCTCGGGCCTATCCGTCAACCCTGCCAAATCTAAAGCTGTCGATCAACCTCCCACCCTCAGAGCATGGCATCCCTACAAACTGCATTCTCCTTTCAGTGGTTAACATCATTGCCCTACCTGGGGATTAGGCTTACTTCATTGTATGCAGGACCTTATCATGCCAATTTTGCTCCAATGTTTGGTAAGCTAGCGGTTATGCTCTCCTCCTGGTCCCATCTTCCGTTGTCCTGGTTCGGTAGAAAAGCGACTGTACTTATGACCTACCTCCCAAAACTGCTATACCTTTTTCGAGACCCAGAATTAATAAAAGATATTCACTCCTTGTTCACCCCTACCAGGATAGTTTCATTTGCAGCCCTACATTCCTCACATGATATCCCCCTCCGAGAGCACTACAGCTACCTACAGCTTCGAAACTTTCTCCAACATCTAATAAAGTTTTGTCTCACCCCTTATACTTTAAACCCTTTTGAAAGCCTTTGCAGATCACATCCCCAATCTTCTGGTTTAATTTCTTTAATCTATGCAGCCATAATTGGTTCCAAAAAAACCACCATTGAGACCCTATCACCTCCAGTGGGAGGCGGAGCTTGGGAAACAGCTGGACCCAGAAGACTGGCAGATCATGACTACTGCACCGTCCAAACGCTCCAGGAATGTTCTCTTCTTGGAAAATGCTTATAAAGTATTTTACAGATGGTATTAGACCCCGGCCAGATTGGCTAGCTTTATTTCATCCTATTCTCCCTTATTTTTCCGTGGGTGCTCTCAAGAGGGCACAATGGCGCACATTTGGTGGACATGTCCGAAGGTGTGCAGATTGTGGGTCAGGGTCTATACACCGTTTCGCAATCTATTCCACACTAATCTAAAGAGGGATCCCTTCGAGGCTCTTCTGTGGAAGAAGTACTGCTTCGTCCGGAGCGCCAGTTGGCGTCGCACCTCTTTACTGCAACTTAAATTACCATAGCAAGGGCTTGGAAGACCTCTATAGCAGTGGTCTCCAAACTGCGGCCCGGTGGCAGATGTGACTGTTTGCTTGCCTTTATCCAACTCCTGGGGCACTGACCCCAGTGATGGGGCACTATTCCTCCCACTGACCCCATATTTTCTACAGCATATATTGTATATGTAGGGAACAAATATTGCTACACCCATGTTGATATCCAATTACAACCTATATATCATCAACTCATTTTTAAGTAGGTGACCTCAAGTGGGACCCCTGACATCACCAAAGGGCCACACATAACATTTATTGCATTTGATTATACAGAACGCCATCAGAGACAATGGACATGCTATAGAGCAGGGGTCTAAACAAAAGGGCCAGTTTACAGTCCTTCAGACTTTAGTGGGACTGGACTAGGGCCAGTGAGTAGAAAATATTCTGGGGTCAGTGGGAGGAATAGTGCACCATCACTGGGGTCAGCGGGAGAAATAGTGCCCCAGGAGTTGGATTAAGGCAAGCAAACGGTCACATCTGCCCCCGGGCCGCAGTTTGGAGACCACTGCTATAGAGGTTTTTGAAGACTGGGGATAAGGTATGCTTCAGGAGACAGTCAGACTGCAGACATAACATGAGATTTCAAGAGTGCACTGCAGCCCCTTTATAAATCAATGCTCCCACTTTAGATTAAAATGATGTATATGAAACAGGATTATTTTTAGAACATTAACACACACTGATTACATTAAGCTAAATACTTTAACATGTACATCCAAAAAAAAAAAACACTGAAAAGACTATATTAATAATATGATACAGGTCACAAAGTCCCCATAACCAATCAAAATCAGCTTACAATAATTGAATTATAGTAAAACTAAAAAAAAATGATGATTGTTTACTAATATGTTCCACTGTCCTACAAAGAGCAGAATTCCATATGTTCCTCTTATGATATTATCTTTCACTGGATTTGTACATTTTTCCGGCTATTCGTTTTATTTATTTCAAGCAATGTTCCTCCAGCCCTGGCCACATTACATGTAGGAGGACACGGTGAATGTTGGCACCTCCCAGCTTTATTTTAGACTGTGCCAGGGAATGGCTGGGCAGCTGCAATGGGTTTGGTTCGCAGGCAGCTGCAATGGTATTTGGATGCCAAACTGACCCCATTAGTCACAAGTGAGTACAGAAACAGCTACATTGTACACAAGCAACATTTTTCTTCCCACACACAAAAAGCACGGAGCATGGATAAGATTGGATTCTTATACCAGTACTTCGGCATCAGAGCTGTCCATCAACACACCGACAGCTGCTCTGCAACGATGATCGAGGCAACTGAACAAGTCCGAACAAAGAGAAAAAAAGCTCATTAGTTACCTAATGCATTCCTTCAAAATGGCATGAAATAATTTTTACAGTTCAGCCGGGGTAATTACATTCGGATTTTCTATATATTTATTCAATGTACACCAGACAGAAGCTGAAATTAGGGAAGCCTGTACTGTAAGGTGAAAGAAGCACTGGATTGACAAAAAAAGCATTTAGAATCACTTTAAGGGCTTCAAATGTAATTGCAGATTAATAAATCTGGGCTTATTTGCAGTATTTTATAAGAACTGACTGGATGCAATCCAACAGCAGCTCAGCAGTTGTAGTTCTTCAAACCCTAAGAATACGCACTAAATTCTTACTATACAGTATGTCTGCATTTAATAAAGAATATCTACTCATACTTAACATATTCGCTAACTGCTACAATGACAGCTCTAAATTTAATAACGACATATAGAAAGTGAACACCCATTTTATAAACTGTCAGGCTCACATTCTAACAAAATATCATATTCTGATAACTGTATGTGATAAAATACCTTTAATAAAAGTATTGTGTGTGTGTATACACACATATACAGTTGTGCTCATAAATTTACATACCCTGACAGAATTTATGATTTCTTGGCCATTTTTCAGAGAATATGAATGATAACACAAACTTTTCTTTCACTCATGGTTAATGTTTGGCTGATCATAATCACAACAGAAACTACCCAAATGACCCTGATCAAAAGTTTACATACCCCAGTTCTTAATACCGTTAAGAACTGGGGTATGTAAACTTGTGGCCCCCTTTAACATGACAGCTTGAAGTCTCTTGTGGTATTTGTGGATGAGGCTCTTTATCTTCTCAGATGGTAAAGCTGCCCATTCCTCTTGGCAAAAAGCCTCCAGTTCTTGTAAATTCTTGGGCTGTCTTGCATGAACTGAACATTTGAGATCTCCCCAGAGTGGCTCAATGATATTGAGGTCAGGAGACTGAGACGGCCACTCCAGAACCTTCACTTTATTCTGCTGTAGCCAATGACAGATCGACTTGGCCTTGTGTTTTGGATCATTGTCATGTTGGAATGTCCAAGTACGTCCCATGCGCAGCTTCCGGGCTGATGAATGCAAATGTTCCGCCAGTATTTTTTGATAACATACTACATTAATCTTGCCATTGATTTTAACCAAATTTCCTGTGCCTTTGTAGCACACATCCCCAAAACATCAGCAGTCCACCTCCGTGTTTCACAGTAGGAATGGTGTACCACATCATAGGCCTTAGTATAATTAAACAGGTATCAACACATAGTGGTGATGTGGATAGAGATATAGTATTAGGTGCCACGTCCTGGACTTGTTATATTTATAGAGGTAGGTTTGGGCTTTGGACTTTTTAGGCACAATAATTACTAAGGTATATTAAAAAATTGATTTTATTCAAAATACGGTTAAAAAATAGGAATAAAAAGAGGACATATACAGAGATCAGTTCACAACACCACAATTACAATTATACACTCCATACATAGCTCTACATTATAAAGATATATCATATGAAAATGGAATACCAATCCTTCCACCGTGAGGTTGTTATATGGTTATAGAAGAGCTATGCAGTTGGTAGTAATCGGTATCTACAACTTGCTCAACATGTTGCACGCCAAAGCGCTTTTTCAGGAGCATAGAACAGATGACATTCTCGTGTTAATAGAATAAATAGAATATGTATATAAGCCCAAGATGATTGGTAAAGCAATATCCACTGTGTATCTTGGAGTTCACACAGTCTATTACTAGAGTCTGCCAACAGGACATGTGGTCAAAACAAAGGCAATTGAAACAGCCAGAGGCAGAAATTAATTGTATTGTTGTTAGCTGTATTGTTTCAGAAGAGACTCCTGTTAGCCGTTGGAAGTAGATATCCGTAGTGTCCCCAGAGAAGACAACCACAAAGTCGCTCGGTGTAGAGAGCGACTGCGATGTAGGGCGTGGGCCTTTGTTTTGACCACATGTCCTGTTGGCAGACTCTAGTAATAGACTATGTGAACTCCAAGATACACAGTGGATATTGCAATGCATAGAATACATTGAGGTGAAAAACCGCAAGGGTTTACAACCCCTTTAAGGTCAGTACTCTGTGCAGGCCAGTCAAGTTCCTTAACCCCAAACTCGCTCATCCATGTCTTTATGGACCTTGCTTTGTGCACTTGTGCAAAGTCATGTTGGAACAGGAAGCATGGGAGCATGAAACTGTCTAAAATGTCTTGGTATGCCGACACCTGAAGGGCCCTTTCACACATGCTGTCCGATCAGGTCCGCCTGTCCGTTTTTCAGGCAGACCTGATCGGACACTCCATCAGGGTTGCCAACCGCCAGTAAATTTACTGACAGTTTTTTACAACTGCCAGTAAATATCGGGGGCTGATAATTTTATGCGGTGCTTACTTTTTAAGTGTAAATCAAGAAAATTACTTTGTTATTAGGTATTGTCAGTGTTTCCATATCATGTTTATACTGTTCAAATATCCATGGTGTTAGTTTTCAATAGGAGTTCTGTAATTTCTCAGGTTGCCAGTAAAAATGTGCTCCGCCAGTAAATTTTCCATGTTTTTTTCAGCAAAAAATGCTGCGGGAGGTTGGCAACCCTGCGCTCCATGCACCTCTATGGAGCGACGGATGTCAGCTGTGACATGTTCTCTGACATCCCACGCTATCCGATCCGCCAAATCTAGACAGATAAAAACCCTATTTTCCATCCGTCTAGCAGATCAGATGGAATCTGATAAAAACGGATATCATCTGATCTCCCATAAAGGACAGCGGAGCTCTGATAGGTCCATCTCTGTACAGTGAGCGTAGACGGACATGTCACTTGCCTGCTCAGTAGAGATCAATGAATCGATCCCTGCTGAGCAAGCGGAGTCCGTCAAAATGGACAGCCCCCTGTGAAAGGGGCCTATGGCTCCTTTCCCACATGCTGTCCGATCAGATCCGCCTGTCCGTTTTATTAGGGGCACCTGATCGGATGCTCCATACACCTCTATGAAGCGACCGATGTCAGCTGTAAGATGTCCACTGACATCCGCTGCCATCCGATAAATCCAGATGAATGGAAACCCTATTTTCCATCCGTCTAGCATATTGGATAAAAACAGACAGGCAGATCCGTTTTAATCAGATCTTCCATAGAGAACAGCGGAGCTCTGATGACAGATCCGTCTCTGCACAGTGAGCGGAGATGGACCTGTCATCCGCCTGCTCAGCAGAGGTCAATGGATTGATCCCCGCTGAGCAAGCAATGTCCGTCAAAAACAAACGTGCCCCGTGTGAAAGGGGCCTAAGAGTTCCCTTTACTGGAACTAAGGGGCCAAGCCCAACCCCTGATAAACAATCCCACAACATAATCCCGCCCCCCCAAACTAAACTTTACACTTGGCACAATGCAGTCAGGCAAGTACCGTTCTCCTGGCAACCGCCAAACCCAGACACGTCGATCGGATTGCCAGAGAAGCGCAATTCATCACTCCAGAGAACACGTCTCCACTGCTCTAGAGTCCAGTGGCGGTGTGCTTTACGCCACTGCATCCGACGCTTTGCATTGCACTTGGCGAAGTAAGGCTTGGATGCAGCCGCTCGGCCATGAAAACCCATTTCATGAAGCTCTCTATGCACTGTTGTTGTGCTAATCTGAAAGCCACAAAAAGTTTGGAGGTCTGTAGCTATTGACTCTACAGACAGTTGGCAACTTCTGTGCACTTCAGCATGCGCTGCCCCGCTCTATAATTTTATGTGGCCTACCACTTCGTGGTGAAGTTGCTGTTGTTCCCAGTTGCTTCCACTTTGTTATAATACCACTAACAGTTGATCATGGAATATTTAGTAGCAAGGAATTTTCACGGACGAAATTCTTGCACAGGTGGCAAACTATCACAGTAGCACGCTTGAATTCACTGCGACCCATTCTTTCACAAATGTTTGTAGAAGCAGTCTATATGCCTAGGTGCTTGACTTTATACACCTGGATCCAATGATTTGGAAGGGTGTCCCATATATATATATATATATATATATATATAATTTATTTATTTTTTTGGTTTGTTTATTTTAGTATCACAACATGTGTTGCACATTCAGTACAATTTACTATGTAGAAGCATCAACTGGGTTAAATGTGACTTTGGCATTCAGACTCTCTTGGGATTTTCTTTTTATGTTTGAAATGAAGCAATAGGTCTCAGTACTGGATACTAGTGGGCGGGACTATACTATTTATGAAAGTTGTACTTTCCATCCGCCAACTCAACTTACTTTGGCATATTCTCAAGGAAGAATCCAGATCTTAGCTGAGCAGACTGAAGTGTAATTGCAGCATCCTGAGGGTGTCTTGTCAATTTGTGATCAGATTAGGTTTTATTTATCCTACAATCAACATGAATACACAAGGCAAGTATGTATACAGTATAATCACATCTTAGTTTTATATTCTGAAGTCTATTATATCTGTTCATGTAAAACATACCTGTAGAAGGGTATGGTAAAAGCAGTAAGTTAGGGGTGGATCAAATGCTGTTAAAATAATCACTTTTGAGCAGACTTGATGCTAGCAAAACTGTGAACATACTACCACCTCCATGCTTTAGTGGGCTTCTTTAGATGCCTGCAGAGCAGAATACTCTTGATAGAATTACAAAAACTATAGCCCCGAACACACAGGCCCAGGGGCGTTGTTACAGGGTCCCCAGAGAGCCCCCCTTACATCAGGGTCCCCAGAGAGCCCCCCACTTACATCAGGGTCCCCAGAGAGCCCCCCACTTACATCAGGGTCCCCAGAGAGCCCCCCACTTACATCAGGGTCCCCAGAGAGCCCCCCACTTACATCAGGGTCCCCAGAGAGCCCCCCACTTACATCAGGGTCCCCAGAGAGCCCCCCACTTACATCAGGGTCCCCAGAGAGCCTCCCCTCCCCTTGGGCACCCCTGCACAGACTCGGGACTATGGGCCCCAGATTTGGGGCTTTAGCCCCCAAAGCCACCCCCTAGTGACGCCACTGCACGGGCCAAATATTGTCCGGTTCAACAGAAACCGTCTGACATTCGGCTCATGTGTACGGCAGTCTGTCCAACAGAAGCCGTCCCAACATCCAGCCCCTGTAGAAGGGGCATGACCAAAATACATCTGCCGATTGGCATCCCATCAGTGCTGGCAGCCAAGGGCTGGCAGGGGGGGTATTCTCCCTGTAGAAACAATAGCTCAGCGGGGAGATCGCTGTACTAACATCAGATAGTTAGTACATAGCTTTAAAATGCACTATTATACTACTCTGCTTATCGGCTTCTGCGTTTAACGTATATAGGTGAACCAGTGCTCTGTACAATAGGAGAGATACTGATATTTGAATAATAGAATATCCTCAGTGTTGAGGCTACACATAAAAGTGACATTTAGAGACACTGTCACCTTGTTCATGCAGGGTAAAGGAACACTGAGGTGGATTTACTAACTACAAATAGACTGTTCATTTTGCAAATGAATTTGCATTTGGCAGAGAAAATTTCCCTTGAATAGTTAACAGGTGAAGCTGTGTGAACTTCCATTATCCAACTGTGTGCAGGCAAAATTATCATTTTTTTTTCCCTGTATGTGAATGGGCGTTCTTTGCAAGTGAATTTTTACCACTTTCACTAAGTTAAGGGGAAATGCCCTTGCAAAGTGAAAAGCCTATTGGCCTTTAGATAACCAGAGGAAGTAGTGATGTCACTCCCATGTAGAGCGACAGTGGCCGGACCTAGAAATTGGCCACTAGACCTAAACATTTTTACTGTGTAGAAAGTCACATACTCCGCCATACCCAAAAGCGCTGGATATTGTTTCTGGTTTCAACAGATGCAGAAGCAACTAGGGAACGCTGACGGGGTCAGGATACCACTATGCAGAGACAGTATTACTTTGTCTAGCATGAGCAAGGTGGCAGGGATGTTGATTTACTAAAGGCAAATATACTGTGCACTCTAGATCAGAGGGGAAGCTCTGCTGATTTCCATCATCCAATCATATGCAAGCAAAAATTCAGCTTTTAATGTTCCTTGCATGTTCCCCTCAGATCTAGAGCAACTGCACTTGTGGGTGCACTTGCAGTGCACAGAATATTTACCTTTTCGGCCCCTTTCATACTGCCCTGACTTAAAAGTCACACGATTTTACGGCCGCAATTTTTTTACAGCTGTGATTTTGATGCGAGTTTGCCACGATTTCGATTTCAGGGAATGCCTGTGTAAACTTGAGGTCTATGGACCTCAACTCGCATGAAAGTCAGACCAAAGTAGCACAGGGACTACTTTGAAGTTGGCACGACTTTAAGACACACAGATATGAATGGTTATCATTGGAATTCATGAGGAACGACATGTCATGCAACTTTGCAGTCCCAAGTCACACAAGTGTGAAAGGGGCCTAAGTAAGTCAGCCCCAATGTCTCTTTCTGACACAGTAGCTACTGGTGTGCTAAACTGCCCATGGGTTTTATGTATCTCTCAGGGACCCCAGCAGTAAGACCCTCATCTATTGAAAATATCAGTTGCCTGGCTATTTTCAACTTTATTACTTTGAGCTGCTAACCTGGAGTAGGCAATCAGTGCAAAATCAGAACTCCTGAAGCTTGTTACAGGTTAGCCTTTTAGAAAAAAAATAGTACAGTCAACACCGACAGCCATCCACGGTTTAAATTTTGATCAGCAATAGCAGCCTCTGATTCAGCAGGGACCTTCCAAACGTTTATCAGCGTGTGCCTGTCCCTGCTTGACAGAAGTCAATCGTTTTAGCGGCCAACCATAGATGGTTCAAATCTCAATCAACTTGGGTACAATCAGCCTGCCGGCTTCTCTTGCGATTATCACTAGTGATAATCATGGTCTTCTCCGGCGGGGATGACTACCCCTGCTGGCCACTGCCGGGAGCAGACAATTGCTCAGCAAGGGGGATTCCCCTGTCAGTGCTGTCTGTGTTGATGGGGGAATCTTGCAAATTTCTTTTCTGCAACCCATGGTTGCAGGATTGAAATTTGCACCATCTATTACCGGCATTACATCAGGGTCCCCCCTTCCATCAGAGTCGTCCTTACATCAAGTTGAAGCAGGGACCATAGGCAGTCTCTTCTGACCTATAGCCTTGATCTGCACACTGCTGACCCTAGCTGCAGAAAATCTTGTGGGCTAGACCCATGGCTTAGATCATAGCCTGGCTTAAAAAACACTGAACAATGATCCAAACACAAATAAAAGCCTCCTTTAATTACATGTGTATGCAATGCCTAGTTGAGGGTTTATCGAAGCCATGAAGGTACACAAAGCATTTGGTCCAATATAGTAGAATGTCCAAATAAACCACCGGTTTAATTATATGTTAGAAACCAGTAAATACCCCCTGAAGAGAACAATGAGGCTTACACCTGCCACCCTCTGGCACACAATAGTCTGTGTAAACTAGAGCTACCACTGTTAAAATGACACTATTCCAATACAAAGCAACATATTGAAATCACGCAACAATATTATAATCAGAAAGCTTCCCCAACAAAAAAGAATAATTAAACTAAAACGTTGTTTAGCTTTGGTTACCACAGGGAAGGGGTAGAACCTCTGTCATGTTTTTATTGCGGTCTCTTATCATAGGATTGCTTACAAGCCAATGACAGTAAATACTGTATGTGGATTAAGTATGCAAGAGTTTGATGGAAATATATAGGTTAGGTTTTTTTGGGTTATTTTTTTTTTTTTATAAGTGATTCTCTAGTAACAGGATCACTTTAATAAATACCTAACTGAATGAATTGGTGCGTCTTATTTTCCTGGAGTTCGGCTTTAAATCTTAACTCTGGGATGTATATACTTCTTTAAATGTTGGTGGGCTTTGTGTATTTATTCTAGATCCATGCAAAAATCCAGTGTGAAACGTTACCTCTGTGCAGAAGCCTCCTGTAATAAAAAACAGTCACTGCTGCTCTCTCTCCATGTGCTGGGTGACTGGTCTGGTCTCCATCCCTACCTTCAGTTTTCTGTAGGCAACCTGTAATGGGGAGGATCTGATGGGCTCCTCCTACAGCTCTACTCTCTACCTACTTTTACAAGGTAATAAATGTATTTGAAATAGCATTTAGTGCACACAAAGTGGATTTCTATCCCTTGTGGCTTCTAAGGAATGTATTTAAAATAAAATGTTTGTGCTCTGAACCCTGCTTTAAAGGCATACCCCACCTCTTAATTAGGGTGCAACAATGGGTGGTCACATTCCCCAACCAGCACCCTCAAACTGCCAAACTACTCACCTGTATCACTGGGTGCTTCTCCTTGGAGAGTCCTGCTGTTATTTGAATTTAGCATGGCTAATATCATCCATTCACATGGATCTGTGAATAGGAAGACTAAGTTACAGGAGAAAAGCAGCTTAAAAAAAAACAAACACATCTAAGCCGAGTTTTTGCAAATGGGTTTAGGTGCGTTCATTCATTTCATTGGCCAGAATATTGGCCCTCCCTATTAGACTGTAAGCTCCCAGGAGCAGGGCCCTCCTAACCCTCTTGCATTGAATTGTATTGTTGCTATATTGTCTCCCTTTATGTTGTAAAGCGCTGCGCAAAAAGTTGGCGCTATATAAATCCTGTATAACAATAATAATTCTGGCCATTAAATACATTTTTTTATTTTTTTGTATTGGATCCTGCAGAGCATAGCCAGACTCTTACCCTAGTCCAAGGTCAATTTTTACATAATTAGGTTTATCGTTGTACAAAATATCTGGAAATTCTCTGCAAAACAAGTAGGTTCCATCCTAACGTCATACTGTTAATAACTAGCCTTTTTAGCTACCATGGGTTATTTATGTTTACGATGAAGAAATAATTTGTACTAGAATAAAGCTCAGGTCACCTAGCTAGAAGTGAAGGTCCTTGAATTTCCAATGTAAACAAAGAGCTCAGTTCTTTCCCAGCACAAATACCATGACTAATGGGTGCAATTACTCCTCTTTCACTAACGCAACAGACCAGATTACCTATCGGGTAGCAAAATGATACAGTAGAACTGCCTGAAATATCAAATATGATGCAAATCTGCAGGCCTATAAATGACTGAAAACTGATATTTACTCCAAACAGGGACTCCCCACCCTGGGAACTTGCACGCTAGCTTTAACCCTAGCCTTATCCCCCAAGTATATCCCCCAGTATAACCCAAGCAACTAGCTTCTGCTGTCATTCATTGGCTCTGGCTCCCCTCCTCCCATATTCCCATATTCTTGATGGACATCCCCTCTAACTAATATAATGGTGCAAAGTCCAGGTGGGGGAGGCCAGAACTAATGACCATGGTAACCCTAAATTATAACTCCAGTGTTGTTTGGAAGAACTATGTCCACGAGAAAAGCTGTAGTGTCTGCATCACTTTAGAAGTGGATTACGTAAGATTATCTCACCAAATATAGAACACCCATTGCAGATGATGTTTGAAATTTGACATGTATCAATACAGATTTCTTAGAAAAACCATTAGCCAATCACATAAGCAGAAAAGGAAATTTCTAGTGAATTCTAGCACAAATATTGTTGAAAACTTTCATAGTTGTATGTGGCGGCCCACATGCTCTGCTACAAACAATCAATAAAAAATGTGCTGCTTGATGACCAAAATTTTAAAACGGACCTTCACTTAAGTGAAAGTATCGCTAATCCATCTTTTGGGAAGGGTTTACCTTTTTTGGACAGGTATCCACTGCTCCCAGTTCTGAAATTATTGCCTAGGCGAGAATTATGCGAGTTTGATTTACCCAGCCCGCAAACTGCTCTTTAAGTTTTAGAGCAGAGGAGGATTGGAAACTCCCATCAGGTTATTTCCCCGCTTGTGCCCGCCTCCCCCGGGGAAATTACCATTTACTTCCTGTCTCAGAAGCACAGCAGAAAATAAGGGGAAATTTTCCAAAGTATACAGTGCCTTGAAAAATTATTCATACCCCTTGAATCCCAAAAACATTAATGTAGATTATTTAGATTTTATGTGATAGGCCAGCACAAAGTGGCACATCATTGTGAAGTGGAGGAAAAATTATAAATTGTTTTCCAAATTGTTTACAAATAAATATCGGAAAATTATGGCGTGTATTTGTATTCAATCAATACTCTGTACAACTACCTTTCACTGCAATAACAATAATGCCCTGTACACAAGATCGGACATTCCGACAACAAAAGCCATCTGATTTTTTCCAATGGATTTTGGGCCAAACTTGTCTTGCATACACACAGTCGCACAAAATTGTCGGAAAATCCGATCATTCTGAACGCGGTGACGTAAAACACGTACGTCGGGACTATAAACAGGGCAGTAGCCAATAGCTTTTGTCTCTTAATTTATTCTGAGCATGCGTGGCACTTTGTGCGTCGGATTTGTGTACACACGATCGGAATTTAAACAATCGGATTTTGTTGTTGGAAAATTTTATATCTTGCTCTCAAGCTGTGTGTCGGAAATGCCAAATGGAAAAAGTCAGATGGAGCCCACACGATCGGAATTTCCGACAACACAATAGGATCGCATTTTTTCCATTGGAAAATCTGACCGTGTGTACAGGGCATAAGTCTTTTTGGGGGATTTCTCTTCCAGCTTTGCACATCTACAGAGTGCCATTTTTGCCCATTTTTTGCAAAATAGCTCAAGCTCTGTCATATTGGATAGAGAGCGTCTGTGAACAGCAATTTTCAAGTCTTGCCACAGATTCTCAATTGGATTTAGGTCTGGACTTTGACTGGGCCATTCTAACACATGACTATGCTTTGATCTAAACCATTCCATTTTAGCTTCTGGCTGTATGTTTAGGGTCAGTGTCCTGCTGGAAGGTGAACCTCTGCCCCAGGTTTAAGTCTTTTGCAGACTAAAAGGTTTTCTTTTAAGAATGCCCTGTATTTGGCTCCATCCATCTTCCCATCAACTCTGACCAGCTTCCCCCTGATGCAGAAAAGCATACCCACAACATGATGCTGCTGCCAACACCATGTTTTACGGTGGGGATGGTGTGTTCAGGGTGATGTGCAGTGTTAGTTTTCAGCCACACATAGCGTTTTGCTTTTAGGCCAAAAAGTTAAATTTTGGTCTCATCTGACCAGAGCACCTTCTTCCACATGTTTGCTGTGTCCCCCACATGGCTTCTCGCAAACTGCAAACAGGACTTCTTATGGCTTTCTTTCAACAATGACTTTACTCTTGCCATTCTTCCATAAAAGGTCAGATTTGTGGAGTGCACGACTAATAGTTGTCCTGTGGACAGATTCTCCCACTTGAGCTGTGGATCTCTGCAGCTCCTTCAGAGTGACCATGGGCCTCTTGGCTGCTTCTCCTATTAATGATCACCTTGCCAGGCCTGTCCGTTTAGGTGGATGACCATGTCTATTTACTAATTAGGTGACTTCTGAAGGCAATTGGTTCCACTAGATTTTAGTTAGGAGTTTCAGAGTAAAGGGGGCTGAATACCAATGCATGCCCACTTTTCAGATATTAATTTGTAACAAATTTGGAAAACCATTTATAATTTTCCTTCCACTTAACAATTATATGCCACTTTGTGTTGGTCTATCACATAAAATCCCAACAAAATACATTTACGTTTTTGGTTGTAACATGACAAAATGTGCAAAATTTCAAGGGGTGTGAATACCTTTTCAAGACACTGTGTAGACCCCCTGACAGTACTTGTTGTATGGCCCTTGGACCCCAGCAGTCTGTAGTAGGAGTGGTAGCATTAAATTGTAAAGAGTTCATAGCAATCTCTACAAGTCCCATATAACATGTCTCACCGTCTTCTGCAGCATGTCCACAGTCTCTGACCATTGTTCCCTCTAGGATGTCTGCAGTCTGATAGTCCTCTCTAGTAGTAGTGAGCTCATGCGCATTTCGTCCAAACTCACCAGGAAACATTCTTTGTACTTGCCCAATCATAAGCAGGGCCGTTTTTAAGGCAGGGCAAAAGGGGCAGCTGCCCTGGGCCCTGTCACTGCTGTGCGGCCCCAAGCAGCTGCCTCATACGTGCAAACTATCCCAGTTTAAATTCCTTCGTCCCTTGAGGTTTTATTCCTGTGCTATGTCCCGATATCTCAGTGTGAAGTCCTGTTACTAAAGCTGCCCAGTCCTATTGTTGTGTACAGATGACTCACCTGCAGACCAGCATTCATATGTAAATAGTGGCGGACCAGCGGCATTCATATGTATATCATGCCCCCTGAGGTCATATTCACCATCACTTCTGCTGAATGCTGCCCACTGAAGGGGCATGCTTGAAAGTCCTGCCTACAACGTCAGGTCACGTTAGGTCATTCAGCCTAACATCAGCCTGTTCTGCAAAGGTAAGCAATTTAGTGTGGGGGAGGGTAGTTTGGGGTGTGCAGAGGTAGGGAGAAAAGGAATTACAGTTTGGGGTGCACAGGTGAGCAAGAAAAGGTGTAGAAGGTGGGTGCAAAGACGAGTAGAGGAGGCAGGTACAGTTAAAGGGGAGAGGGATTAGAGTGGAGAGGATGGGGGAAGTTTGGGGTGCAGAGGTTAGCAGGGGTTTTATGATGCAAAGGTATACCGTCAGGGTGGATCAAGATGTAGGTAGCGTGTAGGGCAGCCCATTAATTTCAATGGGTTGCTCTATGCGCTAGAAATGCAGAAGAAAGTCCCTAACCCTTTTTCAGAATCACACGGTGCCAAGACACGACAGCAGATGCGTGAATGTTTCATTAACAATTAATGGAACTGCTGTGTATCTACTAAAGGGCAGCATATTTCTGTGAGGGGGGGGGGCCAGAAAATTTTTGCCCAGCGTCCAATCAATATTAAAGACGGCCCTGATCATAAGTGGCCAAGGAATTCCTTGCCCCACAGCCACATGTATACAAGGGCTACATTGTCACAGTCCCTACCGTGTCCTGCAGACAGCCAGGCGTGGTCATGCCCCAAGTGGCTCAAGGAGTTATTGAACTCATGACTACCTGTTTAGTGCTCCTCTGTTGCTTTGCCTCTGAGCCACTCCTCAGTTCTTAAATCTGCCTGCTTTCCAGCCAAGCCTAGTTCTGTAGGATGTACTGAGGGCTTTTCTCTGGATCTTTCCTTGCAATCAGTACCTGTCACTCCTGGATCAGCTGAGGCAGGTTACCTAATCAGCTGGGTATAAAACATTGCCTCACTCTAAGGGCTTTGTCAGTTCATTGTCGCCTGTTTTGCCCAGTGTTCCAGGACTGACTCTGGCTTCTGACCCTGGCTCTGCTCATTGTTTATTCTGACTTCTGGAATCCCTGACTACGGCTTTACTTTGGCTAATTCCTGTCAAGCCCCTGTTCACAGCCCAGGTAGCTTATCTCTTTGTTACCGTGGGCTGTGTGTAGTGAGCGTACATCTCTGCGCCATGGACTCCAACCTAGGTAAGCCCTTACATACATATACTGTAACTGCTGCTATGAGGTTTTGAAGGCCTCCACCGCCTATAAGTGGCCAAGTACAGTGACAGCTTCATGGTGGGTTTGGATAGGATACAAACAGGCCTGAGCTCATTCCTACTGTGAGCATTATCTATACTGAACATTATGTATGGCCCACTGGTGATGTTGTGGGCCACATTTGAGTCCCCCTATGCTTCTTAAGTAGATATCCACTGTTATAGACATACAAGCGCTTGCATGGTACACGTTGCCCTTTGACAATACTACAGAGGAAATGCTTGCAATTGCTGCACTAGTAACAGACAAGAAGCAAATAATTATGAAACAATTAAATAGGTGAGAGGTCTGTAAACACTGTGTATTTCCATTCACTGAAGACAGACATGTACCCAGATCAACAGACTAATAACATCTGGCCATGAGCTCTGCCAAGACTGACATGACGTAACCTCTTCAAAATAATTTCTGTTAGGCAAAGCAAGTGGCCAACTACTTCATTGCGGCTGAATCTGCTGAGGATTCCACACTGTATATAGGAGGATAGGAGACAGTCAGCCCGATAAAAGCTTCTGAAAGGAGATCTGTCATCATTTCTTCTGGCAGCCATTCAACTTTTCTGTTTTTACTTGAAAAAAACAAGAGGGAAATAGAGTCGGTCCTTCCAAGAGTAAGATTTTTAATTTATAAATGGAGCATGGTGTCAGCCACTGTCTTATACTTCTTGGATTCAACCACAGCAATTTTAACTCAGACTGAAAAGTTTGACAGGTGGCACCACCTATCAAACTCACCCAATGAGATATATGGGGCTAAACTGCAACTCAATTCACACGATTCCCCCGTCAACACAGACAGTGTTGACAGGGGAATCCCTCCTGCCAAGAAATGGTCTTCTGAAGACAACGATTATCGCTGGTGGCTATAGCAGCCGCTTGTGATAATCGCAAGCTAATCCAGCAGGCTGGTTGTACCCAAGTTGATCGATTAAACTTGGTACATTCAGCCTGCCCATTAATGGTTCGAATTTCAGCTGAACCGGTCGATATTCGAGCTGTGTATGGCTGGCCTAATGCCAACAGTTACTCCAGGCCACATTTGTTTCAATGCAACCTGGTTGAAAGTTAAAGCAATCAACAAGTATGCATGGAGATGTTCAAATGAATATATTTTGGCCCTGGTACAGTATTTAGGGACGTTTACCACACATCTCATATTGACTATGGTGGAAATGTTAACATGGCATACCAATCTAATTAACAGTCTGTCATTGGTCACTTACACAACAGTGTTAAAAAAAAAAAAAAAAAAAAAAAATAGTCTGAGGAAACACTTTTCAGCCACTGACCCCCTACTGTCATTCCAGTGCTGCGACAAACAGTAACCCTTCACTCAGGATGTTTAATCTCTTATCAGTTCCAGTTCTGTATTTACCCAACTATGTCAACATTCTCTACCATAAAGGTCCACTAGCCCTGAAAACCAAGCTTCATAATCTAAAGACGTCCTGTATACACAAATATATGTAAGGGAGCTTTGGTGTGGAGAAAGCAGTATTTAATACTTGATGTGGTTCTCACAAACTATGGCTAAAGCCCCATTCACACTGTTGTGTTGCAGAAACGTATGGTATTGCCCCGTACATGCTTTGATGTGGTGCCATTCATGTGCGATGCATTGATGAAAATGCTATATGCACCTTTTTTGGAGTTCTAGAAAGGCAATTCATATGAAATGGGCTGCCTAATACGTCAGTGTGAACCCAGCCTTAGTGCCGATTCACATCTGCGCGATGCAGGAACCAGCGCGATTCCAGTGCCGTTCCCACCTCGAATATAACTCGCAGGCACTTCCCTATGCAAAACACTATGGGTGTCAATAGAAAGTTAATGACACCCCCAGATCGGTTCACATATCGCAGTGCCAACTGTGAATTGGGACAGGAATCGGATTGCATGGGTGTGAACAAATCATGCAATACACTTCTGGTGTTTGAATGCGATGTGAATTCAGCCATACAATCTGTATGGCTGAATTCACATCGCATTTGATCTGTACAGTAGTGTGGTGTGAATCACATTCAATGTCTGACATTGCTACAGTGTGAACCTGCACTAAAGTCCCGTACACACGGGCCGAATGATGGGAGACAACGAACAGTTAAAAAAAAAAAACAGACGATATTCGGCCCATGTGTTTATCGGTCTGCCCACGCATGCTGGAAAACCGGCAACCAACCAGCTCCCGATCAGCGCTCTCAGCCAATGGCAGAGAGCACTGATCAGATTGTTCTCACGAGGGGGGGGGGATTGAGCTATCAAGTTTTTTTTGTTTTTTGTTTTTTTTTTTGTCGTGCAGGTGCACAAAGCAAGGTCCATTAAGACATGGATGAGCGATTTTGGGGTGGTGGAACTTGACTGGCCTGCACAGAGTCCTGACCTCAACCTGATAGAACACCTTTGGGATAAATTAGAGCGGAGACTGTGAGCCAGGCCTTTTCCTCCAACATCAGTGCCTGATCTCACAAATACACTTCTGGAAGAATGGTCAAACATTCCCATAGACACACTCCTAAACCTTGTGGACAGCCTTCCCAGAAGAGTTGAAGCTGTTATAGCTGCAAAGGGTGGGCCAACTCAATATTGGACCCTACGGACTAATGCCCCGTACACACGGTCGGATTTTCCAAAGGAAAATGTGTGATAGAACCTGGTTATGGGAAATTCCGACCGTGTGTAGGCTCCATCACACATCTTCCATCGGATTTTCCAACACACAAACTTTGAGTGCAGGCTATAAAATTTTCCGACAACAAAATCCGTTGTCGGAAATTCCGATCGTGTGTACACAAATCCGACGCACAAAGTGCCACGCATTCTCAGAATAAATAAAGAGATGAAAGCTATTGGCCACTGCCCCGTTTATAGTCCCGACGGTTTTACGTCACCGCGTTCAGAATGATCGGATTTTCCGGCAACTTTGTGTGACCGTGTGTATGCAAGGCAAGTTTGAGCCAACATCCGTCGGAAAAAAATCCTAGGATTTTGTTGTCGGAATGTCCGATCGTGTGTACGGGGCATAAGACTGGGATGCCATTAAAGTTCGTGTGTGTAAAGGCAGGTGTCACAATACTTTTGACAATATACTATTATACTACAGGATTTATATAGCGCCAACAGTTTACGCAGTGCTTTACAATATAAAAGGAGACAATACAGTTATAATACAAAAAAATACAAGATGATTAAGATGGCCCTGCTCAGAAGAGCTTACAATCTAATAACTATCATTTCCTTTTGGGAGTATGTCACCAAAAATGGTATTTTTGTTACAGGGGATGCTCAAAATCTGACTTGTATCTTAGTGCAGACTTGTGGGAAAATCAGTGCGCCAATCACACATGCAGGAAATTACATTTTCAGGGAGCGTTCCGTACACCATCTGTGTACATACCACCTCCAGGTAGCCATATTGCATTGCATTTTACAGAGTTGCAAATTGAAAAGGAAAAGTAATTTTTAATAATTATTTTCTTAGATAATAAATATTACTTTATTTACAATTGTATACGCCAGGGGTCTTCAAACTACACCCCTCCAGTTGTTCATGAACTAAAATAAATATATATATAATTTTTTTTTTTTTTTTTTTTTTTCTATTTGCTTTTTTTTTTTCCATGAAAGTTGAGTTACCCTTTAATGCTCAACAGCATGTGGCGCCCATTCACACCTGAGCATAAGGTCATGCCAAACTGGCTTTCCATTGGCCAAAAATAAAAACAGCTTAACCCTGAAGCACACATAAAAAAAATTCCGGCACAAATGTTTAAAAAAATGCCTGAAAAACTACTAAAGCCGCTCAGCTCAAGTATGAATTGGGCCTTAGTGCATTACGGTACCATTCATTGTCAACAGCACTCACAAATACTTATTTCATGTCACGGCTGTCCCCCTCTCTTCAGTAGCCAAGAAGTCGTCCATGCATCATTACAATCAAAGTGGTTAAACAGTGTTGCTGTATCTATAAACTCAAATTATAAAGCTTAGCCGCCAAGTAAACAAAGCCATGGCTCAAGGCAGGCCGTGACTGTCAGATCATGTTATGTGAGCAGAGGGATCTCTATGTATTTTCCTATTGATATTTTTTCCTTAAAGCAGGCCATAATCAGACTTTAAACAAAATGCAGCTGAAAGTTCCCTGTAATAAAGCTGATATGTCCATCTGTATGGTGGCCTACACTTTGCTTCATTACAGCACTTTAGCCTCCGTCAGACTACATTCCTGGATGATTAGAATGCTTAGGTCCCCTGCCATGTACACTATGGTTCCATCCACCAATCCCTTCATTACCACCTGCAGTGAAGGGTCGGAGGATAAAGCCAGAGTGCATTGGGGGACATCTGACTTTCCAGGAAGTGTCAAATGTTAAAGTCTTGTGGAGGCTGCAGTGGTAGAATGGAGGGTAGAAGACATGGACCACCAGAGATGTTTACTGCAGCAAATCATTTTTTAAGCCCGACAGGACCGCTGTAACAACTGCCACCAGATCCAGCTATAAATCAAACATCTCTGGCTACTGTATGAGACAATTGCAGCCCTAGGGGTGGGTGGAACTATTGGCACATTTCGCAAAGTAAGGCTCTATGCACACTGGCGTAAAAAACATTGCTTCTACAGGAGTTTTGTGTTTTGCCTGTAGAAGCAACTCAATGTTATTCTTTGTGTCCATGCACATTAGAACGTTTACAGGCATATTTTGAGATCAACGTTTAGAGGCAGGAAAAAAACCCCTTCTCATTTGTGTTTCTGATTGGAGCTCAGTGGCAGAAAAACCGTAAAACTCTCCTAAACTCATCTAAACTTTTAAGCCCAGTGTGCATGGAGCCTTAAGCCTCGTATACACGATCAGACTGTTGGCAGGGAATTGTCTGTTGACAGACTGTTGTCCTAAAATCTGACTGTTAGTACGCTCCTTTTGACAACTGTTGTCCAACTTTCGGCCAACAAATGTTGGAGGACAGGCTAGTAAATTTTCGGCGGACAACGGTCTGTTGTCTGATTTTCGGATGGTCAGTACACAAATGCGTCGTACAAACACGCATGCTCGGAATCAATGCTCACCAAACACGAAATTAGCAGAAGGGGCCCAAAGGGTGGCGCTCAAGAGCTGAGATTCCTTGTAGTACATCACTACGTTCCTGTTTGTGGCATGACAATTGTGTAACGTTGGTATGCAAGACAAGATCCCGGCAATGCCCTTTTGACAAAAATCAGATGCTTGGTTGGCAAACAATCGTACCATGTGTGCGAGGCTTTAGACACTGAAGCTTGTCAGGCACATGTCTGTTAATGCACCTGTATATAGCATCCTGCAAGGGGCCAGGCGCATGGATTGGGGGGACAGCGCCCATGTGCCCTTAATGGACGGGTTGCCCCTGGTGGACCTGCATGGGAACATACCCCGCTTATTTGTCCTGGTCAATGGGTCAGAAAGTGATGTGCAATCTATTGTCACTAGAACAGGGGGTGACAAACATTTAAGAAGGGATTTCCCCTCACTTCCCATTGTGTCTCCCTGGGACAGGAAGTTAAACAAAGTCTCCCCAATGAGACAGAACCAAAAAAAAAAAAAAAAAAAAAAAAACACCAGATTGGGTTTTAATCATTTACATTTGTACAGCATTACTTTTCTGGGGGCAACTCAAAATTTGGGATTTTCTTGTACTTTCAAATTCAATGATAAATAATTAAAAAGGACAAATAGAGGGTGAATTTCCCTAAAGCTGAGTTCCACCCAAAAGTGGAACTTCTGCTTATTCATCTCCTCCCCCCTCCGCTGCCACATTTGGCACCTTTCGGGGGGGGGGGGGGGGGGGCTGCTGACTTAATTCTCCGTGGGGTGGGCGGACTTCCGTTTAATGGGGTGGCAGGTGTCAATAAAAGCTGACAGTTGATTTAATCCCTTTTCAGCCTATCCATAACAAACAAAAACAAAATAAACAAAAAAAAAAAAAATTTGCCTTTAGTTATACTTTAAGGGGGCCCATTGAAAATATTGGGCTGCCAATGCAGCAAGTAGTGCACACTACAGTGTGTCATCATGTGTTGCATTGCCTCATTGCGTTGAGCACCCATTAAATTAATTGGCATTGCAATATACCAATGCATATGCATAATGTGATAATAAACCTTTTCCCAAAATGCATAGATGTTAAATCGTTGAAATCAATGTAAAATGGAGAAGGTCAACTAATCTCTTGGTATTATAAGAAAATGTCGAGGGGTTCTCCACCCAAACAAGTTTCTTCTGATATAGACCAGATACAGTATGTTGCCTACTGGCTTCTTAGCATGGACTAAGCCTAGGGTTACACAGGTGATTACATTTGCCAAGAGATTTTGGCAGTCATTTAATTTGCAGTAAATTGGAATCAGTGTGCAGGTAAACAGAGGGCTGTTAATAAGTGCCGGTTCACACAGGGGCGACTTGTCAGGCGACCTAGTCGCCTGACAAGTCGCCTCCCGTTCTGTACAATGGAACCGTTCTAATAGGAGCGACGCAAGTCGCTCCGACTTAGAAAAAGGTTCCTGTACTTCTTTTGGGGCGACTTGCATAGACTTCTATACAGAAGTCGTGTGCAGGTCGCCTCGGTGAGGCGACCTGCAAGTCGTGCCGCCCCTGTGTGAACCAAGCCTAAGTGGTTAAATCATCTCTAGCAAAGAGCTTTCCTCCCCAGTGTAGCCCTGGGCTTACTACTACATGGAACCCATCAGGGCGGGAATTTAAAAGCAGGTAAGCAAGCCTCTCCAGCAAGTGAATTCTGCACTCTTCATCTGCATATTAGTTTTGGTCAGGGACTTTGCTAAAGCTGGCCATACACTATACAATTTTTCCTTTATATTTACCAAAAACATATAAGGAGGTCAAACCTTAAACAATTTCAATTTGTATGCAATCAGGCAGGCTCTGACGTTGAGGGTAATGCTGGCCATACACTAAGAAAAATCGGCCAAACCCATTTTTGAAAAACGAACATTCGGCCGTGAGCGCAAACGATAGTGCCATCCTGTAATGACCGATAAATCGTTCCGTGGACATAAATGAATGCTTTTTTTTTTTTTTTTTTTTACATATACCTAGTGCAGACAGGAAACACATTAAAGTGGAGTTCCACCCTAAAGTGGAACTTCCGCTCATCGGATTCCTCCCCCCCTCCGGTGTCACAATTGGCACCTTTCAGGGGGGAGGGGGGTGCAGATACCTGTATAATACAGGTATCTGCACCCACTTCCGGGGATATAGCTAGCCGCAGACTCCCCGCCCACCCCCGTTGTGTTGTGGGAAATACACAGTTCCCACAACACAACGGGGACCAGTGTAGACGCGCAGCGCGACTCGCGCATGCGCAGTAGGGAACCGGGCAGTGAAGCCGCAACGCTTCACTTCCTGATCCCCTCAGTGAGAATGGCGGCGGCAGCACCCGAGGAGCGAGGGACGGCTCGGTCTCGGGTGCCGACATCGCTGGACCCCGGGACAGGTAAGTGTACTTATTTTAAAAGTCAGCAGCTGCAGTATTTGCAGCTGCTGACATCTAAAAATTTTTTTTTAGTGAAACTCCGCTTTAACCTTCCAATTTATCGTTAGTTAGAAAATTTCCAAACTTGTCCTTAGTTTTTTCGGCTCAAAAACATCCCAATGATTATCGATTTTGTGCTCTTTAACTGGCCGAAAAATGAACGAGCTGTCTAAATGACCAAATTTGACGATTTTTCGTATAGTGTATGACCAGCATAAATCTAAAAGAAATGGAACAAGAAAATTGTATGATGTATGGCCAGTCTTAAAAGCAAAGCTATGGAGGAAAGCCCCCGGGCCCATTCACACTATTGTGGTATTGCACACCCCAACGTATCTCCACAATGCACCTGTGTTGCAGCGCATCTCAAGGCACAGTAACGCACCATGCTTCGTGGTGTGCTTAAAAAAAAAAAAAAAAAAAAAAAATTTGTAAAAGGGAAAACATTTTTTTTTTCTTTTACTGTTCCTTCTCACAATGCAAATACAACGTTATTTATAGCTTCATGCACACTGGGCGTCAAAAAATGTCACTTATAGACATTTGATTTATTTTTTTTGGCCGCTAAATACACCTCCATGATAGCCTATGTGTACATTACAGGCAGGGCCTGTTTAGAGGCAGAAACAAAACCCCCCAAAAACAGAGCCAGGGTGTTCAGGAGAAGAGCGTTTTGCTACTAAAATTTTTCAGAAGCCCCTAAATGCATGTTAAGGCTAGGCTTGTCAAGTGTTTGAGCATTCATTTCAATGGCAAGAATAAATTATAATTCTGGCCAATGAAATGAATGAACGCCCAATTGCTTGACATGCCTAAACGCGTTTGCAAAAAGGCGACCTTAAAAGCAGAGCTTCACCCAAAAGGGAAAGCTCTGCTTATTTGGCAACTTTCGGGGGGGGGGGGGGGGGGGGGCTTCACTGCCGTTTTCCCTTAGCCAAGATGGCAGCTGCAGGTAGGTACCCTAATAGTAAAAGTCAGCAGCTACAGTATTTGTAGCTGCTGACTTAAAAAAAAAAAAAAAAAAAATTGGGGGGGCTCCTCTTTAAGCACATTTTTTGAGTAAGGAGTTTAAAAGAGCTGGGCAAACAACCAGTGGGCTGGTGCTCGATAATTTGGGGGGGGGGGGGGGGGGCGCAGCAAACCAACGCCACCCCCTGGCTGGAGGTGAACACCGGGAACACCAGCCATCAAACACCCCAGTGGGCGACGAGAAACCTCTGCACAGAGTAGATAAGTCAGGTAAGTATAACTTTTTTTTTTTATGTAAAAAAAAAAAAAAAAAAAAAAACAAGCTTTAATACTACTTTAAACCATTCCGTACTGCATCCAAAACGAAAAAATAAAAATTATTAGGTAGATGAAATACCTTTTTAACCCTTTCACTGTGGCCAGGGAAGGAGCTAAAAGAGTGCAACCTGTGCTCCATTTGTTTCAAAGGAGGGCAGGTGAGACATCAGGGGTCAAAAAAAAAAAAAAGGAACCTGAGAACCTGTCACAAAAACGTAATCCATAGGAGTATTTTTGTCCCCTGTGTGATTAAAAATAAAGTGTAGCAGGGGGAAAAAATTATATGCGTATTGCATTGGGTTTTTATTGAAAGAAAATTTTAAAATATTGAGTTGCCACCAGAACAGGTATAGAGGAGAAATCTTCCAATGGGGACACTATCTCTGGTGACTACCAAGGATTCTTTCACTCTGGAGGGATTTCCTCACACTTCCTGTTGTTGCTATGGGACAGAAAGTGAAGGGAAATCTCCCCAATACACATGGGGGAAACACCTGACATAAGTTTTGGCCCACCCTTCGGGCTCATTCACATCACAATCATTGTGTGGTTCTGTATGTGTGTTTACACACATTTTTATTGCTAAGTTGTGTTCACATGTGATCAGGAAGTCCATACTGCCTGTCTTAATGCAGAGTTCCAGCTACACAATGTCCAGCCCACTCCCCCCCCCCCCCCCCTCCCTTGCTGTCTTCTGGGAGACACACAGGTCCCAGAAGACAGCAGGGACCATTCAGAACGTGCGTGAAGACTTGCGCATGCGCTGTAGAACCAGGAGCCAAAAGTCTTCACTACCTGGCCCCCTTACCAGGAATGGTGGCGGCAGCACCCAGGAGTCGATCTGAAGACTGGCTGGGGTGCCAACATCGCGGGCTCCCTGGACAGGTAAGTGTCCTTATATTAAAAGTCGGCATCTACAGCATTTGTAGCTGCTGACTTATCTTTTTATTTTTTCCCAGGCAGAACTCCGCTTAAGGACCAGTTAAAGTAAAACTATAGGCAAAACCTTTTTTTTTGCTCATTTTGGATATAGTAAAGGAGGGGGGTTATACTTTTTTTTTTTTTTTTTTTTTTTTTTTTTTTTGTGCCATCAGTTCACCATTGGGGATATTTCCCTTTACTTCCTGTTCCATAGCCAAACCAGAAGTGAGAGAAAATCCCTCTCCAAAGTGGGGGAATCCCTGATTGTCACCAGAACTAGTGTCCCCATTGGAAGATTTGCCCTCCATTACTGTTCAAGTACCTAAAATGTGGAATCTTCTTTCACTCTCTCCAAGCTCTGGTTCACACTGCCGCAACTTTAAATCCGACATGACTTGATTGTGGCTTGCAAACAACCTCTTTAACAGAAAGTCAATGCAAGTCTTATTGAAGTCAGATCAAAAGTAATGCGGGAACCTTTTTCTAAGTCAGAGCGACTAAAGTCAGTATTAGAATGGTTCCATGCCGCTAACGGGGCGTGACTTGTCATGCAACTTTAAACTCTCCAGTCGCATGACAAGTCGCAGCAGTGTGAACCAGGGCTTAACAGGACAAATAGAAAGGGGGAATCTCCCTAACCGGGGCCCAGACAGCAAAAAAAAAAAACCTGACAAATGTAGTAATCCCTCCCCACTCTATCCAATAATAAAAAGAAAAAAAAAAAACGAAAGAATGCCTTTACTTATAATCTAAAGGGCCCTGACAGGTGGGTGGTTTAGGTACACAAAACTATTTAGCCAAACAATAATACAAAACAAAAATACAGCAAAAACAATACAGCAGCTTATTGCAGCATCAACTGAGAATCCAAATAATAACACAAAAATCTGCGATCACCCTTTCAGGAAATAAACAAGTTCTCTGATCTAGAGATCTGTGGTGTCCCATTCGAACCTTTGCATTTTGGGAATGCACCAAAACAGGCCTCGTGCTTGGGGTGTCATTAATCCTTAGGCTCCGTTCACACCTAGGCAATTTGAATCACGGGATAGAATTGGCGCAATTCTGCATGTGATTCCAGTATTGCAGCAGAGCACAGGACGAGTTTGTGATGCCATTATTTCCTAATGGCACTCTAAAACGCTGTGCGTTTTTTTTTTTTTTTTGCGCCATGATTGTCGCATGACAAAACAAGCTAAAATCACGACAAAAATCACAACGCCAAATGCTCCTGGTTCTGTGCCAAGATTTGGTACATGAGCTTCTTTGGAACTTTTTTGGAGGGTAGGGAGGCAAATTCAAATAAATGGTGCTGCTCCGCGGGAAAAAAAAAAAAGGCGCAGCTGTCGCTACGCTCAGGTGCAAATGGAGCCTTAATGTCACCCCAAATATGGGTAGCAGTTGCATGACAAAATGAGCACAAAAATTGCAAAACTCCCATTGCATAAACATGCGAGGCTCGGTGCCAAAAAAAAAAAACAGTGCAGGAGCCACTTTGGTGTGTTTGTCGTACACGGGGTAGCCCATTCAATTACATTCTGTTGCACAAGGAAGAAACATGTGGCATGTCACACAGATGTGAATGGGGGCTGATGTTTGTAAAGAAACACAAAATGTATCAAAAGGAAAAAAGTGACAAATGTGATTACAAATAACACAATAAGTTACAATGTATACAAACAAACCAGAAGCATTCCTGCAGATGGGGACTAGAAACACAACATGTGGAGCACCAAGACACCCCCTTCCTGTACATTGTGGGGCTCCCCGGACACCCTCCTTCCTGTACATTGTGGGGGGCCCCCCAGACACCCCCCCTTCCTGTACATTGTGGGGGCCCCCGGACACCCCCTTCCTGTACATTGTGGGGGGCCCCCCGGACACTCCCCCCTTCCTGTACATTGTGGGGGGCCCCCCAGACACCCCCCCCTTCCTGTACATTGTGGGGGCCCCCGGACACCCTCTTCCTGTACATTGTGGGGGGCCCCCCAGACACCCCCCCCTTCCTGTACATTGTGGGGGCCCCCGGACACCCTCTTCCTGTACATTGTGGGGGCTCCCAGACACCCCCTTCCTGTACATTGTGGGGCTCCCTGGACACCCTCCTTCCTGTACATTGTGGGGGCCCCCCAGACACTCCCCCCTTCCTGTACATTGTGGGGGCCCCCGGACACCCTCTTCCTGTACATTGTGGGGGCTCCCAGACACTCCCCCCTTCCTGTACATTGTGGGGCTCCCTGGACACCCTCCTTCCTGTACATTGTGGGGCTCCCTGGACACCCTCCTTCCTGTACATTGTGGGGGCCCCCCAGACACCCTCTTCCTGTACATTGTGGGGGCTCCCAGACACCCCCCCCTGTACATTGTGGGGTCCCTAGCCACTGATGTACATCTCATAAAAGTTCAATAAGAAGTGACTGGTGGGATCCCCAGAATAGGAATGGTGGGAACATCTGCTCACCAGGTGAAGTTCTGCATCAGCCAGACAACTACAGGAGCACTGGAGGAGGACTAGAAGTCTCAGCAGTCCCCTCCTGTAGCTGTACACCAGATACGATGTACAGGAGTGTTCTGCGGGGTGTGCAGGGCTCCTTGTAGAGAACACATGTGCAGTGTGGTGGTCTGTGATTGGCTGAGCTCTACTCACTGTGTACTCAGCGCTTCTCTTCCCTCCAAGTCCTCCTCGCTCCACTTTCCTCCCTCTTGTCTCTTCCTAATAATTTCCCTCCCAGACGATGTTCAGCAGCTCGTATCTCCCTCCGTCATCCCCCTCCCTTCCCAATCCCTCCACTCCCTCCACTCCCTGTGTACTCCTCCCTCCTCCTCCTCTGTGTATACACAGCCCAGCCTCCCTCCTCCTCCTCATCCCCCACCTTCCCCGGATTCCCACCCACAGAGCCGTCCGCTCTATATATAACCTAGGAAGGGGAAAAAATCCGCAGTGCCGGAGCGCCCTCTGCAGGCACAGCTGCGAGCCTACAGGCTGTGCTTAACCTGTGGCCCTCCAGCTGTTGCAGAACTACAAGTCCCATAAGACATTGCAAGCTGCTGACAGTTAAAAGCATGACTCCCAAAGGCAGAGGCATGATGGGAGTTGTAGTTCTGTAACAGCTGGAGGGCCACAGGTTGAGCGCTCATGGACCATATAGCTTAGTGTATGAAACAGCATAGCTTCCAACTGTCCCTGATTTGGAGGGACTGTTCCTCACTTGGAACAAAATCCCTCTGTCCTTCTTTCCTCATTTGCCTCTCATTTTGGTTTGATCTACCAACAAAAGTATTGGGACGTCTGCCTTTACACGCACATGAACTTTAACCGCTTGCCGACCAGCTGCCGCAGTTGTACTGCAGCAACATAGCTCGGCTGCGTGAATCGCCGTCACGTTAAGTCGGTAACATCCACGGCCACTAGGGGGTGCGTGCTCGCCCACGGAGCGGATGCGAGTGCCCGGGGGTCGCGATCACCGCCGGGCTCCCGTGATCACTCCGGGTACACCAAGAACTGGGATCTGTGTGTGGAAACAGAGTTTCCGGTTCTCTGATGGGAGAACAGACAGATCGTTTGTTCATACAGAGTATTAACAGCGATCTGTCATCTCCCCTACACTGTCCCATCCCCCCTTCAGTTAGAACACACACTAGGACACACTTAACCACTTCACTGCCCCCTAGTTGTTAACCCCTTCACTGCCAGTGTCAATTTTACAGTAATCAATGCAATTCTATAGCACTGATCGCTGTAAAAAATGCCAATGGTCCCAAAAATGTGTCAAAATTGTCCGATGTGTCCACCATAATGTCGCAGTCCCGATAAAAATCACAGATCACCGCCATTACTAGTAAAAAAAAATATAAAAAAGCCATAAAACTATCCCCTATTTTGTAGACGCTATAACTTTTGCGCAAACCAATCAATATACGCTTTTTTTTTTTTTTTTTTTTTTTTTTTTGTTACCAAAAATATGTAAAGAATACATATCAGCCTAAACTGAGGGAAAAAAAATTTTTTGATATATTTTTGGGGGTTATTTATTATAGCAAAAAATATTGCTTTTTTCCAAAATTGTCGCTTTTTTTTTTTTTGTTTATAGCGTAAAAAATAAACCGCAGAGATGATCAAATACCACCAAAAGAAAGCTCTATTTGTAGGGGAAAAAAGGACTTCAATTTTGTTTGGGTACAACATCACAGGACCGCGCAATTGTCAGTTAAAGCGACGCAGTGCCGAATCGCAAAAAGTTCTCTGGTCAGGAAGGGGGTAAAATCTTCTGGGGCTGAAGCGGTTAATGGCTTCCCAGTCTTAGTCCGTAGGGTTCAGTATTGAGTTGGCCCACCCTTTGCAGCTATAACAGCTTCAACTCTTCTGGGAAGACTGTCCACAAGGTTTAGGAGTGTGTCTATGGGTATGTTTGACCATTCTTCCAGAAGGGCATTTGTGAGGTCAGGCACTGATGTGGACGAGAAGGCCTGGCTCACAGTCTCCACTCTAATTCATCCCAAAGGTGTTCTATCGGGTTGAGGTCAGGACTCTGTGCAGGCCAGTTAAGCTCCTCCACCCCAAACTCGCTCATCCATGTCTTTATGGACTAAGACGCCATTAAAGTTCATGTTCAGGAAAGGCGGGTGTCCCAATACTTTTGACAATATAGTGTAGCTGTATATAGAATCAAAAGTTATTTTACAGGGCTAAACATTTCATCCAGTTTCTAAATTGCTGCTGTTCTGTCGAATAGTGCATATTGTCAGATAATGCCTCAGACAATCTGTGCATGCGCAGTATGTAATGTCACTCCAGCTGGTCTGACAATCAGATGACGTGATGTCAACACTGTGCATGCATAGATCGTTGGAGGCATTATCTGACGACCAGAAAAGCGATCTGCGGTAATTAACAGAACACCAGGAGAAGTGCAGAGAGCCAGAGACTATCCCTGATAGAGAGAGCGAGACACACCATGTGACCCCCGAGGGACCCAAGCCGTTCAGCCAATCAGATTCCCTCCATTATATTGGGGTGATCTGGGGATGCTGATTGGTCAGTCTGACAACACGAACAGTTGTGTAGAAGATGAACAGAAGCTAGTTCAGAGAGATCGGGAGTATGACAGACTACAGAACCATCGTATGGCATAGAGTGTCATCATACTGTGCCATTGCATGCCTTACAATGCCCTTGCATGCTGTACAGTGCCATAGAATTCCGTACAGTGGCTATGTACGGCATGCAATGCCACTGTCATAGTCCTGGTCTTTCTGAACTCGCTCCTGTTCAGCTTCTACAGAACTGTCTGTGTTGTCAGACTGACCAATCGGCATCTCCCCAGATCACCCGAATATAATAAAGAGAATCTGATTGGCTGGACAGCTTGTGTCCCTCTCAGGGGTCACGTGGTGTGTCTAGCTCTATCTTGTTAGGGATCGTCTCTACGCTTCTCCCTGTGATCTGTGCTGATCCGCTGGAGTGACGTTACATACTGCGCATTTGCAGATCGTCTGAGGCATTATCCGACAATCAGCAAAGTGATCTGCAGTAATCGACAGACCAGCTGCATTTGTAAACTTCAAAAGCCAATATAAAGGAATAGTGCAAAAAAAAAGCACTTATGGATTTAACTTTTTTTTTTTTTTTTTTTTTTTTATAAGTCTCCTTTAAGGGGGCGTGGGCATGGCAGAGGGTGTGTCCTATACCTAGATCTTTTTTCTAATAGGTGTCCCTCATTCACATCTCAAAGCTGGGAGGTATGGAATAGTGGTGGTCAACTTTCCTGATATGGGGGGGGCCTCAAGTGCGGGCTTTAACATGACCGAAGATCCGGACATAAAATTAAGTGAATATTCAGTCTCGGAGACAGCAGATGCACAACAGGATATAGTCAGATTATAGGTGTGATACATGAGATGGACAGAGACTGTGGGCCAGTGGCGGAATTACCAGGGTCACAGCAGTTGCACTTGCGAATGGGCCCTGGCATTCCGCCACTGTCAGGGGGCCCCAGCAAGGTTGCTAAACACAGGTCTCTGAGCAGAGAGCGTGTCTCTCTCATACAGCTCAGAGCAGTCATTGACAGTTCTCCCTTTCTCCTCTCTCGCACGGGATGAGAAAGGAGACAGCCGATCTGCTCTGTCCCCATGACCGTCCCCCCCCCCCCCCCTCCTGTTTGTCCACTGTGGGAAGTCAAGTGTGAAGCTAACAAAGATCACACTTCCCACAGAGCACACACAGAAGGGGAGGGGGGGCGGAGTAGATCGGCTGTCTCCTTTCTCATCCCGTGCGAGAGAGGAGAAAGGGAGAACTGTCAATGACCACTCTGAGCTGTATGAGAGAGACACGCTCTCCGCTCAGAGACCTGCTGAGGAGACGGGCGGCATTGATCGATGGGCACTAATAGGTGGCATTGATCGATGGGCACTGATAGGTGGGATTGATAAACACTGATAGGCGGCACTGATGAGTATTGAGCACTGATAAGTGGCACTAATAGACACTGATAGGCAGCATTGATGAGGACTGATATGTGGCACTGATGGGGGGCACTGATGAGCACTGATAGGCAGCATTGATGGGGACTGATAGGTGGCACTGATAGGCATTGAGCATTGATAGATGGCATTGATAGATGGCACTGATAGGCGGCATTGATGAAGACTGATAGGTGGCACTGATAGGTGGCTCTGATAGGCATCATTGATGAGCACTTATAGGTGGCACTGATAGGCAGAATTGATGGGTGCTGATAGGTGGAACTGAAATGCGGCACTGATGGGCAGCATTGATGGGCACTAATAGGCGGCATTGATGAGCACTGATAAGTGACACTGATAGGCTGCACTGATCATCAGTGTAAACAATTTACTGACATTCTTGCTGGTTAACGGCTCTCCTTTCCTCAGACACAGCGTGGGAGGAAAGGGCTTCTGATAACCAGCAAGTCTGTTTACATGTGATCAGCTGATCACATGGTAAAGTGCCACTGTGATTTGCGCTGGATGCACGTCCCATGGGCAGGGTTCTGGGAGGATGTCCATGGATGACCTCCCAAAATTGGAAGCCCAGGGCTCAGATGGAAGGGTGGGTCAGGGGGCCCATCATGGTTTCTTACCCCGGGCCCCTGAAGGTTCTAGTTACGCCTTTGCTGTGAGCATCATACAAGAGATGGTCAGGGACTGGGCATCCTACAAGAGATGGTCAGGGACTGGGCATCCTACAAGAGATGGTCAGAGACTGGGCATCCTACAAGAGATGGTCAGAGACTGGGCATCCTACAAGAGATGGTCAGAGACTGGGCATCCTACAAGAGATGGTCGGAGACTGTGGGCATCCTACAAGAGATGGTCGGAGACTGTGGGCATCCTACAAGAGATGGTCGGGGACTGTGGGCATCCTACAAGAGATGGTGGGAGACTGTGGGCATCATACAAGAGATGGTGGGAGACTGTGGGCATCATACAAGAGATGGTGGGAGACTATGGGCATCATACAAGAGATGGTGGGAGACTATGGGCATCATACAAGAGATGGTGGGAGACTATGGGCATCATACAAGAGATGGTGGGAGACTATGGGCATCATACAAGAGATGGTGGGAGACTATGGGCATCATACAAGAGATGGTGGGAGACTATGGGCATCATACAAGAGATGGTTGGAGAGAGCCTATGGGCATCATACAAGAGATGGTTGGAGAGAGCCTATGGGCATCATACAAGAGATGGTTGGAGAGAGCCTATGGGCATCATACAAGAGATGGTTGGAGAGAGCCTATGGGCATCATACAAGAGATGGTTGGAGAGAGCCTATGGGCATCATACAAGAGATGGTCAGACTATGAGCATGCTGCAGGAGACTGCTAGAGACTGTGAAAATGACATAAAGGTTGTTGGAAACGGAACATGCTTCAAGGTAATGATAGACTGATGACACATCACACAAGACTCCTAAAGATCACTGCTATAAAGCCAAATACACTGTATTCTTAAAATGCCTTTTCTTCTTACAAGAGAAAATCAGCAGAAAAAATGCCGCATTTATGCATGTTCATGCATTTGGTGTTAATGTGTGAATGCATTCTTTTGGTCAAAATATTAATTTATTCTGACCATTAGAATGTATTAATGCATGAACGTGTTAATGCGCATTTATGTGCGCCTTTTTTTTTTTCAATCCAAACGCTCCTCTTCAGGACACTCAAGTGATGTTTTGTTTCTGCTGCTAAACGCTCTGCTACTAAACTCCCCCTTTATATTTTTCCCCCCTTCTCACCTATACTGCTGGTTGCCATCAAAACATTTACATGCCCAGCACATCCAGTGTTGTCAGGTTCCATGCCACCATCGTAGATACGGATGTCCTCAGAGAGCCAGGTATCTCCTCTGGGTTCTTGAACCCAACCGCCTTATGTCACTTTACAATATTGCCTGGAAGACTCTTGGGTGCATGACCGAAGTGGGGGAAACGCCATTCTTCCAGCTCAGCACAATATAATTATCCATATCTTATATCTGGAGGGCTGCTGGAGAAGCTGACAATTACTGTAATATTTGCATCTACAGTGTTTGATGTGATCTTCTGCGTCCTATGCCAAGCAACTTTCCCTCTGCACAATAAACACAGGGAGTCACTTACTCGGCACAATGAATACAAGGTGTTCTCTGATTGGGACATCCTCTCCAGTCGGTGATGACTCCATACTATATTGCAGATTGGGAGAAGGGACTTGGGGTAGAATCCCACCCCACCCCCCCAGAAATTCAGAAAATGATTAAGTTATCTCATGTATCCTCCATTGGTGCTGGTATCCAGGAATCCTCCTACAAATTTCTCACAAGGTGGTACAGAACCCTTTCCAGCTTGGCTCAGATGTTCCCAGGCTCTGACTCCCGGTGTTGGAAGGGGTGCGCCAAGACGGTCACCTTTCTACATCTTCGGTGGTCCTGGCCCAAGATTAGAGACATCTGGGAGGAGATTACACTGTGGATTAAGAAAACGACCCTCAGACCAATCACATGCACCCCACTACAGTTTTTGTTCCAAAAGGGTTGCTGGTTCAAATCCTGACCACGACACCATCTGCCTGGAGTTTGCATGTTCTCCCTGTGCCTGCGTGGGTTTCCTCCCAGTTACTCCGGTTTCCTCCCACACTCTAAAGACATGCTGGTAGGTTAATCAGATCCTGTCTAAATTGGCCCTGGTATATGTATGAATGTGAGTTAGGGACCTTAGGTTGTAAGCTCCTTGAGTGTAGGGACTGATGTGAATGTACAATGTATATGTAAAGTGCTGCATAAATTGACAGCTCTATATAAGTACCTGAAATAATAACAATAATGATGCACCTTCCTCTGTCAGGTTATATAAAAATAGTATCGCTCATCTATGGTTAAATGTAGCAAAGAGCAAGATTCCGAGATATTGAAAGCAGGCTGTTTTCCCATTGGTAGCTGATTGGAAATGGGAGGTGAACACTAATATGGAAGCTGAACAATGGGTTCACACTTTTAGATGTCAACTTAACAAATTCAGGAACACATGGATAAGTTGGCTGTCTTACTCTTATGAGAGCCCAGATGATTGAGCACCTACCTACTTGGAATGCTTGTCCATCCTATTTCTCCTGAAGCACCGTATATACATTATACAACAGGACCTTTTTACCACCACAAACAGCATTATTAGATCTTGTCATTAAGCGACCCAGTCTTTTCTTTTGTGTCCTTGTCTTCTGACACAGGATGTTCATCACTTGGTTGGTATAAACCACTATTTTCCGATTTTTAAGGTATCCTATATTTTCTATAGTCTTTAGTTTTGTGGTATTTGTTTTTGTTACTCTTGTGTTTTTTTTTTTTTTTTTTTTTTTTTGTATTGCATGATTCACTGTGTATTAACTGACACGCTTCTGTTGCCTTTATTTATTCCATATCTATACTGATTGTGGATGTATGTTATTGTACTAAGCCCTTTGGGCTATACTCCACCTGAACAACCACTGCTGAATATGTGATATATTGTTGTTATGCACTTTTGTAACTGTAGGTTTTTTGCAATACTTTCTTTTCCTTGTACTTTTTGTAATTATAAAACCTCAGTAAATATTGTTTATAAAATATATATATTATGTATAATGTTCTCTCAATGGTGGCAGTGCTAAGTGAGTGACTCCTTGTGTGCAGAGCAGAAGTCACACATTTAACATTGGCTACTAAAGTGATTTTCAGTTTTCCCATTGGCACTCTGGATATATTATACAGATCATACCAAGTTGACCCAATGTATCTTGCCAATAAAGAATATTCCTGGAGTCCTGCAAGGCATCATGACCAAGGTATGTGTACAGACATCCCAGTTTCTGGGGACAGTCCCTAATTTTGGGGGGCTGTCCACATGAAAAAATGTGGACACCTTGATTGTGTGTCTGGTTAAAAGAATGTGTCCCTAATTTATTTTCAGCTCTAAGAATGGTGTCCCCAGCCCAGGTGGCTGCAAAGTATTCTATCTCCAAGTGGAACTAAATTGCCACGTCTCAAACAGTGAGTAGACATGCTCTTTATTGCAGAAGAGACATTCAATGCCTCTTTTGCAATAAGATGCACCTACCTTCCTGTTGCCTGTCTTCTCCAAGACGTAAACTGAGCTGCTCATGGCCTCATGCACAGTTCAGCTTATACTGTTGGCCCGGACTCTGTGTGCCAAGGTGACTGGCATCATCCTGTGCTGGCCAATGAAAATGGCTGAAGACCGGCACACAGCAGAAGATGCTGGCGCCAGCGAGGGATGGGACTATTGGAGTAAAGATAAGTTTAATAACATTTCTGTGATTGGCCTGGAGAAGGAGGGAGGGGAGGGGTGTGTCTGCTCCTGACAGTGTCCATGATTATTGATGTCACATATTATGTGGTCTTCTCAGTCCTCCCCTTTTGGCTTCATTTGGGGAAGTAAGGATATTGATTATTTGCCTCCTTGCCATTTCTTGTGACGGCAACCTGCGGTGCACATCTGGGCCTGCACTCTTGATCCAGAGAAAAGTAGGCTCAGGTGTTATTAAACCTTTTTAGCCCCTCCCACTGTCAGCACAATTTGGACACACCCAACGTTTAAAGTGGCGCCCCATTAACCCCTACCTCCTGCACTGCCCTGTGCCACCCCCAATAAAAGTGGGCATGGCCAGTAAGTTGTCCCCAGATTTCAATTTTGAAAATCTGGTCACCTTAGTGTACAGCCCTGAGCAACTGTATGCCCTGGTTTAGGTGGACAGTCAGGGGTTGATTGCAAAACAAAGACTCAACCCCGACAATTGCTTGCACTGGCCTCTGGCTGCCAGTGTGAAAAAGCCCTTAGTGGTGGTCTGTGTCCTATGTATACATCTCTGAAAATATACCAGTAAAGAGAAATATCCTCAAATACTTCACCTGCATAGGTAAGCCATATACACAGGTTGGTGGACAGACAGCCTTCTCCTGCCCCCCAGGAGCACCATACATTACAGTGACCCAATAATGTGTTCTGTTCATCTACTTACAATGCTGCAATGGAGGTTCAGTTCTGGAGAACAAGCTTCTCAGCTGAAGTCCCGGTCGTGTCTCACTTTTCGGGTTTCACTTGACTAGTAAAGGTTTCTGGACAATACCAAGTAACATGAGTGGAGGATATTCCTAATGAACAAGATTTACTGGTCTGCACATGTTGCTGAGATTTCAGATCAGAGTAGTTGTGCCTGGAGAAATAAGTGGAGATTATTTTACAATGCTTGAAAAATGTATTCACTCATTTGAAATGTTCATGTTTTATTGTCAAATACTGAATTGCAGTTGAATTATTCATTTACTTTCCTACTAATTAACAGAAATATACTCTTTAATGTCAAAACAAAACAGATCCTTACAAAGCGATTAAATTTAAACAGATATTAAATCCTACGTTCTTTTAGTGCAGATACACACCATGAATCACACAGGAACGCGTTGCGCATTCCTGTGCGATTCACATGCGATCTGGGTGCAATGCAATTTCAGCCCAAATTGCACCGGACCGCAGCAAAAGTAGGGCATGTACTACTTTACAAAATACAGAGTAACCGGGTCACATGGTACCATGCGATTCAGTGCAGGCAAAACACTGCATTTGCAACCTGCATTTGGAGTGTCTTTAGCATTGTACTGACACCTACTGCAGATCACAAGTACAGTGTGTTTTGAGAACGTTGAGTGAAACGCACATGGATCACGGGTTTCCCGCACTGCGCTCTGGTGTGAACTGACCCTTAAAGTGATTCTAAAGGCTGAAGTTTTTTTAGGATGCAGGAAGGTTAAAAAAAACCTTTAGTATGCAGCCTCCTGCCAATTAACAGAAATATATACTCTTTAATGTCAAAACAAAACAGATCCTTACAAAGTTATTCATTATTTTGCCACGATTTTCATTGACGCAATTTTGCCACGACTTTCACGCAACTTGAAGCAATGGACCTCAAGTCACATTAAAGCATTAAAGTCGGACCAAAGTAGTACAGGGACTGCTTTGAAGTCACTCAGATATGAATGGTACTCATCAAATCATGGGGTTCAACTTGTAATGCGACTTTGCAGTCCCAAGTAGCAGGACAAGTTGCACAAGTGTGAAAGGTGCCTTAAGCTAGCAAGTATGCATATTTTTGCATAGTTACATTGGTCCAGCTTGGACCAGTGTAAGCATGTATGTGTCATACCTGTAGGATTCCTGTAGAAGCTGGAAATAACTGTAGAAGGCACCGCTACTACAGTGACCGCCACTAGCTTCCGGGTCCCACGTTGAGCGACTGCCCTGTTGCTTAGTAAAAAACAGGAGGTTGCTCGCTTGACAAAGGTGCCATTCAGAGAACACTTTGTATATACTCAATGAATGCAAAACATTCTCTGATTGGACAAGGTGGGAGGTGGGGTGGTGATGACACAATCTCCACCTCCAATGATCGAGCGCTTTGCATTTGTTACAAGAATGAAAAGTGTTCTCTGAATGGTGCGTGTGCTGAGTGATCAATCTCCTTGGTCACGGGATCTGGAAGCTAGCGCCGATCACTGTAGCAATGGTGCCTACAACAGTGATTTCCATGTTCCATAAGGATCTTCGAGGTATGGCACATACTGGCATTGGTCTAAGCTGGATCAATGTAGCTATGCAAAAATCTGTACACCTGAATTTCAGCTTTAAGTAATTTCAGCAGCTAATTTAACCACTTGCGAACCGCCTACTGCAGTTGTACTGCGGCAGGTTGGCTCTACGCGAGACTACATACCTGTATGTAATTTAGTGCTCTATTGTGCGAAACTACATACCTGTATGCAGTGACGTCGCTAGGGGGTGGCTTTTGGGGCTATAGCCCCAAATCTGGGGCCCATAGCCCCGAGTCTCTGCAGGGGTCCCCAAGGGGAGGGGAGGCTCTCTGGGGACCCTGATGTAAGAGGAGGGGCTCTCTGGGGACCCTGATGCAAGGAGGAGGCTCTGGGGACCCTGATGTAAGGGGGGCTCTCTGGGGATATACACACACACACACACACACACACACACACACACACACACACACACACACACACACACACACACACACACACACACACACACACACACACATATTAGTGTATATACATGCGTATGACTTTCTTTACTACGCTGCTATGGGCTCTAGCCCCAGATCTTTTGTAGACCTAGCAACGCCCCTGCCTGTATGTAATTTAGTGCAATAGACACTGAGGGGTGCGCGCGCTCCGCCAGACATGCGATCGCACGCTGATTGGATACAGGGGATGCCAATCAGCGGGTCCGGCGGACCCAATGTCCACCGGCCACCCGTGATCATTCCCCAGAGAGGCAGAGCGGCGATCTGCCTATGTAAACAAGGCAGATTGCCATTCTGACAGGGGAGAAAATACTAAGCAAGAACACTGATCTGTCTTCATCCAGTCAGAGCAACCCCCACACAGTTAGCAAGCACCAGCTAGGCACACAGTTAACCCTTTAATCGTCCCTGATGTAGTATAGTAACCGTGCGTATTTAGCACTGATCACTGTGACAATGTCACTGGTTCCCAAAAAAGTGTCAAAAGTGTCTGTTAGGTGTCCAATTTGTCCGCTGCAATGTTGCAGTCCTGCTAAAAATTGCTGATCGCCACCATTACTAGGAAAAAAATAAATTTAAAAAAATGCCATAAAAATATCCCATAGTTTGTAAATGTGATAACTTTTGCGCAAACCAATCCATATACACTTATTGTTTTGTTTTTTGTTTTTTAACAAAAATATGTAGCAGAATACATATTGGACTAAATTGATGAAGAAATTTGATTTTTCTTTTTTTTTTTTTTTTTTTTTTTTTTTTTTTTACATTTTTTTTTTTGGATGTGTTTTATAGCAGAAAGTAGAAACAGGGGTGATCAAATGTAAAAACTCAAAAGAATGGTGTGCTAATTCAGCCTGTGCTTGGATTTTTGCACAGGCTGAATTAGCGCACCATTCTTTTGAGTTTTTACATTTTGATGTTGGTGTGAGATCACTATTTAATGGTGCAGCTGTTCTAGTGTCACATTTGAATTAACATTTGCATAGCAGCGCTCTAGTATTTCATAATTTTTTTTTTTTTTTTTTTTTTTTTAGAAGTGATCAAATACCACTAAAAGAAAGCTCTATTTGTGGGATAAAAGAGACATACTGTATATACTCGAGTATAGGTCGATCCAAGTATAAGTCGAGGCCCTAATTTACCACGAAAAAAAGGGGAAAAACTTATTGACCCAAGTATAAGACGAGGGTGAGAAATGCAGCAGCTACTGTAAGTGGAAAAAGAGGGTCAACAATGCCCATCTGCACTTGTATACCTCCATGTGTCCTGTGTATATGTATGTGTCTGTGTGCATCCTACCTGTGTCCTTGGCATGCCTCCATGTGCCACTCTGCAGCGATCAGCGCGTGCTATTACTATTCGGCGGCCATTCACTGTTCAAAAGCTGCGCCTCCTCCTCGTCCATGATAGGCAGAAAACTCCATTTCCCAGCAGTCAGCCTATCACGGACATTCTCTCATCCTCATACCACGGACGAGGATGAGAGAATGTCCGTGATAGGCTGTACACTGACTGCCTATCACAGGTGAGGAGAAGGCGTGGCTTTTGAACAGTAATTGGCCGCCGAATAGCAATAGCACACGCTGGCCGCCGTCTGCCTGCATGACACGCTGATCATGTAGGCAGACGGCGGTGACTCGAGTATAAGTCGAGGGGGGGACTTTCAGCGCAAAAAAAAAGGGCTGAAAATCACGACTTATACTCGAGTGTATATACGGTAAATTGTATTTGGGTACAGCGTCGCACGTCCATGCAATTGTCAGTTAAAGTAACAAAGTGCCATATTGCAAAACATGGCCTGGTCATAAAGGGGGGTAAATCCTTACAGGGCTGAAGTGGTTAAATTAGCGCCATTAACATGACATCATTGCTTATACTTGGTTTCATAATGTTTGTAGAGAGTAAAGCCATGTGGTGACAAAGCATATTGTGACAGTATTAATCAGTCTTATGAGCTTTTTCCATCTCCCCAAACTGGTTCTGGCTCTGGTATATGCCCCAAAGCTTTCTGACCGCAGTCAGCATAATACTGTCCTTGTACATTGCTAGGTATTCAACAGCAAACAAACATGAACTGTAATTACAGGAGCTAAAGAACTCTTTATTGTTTTTAATGACACTTAACCTACATATCATTAAACACTTGTGTAAGATATTCGTGTACACACACACATTGTAAGATATATACTGTATATTAAAGAGGAACTTCACTCCCCTTGCCTTTTTTTTTTTTTTAACCCCTCTTACCTGTCCTGCATCATTGTCCTAGTGTTACACACTCACCCAGCAGATCCAGCCTTGTTCTGCTGCGATCCACTGCTGGGGTGTGAAAGCCATGTCCGCCACCTTGGTCTACAGTGCATCCGGAAAGTATTCACAGCGCTTCACTTTTTCCACATTTTGTTATGTTATAGCCTTATTCCAAAATGGATTAAATTTATTATTTTCCTCAATTCTACAAACAATACCCCATAATGACGTAAAGGAAGTTTGATTGAAATCTTTGCAAATTTATTGAAAATAAAAACTTCCAATGTACAGAAGTATTGACAGCCTTTGCTGTGACACTGAAAAATGAGCTCAGGTGCATCTTGTTTCCACTGATGATCCTTGAGATGTTTCTACAATATGATTGGAGTCCACCTGTGGTAAATTCAGTTGATTGGACATGATTTGGAAAGGCACACACCTGTTTATATAAGATCCCACAGTTAACCGTGCATGTCCGAGCACAAACCAAGCCATGAAGTCCAAGGAATTGTCTGTAGATCTCCGAGACAGGATTGTATTGAGGCACAGATCTAGGAAAGGATACAGAAAAATGTCTGCAGCATTAGAGGTCCCAATGAGCACAGTGGCAACCATCATCCATAAATGGAAGAAGTTTGGAACCACCAGGACTCTTCCTAGAGTGGGCCGTGTCACGGAACGTCCCACACTTCGCTTGAGTGCTTCCGTAATATACCACTTCCTCCCAGTCTGTATACAGATATCAGATACTCCAACCTCTCTGAGCACAAAACAAGGCGACACTTGCTTGTTGCTAACATGAACTCACTTTATTTAGAATCAAAATTACAAGACTTGATATGCCGTTGGAACCTCCTCTAACAAAACAACTGTAACCTAATTAACCTAATTAATATGAGCTAATTAACTAATTCTTTATACAGCCTAGGTGACTGAGACATGACCTATTGCCCAGCTCCAATAGGAGTCGTCCCGTCTCCTACATTGTATAGAGGACAATGTGATCAGCTCATTCAATTAACATAAACACAGGTAGTTGGAGTTGATGATACCAGCATCTCCTCACAGGATGTGTCCCAACAGAATGAATCAGTCTTATCAGCAGGGGGCTGCTGGAGGAATCCCCCCTCCCTCTTCAGGGACACAAATCCACAGCAAGGAGTCCCCAACAGAATCAAACAACATACAATATATACATATATACACGACTGAGTCCTATTAGTACAGTTCAGACCGGACCTCCAATTCACCCCACAAAGAGCACCGTTCCATTGAAAATCCAGGGCCCATAATCAAAAGGCAAGAGGCTCGCACCCAGTCCTCTCCAACAGCCTCTGTCCCGGCTAGGTCTGTCACAGGCCGCCCGGCCAAACTGAGCGATCCGGGGAGAAGGGGGAGTAGGTCACTCTGACAGAGCTCCAGCGTTTCTCTGTGGAGAGAGGAGAACCTTCCAGAAGAACAACCATCTCTGCAGCACTCCACCAATCAGGCCATTATGGTAGAGTGGCCAGACGGAAGACACTCCTCAGTAAAAGGCACATGACAGCCCAACTGGAGTTTGCCAAAAGGCACCGGAAGGACTCTCAGACCATGAGAAACAAAATTCTCTGGTCGGATGAAACGCAGATTGAACAATTTGGCCTGAATGGCAAGCATCATGTATGGAGGAAACCAGGCACCACTCATCACCTGGCCAATACCATCCCTACATTGAAGCTATGTGGTGGCAGCATCATGCTGTGGGGATGTTTTTTTTAGTGGCAGGAACTGGGAGACTAGTCAGGATCGAGGGGAAGATGAATGCAGCAATGTACAGAGACATCCTTGATAAAAACCTGCTCCAGAGTGCTCTGGACCTCAGACTGGGGCAAAGGTTTATCTTCCAACGTGTCAATGACTCTAAGCACACAGCCAAGATAACAAAGGTGTCCTTCAGTGGCCCAGTCAGAGCCCAGACTTGAACCTGATTGAACATCTCTGGAGAGATCTGAAAATTACTATGCACCCTTGCCCCCCATCTAACCTGATGGAAAGAAGAATGGGAGAAACTGCCCAAAAATAGGTGTGCCAAGCTTGTAGCATTATACTCAGTCTTGAAGCTGTAATTGGTGTGTCAACAAAGTATTGAGCAAAGGCTGTGAATTTCCAAAGATTTCAAACAAACTTCTGGTTGTCATTATGAGGTATTGTTTGTAGAATTTTGAGGAAAATAACAAATTTAATCCATTTTGGAATAAGGCTGTAACATAAAATGTGGAAAAAGTGAAGCACTGAATACCCTCCGGATCCACTGTACCTCTATTATTGTGAGCCAGCTGCCTTTTCTGGATTCAGACAGTAGGCCCATGATGTTCACAGCTACAACCGCGGGCCATGTTTTGTCCCACTTCTGCAGCCTCATGGGACATGTGATGTCGATTTTTCAGGAGGCTGCAAGACCAGGACACATCATTCTCGCCTCGGCGAGCACAGGGCCGCTCCAGAAAATAAAAAAAATTAAACAGTAAATTTAAAAAAATAAATCGGGGCTTTTCAAAAACGTGTCGGAGGGAGCCAGAGAGGTAGACTCACCAGAGCAAATGAAGGTCCATTTTTAATATCATCAGTTTAAATAATGATGGTTAGATATTATTTTCTCTGAGGAATGATTCACACTTGTGCGTGGCAATGGACCTGCTCTGTGTGATGTGTTGTGGTGCCATTTGTTGTAACTGGCACCCCATTGCATTGAACAGCAGAGCCCAATGCACATTACTCCGCTACACTACAGCACATATACTGCACATTGTGGTGTGCTGCTTTTTTAAATTTAAATTTTTATCTGCTATAGCAGTGGTAGGCAACTTTAAAGAGGCGGAGCTCTACTTGAACAACATGAGAGAAGTCAAAGATCACCGGGCACAGTGTCACCTAGTCGCACCTCCTTACACCTGATTTAAACCTTTAATTGTCGTACTACCGCCTCACAATCGCATACATTGCCTGGCAATCATGGGTTTAAATTAGTTGCTGAGAAGGCAGCATATTGCCTCCTCACCACCTATCAAACACACACTCGGATCACTTTTCAGAGGAGCAGCAGTGCCTGCTGCACTTGTGAATGAGCCCTTATTGCCAACATGCCAAAATACCTGTAAAGTAAAAAAATAGAGCCTTGGATACAGATGCAGTCTAAATAAAGTAAAAGAATGTCAATCATCTTTGACTCGCCTACACCATATTAACGCTCAAAAAATACACATCTGAAGTTCAATAAAGAACTACTGGGATCTGTAAAACCGTTATTTGATATTTATAATTGTAGCAATAACTCACGGTGGAGCTGCTGGTTTAAAGTGGGTTGTTACCGTCACCTTCGTTACCTTTTTATTTCACCAGAACCGGGTCTAGGGTCCCGTTGAGTTTACCACCAAACAATGTAGTCACCGGACACTTGAGTATCTTTTCCAATGCTTTAATAAACTTGAGTTGAAGGAAGTAGCAGGAAAGAGGCAGAAGGAAAGTTGTAGGGAAGCTCAAATACCTTTTCTTAGCGTTCTTAATGTAGCATTAGGGATTGAAAGCTTGTAGCTGATTATACTCTCTCTGTAGAATTGAATCTTTGCCCGCCTGGATAGGTTTCTCTCACCAACCTAGCAGCCAGTACGCAGCACGAACAAAAGTCTCTGCCACAGACTTGATCGGAACAAAACCTGTACGATCCTCTGCCACAGGATGTAGTGTTTAACGGTGAATAGCAAACACAGCACTAGAACCTTTAAACCAACCCGGCAGTACTATGCGGTAGGATTACTTTAGGATACGTCCTCCAACTGAGTCACCAGGCCCCTCTCCAGACCAGCACTCTGCATGATCCTTCCATGATGGTTCCTCCCCTGGGATCTTCTCAGTTGTCCAGCTTCTTCACACAGGATAGACAGCCCAGGACCCTTCCCCTGCCGCTGTGGTAGGCCCCAGACAGACTTCTGGGCCCACCCACACGCCGCAGCGATGTGGGCCTCCCGATCGGAGGACCACGAGGTAGTACTCTTAGCGCATACCTGTCGGCCAGGAGGGCCAGCAGGTGGACGAAAAACGACCTCAAAACATGGCGTCTGTCCTATAAATACCCTCTCCCAGGATGCAACTCGGAGGACCACCTCCACCGAGTTATCCCCGGGACAGAGGAGCACTTATACACTTCAACATGTTGCTTTTCCAACACCGACCCATGGTGACAACGACAGGCACAGTGTGAAACTACATGCAACTCAGCCAAGCTGGAACAGAGGCAAATCTAACTACACATAAACAGATAACCCACTAAATTTACCTATCAGCAGTATATTAAAAATCTACCAGCGCTACATAATCTAATTTGAATTGTTCTTCTGAAACTTCTTTTATTTTTTAGTCATATGACTAGCACAGCACCAATTTCGGGCTGACCAGACACAGACTCCTACTGTAAAGAGCATACCTCAGCTAGAAGCCCCTTCCAAGGATCTTTCCCTGCAGATGCCAAAGAACAGGGAATGATCATGTGACCACACAACAGCACTGCAGAAATAAGGTACTTGGAGGATTAAAAAAAAATAAATACAGTGGGATAAAATCTTTAGAGCTGGTAGATTTTTCAATCTACCGCTTCTAGGTAAATTTAGTGGATCTTCTGTTCTGTATATAGTGCAGATTTAATTTACAGTTAGATTAGCCTCTGTTCTAGTTTGGCTGTGTTGCGTGCAGTTCCGCATTCTGCCTGTGGGTGTCGGTGTCACCATGGGTCGGTGTTGGAAAGCAACAAGCTGAAGTATGAGTGCTCTTCTGTCCCGTAGACAACTCGGTGGAGGTGGTCCTCCGGGTTGCATTCTGGGAGAGCGTATTTATGGGACAGACGCCATGTTTCGAAAGGCTTTACCTCGTGGCCCTCCTGGCCTAGAGGCATGTGTTAGTGAGTTCTAGGTCGCGGCCCTCCGGTCTGGAGGGTTGCATTGTGGCAGCCGAGCGGGTAGACCCAGAGGCCTGTCTGGGGCCTGCTCTTGCTGGGATGGTCCTGCGGGTGGAAGCCGGACAATCGGGAAGATCCAGGGGAGGACCCATCTTGGAAGGGACCATGCAAGGCTGGTCTTAAGAAGGGCCTGGTGACTCGATTGGAGGACGCATCCTAAACTACTCTACCGCACAAGTACTGCACAAGTACTGCTGGGTCGGCTTAAAGGTTCTGGTACTGTGTTTGCTGTTCATCGAAAACTGTACGATCCCCTGCCACAGGATGAAGTAGTTTTGTTTCATCCAAGTCTGTGGCAGAGACTTTTTGTTCGTGCTGAGTTCTGGCTGCTAGGTTGGTGAGAGAGACCTATCCGGGCGGGCAAAGATTTAATCCTGAGCTGAGGATATAATCACCCCAAAGATTTCAATTTCTTAGTGCTACACCAAGAAAAGGTATTTGAACTTCCCTGCAACTCTTCTTCTACCTCTTTCCTGCTACTTCTTCCAGTTATCTCCCATTAAAGCATTGGAAAAGTACTCAAGTGACTGGTGCCTACATTGTCTGACAATAAACTCAACAGGACCCTAGACCCTGTACTGGTGAAATTACAGGTAAAAAGGTGATGGTAACAGCCCGCTAAAAATCAGCAGCTCCACCGTGAGTTAGTGCTACATATATATTATTTATGTGAACAAAATATGGCAATTAACACTTTTCTCTGTTGAGTATCTATTCAGCTACTGTTTGGGGAGGTTAAGTAAAGATCTTAGTAGAAGATTGAACTCTTAGTTTAAGTTTACTAAACACATTTCAGGGGCATCAAAATATTAATGTGTGTAATGTCTTATGCCGCGTACACACAGGCGGACTTTTCCACCGGACTGGTCCGACGGCCCGAATCCGGCCGACAATCCGACCGTGTGTGGGCTCCATCGGACCTACAGCGGACGTTTTCGGTCAAAAATCTGACGGACTTTAGATTTGAAACATGTTTCAAATCTTTCCGACGGACTCGTGTCCGGTCGAAAAGTCAGCTCGTCTGTATGCTAGTCCGACAGACAAAAACCGACGCTAGGGCAGCTATTGGCTACTGGCTATGAACTTCCTTATTTTAGTCCGGTCATACGTCATCACGTACAAATCCGTTGGACTTTGGTGTGATCATGTGTAGGCAAGTCCGTTCGTTGGGAAAGTCCGTCGGAAGTCCATCGGATAGACCGTCGGACCAGTCCGGTCGAAAAGTCCGCCTGTGCGTACGCTGCATTAGGCTCATTTCACACTGCCGTGATCCGACTTGTGAGACCCCAAGTTCGCGTGACATGTTTAATCCCATGTTAGTCAATGAGAGCTGTCCTAATTAGCACTACTGAAGTCGCTCCGACCTTGGAAACGGTTCCCGTACTACTTCAAGGCGACTTCTATCCGATTTTTGCCCATAGACTTTACTGGAAGTCACCTCCAAGTCGGATGCTCATCTTAATTCATGTGATTTGGATCCAACATTACAGGGAGATTACCCAGGCATTTCCTGAAGTTGCTTCAAAGTTGCATCCAAGTCACCCTGAAGTCGACTGGCAAAGTCGCATTGTAAGTTGCGTGACTTTCAGGTTGCAGCAGTGTGAACCAAGCCTAACATTTATTTTTTTTATGTAATCTTTATTTTGAAAAATACATTTTCCAAACAAACAGGTATGCATTGTAACAGAACACATAATTTAGAAAGATAATATGAGAACAGGGGCTTCTCATCTGGCAGTATTAGTTATCAGAGAAATTACTCAGGGAAGTACACAGATTAGGGATCTTCCTAGGGGATACGTGATCAACACATTACAATCACGATATGAACTCAAACAGTAATAGGTTGCCCCTATCATTCCCATCTGGTATAGTTCCACAGAGGGAGGTGAACTCTCTTTCAGAGACAAAAAGCGGACCATGCTTCTAGAGATCAAGTCCATGCATACAAAAAGAGAGAGAGAACAAAAAATAGCACAAAGGACATAAAATACAAGTAGAAATTAGAAAAAGAAAAAAAAAAAGAACATCTGCTGATATATTAAACTGTCAAAAGCTGTGGCAGTACTCCAAAACTCGATCTCCTCAGCCTACCAGACCCCAAATGTTCCGTGTTCCCCCCCGACGCGGACCCATCAAACAGAGGGGGCTACTATTGGAGAGGACACCGGAGAGGCCCTCCCACTTAAACCTGTATAGTTTAGCCAAACAGCCCACATGCTATAAAACTTCTCATATCTATCTTTATACCATGCCATTCACTCCTCTGCGGCCTTAATATTATTAACCAAAGTCAACCATTCTGCACAAGTAGGCACTCGGGGTGTTTTCCTGTGGATTGGTATCAATCTCCTGGCTGCGTTCAGCAGATGAGGCAAAATAGATTTGCGGTATTGGCTAAGAGGAGTAGTAGGGAAGTGCAATAGAGATTCCAGTGGGGAATCTGGGAGCTCCAAGTCTAGAATAATCTTGATCTGAGCATGAATATCTAGCCAAAAGGGTCTTAGCTTGGGGTATTCCCACAAGATGTGAAGGAATGAGCCCTTAAGGCCACATTCCCTCCAACATGCATCTGATAGGGAGGGGTATATCTTAGAGAGCTTGGAGGGTACTCTATACCATCTGGTCATAACCTTATAACTATTCTCCTGCATTTTCGTATCCACTGTGCTCGAATGTTTAAGTCTGTACATATGGTCCAGCTGAGGCTCAATCAGAACACACTGAAGGTCCCACTCCCTAATGAACCTCGGTTTCCCCTCTATGTACAAGGCTTGTAATAGGTCATACAGTATTGATATGGCATGTGGGACAGCCAATGTGGACATACATAATTTTTCAAATGGTGAGGCCAACGTAGGTGATCAGGCTCCCTGGGGTAGGCTAGTAATAAAGTGCTGGAGTTGTCTATAGCTCCACTCATCCATTGAGAAGGGGCCATACTGTTCTCTCAATTTAGCCAGTGGCAGTAAGCCTTGGTCTTGAACAAATCTACCGCATCTGGACTCTCCATCAGCCGCCCAGGTTTGAAAAAAGGAAGGGTGTTCCCCCGGAATGAACCATGGGAAGCCACTTAAGTGTGCCAAAGGTGAAGTCGGCCGTGTAAGCTTCCCTTCTTTATTTAGGGCATCCCATATCGCTAGAGCGTGAGTAGCTAGTGGAGAGACCAGCATTGAGAGACCCCTATGTACCTGGGGTACCCAGGGGGCATGAGAGAGATTACGTCCGCCAGGAATTTGTCTAGGGGTACCTAGAGTTTGTAAGGGACACCATGGTACCGATCCAGAATGCGCTGTAGGGCTATTGCTTCATAGTATCTATGGATTACTGGGACCCCATGCCTCCCAGCCTCTTGGGGCGCTGTAACATGCGAAGAGCTAGCCAGGGGCATTTCCCACTCCAAATATATCGTATAAACACGCTATTGAGGGTTGAGAAGAAAGTTCTGGGTAGTGAGATGGGAACCATCTGCAGAAAAAACAGTATGCGAGGTAGCACATTCATCTTAAGAACACTGACTCAGCCCATCCATGAAAATGTAGCCTTATCCCATCTTTTCAGATCAGAACCCAAGGCCTTGTAAGTTACTGAACAGTCCTTTATCTTCTTTTCTTCTGCTAGCAAACAAGATAATTTGTAATCCAAGGGTTAATGACTTCTTATCAAAGTTTACTGAAAAGATGAAAACCAGGCTCTGGTGCCGTGGCACTTTAACTAACTTTGATGCCAGGGACTCAGTACTAATTTTTGAATCTGCTTGTGGGACTATGGGTCCCAGCAACTCTATCTTGTGTAGACCTGTGTATAAAAGTGCATCAAGGAACTTGTGGGCAACAGCCCGCTCCAATGTTCAGGGCTCTATCTCCGGCCGGCCGGCGCTGCTCCGCTCCACACTATAAGACGCTCCGGAACTCCCAGATGACTCTGACAGGCTCCTCAGACTCCTTCCTAGTCTTGCCCCGCCGTCGGTCCAGCTCTCTGGTGTATCACAGTGCCGCTGCTCGGAACGCTGTTCCGTAGAGGTAGGCCACGCTGTGCTGGAGACCTCACACAGATCCTCCCTCCCTGGCTGGCCATGCGTGTCCAAGAGACCTAAGATGGCCGCTCCCAGCCCTTTTATAATCTTCCCACAATGCAGTCTGTTCCCTAAGATTCATGGGAGTTAATTAGCATTCTGGGTAGGTCAAGGTAATGTCCAGAGGTAAACAAAGTACTTCCATATCAACTTCTGCAGTAATAGAAAATAAAGATGCAGTCCTTTTTATATTTTGGCCGCTAGATGGCGCCAAATGATAATATATACACAACATTAAGTTCTACATATATCATGGCCACTACAAAAAAATAAACAATTAAAAAATATGTGTAAGTGTATGCTGCTATCTCCAAGAATTAAATACTTAATTCAACATATATAGAAATAAAAAAAGATTGCACAAACCTAAAAACACATTATGCAAAAACACATAACATGTGAGTGAATCTGTCCATGTGAATCAAATATTAATGTGTAAAATTTTTTTGTAAAATGTAACACTTAAAAACAACTTCTAGTTAATTGGTTATAAAAGTCCCAAATCACACGAAAAAAAATGAAGTAACAATGAAGGCAACTTCGGGTGCAGCACCTAGAAAACTGCAATGGCAACTGGTCAGTACTTTATATGCCAGCAAAGAAGTAAGCTAAAGAAGCCAGATGGCCTCTTACCAGACACAATGGACCCCAAGTTATAGGGATCAAGCTCACCTGATATGCACAGTAATCAGCTGTGATCTTCCATCTGGTCCGCTACAAACACTAGCCACTTTCCTCCGTCATGGACAACAGGACGTTTTTAACGAAATTCCACCTTCCAGCCACTCTGCCCGACACTCATCCAGTAAGTGTAAGGGATTTAGAAGAAAAGGAACTTCATGGTGCAGTAAGTAATGGTAGTTTATTCCATAAAATTTTCTTCAGCGCAGCAAAGAAATTCGATACAATGACACAGCCACAGGTTTTTCAGACTTCCAGCTGGTGCATGGTGACGTCACAAGATACTCTCCGACCAACGTGTTTCCCTGTAACAGGGATTGACTGGGAACGGAGATAACTCTGGGACGTCACTCACCACCTAATTTATACTAGGTAGGAGAGACATTGGAAGTACAAAACTCATCTGTTTTCTCTCAGGTGTCAAAAATACAAGACAGTTTTTTGTGGCAAATATTGTTTAAAAAAACACATTTTTAACAACAACAATAAAAAACATCATGAGATGCCACATTAGACATGTCACGGTCACCTAATAAAATTGAAAAAAAATCTTTTACAAACTTTTTTTCCTAAATCTCCCCTATAGACATAACCACAGAAATTAGCTATCGGATATCATCCCGAATCTGATACTAAAAATTCCGGATCACTCAAATATATTGATCATCAGAATGCTATCCAATAACTAATTACATTCATCTGACAAGCAGGAGTATCACAGAATGATATCAGTGATACACAAAAAAGTCTAACCACCATGTATATAGTAAACCTTCACAGATTATTAAAATTGAAAATAAAAAAATTAAAAAGGATATATTAAATTCAAATTAAATATTGGTTAATACCCACATAAAAATTAATCAGTTAATAATGACATTTAAACCGTATAATTATCCCATCCGACAGCCCCTAAAGACGGGGTTAGTGCAACATATGCCAAAAAAGGCACAAAAACAAATGGTGGACTCAACTGTTGTTAATATAGCAATTAATGTCCCATTCTATGTTGAGCCCCATAGGATTATAAGAGCAAAAGGTCAAAAATCCATCGGGTTTCCCTTCTGGAAATCTGTCTTTTCATTTTACTACTCCTCCAATGGGCGGAATATCTTTCTATAGCTGTGACTTTCAGCTCCGAGGGATCTCTCTTGTGACATTCACGAAAATGTCTAGAAACATGGCCAATAAATCCTTTACGGATATTGGTCAGATGTTCCCCAATTCTAACTTTTAAAGCCCGTGTGGTTCTCTCCACGTATTGGAGCCCACACGGGCAAACTAATAAATGGATAACTCCTACTGTCCCCCAGGTAATAAAATCTTCAATTTTGTACACCTTATGCAGCGTACACACGGGCGGACTTTTCGACCGGACTGGTCCGATGGACCAAATCCGGCGGACAATCCGACCGTGTGTGGGCTGCATCAGACTTCCGACGGACCGTTTTGGTCGGAAATCCAATAGACTTTAGATTTGAAACTTGTTTCAAATCTTTCCGCCGGACCCAGTTCCTATCGGGAAGCCAGTTAGTCTGTATGCTGGTCCGACGGACCAAATACGACGCAAGGTTCTTGGCGACAGGCTACTACATCTTGCGCTCGCTGCAATAGGAAAAACACATTTTCCTATTGTGGCGAGAGGGAGGCGACAATGACCCTTAGGTCTGGTATGGGTTTTTAAAAAACGGCGTGGGGGTCCCCCCAGGATCCATACCAGACCCGGCCGCTCAGGAAAGTTGGGGACGAGCGAGCGCCCCCCTCCTGAACCATACTAGGCCGCATGCCCTCAACATGGGGGGGTGGATGCTTTGGGGGAGGGGTGCGCCCTGCGGCCCCCCACCCCAAAGCACCTTGTCCCCATGTTGATGAGGACAAGGGCCTCTTCCCGACAACCCTGGCCGTTGGTTGATGGGGTCTGCGGGTGGGGGCTTATCGGAATCCGGGAGCCCCTTTTAATAAGGGGGCCCCAGATCCTGGCCCCCCACCCTATGTGAATGAGTAGGGGGTACCCCTACCCATTCACCTAGGGAAAAAGTGTCAATAAAAAACACACTAGACAGGTTTTTAAAGTATTTTGGCAGCTCCGGGGGTCTTCTTCCGACTTCTCCGCTCTCCGGCCTCTCCCGTTCTCCGGCCTCTCCCGTTCTCCGGCCTCTTCTCCCGTTCTCCGGCCTCTTCTCCCGCTCTCCGGCCTCTTCTCCCGCTCTCCGGCCTCTTCTCCCAGTGTTCGGCCTCTTCTCCTGCTCTCCGGTACTTCTGCCGGGCTCCTCCGCTATCTTCTGCCCTTTTGCCACTCTTTTGCTAGCGGTGGCCCGGTCTTCTGCGTCTTCTCTTCTTCCGATGTTGACACGACGCTCTCTCCAGCTGTAATGCTGTGTGAGCGCTGCGCAATGACTTATATAGGCACCGTAATGTCATCCGGTGACCCCGTCCCCTTATGACGTCACAATCCCAGCATGTCCCAGGGCTGTGATGTCATAAGGGGGTGGGGTCACCAGATGACATCACCCGGTGAACACTCCCCATGCCTATATAAGTCATTGTGCAGCGCTCACACAGCATTACAGCGGGAGAGAGCGTTGTGTCAAAATCGGAAGAAGACGACGCAGAAGACCGGGCCACCGCTAGCAAAAGAGCAGAAGATAGCGAGGAGCCCGGCAGAAGAACCGAGGAGCGGGAGAAGAGGCCGAACACCGGGAGAAGAGGCCGGAGAGTGGGAGAAGAACCGGACACCAGGAGAAGAGGCCGGAGAGAGTGGAGAAGTCGGAAGAAGACCCCCCGAAGTCGGTAGAAGACCCCCAGAGCTGCCTAGTAAATAACTTAAAAAACCTGTCTAGTGTGTTTTTTTTTTTTTATTGACACTTTTTTCCCCGGGTGAATGGGTAGGGATACGATGTACCCCATACTCATTCACATAGGGTGGGGGGCCGGGATCTGGGGGCCCCCTTATTAAAGGGGGCTCACAGATTCCGATAAGCCCCCCGCCCGCAGACCCTGACAACCAACGGCCAGGGTTGTCGGGAAGAGGACCTTGTCCTCATCAACATGGGGATAAGGTGCTTGGGGGGGGCCGCAGGGCGCCCCCCTCCCTCAAGGCACCCACCCCCCCATGTTAAGGGCATGCGGCCTGGTACGGTTCAGGAGGGGGGGGCGCTCGCTCATCCCCACTCACTTTCCTGACCGGCCGGGCTGCGTGTTTGGATAAGGATAAGAGTCTTCGGCGTAGGGGGTTCCCCTTAAAATCCATACCAGACCTAAGGGCCTGGTATGCTCTGCGACGGGGCCCCAAATCCTTTTTAGGACAATAACTTGCATATTAGCCTTTAAAATTAGCGCTTTAGCTCTATAGACAAACCATTTAACAAACATGGTGCTCCTATAATGGTGATCAGCCTAAGTGTTCCACTGGGGTTCTCAGCTCCTACCACCATACAAGGCAAATCCTTACTAATGCCCTGTACACACGATTGGATTTGCCGACAACAAAATCCATGTTTTTTTCCAACGGATGTTGGCTCAAACTTGTCTTGCATACACACGGTCACACAAATCTTGACGGAAATTCCGAATGTCTAGAACGCGGAGACATACAACACGTACGACGGCACTAGAAAAGGGAAGTTCAGTAGCCAGTGCGGCACCCTTTGGGCTCCTTCTGCCAATCTTGTGTTAGTAGATGTTTGGTGAGAGACGATTCGCGCTTTTCAGCCTCGTGCTTTTCAGATCGTTACTGCTCTTCAGTTTGTGCTTGTGGGTTCGTATCTGGTTTTCAGTGCGTGTAGTCAGTTTGCATTTGTTTTTCAGTGCGTATTTTATAGTACGTATTTGATTTTGCAGTGCGTTCTTGTCCGCTCATTTCTGATTTTCAGCTCGCTCTTCTCAGGCCTTTCTGTTTTTCAGTGCGTTCTGTTAGTTCGTTCTGACTAGCCGACTGTTTTGAAGCCATGTTGCGGTTACGTACTCGTCGTAGAGTTTGTGCTGTGCAGGGGCTTGGTGTTGGGGTTCTTATTACTTTGACCCAAGCCCAGTCCATGAACAGGGCGGGGAGGAGTTCATGGATCAAGAATTGGTTGCTCCAGCGTGACCAATTCTTACACATGCCTTTGTTGCGGGAGATCCAGGAGAATAATCCTGATGATGTCAGGAATTATCTCCAGATGACCGACCCTGTTTTTCACCGTCTGTTGGCTTTGCTGTCCCCTTTTATTACCAAGCAGGACACCTGCATGCGGCAAGCCATCACTCCCGAACAGAGGCTAGTCGCCACGTTGCGGTACTTGGCGACAGGGAGAATTCTGCAGGATATCGAGTTCTCGACAGGCATCTCCCCCCCGGCTCTGGGGATCACTATTCCAGAGACCTGTTCTGCCATCATTCAGGTCCTGCAGAAGGACTAAATTAAGGTAAGATTTCTCCTTTAACATCACATTCTATGTATTTAATTTTTGCTAATGTATTGTATTTCTTTCATCATTCCCTAATTACCATGATTGTAATATGCTGTTAATGTTCCCTTTGTCCTCATGCATGCTGGAATTTTTTAAAGTTCCTTTTTTCCTTCATGCATATTTGCCTTCACTAACCTCCCCAGCATGCTTTGCTGGACCCATACACAACTAGCCTAGTCACTTAACAATGTATTTTGTCAGCTCCATTGTAGTGCTTTACCCTAAACACCCCCTAAAATGTGTAAAAATATTATTTGTGTCCTTTAAATTGATGCCGAGTGCCTGAGACTTTTTTTGGGGGTCCCAAACTCATTTGGAACCCTCCCTCCCCCCAACCGCTAAGTCATCCGATACCAATCCTCTATCTGCTGATTTTGCCCAACCCATACACACTATACCTACCTCGTTTGTGGTCATATTTATGGATGAATTCACCAAAGCATGTAGTCCAAGGGCCTGTCTTAATACTTTAAAATGGTACCGTTTAAAGTTTTGTTCTTTTATTATCTTGATAGGTAATTGCAAAGTGAAAAAAAGTGCTTCAATTTGTACAATGTGTATTCATATTTTTTTATTATGACACTTCTTACCTGTCCAGTGGGCTGCCAATAGTGTAAGTAAGGAGGGGCTGGCCAAAGTTAAACACATTATTTATGCATTCAGCTCTCATGGAAGTGGAGACAGTTACCTGTCCAAGACATCCCCCCCCCCCCGTAATTTTTACAATGGGCCATCAGAGAGGGTGAGGAATCTGATAAGTGTACTTTATATATTTGTGTTTAAATACTCCTTCAAATAAATGTTATACTGATATTGGCCAAGAATGTTTGTGTTTTAATCTGCTTGCAATGTTTATGTGCAAAATTACTAATTTATTTTTTCTTGTTTGACTCCACAATTTCCTTCAACGCCACAGGAATGGCAGACTGTGGCATCCCAGTTTGCCCAGCGGTGGGACTTTCCCAACTGCGGAGGGGCAATAGATGGGAAACACATCTACATCGTACCACCCCCAACTCGGGGTCATACTATTATAATTACAAGGGGTTGAATAGTATAGTGCTGTTGGCAGTGGTATCAGCGACTTACGAGTTTCTGTATGTGGACATGGAGAAAAATGGCCGGATGTCGGATGGTGGAGACATCGCCCAGACGGAGTTTTACAGACGGCTCCAGAATAGCAGCTTGGGCTTGCCACCTCCGGTAGACAATGTGGCGGGATTCCAGTTTTACTTAATCGCGGATGAAGCTTTTGCGCTGGGGGACCATCTTCTGCGGCCATTCCCGATGAGGACCCTCACCCCGGACCAGAGGATTAAGTGGTTGAAAATGCCTTTGGAATAATGGCCAGCCGGTTCCGCCTATTTCTGACAGCGAGCCATATGGCAGAATATAAACTGAATCATATTGTCTAGGGATGAGCTGGCTGTTCGCAAGTTTGCCGAACAGCGAACAATTTGGGGTGTTCGCGGCAAATTCGAATGCTGCGGAACACCCTTTAAAAGTCTATGGGAGAAATCAAAAGTCCTAATTTTTTTTTGTTTTCAAAAGGTTTTTATTGGAAAATAGAAAGGAAAAGAACAAATACATAGGAAGTAGCATTAGAAACAATATCCTTCAGGGTAATATAACAATCATGGAAGGTCATATAAAGAATGCACATTCACAGTTGGGCGTATGAGCAAAATGTCACCATTATGGCTACCTGAATTACATTCAGATCTAGAAGGATATCCTAATTCAGAAAAAAATGTTGTACTGAAAATCAAAAGGGGAAAAAGCCAGGAACACACAATAAAATGTGAACAGAAAAGGAGTGTAGCACAATCAAACATGATGTAACATGGTCAGTCTTGAAGCCTGAGAAGGAACCAAGGGTTCCATTTAGCATCAAATACAGGTATGGAGTCATGTAAGGTGTGAAATATTTTCTCGGTAATCCTCATAGAATCTATACGAGATATAATTTGTGCAATGGGGATCGAAGAGGATTTCCAATGAAGGGCGATATCCCAAAGCGTGGCGATACATATTGAGTGAATTAACCTCATCAGGGGTTTGGTAATATCCGTAATATCTTGAAATAAGATGCAATGATGGAAAGTGAGATTAATGGGATTCCCCACTAATTTGTCAATCAATTTTAGTATTTCTTTCCAGGTGGGAAGTAACTTCTCACATTCCCAGAAAATGTGTATGTATGAGCCTAAGTGGGTGCAACCCCTAAAGCAATTAGGTGAAGTCTGCGGATAAATCTTGTGTATACGGGCTGGGGTATAATACCATCTCGTTATGAATTTAATGGCTGTCTCTCTTATTGTGAGGAATTTTGAACATTTACGTATGTTCAACCATCCCCTATCCCAGTCTATATCATCCTGGTCCAAGACTAGTTCCTGTTCCCATTGAGATCTGTATTTCAAGGCCAGAGAGTCATCCACCGATTCTAAAGAGCTATAGATCTGTGAGATAAGGCCCCTTTGATGGGGGGCTGCATGACACAAATCCTCGTATAATGTTGTGTGGTCTGCTGGAGGGGTGGGGTAATGTTGATGAAAAAAATGTCTGATCTGTAGGAAATGGTAGAATTCTCTGTCTGGAATAAGAAAGCGGGATTTAAATGATGAAAATGAAATAACTTTGGAGTTCTCTAGGAAATCCCCTAAAGTGATTAGGTTATGTTGGGTCCACCCCTCAAATAACTCCGGGTGAGCATAGGCTGTGGGAAATCTGGGGTCACCTAAATAGGAGGCACCAAGGGGGGGCTGAGAGGAGAGATTGTATTTCCTCTTATAAGTATTCCAAAGTTTCAAACCTATAGTGACTATGAGGTTTTTGTTAGATATTTCTGTGAGGGGAGGGCTGGAGGTCCACATTAATCACGGTAAGTACCGTGGGGCAATAGAGTCCTGTTCAAATTTGACCCATGGGACCTTGGAGTCTCTTATGTTCCACTGGGCTTGTTGTGCAAATCTACAAGCAATATAGTATAGCCAAATACGGGGAACCCCCAGGCCCCCCCTCTTTGGAGACCGATACAGGATTTCTCTAGCAAATCTAGGAGGTTTGTCTTGCCAGATAAATTTATTAATATGGGCTTGAAGGGTGAGGAGGTAATATTTAGACACTCTAATTGGAAGGGAACGGAAAAGGTATCATTCAGAGAAAAGTATTCTTCAATAGATTTAGCTGTCTCAGATTCAGCCACTAGGTCTGAGAGCAAAGCTTCATTCAGTCTCCATGTATATGGTGTTGGGGCCAATCCTATAAATTTATTTGTAAAGGATGTTACGTGATAGTCTGACCAAACACAGGGGTGAATCGTGGCTTTGGTGGAATTAACCAATATGATGGGGGTGGTGTAAATGTAATCTAACCTAGCGTAACTTTTGTGGAGGTGAGAGTAAAAGGTGAATTCCTTAAGCCCCATATTGTGCGTTCTCCAGGTGTCTACCAGCTGGTGGTCCAAAAGGCCTTGGGTAAGAGACCTGGGGAAAGCTTTGGAGACCTTTGTGGAGGAGGATCTATCAAGTGTAGGGTTAGCCACTAAGTTGAAATTACCTCCTATTATGATGTGGGGAGAGTCAAGGAGACCAACCTATCAAAAAAGGATTTGAAAAAGGATGCAGGTGCGTCATTAGGGGCGTATACACTGGCAATTGTGATTTCTCTATTGTGTAACACACCCTTGATAATAACAAACCTGCTATCCTTATCTTTGAAGCATTGTTTTACCTCCATGGGGAGGGAGGGATGTAAAAATATGGCGGCACCCCTGCTCTTGGTTGAGTAAAGGGAGTAAAACGACTGAGGGAAGTTCCTATGGAAGAATTTAGGGTGGGAGGAATGGGAGAAATGTGTCTCCTGTAGCAGGAGAATCTTGGCACCAAGATGACCATACAAATCAAAGGCCTTACACCTCTTAATGGGGGAATTTAATCCCTTCACGTTATGTGGAATACAAGTAATTACCATTCTTAGTTATATTAACTCTATCGTATGTGAGAGGGTTCAAAATAAACCATATTTGGGAGTCAGAATGTATTCTCAAACTAATATTTACCATACCCAGCAGGGGTACCGCCACATTCCCACCTAACACATTGTAGATACAGTGAACATTTTTTCCATAGAAGACATATTCAAAGGTAGGTATGGGAGTTTTACATTGAGGACAGATGCTGAAAAAAGATACCAGGCTGTAAACTGGCTGACCAGCAAAAAAAGAAGAAAAACAATAAACAATTATGAACCAAAAAAGAAAGAAACAGTGAAGAGAACATGAAAAGGACATGGAGATCAACGTTCAAACTGGATCAGGTAAAGAGAAAGTAAAATGAAACTTTACCTGACAAAAAAATTCAGTTACAAGCGAGACAACTAGGTCTCGTTCCCAGCAGTTCTGCAAAAACCCACTGGAGGGTTGCAGAATGAAAAACCAGTGGGGCAGATTAACTAAAAGAGAACTGGTTATACAACGCCCCAAAAAGGAAAAAAAAGAACTTAAAAAAAAAAACCTTTGCTGGGTGGGGTGGACATAGCGTGGCTCCAAGGGACAGCTGCTCTTAATAGGAATAGAGCGAGGTAAGTGTAGGCTGTCTTAAGGAACCAAAAAAGTGGTGGTCTGCAACGCTTTCAGCGTGGTTGAATGGCGAGGTCCTCTCCGATGTCATAACGAATTCTCCTTCTATCCCTCCTGGGTGGTGGTGTTTGCCAGATGGGGGCTGGGCGGGGTGCTGAGGGGGGGCGGCGGATTGCAGCTGCATCTAGGAGACCAAGTTTAACCAGAATTTCTTGACCCTTTTGTAAGGTAGTAGCTGAAAAGGTGGTGCCATTGTGTGGAACCTGTAACTTAAATGGAAATCCCCATCTGTAACGAATATGTGCAGATTGAAGTACAGTGGTGATTTCCTTCAGGCCCCTTCTCCTGTCCAGGGTGGCTGGGGAGATATCCGGGTAGATCTGGATAAGATGGTCATCAAGCGTTATCCGTGGTTTATTCCGGGCGGCTCTCAGAATTTCCTCTTTGGTGAGGAAGTCCTTCATGCAGAGGACAACGTCTCTAGGAGGTTTATCATCCGGGGGTTTCGGGCGAAGTGCCCTGTGGATGCGGTCACATTTAAAAGCCGCGGAGTCATGTTCTGGAAGGAGTGATTTAAAAAGTCTAATTACGGTCGGGATTAGGTCAGTTTCAGTCTCAGGGATGCCTCTCAGACGTAAATTATTGCGTCTATTTCTATTGTCGAGATCTTCGACTTGTCTTTGAATCGCTGTCAGAGCTAAGGCTAGGGATTCATGCTCACGACTGAGGTCATTGTAAGCCAGGGCCAGTTCGTCATGTTTAGTTTCAAGGAGCTCGGTACGTGAGCCTAAGTCCGCAATCTCCTGTGACAGAGTGTGAGATGTCTTGTGCAGCTCCGTTTGAAATTTCGTAGCTAGTCTAGTGTACATGGCTTCCAGGCAGACATCTAGATCCGCCTTAGAAAGGGTGGCATGGTACTCACCCGCCGGGCTTGCGGACGGAGAGGGATTCGATCGTGGCGGAGTAGCTGGAGCAGGAAATTTTCCTTTCCCGGCCGCGCCATCTTGAGGCATGCTGAACCGCTCCCGCGTGCGGAGGAGATAGTGGGTCAGGGTGTTTTGAGAGGATCCTCGGGATTTCTCTTTCCTCGGCGGCATGCACCGAGTGTTGATGGCTTGAGGGGTGCAAGAATTGAAGCTCAATGCGCTGTTAATGGCCCTCAGGAAGCCATTATAGTCCCGGGTGGAGCGGAGCTACAGAGTCAGGCGTCCATCTTCCTCGGCGCCGCGCATGCGCCCCCCAAAAGTGCTAATTTTAAAGGCTTATATGCAAGTTATTGTCAAAAAGTGTTTGAGGACCTGGATCCTGCCCCAGGGGACATGGATCAATGCAAAAAAAAGTTTTAAAAACGGCCGTTTTTTCAGGAGCAGTGATTTTAATAATGCTTAAAGTCAAACAATAAAAGTGTAATATTCCTTTAAATTTCGTAGCTGAGGGGTGTCTATAGTATGCCTGTAAAGGGGCGCATGTTTCACGTGTTTAGAACAGTCTGACAGCAAAATGATATTTCAAAGGAAAAACGTCATTTAAAACTACTCGCGGCTATTGCATTGCCGGTCCGACAATACACATAGAAGTTCATTGATAAAAACGGCATGGGAATTCCCCACAGGGGAACCTCGAACCAAAAAGAAAAAAAAAATGACATGGGGGTACCCCTAAATTCCATACCAGACCCTTCAAAAGTACCCCTACCATTTCACTAAACTGTCAAAAATGTTAAAAATTACAAGAGACAGTTTTTGACAATTCCTTTATTTAAATGCCTCTTCTTTCTTCTATCTTCCTTCATCTTCTTCTTCTTCTGGTTCTTCTGGCTCTTCTGGTTCTTCCTCCGGCGTTCTCGTCCAGCATCTCCTCCGCGGCGTCTTCTATCTTCTTCTCCTCGGGCCGCTCCGCACCCATGGCATGGGGGGAGGCTCCTGCTCTTCTCTTCATCTTCTTCTCTTCTTCTTCATCTTCATCTTCTTCTTCTCTTCTTCTCTTCTTCATTTTCTTCTCCGGGCCGCTCCGCATCCATGCTGGCATGGAGGGAGGCTCCCGTTGTGTGACGGCATCTCCTCTTCTGACGGTTCAGAACCAGAAGAAGAAGAAGATGAAGGAAGATAGAAGAAAGAAGAAGCATTTAAATAAAGGAATTGTCAAACTGTCTCTTGTCATTTTTGACAGTTTTTTTTAGTGAAATGATAGGGATACTTTTGTACCCCCTTACCATTTCACACAGGGGGGGGCGGGATCTGGGGGTCCCCTTGTTAAAGGGGGCTTCCAGATTCCGATAAGCCCCCCCACCCGCAGACCCCCACAACCACCGGCCAGGGTTGTGGGGATGAGGCCCTTGTCCTCATCAACATGGGGACTAGGTGTTTTGGGGGGCTACCCCAAAGCACCCTCATAATGTTGAGGGCATGTGACCTGGTATGGTTCAGGGGGGGGCCCTCTCGTCCCCCCTCTGTTCCTGCGGCCTGCCAGGTTGCGTGCTCGGATAAGGGTCTGGTATGGATTTTTGGGGGGACCCCACGCAGTTTTTTTGGGTTTTTTTTGGCGTGGGGTTCCCCTTAAAATCCATACCAGACCTGAAGGGTCTGGTATGGAATTTAGGGAGACCCCCACGTCTTTTTTTTTTTTTAATTTTGGTTCGGGGTTCCCCTGTGGGGAATTCCCATGCCGTTTTTATCAATGAACTTCTATGTGTATTGTCAGACCGGCAATGCAATAGCCGCGAGTAGTTTTAAATGACTTTTTTCCTTTGAAATGTCATTTTGCTGTCAGACTGTTCTAAACATGGGAAACATGCGCCCCTTTACAGGCATACTATAGACACCCCCCAGCTACGAAATTTAAAGGGATAATACACTTTTATTGTTTGACTTTAAGCATTATTAAAATCACTGCTCCTGAAAAAACGGCCGTTTTTAAAAGTTTTTTTTGCATTGATCCATGTCCCCTGGGGCAGGACCCAGGTCCCCAAACACTTTTTATGACAATAACTTGCATATAAGCCTTTAAAATTAGCACTTTTGATTATTCATGTTCGTGTCCCATAGACTTTAACGGTGTTCGCACGAACTTTTTTCCTGTTCGCATGTTCAAGTGCGAACCGAACAGGGGAGTGTTCAGTTCATCCCTAATATTGTCCTTGCCTATTGCATTCTTCACAATTTCCTACGGAAAAATGCTATAAACCCCCCAAAGCGCCTGCGAAGTTAGACAGAAGTATCTCGGGTACTTTTTGGGTAGGGGGCCATTAATATGCCAGACAATGTGTGAAACTTTTCTCAAATAAATAAATATTTTGATATAAACTGAACTCCTATTTCATTTGATTTACTGCTTGTGTTTCTTTTAGCTGTCTCCTAGGTTCTCTAATGGCCTTTTTTTTATGGCCATTTTCTTCAATAGTGCAAACCTAATTTGATACATGTGGTGACAATCTTTTTATGCAAAATATTATGTTGTGTGTCTGCTACACACACACCTTGTTTTTGTTGTTAATGTATGTAATGCATTAATGATAAAAAGATTCATCATTTTCAGCACCATGATTGAATTTTGGGGCGTCACGAAAATGACATGATTGTGGCAAATTATAAAGCACTGTGGGAGTTATTTACTAAAGGAAAATCCACTTTGCACTCCAAGTGCACTGCAAAAGTACACTTGAAAATGCACTTGTCGTGCAAAGTGAATTTGCCGTTAGGAAATAACCCCCATTGTCACTGTAAACAACAACTTACTCCAAAAACTGCTATTGAGCATTGAAAGAAGAAGCCACACATTGTTGAGTCTTAAAATTTTTACTCTGTGCACATTTACATGTGTGTTAGAAAAGGGTTTTTGAACAAACCAACATATTTTAGGAATACCATTTTTGGTATAGACAGTACAAATAGCCTTTTTTTTTTTCAGAAATAGGAATATGAAACATTGCTTGTAAGTGTCGTACAATTGTCTTTTTGGGCAGAGTTCCAAGCTGAAGACATTTTATTCTCCCTTTCTAAAGCTGGAATACTTACCTTTTTTGTACAATTTTCACACACGGAGACACCCCTAGTATCCACTGTGTGGGACACCCTAAAAAGTTTGTTCTGGTGTCCCACTCTAGTGCTCCTGCGTCCAGATGTGTAAACAGCTGCTGAGTGTCCTCTCCTTACACCGAATCAAGTTTACATTTCGTTCTAGTTACAAACCCATCTAGACAACAATGTACTAAACTTATTTTAATCCAAATAGGCCTGAACAAATGTAGGTAACCTGCATCTGCCGAAAACATCATATTAGTGGGTGAACAAACAATGTTTACTACGAACGATTACTGTGCCCAGTTGTGATCTTGGCCTTTCTCACATTTGGGTTCGGGTAAGGTCCATGCTTCCCATCATAGTCGTCCCTCTTCAAGATGTCCACCATCTCTACAAAGGACATATTTGAGGCCTTAAATTTCCAGGGGACCGGAGGTTGCTGCTGTCTGCATGCACTTGCTCTTTCTCCGCCATGTGCTCTCCCCACTGCGCAGAAACAGAAGGGGCGGGGAATAGACTAGAAAGAAGGTCAGGGACGGGCGGAGTTTCACGCATGCGCAGTGTATATAAAGCGTAACACACGCGCGTCGTACGTACAATCTGTGAACGGAGGAAGGAGTATCGGAAGCGCCGATCATTAGAACGAAGGTACAATTTGAACTTGGGGCATCAGTGGTCTATACTACTTATAGATTGAGGCCTATGTTGGGACAAGATTAGGAGAGTTTAGCCTGACATTAGGGTTTGTCTTGTGTTGTGTCTTGCAGAGAAAATGGATGGCTTCAATGACCACAACTTCCTCCCCATATTCATGGACAAGTACAGGGAGCTGCCCTGTCTGTGGCAGGTGAAACATCCACATTATAATCATAAACAAAAGAGGCAGGCAGCGCTGGAGAAACTGCTGGAGTTGGTGAAGCCGCAGATCCCCACGGCAACCATCCCCTATTTGAAGGCAAAAATTGGTGGGCCGAGGAGCACTTATAATAGGGAGCGCAATAAGGTTCAGGATTCCATGAGATCAAGAGCAGCAGCAGACATAGGCTGTGGTACTATGACAGACTGAGTTTTCTGACAGACCAGACTGAAGTCAGGCAATCCCTCTCAACCCTTCCTTCCACTCTTCGTTCCATGCTTCCTTCCACCCCAGCTGAAGCTTCCAATGTCCAATCTGGGCCTTCCAGCTAGGAAGAAGCGGAGGAGCCTGCTTTGAGTCAGGTATAGCATTCTTCTACATATTTCTGGTCGTAAAATTAATTATGTTAACTAGATGTTGTTATTGATCACTAATTGCTGATTTAATAAAGTGTTTTACATATCAATAGACAGTAGTGGCCAAAAATGTTTGAGACAAGAAGGAAAAATGCAGGGGTCAGAATGATAGTCTTTTCTATTTGTTAACATTCAATTTGCAACAGTCATGAGCTGAAAATTGTGTGTGATTGAAGAACTAAAACTATGTTCTTTTTTCATACACAGGAAAGCCTCAGCCAGAAGGAGGGCGTGGAATGTGGCAGCCAGGAGTAGCCTGACAGAATCCCAGGTCCCTCCCCTCCGCCTTCCAATCAAAAGGCCCAGGAAGGGGAGTAAGGAGGCAGCGCTTGGGCTGATTCGGGAGGCTAAGGCGGCCCTCAGAGCCACCCCCACTCTTCAAGAGGCCTTTGCCTGCATGACTGCCAGCAAAATGCAGGAAATGGAGGAGGGCCAATGCGTCTTGTGTGAGGAAATTATGTATATGACCCTAAATAAGGCGTTGAGGGGCCAAATCACAACCAAATCACACCTGTGTGAGTTGGACCATCCTCCTCCTGCCACACCTCCAACACCACAGCCACAGCCACAGCCTGGAGGTAGCAAGCGGGGAAGGAAGAGTGGAAGTAAGACAAGAAAGTGATGGCCTGGGTTCAGTCTGGTCTGACAAAAGACGCAGGCTGTTGTATGACCACAGCCTGGGGACATATATGTCATCTGCTGCTGTTCCTGATCTCTTGTAGTCCAGGACCGGATTGTGCTCACTATTATATGGACTCCTCAGTCTACCAATTTTGGGTGTAAAATAGTTGATGCGTGCCCTGGGGTACAAAGGCTTTGCCAATTTCACCAGTTTCTCCAGCGTTGCCTTCCTCTTTATTTTATTATGACCCATAATAAATGGCTATTTTGTATTCACAAATACTTGCCTATGTGTTTTACTTCAAAAAGGACAGTTTGTTTGTGAGTAGGCAGGTACATTTCCAAAATACAATGTCAAATTAAGAAGGGACACCAACACAAACCAACCTCCTTGAGGTTAAAAAAAATACAAGATAATAATGGGGTTGTGGTAACTTGACACACAAAACAAAAAACAATATTATGGAGAGCACTAGAAAAAACAAAACAAAACAAGGAGATCTTGATAAAAGAAAAAAAAAAACACTATAAACAAAAATGAAATACATTATTATGGAGATCTGACGAAAACCAAAAAATAAAATATTCAGGAGATCACGAGAAATAATAAAGAAATAATTTTTTCAGTGTGAATAGCAGCAGCAAAACAACTTCATTATGTTAGGGTTCTAAAGAAGAGAATGCGCTGCATTAAAAGATTAACCACTTGAGCCCCGGACCATTATGCTGCCTAAGGACCAGAGGTCTTTTTCCAATTTGGCACTGCGTCGCTTTAACTGCTAATTGCGCGGTCATGCAATGCTGTACCCAAACGAAATTTGCGTCCTTTTCTTCCCACAAATAGAGCTTTCTTTTGATGGTATTTGATCACCTCTGCGGTTTTTATTTTTTGCGCTATAAACGGAAAAAGACCGAAAATTTTGAAAAAAAATGATATTTTCTACTTTTTGTTATAAAAAAAATAAACTAAATTTTAGTCATACATTTAGGCCAAAATTTATTCGGCCACATGTCTTTGGTAAAAAAAAATGTCAATAAGCGTATATTTATTGGTTTGCGCAAAAGTTATAGCGTCTACAAACTAGGGTACATTTTCTGTAATTTACACAGCTTTTAGTTTGACTGCCTATGTCATTTCTTGAGGTGCTAAAATGGCAGGGCAGTACAAAACCCCCCCAAATGACCCCATTTTGGAAAGTAGACACCCCAAGGAAATTGCTGAGAGGCATGTTGAACCCATTGAATATTTATTTTTTTTGTCCCAAGTGATTGAATAATGACAAAAAAAAAAAAAATTTACAAAAAGTTGTCACTAAATGATATATTGCTCACACAGGCCATGGGCCTATGTGGAATTGCACCCCAAAATACATTCAGCTGCTTCTCCTGAGTATGGGGATACCACATGTGTGGGACTTTTTGGGAGCCTAGCCGCGTACGGGGCCCCGAAAACCAATCACCGCCCTCAGGATTTCTAAGGGTGTAAATTTTTGATTTCACTCTTCACTGCCTATCACAGTTTCAGAGGCCATGGAATGCCCAGGTGGCACAAAACCCCCCAAAATGACCCTATTTTGGAAAGTAGACACCCCAAGCTATTTGCTGAGAGGCATATTGAGTCCATGGAATATTTTATATTTTGACACAAGTTGCGGGAAAGTGACACTTTTTTTTTTTTTTTGCATAAAGTTGTCACTAAATGATATATTGCTCACACAGGCCATGGGCATATGTGGAATTGCACCCCAAAATACATTCTGCTGCTTCTCCTGAGTATGGGGATACCACATGTGTGGGACTTTTTGGGAGCCTAGCCGCGTACGGGACCCCGAAAACCAATCACTGCCTTCAGGATTTCTAAGGGTGAAAATTTTTGATTTCACTCTTTACTGCCTATCACAGTTTCGGAGGCCATGGAATGCCCAGGTGGCACAAAACCCCCCCAAATGACCCCATTTTGGAAAGTAGACACCCCAAGCTATTTGCTGAGAGGCATGGTGAGTATTTTGCAGCTCTCATTTGTTTTTGAAAATGAAGAAAGACAAGAAAAAACATTTTTTTTTCTTTTTTCAATTTTCAAAACTTTGTGACAAAAAGTGAGGTCTGCAAAATACTCACTATACCTCTCAGCAAATAGCTTGGGGTGTCTACTTTCCAAAATGGGGTCATTTGGGGGGGTTTTGTTCCACCTGGGCATTCCATGGCCTCCGAAACTGTGATAGGCAGTGAAGAGTGAAATCAAAAATTTACACCCTTAGAAATCCTGAGGGCGGTGATTGGTTTTCGGGGTCCCGTACGCGGCTAGGCTCCCAAAAAGTCTCACACATGTGGTATCCCCGTACTCAGGAGAAGCAGCAGAATGTATTTTGGGGTGTAATTTCACATATTTCCATGGCATGTTTGAGCAATATATCATTTAGTGGCAACTTTGTGCAAAAAAAAAAAAAAAAAATTTGTCTCTTTCCCGCAACTTGTGTCGCAATATAAAATATTCCATGGACTCGACATGCCTCTCAGCAAATAGCTTGGGGTGTCTACTTTCCAAAATGGGGTCATTTGGGGGGGGTTTTGAACTGTCCTGGCATTTTATGCACAACATTTAGAAGCTTATGTCACACATCACCCACTCTTCTAACCACTTGAAGACAAAGCCCTTTCTGACACTTATTGTTTACATGAAAAAGTTTTTTTTTTTTTGCAAAAAAATTACTTTGAACCCCCAAACATTATATATTTTTTTAAAGCAAATGCCCTACAGATTAAAATGGTGGGTGTTTCATTTTTTTTTTCACACAGTATTTGCGCAGCGATTTTTCAAACGCATTTTTTGGGGAAAAAACACACTTTTTTAAATTTTAATGCACTAAAACACACTATATTGCCCAAATGTTTGATGAAATAAAAAAGATGATCTTAGGCCGAGTACATGGATACCAAACATGACATGCTTTAAAATTGCGCACAAACGTGCAGTGGCAACAAAATAAATACATGTTTAAAAGCCTTTAAAAGCCTTTACAGGTTACCACTTTAGATTTACAGAGGAGGTCTACTGGAAAAATTACTGCCCTCGATCTGGCCTTCACGGTGATACCTCACATGCATGGTGCAATTGCTGTTTACGTTTGACGACAGACCGCCGCTTGCGTTCGCCTTAGCGCGAGAGCAGGGGGCGACAGGGGTGCTTTTTTTTTTTTATCTTATTTTTAAACTGTTCCTTTCATATTTTTTTTTTTTTTAATCATTTTTATTGTTATCTCGGGGAATGTAAATATCCCCTATGATAGCAATAGGTAGTGACAGGTACTCTTTTTTGAAAAAATTGGGGTCTATTAGACCCTAGATCTCTCCTCTGCCCTCAAAGCATCTGACCACACCAAGATCGGTGTGATAAAATGCTTCCCCAATTTCCCAATGTCGCTATTTACATCCGGCGAAATCTAAGTCATGAAATGCTCGTAGCTTCCGGTTTCTTAGGCCATAGAGATGTTTGGAGCCACTCTGGTCTCTGATCAGCTCTATGGTCAGCTGGCTGAATTACCGGCTGCATTCTCAGGTTCCCTGTTGAGACAGGAGAGCCAGAGAAAAACACGGAAGACGGTGGGGGGGGGCATTCCCTCCCACGGCTTGTAAAAGCAGTCTAGAGGCTAATTAGCCGCTAGGATTGCTTTTACATGAAAGCCGACCGCTGGCTGAAAAGAATGATACCAAGATGATACCTAAACCTGCAGGCATCATTCTGGTATAACCACTCAAAGTCGTGAATGGCGTACCTGAAGACAAAAAAATGGTTAACAATAAAGCACAGTAAACGGTAAAGTATAAAAAATTGCATACCTGAAAAGCAAACATGATAAAACATAACAACAATAAAACATTGCAGAATAGAATACAGTAAAAAAGAGCAGAACAATAGAGAGAGAATAGAGAGAGAGAGAACAATAAAACGACAACTATTTTTTTTTATTTTATATATTTTTTTTTTTTTTTTTACACTTTTTTTTGTAACTAACTTTAATAACTGTAACCGGTTCCAGGTTCGGGTCTCTCAAAATGCGATGGCATCTTGGGAGACCCTGTGAAAGTGTGTCCTAGTCTGTGCAATGCTGTACCCTACGCTAATACTCAACTAGTGAATGGTAGCGTTCAAAACATTCACCAATGCAAAGACCAGGATTGTCAGGACAGGAGGGACAATAATAGCGGGTGTCACGCCTATATCCGCGCTTGCTGCAGACACGACATCTTTTTTGGGGGGGTTCGTTGGGTAGAGGTACTCGGGAGGACATAAAAATGCCTCTCATGCAGCCGACTGCATTTGGTTGGGGATGTGAATGGGGGAAGTACGGGCGCTGCAGAAGCGGTGGGTTCCCAATTAGGATTGGCGAATGCAGCAGGATGGGCATTATGGGCACGACGGGCCTGTGTTTGTCTTTTTGGTGGCAGCGGGACACTACTTGTGCTTGCCACCTCACCAGCTTGAACTGCACTTATGGGACTCGCCACGTCACCAAGTGTTACTGCAGTGCTGGTTTGACTATGACCGGGGTGTACTACGCCGCTGGTGCTTGCCAGTTCCCCAAAACGCTACCAAAAAAACTGTTAGCGATCGCAGGGATCAGGCCTGACTCTGCGAACGCTGCAGTTATGCGTTTAGAGTTTTGTAAGTGACAGTGATCGATCGATACTGCACTTGGGTGGGCTGGGCCGGGCCGGGCGGAGGGGCAAAACGCAGGTGCTAGCAGGTATCTGGGCTGATCCCGCTAACACTGCGTTTTTGGGAACCCTAAACTGCTGGTGACGCTAGTATAGATCTGATCGGATCAGATATTGATGCGATCAGATACTATACCACTAAGGGAGGTGTACGGTGCGTGCGTGGGTGTTAGCGGTACTGGCGCTAACCTGACGCTGCCTGGGGCTGGTGCTTGCCAGTTCACCAAAATGCTACCAAAAAACCTGTTAGCGATCGCAGGGATCAGGCCTGACTCTGCGAACGCTGCAGTTATGCGTTTAGTGTTCTGTAAGTGACAGTGATTGATCGATACTGCACTTGGGTGGGCTGGGCTGGGCCGGGCGGAGGCGCAAAACGCAGGTGATAGCGGGTATCTGGGCTGATCCCACTAACACTGCGTTTTTGGGAACCCTAAACTGCTGGGGACGCTAGTATAGATCTGATCGGATCAGATATTGATGCGTTCAGATACTATACCACTAAGGGAGGCGCATGCTGCGTGCGTGGGTGTTAGCGGTACTGGCGCTAATCTGACGCTGCCTGGGGCGACGCATATCACCGCCGGGCGATTAGGGGGCTAAACCTTTATTCGGTAATAAACGGCGGGTGCCCTGACACTATAAAAAATAAACAAACTAACCAGCGTCAACCGTAACGGTTATACGGTGATCAGTGGTGAAAGGGTTAACTAGGGGCAATCAAGGGGTTAAAACATTTATCAGATAGTATATGGGGGTCCCTGACGCTATAAAACGCTGACAGTGAACCTAAATATTTACCTCCCTAACTAGCGTTACCAGCGACACTAATACAGCGATCAGAAAAATGATCGCTTAGCGACACTGGTGACGGGGGGTGATTAAGGGGTTAAAACTTTATTAGGGGGGGTTAGGGGGGTACCCTAGACCTAAAGGGGGGTAACAGTAACTGTGCTAACACAGTAACTGTCACAAACTGACACCCAGCAGTAATCAGAAAAAAAAAAAAAAAACTGCTGGTGTCAGTTTGTGACGGGGGGGGTGATTGGGGGGGGATCGGGGGGCGATCGGGAGGGGGATCGGGGTGTTTTGTATGCCTGGCATGTTCTACTGTGTGTGTGTGTGTTGGTGCACTAACATATCTGTCTTCTCTCCTCGGGCCGGAATGGAAACTACCGAGCCGAGGAGAGATGACATCACTTCCTTTGCTGCTGTTTAGCATACAGCAGCAAAGGAGTGTTCCCATTGGCTGGCGGCGATCGCGAGTGGGGGGCCACGAACGGATGGCCTCCCCCTCGTCTCCGATCGCCGGGGAACAAAACGGGACCGCCTCGGGCACCGGGGGGGGGGGTCCGATTGGACCCCCCACCCGCGGGAGGCAAATCACGTACATGTACGTGATTTTGCCTGCCCGTGCCGCCTTGCCGACGTACATCGGCGTGAGGCGGTCCTTAAGTGGTTAAAAAAATTGCAGCGTGACGAATGTGCTATCTCCATTAAGAGCGCTAGTTTTACCAGACCGAGCGCTTCCATCTCGTACTTGATTCTGAGCATGCGTGGAACTTTGTGCGTCGGAATTGTCTACACACATTCGGAATTTACGAGAACGGATTTTGTTGTCGGAAAATTTGAGATCCAGATCTCAAGATGCAGACATGGAAAATGTCCGATGGAGCCTACACAGGGTCGGAATTTCCGACAACAGGCTACCATCGAACATTTGTTGTCGGAAAATCCGATCGTGTGTACCGGGCATAAGAGTTATCAGAGACTATTGGAGACTACTACTCTCCACTACCAACTGACAAACAATCAAGAAGGAAGTTCTACAAACTTCTCAGCATGATTTAGGAGAGATATGCCCCGTACACACGGTCGGACTTTGTTCGGACATTCCGACAACAAAATCCTAGGATTTTTTCCGACGGATGTTGGCTCAAACTTGTTTTGCCTACACACGGTCGCACAAAGTTGTCGGAATTTCCGATCGCCAAGAACGCGGTGACGTACGACGAGACTAGAAATGGCCAGTTCAGAACCAAGCGAGGCACCCTTTGGGCTCCTTTTGCTAATCTCGTGTTAGTAAAAGTTTGGTGAGAGACGATTCACGCTTTTTCAGACTCGTGGCTTTCAGATCGTTTTCTGCCGTTCAGTTTGTGCTTGTGGGTTTGTATCTGCTCTTCAGTACGTGCAGTCAGTTCGTATCGGAGTTTTCTGTGCGATCTTGTCCGCTCGTTGCTGTTTTTCAGGTCGCTCTTCACAGGCCTTGCTGTTCTTCAGTGCGTTCTGTTACTTCGTTCTGAGCAGCCGACCGTTTTCTAGCCATGTTTCGTATGCGTGCTCCTCGTAGAGTTCGTGCTGTGTGGGGGCTTGGTATTGGGTCCTGACCTTGACACAAGTCCAGTCCATGAACAGGGTGGGGAGGAGTTCATGGACCAAGAATTGGTTGCTTCAGCGTGACCAGTTCTGTCATATGCCTTTGCTCCGTGAGATCCGTGAGAATAATCCTGGTGATTTCAGGAATTTTCTCAGGATGACGGACCCCGTGTTTCACCGTTTGTTGGCTTCGCTGACCCCCTATATCAGCAGGCAGGATACCTGCATGAGGCAAGCCATCACTCCGGAGCAGAGGTTGGTCGCTACCTTGCGGTATTTGGCCACAGGGAGAAGTCTGCAGGACCTCAAGTTCTCGACAGGCATCTCCCCCCAGGCTCTTCTTTGTGGACATTTACTGCTTGTGTTTGTTTTAGCTGACCCTGACAGAAATGTGTGGAGTGCAGAAAATGTCGTGATTGGGTAACCTTATACAAAGCACTGTTGGCTGTTATTTACTAAATGCAAAGACACTTTTCACTACAAGTGCACTTGCAACTGCACTGAAACTGCACTTGTAGTGCAAAGTGGATTTGCCCTTAGGAAATTACCCCCATTTTCTCATCAAACAACAATTACATCACCCCAAAAGTGTTGTAGCGTTGAGACAATAATCCACACATTCTTGATGAACAATCTTTTTAATACCAGCACAATCACATGTACATTTACCAAAGGTTTTTCTGACAAACCGACATGTTTGTTGTATAACATATTTTGTGGTGTCATTATCCAAAATCAAAATGTGCATTTTATAGAAAACAGGCTGTGTAAAACCCACAAGAAAGACACAAATCTTGATCTTACAAAGTTCACATTTGGTAGAACTTGAAGGCAATATCAGACATGAGTATTTAGGAACTGTGTTTGATATTGCGTTCAGATGGGGGGAAATCACCCTTGGAAAAGCCAAATTTGGAAGATGCACACAAATTTCCCAATGTCAACATGTGCTATCTGCCATCAGGGGGGATCAAGGGACGTGTTTTGGGGGAGAAAGCCCTTCCTCACCGTTACTTTATTATTGAGGAAGGGGTTGCACCCCCAAAACGCGTCCATTGATCTCCCGTGATGGCAGATAGCACATGTTGGCACACTGTGTGCATCCTCCAAATTTGGCTTTGGGAAAAATCACAAAAACATTTCGCACATTGTAGCAGACAAAAGAAGAAAGTGATTTTGAGGGGCTTTAAACTCGCCCCAAAACATCAATGATGTTTTTATATTTTGGAATAACATCATTGATGTTTTGCTTGATGTTTTCCAATTGTAAATTACACCCCATGATCTCCCCGATCAGGATCTGGGCACTTTCGGATGTGAAAGGATCTGGATCCACAACCTCACGATCACCTAAAAAGAAAGGAAACCCAAAATAAATTAGGTCTAAAAAAAATGCCGCCATCCATCTCTTATCTGAGCCTGTGGTTGCAGACACTCACCTGTTGTGGTGACTACTTCCACCACGTCTTCTTCCTCCTGCTCATCTTGTGTTGGGGGGATTTTCCCTTCTTCCAGAGGGGGGGGGGGCTCTGGTCTCCTCGGATGAGGGGTGTCCTCCGAGTCTTTTCTCCCCTATGTAAAACAAAAATGGTATAATTAGCACACAGATATTTGATGGCAGAACTATAAATAGGAAACATTGCTTGGAAGTGGGGTACAATTGTCTATTTTAGCCGAGTTCCAAGATGTAGCTTTTGTAGTGTCCTTTGTCAAGCTGCAATACTTTACCTGTTTGGTACAAGCTTCACAGATGTAGCCCCCCCCTATAGTATACACTGGAGCACCTGTGTGGCCCCCCTAATAAAAAGGGTGTTCTGGGGTCCCACACTAGTGCTCCAGTGTCCAGATGTGAAAACAGCTGCTCAGTGTCCTCTCCTTACACACAATCTAGTTTGCATTTCATTCTAGTAACAAAGCCATCTACACAACCCAATTCTTTGAAGACAAGTATAGGGCCTCAAAATGGTGGCCAAATGCATATGGCCTAAACAATGGTATTTTATAGTCCGAAAAAAAAAATGTGTGATCCGAACGAATAATGTGCCCATGAACATGAAAGTTGCCATTTTAAACTGTACAACAGTTCCTAAAAGCACATGGAGCAGCACGAACGTAATAAACACAAGAACAATAGGAACACAGCACAACTACTTACTTTTTTGCAGCACTCTCCGGATCTTTCTGTACTGCTCATGTTCTCGTAATTTCAGGTCCGACCACCGCTTCCTGAGCTGATCTTTCGATCGTCGTACCCCGAATTTCCGGTGCAGACTCCTGACCACTTTCGCCATGATCTTGGCCTTTCGGACATTGTGGTTGGGGTAAGGCCCATACTTTCCATCATAGTCGGCCTTCTTCAGGATGTCCACCATTTCCAACATCTCCCCAAAGGACATATTTGAGTCCTTAAATCTCCTTCTGGATCGGGACGTTTCAGGCTCCGGCCTTTCTTCCTCCTCCTCCTCCTCCTCGTTGCTGTAATTAGCACTATCCTGCTGTCTCTCCGCCATGTGCTCTTCCTCCACTGCGCCAAACAAAAAGGGGCGGGGAATAGAATAGAAAGAACGTCAGGGGCGGACGGAGTTATACGCATGCGCAGTGTGTATAAATCGTAACGCGCGCGTCTTACGTACGATCTGTGAGCGGAGGAAGGAGCATCGGAGACGCCGATCGTGCTAACGAAGGTAGGATCTAAACTTGGGCCTATACTGCTTCGAAATTGAAGCCTATATTGTAACAAGATTAGGGGAGTTTGGCCTGACATTAGGGTTTGTCTTGTGTTGTGTCTTGCAGAGAAAATGGATGGGTTCAACGACCACAATTTCCTGCCCCTGTTTATTGACAAGTACAGAGAGCTGCCCTGTCTGTGGCAGGTGAGACACCCCCACTATAACCATAAACAGAAGAGGCAGGCAGCGCTGGAGAAACTGCTGGAGTTAGTGAAGCCGGTGGTCCCCACAGCAACCATCCCTTATTTAAAAGCTAAAATTGGTGGCCTGAGGAGCACTTATCTTAGGGAGCGCAAGAAGGTCACAGATTCCCTGAGGTCCGGAGCTGCAGCAGATGACGTTTATGTCCCCAGACTGTGGTACTACGAGAGACTGCGATTTCTGTCAGACCACACTGAAGTCAGGGAATCCCTCTCTACTCTTCCTTCCACGCTTCCTTCCACCCCAGCTGAGGCTTCTGATGTCCAACCTGGGCCTTCCAGCCAGGAAGAAGTGGAGGAGCCCAGCTGGAGTCAGGTATAGCATTGTTCTACAGATTTCTGGCCAATAAATAAATGATGTTTATTAGATGTTATTATTGATCACTAATTGCTGATTAAAAAAAGTGTTTTACATATCAATAGACAGTAGTGGGCACCCAAAATTGGGACAAGAATGCAAAATGCTGGGCTCAGAATGATAGTCTGTTATATTTGTTAACATTCAATTTGCAGCAGTCAGGAGGTGAAAATTGTGTGTGATTGATGAAAACAATACTAAAACTATGTCCCTTTTTCATACACAGGAAGACCTCAGCCAAGAGGAGGCGGGGATTAGTGGCAGTCAGAAGGAGACGGGGATTAGTGGCAGCCAGGAGGAGGCGGGGCTAAGTGTCAGCCAAGAGAAGCCTGGGACAAGTCGCAGCCTGACTGAGTCTCAGGTTCCTCCCCTCCGCCTGCCATATAAAAGGGCCAGGAAGGCCACTCCCAGTCCTGTGCAGGATTCAGTGTACAGGCTGATCCAGGAGGCTTCGGCGTCCCTCAGAGCCTTCCCCAGTCCTGCAGAGGCCTTTGCCTGCATGGCTGCCACCAAATTGCAGGGCATGCAGGAGGGCCAACGCAAGATCTCTGAGGACCTGATTTATAAAGTCCTTCGTAAGGGGGAGAGTGGGGAACTGACACCCAAGACGGATGTCATGGAGAGGGACGATCCTCCTCCTCCTCCTCCTCCTGCTGCCACAACTCCACCACCACAGCCAAAGCCTGGAAGGAAGCGTGGAAGGAAGACCACAGAGTGATTGTCCTGGGTTCAGTCTGGTCTGACAGAAGATGCAGTCTCTCGTATGACCACAGCCTGGGGACACAGATGTCATCTGCTGCTTTCCGGATCTCTGGGACTTCTGGACCAGACTGCCCTCCCTTAGATATGGACTCCTCAGGCCACCAATTTTGCTTTTAAATAATTGATGTCTGCCCTGGGGGTCCAAGGCTTCGCCCACTTCTGCAGTTTCTCCAGCGTTGCCTCCCTCTTTGTTTTTTTATAGTTGTGACCCCTTAATAAAATATTTTAAGGTAAATTCTACTCTCCTGTGTGTGTTTTCATCCAAAAAGGACAGTTTGTTGGTGAGTATTCAGGTGCATTTCTAAAGTACAATGTGAAATTAACAAGGGACAACAACACCAAACAATCTCCTCCTACAGATTAAATAGAACAACATATCAATGGTGTTGTGGGAACTTGTCACAAAAAACACACAAACATTTTCGGGAATACAAATCAAAATCACCAAAAAAAATAAAAAATAAAAAGAGAAACACAAAAAAAGATTCTACATTAAAGTAAAAAAAAAAAAAATAAAAAATATGTTGTCAGATGTGAGAAATCAAAATATATTGAGGGAATCCCGATTAAATAGTAACGAAAAAAGTTTGTGAGAAGTGTGTGTAAATATGAGCATCAAAACGACTTAATTCTTGTCACATTATAAAGAAGAAGAGAGTGCGCTGTATTAAACCATTTTTTACATTGCAGCGTGACGAAAGTGCTTTATCCATTACGAACGCTAAGTTTACCAGAACGAGCTGTCCCGTGTTGGAATTTCTTCTGAGCATGCGTGGCACTTTGTGCGTCGGAACAGGCCACACACGGTCGGAATTGACGCGATCGGATTTTGTTGTCGGAAAATGTTATCTCCTGCTGTCCAACTTTGTGTGTCGGAAAATCCGATGGAAAATGTCCGATGGCGCCCACACACGGTCGGGCGCCATCCATTTCCTTTGCTGCAAGTCAGAGAAAAGGAGATTCACAATTTCTCAAATTCATCCACTGTGGCCATATCAGCTGTTGCCTACCACAGGGTAATAGACTCTTGCAATCAAAGCAGTATTAAATCCAAAATCAAACATTTATTAAATTGCAGCTTACCAATTCTTAGATATGATGACTGTATTAGTTTCCTTCTTTAGGCTTTCTTTCTTCTATTATCATCTGGTAATTCAGCCAGCCAGTAACGGTAAGTCTGTTTTTTATAAGCCAAACTCTCAGCAGAATGTATCAGTTTACATGGATGAGACAAACTTAACACGGACAGGGGTGATTAAAATGAATGAATGAATGATTTGTATAGCGCAACAAAGGCTAACTGAATCGAGTCAAGGCGAAATGATAAAAACCTTGTAAAACCTTTATCCTAAAAGGAAAAAAACTGCTGTAATGGATTATAAAGTGTGAGCTGGAGTTTGACTAAAATTTGTTAGTGGTTCTATGGTTCTGTGTTCTCCGTTTCAGGGGCAAATCAGGGCTGATTCTTTGCCTGAATTTGGCCCTGAAACAGTGGCAAAGACCCACAGTGTTTCTGTGCAGTGGGCTCCACAGCCGCCCCGGAGATATGTGAACCGGCTCCATAGAGAGCTGGTCACATTCTCCTGCTATGCGAATTGGATGCGGTTTCCTCCGCATACAACTTGCATAGGTGTGAACCCAGCCTAAATCTGCTAATACATTTAACACTACCCTTCCCCCAGACTGACAATGCTGCTGTCTGCTGTGCCTCCTATGCTCATTCCTCCAGAGTGCTGTCTAGCTAAGACAGGAGGCATGTTATTGGCTAAATCACCAGGTGAAAACAGAGTGGAAAAAGAAAAGAAACCTGATGCAGCCAACACATCTAATGATTGGTAAGCTGCAATATAATACATTTTTGTTTGTCGTTGTAATACTGCTTTAAACTCATTAGGTTTTTGTTTGGCAAAGCCAAGTTAGCACCCAAGTGTTGGTACAATTCCTTGGCTCAAGCTTTGGGTGATTGTGCCAGCTGTGGAAATTGCATAATTTATACAGCATGAATTAGACATTCAGATACAGTGCCTTGAAAAAGTATTCATACCCTGTGAAATGTTCCTCATTTTGTCATGTTTCAACCAAAAATGTAAATGTAAATATATTTTATTGGGATTTTATGTGATAGACCAACCCAAAGTGGCACATAATTGTGAATTTGAAGTGGAAGGAAAATGATAAATGGTTTTCAACATTTTTTACAAATATGTGAAAAGTATGGCATGCATTTGTATTCAGCCCCCCCGAGTCAATACTTTGTAGAACCACCTTTCGCTGCAATTACAGCTGCAAGTCTTTTTAGGGATTTCTCTACCAGCTTTGCACATCTAGAGTGAATTTTTTCCCATTCTTCTTTGCAAGATAGGTCAAGCTCTGTCAGATTGTATGGAGAGCGTCTGTGAACAGCAATTCTTCAGTCTTGCCACAGATTCTCAATAAAATTTAGGTCTGGACTTTGACTGGGCCGTTCTAACACATGAATATGCTTTAATCTAAACCATTCCATTGTAACTCTGGCTTTATGTTTAGGGTTGTTGTCCTGCTGGAAGGTGAACCTCCACCCCAGTCTCAAGTCTTTACAGACTCTAATGCCGCGTACACACGAGAGGAGTTTCGGCCCGCTAAAGACTGATGAGATTTTTTCGTCAGAAAATGCGACCATGTGTATGCTCCATCGGACTTTTGCAAGCCGAATTCCAGCCAGCAAAAAATTGAGTGCATGTTCTTAATTTTTCAGTCGGAAAAAGTTCCTATCCGAAAATGCGATCGTCTGTGGCATGTCTGTGGCAATTCCTACGCATGCTCAGAAACAATTCGACGCATGCTCAGAAGCATTGAACTTCATTTTTTCCGCTCGTCGTAGTGTTGTACGTAACCGCGTTCTTGATGGTCGTAATTTCAGCAAACTTTTGCGTGACTGTGTGTATGCAAGGCAAACTTGAGCAGAATCCCATCGGAAAAGCCATCATATCTTTTTTCCAATGAGAAAAACAATCAATTACAGGTTTTCTTCTAAGATTGCCCTGTATTTGGCTCCATTAATCTTCCCATCAACTCTGACCAGCTTCCCTGTCCCTGCTGAAGAAAATCATCCCCCACAACATGATGCTGCCACCACCATGTTTCACGGTGGGGATGGTGTGTTCAGGGTGATGTACAGTGTTAGTTTTCTGACACACATAGTGTTTTGCTTTTAGGCCAAAGAGTTCAATTTTGGTCTTATCTGACAAGAACACCTTCTTCCACATGTTTGCTGTGTCCCCCACATGGCTTCTTGCAAACTGCAATCGGGACTTCTTATGGCTTTCTTTCAATAATGGCTTTTTTTCTTGCCACTCTTCCATAAATGCCAGATTTGTGGAGTACACGATTAATAGCTGTCCTGTAGGCAGATTCTCCCACCTGAGCTGTGGATCTCGGCAGCTCCTCCAGAAAAAAATATTAAAACCATTTATCATTTTCCTTCAACTTCACAATTTATGTGGCACTTTGTGTCGATCTATCACATAAAATCCCAATAAAAGACATTTACGTTGTTTTGGTTGTAACATGACAAAATGTGGAAAATTTCAAGGGGTGTGAATACTTTTTCAAGGCACTGTAGATGCCGTCAAGTTCTATACAGACAGCAAAGTTGTTCTGGGCTACAAATGGAATCACACAAAATGCTTCTACATCTACATTATTTCAGCCACTGAATAGAAAGGTTTAGCAAATCCTCTAAGCCTGAACAATGGCATTTTATTCCATCTGATATTAATCCTACAGATCATGCCATCCAGGCCACAGGCCACTGTCCACAAGCGTTTTTGAAATGTATTCCTGGTTAACAGGTCCAGAATTCTTGCTGGATCATGCAGAAAGAAAAATTGCTGATGTATTAATTCTCCCAGACCCAGTTAAAGATCCAGAGATTAGTCCTTAAGTCAACCCAAATCTACAGGTTGGACACTTCTTTCTGTTGAAAGACCAGTAAGCTAAATGAATGGTCTGGCCCGCGGGGCTCATTATTAAGGACATCCTTAGTGATGATGGTAAGGTACTCAAGGTAGTGGTGAAGATTGCAAGACCAGGTACTGTTAAAGTGTTTCTAAACCTAATCATACATGCTTTGACATATGTGAAATACTGTATTTATTTTAACCGCTTGCCGACCGGCTCATGCCGATATACGTCGGCTGAAGGGCATGTACTGTACAGGCATATTAACATACCTGTACGTTGCCCTTTAAGACGCGACTTGTGAGTGTGCGTGCCGGCTGCGAGCTCTGTGAGCGTGATCGCGGGTCCTGTGGACTTGATGTCCTCGGGGATACCCGCTATCGTCTCACGGAGAGGAAGAACGGGGAAATGCTCATGTAAACGAGCATTTCCCCGTTCTGCCTAATGACACTGATCACAGCTCCTTGGAATTGTGATCAGTGTCATGTCACACATAGCCCCCCCCCCCCCACAGTTAGAACGCATCCCTAGGACACACTTAACCCCTACAGCGCCCCCTCCTGGTTAACCCCTTCACTGCCAGTCACATTTACACAGTAATCAATGCATTTTTATTCGCACTGATCGCTGTATAAATGTGAATGGTCCCAAAATAGCGCCAAAAGTGTCCGATCTGTCCGCTATAATGTCGCAGTCACGCTAAAAATCGCTGATCGCCGCCATTACTAGTAAAAAAAATAAATAAAAAATAAAAAATGCCATAAAACTATCCCCTATTTTGTAGACGCTATAACTTTTGCGCAAACCAATCAATAAACGCTTATTGCTATTTTTTTTTACCAAAAATATGTAGAAGAATACGTATCGGCCTAAACTGAGGAACAAAAATTTTTTTTTTATATATATTTTTGGGGGATATTTATTAAAGTAAAAAATAATGCGTTTTTTTTTTTCAAAATTGTCACTCTACTTTGTTTATAGCGCAAAAAATAAAAACCGCAGAGGTGATCAAATACTACTAAAAGAAAGCTCTATTTGTGGGGGAAAAAAGGACAGCAATTTTGTTTTGCAGCCATGTCGCACGACCGCGCAATTGTCAGTTAAAGCGACGCACTGCCGAATCGCAAAAAGTGCTCTGGTCTTTTGCCAGCCAAATGGTCCGGGGCTGAAGTGGTTGATTAATCGTAAATACCTTTTTGAAACTTTCTGTAACTTGGCCACGTGATCTTTTTCCGGTTCCTCGGCAAGTCATTGAGTGATACGTATATGTGGGCAGAGCTCATTCTCAGATTGTAACGTGTCCTGCACACTTCATTGCAGTGTGTTTGAATCATTTGTCTGGTGCTGTGCAGAGTCACTTTGTGTTCTGCTGGTTAAGTAACTTGACTATTTGTAAAAAAAAAAAAAAAAAACATCTAAATATTAATAGCTTAATTTGAAAAAATATCCTTATAAGTCATAGCTAAATTTCAGAAATCTTGAGTTACATTAAATCAAAATACATTGTAATCTTCTCAGTGATGCCCTATGTGACACTCCTACAGTCTTGTGGGCGGCTCCAAAACAGTGATTGACAGTTATGTTTATTCACCTCACCTAACGCGCTATAGTCGAAAGATGGAACGGAAGGAGGGAACTGATGCGCAAAACCAAAGTGAGCTGAAACTATTATAAACAAAGAGATTAAAGAAGCCGCCAAACATAAAAAAGTGTTCCCACACAGAAAAAACAATATGATTATAAAAAATATGTAACTAAAGTGCATGCAAATATCATAAATAATGTGATTAAACATAAAAATGACAATTCTTCAGTGTGACATCATCAATCAACCTCTGGTTCTCATCTGCTTTCAGACTGCAGGCTCAACTTGACCCGTAGGAGTCTTTACTAGAGGTGAGAGGCTGGGGGGAAACGTGTGGCGCACCACGGATTGCTGATGATTGGAGGAATCTGAAACCGATCATTTTCTGCACATGCACTTTTTGTTCTTTGCACGAACTGTTATATGAAGCGCCACATTTTTTATAATCATAGTCGAAAGATGGCTACAGCGTGGCTCTCTCCTTATGGGAAGGCATCCATGGACTTCCTCCTGGAACCCGGGGCATGCATCCAGCACGTTCTGTGATTGTGTTAAAGGACCAATCACAGCGGCATTTTTTCATGTGATCAGCTGTGTCCAATCACAGCTGTCACAACATGAGGAAAGGAGAGCCGTCAACCATGTACACAGATAATTAGGGCACCGATCATCAGTAGTCGCCTATCAGTGCCCATCAGTGCCGCATATCAGTGCAGCGTTTTCAGTGCCTTCTCATCAGTGCTTACCAGTGCTGCCTCATTAGTGCCCATCAGTGCCACCTCATCAGTGCCCATCCGGGCAGCCTCATCAGCACACATCAGTGAAGGAGAAAAACAACTTATTTGCAAAATATTTAAAAAAATAAAAGCGTGATAGCACTGAAAGCTGAAAATTGGCCTGGGCAGGAAGGGGGTGAAAATGCCCAGTATTGAAGTGGTAAAATACCTTAATATTGAGCTTGTCTTATTTTTTTTTGCTACTTTTTGGTGTGCTATATATATATATATATATATATATATATATATATATATATATATATATATATATATATATATATATATATATATATATATATATATATATATATGGAGCAGAAGGGGAAGTGTTCAGTAGTACCATTTCCTGTTGTAGGATGACAATGCTGCCTTTCTATAGATATTGTAAATAGAACAAATGTTATCACTCTAGCTACAGGGGTCTCCAAACTATGGCCCTCCAGTTGTTCAGGAACTACAATTCCCATCATGCCTAGTCATGTCTGTGAATGTCAGAGTTTTACAATGCCTCATAGTATATGTAGTTCCGCAACAGCTGGAAGGCCGTAGTTTGGAGATCCCTGGTCCGAGTCTAGAACAGTAAGTCTGTCACTGATAGGATCACCAGCTGAAAATAAAGAAATAAGGATAAAGAAAAAGTCTAAAAAATTAATGCAACCACCACATTTGAGAACTAGTAAGTTGCCCCATGAATGTATATAGATTATATAAACAGAAAGTTCAACTGGACTTTAACATAGTTGTCAAAAAGCACCAAATTCCGTCAATGTCAATATATAAAATATCCACTAGATGGCAGCATATTGCTACACTACAATTATTGTCAGTTTCAATAAGGTAAATAAATTACCAATCACACGTGCACTGCTCAGTATATCCATTTATTCCAGTTGAAGCTGGAGTCCTAATGCTATTAATCTGGAAGAACTCTATTACATAATTTACATTAATGATTATACTTTTCAGATCTTTTGAATGAATCTATGTACTCTGTAAGGATCTGCATAATATGCTGGCACTGAATAAATACTGAAAATAAATATATCTTATGGTCTAATAAGGTCATTGCATTTTTTTCTGATTGTAAGTCTAAACTACGTGGCATGTTCACCAATGCCAGGAGCCTGGCGGACAAGATGGGTGAACTAGAGATACTGTTGTACGATTTGGATTTTGTGGGAATTTCAGAGACCTGGTTCAACAGCTCTCATAATTGGCTGGCAAACATTCAAGGGTATACCCTTCATCGCAAGGATAGAGAGGGTAAAAAAGGGGGAGGGGTATGCCTATATATCAAGAATAATGTACAAGTGAATGTGAGAGATGACATCACTAAGGGAGCTAGGAAGGAGGTGGAATCCTTATGGGTAGAGCTCCAAAGAGATGAAGCTAAGGGAAAAATATTACTGGGAGTATGTTATAGGCCCCCTAACCTGAGGGAGGAAGGGTAGACAGATCTCCTATCACAATTTGGATTAGCAGCAAAGATGGGAAGTGTTATCATAATGGGCGATTTTAATTATCCAGACATAGACTGGGCGGAGGGAACTGCACATTCATCTAAGGCTCACCAGTTCCTAAATGTCTTGTAGGACAATTTTATGAGTCAGATGGTAGACGCACCAACTAGAAATAAAGTATTACTGGATCTACTGATTACCAACAATACAGACCTGATCACGGATGTGGAAATACGGGGCAATTTAGGTAACAGCGATCACAGGTCAATTGGCTTCAGTATAAGTCACACAAATAGGAAACATAAGGGGAATACAAAGACACTGAATTTCAAAAGAGCCAACTTCCCTAAACTACGAACCTTGCTAGAGGGCATAAATTGGGATAAAATCTTAGGAACAAAGAACACGGAGGAGAGATGAGTTTGCTTTAAGGGTATATTAAATAAGGGCATTAGCCAATGCATCCCATTGGGTAATAAATTTAAAAGAGCGAACAAAAGTCCTGGATGGCTTAACTCCAGTGTAAAAATGCATATAAAATCAAAGGAGAAGGCCTTCAAAAAATACAAGGTTGAAGGATCATCAGCATTCAGACTTTATAAAGAATGCAACAAGAAATGTAAGGGTGCAATAAGGACGGCTGAGATAGAACATGAAAGACACATAGCGGAGAAGAGCAAAAAAAATCCCAAGAAATTCTTTAAGTATGTAAACAGTAAAAAAGGGAGGACAGACCATATTGGCCGCATAAAGAATGAGGAAGGACGTCTGGTTACAAAGGATGGGGAGATGGCAAAGGTATTGAATTTAATCTTCTCCTCAGTCTTCACGAGGGAATCGGGGGGGCTTCAGTAACCAAAACTGCAGTGTTTATCCTCAGGACATATCACAGGAATCACCTCCATGGTTAACAGGGGACAGAATTAAAATTAGACTTGAGAAACTTAACATTAATAAATCACTTAGACCAGATGGCTTGCACCCGAGGGTACTTAGGGAACTCAGTAAAGTAATTGCCAGACCATTGTTCCTAATTTTTACTGACAGTCTACTGACTGGAATGGTACCAGATGATTGGAGAAAAGCCAATGTAGCACCAATATTTAAAAGGGGCCCAAAATACATCCCTGGAAATTAAAGACCAGTTAGCCTAACATCAATAGTATGTAAAATCTTGGAGGGGATGATAAGGGACTATATACAAGATTTTAGTAGTGAGAACGGTATCATTAGCAGTAATCAGCATGGATTCATGAAGAATCGTTCTTGTCAAACCAATCTACTAACCTTCTATGAGGGGGTGAGTTGCCAGCTAGATAAAGGAAGGCCCGTAGACGTGGTGTATCTGGATTTTGCAAAAGCATTTGACACAGTTCCCTATAAACATTTACTGTACAAAATAAGGTCCGTTGGCATGAACCATAGGGTAAGTACATGGACAGAAAACTGCCTACAAGGGCGAGTTCAGAGGGTGGTGATAAATGGGGAGTACTCTGAATGGTCAGGGGTGAGTAGTGCGGTCCCCCAGGGTTCTGTGCTGGGACCAATCCTATTTAATTTGTTCATAAACGACCTGGAGGATGGGGTAAACAGTTCATACTCTGTATTTGTAGACGATACTAAGCTAAGCAGGGCAATAACTTCTCCGCAGGATGTGGAAACCTTGCAAAAAGATCTGAACAAATGAATGGGGTGGGCAACTACTTGGCAAATGAGGTTCAGTGTAGAAAAATGTAAAATAATGCATTTGGGTGGCAAAAATATGAATGCAATCTATACACTGGGGGGAGAACCTCTAGGGGAATCTAGGATGGAAAAAGACCTGGGGGTCCTAGTAGATGATGGGCTCAGCAATGGCATGCAATGCCAAGCTGCTGCTAACAAAGCAAACAGAATATTGGCATGCATTAAAAAGGGGATCAACTCCAGAGATAAAACGATAATTCTCCCGCTCTACAAGGTCCGGCCGCACCTAAAGTATGCTGTCCAGTTCTGGGCACCAGTCCTCAGGAAGGATGTACTGGAAATGGAGCGAGTACAAAGAAGGGCAACAAAGCTAATAAAGGGTCTGGAGGATCTTAGTTATGAGGAAAGGTTGCGAGCACTGAACTTAATCTCTCTGGAGAAGAGGCGCTTGAGAGGGGATATGATTTCAATATACAAATACCGTACTGGTGACCCCACAATAGGAATAAAACTTTTTCGCATAAGAGAGTTTAACAAAACTTGTGGCCACTCATTAAAATTAGAAGAAAAGAGGTTTAACCTTAAACTACGTAGAGGGTTCTTTACTGTAAGAGCAACAAGGATGTGGAATTCCCTTCCACAGGCGGTGGTCTCAGCGGGGGGCATTGATAGTTTTAAGAAACTATTAGATAAGCACCTGAATGACCGCAACATACACGGATATACAATGTAATACTGACATGTAATTACACACATAGGTTGGACTTGATGGACTTGTGTCTTTTTTCAACCTCACCTACTATGTAAGTTGTGATCTGTTGAGAAACTTTACACACCTGTTTCATGCAATTCCCCACACTATACCACCAATTTGCCAGCCCCTGGGCCTGGCTACCATAGTGCAATAAGCAGCATAAGCACTTAAAAAATATGGTCTGATTGTTTCTTGTAAATGTGCCAGAGACCTGATCCCACTAAGTCCAGCCTGTATCTGCTAATCCCCATTTTTTTGCAATGCTTGTGTCACATCTGTTGGCAGAAAGTTGAGATGTCATTTCAAACATGGAGAGGAAGTGTGGAAACTGTCCTTCCTCTGCACAGCACTGATACTATGTTTTTGCATACTGAAAACAGTTTAAGGACTCAATCAAAGACTTTGAGGGTAGCTTGAAAAAAACATGGGTGAGCTGCATTTTTAGGCATAATACAAAGTTCAAAGTGATTTTATAGAGATTATTGGAGGTGGTTTTTTTTTTGTTTTTTTTTTTAGCTCTGTACCCCTCAGCCCTGCACTCTGTAGGTAACGCACTCCTGAACCCTGCAGTAACGCACTCCTGAACCATGCACTCTGTAGGTAATGCACTCCTGAACCCTGCAGAAACGCACTCCTGAACCCTGCAGAAACGCACTCCTGAACCCTGCACTCTGTAGGTAACGCACTCCTGAACCCTGCACTCTGTACGTAACGTAATCCTTAACTCTGCACTCTGTACATAACGCACTTCTGAACCCTGTACGTAGCGCATCCCAGACACAACCGGCCCTTTAAGGGCATCTGTACTGCTGATGTGGCCCGGGACACTGGAGTTTGACACTCCTGGCTTAGAAGTTTCAGTCAGACAAGGAAGCTGCAAAGCAAGCTGTTCTTATGTTTATTAAGTTAACCCATAGTACTTTAGGAATTCTATACATTACATGACAAATACACACAATCTTGAGCATACAATCAACTATAGAGGAATAGTCAAAATGAACATGCAGCTTACAGGGTGAATATCTCTCCCTGGCACTGCACTTTGTGGTAAGGGGTGTGGTTAGGAGTTTTTTTTACAAGCCCTAGGCTGAGCTATGTTTAAATGAGAGGTGATTGGAAAGTGTCAAATAAGCTTGTAGAAATGAATGAGAAGATTTTTAATTTGGCTAATAAAATGAGAAGCTGGGCTGTTATTCTTGTCAAACTCCTTCTGCTCTTGTATACTTATAGCTCCCCATGCAGCTACAGAGTCAGAAATTAGTAAAGGACATTTCCTTATTGTCATCTGCTGCTTCTTGGTTACTTGTCACACTAAACCAGGGATCTTCAAACTATGGCCCTCCAGCTGTTGCGGAACTACAAGTCCCATGAGGCATTGCAAAACTCTGACATTCCCAGACATGACTAGGCATGTTGGGAATTGTAGCTCCTGAACAACTGGAGGGCCGTAGTTTGAGGACCCCTGCACTAAACAATCCCATTGTCTAAGCCAATCCAAGGGACAGCATATTAATCTGTATCAATACACCTGCTATGTGTGTGCAAACAACCTGGGCTGCAACCATGGAGGGCTTGTTAACTATAACTGTCACCTTGTGGTTCTTTTTACGTGAGTTGGAGCTCTGCCTGCCAGATTCACATATCACGGGATACAGGGATATATACGTCACACCACATTCTCTAAAAATGCATTCATTTATGACAAAAAGCAATAGGAAATTTCAACAAAATGACGTTTTTATTCTGCTTGAGTACAAACATTTCTGAAGCTTCTCGTTGCCAACATAACAAAGCATCATATGAAAGCAAACATAATCCAAAAATATGGTGGATATTTGTATCCAATGGTCACAAGTCAGTCCAAACCAAGTTACATCTTGAACCCAGAGAATCTGATCACTTATCTCTAACTTGAAGTATGTGGAATCTGCCATAATGTGACATGCATAGCTTCAAACTGACCCTCATTTGGAGGGACTGTCCCTCTTTAGAACCAAATTCCTCTGTTCCTTGTTCCTCCTCACTTTCCCTCTTTCTGGTCTGATATACATACATATCATTGTCATAGGCATGGGCACAGGGTGTGCCGGGTGTGCCTGGGCACACCCTAATCACCCCATGTGCATTAGTATTATCCAGGAGCAGCACCAGGTGGGTGGTTTGGGGTGCCAGTGACCAGTGTAAATGCCCCATTATATTAAAGTCTGGGTTCAACCCTAGGAGCACGTTATACCCGTATTTAGGATGTGCTGTAATATACTCTCAATCAACTGTCTCCCACCATCAGAGCCCCTTTCTGTGACAGCAGGTGGCATTCATGTGTGTTTGAACTTTGGGGTGCACACCCTAATGCAATAGGCTGCGCACACCTATAATCATTGTACAAATCTTATAGTCTTCGCCTCCATAACATTTCCAAACCATGCTCCTTCTTAACCAACTAAACCACCAAGCTACTCATTTAGACCTCGTTCACACTTGAATGTTTTTCAGCTCGACACTCAAACGATGAACGAGCAAAATCCTTTTAATTTCAATAGGCCCCTGTTCACATTTGAGCATTTTTGTCGCTGGTAGCAAAACACCTGCCGCTACTTTTCAGGCAGATTTGAGAGTTTTTGTCCCCACAGACTTGAATGGAAAATGCCAGAACAGTGAGCGCTTTTTCAGCCCGAAGAGCAGCTCCCCTTTTCGAGCATCACTGCACACCTTTATAAACACACATCTGGTGTTCAAAATGGAGGAGAGTCTGCTTCTGGAAGCTAAGATCTTCATTGCTCTCATTCGTGGCCACCCTTACATCCATGATCCCAGTGATTCCCATTATAAGAGTTGGGCAAGAACCACCAGAGACTGCGATAAAGTTGGATGAAGCTTACTGCCCCAGTGGAACAGCTACACTGCTTCCCACATAAAGGAAAACTGTAAAGAACTTCTGTGTACAGCAGCCATATACTTAATTCTGGTTTTCCTTTTGTATGTGCCTAAAACTTTTTCTACAGCATTTCTTGCAGGCATGTCAGTCAGGCATGATTTTCCAGTGTTTTGAACTTAATGTCTTGCTCTAGAACCTTTGTAGAAACATGCAGCTGTATTCTTTTGCAGAAATGTGATTGGCCACAGCAAAAACGCCTGAAAAAACAACTACAGTGGAACCTTGGTTTATGAGTAACACGGTTAACAAGCATTTTAAAGACGAGCAACTTTTTTTAAAAAATTCTGACTCGGTTTGCGAGTGTTGTTGTCTCGCAAAATGAGCAGGTTTCAAGCTAATGGGGTGTGCAGTACCGCATTTGTCCAGAGGTGCGGGGGCGCCGGGGACACTCGGAATGGTTCGGAGCTGTTCGGAAATACTCAGAATCACTTGGAAATACTCAGAAACACTCAGAAATACTCTGTTCCCGAGTGCTTCCGAGCCTTTCCAACTTTCAGCCAAGCTGTCCCCGAGTATTTCCGAGGCTCTCCGGTTCCCCCCCACCTCTGGCCACATGCGGTATTGCATGTAATAGAAGTCAATGTGGAACAAATTATCTTAGTTTCCATTGACTTCTATGGGGAAACTTGCTTTGATATGTGAGTGCTTTGGATTACAAGCATTCTCCTGGAACGAATTATGCTCGTAATCCAAGATTTCACTGTATAATATTTGTAAACCTACTCAAAAAACATTCAAAAAGGGCTAGAAAAAATGCTTGAAAAAAACGCGGCTCAAGTGTGAATGTAGCCTTACTCCCTTGTTATCTCTAGCCTAGACTCTCATCTCATAGGTCTACCTCTACACAATCTATGCCAACTTCAGGTCATCATGAATTCTGCTGCCAGATTAATCTAATTTACCAACCACTACCCCTCTCTAACAAACCCTCCATGTCACAAGCTCCATCTTGTCTCAATATATCATCCAAACCATCCTCTCTGCTCTTCATAAGACCTCCTGCTTTCTTGTCTCCAACTCTCTTGCTTTCCTGCAGGACTTCTCCAGAGCTGTTCCCATCCTATGAAACTCCCTACAACAAAACAACCAGCTAGCTCCTACTCTGTCCACCTTTAGGCAATCCCTAAAAACTCATCTATTCAGGGAAGCCTACCCTGCCCACCTCCATCTAAAAACTGACATTTTAATTTTCCATCAGCTCATTTCTCTTACAGATATTATTTTTTGTACCACTTGCCTCTCCCTATAAGAGTATAAGCTCTCACAAGCAGGACCCTCTTGTATTTTTAACTGTACTGTCTCCATTTATATTGAAAAACACTGTACAAACTGTTGGCACTATATGAATCCTGAATAATAATAATAATAAAAATAATTTTTAAGAAATGTATAAATTAACCACCAAATCACTGCAGTGAATAAGACCTTGTGCCAACAACCGCTCTACCACCCTCTGAAAAGCAATCCTTAGCATCAGATAGATGCAGAGTGAGGAAATGGACAGTATTAAAACAGATTTCTTATCACTTTTTGTTTTAGTGACAATGATAGGAAAGGTGACTCTCCAAGTGCAATGAAAACAGAGGTTCTAACCTTCCCTACTCAATCCAAACCTAAAAAAAGTTTTTGACTATGCATACTGCATATTTTTTTAAATTTGGAAGTTGGACTTTAATCAATTGCCGACCCGCTATAACCGAATGACAGCTACAGTGCGGCCGGCTAGTTCTGGGACACCGTCATATGACGGCATCCCGTGATCACGCCCACTGCATGACCCACTGTGGGGTATGGGTGGCGCGCTCTGTGATCGCAGTGTCCAGAGGACACTGCTGATCACAGATTGAGGTAAAGAGCCAATCAGCAGCTCTTTATCACATGATCAGCTGTGTCCAATCACCGCTGATCAGGGATGTAAACAGCAGCCTGTTATCAGCACTCCTTTCCTCACGCTGACAGGATCAGGATCGGAGAAGAGAGCCAATAACTGGCTTCTCTAAAAGGGACATCTACATTGATAATCAGGGCCCTGATTATCAGTGCAGTCCCAACAGTGCCCACCAGTGCTGCCAATCTGTGCCCGTAGGTGCTGCCACTCAATGCGCACCAGTGCTGTCAATCAGTGCCCATTAGTACTGCCAATCAGTGCCACCTATCAGCAGTGGTGTATTTAGGTTTTGTGCTGCCCTAGGCCTGACTAAACTCATGCACCCCCCTAATTTAAATATGACCCACCCCTTGCTGCCGAGGCCACACCCCTTCCTGTTTAAGACCCACCCTATCATCTGTAAACCACACCCCTTCCTCTTTTTAGGCTCATTTGGCACCTTTCAGGGGGGAGGGGGGAACAGGTACCTGTTTTTGACAGGTACTCTTCCCCGCTCCCTGGAGACTGCAACTAAATGTGGACTGTTTAAAGGGTTTGCATTGATTTTAGCATGCATGGAGCACTTTGCACATGCCAGTGGCGGCTGGTGCTCAAAATTTTTGGGGGGGTGCAAACAAACTAAGAAATTCAAAAAAAAAGACATCAATTGCAGCCTCACTGTGCCCCATCAAATGCAGCCACTGTTCCATCAAACGCAGCCACTATTCCCACCAAACGCAACCACTGTGCCCATCAATTGCAGCCACTGTGCCCCATCAAACGCAGACACTGTGCCCACCAAACGCAGACACTGTGCCCACCAAACGCAGACACTGTGCCCACCAAACGCAGACACTGTGCCCATCAATTGCAGCCACTGTACCCAACAATTGCAGCCACTGTGCCACCAAACGCAGCCACTGTGCCCCCCAAACGCAGCCACTGTGCCCATCAATTGCAGCCACTGTGCCATCAAACGCAGCTACTGTGCCCACCAAACGCAGCCACTGTGCCCCATTAAATGCAGCCACTGTGCCCACCAAACGCAGCCACTGTGCCCATCAATTGCAGCCACTGTGCCATCAAATGCAGCTACTGTGCCCACCAAACGCAGCCACTGTGCCCCATCAAATGCAGCCACTGTGCCCACTAAACGCAGCCACTGTGCCCACCAAATGCAGCCACTGTGCCCATCATTTGCAGCCACTGTGCCATCAAACGCAGCCACTGTGCCCACCAAATGCAGCCACTGTGCCCATCAAACGCAGCCACTGTGCCCACCAAATGCAGCCACTGTGCCCACCAAATGCAACCACTCTGCCCATCATTTGCAGCCACTGTGCCATCAAATGCAGCTACTGTGCCCACCAAACGCAGCCACTGTGCCCCATCAAACGCAGCCACTGTGCCCACTAAACGCAGCCACTGTGCCCACCAAATGCAGCCACTGTGCCCACCAAATGCAGCCACTGTGCCCATCATTTGCAGCCACTGTGCCATCAAACGCAGCCACTGTGCCCACCAAACGCAGCCACTGTGCCCACCAAACGCAGCCACTGTACCCACCAAATGCAACCACTGTGCCCATCATTTGCAGCCACTGTGCCATCAAATGCAGCTACTGTGCCCACCAAACGCAGCCACTGTGCCCCATCAAACGCAGCCACTGTGCCCACTAAACGCAGCCACTGTGCCCACCAAATGCAGCCACTGTGCCCACCAAATGCAGCCACTGTGCCCACCAAATGCAACCACTGTGCCATCAAATGCAGCCATTGTGCCCCACCAAACGCTGTCACTGTGCCCATCAATTGATTTATTCAATAACTTTACCTGCTGTTCTTTGGGGTTCCCTTGTGCCTCTCTCTCTCTTCCTGACGTCACTGCCAGACCCTGCCCCAGTGCCGAGGAGAAGGGTCAAGCAGTGTGGAGGAGGGTAGGCGGAGCATAAGGCTCCACCTCCGCCAGTCATCGGCCGCTTATGGGGGCATGAGTCACATGCCGCCCCCCCGCATGAGAGGAAGTCCTCCCACCCGTCTTTCTGATTCCCAGCTCCCGCGGCCGCCCCCCGCACACATGCAGCCCACGGCGGCCGCCTTGCTGTAGCGAGCGGCGCTGCTGTGTATGGGCGTGCTTGTCAGAGGGTGGAGGGGCGTGAGCTCTGCTAAGCACGCCCATACACACGCCCCTCCACCCTCTGCCAAGCACGCCCATACACAGCAGCGCCGCTCGCTACAGCAAGGCGGCCGCCGTGGGCTGCATGTGTGCGGGGGGCGGCCGCGGGAGCTGGGAATCGGGTGGGGGGACTTTCTCTCATATGGGGGGCGGCTTTTTTTGCCGCCCCCCGCAAAGTGCCGCCCTAGGCCTAGGCCTTGTCGGCCTAGGCCAAAACACAGCCCTGCCTATCAGTGCCTCCTCTTAGTGCAGCCTCATCAGTGCCCATCAGTGCTGCCTCATCAGTGCAGCCTATCAGTGCCCATCACTGCAGCTTATCAGCACACATCGGTGAAGTAGAAAAATTACCTGTGCAAAATTTGATTTATTTAATTGTAACAAACAAATTAAATAAATTTTATTTATTTAATTTTAACAAACTATTTTGTTTTTTTCTTCTTCAAAATTTTCGGCCTGTAGTCGTTTCTTTAGCAATAAATTAAAAACCCAGTAATGTTTAAAAAAAAAAATAAATAAATTCTATTTGTGTGAAAAAAATGATGAAAATTTAGTTTGGGTACAGTGTTGCGTGACTGCGCAATTGTCATTTAAAGTGTGACAGCGCTGAAAGGTGAAAATTGGCCTGGGCAGGAACGTGGTAAAAGTGCCCAGTAGGCAAGTGGTTAAACATCATTTATATTTAAAAGTAGAAACATTTATTTTCACTTTCACTTGTATCAACATACTTGAGTTTTATATGTTGCAGTGATAAGCAGGTGTTGCCTTAAATTCACAGAAACTGGTATTTAAAGCATGAAAAGAAAACGGATAAGAAAGGGGAAAATTATCAGCGTTTACTTGGATTCCAGGGATTGCTTCCTGAATACATCATTGTTCTATTTCATCTACCATGTTTATAAAAGGCGTTGGTAGGCACAATGGCAGCGCATTGGCAGTAGTTCATTTAATGTAAAAAAAATGTTCTTACATTATTGAACAGGAAGTGAAGCAAGATTAACTCCAGGGAAAAATTAAAAGCATAGAATAATTCAGTGCAGTACTTCTTTAGAAAATGAAATTTATATTTCAAAAATATATCAAAAGCATAAACTGTGCTGCGTTGTGATATGAAAAATTAAAGCAGCCAGCACAGCCGAAGACAAACAGCACAAAAAACCCAAAAAAGGAAAAATGCAGCGCTTAAATATACGAATAACAGTGACAAGTGATATATTGTGTAACCAACAATAATAAAGGAAACAATATTGATATAGTCCACCACGTAAGTATGTAATAACGGGAAAAAAGGTATAAACCAAAAGTGGCCTGGTATCAATGAACAATGTCAATAGGTTATCATCTCTGCAACCTCATTAGAGCAGATGAAATCAATGAAAACATGTTGAAAAGGAAATCTTGTGAAGAGACCGCCACCAATTGCATGAAGGCTTACCGGAAATATTGGACTTAAAGGGGCATATACCTCTTAAGTCTAACAACCTTGTGGTGATGAACACCATGTGGGATATAAAACCATCAGCGATCCAGATAACCACGCTCACAGTAGAAACTTTGAACAGTACTGGTCGACAGGGTATTCCCAATGGACGAGCAAATATGGTTCGGATAGGGAGAGGAGGACAGTCAGAGGAAATTCCCATGCTTACACGATGAAACCAAAAGTTTTAAAAAGGTTCCACATAGTGTGATGACGTTTTTAAATCGTTTTAATGAAGGAAAGGTAAAAAATTGGACACTCACATTTCAGATGCAAGCAAAGGTTAAAAAGGACATAAGAAGGCGCAGTGGTGATGGCAGAACCACTGCGCCTTCTTATGTCCTTTTTAACCTTTGCTTGCATCTGAAATGTGAGTGTCCAATTTTTTACCTTACCTTCATTAAAACGATTTAAAATTGTTATCACGCTGTTCCCTGTCGATGCCTCGTACGGGGATACGCGTCAGGTGGAGCTGCATTCTGTGACGTCACCACGCACCAGCCGGCAGGACGAGGCGTGTGTTTGTTTGAGTATCTTCTCTCATTTAAATTTTTTGTAAGTGCAAAGAGACTTTTCAATAAATGCCTACTTTTACATACTGCACTATGAAGTTTCTCCCTTCTTGATACCTTCATATGCCAGAGAGCATTTACAGCAGGATTATCGGTGGAGCTGGGAGTATATGAGAAACATTTCCATATCCAGGGGAAGTTAAAGGGGTTGTAAAGGTTCGTTTTTTTTTTTTGTTTTTTTTTAAATAACAAACATGTTATACTTGCCTCCTCTGTGCAAGGGTTTTGCACAGAGTGGCCCCGATCCTTATGTTCTAGGGTCTCCCATCGGCGCTCCTGGCCCCTCCCCGCATTGAGTGCCCCCTCGGAGACCCACATTCCAAGGGACCAATGGCTGCGCTGCTATCAATCTATCCAATGAGGACCCGAGACAGCGGCAGGAGCTGCTGTGCTTATCCCCGTCGATGGAATGTTTAGGTTCAGATAAGTAAAAGGGGGGCTCTGGGGGGGCTGCTGCACTACAGAAGGGTTTTCACCTTAATGCAGAGAATGCATTAAGGTGAAAAACCTTGAGGGTTTACAACCCCTTTAACACCGTAACAAGAGGGAGCTTTCTTGCTGAAGTTGGACGAGTGGAACATCGCAGTCGGTTTTAATTACAACTAAGCGTGTTTGATCGCTATCATCTGGGATCCATCCCTTCTGGTAAGAGGGGTATATTTCCTTTTTGTTTAAGAGAAAACACAGTAGAAAAACACAGATATTCACAAATCTGCATAAAGAGCTCTCATGGACAATCATTTTATTGAATTTTTTTTTTTTATATTATAAGTGTGGACACTTTACTTCTGAGCATTTCTATTTTAATATTTTTGGGATTGCGCACTTATTTGTTGTTTATATGTTTTAGAATTGAGTATTTCAATTTTTGTAAGTAGCAGCACCTATTACCTTTTTTGATGATCAATTGGTTTCTAAAGGTAAGCCCGAGATATTATTTTTGATATAGTGCATATTTTTTAGCACTGATCGCTGTATTAGTGTCGCTGGTCCCCAAAAACTGTCAGTGTCCCGACTGTTTACCGAAATATCGCAGTCCTGCTATAATTCACTGATCGCCGCCATTACTAGTAAAAAATTAAAAATAAAAATATCCTATAGTTTGTAGAGGCTATAACTTTTGCACAAACCAATCAATATATGCTTATTGGGATTTTTTTTACCAAAAATATGAAGCAGAATACATATTGACCTAAATTGATGAAGAAATTAGATTTTTTACATTTTTATATTAAATATGCTTTAGAGCAGAAAGTAAAAAATATTGTTTTTTTTTTTTTCAAAATTGTTAGACTTTTTTTGTTTATAGCCCAAGAAATAAAAAATGCAGAACTGATTAAATACCTCCAAAAGAAAGCTCTGTTTGTGGGAAAAGAAGGACATAAATTTTGTTTAGGTACAGAGTTGCACGACCACGCAATTGTCAGTTAAAATAACGCAGTGCTGTATCACAAAAAATGGCCTGGTCATGAAGGGGGGTAAACGTTCCGGAGCTGAAGTGGTTAAGACTTCAGCAATAATGCAACTAAACCTAAATCCTGATTCACTTATGTATATTTAACAGGCCATACATATTGCCTGCCAGGTAATCTGCAGGTGCCTGGTCTGATGTAGACTGTTAGCAGACAAACACAAGAAAAAAGACCTCTCCTGCGCTCAGGTGTCCATGAACTGGATATGTGGTGCAGCCACCTATAGAAGTAATGCCTAGCGTCTTACAGCCCTCATTTGAACAATGGGTATTCAAGCTAAAAAAAAACAGAAAAGAAAGAGGGCGCACCAACCTAGTGCATTACCACTGATAAACTTTAATGCAGCATAAAAACAGTAAAAATTATACTCACAAACGAGCTAGTATAAATAGCTTTCAAAAGGGCGCAAAAGCGCTGTTTCTGTGGATCGACACCACGGGACCTGTTGCCGAGAGGATAGGACCAGCGCAAATGGCTGATGGCTTACGCGTTTCGGGGGAGCACCCCTTTCTTCAGAGCCTAAGCGGGCAATGGTTGGTCTCTCGAATTATATAAATGTATGAATAAATGTATGTTTGTGCCTGTGTCCACCCCACCCAATTAGTGACGACGCCCCCTCCCACAGATATTAGGCACCACCCATTCGGGTTAACCCTCTCTATCCCATCCCTCTGAGTGTGATTCCCCATTTGTAATTTGCATTCGCAAACACACCCACGCTTCCGGACCGTGTTCCTGGCGCACAGTGACCTCTGACGCCTGTAGAGGAGGGGGAAATGACGCCACGATCGGCCAGAAGTTGGGGGTGGAACGCAGGCACACCCGCACTTCCTGGCCTTTTGAATGGCGTGCGTTCCACACATGGCATGCGGCACTATTATGGCTCCTGGGAGCCGGAGGAGCCCGGCATCATCCACCCCAGTAGATCGGAGGCATGGGGACACAATTAGAGCTGCATGAAGGAGGTGAGGTGTCTTTGTTTTGGCGCACCTAATCCCCCTTCCCCTGCCCTGTTGCACATAGTATTAGGTGAGAGTGAAATTGATCTACTGGTCCAGTGTTTCTATATATTTTTACTTATATCTATTTATTTTTTCAATTAATCAATTTCTTTTTGTTCTAGTATTACTACTACCATTATCTTTTTAGCAGATTACATAGAGTGATGTTTGCCCTCTATATTTTGGCTACAAATGGGGAATCACACTCAGAGGGATGGGATAGAGAGGCTTAACCCGAATGGTTGGTGCCTAATATCTGTGGGAGGGGGCGTCGTCATTAATTGGGTGGGGTGGACACAGGCACAAACATACATTTATAGAGAGAGCAATTTGAGAGACCAACCATTGCCCGCTTAGGCTCTGAAGAAAGGGGTGCTCCCCCGAAACGTGTACGCCATCAGCCATTTGCGCTGGTCCTATCCTCTCAGCAACAGGTCCCGGGGTGTCGATCCACAGAAACAGCGCTTTTGCGCCCTTTTGAAAGCTATTTATACTAGCTCGTTTGTGAGTATAATTTTTACTGTTCTTTTCTGTGACTGTTAGCAGATACAGTATCTGTGTATGGATGGCTTTATCTCCAATTTGAGGTTTATCCTAATTAGAACAGTACCCAACACAGCATTGCTTGTAATTTACAGCCGTGGCTCTAATTACTTTGGACATTGAAATCTCAGCCCTATAGCCCAGATGAACTGGTTAATTATATCTCCTAACATGACAGCTAAATTGTGCTCCTGTTCTTAATTTCCCGTTGCCACTTGCTATAAACTGTTTTGCCTAAGGGCGAGTGATAATTTACAGTATATAGGAGGCAAGTTGAGTTTTGCAATCTGATGTTCGTATTACATTCCAGACTGTCCATACCAGAATGTCTGCATCAGCTATTTTTTTGATGAGATGGGCTTAAATACTAAGTCATATACCTGTTTATAGCAGGGAGTGTCTTGGCAATACCCCCACAGGAGTCACTTGGTATTTTGGATTCTGTGTTCTGCCCCTCGACTCCAAGAACACCCTCAGCCCCTCTGACACAGCTGGTTCAATGACAGCTACTGCAAGCATTTATAAGGAAACAAGTATAGATACCTTTAACTTGACTGTGAATTAGCACCAGGAAATAGACACAAGACTGTTTAGGGGTAAATTAACTCACTGTATCGTTACGGGTTAGAATAAATGGTGGTTTGTAAACACACAGAAGGTACGTTCAACCACAGTCTGCTAGACAGTGCAATCACTATGCCAAGGTAACTTAGAATAGAGTTATGTACCACTAGACTGGGATTAACTCATGAATCAGCAAAGTCAGCAATAAACAGTGCATAAGCATTAACTGCAATGTGAATAATAATACTATAACTAGTCTAGTGGAATGGCTAGGATATGATGCAATCTCCACTGAGAAGTTCCTCTTAGCACAAGCAATAGGTGAAGGTCTCTGTGTAGCAGCTGCAAAGGGAATGTCTTTAGTCCTAACTCTTCAGCTGGCTATCGGTGGGGCCCAGTTGTACTGTCGGTGCACATGGGAATAGTCTCAGTCAAGCTTGGAGGCAGCAATAAGGCTACTAGATGGCTCTATGGTCATATCCCAAAGGGCTCAGTCTCTTTAGCACAGGGGTCAGCAACCAGTAGACCACGGACAGGTAACTGGTAGGTCTCAGTCTGGGCTTGCTGACCCGCCAGTCCAGAGCATCAGAGTGCAATGCAAAGAGACTACTTGTAAAGTTGGAGCTGTAGTAGAGAGCAAGAGCTGAATAAGCCAATGCTTCCTCTGTAGTGTTGGCTCCTGTCTCATGCAGAGTGATTGCAACTGCACTCCACCTCTTATTCCGGCTAGTGGTTCCCAGAGTGGTGCCAGCAGCAGGAAAGAAGATATTTTCAGGACAGTGTGAAGGAATACACTGGGCATAATAGTATAAGGCTACTTTCATACTGATGCACTGTGGTCTACCCACATCTGTAGCTATAGTGTACCTGCAGCTTTCCTGTAGGTTTGCTGTACTTCGCCATAGATTCTATTATATCCTGCTGTTTTACCGCTCTCCAACTTTGTGTGAACAAGCCCAAAGGGTGCCACTGGCGAATGTAACTAAAGGGTCATTCATATGTACAGTAGGCACTGTTGCACCTCTGAAAAGCAATCTGGGTGTGTATTGACAGGTGGTGAAAAGGCAATATGTTTCCTCCTCACCACCTGATTGAAACCCATGATTCCCGTGCAATGCACGTGATTGCAACACGGTAGTGCGGCAATTTGAGGTTTTAATCAGGTGTGAGGCAGCAACACTGGGCGACACTATGCCCAGTGATTTTTGGTTTCTCCCATGTTTCTCAGGTAGATCTCCACCTCTTTAAGATTACCTACCCCTGCTCTAGCAGCTGATAGTAAATCTCCACAGCAGCAGCTCACCAGTCCCAGCGATATTGCAGCTCACCATCCAGTCACACGTGGTGATTAGTCCACTCTCTGCTCTGCATTCAGGTGACTCTGGATGCCAATATGTAACAGGGGTGATGCACACTAAACAATAATGTGCATTCTCCAGGCTCCCTCGTGAAAAAGCTCTTTCCCCTGCTCCTGGCAACCTCTCTTTGGGAAATGAAGTTCAAAAGCTCTTGATCACAGTAGAGGCTCTCTCCTCTGGACTACAATTCTCACAGTGCAGTACCGGCTGACTCAGCACCGCAGGGCAGCAGCTATAGAGAGCAGCTGCAGCCAGTGTTTCCCCTACTCTCCATTCTCATCCAAGTACCTGGCTACAGGCCTATTGTACCATTCACTGACAGACAAATGGCCACAAGGAAGATTCTCTTCAGGGAAGTCTATCCTGCCTCCACCTAACAACTGTACTTTTATTTTCTCCATCTGCCCATCCCCCATAGTGATTACCTTTTTTTTTTTATTACATGACCCTCCCTTTTAGATTGTGAGCTCTAACAAGCAGGCCCTATGATTCCTCATTAATTGAATTGTATTGTAACTGTGCTGTCTGCCCTCATGTTTTTAAAGAGCTGTGCAAACCGTTGGCGCTATATAAATCCTGTATAATAATAATAGTATTGCAGTATTACCTGCTATAATCAAATATGGCACAGTAATTTGGGCGCATTTTACAACACTGTTTCAAAATGTATAGCTATTGGTAACACACAATATGAATTGCACTTATGAAAATAATACACATTATAACTCTATTAAATGACCTATTTACCAGGAAATGGATGACGGGGATCTCTGAATCTCCTCCTTCCTTCCATTCTTCACTCTTCATCATTTCCTACTATTTCAAGTCTTTTCTTTCCTTTTTAATTTTATGTAAGATTGTAAGATGTAAGATTTGGTGGGTTCAGCTCTATCAACAAAACTTTCTTAAGAGCAATATGTACTTCTGTTAGATGGCATAGATTACTATGGAGAATGTAATTTAAAGGGTAACTTCACTTTTGTGGGAAGAAAATTGGCAAATAAAAAAAATAATAATATAGCGTATACATTTGCGACTCAAGTCATATTGTAATTGAATGTTATTAAAAATTACCTTTCCTTTTCAATCTGCAGCGCTGTAATTTTCTGTATAATGCAATGCAATATGGCTACCTGGAGGCATTCTGTACACAGAAAGTGTACAGAACATCCCTTGAAAAATGAATTTGCTGCTTGGGTGATTGGCTTACTGATTTTCCCAGAAGTCTGCACTAAGATACAAATTCGATTTTGAGCATTCCCTGCAACAAAAATGTAATTTTTGATGAGATACTCCCAAAGGGAAATCATATCTAAAGGGATGCAGACCCTGCCAATTTCCTCAACAGAGCCCTGCAGGTGCAGCAGCTAAATGATAATTTTAACACCACTCCCATACGGATTCACTTGGACACAGAGAAACAAACAACTATTTCTTCAGAATAACAAAAGGTATGAATGTGCAACAAAGTTTGTTAAAATCCCTACAATGTACATAGATGACCCAGTGGGGAATTTTTTTTTTTTCCAGCAAAAATGGAGTTGCTCTTTAATATTTGCCATTGTAGCTGAATATGATGGATTCTCTGTATTGCCACAACTCCTTAAGTTGCTTGATCCCCACTGACACACCTGGTTATAAGTTGAAGGCCGCTCACACCTGTGTAACTTAAGCGTTAGTATATTACCACACTATAACCATACACAGAAAATAGGCCACAAACAACTGGGTTATAGATTAAATTGATGATTTACTGGCAAGGCAGTTAAACCATGCATGAGCTTTCTTGTGAAAAACAAAAACAAAACATGCATGAGCCAGTAAACAGGAAATTAAACACATTTAAAAATGCTGCACTAGATAATGTGAACAGTGAACCATATGGTGGCAATCAACTGAAGTAGTAATGCTGAACCACATTTTAACTTATGCAAACAGGGTTAAAAGTATAAGCATTAACTAACTCAAAGATAAATGTCCTAGTGTGCATGATATGCATGCAACACCATTAGTGTGTGGATGTAAAGGGGGTACCCCTGGAGGTGGCTGATAAGTATCTGGTGCCTGATTGTCAGTATTAGCTGTCTATCTTTGGGGCCCTTCTGTAAGGTGGTGCATGTAAAGGTGTCCCTTTAAGAGTGTGCAATGGATGGCTGATGGGCTGCTAAATAAGGAGCAATCTCTTTCACATTAACTGCGTGTAGCAAGGGATTAATCTTTGTAATTTCGCTTACCACTCCTGGCATGCAACCAGTCTTGTTCCATATAATATATCCAAATTTCAGTGAACACTATCTTAATAGAAGCAAATCGTTCCATATAATATATCCAAATTTCAGTGAACACTGTCCTAATAAAAGGAAATGTTACTCTAATGGCCCGTACACACGATCCGAATATTGTACGACAGATTGTGCAACTTTTTTCATTTAATAGTCGCAAGTAGAAATTAAATGGGTAACTAAAGTCACAAAAATTCTTGTACGACAGAAAAAAGAATTGGAAGTGATGTTAGATGTTGTAATGTATTTGTATTGTATTTTCGGACGACAACTATACTGACTAAACGAAAATCGTACTGATCTGGTATCGGCCAAACTAAGCTATCTTGGGAGAAGAGCCTTGGTGAGAGAGGTAAAGAAAAACCCAAATATCACTGTGGCTGAGCTCCAGAGATGCAGTCGGGAGATGGGAGAAAGTTGCAGAAAGTCAACCATCACTGCAGCCCTCCACCAGCCTGGGCTTTATGGCAGAGTGGCCCGACGGAAGCCTCTCCTCAGTGCAAGACACATGAAAGCCCGCATGGAGTTTGCTAAAAAACACCTGAAGGACTCCAAGATGGTGAGTAATAAGATTCTCTGGTCTGATGAGACCAAGATAGAACTTTTTGGCCTTAATTCTAAGCGGTATGTGTGGAGAAAACCAGGCACTGCTCATCACCTGTCCAATACAGTCCCAACAGTGAAGCATGGTGGTGGCAGCATCATGCTGTGGGGGTGTTTTTCAGCTGCAGGGACAGGACACCTGGTTGCAATCAAGGGAAAGATGAATGCAGCTAAGTACAGGGATATCCTGAACAAAAACCTTCTTCAGAGTGCTCAGGACCTCAGACTGGACCAAAAGTTTACCTTCCAACAAGACAATGACCCTAAGCACACAGCTAAAATAACGAAGGGGTGGCTTCACAACAACTCCGTGACTGTTCTTGAATGGCCCAGCCAGAGCCCTGACTTAAACCCAATTGAGCATCTCTGGAGAGACCTAAAAATGTCTGTCCACCAACGTTTACCACCCAACCTGACAGAACTGTAGAGGATCTGCAAGGAGGAATGGCAGAGGATCCCCAAATCCAAGTGTGAAAAACTTGTTGCATCTTTCCCAAAAAGACTCATGGCTGTATTGGATCAAAAGGGTGCTTCTACTAAATACTGAGCAAAGGGTCTGAATACTTAGGACCATGTGATATTTCAGTTTTTCTTTTTAAATAAATCTGCAAAAGTGTCAACATTTCTGTGTTTTTCTTTCAATATGGGGTGCTGTGTGTACATTAATGAGGAAAAAAATGAACTTTAAATGATTTTAGCAAATGGCTGCAATATAACAAAGAGTGCAAGTACCGATACTTTTTTTGAAGTACTCGCCGATACCGATTAACAATACTTTTTTTTAATGTCGTGACAGTTTTCAAAGCATAATACAGACTAATGATATCTTCTTATGCAGCACTGATGAGTTGGCACTGATGGGCACTGATGAGGTAGCACTGAAGAGGAGGCACTGATAGGTGGCACTGATGGGCACTGATGAAGAGGCAGTAATATTCAGCAATAATAGGGAGTGATAGGTGGCACTGATTGATGGGCACTGATAGGCAGCACTGATGGGCACTGATAGGCGACACTTATGGGAAATGATGGGTGGCACTGATGGGAACTGATGGGCAGCACTGATGGGCGGCTCTGATTAGCACAGAAAGGCAGCACTTGCTAAAATTACTCTGAAATTCAAGACGTAGCTGGGTGTAGTAAGATGTCCGAATGGGTTGTTGTAATTGGTGCTAGAATCTGATGGGCTCTATAACAATCTGATCTGTAATTGTCATTGGTATGCGCTCCTGCCCCGGTCCACTTGCGCATTCGTCCAAATCTGCTGGTTGTTCTATCAGAATACCGCTACCTTTCACATCAGTGTGTAAAACACATCGTACATCGTACAAGTACTCGTGTATCGGCATCGATATCAATACTAGTATCGGTATCGGTGCAACCCTACTCTGATCCATGGATTCTTATCCGTACATTGATGAAATGGGATGCTTGTCATTTTCTTCTCTAAAATCACACTATAATAATATACTAAAATGCAATTCAGCACACCTCTCATGTTTTGTAAGCTCTCAGGTGACTCTAGGTTTGTCTTTATTTAAAAATAGCTGAGTTATATAAAGTTATCCCAGCATTACAGTGAGCACATAGCTTGTACTGGTGCCCACACACCTCTAAGTAATGCTGAACACTGCTTTACGTAACTGCATGACATAAATCACCATTACATTAAGATCATGAATTTCACTAGGCGTATTTCTAATTCTTGGATAAGAAAGTAGATGATAAGAGAGGGTTACTTAAACTAACTCCAAGGTTGAATACTGTATCTGGCTCTGTCTTATTAGGAATATTGAACATGTGATCACTGCAAGAGGTGAGTGTTTATGTTCTAAAATTTCAAAGGAGTTTTTTTTTTTTCTTATTGCTTTGCTGCCAAAGCATTTTTTTAAATGTATCACACACGTTAAAATCTGCATTTGTGCCTAGAAAATAAAAAGTCAGCAGCTACAAATACGTTTGAAAACCTCTTCTAAATGCTGGAAACTTGACAGCTACTAACTGATGTTTAAAAACTTAATTTTTGGGGCTTTTTACATACCGCATTTATGCACGTTTAGCTGTGTTTATGAGTGTTTTTGCGTTTAGAAGTGTTTTTTTAAATATAACTCTTAGGAGACCTTCCCAAATGCCCACAATGCATAAATAACAATTATTATTAACTATTTTAGCCATTCTGTGAGAGAAGAGAGCAGAAGAGAGAGCAGTGTGCTTTAACTATGGATCCCATCTCTCTCTCTCTCTCTTACACTCCTCTCTCCCTCTCCCCCTCCCTCCCTCTCTCTCTCTCTCCCTCCCCCCTCTCTCTCCGCCTCTCTTTTCCTTTCTCCCTCCCCCTCCCCCTGCCCTCTCTCTCCCTTCCTTTCTCCCTCTCCCCCTCCCTCCCTCTCTCTCTCTCTCCCCCTCCCCCCTCTCTCCGCCTCCCTTTTCCTTTCTCCCTCCCCCTCCCCTTGCCCCCTCTCTCCCTTCCTTTCTCCCTCTCCATCTCCTCCCTCTTTCTCTCTCGCCCTCTCCCCCTCCCCCTCTTCCTCTCTCTTACTTTCTCCCTCTTCCCTCCTCTCTCTCAATCCCTCCTTCTCTCTCCCTCTCTCTCTCTCCCCCTCCCCCCTCTCTCTCTCCGACTCCCTTTTCCTTTCTCCCCCCCTCCCCCTGCCCCCTCTCTCCCTTCCTTTCTCCCTCTCCTCCCTCTTTCTCTATCACCCTCTCCCTCTCTCTTACTTTCTCCCTCTTCCCCCCTCTCTCTCAATCCCTCCTTCTCTCTCCCTCCTTCTCTCTCTCTCTCTCCCTCTCCCTCTTTCTCCCCCTCTCTCTCTCCCCCTCCCCTCATTCTCTCTTACACTTCTCTCTCCCTCTTTCTTTCTCTCTCTCTCTCTCTCTCTCTCTCTCTCTCTCTCTCTCTCTCCCCCCCCTTTACCCCCTCTCCCTCTCTCTCTCTTCCTTTCTCCCTCTCTCTCTCCTCCCTCTTTCTCTCTCTCACTCCCTCGTTCTCTCTCCCTTTCTCTCTCTCTCTCCCTCCCCCTCCTCCCTCTCTCTCCCTCCTCTCTCTTACTCTCCCCCTCTCTCTCTTACTCCCCCACTCTCTCTCTCTTACACTCCTCTCCCCTCTCTCTCACTCCCTCTCCTCTCTCTCACTCCCTCTCCCTCCCTCTCTCTTCCTCCCCCTCCCTTTCTCTCCCTCCCTCTCTCCCTCTCTCTCTCTCTCTCCCTCCCTCTCTCTCTCTCTCTCTCTCCCTCCCTCTCTCTCTCTCCCTCCCTCTCTCTCTCTCTCTCTCTCTCTCTCCTCCCTCCCTCTCTCCCCCTCTCCTCCCACTCTCTCTCCCCCCTCTCCTCCCACTCTCTCATCCCCCCTTCTCTCCCTCCCTCTCTCTCTCCTCCCTCTCTCCCCCCTCCTTCCTCTCTCTCTCTCCCCTCTCCTCCCTCTCTCCCTCTTCCCCTCTCCTCCCTCTCTCTCATCCCCCTCTCTCTCCCCCCCTCCCTCTCTCCTCTCCTCCCTCCCCCTCTCCTCCCTCTCTCTCCTCCCCCTCTCTCCCCAGCCCTCTCCCCCCCCCTCTCTCTCTAGTTTGTAAACTACCGTTCTGAATGCAATTTTTCTGCTTTCAAAAAAACATTAATAAACTCAACTGCCTCTAAACTACTAAACGACTGAGTGTACATGTACACATACAATAACATTGAGGAGAGTTCAAGGGCTGCTGAAAAAAACGCCCGACCGCTCCTAAACGTGAGTTTAGCAGCTGCAGTGTACATGAGGCCTTAACCATAAATTCATATTCAGAATACTTAATTAATCCCAAAGGGAACATGTTAAGATACAGTTATTCAAATAAGACTATAAAATGACTAATAACAGCAATTAGTGCCAAATAAAACTATACTCTAAAAAAGCATTCATACTGTTAAAATCAACATAGAATACATTACACAGATTGAAAAATAACAGAAATTAAACTTCCAGAGTGCAAATAGTACACCACTTTCTCCAGCATTACCCAAAGTCATAATTAATCTAATACCAACATACTATAAAAACTACATAAAATCTGGATCATAAACCAGATTAAATCCTCACATCCAGCACTCAGGCTGGGTTCACATTGTGTACAGAGCGGCTCGCAGCAGGGGGTTCAGTGCATCTCCATTCACCATTCCAGGTCCAAATTAGGTCAGAATTTTTGACTAAATTCGGACCTGAAAGTGAGCCAAAGATGCACAGGACCCCTCTGCTGTGTGCTCCGCGGCTGCTGCCGAGGTGTGGGAACCTGCTTTATTGAGCGCTGGTCACACTCACCTGTCATGCGAATTGGATGCGGTGGAAACCTGCATTCAATTTGCAATAGTGTGAACCCAGCCTCACTGAGAGGAATTAAATAATTTGATGGCCACAGGCAAAAAGTATTTCCTGTGTCACTCTGTGGTGCATCATGGTAGTAACAATCTGTCACTGATGGTTCTCAGCATACCGACCAATGTGGTGCTTTTAAACTTTTTTGTGTGTTTTTATTATATCTTTTAATTTTTTAAACTTTTTCATTTAAGTTTATTGCTATCACAAAAGGGCTAACAAGCCTCCTATGTGAAAGCATCGGGCAAGTAACAGGTACTCTTCATGGAGACATCAGGGTTCTATTGGACCCCTAATGTCTCCTCTGTCCAAGCTGTGTTTGATCCACTGTTTACCTGGTTTTTCAGCCAGGATTTTGAAAACTATCAACCTGGGAGTGTTCAGAGCTGAGCACGTTCTGCTTCACACTCACAGGATATTGGGGAATGAATATTTCTTGAGGTCCTCATACTCGCCATTGTGACAAGGTTAAATTTGTAAAACATTATGACCCATATGTTCAAATCTCAGTGTAAAAAATCTTACTAAAGTGAACATGTGCTTTTTTTAAACTGTCATTCTAGTGACATGGGGCCAACTGCATCAATCCCCAACTGTCAGGAGCACACTCCCCTTACAAGAAAAACTGATCTCTAGCTTATAGGAGGTCATAAGCACTTGTATGATAAGGTATCCAAGCAGTTCCAGCCTGAATTAAAAAAAATTAAAAGTCAGCAGCTATAAATACTGTAGCTGCTGACTTTTAATATAAGGAAACGTACCTGTCCAGGTATCCTGCGATCCATCCATCAGCTTTGGGTGCAGGCACCAGCATCCTTACTAAGGGAAACGAGGAGTGAAACCTTGCGGCTTCACAGCTTGTTTCCTACTGCGCATGCGCAAGTCGCGCTGTGCTGTTTAGAATGGTCGTCTGGGACCTGTGTGTCTCCCAGAAGGCAGTGGGGAGGGGCCGAAAATTCTGTAGATTGCTGCAATGTGCGGCAATCTTACCTGGAAGTGGGAGCGGGTACCTGGTTTGACAGGTATCCGCTTCCCCCCAAAAAGTGCCAGATGTGGCAGAGGAGGAGGGGAGGGTGCGAACAAGTGTAGCTTCCACTTTTGGCTGGAGCTCCGCTTTAAGTCAGCATAGCGCCTCACAACAGATGTCATCAGGGGACCGGATCCAAGATCCCTGAAGTCTGTTATGATAAAATGCATTGGGTAAAGCTAGCAATGAAGTCGTCATGCCCAACGGATGAGTGCAGCAAGGCTTACAGACTGTTCTCTTAACTTCCTTTTGTGAGTACATTTCCTGAATAAAATGTTATTGTTTTAATGCTACTGCACTATTTGACCTCCTCCTTGTTTTACGGTGGCAAATGATCATTTGGACAAGTTGTTTACCATTATTTATGGACTGTTAGAGCCCATTCACACAGGGACGACTTGTCAGGCGACCTAGTCGCCTGACAAGTCGCCTCCCGTTCTGTGCTATGGAACCGCTCTAAGGGGAGCGACGCAAGTTTCCTGTACGACTTCGGGGGCGACTTGGGGCGACTTGCATAGACTTCTATACAGAAGTCGTTTTGCAAGTCGCCCGGGCAGTCGTGTGCAGGTCGCCTCGGTGAGGCGACCTGCAAGTCGTGTTGCCCCTGTGTGAATGGGGTCTTAAGGTAACACCTGACTTACAGTGCCTTGAAAAAGTATTCATACCACTTGAAATTTTCCACATTTTGTCAACCAAAAACGAAAAAAAGGGTTCCACCACTATTGTGCTATACACAGTTTTTTGGTTACACTTGTTACGTGCAGCACAAAACACAGTAGGAGGGTTCCACCACTATTGTGCTATACACAGTTTTTTGGTTACACTTGTTACGTGCAGCACAAAACACAGTAGGAGGGTTCCACCACTATTGTGCTATACACAGTTTTTTGGTTACACTTGTTACGTGCAGCACAAAACACAGTAGGAGGGTTCCACCACTATTGTGCTATACACAGTTTTTTGGTTACACTTATTTATATTTGAAGCGCCCCATATTTATTCCATGTGCCTCTAGGGGAGTATTGGGCTAGCAGTGGCATGGTGGAGTAAATATTTTGCCCAAAAACGAAAAATGTATTTTGTTGGGATTTTATATGATAGACCAACACAAAAGGGCACATAATTGTGAAGTGGAAGGAAAATGATAAATAGTTTTCAACATTTTTTTACAAATCAATATCTGAAAAGTATGGCGTGCATTTGTATTCAACCCCCCCTGAGTCAATACTTTGTAGAACCATCTTTCGCTGCAATTACAGCTGAGGATGTCTCTACCAGCTTTACACATCTAGAGAGTGAACATTTTGCCTATTCTTCTTTGCAAAATAGCTCAAGCTCTGTCAGACTGGATGGAGAGCTTCTGTGAACAACAATTTTCAAGTCTTGCCACAGATTCTCAATTGGATGTAGGTCTGGTCTTTGACGGAGCCATTCTAACACATGAATATGCTTTGATCTAAACCATTACATTGTAGTTCTGGCTGTATGTTTAGGGTTGTTGCCCTGCTGGAAGGTGAACCTCTGCCCTAGTCTCAAGTCTTTTTCAGACTGTCAGAGGTTTTCTTCTAAGATTGCCCTGTATTTGGCTCCATCTTCCCATCAACTCTGACCAGCTTCCCTGTCCCTGCTGAAGAAAAGCATCCCCACAACATGATGCTGCCACCACCATGCTTCACGGTGGGGATGGTGTGTTCAGGATGATGTGCAGTGTTAGTTTTCTGCCACACATAGCGTTTTGCTTTTAGGCGAAAAAGTTCAATTTTGGTCTCATCTGACCAGAGCACCTTCTTCTACATATCTGCTGTGTCCCCCACATGGCTTCTCGCTAACTGCAAACAGGACTTCTTATGGCTTCCTTTCAACAATGACTTTCTTCTTGCCACTCTTCCATAAAGGCCAGATTTGTGGAGTATACAACTAATAGTTTTCCTGTGGACAGATTCTCCCACCTGAGCTGTGGATCTCTGCAGATCCTCAGAGTTACCATGGGCCTTTTGGCTGCTTCTCTGATTAATGCTCTCCTTGCTCAGCCTATCAGTTTAGGTGGATGGCCATGTCTTATTAGGTTTGCAGTTGTGCCATACTCTTTCTATTTTCGGATGATGGATTGAGCAGTGCTCTGTGAGATGTTCAAAGCTTGAGATATTTTTTGTATAACCTAACCCTGCTTAAACTTCTCTACAACTTTATCCCTGACTTGTCTGGTGTGCTCCTTGGCCTTCACGATGCTGTTTGTTCACTAAAATTCTCTAACAAACCTCTGAGGTTCACAGAACAGCTGCATTTATACTGAGATTAAATTACACACAGATGGACTCTACTTATGTGGTGGAGATTTGGAATATTCATATTTATATCAAGGAGCTTCGAGGGAACCATCGTGAGGACTTTCTAATTGGATTACCATGCCCCGTTTTATAAATATATGTGTGTATGTATATGTTTATGTGTATATATGTATGTATGTATGTATGTATATAAATAAATATATATATATATATATATATATATATTTATATATATATACACATCTCATTTCTTGAGACAAATGTGCCACGAATAAGACTCTCCTGAACTTTCCTTCACCATGCTGAAAAGTGCTGTCTCGCGGTCCGATCCAGTCGTTACAATCATTACACCATATTCCCAAGTTACAGGACTAGATATGCCAGGATCCCGCCATCAATGTTGGAGTTCCGCTCTTCCAAGGCAGAGGGGCGATGAAACATTGCAGTACAGGCACTCATGGTTTGGATGTGAAATCTCAAAGGCACCAGGATTGCTTTGTTATCTCAAGTCTACCTTGATGGGTTTCAGCGTGTTCAAGAAAGGAAGAGGAGGCTGCAGTGGTGGTGGTGGGGAAGGGTCAGGGCTTCTGGCGGTTGTGGGTGGATGCAAAATCAATGAAGGAAGACATAAGTTCAAGAAATGAACTTCAGGGGGGCTCTGGTGGAGATTTTGAATATTCATATTTATATCAAGGAGCTTCGAGGGAACCAACGTGAGTACTTTCTAATTAAATTACCATGCCCCGTTTTATATATATATATATATATATATATATATATATATATGTGTGTGTGTGTATGTATGTATATGTGTATATATATATATATATATATATATATATATATGTATATATATATGTATATATATATATATATATATATATATATATATTTTTTTTTTTTTTTATATTAATATTTATATTTATTAAGGTATATGGGTATATATATATATGTGTACGTTTTATAGGAACATGTGTACTAGAAGATGGGCCTATTTACTGTTTTTGGTATCTCAAACACACCAACGTGTTGGTCTGCTATCTGCATAGTAACTAAGTTACCCTATTGTTCGTAGAGAAAGCCTGGGCAGACATTGCAGCTCTCAAGTTCTTGAAATGCTAATTTATGTTATATCAAAGAGGGCTGACAGTTGTAAATCAAGACATAAGGCTTAAACAGGTATTCAGTAGACATGTGCACAGCCAAAAAATTTGTTCATTTTCGTTTTCGTTTCATTAGTTTATTATTTTTTTCGTTTTTCGGGTCTTTCGTTATGATTCATTCGTACATTCGTAAATTCGAACATTCGTTCATTTGTACATTCGTTCATTTGTACATTCGTTCATTCGTACATTCGTACATTTTTACATTTGTACATTCGTAAATTCATAAATTCGTACATTTGTAAATTAGAAAATTCGGAAATTTGTAAATTCGAAGTTTGAAAATCCAAAAACCCGAAAATTCGAAAATCTGAAATAGTAACTAACTATTAAATTATAGGTATTGTAATTTCCTTTCAAATTTGACTGTCAGTGAACGTAACAAATACGAATTTATCCAAAGTTACGAATTATCCAAAACGAATGCTGCATCTAAACAAATGGAACGGAACAAATTAACCTCCCTGGCGGCATGATTATTTCGGATTTTAGGAGTTGAAAGCGGTACCATTATTTTGCATGGAAATTTGGCGTTTTATATTGTAGGTCTGTAATTCTTAACAATAACACACTTAAATCTGTCCAAACCAGAGTCTAGTAGATATCCCGGGTATGATAAAGTTTGAAACACAAAAACATAAATTATAATATAATAAATAAAAATAAATAATTAAAAAAAATAAAAATAAATAGTAATAAAATAAATTTCCCCACGATTCACTATCGCTCAATTCTGCAAGTGTTCTAATTTACTATCGCTGTTTTCTAGCTGGTCTAAAGCCATTTTTGAGGTAAAGGGACACTTTTTGGTTGCTATGGACAATCTCCAGTTTCCAGGCAGAAAGAACAGTATATATCACATAAAACTGCATGCAGGGCATTGGCCAAAGCACTGGGGACAAAAGGGATGTGAAATCATTTCATACAGTACTGTAATCTGTAAGATTACAGTACTGTATGTGTTATGATTTTGACATTTTTTTGAATTTGCCGCCAGGCTCCGCCCCCGTGCGTCGCGACGCTCGCAGGGAACGGAGCCTGGCACAGAGAGGCTTCGGGCAGAGGACACAGCCTGCGGACACTGCGGGGGACATCGCAGGATCCCGGGGACAAGGTAAGTAATGCCACACCAGGATCCTGCGATGTAATCCCGAGTGTGGCTCAGGGTTACCGCTAATGGTCCTGATTTTTAACCCCGAGCCACACTCGGGAAAACCGCCAGGGAGGTTAATAATAAAAAATAATAATAAAACGTTGTTATTATTATTGTTATTTATTATTATTAATTCATTATGTTCCATTCCGTTTTTTCGGATCATTCATAACTTCGGATAACTTTGTATGTGTTACGTTCACTAACAGCCAAATTTGAAAGGAAATTACAATACCTATAATTTAAAAGTTACTATTAATTACTAATAGTTACGTTATTATTAGTTAACTATTATTTCAGATTTCCGAATTTTCGAATTTACAAATTTACGAATTCACTAAAATTGCGAATGTACGAATGCCTGAATTTAAGAATGTCCAATTTTATCGAATTTACGAATATTTGGGAAAAATTCGTTAAACGGGTTTTCGTTAATTCGGATATTCCCGAATTAACTAATTTGTCGAAATTCGTTAAAAAACTAATTCAGAACTAAACGAATTGCACATGCCTAGTATTCAGGTTTTCAGACACAGAGGCACCGGAGAATAGCCTCTTGGTGGGAAGCATGATGACAAACTAGGATTGAACTTACAGCCAATCAGAATTTGAGACAACTCTGAACCAATGAGACTTCAGAGGTAGCCAATCAGAATTTGATGCAACTCTGGGCCAATGACAAGGTTCTGGGGGGGTGTAGAACCTGGATTGGTGGGAATAGGGGCATAGGGGGGTATAAGGCTATGTTTCCACTATTGCGTCCCCAAAGTCGCGCGATTTTGCCGCGATTTTTTACCGCGATTTTACCGTGACTTTTTACTGCGATTTGAAGCAATGCCTGTATCTATGGACCTCAAGTCGCATCAAAGTGGGACCAAAGTAGTGCAGGGACTACTTTGAAGTCGCTGCGACTTGAAGTCGCACAGATATGAACGGTACTCATTGGAAATCATGGGATACAATTTGTCATGCGACTTTTCAGTCCCAAGTCGCATGAAAAGTCGCACTAGTGGAAACATAGCCTAAAACACAGTACAGAGAGCTACACACGGCTTCTCGGTGTGCCCCCCCCCCTGCAAGCATGGTAACATAAGGGCTGTTTAGGGCTGCTTCTCGGCCTTTTGGCTAAGATCAAGTGTAGTGTCTGTTCTTAGCAGTTTCCAAAGGAGGCGCTGTGCTACTCTCGTTGGGGAGGGCCAGCAATTCCAATGGTGTTATAGTGCCTGGAAAGGCGGTTTCAGCAGGGACTATTCCACGTTGCCCGACAGATACTGGGGGCTGGCCGATGGTTGAGTCTGAGCCATCTGGAAGGGTGCTCCTGGTGGGTGAGGATGGGTGCTGCATCTGGGTCTGGCCAGAGGGTCGGGTCCCTGGCCTTCTGGCCTAGATTGTGGTAGCTCTAGCTATGGACAGTTATTCGGGAGAGAACACTTACTCCTCCTTTGGGAGGGGGGGGAGTGGTTAGTATTTCCCAAATGTAATTAGGAAGGTGTCAGACTTACCCGTACCAGACTGACGAACCCGATGTAGCAGAAGATGGCCTCCCGTAGGTATCTGGTTCCCGGCCCCTGATAGAGTACACAGAAGGCACGGGAGCTCAGAATGGTATGAGAGCCTGGCGGGTGGTTTGCAGGGATAAGGCCCAGGAACCTGACACAAGCTGGCAGGTGGTAATAGGTAGGCTGGAGATCAGCTAACAGGTGCAGAGCAGGCAGATCCGGTCACTAGCAAAGTTGGCAGCAGGCAGTCAGCACGGTACAAAGGGAGCAGGCAGATACAAAGTCCAGGTCACAGGCAGGTTTTGGCAACAGGCAATCAGCACGGTACAAGGGGTCAGGCAGGTTCAACGTCAGAGGCAGGCCGTGATCAATTTGCAGGCGGATAGCAGAGAGAGAGAGTCCAGTAAACAAGCCGGGTCACAGGGAGATCAGAGCAATACACAGGAAACAGGAAGTTCGGAAACAGGAAGCTGATGATCGGACAGCACCGAGCACAGCATCCCATCAGCCTAAATAGGGCAACCGGTGCCAAACACAGCGAACATGCGCGCGCCAGCGCACTCCAGAGTGCCCAGCAAGTGTCCTGAACCAAGAACCTCTCTGACAATGCCCCCTCCTTAAAGTGGAGTTCCACCCACTTTTACAACTCTTCAGCATCTCTCACTAAACTGTGCACTGCAAACAAATTGGTTATTTTTAATTTTTTTTTTCTCAGCACCTACTGTATATCTGCTGTATTCATTTTTCACTTCCTCCTCCCTAGCCGTGGCTCATCGCATCATTTCCTGTTTGCAATGCCTTCTGGGAAGGGGTGGCAACTTCCTCTGACAGTGCCGTTGCTATGGAAACCTGACCTGAAACCTATTACACTGCTTGTGCTGCACTGAGCATGTGCGAGATCTGCAAGGATGAGATCCAGGAAGAAATACAGTCTGGCTGCAGATGCCCACACTTAAGATGGCCACGGCCTGCTGTAAGTTTATAAAATAACAAACTACTGCTATAAACTAACAAAACAGACCTTAGTTTACAGACTAACTTTACTAGAATACATTAAGCTTGTGTATTATATGGGTATTTTTATTTAAAAAGTATAATTTTGTCCGGAACACCACTTTAAACAATTGCCCCCCCGTTTTATTTGTATTCTTTTTCTGAGTTCGTGGTTTGCGCGGTAGTACTCGCCATTACTAGTAAATGTAGGCGCAAATCAGGCGCATCAGGGGGGATAGTAGCAAATCAGGAGCTAATAGGTGCTAAGATATTTTATATATATATATATATATATATATATATATATATATATATATAATAGTTGTGGAAGAATGGGGGGGACTGGAGAGGAGGGGTCCTTCTAATGTACACCACATGTGTAGTTGCAATGTGTCACAATGTGCTGCAATGCATGCTATTGAGAATGCCTTATCTTATACATGAACGTGTACTTTGGTGCATTCACCTGTGTCGCAGCGTGCAGCTCAGTGCAGGTGTTGAGATGCGATTTGATGGATTCCCATCTATTTCATTGGCAAACACATCAAGCAAAAAAAATGCGAACATGTTAATGGGCTCATTCACACTTCAGCGTTTCTCATTCACACTTTAGCGTTTTTACGGAAAAACAACACATGTGTGTGCAGTGAGGATGCTCAGAGCTTTGCAGTTGCTCTGCTTTATGAGAAATGAGGCGTTCCTGTTTTTCTGTGCATTTGTATGTGCTGTGATGGCCAATAGAATAATGAAAAAGCATGTGAATATGATACAACGGCCTAAAAAAAAAAAAAAAAAAGACAAAAGTGAAAAATCATTCCCATTGGTCCAAAAGACCCGGGGGTGGGCGGATATAGTTGGGTGCAAGTCCAATTACATCCGCCCACTTATAGGGATGTATTCCTGCCAGTATTGATCTGTGTAATTACATGGGAAGAGGCCTGAAAATATCCAGTTTAGTTTGCAGATTGGTCTACGTGTTCTGCCAGTGGGGATTGGAGGGGGGCGCTGCTATGTGTTGTTACAAACCAAGGCACTGTTGACATGTAGTGCCCATTCACCCTAGAATGCAGTTCGGGCAACCTGTATTCCATGCACCTTCCCCACACCACATTCAAAGTGCACTGGAATTGTGATCTGCAGAATTAAAGTGGAACTATAGGTAATTTTTTTTTTTGGATAGAGCAAAAGAGGGTTATAACCCCTGTCAGATTTTTTTTTTCACCATTTGTGTCCCAATGCAGGGAGACTTCCCTTCACTTCCTGTCCCATAGCCAAAACAGGAAGTGAGAGGAAATACCTGAAAATGAAGGGAATCCGTTGGGGACCCCCGGGTCACAAGAACTAATTTCCCCCTCTATTACTTCTCAGGGGACAATCTAAAATGTGGGATCTTCTTTATTTTCGCTTTCAATGATAATGGTAAACAGGACAAACAGAGGGAGAATCTCCATAATGGGGCACAGACAGCAATCAAAATTGACAGGTGTTCTAATCTCTCTGCCCTCTATCTTAGAGCCCTTTCACACTGGGGCGGATTGCAGGCGCTATTGCGCTAATAATAGCGCCTGCAAACCGACCCGGAAGTGCCGCTGCTGTGTAACCAGTGTGAAAGCCCCAAGGGCTTTCACACTGGAGCGATGCGCTGGCAGGATGGTAAAAAAAGTCCTGCCAGCAGCATCTTCGGAGCGGTGAAGGAGGGGTGTGTATACCGCTCCTTTACCGCTCCTGCCCATTGAAATCAATGGGACGGCGCGGCTATACCGCCGGCAATGCGCCTCTGCAGAGGCGCTTTGCGGTGGTATTTAACCCCTTCTCGGCCGCTAGCGGGGGGTAAAACTGCCCCGCTAGCGGCCGCATACCGGCGGTAAAACGCAGCTAATAATAGTGGCGTTTTACTGCCGACGCCCCCCCTGCCCCAGTGTGAAAGGGCTCTTAAAAAAAAAAGTTTTGCCTTTAGTTATACTTTAACCACTTGAGGTCTGCGCTATAGCTGAATGACGGCCACAGCGCGGACCTGAATATCCAGGAGGCCGTCATAGGACGTCCTCCCCTTTGCGCGCTCCCCCTGCAGGGCACGCGCGGCGTGCGCTGTGATCACTGAGTAACCGAGACTCGGGTGATCACCGATCCGAGTAAGGGGCCGATCGCGGCCCCTTACCACGTAATCAGCTGTCAGCCAATGACATCTGATCACGTGTGTAAACAAAAGCTCGGTAATTGTTTTTTTTTCTCCTCACGCTGACAGTGTGAGGAGAAAAAAAAGCTGATCACCGGCTTATGTTCAAGGGACATCGGTCCCGAAGAGGAAGGAGGCACATCTGCCTCCTCCTCTGTGCTTACCAGTGCCACCTGCCAGTGCCACCTGTCAATTCCCACAAGTGCCACCTATCAATGCCCACCAGTGGTGCCAATCAGTGCCACCTAGCAGTGCTGCCTTTCAGTGTAACCTATCAGTGCCCATCACTGCCAGCTATCAGTGCCACCTATCAGTGCCACTTCTCAGTGCCCACCAATGCCACCTATCAATGCCCTTCAGTGCCACCTCTCATTGTCACCTCTCAGTGCCCACCAGTGCCGCCCTATCGGTGCCCATCAGTGCAGCCCATCGGTGCCTATCAGTGCAGCCTATTGGTGACCATCAGTGCAGCCTCATCAGCGTACATCAATGAAGGAGAAAAATTACCTGTTTGCAACATTTTATAACAAAATATAAAAAAAAATATATATTTTTTTTTAAATTCAGTCTTTTTAAATTTTTTTAACAAAAAATAAAAACCGCAGAGGTGATCGAATGCCACCAAAAGAAACCTCTATTTGTGGGGAAAAAATGATAAAAATTTAATTTGGGTACAGTGTTGTATGACCGCGCAATGGTCATTCAAAGTGCGACAGCGCTGAAAGCTGAAAATTGGTCTGGAGGGGGGTTTAAGTGCCCAGTAAGCAAGTGGTTAACCACTTCAGCCCTGGAAGATTTGGCTGCTGAATGACCAGGCCATTTTTTGCGATTCGGCACTGCATCACTTTAATTGACAATTGTGCGGTCGTGCGACGTTGCACCCAAACAAAATTGATGTCCTTTTTTCCCCACAAATAGAGCTTTCTTTTGGTGGTATTTGATCACCTCTGCTCTTTTTATTTTTTGCGCTATAAACAAAAAAAGAGCGACAATTTTGAAAAAAAAAACAATATTTTGTACTTTTTGCTGTAATAAATATCCCCATTTTTGGGGATGAGACCAAAATAAACTTACTTGGTTCAGATGGTGTCAAGCCTGTGTGGCGGCACCAGGTGAGGAGTACAAAGACAAGTGTTTTTTACCTACAGTCAAGCATGGTGGTGGGAGTGTCATGGTCTGGGGCTGCATGAGTGCTGCCAGCACTGGGTAGCTACAGTTTATTGAGGGAACCATGAATACCAAAATGTACTGTCACATACTGAAGTCGAGCATGATCCCCTCCCTTCAGGCGCCCATTTAGGTAACGTAGGCATAATCCAGGCGCAAATAGGGGACAACCCAGGCGCTAGTAAATGTAGGTGACAAAATATTCAATTAATGTGGTGCTCAACCAGATTAAAATATAAATGGTGTAAAAAACTGATGATTAAGTGATGCTCAAAAAAGTATAATAAATATCGCTCAAAAAAATGAATATAATAGAAATGTAAAACAACCACGTGAATGGAGGTTCTATAGGGAAAATCCTATGCGCTGTTAGGACGAGAGATCCCTAGGAGAGTCATTTTGAGGAGGATCGTGGAGCTGTTTTATCAATTTTGATTGTATCGTCTATGGGACCTTTTTACCAAGGGCACGTTTCTTCACTGATCTAAGCACCTTTTTGATACAATTGGACTTAATTATTATTTATTGCACTTGTGTGGATTTTTATCTGTCATTATTTATATATATTGATTCTATATTATTATTGCACAGATCACATAGTTGCACTACCATTACTTATTTTAGAGTGCCATATTTATTGCTTTTTTATATTCTATTTGCACAGTGGTTCTATGAATTCATTAGTTACACTTAATATGGAGTTGCGTTTGTTTTTTTTAGCCACTTTTTGGATTATTATTATTGGAAGAAAAGCTCTGGGAATCGTAAGGGGGGCTCCACTGGGGACACCTGATGCGAGGGGGAGCTCCGCCGGGGACTCCTGATGCAAGGGGGGGCTCCGCCGGGGACTCCTGATGCGAGGGGGGGCTCCGCCGGGGACTCCTGATGCGAGGGGGAGCTCCGCCGGGGACTCCTGATGCGAGGGGGGGCTCCGCCGGGGACTCCTGATGCGAGGGGGAGCTCCGCCGGGGACTCCTGATGCGAGGGGGGGCTTCGCCGGGGACTCCTGATGCGAGGGGGAGCTCCGCCGGGGACTCCTGATGCGAGGGGGGCTCCGCTGGTGACTCCTGATGCGAGGGGGAGCTCCGCGGGGACTCCTGGTGTGAGGGGGGGGCTCCGCCGGGGACTTCTGGTGTGAGGGGGGGCTCCGCCGGGGACTCCTGGTGTGAGGGGGGGCTCCGCCGGGGACTCCTGGTGTGAGGGGGGCTCTTTAATCATCCTGACACCATAACAACCATGGTGCCAGGATGATTGAAGTGCTAACACCAGGTGTTTGGAGTAACTTTATCTGATGATTGTTAAACTTTCTAGAATACACATATTTTTATTGTGTAGGATCTGGGGCTGCTGTCGCGTCATTTCCCTCTCCCCCTTTCCCCCTCTCCCCATCTCCCCCTCTCCCCCTCTCCCCCTTTCCCTCTCCATCATTCATCTCAGACTCTAACCACACCCTCTTAAATCACGCCCACCATGTCACATAAACCACGCCCATTTTTAGCCACGGCGCACTTGTATATTTTCCTAAGCCACGCCTACAACGAATGCCACGCCCCCTAATTATGGTACGGCTCCGCCTACAGCCACAAAAGTGTTCCACATTTTTTTTTTTTTACAATGTTGGCAACTATGATAACCCCTGTCAGATTTTTTTTTTTTTTTCACCATTTGTGTCCCAATGCAGGGAGACTTCCCTTCACTTCCTGTCCCATAGCCAAAAAAGGAAGTGAGAGGAAATACCAGAAAATGAGGGGAATCCCTTGGGGACCCCCAGGTCACCAGAACTCATGCCCCATTGGAAGATTTCCCGCTCTATTACTTTGCAGGGGACAATCCAAAAATGTGGGATCTTCTTTATTTTCCTTTTCAATGATAATGGTAAACAGGACAAACAGAGGGAGAATCTCCATAATGGGGGCAGAGACAGCAATCAAAATTGACAGGTGTTCTAATCTCTCTGCCCTCTATCTAAAAAAAAAAAAAACAAAAAACAAAAGTTTTGCCTTTAGTTATACTTTAACCACTTGAGGTCCGTGCTGTAGCCGAATGATGGCCCCAGCGTGGACCTGAATTTCCGGGAGGCCATCATAGGACGTCCTCCCCTTTGTGCGCTCCCAGCGCTCCTGCTGCAGGGCACGCGCGGCGTGATTAAGCGAGACTCGGGTGATCACCGATCCGAGTAAGGGGCCGATCGCGGCCCCTTACCACGTAATCAGCTGTCAGCCAATGACATCTGATCACGTGTGTAAACAAAAGCTCGGTAATTGTTTTTTTTTCTCTTCACGCTGACAGTGTGAGGAGAAAAAAAAGCTGATCACCGGCTTATGTTCAAGGGACATCGGTCCCGAAGAGGAAGGAGGCACATCTGCCTCCTCCTCTGTGCTTACCAGTGCCACCTGCCAGTGCCACCTGTCAATTCCCACAAGTGCCACCTATCAATGCCCACCAGTGGTGCCAATCAGTGCCACCTAGCAGTGCTGCCTTTCAGTGTAACCTATCAGTGCCCATCACTGCCAGCTATCAGTGCCACCTATCAGTGCCACTTCTCAGTGCCCACCAATGCCACCTATCAATGCCCTTCAGTGCCACCTCTTAGTGTCACCTCTCAGTGCCCACCAGTGCCGCCCTATCGGTGCCCATCAGTGCAGCCCATCGGTGCCTATCAGTGCAGCCTATTGGTGACCATCAGTGCAGCCTCATCAGCGTACATCAATGAAGGAGAAAAATTACCTGTTTGCAACATTTTATAACAAAATATAAAAAAAATATATATATTTTTTTAAATTCAGTCTTTTTAAATTTTTTTAACAAAAAATAAAAACCGCAGAGGTGATCGAATGCCACCAAAAGAAACCTCTATTTGTGGGAAAAAATGATAAAAATTGAATTTGGGTACAGTGTTGTATGACCGCGCAATGGTCATTCAAAGTGCGACAGCGCTGAAAGCTGAAAATTGGTCTGGAGGGGGGTTTAAGTGCCCAGTAAACAAGTGGTTAACCACTTCAGCCCTGGAAGATTTGGCTGCTGAATGACCAGGCCATTTTTTGCGATTCGGCACTGCGTCACTTTAATTGACAATTGCGCGGTCGTGCGACGTTACACCCAAACAAAATTGACGTCCTTTTTTCCCCACAAATAGAGCTTTCTTTTGGTGGTATTTGATCACCTCTGCGGTTTTTATTTTTTGCGCTATAAACAAAAAAAGAGCGACAATTTTGAAAAAAAAACAATATTGTGTACTTTTTGCTGTAATAAATATCCCCATTTTTGGGGATGAGACCAAAATAAACTTACTTGGTTCAGATGGTGTCAAGCCTGTGTGGCGGTACCAGGTGAGGAGTACAAAGACAAGTGTTTTTTGCCTACAGTCAAGCATGGTGGTGGGAGTGTCATGGTCTGGGGCTGCATGATTGCTGCCAGCACTGGGGAGCTACAGTTCATTGAGGGAACCATGAATGCCAAAATGTACTGTCACATACTGAAGTCGAGCATGATCCCCTCCCTTCAGAGACTGGGCCGCAGGGCAGTATTCCAACATGATAACGACCCCAAACACACCTCCATGACGACCACTGCCTTGCTAAAGAAGCTGAGGGTAAAGGTGATGGACTGGCCAAGCATGTCTCCAGACCTAAACCCTATTGAGCATCTGTGGGGCATCCTCAAACGGAAGGTGGAGGAGTGCAAGCTCTCCAACATCCACCAGCTCTGTGATGTCGTCATGGAGGAGGGGAAGAGAACTCCAGTGGCAACCTGTGAAGCTCTGGTGAACTCCATGCCCAAGAGGGTTAAGGCAGTGCTGGAAAATAATGGTGGCCACACAAAATATTGACACTTTGGGACCAATTTGGACATTTTCACTTTTTCAAAATTTTCAGGGGTGTACTCACTTTTGTTGCCAGCGGTTTAGACATTAATGGCTGTGTGTTGAGTTATTTTGAGGGGACAGCAAATTTACACTGTTATACAAGCTGTACACTCATTACTTTACATTGTAGCAATGTGTCATTTCTTCAGTGTTGTCACATGAAAAGATAATAAAATATTTACAAAATGTGAGGGGTGTACTCGCTTATTTTTTATGAATGGCATCAATTCATGTGTCATTATGTATTATTGCAATAGCTGTGATTGGCTATCACATGGTACAGGTGTGCTGTGATTAGCCCTGTCTGTACCATGTGATCACAGGGACCAATCACAGAGATCACAACAGTACACAATGATTGGCTATGACTATAAGCCATTGTGTACATTTGACATGTGATCACTGTGCAGTGCTGCCAACCTACCAGATTGAAATTTACTGACACAACATCCAAAATTTACTGGCACAGCCAAGTTTTTACTGGAATTTTCCAAAAGTAGATATTAAGTTAAAAAAAATATATTTCTGATCTTATTTTTGATATAGTAAGTAGCTCACGGGGCAAGAAATAAGAATGGGGAGGCACACACACACATGAAACTGACTCTCACAATGACATTGACAGCAGTGTGCAGCAGCACAGATGATGATGACACCTCACCGACACGACGCGTCTCCTCCTGAATCACAGTCTCTCTCCACACCAGGTGGTCCCTTCAGTCCAAACAGCACTGACAGCCCCACTCCTGTCCCACAGACCTGCACACGAGGCTCCGGCCGCTCTGCTCAGCTCCCTTGCACCATCACACGACATGATCAGGCACACCTGTGGTAGACCCGCCCCTGCCGGTGCTGCCCGAACACACTGTAGCAGGCACTTCAATAGTCTCGGCCGGCTCCAGACCAGAATTGTACATGTGCAGTATCAAGCCAACCGTCAGACATTTTTTTACTGGCAACTTTTTCCTGTCACTGGCATTTACTGGCAGTAGAAAAGTGCCTGTTTTTTACTGGCTGCCAGTATAAATACTGATGGTTGGCAACAATGTCACTGTGATTGGTCACAGCCATCACATGGTACCAGGGCCGGCCTGGTATAGCGATCTGTCTTCCGCTGTGTCTGGTGGACACAGCAGGTCACAGATTGTGCCACTGCACGGCCCCTGTTTTGTCACATATTCCGACCCATCACATTTGGCTACCCGCTGGAGTGCGCATGCGCGACAGCGCCCCATATGCGTTCCAACACTTTTAAAACTTTACGTTTTAAAAGTGTTAAAAGTGACAAAAACACTTTTTATTTTTTTAAACACTTTTAAAAAAGTGTTAAAAGTGACAAAAGTTTTATAAGTGTTGGAACGCATATGGCGGCGTCGCGCATGCCCACTCCAGCGGGCAGCCAAATGTGATGGGTCGCCATATGTGACGAAACACCCCTAGGGGACACACAAGGCACGCAACCGGGAGGGTGTCATATAACATCCACCCAGAAGACAGAGGCTCCGGGGCGGCTGTAATTTTACAATAGACCAGGCAGGAGGTGGTTAAACCCTACACAGCTGGAATGCCAAAAGGCTTTTCTTAAACAAGGATGGCCCAAGGCCATCTCAAAAAAGATCCAATTGCTCAACAGACAACCATACCAATCAAATAATACTTGGGAAGCTCGTGAGAAACATAGAAGGATGGTGCCAGAAAAAGGCCATCAATGTAGTCTGAGGGCCTACCATGTAGTCTGAGGGCCTACCATGTAGTCTGAGGAAATACCATGTAGTCTGAGGGCCTACCATGTAGTCTGAGGGCCTACCATGTAGTCTGAGGGCCTACCATGTAGTCGGAGGGCCTACCATGTAGTCGGAGGGAATACCATGTAGTCGGAGGGAATACCATGTAGTCTGAGGGCCTACCATGTAGTCTGAGGGCCTACCATGTAGTCTGAAGGCCTATCATGTAGTCTGAGGGCCTACCATGTAGTCGGAGGGAATACCATGTAGTCTGAGGGCCTACCATGTAGTCTGAGGGCCTATCATGTAGTCTGAGGGCCTACCATGTAGTCGGAGGGAATACCATGTAGTTGGAGGGAATACCATGTAGTCTGAGGGCCTACCATGTAGTCTGAGGGCCTACCATGTAGTCTGAGGGCCTACCATGTAGTCGGAGGGAATACCATGTAGTCGGAGGGAATACCATGTAGTCGGAGGGAATACCATGTAGTCTGAGGGCCTACCATGTAGTCTGAGGGCCTACCATGTTGTCTGAGGGCCTACCATGTAGTCTGAAGGCCTATCATGTAGTCTGAGGGCCTACCATGTAGTCGGAGGGAATACTATGTAGTCTGAGGGCCTACCATGTAGTCTGAGGGCCTACCATGTAGTCGGAGGGCCTACCATGTAGTCGGAGGGAATACCATGTAGTCGGAGGGAATACCATGTAGTCTGAGGGCCTACCATGTAGTCTGAGGGCCTATCATGTAGTCTGAGGGCCTATCATGTAGTCTGAGGGCCTACCATGTAGTCGGAGGGAATACCATGTAGTCTGAGGGCCTACCATGTAGTCTGAGGGCCTACCATGTAGTCTGAGGGCCTACCATAGGACCTACCATGTAGTCTGAGGGCCTACCATGTAGTCGGAGGGAATACCATGTAGTCGGAGGGCATACCATGTAGTCTGAGGGAATACCATGTAGTCTGAGGGCCTACCATGTAGTCTGAGGGCCTACCATGTAGTCTGAGGGCCTACCATGTAGTCTGAGGGCCTACCATGTAGTCTGAGGGCCTACCATGTAGTCGGAGGGAATACCATGTAGTCTGAGGGCCTACCATGTAGTCTGAGGGCCTACCATGTAGTCTGAGGGAATACCATGTAGTCGGAGGGCATACCATGTAGTCGGAGGGAATACCATGTAGTCTGAGGGCCTACCATGTAGTCTGAGGGAATACCATGTAGTCGGAGCGAATACCATGTAGTCTAAGGGCCTACCATGTAGTCTGAGGGCCTACCATGTAGTCTGAGGGCCTACCATAGGACCTACCATGTAGTCTGAGGGCCTACCATGTAGTCTGAGGGCCTACCATGTAGTCTGAGGGCCTACCATGTAGTCAGAGGGAATACCATGTAGTCGGAGGGAATACCATGTAGTCTGAGGGCCTACCATGTAGTCTGAGGGCCTACCATGTAGTCTGAGGGCCTACCATGTAGTCGGAGGGAATACCATGTAGTCGGAGGGAATACCATGTAGTCGGAGGGAATACCATGTAGTCTGAGGGCCTACCATGTAGTCTGAGGGCCTACCATGTAGTCTGAGGGCCTACCATGTAGTCGGAGGGAATACCATGTAGTCTGAGGGCCTACCATGTAGTCTGAGGGCCTACCATGTAGTCTGAGGGAATACCATGTAGTCGGAGCGAATACCATGTAGTCGGAGGGAATACCATGTAGTCTGAGGGCCTACCATGAAGTCTGAGGGCCTACCATGTAGTCTGAGGGCCTACCATGTAGTCTGAGGGCCAACCATAGGACCTACCATGTAGTCTGAGGGCCTACCATGTAGTCGGAGGGAATACCATGTAGTCGGAGGGCATACCATGTAGTCGGAGGGAATACCATGTAGTCGGAGGGAATACCATGTAGTCTGAGGGCCTACCATGTAGTCTGAGGGCCTACCATGTAGTCTGAGGGCCTACCATATACTACATAACTATTCCAAAAGGAGTTTGTGCACTAAGAATGTAATGACTATGACTAGCTTCAGAAGACCATGACATGACTAATGTTTTGAGTGAGACTGTAATTGATTTCCTTCAAACCTTCATTGCAAACCCAGATGGCATCATATTCTTGGGCCATTCAAACTCCGTGGTGTGAATTCTGATCCCGGATTCCACCAGAACTACGGCTTTAGAATCTGACCTGTCAATCAAAAGTAAAACAGCCGGGGGCGTGGCCAGCACCTGGGATGTGAGGACGTGCACAGCCTGAGCTCCGTCCACACCGCACATATCCTGCTCAAATCCTGAGATAGAGGCCGACATCCGAGGGTCCTATATACCCCCACAGCACCCGGAGAGCACTGAGACCATCCGGGGATGGTCAAATACGGCCCACCGATGGAGGAGGCCCCAGGAACCGGGCCGTCGGTACCGCCATGCAGGCCGCAGCAAAATGGCGCCGCTCAGCATGAGGGAGACAAACAGCGGCAGGCAGCCTTAACATCCACACCCTGGAAGCAGCTCATGGGGAAGGGTGAGTCACAAAGATCCCCCCCTACCTTAAGCCCAGAAGACCCCCTCCTATTCTCCCCTGCGGAGGGACATGATCCTCAATCCCCCAGAACAGACAGAGGGGATGCAGGCCCTGCAGAGCCATCACTGTCCCAGATTATGGCAGCCATCCAGCACAGCCATGCATCCCTCACCACACAAATGGACACCATCAAAACAGAACTATCCTTTTTGAAACAAGATGTCCACAATATTCGCCATAGAGTGACTAATGCTGAACAACGCATTAGTGATATGGAAGATGAGACACGTCCCTTACAGGGCTCTGTGAGGGAGTTGCGGCAGGCCCATGAATACACTACAGATAAGCTCACTGATATGGAAGACCGCCTCAGAAGGAACAATTTGCGCTTTCTGGGGTTCCCAGAGGGTGCTGAGGGCAAAACACCAGAAACATTCATGGAAAGATGGCTGCTGAATGAATTTGGGGCAAACACCTTTTCACCGATGTTCGCCATAGAAAGGGCACACAGAATCCCCATGCGCCCTCTGCCACCTGGGTCCCCACCACGTGCCATGATTATAAAGCTGCTGCACTTCCGTGACAGAGAGGCTATTCTCAGAGTAGCTAGAGAGAGGGGCAAAGTATCCTTCAATGGCAATAACATCACCATTTTCCCAGATTTTTCTGTAGCCACGCAGAAGCAGAGAGCCACTTTTCTGGCAATTAAACGCAGGCTACGTGAGCTTCATCTTCCATATGGCATGTTATATCCTGCACGTTTGCGCATCATCTACCAGGGCAAGGCCTATTTCTTTACGGATCCCAGAGAGGCATCACAATGGATGGACACCTTAGCACATCCGAATCGCAGGAACCAGGATAGGGGATCTCCCCCCCGGTAGTGTCTCACTATACAAGAAACCCACCTGGAGGCCTTCACTACACCCCATTGCAGCTGTTATGGGACTTCCTCTCCTGCATCCTAAGAAGTAGAAAATACATCTACATCTACAAGCAGTCGAGACGGGACTATAAATCCTGCATATCTCTGAAGAAGAAGACATCTCCCATGCTACCCTCGGATGCCACCCAGCAACCTACCATCCTCCCTGACTGTTATTTTTCCTTTTTCTATTATTCTTAGTATTATTATTAATTTTTTTACCACCATGATTTTTCAGGCCAAGAGACACCACACATTCTTTGCTTTGTGCGGACAAACACGGATGGAGACCCAGAGCTGTGGACCTTTCCACGTCTCCTGAGAATAGTCGGCTAGGGGTCTGAGCCATGGCCCTCTTGCCAAATAGGTTTGGTTACGGGTATAAAGCTCTCATATGTTGGGGGATGAGAGCCGGGAGGGCTAGGGAGGGGGGAAAACTTGTTGGGGAATACTTTGAGGGGTTTTGCTACAACGTTATGGTTATCTACAAACAAAGCTGGTGTTCAGTGGTATATGCATACTTTAAAAGTGATTCTTTGGCTCTACAGGCTCTGCAGACTGGGACTGAGATCCATAAACCGTTGAGTAACATATTAGAGATAATTGTGTTCTGGTCTATTTCTCAGGGCTCGCTGGACCTCACCCAGGGCGGGGTTCTGGCGGACAATGAGAAATGGACTCGAATAGGTATGACTTGTTTATACACATGTCTAAGCTCCGTATAGTTTCATGGAATGTTAGGGGGCTTAACTCCAAGGTCAAAAGGTCACTGATGTTTGATTATTTGGCAAGACACAATCCACACGTGATCCTCCTCCAGGAAACCCACCTTCAGGGATCAAGAGTAATGGCTCTAAAGAGAGCTAAAATTGCCTATGCAATACATTCTACTTATTCTACGTATGCCAGAGGCACATCTATCCTTATAGCAAAATCTGCCCCTATCACCATAAAGCATGTTAAAACTGACCCTAACGGATGTTTTGTTATTGTGGTACTTGAATTATGGGGTAAGCCTTATACGGTCACAAGCCTATATGTCCCACCACCCTTCACTAAACTATTCTTTGAACGGGTGATGAGTTCCCTCTTGGCGATAGCAGAAGGCCCTCTGTTGATAGCAGGGGACTTCAACACAGTACTTGACAATTCCATAGACAGGTTCAAGTGCTCTACATCGCCCCCCACACCACTGTGCTCTTTTCTGACCCAATTTGATCTGGTGGAGACCTGGAGGTGGAAGCACGCAGACGGGAGGGAATACTCATGTCAATCCGAAACGCATGGTACTCTGTCCCGAATAGACCTATGTTTGGTTTCATCTGAGCTATTGAATAGGGTGACTGAAGTCAGATATCTCCCAAGGGCGGTGTCTGATCACTCCCCTTTAATGATGGACCTTGCCTTGGGCCCTCCCACCTCATACCGCTTGTGGCGACTGAGCCCTCTTTGGCTAGCGGATCAGGTGGTGGTGGATCAGGGCACGGTGGAAATGAAAGCATATTGGTTACGCAACCGTCAAAGTGTCTCTGTCCCGTTGACCTGGGATGCCTTTAAGGCCACCACGCGAGGCATTTTTGCGGCGGCAATCGGGCAGGCCCGTAAGGCATCCCAGTCCAAATTAAGGGACGCAGAGAGGGATCTTAGGGCAGCCGAGGCTGCTTATTCTACCACCCCTTCCCCAGCAACACATAATACTTGGAAACATAGATCCAGAGACCTGGACTTAGTCCTTCTAGAGCGTACTCAGAAGAAACTACTGTATCAAAATCAGCGAATCTTTGAGTTTGGAGACAAAAATAGTCGATTATTAGCGTATTTATCTAGGCCTGATTATCAACCATGCAGTATTCCAAGAATTAAGAATGCAATAGGTACAGTGGTGGAACAGAGTGGAGAAATAGTCGATGCTTTTGTGAAATTTTACTCTTCATTATATGCTACCAAAGCTCATTATACTATTGTAGAACTAGACGATTACTTGGCTGACATCTCGTTACCAAGGCTCCAAGAAAAACAGGCCTCACTCCTTGATGATCCTTTGACAGAGGAGGAGATCGGAGAAGCCATACAGTCCTTTGCCAGAAACAAAACGCCGGGACTGGATGGCTTCCCCATAGAATGGTATATGCAATTTAAGGAACTTTTGATACCCCATTTACTGAGAGTTTATAATTCTGCTATAAAAACAGGACAGTTACCGCCCTCAATGTCAGAGGCGTTGATTGTCCTCATCCCCAAGCCTCATAAAGACCACCTATTGTGTGAGTCATATAGGCCAATATCATTAATTAACTCAGACGTCAAGATTTTAGCCAAAGTGCTCGCCCGGAGACTGAACTCAGTTATCACCACCATTATTGGGGCAGATCAGACTGGATTCATCCCAGGACGATCAACATCCATAAATTTACGGAGACTGTTCACAAACCTGCAGGCCACCCATGATGTTGTAGGGACTAGAGCGGTGCTGGCCTTAGATGCACATAAGGCATTTGACTCGGTCGAATGGCCTTATTTAATGGAAGTCCTGGCGAAATTTGGGTTTGGAAATACCTTTATCAAGTGGGTTCAACTATTATATTCACAGCCTACTGCTAGGCTGCGGATAAATGCATCAGTAACCGATCCATTTCTGATTAAAAGGGGTACTAGGCAGGGTTGCCCCCTGTCACCGTTGCTATTTGCAATTGCGATAGAACCTCTGGCAGCACTGATAAGATCCAGTAGGGAAATAAAGGGACTGACGATTGGGGGCCTAGAAGAGAAAGTATCTTTATACGCTGACGACATGTTAATATACCTGGCGGACCCTCAGTCGTCACTCCCAACCCTGCTGGAAATTATTCGACAGTTCGGCCTTTTCTCAGGGTTTCAAGTTAATTGGGACAAATCCCTTATGTTTAAAATAGATCCGGATGCGGTGTTTACACCCCCTTCCTCTTGCCCGCTACAAATAGTCGACTCTTTCAGATATTTGGGGGTCATGATTCAACATCCTCTATCCTCTTATAGTAAATATAATCTAGACCCACTTATTAGCAGAATGAAGACCACACTGAAGACATGGACCAATCTTCCCCTAACGATATTAGGTAGGATAAATATCTTTAAAATGATATTCCTTCCACGTTTCCTATACATCCTATGCAATTCACCAGTATATATCACCAAAACTAAATTTAAAGAGATTGATTCTATTCTTATCACCTTCATATGGAAGGGGGGAATGGTGAGAATTGCAAAAAATACTCTTCAACTGCCGGTGTCGGAGGGAGGTTTGGCACTACCATGTCTTCAGACATACTACATAGCCGCACAACTGGTTCATGCCCATTGGTGGTTCTTCCCTGAAGCCAACAATGCGGCTACGTCCCTAGAAGCAGCCATACTCACCTCTTACGAATCCCTACAGTATCTGGTCCACCGTCTATCTCTCAGAGGGAGGGAAAGCACTAAAATCCTTGAAATGACTTTACGAATTCTTAAACTAACTAAAATGCTGCCAGACACTGAACATCGTATCTACTCCCCAAACACTCCATTATGGGGGAACCCAAATCTACAGGAATTCGCCCGTAGGACAGATGGAGAATACTGGTCGAAAAAAGGGGTAAAAACCATAATGCATTTATTCTCAAACAATACGTTTCGGTCATTTGAGGAATTTCGCCAGGACTACCAACTGCCACGCACAGCCTATTTTCTTTATTTGCAAATACGCCACACAGCAACCACCCAGTTTGGGTTGCGTAATATGACTGTTCGATTATCTCCGCTAGAGCAATTATTAATAGATCCCTCCCATGATAAATTAATCTCCACATATTATAAAACTCTACTCCACACTACAACGCGCAGACTTAGTAACACGCTCACTAAATGGAAAGCTGATATCCCTGAGCTGACGGAGGATATCTGGCAGGACATACTTCCCCTCCAGGTCCCCTCTGTCATCTCTTCCAGGGACAGGGTCATACAGACCAAACTATTATATAGAGCATACTTCACGCCATCCTTATTATTTAAACTTAAAAAACTACCATCGGCAATGTGCTCCAGATGTAGCATCATGGAGGCCACCTTTTTCCACTTGATGTGGGAGTGCACCGAGATCAGGCGGTTCTGGTCAGGGGTCACTGCTTTTGTCAGTTCCTTGACTCAATTGCCTAATATCTGCAATCCCCTGAGATGCCTACTAGGATATGTGGATGATGAGAGTATATCCAAAAACAAGCAAACTTTCTTGAGAATTGTGTTATTTTATGCCAAAAAATCTATTACCATTCACTGGAAATCACAATCCCCACCTACGATAGCATTCTGGCTGACCATGGTTAATCAAGCCATACCATTATACAAATTAACATACGAAGCCAGAGGATGCCCAAAAAAATTTCACAAAATATGGGGTCTGTGGACTAACTCTGAAAACACTATCACACCTGCCATATAAAGCTAACAAAGAAATTCCAGTCAATGATACCAAGTTTATTAATAAAATTAAATAGACATATACAGCTGAACAATATGAAAACATGTATGCCAAATGTATACCATTGTCTTACACTCTGTACTGCAATGAGCAATGTTTGCTCGAAATATGTGTATTTATGTTCGTATGTTTGTCTTGTACCACAAAACCAAATAAAATTTACCTTTAAAAAAAAAAAAAGTAAAACAGCCAATTAGGACTGCGACAAAGAAGAACAATTGTTAAATATACAAAGACACATGGCAAAATAATTGTATATATAGTTCTGTAATGTTACATTCACACGGGTTACAGAAAAGGTGCCATGTACAATGGGGGAGATTTACTAAAACTGGAGCACTCAGAATGTGGAGTGGCTGTGCATGGTAGCCAATCAGCTTCTAACTTCAGCTCGTTCAATGAAGCTTTGACAATAAAACCTGGAGCCGGATTGGTTTCTATGTAGAGCTGCACCAGATTTTACACTTTCCAGTTGTAGTAAATCTCCCCCATACTGTCAGCGCCTAGCAAACACCCAGTCCAAGAAGGTGTATGGAGACAAATTGGCTTAATACACATTCCTGCTTTTATCGGACATTGCATTATGCCAGATAAAATGTTGAGTTCTACGTTGGGAGCAACAGCATCTTAATTCTACAGGTGATCAAACCAAACTCAGATCGGATACTTTGGAGGCCATAGGAGAGATATGGGGAAAGACCCCAGATCTTACCATAAAGAGGACCTGTCAAGGCTCATGCGGTCACAAGGGATGTTGTTCATCCCTTGTGATAGCAATAAAGTTAATCCAAAAAAAATGTAAACCTCCTGTGTAACTCTGAATTGGTAACCTGTCAAGGCTTTTAAAGTGTCTCCTATGAAAATTTTTAGGTAATATAGTTTAGCGCTGTTCCACGGGCATACACAATTTTAAAGCATGTTAGGATGTCTATATAGATGTCTTAAAGAATGTTAGGTGTCTATATACTCGGCGGAACATTTTTTTTTTTTTTACCAAACAACTGAGTATTAGACTGCATTTCTATGTACTAAAACTCAGTGTATTTTTTTCCTAAAAAGTTTGATAATTGATAATCCACTATGCAAATATCTTGTGACATAAAAAACTGCAACACCCACCATTTTTAATCTCCAAGGTCTCTGATTATAAAATATATAATATTTGTGGGTTCCAAGTAATTTAACAGGAAAAAAAAAACGAATTGTTCCGTGTATGAGAGAGATGTCAGAATTGGCCCAGAATGGAAGGTGTTTGTTACAACATTTCCTATTCCTGATATGTGCCTGCTGTACCATGTACTTGTATGAGAAAGTCACCTGTTCTCTTTGTTTTGCTTCCTTTATATGAAATCCCTGGTGTGCCTGTCAGTCCCTCTGCTTTCCTAATAAAAACTGACCACACTAAGCAGGAGAGCACAGCGTGGTCAGTTCTCTAGCTATGATGGGAACTCAGCCTGCTCTCCTCCAATGATCAGACTTGTCCTGACACCCCCCCCCCACTGCACAGCTTTTCACTGAGAAGATCAGTGTGCTGCTGCTTCTCCTCCCCAAGCTCTTATGCAGCTGAGAACAGAGGGAATGTGATCACTTATAAAAAAGGCAACAAAGATATTTATAATTTTTTTATTTTTTATATCTATACACAAATGTTTTGCTTACCATTTCTATTTTAATCGCTTGCTGACCAGCGCACGCTGATGTACATCAGCAGAATGGCACTGGGGGCAAAAGGGCAAACAGGTATGTCCCCTTTAAGAAGCGGTGTTGCGGGCGCGCGAGTGCCACGTCCTCCGTGACAGCGGGTCCCGTGGACTCGATGTCGGTCGGATGCCCGCAATCGCGTCACGGAGAGGTAGAACGGGGAGATACTTTTGTAAACAAAGCATTTCCCCGTTCTGCCTAGTGACATGACAGAGATCACTGCTCCCTGTCATCGAGAGCAGTGATCACTGTCCTGTGTGTTGAAGCCCATCCCCCCCTAACAGTTAGAATCACTCCCTAGGACACACTTAACCCCTTCACTGCCCCCTAGTGGTTAACCCCTTCCCTGCCAGGGTCATTTACACAGTAATCAGTGCATTTTTAAAGCACTGATCGCTGTATAAATGACAATGGTCCCAAAATAGTGTCAAAATTGTCCGCCATAATGTCGCAGTCACGGTAAAAATCGCAGATCGCCATTATTGCTAATTAAAAAAAAAATTATTAATAAAAGTGCCATAAAACTGTCCCGTTTTGTAGACGCTATAAATTTTGCGCAAACCAATCGCTTATTGGGATTTTTTTTAACTAAAATTACGTAGAAGAATTCATATTGGTCTAAACTGAGGAAGAAAAAGGTTTTTTTTTATATTTTTGGGGATATTTATTATAGCAAAAAGTAAAAAAATATTGCTTTTTTTTTCTCAAAATTATCGCTCTATTTTTATGTTTATAGCGCAAAAAATAAAAACCACAGAGGTGATCAAATACCACCAAAAGAAAGCTCTATTTGTGGGGGGAAAAAAAGGACGTCAATTTTGTTTGGGTACAACGTCGCACGACCGCGCAATTGTCAGTTAAAGAGACGCAGTGCCGAATCGTAAAAAGTGCTCTGGTCAGGAAGGGGGTAAAATCTTCCGAGGGCTGAATCGGTTAAAAACCCCTTTTATACTACACCAGGTCTCTTCCTTGTTAGGAATGGTTCCTGGGCCCCAGGGCCCCTGTGAATGGGGCCCCGCTTTCTTAATAATGAGTAAATCTAAAAATAAATAACGGTGTATAAAAATAAAAATGGGTGTGCGATGACATTAATAATGAATAAATATAAATAAAAGATTGTGAATGGAAAAAAATAGGTTAAAAAATATAAACAAATAAAAGTAATATAAAATAAATAAATTAGAGAGTATAAATATACATAAAAAAATAAAGATAATGAATAAAAATGTATATAAAAAAATAAAAAAGGATACATTTATGAATAAATTTAAAGAATAAAGATAAAAAAAAGGGTGTATAAAATAAATAATAATGATAAATATAATAGTTAATAAATATAAAAATAACTCTAAATAAGGGTGTATAAAAATAAAGAAAAATAATGAGGATAATAATTAATAAATATAAAAATAACTTTGAATCAGGGTGTATAAAAATAATAAATGCATATGAAAAATAAAAAATGGTGTAGAAAAAGAAAAAAAAAATATAATAATGGGCAAATCTAAAAATAAATAATGGTGTATAAAAATGGGTGCTTGATGAAATGAATAATGAATAAATATAAAGGGGTATAAAAATAATAAATGAAAACCATAAATACCATAAATAAAATGAATAATTAAAAAAATGTAGGAAAAAAGAGAGTGTGTTGCACACCCGATTGACATAGCACAGGGTAGACTAGAACAGTCCGACAACCTCCCAAGTAGCTTGGATTAAGAACGCACGCCACGGCGTCCGGCAAGGTTATTGCAGTGCTCTCTGTATCTAGAAGCTGGTTTCTCATTGAAGTCATCGGCTCAGCACTGCCATCTATAGGCAGCATTGGGAATCACACCCGCACGCTGCTGAGCTCAAGGGACGCTCTCTGCTCTACCACACCTGCGCACAAGCTGTAGCTATCTAGATCAGCTGCTACAGAGCAGCAGCAACTGAGCCGCTAATAGGGGTCAAGTAGGCGCAATCCGGGCGCCCATTTAGGTAACGTAGGCATAATCCAGGCGCAAATAGGGGACAACCCAGGCGCTAGTAAATGTAGGTGACAAAATATTCAATTAATGTGGTGCTCAATCAGATTAAAATATAAATGGTGTAAAAAACTGATGATTAAGTGATGCTCAAAAAAGTATAATAAATATCGCTCAAAAAAATGAATATAATAGAAATGTAAAACAACCACGTGAATGGAGGTTCTATAGGGAAAATCCTATGCGCTGTTAGGACGAGAGATCCCTAGGAGAGTCATTTTGAGGAGGATCGTGGAGCTGTTTTATCAATTTTGATTGTATCGTCTATGGGACCTTTTTACCAAGGGCACGTTTCTTCACTGATCTAAGCACCTTTTTGATACAATTGGACTTAATTATTATTTATTGCACTTGTGTGGATTTTTATCTGTCATTATTTATATATATTGATTCTATATTATTATTGCACAGATCACATAGTTGCACTACCATTACTTATTTTAGAGTGCCATATTTATTGCTTTTTTATATTCTATTTGCACAGTGGTTCTATGAATTCATTAGTTACACTTAAAGTGGAGTTCCACCCACTTTTACAACTCTTCAGCATCCCTCACTAAACTGTGCACTGTAAACGAATTGGATATTTTTTTTTTTTTTTTTCTCAGCACCTACTGTATATCTGCTGTATTCATTTTTCACTTCCTCCTCCCTGGCCGTGGCCCATCGCATCATTTCCTGTTTGCAATGCCTTCTGGGAAGGGGCGGCAACTTCCTCTGACACTGCAGTTGCTATGGAAACCTGACCTGAAACCTATTAAACTGCTTGTGCTGCACTGAGCATGTGCGAGATCTGCGAGGATGAGATCCAGGAAGAAATACAGTCTGGCTTCAGATGCCCACACTTAAGATGGCCACGGCCTGCTGTAAGTTTATAAAATAACAAACTACTGCTATAAACTAACAAAACAGACCTTAGTTTACAGACTAACTTTACTAGAATACATTAAGCTTGTTTATTATAGAGGTATTTTTATTTAAAAAGTATAATTTTGGCCGGAACACCACTTTAATATGGAGTTTCGTTTGTTTTTTTTAGTCACTTTTTGGATTATTATTATTGGAAGAAAAGCTCTGGGAATCGTAAGGGGGGCTCCACTGGGGACACCTGATGCGAGGGGGAGCTCCGCCGGGGACTCCTGATGTGAGGGGGGGCTCCGCCGGGGACTCCTGATGCGAGGGGGAGCTCCGCCGGGGACTCCTGATGCGATGGGGGGCTTCGCCGGGGACTCCTGATGCGAGGTGGAGCTCCGCCGGGGACTCCTGATGCGAGGGGGGCTCCGCCGGGGACTCCTGATGCGAGGGGGAGCTCCACCGGGGACTCCTGGTGTGAGGGGGGGCTCCGCCGGGGACTTCTGGTGTGAGGGGGCTCCGCCGGGGACTCCTGGTGTGAGGGGGGGCTCCGCCTGGGGACTCCTGGTGTGAGGTGGGGGCTCTTTAATCATCCTGACACCATAACAACCATGGTGCCGGGATGATTGAAGTGCTAACACCAGGTGTTTGGAGTAACTTTATCTGATGATTGCTAAAATTTCTAGAATACACATATTTTTATTGTGTAGGATCTGGGGCTGCTGTTGCGTCATTTCCCTCTCCCCCTTTCCCCCTCTCCCCATCTCCCCCTCTCCCCCTCTCCCCCTCTCCCCCTTTCCCTCTCCATCATTCATCTCAGACTCTAACCACACCCTCTTGAGTCACGCCCACCATGTCACGTAAACCACACCCATTTTTCGCCACGGCGCACTTGTATATTTTTCCCAAGCCACGCCTACAACGAATGCCACGCCCCCTAATTATGGTACGGCTCCGCCTACAGCCACAAAAGTGTTCCACATTTTTTTTTTTTTTTTTTTTTACAATGTTGGCAACTATGATAACCCCTGTCAGATTTTTTTTTTTTTTTTTTCACCATTTGTGTCCCAATGCAGGGAGACTTCCCTTCACTTCCTGTCCCATAGCCAAAAAAGGAAGTGAGAGGAAATACCAGAAAATGAGGGGAATCCCTTGGGGACCCCCAGGTCACCAGAACTCATGCCCCATTGGAAGATTTCCCCCTCTATTACTTTTCAGGGGACAATCCAAAAATGTGGGATCTTCTTTTTTTTCCTTTTCAATGATAATGGTGAACAGGACAAACAGAGGGAGAATCTCCATAATGGGGGCAGAGACAGCAATCAAAATTGACAGGTGTTCTAATCTCTCTGCCCTCTATCTAAAAAAAAAAAAACAAAAAACAAAAGTTTTGCCTTTAGTTATACTTTAACCACTTGAGGTCCGTGCTGTAGCCGAATGATGGCCCCAGCGTGGACCTGAATTTCCGGGAGGCCATCATAGGACGTCCTCCCCTGTGCGCGCTCCCAGCGCTCCCCCTGCAGGGCACGCGCGGCGTGATTAACCGAGACTCGGGTGATCACCGATCCGAGTAAGGGGCCGATCGCGGCCCCTTACCACGTAATCAGCTGTCAGCCAATGACATCTGATCACGTGTGTAAACAAAAGCTTGGTAATTGTTTTTTTTTCTCCTCACGCTGACAGTGTGAGGAGAAAAAAAAGCTGATCACCGGCTTATGTTCAAGGGACATCGGTCCCGAAGAGGAAGGAGGCACATCTGCCTCCTCCTCTGTGCTTGCCAGTGCCACCTGCCAGTGCCACCTGTCAATTCCCACAAGTGCCACCTATCAATGCCCACCAGTGGTGCCAATCAGTGCCACCTAGCAGTGCTGCCTTTCAGTGTAACCTATCAGTGCCCATCACTGCCAGTTATCAGTGCCACCTATCAGTGCCACTTCTCAGTGCCCACCAATGCCACCTATCAATGCCCTTCAGTGCCACCTCTCAGTGTCACCTCTCAGTGCCCACCAGTGCCGCCCTATCGGTGCCCATCAGTGCAGCCCATCGGTGCCTATCAGTGCAGCCTATTGATGACCATCAGTGCAGCCTCATCAGCGTACATCAATGAAGGAGAAAAATTACCTGTTTGCAACATTTTATAACAAAATATAAAAAAAAAATATATTTTTTTTTAAATTCAGTCTTTTTAAATTTTTTTAACAAAAAATAAAAACCGCAGAGGTGATCAAATGCCACCAAAAGAAACCTCTATTTGTGGGAAAAAATGATAAAAATTTAATTTGGGTACAGTGTTGTATGACCGCGCAATGGTCATTCAAAGTGCGACAGCGCTGAAAGCTGAAAATTGGTCTGGAGGGGGGTTTAAGTGCCCAGTAAACAAGTGGTTAACCACTTCAGCCCTGGAAGATTTGGCTGCTGAATGACCAGGCCATTTTTTGCGATTCGGCACTGCGTCACTTTAATTGACAATTGCGCGGTCGTGCGACGTTGCACCCAAACAAAATTGACGTCCTTTTTTCCCCACAAATAGAGCTTTCTTTTGGTGGTATTTGATCACCTCTGCAGTTTTTATTTTTTGCGCTATAAACAAAAAAAGAGCGACAATTTTGAAAAAAAAAACAATATTTTGTACTTTTTGCTGTAATAAATATCCCCATTTTTGGGGATGAGACCAAAATAAACATACTTGGTTCAGATGGTGTCAAGCCTGTGTGGCGGTACCAGGTGAGGAGTACAAAGACAAGTGTTTTTTGCCTACAGTCAAGCATGGTGGTGGGAGTGTCATGGTCTGGGGCTGCATGAGTGCTGCCAGCACTGGGGAGCTACAGTTCATTGAGGGAACCATGAATGCCAAAATGTACTGTCACATACTGAAGTCGAGCATGATCCCCTCCCTTCAGAGACTGGGCCGCAGGGCAGTATTCCAACATGATAACGACCCCAAACACACCTCCATGATGACCACTGCCTTGCTAAAGAAGCTGAGGGTAAAGGTGATGGACTGGCCAAGCATGTCTCCAGACCTAAACCCTATTGAGCATCTGTGGGGCATCCTCAAACGGAAGGTGGAGGAGTGCAAGGTCTCCAACATCCACCAGCTCTGTGATGTCGTCATGGAGGAGGGGAAGAGAACTCCAGTGGCACCCTGTGAAGCTCTGGTGAACTCCATGCCCAAGAGGGTTAAGGCAGTGCTGGAAAATAATGGTGGCCACACAAAATATTGACACTTTGGGACCAATTTGGACATTTTCACTTTTTCACAATTTTCAGGGGTGTACTCACTTTTGTTGCCAGCGGTTTAGACATTAATGGCTGTGTGTTGAGTTATTTTGAGGGGACAGCAAATTTACACTGTTATACAAGCTGTACACTCACTACTTTACATTGTAGCAATGTGTCATTTCTTCAGTGTTGTCACATGAAAAGATAATAAAATATTTACAAAATGTGAGGGGTGTACTCGCTTATTTTTTATGAATGACATCAATTCATGTGTCATTATGTATTATTGCAATAGCTGTGATTGGCTATCACATGGTACAGGTGTGCTGTGATTAGCCCTGTCTGTACCATGTGATCACAGGGACCAATCACAGAGATCACAACAGTACACAATGATTGGCTATGACTATAAGCCATTGTGTACATTTGACATGTGATCACTGTGCAGTGCTGCCAACCTACCAGATTGAAATTTACTGACACAACATCCAAAATTTACTGGCACAGCCAAGTTTTTACTGGAATTTTCCAAAAGTAGATATTAAGTTAAAAAAAATATATTTCTATCTTATTTTTGATATAGTAAGTAGCTCACGGGGCAAGAAATAAGAATGGGGAGGCACGCACACACATGAAACTGACTCTCACAATGACATTGACAGCAGTGTGCAGCAGCACAGATGATGATGACACCTCACCGACACGACGCGTCTCCTCCTGAATCACAGTCTCCCTCCACACCAGGTGGTCCCTTCAGTCCAAACAGCACTGACAGCCCCACTCCTGTCCCACAGACCTGCACACGAGGCTCCGGCCGCTCTGCTCAGCTCCCTTGCACCATCACACGACATGCTCAGGCACACCTGTGGTAGACCCGCCCCTGCCGGTGCTGCCCGAACACACTGTAGCAGGCACTTCAATAGTCTCGGCCGGCTCCAGACCAGAATTGTACATGTGCAGTATCAAGCCAACCGTCAGACATTTTTTTACTGGCAACTTCTTCCTGTCACTGGCATTTACTGGCAGTAGAAAAGTGCCTGTTTTTTACTGGCTGCCAGTATAAATACTGATGGTTGGCAACAATGTCACTGTGATTGGTCACAGCCATCACATGGTACCAGGGCCGGCCCGGTATAGCGATCTGTCTTCTGCTGTGTCTGGTGGACACAGCAGGTCACAGATTGTGCCACTGCACGGCCCCTGTTTTGTCACATATGGCGACCCATCACATTCGGCTACCCGCTGGAGTGCGCATGCGCGACAGCGCCCCATATGCGTTCCAACACTTTTAAAACTTTACGTTTTAAAAGTGACAAAAACACTTTTTATTTTTTTAAACACTTTTAAAAAAGTGTTAAAAGTGACAAAAGTTTTATAAGTGTTGGAACGCATATGGCGGCGTTGCGCATGCCCACTCCAGCCGGCAGCCAAATGTGATGGGTCGCCATATGTGACGAAACACCCCTAGGGGACACACAAGGCACGCAACCGGGAGGGTGTCATATAACGTCCACCCAGAAGACAGAGGCTCTGGGGCGGCTGTAATTTTACAATAGACCAGGCAGGAGGTGGTTAAACCCTACACAGCTGGAATGCCAAAAGGCTTTTCTTAAACAAGGTTGGCCCAAGGCCATCTCAAAAAAGATCCAACTGCTCAACAGACAACCATACCAATCAAATAATACTTGGGAAGCTCGTGAGAAACATAGAAGGATGGTGCCAGAAAAAGGCCATCAATGTAGTCTGAGGGCCTACCATGTAGTCTGAGGGCCTACCATGTTGTCTGAGGGCCTACCATGTAGTCTGAGGGCCTACCATGTAGTCTGAGGGCCTACCATGTAGTCTGAGGAAATACCATGTAGTCTGAGGGCCTACCATGTAGTCTGAGGGCCTACCATGTAGTCGGAGGGCCTACCATGTAGTCGGAGGGAATACCATGTAGTCGGAGGGAATACCATGTAGTCTGAGGGCCTACCATGTAGTCTGAGGGCCTACCATGTAGTCTGAGGGAATACCATGTAGTCTGAGGGCCTGCCATGTAGTCTGAGGGCCTACCATGTAGTCGGAGGGAATACCATGTAGTCTGAGGGCCTACCATGTAGTCTGAGGGCCTACCATGTAGTCTGAGGGAATACCATGTAGTCGGAGGGAATACCATGTAGTCGGAGGGAATACCATGTAGTCTGAGGGCCTACCATGTAGTCTGAGGGCCTACCATGTAGTCTGAGGGCCTACCATGTAGTCGGAGGGAATACCATGTAGTCTGAGGGCCTACCATGTAGTCTGAGGGCCTACCATGTAGTCTGAGGGCCTACCATGTAGTCGGAGCGAATACCATGTAGTCGGAGCGAATACCATGTAGTCTGAGGGCCTACCATGTAGTCTGAGGGCCTACCATGTAGTCTGAGGGCCTACCATGTAGTCTGAGGGAATACCATGTAGTCGGAGGGAATACCATGTAGTCGGAGGGAATACCATGTAGTCTGAGGGCCTACCATGTAGTCTGAGGGCCTGCCATGTAGTCTGAGGGCCTACCATGTAGTCTGAGGGCCTACCATGTAGTCAGAGGGAATACCATGTAGTCGGAGGGAATACCATGTAGTCTGAGGGCCTACCATGTGGTCTGAGGGCCTACCATGTAGTCTGAGGGCCTACCATGTAGTCGGAGGGAATACCATGTAGTCGGAGGGAATACCATGTAGTCGGAGGGCCTACCATGTAGTCTGAGGGCCTACCATGTAGTCTGAGGGCCTACCATGTAGTCGGAGGGAATACCATGTAGTCTGAGGGCCTACCATGTAGTCTGAGGGCCTACCATGTAGTCGGAGGGCCTACCATGTAGTCTGAGGGAATACCATGTAGTCGGAGCGAATACCATGTAGTCGGAGGGAATACCATGTAGTCGGAGGGCCTACCATGTAGTCTGAGGGCCTACCATGTAGTCTGAGGGCCTACCATAGGACCTACCATGTAGTCTGAGGGCCTACCATGTAGTCGGAGGGAATACCATGTAGTCGGAGGGCATACCATGTAGTCGGAGGGCATACCATGTAGTCGGAGGGAATACCATGTAGTCGGAGGGAATACCATGTAGTCTGAGGGCCTACCATGTAGTCTGAGGGCCTACCATGTAGTCTGAGGGCCTACCATATACTACATAACTATTCCAAAAGGAGTTTGTGCACTAAGAATGTAATGACTATGACTAGCTTCAGAAGACCATGACATGACTAATGTTTTGAGTGAGACTGTAATTGATTTCCTTCAAACCTTCATTGCAAACCCAGATGGCATCATATTCTTGGGCCATTCAAACTCCGTGGTGTGAATTCTGATCCCGGATTCCACCAGAACTACGGCTTTAGAATCTGGCCTGTCAATCAAAAGTAAAACAGCCAATTAGGACTGCGACAAAGAAGAACAATTGTTGGAGAGCAAGTTAAATATACAAAGACACATGGCAAAATAATTGTATATATAGTTCTGTAATGTTACATTCACACGGGTTACAGAAAAGGTGCCATGTACAATGGGGGAGATTTACTAAAACTGGAGCACTCAGAATGTGGAGCGGCTGTGCATGGTAGCCAATCAGCTTCTAACTTCAGCTCGTTCAATGAAGCTTTGACAATAAAACCTGGAGCCGGATTAGTTTCTATGTAGAGCTGCACCAGATTTTACACTTTCCAGTTGTAGCAAATCTCCCCCATACTGTCAGCGCCTAGCAAACACCCAGTCCAAGAAGGTGTATGGAGACAAATTGGCTTAATACACATTCCTGCTTTTATCGGACATTGCATTATGCCAGATAAAATGTTGAGTTCTACGTTGGGAGCAACAGCATCTTAATTCTACAGGTGATCAAACCAAACTCAGATCGGATGCTTTGGAGGCCATAGGAGAGATATGGGGTCTGAAAGACCCCAGATCTTACCATAAAGAGGACCTGTCAAGGCTCATGCGGTCACAAGGGATGTTGTTCATCCCTTGTGATAGCAATAAAGTTAATCCAAAAAAAATTTAAACCTCCTGTGTAACTCTGAATTGGTAACCTGTCAAGGCTTTTAAAGTGTCTCCTATGAAAATTTTTAGGTAATATAGTTTAGCGCTGTTCCACGGGCATACACAATTTTAAAGCATGTTAGGATGTCTATATAGATGTCTTAAAGAATGTTAGGTGTCTATATACTCGGCGGAACATTTTTTTTTTTTTTACCAAACAACTGAGTATTAGACTGCATTTCTATGTACTAAAACTCAGTGTATTTTTTTCCTAAAAAGTTTGATAATTGATAATCCACTATGCAAATATCTTGTGACATAAAAAACTGCAACACCCATCATTTTTAATCTCCAAGGTCTCTGATTATAAAATATATAATATTTGTGGGTTCCAAGTAATTTAACAGGAAAAAAAAAACGAATTGTTCCGTGTATGAGAGAGATGTCAGAATTGGCCCAGAATGGAAGGTGTTTGTTACCCCAACATTTCCTATTCCTGATATGTGCCTGCTGTACCATGTACTTGTATGAGAAAGTCTCCTGTTCTCTTTGTTTTGCTTCCTTTATGTGAAATCCCTGGTGTGCCTGTCAGTCCCTCTGCTTTCCTAATAAAAACTGACCACACTAAGCAGGAGAGCACAGCGTGGTCAGTTCTCTAGCTATGATGGGAACTCAGCCTGCTCTCCTCCAATGATCAGACTTGTCCTGACACCCCCCCCCCACTGCACAGCTTTTCACTGAGAAGATCAGTGTGCTGCTGCTTCTCCTCCCCAAGCTCTTATGCAGCTGAGAACAGAGGGAATGTGATCACTTATAAAAAAGGCAACAAAGATATTTATAATTTTTTTATTTTTTATATCTATACACAAATCTTTTGTTTACCATTTCTATTTTAATCGCTTGCTGACCAGCGCACGCTGATGTACATCAGCAGAATGGCACTGGGGGCAAAAGGGCAAACAGGTATGTCCCCTTTAAGAAGCGGTGTTGCGGGCGCGCGAGTGCAACGTCCTCCGTGACAGCGGGTCCCGTGGACTCGATGTCGGTCGGATGCCCGCAATCGTGTTATGGAGAGGTAGAACGGGGAGATACTTTTGTAAACAAAGCATTTCCCCGTTCTGCCTAGTGACATGACAGAGATCACTGCTCCCTGTCATCGAGAGCAGTGATCACTGTCCTGTGTGTTGAAGCCCATCCCCCCCTAACAGTTAGAATCACTCCCTAGGACACACTTAACCCCTTCACTGCCCCCTAGTGGTTAACCCCTTCCCTGCCAGGGTCATTTACACAGTAATCAGTGCATTTTTAAAGCACTGATCGCTGTATAAATGACAATGGTCCCAAAATAGTGTCAAAATTGTCCGCCATAATGTCGCAGTCACGGTAAAAATCGCAGATCGCCATTGCTAATTAAAAAAAAAATTATTAATAAAAGTGCCATAAAACTGTCCTGTTTTGTAGACGCTATAAATTTTGCGCAAACCAATCGCTTATTGGGATTTTTTTTAACTAAAATTACGTAGAAGAATTCATATTGGTCTAAACTGAGGAAAAAAAAGGTTTTTTTTTATATTTTTGGGGATATTTATTATAGCAAAAAGTAAAAAAATATTGCTTTTTTTTTCTCAAAATTATCGCTCTATTTTTATGTTTATAGCGCAAAAAATAAAAACCACAGAGGTGATCAAATACCACCAAAAGAAAGCTCTATTTGTGGGGGGAAAAAAAGGATGTCAATTTTGTTTGGGTACAACGTCGCACGACCGTGCAATTGTCAGTTAAAGAGACACAGTGCCGAATCGTAAAAAGTGCTCTGGTCAGGAAGGGGGTAAAATCTTCCGAGGGCTGAATCGGTTAAAAACCCCTTTTATACTACACCAGGTCTCTTCCTTGTTAGGAATGGTTCCTGGGCCCCAGGGCCCCTGTGAATGGGGCCCTGCTTTCTTAATAATGAGTACATCTAAAAATAAATAACGGTGTATAAAAATAAAAATGGGTGTGCGATGACATTAATAATGAATAAATATAAATAAAAGATTGTGAATGGAAAAAAATAGGTTAAAAAATATAAACAAATAAAAGTAATATAAAATAAATAAATAAGAGAGTATAAATATACATAAAAAAATAAAGATAATGAATAAAAATGTATATAAAAAAATAAAAAAGGATACATTTATGAATAAATTTAAAGAATAAAGATTAAAAAAAAGGGTGTATAAAATAAATAATAATGATAAATATAATAGTTAATAAATATAAAAATAACTCTAAATAAGGGTGTATAAAAATAAAGAAAAATAATGAGGATAATAATTAATAAATATAAAAATAACTATGAATCAGGGTGTATAAAAATAATAAATGCATATGAAAAATAAAAAATGGTGTAGAAAAAGAAAAAAAAATATATAATAATAGGTAAATCTAAAAATAAATAATGGTGTATAAAAATGGGTGCTTGATGAAATGAATAATGAATAAATATAAAGGGGTATAAAAATAATAAATGAAAACCATAAATACCATAAATAAAATGAATAATTAAAAAAAATGTAGGAAAAGAGAGAGTGTGTTGCACACCCGATCGACATAGCACAGGGTAGACTAGAACTCGTGGACGCAAGCAGTCTGACAACCTCCCAAGCAGCTGGGATTAAAGTGGAGTTCCACCCACTTTTACAACTCTTCAGCATCCCTCACTAAAGTGTGCACTGTAAACAAATAGGATATTTTTTTATTTTTTTTCTCAGCACTTACTGTATATCTGCTGTATTCATTTTTCACTTCCTCCTCCCTGGCCGCGGCCCATCGCATCATTTCCTGTTTGCAATGCCTTCTGGGAGGGGGCGGCAACTTCCTCTAAAACTGCCGTTGTTATGGAAACCTGACCTGAAACCTATTACACTGCTTGTGCTGCACTGAGCACATGGGGCGGCAACTTCCTCTAAAACTGCCGTTGCTATGGAAACCTGACCTGAAACCTATTACACTGCTTGTGCTGCACTGAGCATGTGCGAGATCTGCAAGGATGAGATCCAGGAAGAAATACAGTCTGGCTTCAGATGCCCACACTTAAGATGGCCACGGCCTGCTGTAAGTTTATAAAATAACAAACTACTGCTATAAACTAACAAAACAGACCTTAGTTTACAGACTAACTTTACTAGAATACATTAAGCTTGTGTATTATAGGGGTATTTTTATTTAAAAAGTATAATTTCGGCCGGAACACCACTTTAAGGACGCACGCCACTGTGCCCGGCAAGGTTATTGCAGTGCTCTCTGTATCTAGAAGCTGGATTCTCATTGAAGTCATCGGCTCAGCACTGCCATCTATAGGCAGCATTGGGAATCACACCCGCACCATGCTGGGCTGAAGGGGCGCTCTCTGCTCTACCACACCTGCGCACAAGCTGTAGCTATCTAGATCGGCTGGTACAGAGCAGCAGCAACTGAGCCGCTAATAGGGGTCAAGTAGGCGCAATCCGAGCGCCCATTTAGGTACGTAGGCATAATCCAGGCGCAAATAGGGGACAACCCAGGCGCTAGTAAATGTAGGTGACAAAATATTCAATTAATGTGGTGCTCAATCAGATTAAAATATAAATGGTGTAAAAAACTGATGATTAAGTGATGCTCAAAAAAGTATAATAAATATCGCTCAAAAAAATGAATATAATAGAAATGTAAAACAACCACGTGAATGGAGGTTCTATAGGGAAAATCCTATGCGCTGTTAGGACGAGAGATCCCTAGGAGAGTCATTTTGAGGAGGATCGTGGAGCTGTTTTATCAATTTTGATTGTATCGTCTATGGGACCTTTTTACCAAGGGCACGTTTCTTCACTGATCTAAGCACCTTTTTGATACAATTGGACTTAATTATTATTTATTGCACTTGTGTGGATTTTTATCTGTCATTATTTATATATATTGATTCTATATTATTATTGCACAGATCACATAGTTGCACTACCATTACTTATTTTAGAGTGCCATATTTATTGCTTTTTTATATTCTATTTGCACAGTGGTTCTATGAATTCATTAGTTACACTTAAAGTGGAGTTCCACCCACTTTTACAACTCTTCAGCATCCCTCACTAAACTGTGCACTGTAAACGAATTGGATATTTTTTTATTTTTTTTTCTCAGCACCTACTGTATATTTGCTGTATTCATTTTTCACTTCCTCCTCCCTGGCCGTGGCCCATCGCATCATTTCCTGTTTGCAATGCCTTCTGGGAAGGGGTGGCAACTTCCTCTGACACTGCAGTTGCTATGGAAACCTGACCTGAAACCTATTAAACTGCTTGTGCTGCACTGAGCATGTGCGAGATCTGCGAGGATGAGATCCAGGAAGAAATACAGTCTGGCTTCAGATGCCCACACTTAAGATGGCCACGGCCTGCTGTAAGTTTATAAAATAACAAACTACTGCTATAAACTAACAAAACAGACCTTAGTTTACAGACTAACTTTACTAGAATACATTAAGCTTGTGTATTATATGGGTATTTTTATTTAAAAAGTATAATTTTGTCCGGAACACCACTTTAAGGGCAGCCTCCGGATGCCCAGCCCGGCCAGTCTATCCGCATGGGTGTTCCGAAAATCCCTCAAGAGTTCTTCAGCGTGTGAGTTACCCTCCGGCTCCCAAGAATTATCTTCTGGTCCGTACCCCCTCCACTTGATTAAATATTGGATTTGGTTTTGTCTCTTCCTGCAATCCAAAATTGCCTCCACCTCAAACTCTTCCTCTTTGTCGATAATTACAGGTTCAGGCGGGCCAGTATTGCGACCCAAGAAGGAATTGGGGGTAACGGGTTTAAGTAGAGACACATGAAAGCCCGGATGGATCTTCAGTGAGTTAGGTAAGTCCAGCTCATAGGTCACATCATTGATCTTCCTCTTGACTGAAAAGGGACCCATGAACCTGGGACCTAACTTCCTCGAGGGACAGGCCATCCTTACATTACTGGTGGACAACAAGACCTGGTGGCCAGGTTCCAACAACAATTGTCCTCGCTTCTTCCTGTCATACATCTTCTTATTGTACTCTTGGGTTTTAGCCATGGTTTCCTGCAATAATTTGTTGTTACTGATGAAGAAGTTCATAGTTTCAGAGACTGCAGGAATGGCACATTCAGGTAAGGAGCTGGTTAAAAAGGATGGGTGAAAACCATAGTTTGCAAAAAATGGTGTTTGCTTGATTGTTATTGTAGGCAAACTCGGCAATAGGCAGAAGAGAGACCCAGTCATTTTGTGAGAAAGCAGAAAAACATTGGAGATACTGTTCTAGAGTCTGATTAGTTCTCTCCGTCTGCCCATTTGTCTGGGGGTGGTAGGCTGATGAGAATGCCAATTCTATCTCAAGAGGTCTGCAGAGAACTTTCCAAAACCTGGAAGTAAACTGTACCCCCCGATCAGATACTATACTTGAGGTGACTCCGTGTAGGCGAACAATTTCCTTAATGAATATTTTTGCAGTTTGCAAAGCTGATGGGGTACCCTTCATGGGTAGGAAGTGGGCCATTTTGGAGAGTCTGTCTACAATGATAAAGATGGTGGAGTAGCCTTCTGCTGGCGGGAGCTCAACGATGAAGTCCATCGCGATCATTTTCCATGGCCTTTCCGGCACGGGTAAGGGTCTTAATAGACCCGAGGCCTTCGCTCGACTGTTCTTGCTCCGAGCACAGGTGATACAAGACTCCACAAAATTCTTGTAGTCGCTTACCAGCTGGGGCCACCAAAAGGTACGTTGTACCAGCTCTGTTGTCTTCAACACACCGAAATGCCCAGCCAATTTGTGGTCGTGACAGAGTTCCAGTACAGCAATCATCAGATCCTCTGGGACCATGATTTTGTCCTTGTATCGGAACAGGCCGTCTTGCGAGCTTACATCAACTTCCACAGGAGGGGACCAATTCCTTGAGGCCTGTTTAATTCGGGATATGAGATCTCCTTGAAGAAGCAGGAAGTTTCCAGCCGGAAGAATGGTGTCTGGAGGCAAAGGTTCCCTGGAGTCATGGAACATACGAGATAATGCATCTGGTTTGGTGTTTTTGGTACCTGGTCTATACGTTATGTGGAATTGGAATCTAGAGAAGAACAGAGCCCACCTTGCCTGCCGTGGTCTCAATCTCTTGGCCGACCTCAAGTACTCTAGATTCTTATGGTCCGTGTAGACCAAAATGGGGTGAGCAGCCCCCTCCAATAAGTAGCGCCACTCTTCAAGTGCGGCTTTAATGGCCAGCAACTCCAGATCTCCTACATCATAATTTTTCTCTGCATCGGAGAGTTTTCGTGAGAAGAAGGCCACGGGGTGAAGAAGAGCCTTGGCACCTTGACGCTGAGAAAACACTGCCCCCGCCGCGACCTCCGATGCGTCCACTTCAAGGACAGACGGTAAAGCAGGGTCTGGGTGCTTCAGGATAGAAGCGGACCTAAAGAGTTCCTTGAGCCTTCCAAAGGCCGATTGTGCCTGAGGGGACCAACAGAATTGATTTCCCTGTTTCGTCAGTTCCGTGATGGGGGCGATTATAGCAGAAAAGCCCCTTATAACTTTCCGATAAAAATTGGCGAAGCCGATAAAGCGTTGGACCCCTTTTCTATCGGAGGGAGCGGGCCAGTCCAGGATAGCTGCAACCTTTTGAGGGTCCATCTTAACACCATCGGTAGAGATGATTAAGCCGAGGAACTGAATGCTCTGGAGCTCAAATTCACATTTCTCCAATTTGGCATAAAGTCCATGCTGCCTAAGCCGGGTTAACACATTCCTGACATGCCTGCGGTGTTCATCAACTGAGGGGGAGAAGATCAGGATGTCGTCCAGGTATACTATAACGTATAAATCTAGAAGGTCACGAAAAATGTCATTGACAAAATGTTGAAAAGTCGCCGGTGCGTTGCACAGGCCGAAGGGCATGACGAGGTATTCGAAATGTCCGAACCTGATACGGAAGGCCGTTTTCCATTCGTCTCCCTCTCTGATGCGAATTAAGTTGTAGGCCCCACGGAGATCGAGTTTGGTAAAGATTTTGGCTGAACCCAATCTTTGAAACAGCTCTGGCACGAGAGGTAAGGGATAGCGATTTTTGATGGTCACTTTATTGAGTTCCCTATAATCGATGCAGGGTCGCAGCGAGTGGTCTTTCTTTTCAACAAAAAAGATGCCGGCTCCGGCTGGTGAGGTAGAAGGGCGGATAAAGCCTCTCTCAAGATTTTCATTGATATACTTTTTGAGGGTAACCAACTCCTGCTCAGTTAAAGGGAATATTCTCCCAAAGGGAACTTCAGATCCCGGCAACAGCTCTATGGGACAGTCGTAGGGTCTATGGGGCGGAAGGGTTTCTGCCCCTTTCTTACTAAAAACATCGGAGAAGTCTCGGTAAGCAGCAGGAATCGCCTGCTGCGATTCCATGTCGGTGTTCAGACACAAGAGTTGACTGGGTTCCGCAAGAGTTCTGTATAAACAGTGCTGTTGGCAGTAACTGGACGGGAACTTGATTTTTCCAGAAACCCAATCAATGCTGGGGTTATGAGCCTGCAACCAAGGCATTCCAAGAATAATAGGGAAGAGTGGTGAAGAAATGGCGTCCAGCCGGAGAAACTCCCGATGACAGGTGTTCAGGATAGCCAGCAGTGGGATGGTTTCCTGAGTGACCGGACCAGAGCTAAGGGTGGACCCATCAGCGAGGTGGACAGCAAGTCCCTGCGACTTTGATTGAAGAGGGATGCGATGATGGGCCGCAAAGGCGAGATCAATGAAGCAACTGCAGGCTCCTGAGTCAATGATGGCCGAGGTAAGCAGATCCTGTCCTGGAAGCTGGAGGATAACGGAGAGAGCCAGATGGTTAGCAAGGTTAGGCAAGGCAGGTGCAAACTTAGAAGTAGCTGAAAGAGACTTACGTGTCTTATTTGGGCAAGACCTCACCTAATGACCTGGCTCTCCGCAATACATGCATAAGTTATTGACTCGTCGGCGCTGTCGCTCTTCAGAAGTGAGGGACGTGCGGAGAACCCCCAGTTGCATCGGTTCAGAAGTATCAAGGGCTGAGGCAGCTGGTGCATGAAGACTTTGGCTTACAGAGCTGGTAGCACTTGGGACCTTGGGGAGGACCCAAGTGGGACGGAACTGGCTAACAGACCTCTCGGAACGACGCTCTCTCAAGCGCCGATTAATCTGCACCGACAGGTTAATGAGATCTTCCAAGATTTTGGGGTATGCCAACCCGTGCTAGTTCATCCTTGAGTGCATCGGATAACCCCAAACGGAATTGGTAACGGAGGGCCGCGTCATTCCATTCCGTGTCTGAACTCCACCACCTAAATTCCAGAACGAATTCTTCCGCGGGCCTGCGCCTTTGTTGTAGGGCGTGTAAGGCGGATTCAGCGGTGGCTTTTAACTGAGGGTCCTCATATAATTGAGACATGGCGGTAAAGAAAGTATCCAGGTTATCCAGACAGATTGATTTTTGCTCCAAGAGGCGGTGGGCCCAGGACTGTGGTTCTCCAGATAGCAGGGAGATGACAAAACCCACCTTGGTTGCTTCCAAAGAAAAGGTGCGTGGTTGCAATGCGAAGTACAATTCGCAAGCGTTGCGAAATGCTTGATACTTATTGCGCTCACCGGTAAATCTTTCGGGAGTAGGGACCCTGGGTTCAGGGGGTAACATAACCACTGAGGGTGCAGGTGAGAGTCCAGCAGAGGAAGCAACTTGTGGGTTCGCAGGTGAGGACAACACCTGAACTCGTTCCTCCAGTCTGGTATAGCCCTCTTGAAGGCTTTTCACCGCCTGTGTGAGACCCGCCAGGTGTCTGCATAATTCATCCATGGGAGAGGTCCCCTGCTCGGGCTCGGACATGGCTGTCCGATACTGTCAGACTTACCCGTACCAGACTGACGAACCCGATGTAGCAGAGGATGGCCTCCCGTACGTATCTGGTTCCCGGCCCCTGATAGAGTACACAGAAGGCACGGGAGCTCAGAATGGTATGAGAGCCTGGCGGGTGGTTTGCAAGGATAAAGCCCAGGATCCTGACACAAGCTGGCAGGTGGTAATAGGTAGGCTGGAGATCAGCTAACAGATGCAGAGCAGGCAGATCCGGTCACTAGCAAAGTTGGCAGCAGGCAGTCAGCATGGTACAAAGGGAGCAGGCAGATACAAAGTCCAGGTCACAGGCAGGTTTTGGCAACAGGCAATCAGCACGGTACAAGGGGTCAGGCAGGTTCAACGTCAGAGGCAGGCCGGGATCAATTTGCAGGCGGATAGCAGAGAGAGAGAGTCCAGTAAACAAGCCGGGTCACAGGGAGATCAGAGCAATACACAGGAAACAGGAAGTTTGGAAACAGGAAGCTGATGATCGGACAGCACCGAGCACAGCATCCCATCAGCCTAAATAGGGCAACCGGCGCCAAACACAGCGAGCATGCACGTGCCGGCGCACTCCAGAGTGCCCAGCAAGTGTCCTGAACCGAGAACCTCTCTGACAGAAGGAGTAATAGGAGCGTAGGTGGAGCCTGATGGTAAAGGGCTCTCACCAAGCTCCCTGAACTTCATGCCTTTCTGCCTGGAGTGGGGGAGGCTGTGGTCTGGGTCGTTGGTCAGGGTTGGTCCTGAAAGCCTATGGAGTATGTGCCCCTGCAGTGGCAGTCCAGGAGTGCCATAAAATCACTGTGAGTGGCTGTCACTTTGATTTGAGGCACCACGGTCACTGCACCATAGAGCACGCTTTTTTAGCACCTGCCTCTTGAGCCGGGCCTTTTGGCTGGGTCCAGAGGAATTTTTTATTCCTGGCCGGAGGGCCTGGTCATTGTTTTACACAATGGCCACCTTTTTCGCTCTCCACAAGGAAAGGCGCAAAGTCTGGAAAATGCCTAGAAACATCACAATTAGCAGTAAATGATCATAATATTAAATGTATATGGTGTTTATATTAGAAGAAAGGGAATATTAGTCCATAAAAGTCCCTATAAGGGATCTGTGGGGAGAAATGTTGGTATGGGGTCCACAAACAAGGCTGCCTTCCAAAGAACTGAAACCAAGCTCCAGGATCTGAAGGAAAAACACAAGAGGAAAGGCGCCTCTGGGTGTAGTATAAAAACCATTTATTAAAAAACCAATGTGCAAACAACTCACATTTGGATGATCATAAAAACAGAATCTAATGAACCGGAAGGATGATCCATCATGGGGCAGTTCGTCAGGTTAGTCACAATAGTCTCTGCTGGTATGCGTGTGGCTCCTTGTAAACCGCTGAAGCCGGCCGCGGTGGTGATGTAACTCAAAACGAAGCCAGGAACGCAGATGGAGAGCAGGCGCGCAGCCGTGACGTCACTGGTGAGCGACGCGTTTCCTGAGTGTACGGGCTACGATATTCTGGTAGCCGCGCTCCTTCATCAAGCTATAGATGGATCGTGATCCTGGACCAGCACAGGATCCTGTGCATTTTGCTAGATCGAGAGAAGGTGCAGGAATGGATGTCTAAGAATGACTATAGTACTATATAGTTGGCTGAGAAAGAGGCTGTTATGAGATTGAAATGGGGGTACTGAGAACATGGATATTTTGAGATATAAAATAGATATTTTCGAATGTGCTGCTAAAACAGGGAAGGTGCCATGTGAACATTTCAGAGGACCCTGTGCTGCTGAACAGGAAAAAAGTACAACAGAAAAGCCAAAAAGTTGATCTTTCTTCTGATCCCTCTTTTCTTTATGGGTGGCGGGCTGGTCCAGTGTCACGATCCGTCTATAGCTTGATGAAGGAGCGCGGTTACCGGAATATCGTAGCCCGTATGCTCAGGAAATGCACCGCTCACCAGTGACGTCACGGCTGCGCCTGCTCTCCATCTGCGTTCCTGGCCTCGTTTTGAGTTACATCACCACTGCGGCCGGCTTCAGCGGTTTACAACGAGCCACACGCATACCAGCAGAGACTACTGTGACTAACCTGACGAACTGCCCTATGATGGATCATCCTTTCGGTTCATTAGATGCTGTTTTTATGATCATCCAAATGTGAGTTGTTTGCACATTGTTTTTTTAATAAATGGTTTTTATACTACACCCAGAGGCGCCTTTCCCCTTGTGTTTTACCTTTTTCACTCTCCTCTTCACCGTACCTTCCCCACTTTATTTTATTTATTAAGCCTATGTTTGTCACTTTTTGTATTTTTATGCTTGTACACGGTTTGTTGCACTGTGTGATGAGTAGGGTGTAGGTCCTCGGGCCAGCCCTGAAAGTCTTGGGAAGGGGTGGACATGGCCTTTTGGCTTAGTTTGCCCTCTCTCATGGGTCTCCCTTCGGGGGAGCCTCACCTAGTACTTGGGTGGGTCTGTTTCAGCAGGCCCTCCAGAGAACGGGGTCCGTCTGGTTTCGGCCAGATGGACCAATTGTAAAGTACCCTTGTCCCCGTCTGGAGCCTAACGCCCCGGGGGATTTAGGGAAAGGCACTCTTGTGTACCCGTTTGCTCTTTTTTGTGTTTTACTCTTTATGTGTGTGCACATTTTTTTGGCACCAGGTGAAGTTTTTTGGGTGTGTTATGCACGCCATAGGCTTTAAAAAAAAAAAAAAACATAAGGGTTGTTTAGGTAATGTATCTGTTTTATCTCTATGTCTCTTTTCTTCTCTTAACTTTTTCTACCGTAGGATTTTGCCTTTAATATATTATTAATCTCTTAATAGCACGGGTATCATTGGTAACGTCGTTGTTTTTAAGATTGTATCATTCATGTTGCAGTTGCTAATCTCGGATTAATACAAGTTTCTTTTCTGTACAATAGTACATTTAAATAAATAAGATTGTTATCTTTATTTCGCACAAGTATCATTCGTTCTTACTTTCATGGGTTGATTCATATAGATACAAGGTGTTTATGACACTTATGTTATGTATCATTAAGCATATAAGTGAGGTAGGTAAAAATTAGCCTTATCACTTACCAATTAGGTGACTTCTGAAGGCAATTGGCTCCATTAGATTTTAGTTAGGGGTATCGGAGTAAAGGGGGCTGCACGCCACACTTTTCAAATATTTATTTGTAAAAAAATGTGAAAACCATTTATCATTTTCCTTTCACTTTACAATTATGTGCCACTTGTGTTGGTCTATCACATAAAATCCCAATAAAATACATTTACGTTTTTGGTTATAACATGACAAAATGTGGAAAATTTCAAGGGGTATGAATACTCTTTCAAGGCACTGTAAATGGCTGGAGCTGCTTGGATCCATTATCATATACAGTATATGTTTATGACCTCCAATAACCTAGAGGTCAGTTTTTCTGGTAAGAAATATGTGCACCTGGCGGTTTGGAATTGAAGCAGTTGGCACCTTGTCACTGTAGTGATTTTTACCAAAGCACAGGTTCACTTTATGGACATTTTTACACTGAGTTTCTGTTTAACTTTTTATGTGATTTGCACCTTTTTCTTTTTTTTGAGATTTGCACATGATTGTATTACACGTGTCATGATATTTCAGACTTATTTCAAGTTGTGATATATACTTTCATGGTATGATTCTTAAAGTGATAGCACCCCTTGTTTTCTATTAGGCATTTTGTCTAGTACAGTATTCTGATGTTAGAGTGCTTTTGTCCTGCACATTTTTAATTAATTCTTTACACTGAGTGTAAAGTTTTTTTGTTTTTTGTTATAGTATTAGTTCACCTTTACAGAAAATCTGTAAAGGTGACCTAACACTGAACCCCCTCCCCACCCCTCTGGCTCCTGCTGTACTTACCTCCCGTGATCCTGAGCTGTCAGGGCTCCTGTAAGCTGCCCAACAGTCCAGGGTTTTGAAATTCCTGCTGCTTTCTCTCCTCTCAATACAGCACTGCAAGTACTGACCAGACAGATTCTAACTGGTCAGCACCATAACATGGATGACACCTTGGTGACACCGGTGGCTGCAGTTGAGGACCCCAGTACCTTGTGGGTTGACAGTCATTGTTCTAACCCTGCCCCATTTTATAAAAAAATTGGTTTTGTTGCAGTGTGTCCCCACTTACATTTCTCCAGTAGGGACACACTGCAAGGAGAGGACACAATTTTGATGTAGTGTCAGAGGAAGGAACCCCTGAGCTTAGTGGGATATCAAGTCAACCCCTGAGCTTAGTGGGATATCAATCCCAGTAATATCAGATTCTAAAGATTCTCCAGCAGGATTCTTTTCATTACAATGGAGTTTGTCAGCACAGGCAGCAGGAGAATATTTTCATTTTTTTTTAGTTACTGGGGATCCTTTTTGGTAGTTTAGTTTTAGCAACGGTGTCACTTTAAAGGATTACTGATACATCCTTTTTGGATAAATGCTGGTGGGATGATCCTCCTGTCAACTACCCATATTTGCTTCCATGGTGAAATAACTGCATCTGACTCTTTAGTTTTGGGACCTGTGGGTTTTTTTTTAATTATTAGTCAGTATTAGATTTTATGAAGGTGGAAGTAACAGAGATAATATAAACAATAACAGTTGCCTTACATTAATATGAACATAACAAACGTTTATAAAAAAAATATACATATTATGTTAAATATTTTATTCAAACATAAATAAAAGAGGATGAAAGGAGAAAAAAATGCAACCACTAGTATCAGTGGAGTTGTATATTTGTTTTTTGCAAATTAAAGAATAGAGAATGAGAAAATGTCCAACCAAACCAATGACTTTGTGTGTGTGTGTGTTTGTTTTTTGTGTTTTTTTGCAGTATGGCCAGGGCCATATGCTTTACTTTGTAGGAGGACATGTAGACAAGATCTGACTATCCTCAAGCTATTGAGCTTTCAGAGCACTCCAAAACATTTATGGGTGGTTTACTGACCACACAAGTTTTTGTCAATGAAGAGGGAGGAGTAGGAAACAAGATGCTGCTGGCAGTGGCTTATTAAGGAGGGGGGAACTAGCTCTTAAACCTTTCCAAATGATTGATACCCCCAACATTGGCCTGCATTGTCCATTGGCTCCATCGGCATACATATATTTTCTCATGTCTAGAGTGTCACCTTATGGCTACCATCGATTTGCCCTACAGTTGGACAAATATGGAGCAAATTTTGCCCAGATTGGCCAAAGTTTGCTCAGTGGGTGGCTCTGTTTGATGGGCATCCCTCTATTCAAACATTGAAGAAACTAGGCAGGAATATTGTTGGCAGAACAGAACCTGTATCACATAAGATGCTGGCACTGTTCGCTGTCTTTGACAGCTAGCGGGTCGGCTTTCAAACTACAATAGCTGCAGCAGCAGGTTTGTCCATTTGCGCTGTGTAGCATGGATGGAAGAATCTGTTAGATTTCTAGGACTCGACCGAGAAAATCTGTATGAACATCTTATAAGAGAAGTATGGGATTTTTTTTTTAATCATACTTAACTAGGTGGATGCAACATTGATGCAATGCTGTATTTGTCCCCCACCTGTCTCTAAAGCTGTGAACTGAGCGATCAAACACCACTGATCCCTCAGTTCTCCCCCTCCGCTCTCAGCAGAGAGCAGTGACTGTCAGTCACTGGTTCTCTGCTCTACCCCTCCAGCGCTCACTGGAGCCCTGGGCTGTGGAGGGGGCGGGAGCGACTGGCTCAGGCTCTCAGCGGCTCATGGTCCAGGCTTCTGGCTGGATCCTGACCATATGGTCACGATCTTTCCCCAACCAGGAGCGGCTCTGTGATTTCAGCTGACAGCGGTATTTGGCCCGCCGTTGGCTGAAAACGGGTCACAGAACGTACTGCACTCCTGTGATCCACAGGAGAAGTACAGCCAGACGAGCTTTGGCTGTACTTCTCCTTTAAGGCTTATTTGAAGGTATAATGATTAGAACTTGTCAGGATTAAGTGAGGTTTGCCAAAAGGAACCAAACAGCCCTCCGCTGAACCATTGTTAAAGGGGTTGTAAACCCACTTAAAAAAAAAACCTAACACCTGCAAGACAAAGGCATAATGAGCTAGTATGCATAGCATACTAGCTCATTATGTAATACTCATCTGAGATCGAAGCCCTCGCTGCGGTGCCCGTACTCCGCTCCAGCAGCCGACGGCAATCCCGGGGGTTACTTCCGGGTTCTTGGCCAAGGCATTGTGATTGGCTGGAGCCGCGATGACGTCACTCCCGCACATGCGTGCCACTGCTTCAGTTTGTGTCAGTGCCCATGTGCCGATAAAGTCGGCACATGCAAATACAGGGGATATCTCCTAAACCGTGCAGGTTTAGAAGATATCCTGGGTAGCTGCAGGTAAGCCTTATTATAGGCTTACCTGTAGCAGAAAGTGGTCTGTAAGGGTTTACAACCACTTTAACCACAATGCAACCTTCCTATTACAGACAGTACAGTGTTTTCATATCAGCACTTTCATCACAAATTAGAAAATATGAGGTCTACTCTTCTTTTAAGTATGGTGGACTGAGCCATGTAAATTACATTTATGTCCCACAGGCCGATTTTGCACTCAGAACTGATGATTTATTGTACAAACACAGCCTAACCAAACCATTTACTCCAAATTGCACACAATGCCATGCCGAGGAAACAATGTGAAATCTGATCTCATCTCTACCCTGCTCCATCCACTCCTGCATTTAAGGCATTCCTAGAAAATGTACACAAAGATAAAGGTAGGCCTGGCTTGTTAATCTCTGAGACATATAATTACCTGTGCAGTTAACATAATTTGTCTGTTTGGCACATGAAATTATTTTCCTTTAAAAATACAATGGACCTGGGAGGGGGGTGTCATTAAAAGCATAAATGGAGAAAGAAAGCTACAAAGAAATAATCTACCTTTCATAAAATAATAGTGCAGTATATTCTTCCTTGCATATGGTTCTGGCCAGATCTCATGTCTGGGGTCTCTTTTAACCTCCATTCACACTTGAACGTTGGTGTCTTTGGAAACATATTCAGTAATTTTTTGCACATTTGTATGTGCATTTTTTTGCGCATTTTCAAGCTTGAGAATTTTTGCTTTAGCCAATGGAAAGTGAGTTACTAAGAGGAGATGGTTGATAGGTATGAGCACCTATTGAAGTCTATTGGAGCCAAATTTGTGATCATACACCAAAGAGGCCCCTGTACTTTTTCTGAGCATTAACTGACAGTGCATCACTCAGATGTGTACAGACACAATAAAATAACATTGAAATCTGAGTGTTGAAGCACCCCAACAAATGTACTTCACATCACTCAAGTGTGAATAGGGGCTTCAGAGAATTTTCGAACCATCTATGGGCAGGCTGGTTGAATAGAAGTCGATCTCTTAATCGACTTCTGTACAACCAGCTAAAGTGCTCTTTCATCTAGAAATTGGAGGAAGGAAGAACAATGGATTGACCCCTCACAATCCCTGCACCATAAGAAAAACTGTTATCAGTCCTGTGCTGTCATTGAAATTAACGCAGAACTAAATTCCCACTTTCAAAAGCTGCGAACCGGCAGGTTATTGCAGAAGAGACATGTGATGAAGGAAACCTACCTGCCTGCTTGCATCTTCTTTGGAATGTACATTGAGCTCAATTTACATTCCGACACTGCACCCTGATGTCATCCTGCGTTGGCCAATGAAGTCGGCCACAGACTGGCACCCGAAAAAGCCCAAAGTAATAAGGCACTGAAGATGCCCTCCTACCCCTCCACCCCAAAGTATTGAGGTCTGAGGATTCCCTCCTCACCACCCCAAGGTATTAAGGAACTGAGGATGTCTTCATACCTCTCCACACCAAGGTATTGAGGCACTGAGGATGCCCTCCTAACTCTCCACCCCAATGTATTAAGGAACCGAGGATGCCCTCCTACCTCTCCACCCCAAGGTATCGAGGCACTGAGGATGCCCTCGTACCCCTACACCCCAAGATATTAAGGAACTGAGGATGTCGTCCTACCTCTCCAACCCAAGGTATCAAGGCACTGAGAAAGCGCTCATACTCCTCCACCTTGAAGTATCCGTGCACTGACGATGCCCTCCTACCCCTCCACCACAAAGTATTGAGGCACTGATGATGCCCTCCTAACTCTCTACCCCAAGGTATTAAGGAACTGAGGATGCCCTCCTACCTCTCCACCCCAAGGTATCGAGGCACTGAGGATGTCCTCTTACCCCTCAACCCCAAAGTATTAAGGCATTGAGGATGCCCTCCTACCTCTGCACCCCAAAGTATTGAGGCACTGAGGATGCCCTCCTAACTCTCCACCCCAAGGTATTAAGGAACATAGGATACCCTCCTACCTCTCCATCCCAAGGTATTGAGGCATTGAGGAAGCCCTCCTACCCCTCCACCGCAAAGCATTGAGGCAGCGAGGAAGCCATCCTACCCCTCCACCCCAAAGTATTGAGGCACTGAGGATGCCCTCCTACCTTTCTACCCCAAGCTATTTAGGAACTCAGAATGCCCTCCTACATCTAAACCTCAAGGTATCGAGGCACTGAGGAAGCCCTCCTACCACTCCACCCCAAAGTATTGAGGCACTGAAGATGCCCTTCTAACTCTCCACCCTCAGGTATAGAGGCACTGAGGATGCCCTCCTAACTCTCCACCCCAAGGTATTAAAGAACTGCCGATATCCTCCTACCTCTCTACCCCAAGGTATCGAGGCACCGAGGAAGCCCTCTTACTCCTCCACCTCGAAGTATCAGGGCACTGAGGATGCCCTCCAACCCCTGCAACCCGAAGTATTGAGGTACTGATGATGCCCTCCTAACTCTCCACCCCAAAAATAATAAGGCACTGAGGAAGCCGTCCTACCCCTCTACCCCAAAGTATTGAGGCACTGAGGATACCCTCCTAACTCCCCTCCCCAAGGTGTTAATAAGCTGAGGATGCCCTCCTACCTCTGCATCCCAAGGTATCGGGGCACTGAGGAAGCCCTCTTACTCCTCCACCTCGAAGTATCAGGGCACTGAGGATGCCCTCCAACCCCTGCAACCCGAAGTATTGAGGTACTGATGATGCCCTCCTAACTCTCCACCCCAAAAATAATAAGGCACTGAGGAAGCCGTCCTACCCCTCTACCCCAAAGTATTGAGGCACTGAGGATACCCTCCTAACTCCCCTCCCCAAGGTGTTAATAACCTGAGGATGCCCTCCTACCTCTGCATCCCAAGGTATCGGGGCACTGAGGAAGCCCCCCTACCCCTCCATCCCAAAGTATTGATGCACTGAGGATGCCCTCCTAACTCTGCACCCTAAGGTATCAAGGCACTGAGGAAGCCCTCCTACCCTTCCACCCCAAGGTATTAAGGAACTGAGGATGCCCTCATACCTCAACACCAAAAGGTATCAAGGCACTGAGGATGTCCTCCTACCCCTCAACCCCAAAGTATTGAGGCACTGAGGATGCCCTCCTAACTCTGCACCCCAAGGTATCAAGGCACTGAGGAAGCCCTCCTACCCTTCCACCCCAAGGTATAGAGACACTGAGGATGCCCTCCTACCCCACAATATTGAGGCACTGAGGATGCCCTCCTAATTCTCCACCCCAAGGTATTAAGGAACTAAGGATGTCCTCCTACCTCTCCACCCCAAAGTAAGAAGGCACTGAGGATGCCCTCCTACCCCTCCACCCAGAAGTATGGAGGCATTGAGGATTCCCTCCAAAATCGCCACCCCAAGGTATTAAGGAACTGAGGATGTCCTCATACCTCTCCACCCCAAGATATCGAGGCACTGAGGAAGCCCTTCTACTTCTCCACCGCAAAATATTGAGGCACGGAGGATGCCCTCCTACCTTTCCACCCCAAAGTATTGAGGCACTGAGGATGCCCTCCTACCCCTCCACCCCAAGGTATTAAGGAACTGAGGATGCCCTCCTAACTCTCCAACCCAAAGTAATAAGGCACTAAGTAAGCCGTCCTACCCCCCCATCCCAAAGTATTGAGGCACTGAGGATACCCTCCTAAGTCTCCACCCCAAGATATTAAGGAACTGAGGATGTCCTCCTACCTCTCAACGCTAAGGTATCGAGGCACTGAGGATGCCCTCCTACCCCTCCACCCCAAAGTATTGAGGCACTGAGGATGCCCTCCTAACTCTCCACTCCAAGGTATTAAGGAACTGAGGATGCCCTCCTACCTTTCCACACTAAGGTATCGAGGCACTGAGGATGCCCTTCTACCCCTCCAAACCAAAGTATTGAGGCACTGAGGATGCACTCCTACCCCTTCACCTCAAAAAGTATTGAGAAACTGAGGATGCCCTCCTAACTCTCCAACCAAAAGTATTAAGGAACTGGGGAGGTCCTCCTACCTCTCCACCCTAAGGTATCAAGGTACTGAGGATGCCCTCCTACCCCTCCACCCTAAAGTATTGAGGCACTGAGGATGCCATCCTACCCCTCCACCCCAAAGTATCGAGGCACTGAGGATGCCCTCCTAACTCTCCACCCCAAGATATTAAGGAACTGAGGATGTCCTCCTACCTCTCCACCCCAAGGTATCGAGGTACTGACGATGCCCTCCTACCCCTCCACCCCAAAGTATTGAGGCACTGAGGATGCCCTCATAACTCTCCACTCCAAGGTATTAAGGAACTGAGGGTGCCCTCCTACCTCTCCATACTAAGGTATCGAGGCACTGAGGATGCCTTCCTACCTCTCCACCCCAAGGTATCGAGGTACTGAGGATGCCCTCCTACCCCTCCACCCCAAAGTATTGAGGCACTGAGGATTCCCTCCTAACTCTCCACTCCTAGCTATTAAGGAACTGAGGATGCCCTCCTCCCTCTCCACGCTAAGGTAACAAGGCACTGAGGTTGCCCTCTTACCCCTCCACCCCAAAGTATTGAGGCACTGCGGATGCCCTCCTAACTCTCCACCCCAAGGTATTAAGGAACTGAGTATGCCCTCCTACCTCTCCACGCTAAGGTATGGAGGCACTGAGTATGCCCTCCTACCCCTCTACCCCAAAGTATTGAGGCACTGAGGATGCCCTCCTACCCCTCCACCCCAAAGTATTGAAACACTGAGGATGCCCTCCTACCCCTCCACCCCAAAGTATTGAGGAACTGAGGATGCCCTCCTAACTCCCCCCCCCCAAAGGTATTAAGGAACTGAGGATGTCCTCATACCTCTCCACCCCAAGGTATCGAGGCACTGAGGAAGCCCTTCTACTCCTCCACTCCAAAATATTGAGGCACAGAGGATGTCCTCCTACCTTTCCACCCCAAAGTATTGAGGGACTGAGGATGCCCTCCTACCCCTCGACCCCAAGGTATTAAGGAACTGAGTATGTCCTCCTAACTCTCCAACCCAAGGTATCAAGGCATCGAAAAAGCCCTCATACTCCTCCGCCTCGAAGAATCAGTGCACTGAGTATGCCCTCCTACCCCTCCTCCCCAAAGTATTGAGGCACTGAGGATGCCCTCCTACCTCTTCACCCATAAGTATTGAGGCACTAAGGATGCCCTCATAACTGTCCACACCAAGGTATTAAGGAACTGAGGATACCCTCCTACCTCTTCTCCCCAGGGTATCGAGGCACTGAGGAAGCCCTCCTACCCCTCCACTCCATAACGTTGAGGCACTGAGGATGCCCTCCTACCCCTCCAGCCCCAGGTATTGAGGCACTGAGGATACCCTCCTAACTCTCCACCCCAAGGTATTAATGAACTGAGGACCTCCTCCTACCTCTCCACCCCAAGGTATCGAGGCACTGAGGAAGCCCTCCTACTCCTCCACCTCGAAGTATCAGGGCACTAAGGATGCCCTCCAACCCCTCCATCCCAAAGTATTGAGGCACTGAGGATGCCCTCCTAACTCTCCAACCCAAAGTAATAAGGCACTAAGTAAACCGTCCTACCCCTCCATCCCAAAGTATTGAGGCACTGAGGATACCCTCCTAAGTCTCCACCCCAAGATATTAAGGAACTGAGGATACCCTCCTACCTCTTGACCCCAAGGTATCGAGGCACTAAGAAAGCCCTCCTACTCCTCCACCCCAAAGTATTGAGGCACTGAGGATGCCCTTCTAACTCTCCACTCCAAGGTATTAAGGAACTGAGGATGCCCTCCTACCTTTCCACGCTAATGTATCGAGGCACTGAGGATGCCCTTCTACCCCTCCAAACCAAAGTATTGAGGCACTGAGGATGCCCTTCTACCCCTTCACCCCAAAAAGTATTGAGGAACTGAGGATGCCCTCCTAACTCTCCACCCCAAGGTATTAAGGAACTGAGGATGTCCTCCTACCTCTCCACCCCAAGGTATCAAGGTACTGAGGATGCCCTCCTACCCCTCCACCCTAAAGTATTGAGGCACTGAGGATGCCCTCCTACCCCTCCACCCCAAAGTATCGAGGCACTGAGGATGCCCTCCTAACTCTCCACCCCAAGGTATTAAGGAACTGAGGATGTCCTCCTACCTCTCCACCCCAAGGTATCGAGGTACTGACGATGCCCTCCTACCCCTCCACCCCAAAGTATTGAGGCACTGAGGATACCCTCCTACCTCTCGACCCCAAGGTATTGAGGCACTGAGGATCCCCTCCTACCCCTCCACCCCAAAGTATTAAGGAACTTAGGATGTCCTCCTACCTCTCCACCCCAAGGTATCAAGGTACTGAGGATGCCCTCCTACCCCTCCAACCTAAAGTATTAAGGAACTGAGGATACCCTCCTACCTCTCGACCCCAAGGTATTGAGGCACTGAGGATGCCCTCCTACCCCTCCACCCCAAAGTATTGAGGCACTGAGGATGCCCTCCTACCCCTCTACCCCAAAGTATTGAGGCACTGAGGATGCCCTCCTACCCCTCCACCCCAAAGTTTTGAGGAACTGAGGATGCCCTCCCAACTCTCCACCCCAAAGGTATTAAGGAACTTAGGATGTCCTCCTACCTCTCCACCCCAAGGTATCAAGGTACTGAGGATGCCCTCCTACCCCTCCACCCTAAAGTATTAAGGAACTGAGGATACCCTCCTACCTCTCGACTCCAAGGTATTGAGGAACTGAGGAAGCCCTCCTACCCCTCCGCTCCAAAGTACTGAGGCACTGAGGATGCCCTTCTAACTCTCCACTCCCAGGTATTGAGGCACTGAGGAAGCCCTCCTATGCCTCCACCCACAGGTATTGAGGCACTGAGGAAGCCCTCCTATGCCTCCACCCCAAAGTATTGAGGCACTGAGGATGCCCTCCTAATTCTCCACTCCAAGGTATTAAGGAACTGAAGATAACCTCCTACCTTTCCATGCTAAGGTATCGAGGCACTGAGGATGCCCTCCCACTCCTCCACCCCAAAGAATTGAGGCACTGAGGATGCCCTCCTACCCCTCCACCCCAAAGTATTGAGGCACTGAGGATGCCCTCCTAACTCTCCACAACAAGGTATTAAGGAACTGAGGATGCCCTCCTACCTCTCCATGCTAAGGTATCGAGACACTAAGGATGCCCTCCTAACCCTCCACCCCAAATTATGGAGGCACTGAGGATGCCTTCCTAACCCTCCACTCCAAGGTATTAAGGAACTGAGGATGCCCTCCTACCTCTCCACGCTAAGGTATCAAGGCACTGAAGATGCGCTCCTACCCCTCCACCCCAAAGTATTGAGGCACTGAGGATGCCCTCCTAACTCTCCACCCCAAGATATTAAGGAACTGAGGATGCCCTCTGTTACGGGAGTCACTAATAGGGGCACAGGGTGAATGAGAACCCCCCACTATGATCTGTGCTAATCAGACTCAATGCTGTATATATATATATATATATATATATATATATATATATATATATATATATATATATATATATATATATATATATATATATATATATATGTGCTGTCTCATCTTTTTCATCCTGTTGTGGACTTTTTGCTGTGATGATTGGGGTGTGACTGTATTCTATTGTCTATTGTGGCTGTCTGCCTCAACTATTATGGTCTTGCTGTGAGGAAAAAGGGAGGTGGATTCCTCCAGCAGACCCCCTGTTAAGACTGTTTACTGATGAGAAGTTAAGCACACCTGGCCTGTGTGTCCATTGTTATTGGACATATTTAACCCGCCCTGTTTTCCAAGGGTGGGGGAGAAATGTTTTCAAAGTGGGAACTGTATAACGTGTTAGAATAAAGATTCATTCCTGCTTGAACCTGAAGACAGAGCATCTTGTCTCGTACTTGGGGAGAGAATTATTTCTATGGGTTCCTTGTTCGGCTGATCAGAGTGTTCGGTAGCTGCCTTGGTTTTCGGGAAGGGAATGTCCTAAACGACCTTAAGCCCATTCGTACTCGGGGTGTCGTCACACCCTCCTACTACACGCTAAGGTATCGAGGCACTGAGGATGCCCTCCTACCCCTCCACCCCAAAGTATTGAGGCACTGAGGATGTCCTCCTACCCCTCCACCTCGAAGGATCAGTGCACTGAGGATGCCCTCCTAGCTCTCCACCCCAAAGTATTAAGGCACTGAGGAAGCCCTCCTACCTCTGCACCCCAACGTATCAAGGCGCTGAGGAAGCCCTCCTACCCCTCCACCGGAAAGTGTTGAGGCACTGAGGAAGCCGTCCTAGCCCTCCACCCCAAAGTATTGAGGCACTGAGGATACCCTCCTAACTTTCTACCCCAAGCTATTAAGGAACTGAGAATGCCCTCCTACATCTAAACCTCAAGGTATCGAGGCACTGAGGAAGCCCTGCTACCACTCCACCCCAAAGTATTACGGCACTGAGGATGCCCTCCTAACTCTCCACCCCAAGGTATTAAGGAACTGAGGATGTCCCCCTACCTCTCCAACCAAAGTATCGAGGCACTGAGGGAGCCCCCCTACTCTTCCACCTCGAATTATCCAACCCCTCCACCCCAAATAATTGAGGTAATGAGGATACCCTCCTAACTCTCCACCCCAAGGTATTAAGGAACTGAGGATGCCCTCCTACCTCTGCATCTAAAGGTATCGAGGCACTGAGGAAGCCCTCCTACCCCTCCACCCCAAAGTATTGAGGCACTGAGGATGCCCTTCTACCACTCCACCCCAAAGTAATGAGGCACTGAGGATGACCTCCTAACTCTCCACCCCAAGATATTGAGGAAATGAGGATGTCCTCCTCCATCTCCACCCCAAAGTAATAAGGCACTGAGGATGCCCTCCTACCCCTCCACCCTAAAGTATTGAGGCACTGAGGATGCATTTATAACTCTCCACCCCAAGGTATTAAGGAACTGAGGATGTCCTCCTACCTCTCCACCTCAAGGTATTGAGGTACTGAGGATGCCTTCCTACCCCTCCACCCTAAAGTATTGAGGCACTGAGGATGCCCTCCTAACTCTCCTCCCCAAGGTATTAAGGAACTGAGGATGCCCTCCTACCTCTCCACGCTAAGGTATTGAGGCACTGAGGATGCTTTCCTACCCAAAGTATTGAGGCACTGAGTATGTCCTCCTACCCCTCCACCTCGAAGGATCAGTGCACTGTGGATGCCCTCCTACCCCTCCACCCCAAAGAATTAAGGCACTGAGGATGCCCTACTACCTCTGCACCCCAAAGTATTGAGGCACTGAAGATGCCCTCCTAACTCTCCACTCCAGGGTATTAAGGAACTGAGAATGCCCTCCTACATCTAAACCTCAAGGTATCGAGGCACTGAGGAAGCCCTCCTACCACTCCACCACAAAGTATTAAGGCACTGAGGATGCCCTCCTAACTCTCCACCCCAAGGTATTAAGGAACTGAGGATGTCCCCCTACCTCTCCAACCAAAGTATCGAGGCACTGAGGGAGCCCCCCTACTCCTCCACCTCGACGTATCAGGGCACTGAGGATGCCCTCCAACCCCTCCACCCCAAATTATTGAGGTACTGAGGATGCCCTCCTAACTCTCAACCCCAAGGTATTAAGGAACTGAGGATACCCTCCTACCTCAGCATCTAAAGGTATCGAGGCACTGAGGAAGCCCACCTACCCCTCCACACAAAATTATTGAGGCACTGAGCATGCCCTCCTCCCTCTCCACCCCAAAGTACTGAGGTACTGAGGGTGCCCTCCTAACTCTCCACTCCAAGATATTAAGGAACTGAGGATGCCCTCCTACCTCTCCATGCTAAGGTATCAAGGCACTGAGGATGTCCTCCTACCTCTCCACCTCGAAGGATCAGTGCACTGAGGATGCCCTCCTACCCCTCCACCCCAAAGAATTAAGGCACTGAGGATGCCCTACTACCTCTGCACCCCAAAGTATTGAGGCACTGAGGATGCCCTCCTAACTCTCCACTCCAAGGTATTAAGGAACTAAGGATGCCCTCCTACCTCTGCACCCCAAGGTATCGAGGCACTAAGGAAGCCCTCCTACCCCTCCACCGCAAAGCGTTGAGGCACTGAGGAAGCTGTCCTACCCCTCCACCCCAAAGTATTGAGGCACTGAGGATAACCTCTTAACTTTCTACCCCAAGCTATTAAGGAACTGAGAATGCCCTCCTACATCTAAACCTCAAGGTTTTGAGGCACTGAGGAAGCCCTCCTACCACTCCACCCCAAAGTATTAAGGCACTGAGGATGCCCTCCTAACTCTCCACCCCAAGGTATTAAGGAACTGAGGATGCCCTCCTACCTCAGCATCTAAAGGTATCGAGGCACTGAGGAAGCCCTCCTACCCCTCCACCTCGACGTATTGAGTATTGAGGCACTGAGGGAGCCCCCTTACTCCTCCACCTCGACGTATCAGGGCACTGAGGATGCCCTCCAACCCCTCCACCCCAGAATTATTGAGGTACTGAGCATGCCCTCCTAACTCTCCACCCCAAGGTATTAAGGAACTGAGGATGCCCTCCTACCTCAGCATCTAAAGGTATCGAGGCACTGAGGAAGCCCTCCTACCCCTCCACACCAAATTATTGAGGCACTGAGCATGCCCTCCTCCCTCTCCACCCCAAAGTACTGAGGTACTGAGGGTGCCCTCCTAACTCTCCACTCCAAGATATTAAGGAACTGAGGATGCCCTCCTACCTCTCCATGCTAAGGTATCAAGGCACTGAGGATGTCCTCCTACCTCTCCACGCTAAGGTATCAAGGCACTGAGGATGCCCTCCTACCCCTCCACCCCAAAGTATTGAGACACTGAGGATGACTTCCTAACTCTCCACCCCAAGATATTGAGGAAATGAGGATGTCCTCCTCCCTCTCCACCCCAAAGTAATAAGGCACTGAGGATGCCCTCCTAACTCTCCACTCCAAGGTATTAAGGAACTGAGGATGCCCTCCTACCTCTCCACGCTAAGGTATTGAGGCACTGAGGATGCCCTCCTACCCCTCCACCCCAAAGTAATGAGGCACTGAGGATGTCCTCCTACCTCTCCACCTCGAAGGATCAGTGCACTGAGGATGCCCTCCTAGCCCGCCACCCCAAAGTATTAAGGCACTGAGGATGCCCTACTACCTCTGCACCCCAAAGTATTGAGGCACTGAGGACGCCCTCCTAACTCTCCACTCCAAGATATTAAGGAACTGAGGATGCCCTCCTACCTCTCCACGCTAAGGTATCAAGGCACTGAGGATGCCCTCCTACCTCTCCACGCTAAGGTATCAAGGCACTGAGGATGCCCTCCTACCCCTCCACCCCAAAGTATTAAGGCACTGAGGATGCCCTCCTAACTCTCCTCCCCAAGGTATTAAGGAACTGAGGATACACTCCTACCCCTCCACCCCAAAGTATTGAGGCACTAAGGATGCCCTCCTACCCCTCCACCCTAAAATATTGAAGCACTGAGGATGTCCTCCTAACTCTCAACCCCAAGGTATTAAGGAACTGAGGATGTCCTCCTACCTCTGCACCCCAAGGTATCGAGTACTGAGGAAGCCCTCCTACCCCTCCACACCAAAGTACTGAGGCACAGAGGTTGCCCTCCTAACTCTACAATCCAAGGAATTAAGGAAATGAGGTTGCCCTCCTACCTCTCCACGCTATGGTATCGAGGCACTGAGGATGCCCTCCTACCCCTCCACCCCAAAGTATTGAGGCACTGAGGATGCCCTCCTAACTCTCCACCCCAAGGTATTAAGGAATTGAGGATGCCCTCCCAAAGAGGTTTGAGATTTCCGCGCTCACAGACCAAGGCTTGCAGCCTCCCCTTAGTCACCCCCTCAGGGATGAGATGAAAAGTAAAAATGTGTGTGGGTAGGGGCAGTTGGCGCTACCTGTATGGGTGCGTATCAATTATGTGTTAGCTGTATAGTTCAAAATTACTTGTGTGCTCTCCTAATAGTGAACTATAGGTGTATTTGGGCAAATCCGTGTAATAAAGTGTATATGTGCCCGATGGGATAGATATCCCATACCAAAAAGTGCATCCAAATTGAACTGGTTTAGCAGCAAGGTGTATATATATATATATATATATATATATATATATATACAAGTATAACAAAAAGTATCATCAGTGGTATTATCAATAATTATAAATAATAGGTGTAACTGCACACAGCTTTCTACTATTGTATAAGGGGTTAACCTTATTTTACAATTCGTTCTTACAACTCCTGCAGTGGCTATTAGAAAGTCTCTTATCCGTCCACATCCAGTGCCATCCACTGATTACATATTACCACTAATCTCCACTGTACACAATTAGCGTGACAAAAAAAAAATGAACATATAAGTATATAGCCCAAAAAAATATATATATATGTGTAAAATGTGTATATAAAGTGACCAATTGTTTCAGAAATATACCGATTGTGACACAGATATAATATATAAAGAAAATTGTAGATAAAAATCAATATTGTGAAAGTCCTATCTTGAAGATATTTCATTCAAAAATTCCTGCGTGAGGTGACTGTAGTGATGACAGTTGAAATCCAGTGACTTAGGTGCTCCCCCTCAAGGGTCCCCACTCACCCGCTCCCTGCACCCCTGCAGGGGTAAAAGGCATCTAGTATCCTCGATACTTTCTTGGAATCCGATGCAGTTGTCCAATGGGGTTATCCATAGGGGGCTTCCGCTCCAGGTGTAACTATCCTTCAGGTTTAGGCTTTATCCTCCTCTGCTACTTCTTCCAGTAATGTCGGCTCTCTCCAAAGGGAGTCGGCAGGAAGTAGAGAGCCGACATTACTGGAAGAAGTAGCAGAGGAGGATAAAGCCTAAACCTGAAGGATAGTTACACCTGGAGCGGAAGCCCCCTATGGATAACCCCATTGGACAACTGCATCGGATTCCAAGAAAGTATCGAGGATACTAGATGCCTTTTACCCCTGCAGGGGTGCAGGGAGCGGGTGAGTGGGGACCCTTGAGGGGGAGCACCTAAGTCACTGGATTTCAACTGTCATCACTACAGTCACCTCACGCAGGAATTTTTGAATGAAATATCTTCAAGATAGGACTTTCACAATATTGATTTTTATCTACAATTTTCTTTATATATTATATCTGTGTCACAATCGGTATATTTCTGAAACAATTGGTCACTTTATATACACATTTTACACATATATATATATTTTTTTGGGCTATATACTTATATGTTCATTTTTTTTTTGTCACGCTAATTGTGTACAGTGGAGATTTAGTGGTAATATGTAATCAGTGGATGGCACTGGATGTGGACGGATAAGAGACTTTCTAATAGCCACTGCAGGAGTTGTAAGAACGAATTGTAAAATAAGGTTAACCCCTTATACAATAGTAGAAAGCTGTGTGCAGTTACACCTATTATTTATAATTATTGATAATACCACTGATGATACTTTTTGTTATACTTGTATATATATATATACACCTTGCTGCTAAACCAGTTCAATTTGGATGCACTTTTTGGTACGGGATGCCCTCCTAACTCACCACTCCAAGGTATTAAGAAACTAAGGATGCCCTCCTACCTCTCCACGCTAAGGTATCGAGGCACTAAGGATGCCCTCCTACCCCTCCACCACAAAGTATTGAGGCACTGAGGATGCCCTCCCACTCCTCCACCCCAAAGAATTGAGGCACTGAGGATGCCCTCCTAACCCCCCACCCCAAATTATGGAGGCTCTGAGGATGCCTTCCTAACTCTCCACTCCAAGGTATTAAGGAACTGAGGATGCCCTCCTACCTCTCCACGCTAAGGTATCAAGGCACTGAAGATGCGCTCCTACCACTCCACCCCAAAGTATTGAGGCACTGAGGATGCCCTCCTACCTCTCCACCCCAAAGTATTGAGGCACTGAGGATACCCTACTAACTCTCCACCCCAAGGTATTAAGGAACGGAGGATGTCCTCCTACCTCTCCACCCCAAGGTATCGACATACTGACGATGCCCTCCTACCCCTCCACCCCAAAGTATTGAGGCACTAAGGATGCCCTCCTAACTCTCCACTCCAAGGTATTAAGGAACTGAGGATGCCCGCCTACCTCTCCACGCTAAGGTATCGAGGCACTGAGGATGCCCTCCTACCCCTCCACCCCAAAGTATTGAGGCACTGAGGATGCCCCCCTACCCCTCCACCAGAAAGTATTGAGGTACTAAGGATTCCATCCTTCTCCTCCACCCCAAAGAATTGAGGAACTGAGGAGGCTCTGCTAACTCTCCACCCCAAGGTATTAAGGAACTGAGGATGTCCTCCTACCTCTCCACCCCAGGGTATCGAGGTACCGAGGATTTCCTCCAGCCCTCCACCCTAAAGTAATGAGGCACTGAGTATGCCCTCCTACCCCTCCCCCAAAGCATTGAGGCACTGAGGATGCCTGAGGATGCACCCCCCCTGTTAAGACTGTTTACTGATAAGAAGTTAAGCACACCTGGCCCGTGTGTCCATTGTTATTGGACATATTTAACCCGCCCTGTTCTCCAAGGGTGGGGGAGAAATGTTTTCAAAGTGGGAACTGTATAACATGTGTTTGAATAAAGATTCATTCCTGCTTGAACCTGAAGACAGAGCATCTGGTCTCGTACTCGGGGGGAGAATTATTTCTATGGGTTTCTTGTTCGGCTGATCGGAGTGTTCGGTAGCTGCCTTGGTGTTCGGGAAAGGAATGTCCTAAACGACTTTAACCCCTTTCGTACTCGGGGTGTCATCACAACGGGTGGCAAGCAGCGGGATCATTCCCACAGCCCAGAAGGACAGCTACAAGAGGACACAGGACAGTGGAAGCACAGTATGAACGGCTAAAGTGCTCTACCCTCAAGGACTTATTGGAGAAGCGGGGCTGACCGGCCAACAACCGTAAGTAGAGGGACATTATCGCAGAACTAGTCGGAATGGATAGAGCCAAAAGACCCAACATAACCGAAAGGCCCAGCGTAACAGATAGGACACCCGAAGAGGCAAGTTTTGATCGGGCTGTTAACATAAGACTGGCATATTATGGCCCTATCCCTGCAACGGGAGTCATAGACCGAGTTATAGTGGCTGTGGATGCAAATTGGCTACAGCAAAGAGGTCCTGCAGCAGCGGAGTCACAACAGCACCAACTGAAAGGAGAAAGGTACAATTTGCTGCTTATAAAAATTTCATTGAAGCAGAAGGGGAGATTGATGGGTACCTTGCAGATTTTGAATGGCAATGTGCCCTACACCGATACCCACAGAGGAATGGGATTACCATTTTGTCTGGGAAATTGTCCGGACGGGCCAGTGAAGCGTTCAGGGCTATCCCAGACGAGGATACTATGAACTATGGACTGGTAAAGGAAGCACTTTTAGCCAGGTATGTCGTCACACCGGAAGCATACCGGAGGCGAGCAAGCAGACTGGAGACTCATATACTGAGTGGGCATGCAGCCTACACCGCACGGCATCCCACTGGGTCGCTGGATGCCAAGCATTATCCGGGGAAGAGGTGCTGCAGCTGTTCCTGCTGGAGCACTTCTTTGACAAGCTGTCCCGGGAGGTCAGAGTGTGGGTCCAGGACCGAAAACCTTTCACCTTTCCTGAAGCAGCTCGCCTTGCGGACGAATACACAGATGCCCGCAAACTGGATAACCCTATGGTCAAGACAACAGCTCGGGTGGTTTATTGATCAGCGACACCCCCTCCAGCTGGCGCCTACCAACCACAGTTGTACCGCCATACAGCACCACCTCCAGCGGCCACTTATTCTTGGTAGCCCAGGTTCAACTCCCAGGACTACTCACAACCCCTCAGGTGTTTCGGGTATAAACAGCAAGGGCACAAAAAGCCAGACTGTCTGTTGAATCCAGCCAGGCAGTCCCACTCGTGGAGAAAGCAAGCAGGGGGGAATCCCCGCACATCCATGCCTGCGGCTCACTGCGATGAGGAGGAAGAACGTTGGGGCATCCTGCACGAGGCTGATCCAGTACAAACAGCTAACCAGGACAACAGGCAGCAACACAGGCAGACTGTCCGGGTTAATAGAAAGGTAGCCAATGGCATACGTGATACTGGCACCACCATAACCCTACTACAGAAGAACCTCATACCAGAGAGCCAACACACCGGGGACACTGTAGTCGTAAGGGTATCAGGAGGCACCATTTTCCGGCTACCCATTGACCGTGTTCACCTGGATTGGGGGGTTGGTTCAGGACACGTGTATGTGGGGGTGATAAAGGATTTGCCAGCAGATGTACTACTGGGGAATGATTTGGCACCCCTCATTTCTGCTTACGCCTGATGGGCCCCGCTGAAGCCAACCCGGTGACTACCCGTGCCCAGACCTGTGCTGTTGGAACCGGCCCGCTTGCTGCTGAGACCCAGACGCTTCCATGTTTGGACTGGGGGCTGTGCTGAGCCAAATCGGGGAGGATGGAAAAGAACTCCCTGTCGCATACCTGAGCAGAAAGCTATTACCCCGGGAAGTGAGCTATGCAGCAGTGGAGAAGGGGTGCTTGGCCCTGGTCTGGGCCCTTAAAAAGCCACCTGGCCCGTGTGTCCATTATTATTAGACAGTTTAACCCGCCCTGTTTTCCAAGGGTGGGGGGGGGGAAATGTTTTCGAAGTGGGAATTGTATAACATGTGTTTGAATAAAGATTCATCCCTGCTTGAACCTGAAGACAAAGCATCTTGTCTCGTACTTGGGGAGAGAATTATTTGTATGGGTTCCTTGTTCGGCTGATCAGAGTGTTCGGTAGCTGCATTGGTTTTCGGGAAGGGAATGTCCTAAACGACTTTAACCCCATTTGTACTCGGGGTGTTGTCACACCCTCCTACCTCTCCACGCTAAGGTATCGAGGCACTGAGGATGCACTCCTACCCCTTCACACCAAAGTATTGAGGGACTGAGAATGCCCTCCTAACTCTCCACTCCAAGGTATTAAGGAATTGAGGATGCCCTCCTACCTCTCCACGCTAAGGTATTGAGGCACTGAGGATGCCCTCCTAGCTCGCCACCCCAAAGTATTAAGGCACTGAGGATGCCCTACTACCTCTGCACCCCAAAGTATTGAGGCACTGAGGATGCCCTCCTAACTCTCCACCCCAAGGAATTAAGGAACTGGGGATGCCCTCCTACCTCTGCACCCCAAGGTATCAAGGCACTGAGGAAGCCCTCCTACCCCTCCACCGCAAAGCGTTGAGGCACTGAAGAAGCCGTCCTACCCCTCCACCCCAAAGTATTTAGGCACTGAGGATACCCTCCTAACTTTCTACCCCAAGCTATTAAGGAACTGATAATGCCCTCCTACATCTAAACCTCAAGGTATCGAGGCACTGAGGAAGCCCTCCTATCACTCCACCCCAAAGTATTACGCACTGAGGATGCCCTCCTAACTCTCCACCCCAAGGTATTAAGGAACTGAGGATGTCCCCCTACCTCTCCAACCAAAGTATCGAGGCACTTAGGGAGCCCCCCTACTCCTCCACCTCGAAGTATCAGGGCACTGAGGATGCCCTCCACCCCAAATAATTGAGGTAATGAGGATGCCCTCCTAACTCTCCACCCCAAGGTATTAAGGAACTGAGGATGCCCTCCTACCTCTGCATCTAAAGGTATCGAGGCACTGAGGAAGCCCTCCTACCCCTCCACCCCAAATTATTGAGGCACTGAGGATGCCCTTCTACCACTCCACCCCAAAGTAATGAGGCACTGATGATGACCTCCTAAATCTCCACACCAAGATATTGAGGACATGAGGATGTCCTCCTCCCTCTCCATCCCAAAGTAATAAGGAACTGAGGATGCCCTCCTACCCCTCCACCCTAAAGTATTGAGGCACTGAGGATGCATTTATAACTCTCCACCCCAAGGTATTAAGGAACTGAGGATGTCCTCCTACCAATCCACACAAAGGTTTCGAGGTACTGAGGATGCCCTCCTACCCCTCCACCCTAAAGTATTGAGGCACTGAGGATGCCCTCCTAACTCTCCTCCCCAAGGTATTAAGGAACTGAGGATGCCCTCCTACCTCTCCACGCTAATGTATTGAGGCACTGAGGATGCCCTCCTACCCAAAGTATTGAGGCACTGAGTATGTCCTCCTACCCCTTCACCTCGAAGGATCAGTGCCCTGAGGATGCCCTCCTACCCCTCCACCCCAAAGTATTAAGGCACTGAGGATGCCCTACTACCTCTGCACCCCAAAGTATTGAGCACTGAGGATGCCCTCCTAACTCTCCACCCCAAGGTATTAAGGAACTGAGGATGCCCTCCTACCTCTCCACGCTATGGTATCGAGGCACTGAGGATGCCCTCCTACCCCTCCACCCCAAAGTATTGAGGAACTGAGGATGCCCTCCTAACTCTCCATCCCAAGGTATTAAGGAACTGAGGATGTCCTCCTACCTCTCCACCCCAAGGTATCAAGGATAATGAGGATGCTCTCCTACTTCTCCACGCTAAGGTATCGAGGCACTGAGGATGCCTTCCTAGCCCTCCACCTCAAAGAATTGAGGCACTGAGGATGCCCACATAACTCTCCACCCCAAGGTATTAAGGAACTGAGGTTGCCCTCCTAACTCTCCACGCTAAGGTATCGAGGCACTGAGGAAGCCTCCTATCCCTCCACCCCAAAGTATTGAGGCACTGAGGATGCCCTCCTAACTCTTTACCCCAAGGTATTAAGGAACTGAGGATGCCCTCCTACCTCTCCACGCTAAGGTATCGAGGCACTGAGGATGCCATCCTACCCCTCCACCACAAAGTATTGAGGCACTGAGGATGCCCTCCTAACTCTCCACCCCAAGGTATTAAGGAACTGAGGATGCCCTCCTACACCTCCACGCTAAAGTATTAAGGCACTGAGGGTGCCCACCTAATTCTCCACTCCAAGGTATTAAGGAACCGAGGATGCTCTTCTACCTCTCCACTCTAAGGGATCGAGGCACTGAGGATGCCCTCCTACCCCTCCAACCCAAAGTATTGAGGAACTGAGGATGCCCACCTAACTCTCCACCCCAAGGTATTAAGGTACTGAGGATGCCCTCCTATCCATCCACCCTAAAGTATTGAGGCACTGAGGATGCCCTCCTACCCCTCCACCCCAAAGTATTGAGGCACTGAGGATGCCCTCCTAACTCTCCACAAAAAAGGTTTTAAGGAACTGAGGATGCCCTACCTCTCCACGCTAAGGTATCGAGGTACTGAGTATGCCCTCCTACCCCTCAATCCCAAAGTATTGAGGCACTAAGGATGCCCTCCTAACTCTTCACCCCAAGGTATTGCGGCATTGAGGATGCCCTCCTAACTCTCCACCCCCAGGTATTAAGGAACTGAGGATGCCCTCCTACCTCTGCACGCTAAGGCATCGAAGCACTGAGGATGCCCTCCTACCCCTCCACCCCAAAGTATCGAGGCACTGAGGATGCCCTCCTAACCTTCCACCACAAAATATTGAGGAACTGAGGATGCCCGCCTAACTCTCCACCCCAAGGTATTAAGGAACTGAGGATGTCATCCTACCTCTCCACCCCAAAGTATTAAGGTACTGAGGATGCCCTCCTAACCCTCCACCCTATAGTATTGAGGCACTGAGGATGCCCTCCTACCACTCCACCCCACAGTATTGAAGCACTGAGGATGCCCTCCTAACTCTCCTCCCGAAGGTAATAAGGAACTGAGGATGTCCTCCTGCCTCTCAACCCCAAGGTTTCGATGTACTGAGGTTGCCCTCCTACCCTTCCACCCCAAAGTATTGAGGCACTAAGGATGCCCTCCTAACTTTCCACTCCAAGGTATTAAGGAACTGAGGATGCCCTCCTACCTCTCCATGCTAAGGTATCAAGGCAAGGAGGATGCCCTCCTACCTATTCACCCCAAAGTATTGAGGCACTGAGGATGCCCTCCTACCCCTCCACCCCAAAGTATTGAGGAACTGAGGATGCCCTCCTAACTCTCCATCCCAAGGTATTAAGGAACTGAGGATGTCCTCCTACCTCTCCACCCCAAGGTATCAAGGATAATGAGGCTGCTCTCCTACTTCTCCACGCTAAGGTATCGAGGCACTGAGGATGCCCTCCTATCCCTCCACCCTAAAGTATTGAGGCACTGAGGATGCCCTTCTACTCCTCCACCCCAAAGTATTGAGGCACTGAGGATGCCCTCCTAACTCTTTAACCCAAGGTATTAAGGAACTGAGGATGCCCTCTTAGCTCTCCATGCTAAGGTATCGAGGCACTGGGGATGCCATCCTACCCCTCCACCACAAAGTATTGAGGCACTGAGGATGCCCTCCTAACTCTCCACGCTAAAGTATCGAGGCACTGAGGATGCCCTTCTACCCCTCCACCCCAAAGTATTGAGGTACTGAGGATCCCTCTTAAATCTCCACAAAAAGGTATTAAGAACTGAGGATGCCCTCCTACCTCTCCACGCTAAGGTATCGAGGCACTGAGGATGCCCTCCTACCCCTCCACCCCAAAGTATTGAGGCACTGAGGGTGCCCTCCAAACTCTCCACCCCAAGGTATCAAGGTATTGACGATTCCCTCCTACCCCTCTACCTCAAAGTACTGAGGCACTGAGGATGCCCTCCTAACTTTCCACTCCAAGGTATTTGGGAACTGAGGATGCCCTCCTACCTCTCCACGCTAAGGTATCATGGAACTGAGGTTGCCCTCCTATCCCTCTGCCCCAAAGTATTGAGGCACTGAGGATGCCCTCCTACCCCTCCATTCCAAAGTATTGAGGCACTGAGGATGCCCTCCTAACTCTTTACCCCAAGGCATTAAGGAACTGAAGATGTCCTCCTACCTCTCCACTCCAAGGTATTAAGGAACTGAGGATGCACTCCTACTTCTCCACGCTAAGGTATCGAGACACTGAGGATGCCCTCCTTCCCGTCCACCCCAAAGTACTGAGGCACTGAGGATGCCCTCCTAATTCTCCATCCCAAGGTATTAAGGAACTGAGGATGTCCTCCTACCTCTCCACCCCAAGGTATCAAGGATAATGAGGATGCTCTCCTACTTCTCCACGCTAAGGTATCAAGGCACTGAGGATGCCTTCCTAGCCCTCCACCTCAAAGAATTGAGGCACTGAGGATGCCCACATAACTCTCCACCCCAAGGTATTAAGGAACTGAGGTTACCCTCCGAACTCTCCACGCTTAGGTATCGAGGTACTGAGGATACCCTCCTATCCCTACACCCTAAAGTACTGAGGCACTGAGGATGCCCTCCTAACTCTTTACCCCAAGGTATTAAGGAACTGAGGATGCCCTCCTACCTCTCCACGCTAAGGTATCGAGGCACTGGGGATGCCATCCTACCCTTCCACCACAAAGTATTGAGGCACTGAGGATGCCCTCCTAACTCTCCACCCCAAGGTATTAAGGAACTGAGGATGCCCTTCTACCCCTCCACCCCAAAGTATTGAGGTACTGAGGATTCCTCCTAAATCTCCACAAAAAAAGTATTAAGAAATGAGGATGCCCTCCTACCTCTCCACGCTAAGGTATCGAGGCACTGAGGATGCCCTCCTACCCCTCCACCCCAAAGTATTGAGGCACTGAGGGTGCCCTCCAAACTCTCCACACCAAAGTATTGAGGAACTGAGGATGCCCTCCTACCTCTCCACCCCAAGGTATCAAGGTATTGACGATGCCCTCCTACCCCTCCACCACAAACTACTGAGGCACTGAGGATGCCCTCCTAACTTTCCACTCCAAGGTATTAGGGAACTGAGGATGCCCTCCTACCTCTCCACGCTAAGGTATCGAGGTACTGAGGATGCCATCCTATCCCTCCACCCCAAAGTACTGAGGCACTGAAGGTTCCCTCCTACCTCTCAACGCTAAGGTATCGAGGCACTGAGGATGCCCTCTTACCCCTCCACACCAAAGAATTGAGGCACAGAGGATGACCTCCTAACTCTCCACTCCAAGGTATTAGGGAACTGAGGATGCCCTCCTACCTCTCCACGCTAAGGTATCGAGGCACTGAGGATGCCCTCCTATCCCTCCACCCCAAAGTATTGTGGCACTGGGGATGCCCTCCTACCTCTCCACACTAAGGTATCGAGGCACTGAGGATGCCTTCCTACCCCTCCACTCCAAACTATTGAGGAACTGAGGATGCTCTCCTAACTTTCCACCCCAAGGTGTTGAGGAACTGAGGATGTGCTCTTACCTCTCCACCCTAAGGTATCGAGGTACTGAGGATGCCCTCCTACCTCTCCACCCCAAAGTATTGAGGCACTGAGGAAGCCCTCCTACCCCTCCACCCCAAAGAATTGAGGCACAGAGGATGCCCTCCTAACTCTCCACCCCAAGGTATTAAGGAACTGAGGATCTCCTCCTACCTCTCCACGCTATGGTATCGAGGCACTGAGGATGCCCTCCTACCCCTCCACCCCAAAGAATTGAGGCACAGAAGATGCCCTCCTAACTCTGCACTCCAAGGTATTAGGGAACTGAGGATGCCCTCCTACCTCTCCACACTAAGGTATCGAGGCACTGAGTATGCCTTCCTACCCCTCCACCCCAAAGTATTGAGGAACTGAGGATGCTCTCCTAACTTTCCACCCCAAGGTATTGAGGAACTGAGGATGTGCTCCTACCTCTCCACTCCAAGGTATCGAGGTACTGAGGATGCCCTCCTACCTCTCCACCCCAAAGTATTGAGGCACTGAGGATGCCCTGCTACCCCTCCACCCCAAAGAATTAAGGCACAGAGGATGCCCTCCTAACCCTCCACCCCAAGGTATTAAGGAACTGAGGATGTCCTCCTACGTCTCCACGCTAAGGTATCGAGGTACTGAGGATGCCCTCCTACCCCTCCACCCCAAAGTATTGAGGAACTGAGGATACCCTCTTAACTCTCCACCTCAAGGTATTAAGGAACTGAGGATGCCCTCCTACCTCTCAACGCTAAGGTATCGAGGCACTGAGGATGCCCTCCTCCCCCAACACCCCAAAGAATTGAGGCACAGGAGATGCCCTCCTACCTCTACACCCCAAGGTATTAAGGAACTGAGGATCCTCCTACCTCTCCACGCTATGGTATCGAGGCACTGAGGATGCCCTCCTACCCGTCCACCCTAAAGTATTGTGGCACTGAGGATGCCCTCCTACCTCTGAACGCTAAGGCATCGAGGCACTGAGGATGCCCTCCTATACCTCCACCCCAAAGCATTGAGGCACAGGAAATGCCCTCCTAACTCTCCACTCCAAGGTATTAGGTAACTGAGGATGCCCTCCTACCTCTCCACACTAAGGTATCGAGGCACTGAGGATGCCTTCCTACCCCTCCACCCCAAAGTATTGAGGAACTGAGGATGCTCTCCTAACTTTCCACCCCAAGGTAATGAGGAACTGAGGATGCCCTCCTACCCCTCCACCCCAAAGTATTGAGGCACAGAGGATGCCCTCCTAACTCTCCACCCCAAGGTATTAAGGAACTGAGGATGTCCTCCTACCTCTCCACGCTATGGTATCGAGGCACTGAGGATGCCCTCCTACCCCTCCACCCTAAAGTATTGAGGCACTGAGGATGCCCTCCTACCTCTCAATGCTAAGGTATCGAGGCACTGAGGATGCCCTCCTACCCCTCCACCCCAAAGAATTGAGGCACAGAGGATGCCCTCCTAACTTTCCACTCCAAGGTATTAGGGAACTGAGGATGCCCTCCTACCTCTCCACGCTAAGGTATCGAGGCACTGAGAATTCCTTCCTACCCCTCCACCCCAAAGTATTGAGGAACTGAGGATGCTCTCCTAACTCTCCACCCCAAGGTATTGAGGAACTGAGGATGTCCTCCTACCTCTCTACCCCAAGGTATCGAGGTACTGAGGATACCCTCCTACCCACACTTTGGGAAAAGTGTGTGGGAACACCTAAATACTTCATGCGATTTGCTTTAGTGAATAGAGCCCAGGGGTTAAGGGCATTCAAGGCTCAATGATGCGCATGGGAAGCAAAGGCTGGCCCGTGTAGTTCAATCCAACAGAACAGTTACTGTAGCAAAAGTTTCGTTGAATGAAAGTTAATGCTGGTTCCTATAGAAAGATGTCAGAAAACACAGTGCATTGTAGCTTGTGTGTGGGGCTGCGTAACCGACCAGTCATGGTGCTCATGTGGCCTGTGTCCAAGCCAAAAGTGCCTACAGTTGCCATATGAGCATCAGAACTGAACATGGAGCAATGAAAGAAGGTGGCCTGGTCTGATGAATTCAAGAATGGTTGAGGAACATAGCGAGTTTGAGGTGTTGACCTCCAAAATTCTCTAGATCGCAATCCAATTGAGCTTCTGTGCGATATGTTGGAAAAAAAGTACAATCCAAGGAGGCTCCACCTTACACTCAAACGATCTTCTACTGACGAGTTGCTGCCAGGTACCACAGTGTACCTTCAGAGGTCTAGTGGAGTCCATGCCTCAATGGGTTTTATATATACACACACACACACACACACACACACACACACACACACACATATACATATATTATATATATATACACATACGCACACACACACATATATATATATATATACATACACACATACACACACACACACACACACACACATATACATACGTAGGTGCCGCATGCATATGTAAACCGTGTAAACACTACCTGCCTGGAGTTTGCATGTTCTCCCTGTGTCTGTGTGGGTTTCCTCCGGGTGCTCCAGTTTCCTCCCACACTCCAAAGACATGCTGGTAGGCCAATTGGATCCTGTCTAAATTGTCCCTAGTATGTATGACTGTGAGTTAGGGACCTTAGATTGTAAGCTCCTTGAGGGTAGGGACTGATGTGAATGTACAATGTATATGTAAAGCGCTGCTTAATTGACGGCGCTATATAAGTAACTTAAATAAATAATAAATAAATAAAAAGTTGAAAAATGTAACCCCCCCTTGCCCCTGCACACACACACACACACACAAGCACAAGCACGTGCCCCTGGTGCATATAAGCTGCAATTGCACTACACATGAAGTATCCCCATGAATGCCAAAGTGAGAGCAATAAGTCTAGCTCTAGAGCTCACAGTTACTCTCTCTCCACGCTAAGGTATCGAGGCACTGAGGATGCCTTCCTACCCCTCCACCCCAAAGTATTGAGGAACTGAGGATGCTCTCCTAACTCTCCACCCCAAGGTATTGAGGAACTGAGGATGTCCTCCTACCTCTCTACCCCAAGGTATCGAGGTACTGAGGATACCCTCCTAACTCTCCACCTCAAGGTATTAAGGAACTGAGGATGCCCTCCTACCTCTCAACGCTAAGGTATCGAGGCACTGAGGATGCCCTCCTACCCCTCCACCCCAAAGAATTGAGGCACAGAGGATGCCCTCCTAACTCTCAACTGCAAGGTATTAGGGAACTGAGGATGCCCTCCTACCTCTCAACACTAAGGTATCGAGGCACTGAGGATGCCCTCCTACCCCTCCACCCCAAAGAACTGAGGCACAGAGGATGCCCTCCTAACTCTCCACTCCAAGGTATTAGGGAACTGAGGATGCCCTCCTACCTCTCCACGCTAAGGTTTCGAGGCACTAAGGATGCATTCCTACCCCTCCACCCCAAAGTATTGAGGCACTGAGGATGCTCTCCTAACTCTCCACCCCAAGGTATTGAGGAACTGAGGATATCCTCCTACCTCACCACCCCAAGGTATCGAGGTACTGAGGATGCCCTCAAACCCCTCCACCCCAAAGTATTGAGGCACTGAGGATGCCCTCCTACCCCTCCACCCCAAAGTATTGAGGCACTGAGGATGCCCTCCTTACTCTCCACAAAAAAGGTATTAAGAAACTGAGGAGGCCCTCCTAGCTCTCCACGTTAAGGTAACGAGGCACTGAGGATGCCCTCCTATCCCTCCATCCAAAAGTATTGAGGCACTGAGGATGCCCTCCTACCTCTCAACACTAAGGTATCGAGGCACTGAGGATGCCCTCCTACCCCTCCACCTCAAAGAATTGAGGCACAGGAGATGCCCTCCTAACTCTCCACCCCAAGGTATTAAGGAACTGAGGATGTCCTCCTACCTCTCCACGCTATGGTATCGAGGAACTGAGGATGCCCTCCTACCCCTCCACCCTAAAGTATTGTGGCACTAAGGATACCCTCCTACCTCTCAACGCTAAGGTATCGAGGCACTGGGGCTGCCCTCCTACTCCTCCACCCCAAAGAAACGAGGCACAGGAGATGCCCTCCTAACTCTCCACTCCAAGATATTAGGGAACTGAGAATGCCCTTCTACCTCTCCACACTAAGGTATTGAAGCACTGAGGATGCCTTCCTACCCCTCCACCCCAAAGTATTGAGGAACTGAGGATGCTCTCCTAACTTTCCACCCCACGGTATAGAGGAACTGAGGATGTCCTCCGACGTCTCCACCCCAAGGTATCGAGGTTCTGAGGATGCCCTCCTACCTCTCCACCCCAAAGTATTGAGGCACTGAAGATGCCCTCCTACCCCTCCACCCCAAAAAATTGAGGCACAGAGGATGCCCTCCTAACCCTCCACTCCAAGGTATTAGGGAACTGAGGATGCCCCCTTACCTCTCCACGCTAAGGTATCGAGGCACTGAGGATGCTTTCCTACCCCTCCACTCCAAAGTATTGAGGAACTGAGGGTGCTCTCCTAACTCTCCACCCCAAGGTATTGAGGAACTGAGGATGTCCTCCTACCTCTCCACCCCAAGGTATCGAGGTACTGAGGATGCCCTCCTACCCCTCCACTCCAAAGTATTGAGGCACTGAGGATGCCCATCCTACCCCTCCACCCCAAAGAATTGAGGCACTGAGGATGCCCTCCTAACTCTCCACAAAAAAGGTATTAAGAAACTGAGGATGCCCTCCTACCTCTCCAGGTATCGAGGCACTGAGGATGCCCTCCTATCCCTCCACCCCAAGGCATTGAGGCACAGAGGATGCCCTCCTAACTCTCCACCCCAAGGTATTAAGGAACTGAAGATGTCCTCCTACCTCTCCATGCTAAGGTATCGAGGTACGGAGGATGCCCTCCTACCCCTCCACCCCAAAGAATTGAGGCACAGAGGATGCCCTCCTAACTCTCCACTCCAAGGTATTAGGGAACTGAGGATGCCCTCCTACCTCTCCACGCTAAGCTATCGAGGCACTGAGGATGCCCTCCTATCCCTCCACCCCAAAGTATTGAGGCACTGAGGATGCCCTCCTACCCTCAACACTAAGGTATCAAGGCACTGAGGATGCCCTCCTACCCCTCCACCCCATAGAATTGAGGCACAGAGGATGCCCTCCTAACTCTCCACTCCAAGGTATTAGGGAACTGAGGATGCCCTCCTACCTCTCCACGCTAAGGTATCGAGGTACTGAGGATGCCCTCCTACCCCTCCACCCCAAAGTATTGAGGGACTGAGGATACCCTCCTAACTCTCCACCTCAAGGTATTAAGGAACTGAGGATGCCCTCCTACCTCTCAACGCTAAGGTATCGAGGCACTGAGGATGCCCTCCTACTCCTCCACCCCAAAGAATTGAGGCACAGAGGATGCCCTCCTAACTCTCAACTCCAAGGTATTAGGGAACTGAGGATGCCCTCCTACCTCTCAACACTAAGGTATCGAGGCACTGAGGATGCCCTCCTACCCCTCCACCCCAAAGAACTGAGGCACAGAGGATGCCCTCCTAACTCTCCACTCCAAGGTATTAGGGAACTGAGGATGCCCTCCTACCTCTCCACGCTAAGGTATCGAGGTACTGAGGATGCTTTCCTACCCCTCCACCCCAAAGTATTGAGGAACTGAGGATGCTCTCCTAACTCTCCACCCCAAGGTATTGAGGAACTGAGGATGTCCTCCTACCTCTCCACCCCAAGGTATCGAAGTACTGAGGATGCCCTCCTACCCCTCCACCCCAAAGTATTGAGGCACTGAGGATGCCCTCCTACCCTTCCACCCCAAAGTATTGAGGCACTGAGGATGCCCTCCTAACTCTCCACAAAAAAAAGATATTAAGAAACTGAGGATGCCCTCCTACCTCTCCACGCTAAGGTATCGAGGCACTGAGGATGCCCTCCTATCCCTCCACCCCAAAGTATTGAGGCACTTAGGATGCCCTCCTACCTCTCAACGCTAAGGTATCGAGGCACTGAGGATGCCCTCCTACCCCTCCACCCCAAAGAAATGAGGCACAGGAGATGCCCTCCTAACTCTCCACCCCAAGGTATTAAGGAACTGAGGATGTCCTCCTACCTCTCCACGCTATGGTATCGAGGCACTGAGGATGCCCTCTTACCTCCCTACCCTAAAGTACTGTGGCACTGAGGATGCCCTCCAACTCCTCCACCCCAAAGAATTGAAGCACAGGAGATGCCCTCCTAACTCTTCACTCCAGGGTATTAGGGAACTGAGGATGCCCTCCTACCTCTCCACACTAAGGTATCGAGGCACTGAGGATGCCTTCCTACCCCTCCACCCTAAAGTATTGAGGAACTGAGGATGCTCTCCTAACTTTCCACTCCAAGGTATTGAGGAACTGAGGATAACCTCCTACCCCTCCACCCCAAAGAATTGAGGCACAGGAGATGCCCACCTAACTCTCCACCCCAAGGTATTAAGGAACTGAGGATCATCATACCTCTCCACGCTATGGTATCGAGGCACTGAGGATGCCCTCCTACCCCTCCACCCTAAAGTATTGTGGCACTGAGGATGCCCTGCTACCTCTCAACCCTAAGGTATCGAGGCACTGAGGATGCCCTCCTACTCCTCCACCCCAAAGAATTGAGGCACAGGAGATGCCCTCCTAACTCTCCACTCCAAGGTATTGGGGAACTGAGGATGCCCTCCTACCTCTCCACGCTAAGGTATCGAGGCACTGAGGATGCTTTCCTACCCCTCCACCCCAAAGTATTAAGGAACTGAGGATGCTCTCCTAACTCTCCACCCCAAGGTATTGAGGTACTGAGGATGTCCTCCTACCTCTCCACCCCAAGGTATCGAGGTACTGAGGATGCCCTCCTACCCCTCCACCCCAAAGTATTGAGGCACTGAGGATGCTCTCCTACCCCTCCACCCCAAAGTATTGAGGCACTGAGAATGCCCTCCTACCTCTCAATGCTAAGGTATCGAGGCACTGAGGATGCCCTCCTACCCCTCCACCCCAAAGAAATGAGGCACAGGAGATGCCCTCCTAACTCTGCACCCCAAGGTATTAAGGAACTGAGGATGTCCTCCTACCTCTCCACGCTATGGTATCGAGGCTGTGGGAGATCGAGCTGTACAGGGCCTCGTCATCGACAGCCACCAAGAATGAATTGGTTGGGAGGGTGATCCCCTCGATTACTCGCAGCAAGTCTTCATATCATATGCCCTCCTACCTCTCCACACTAAGGTATCGAGGCACTGAGGATGCCTTCCTACCCCTCCACCCCAAAGTATTGAGGAACCGAGGATGCTCTCCTAACTTTCCACCCCAAGGTATTGAGGAACTGAGGATGTCCTCCTACCTCTCCACCCCAAAGTATTGAGGCACTGAGGATGCCCTCCTACCCCTCCACCCCAAAGAATTGAGGCACAGAGGATGCCCGCCTAACTCTCCACCCCAAGGTATTAAGGAACTAAGGATGTCCTCTTACCTCTCCACGCTAAGGTATCGAGGTAGGGAGGATGCCCTCCTACCCCTCCACCCCAAAGTATTGAGGCACTGAGGATGCCCTCCTAACTCTCCACCTCAAGGTATTAAGGAACTGAGAATCTCTTCCTACCTCTCCACGCTATGGTATCGAGGCACTGAGGATGCCCTCCTACCCCTCCACCCTAAAGTATTGAGGCAATGAGGATGCCCACCTACCTCTCAACGCTAAGGTATCGAGGCACTGAGGATGCCCTCCTACCCCTCCACCCCAAAGAATTGAGGCACAGGAGATGCCCTCCTAACTCTCCACCCCAAGGTATTAAGGAACTGAGGATGTCGTTCTACCTCTCCACGCTATGGTATCGAGGCACTGAGGATGCCCTCCTACCCCTCCACCATAAAGTATTGTGGCACTGAGGATGCCCTCATACCTCTCAACGCTAAGGTATCGAGGCACTAAGGATGCCCTCCTACCCCTCCACCCCAAAGAATTGAGGCACAGAGGATGCCCTCCTAACTCTCCACTCCAAGGTATTAGGGAACTGAAGCTGCCCTGCTACCTCTCCACGCTAAGGTATTGAGGCACTGAGGATGCCTTCCTACCCCTCCACCCCAAAGTATTGAGGAACTGAGGATGCTCTCCTAACTCTCCACCCCAAGGTATTGAGGAACTGAGGATGTCCTCCTACCTCTCCACGCTAAGGTATCGAAGTACGGAGGATGCCCTCCTACCCCTCCACCCCAAAGTATTGAGGCACTGAGGATGCCCTCCTAACTCTCCACCTCAAGGTATTAAGGAACTGAGGATGACCTCCTACCTCTTCACACTAAGGTATTAAGGCACAGAGGATGCCCTCCTACCTCACCACTCCAATGTCTTCCTACCTCTCCACCCCAAGGTATCGAGGTACGGAGGATGCCCTCCTACCTCTCCACCCCAAAGTATTGAGGCACTGGGGATGCCCTCCTACCCCACCACCCCAAAGATTTGAGGCACTGATGATGCCCTCCTAACTCTCTACAAAAAAGGTATTAAGGAACTGAGGATTCCCTCCTACCTCTCCAAACTAAGGTATGGTGGCACTGAGGATGCCCTCCTACCCCTCCACCCCAAAGTATTGAGGCACTGAGGATGCCCTCCTAGCTCTCCAATCCAAGGCATTAAGGAACTGAGGATGCCTTCCTACCTCTCCACACTAAGGTATCGAGGCACTGAGGATGCCTTCCTACCCATCCACCCCAAAGTATTGAGGAACTGAGGATGCTCTCCTAACTTTCCACCCCAAGGTAATGAGGAACTGAGGATGTCCTCCTACCTCTCCACCCCAAAGTATTGAGGCACTGAGGATGCCCTCCTACCCCTCCACCCCAAAGAATTGAGGCACAGAGAATGCCCTCCTAACTCTCCACCCCAAGGTATTAAGGAACAGAGGATGTCCTCCTACCTCTCCACGCTAAGGTATCGAGGTACGGAGGATGCCCTCCTACCCCTCCACCCCAAAGTATTGAAGCACTGAGGATGCCCTCCTAACTCTCCACCTCAAGGTATTAAGGAACTGAGGATGTCCTCCTACCTCTCAACGCTAAGGTATCGAGGCACTGAGGATGCCCTCCTACCCTTCCACCCCATAGAATTGAGGCACAGAGGATGCCCTCCTAACTCTCCACTCCAAGGTATTAGGGAACTGAGGATGCCCTCCTACATCTCCACGCTAAGGTATCGAGGCACTGAGGATGCTTTCCTACCCCTATACCCCAAAGTATTGAGGAACTGAGGATGCTCTCCTAACTCTCCACCCCAAGGTATTGAGGAACTGAGGATGTCCTCCTACCTCTCCACCCCAAGGTATCGAGGTACTGAGGATGCCCTCCTACCCCTCCACCCCAAAGTATTGAGGCACTGAGGATGCCCTCCTACTCCTCCACTCCAAAGTATTGAGGGACTGAGGATACCCTCCTAACTCTCCACCTCGAAGTATTAAGGAACTAAGGATGCCCTCCTACCTCTCAACGCTAAGGTATCGAGGCACTGAGGATGCCCTCCTACCCCTCCACCCCAAAGAATTGAGGCACAGAGGATGCCCTCCTAACTCTCAACTCCAAGGTATTAGGGAACTGAGGATGCCCTCCTACCTCTCAACACTAAGGTATCGAGGCACTGAGGATGCCCTCCTACGAGGGCGTCCCAAAAATCAATGCAGTTTCCTACCACCCCACCCCTGTCATCTTCAACCCCCCCTGTAGCCCTCTGCCAGCTTCCTACCACCCGACCCCTGTCATCTTCAACCCCCCCCCCCGTACCCCTCTGCCAGTTTCCTACCACCCCACCCCTTTCATCTTCATTCCCCTGCACTCCTCTGCCAGCTTCCTACCACCCCACCTCTGTCATCTTCATCCCCTCTGCCTGCTTCCTACCACCCCACTCCTGTCATCTTCATCCCCCATACCACTCTGCCAGATTCCTACCACCCCACCCCTGTCATCCTTATCCCCTCTGTCAGCTTTCCTACCACCCCACCCCTGTCATCTTCATCCCCCTGGTACCACTCTGCCAGTAGCTTCCTACCACCCCTCCCCTGTCATCTTCATCCCACTGTTCCCCTCTGCTAGCTTCCTACCACCCTACTCCTGCTATTTTTATACCCCCTGTACGCCACTGCCAGCTTCCTACCACCCCACCATCTTACCCCCTGTACCCCTCTGACATCCTACCACCCTGATCCCTGTCATTAACATCCTCATCATCCCCCTGTACCCCACCACTAGCATCCAACCACCCTACCATCATCCTTATCTCCATCCCCCCCCTGTACCCCACTGCCAGCTTCCTACCACCCCACCCATTGTCGTCAACATCCCTCTCTACCCCACCTCTGGCATCCTACCACCCTACCCCTATTATTATAGGGGAGATGTGATCTCAGCCACTCACCCCAATGCTGCCATCCTGTCATCCAACCAAGTGTACCCCAACAGTTGCATCACACACCACAATACTGCCCTGCCACCCAGTGAGAGGTGATGATTTGCAGTAATCTCTAGCAACCAATCAATGAGCGGTAATGATGTGCAGTAACCTCTAGCAACCAATCCATTGAGTGGCAATATTGTACAGTAACCTCTAGCAACCAATCAGTGAGCCTGGCGCAATCAGTGAGTTCGAACCAGATCTGTTTACATGTTTGTTTTTTGGGAAGTAGGGGTGGGGAGCCGGGAAAATGTTTGTCCAGGATCCAGTCCGTATTAACCTCCCTGGCGGTATTCCCGAGTGTGGCTCGGGGTTAAAATTCAGTACCATTAACGGTAACCCCGAGCCACACTCGGGATCGCATTGCAGGATCCTGGGGCGGCTTTACTTACCTTGTCCCCGGGATCCTGCGATGTCCCCCGCAGTGTCCGAGGGCTCCGTCCTCCTCCGAAGCCTCTCCGTGCCAGGCTCCGTTCCCTGCGAGCGGCGCGACGCACGGGGGCGGAGCTTGGCGGCAAATTCAAAAAAAGTCAAAATCATAACACATACAGTACTGTAATCTTACAGATTACAGTACTGTATGAAATGATTTCACATCCCTTTTGTCCCCAGTGCTCTGGCCCATGCCCTGCATGCAGTTTTACATGATATACACTGTTCTTTCTGCCTGTAAACTGGAGATTGTCCATAGCAACCAAAAAGTGTCCCTTTACGTCAAAAGTGGCTTTAGACCAGCTAGAAAACAGCGATAGTAAATTAGAACACTTGCAGAATTGAGCGATAGTGAATTGTGGGGAAATTTATTTTATTACTATTTTTTTTAATTTTTTTAAATTATTTATTTTTATTTATTATATTATAATTTATGTTTTTGTGTTTCAAACTTTATCATACCCGGGATATCTACTAGACTCTGGTTTGGACAGATTTAAGTGTGTTATTGTTAAGATTTACAGACCTACAATATAAAACGCCAAATTTCCATGCAAAATAATTGTACCGCTTTCAGCACCTAAAATCCGAAAGAATCATACCGCCAGGGAGGTTAAAGACGGCCCTGGGTGTCCCCAGGCAGGCAGGGTGAGAAGGCTGGCACACACTGGGGTAAAGACATGGAGGTTCCAGCCAGCTGAAAACCCCTCACACTGAGAACATCTCATAAGCTTCAGCCAATGTCAGGCTCTAACGCCGTCCTAGCCTTCTCCCAAAGCCAGCACTGGTTCGCATGGCAGGAGTTGTCATGTTCACACAGTCTCTGATCATCCCTTGTATCATGTCTGCACAGTCTCTGACCATCTCTTTTGTATCATGGTCGCACAGTCTCTGACCATCCCTTGTATCATGTCTGCACAGTCTCTGACAATCTCTTTTGTATCATGTCCACACAGTCTCTGACCATCTCTTGTATCATGTCCGCACAGTCTTTGACCATCCCTTGTATCATGTCTGCACAGTCTCTGACCATCCCTTGTATCATGTCTGCACAGTCTCTGACCATCTCTTGTATCATGTCCACACAGTCTCTGACCATCCCTTGTATCATGTCCGCACAGTCTCTGACCATCTCTTGTATCATGTTCACACAGTCTCTGACCATCCCTTGTATCATGTCCGCACAGTCTTTGACCATCCCTTGTATCATGTCCACACAGTCTCTGACCATCCCTTGTATCATGTCTGCACAGTCTCTGACCATCCCTTGTATCATGTCCACACAGTCTCTGACCATCCCTTGTATCATGTCCACACAGTCTCTAATCATCCCTTGCATCATGTCTGCACAGTCTCTGACCATCCTTTGTATCATGTCCACACAGTCTCTGACCATCGCAAGTTGGAACTCTGAAGACCCTGGTGTAAAGGGGAACTCTGATGTAAAGGGGAATGTTGTGCAATCTGATATAAGGTGATCTCTGGTCACCAGAGCCCCCTCTTACATCATAGTTCCCCTTTACATCAAATTCTTCAGCATCCCCCTTACATCATGATTGGAAGCACTCCCCTTTACATCAAAGTTCTCCTTGCACTGTAAGGGGTAATCCTGCAGACTCTGATGTAAGGGGAAACTCTGTGCTGGGTTATATTAACCTGACCTTCATATAAATGGAGATTTATGGTTTTTGACTGTTATAACTTTAACATATTGCTAGTAGCAGCTGTACAACTTTTCTCTATAGTTGTGTGCGTGTAATATACACACAAACACACAGGGCCTCATGTCTAACATTTGCCTAAGGCCTCACAAAGCCTAGAGCCGCCTCTGCTCAGACCTGTCTGAGACCACCGTCCAGAGCACTGTACAGCATTACAGGGCTCCTCAGACCACCATCCAGAGCACTGTGCAGCATTACAGGGCTCCTCAGACCACCGTCCAGAGCACTGTGCAGCATTACAGGGCTCCTCAGACCACCGTCCAGAGCACTGTGCAGCATTACAGGGCTCCTCAGACCACCGTCCAGAGCACTGTGCAGCATTACAGGGCTCCTCAGACCACCTTCCAGAGCACTGTGCAGCATTACAGGGCTCCTCAGACCACCGTCCAATTTGTGTAGTTTGTTCAAACCATAAATAATAACATATTAGGTGTTTTGTTTTTTTTTTACTCCAGGAGTGTATGAGTTTTAACATTCTAGAGAAATGCTTAAATATTGCATTTATATAACCAAACACATTAGATTTTAGTCAACTAAAATGTACTGGAGATTTAGCCACACTTGTGCGACTTGTTCTGCGACTTGGGACTGCAAAGTCACATGACAAGTCGTACCCCATGATTTCCAATGAGTACCATTTACAGTATATCTGTGCGACTTCAATTAGTCCCTGTACTACTTTTGGTCCGACTTTGATGCGAGTTGAGGTCCATAGACCTCAAATTTATACAGGCATTCCCATCGAAATTGCGCGACTTTCAAGTCGTGGCAGTGTAAAGGGGCCGAGGCCCCTTACACATGGGGTGGATCCACTCAACGGAGTCCACCAGCTCAGCGGGAGATCGCTCTGTTGATCTCCGCTGAGCCGGCGGATGACAGGTCCGTCTTTGCTTACTGAGCGGGGAGAGACCTGTCAGTGCCCTGCTGATTTCTATGGGGAGATTGGACGAAAACCGGCAGCATGTCTGTTTTCATCAGATCTCATCTGATCCTCTAGACAGCTAGCTGAACGTATCGCCATACGTCTGTTTTTAGCGGATCGGATGGCAGGCGGGTGTCAGCGGACACATCTCCGCTGACATTCGCGTGCCCCTAGGAGTCAATGGGTGGCCCGCTCGGATCTGCCTGAAAAAAGGACAGGTGGATCCGAGCGGGTTCATCGTGTGAAAGGGGCCTAAGTCTTAACACTAAGACCCCTTTTACACTGAGCCACCCATCCATTCGCACTAAAGCGATGCTCGTTTTAGCGGCACTTAAGCGCTGTTTAAGCGGCGCTTTTCGGTCACTAGTGGGGTGCTTTTAACCCCCAAAAAAAGGGTTAAAAACTCCCGTTTTGCGGTGCTTTCAAATCACTTTTAAGGCGCTTCATTCCAATGGGCAGGGCATTTTAGGGGCGCTAAAAACAGCGCTCCCAAACCGCCCCAAAGATGCTGCTTGCAGGACTTTTCGTAACGTCACGCAAGCACACCACCCCAGGGTAAAAAAATACACTGGAATGAATGGGAGGCGGTTTTCAGGCGCTTAGCAGAGGCTATTTCTAGCGCTAAAGCGCCTGAAAACTGCCCCAGTGTGTGAGGGTCTTAAAGTAAATCGAAATTTGCTGCCAAAATTAACACTGACGAGAAGGCCTGGCTCGCAGTCTCCATTCTAAGGGCATTTGCACACATTTTGCAAGCAATTGTGCGTATTTGTGCCCATGAGTCGTAAATTATTGACCAAAAATGCAGATTTTTCTATTTTTTTTTTTTATTGAAGAATGCACAGGTCTTGTTTACGCGCCTGTGTATATAGGCACATTACAATTGATAGGCTGTATTTTAGCTCAGTAATAGTAGCTGTACTGAACTTTTTTAAGCTGCAACGTGCAAGAGGCCTGATTCATCCCAAAGGTGTTCTATCGGGTTGAGGTCAGGACTCTGTGCAGGCCAGTCAAATTCCTCCACCCCAAACTCGCTCATCCACACTGTATTGCAGCAGAATACATATTGGCCTAAATTGATGAAGAAATTTGTTGTTTTTTTTTTTTTTCATGTTTTTATTGGATATGTTTTAGAGCCAGTTCACACCACATGCAGTCCAGTGCATTTTTTTTCTGTATCAAAAACGCATGGAAAGTCGGTTATATGATTTCCAATGGCATAGTTCACACCAGTGCTTGCAGTTCCAGTGTGTTCCAGTTCCAGAAAAAAAAAGTAAAACATGCTGCATTTTTCCTGCACTGGACTGTATTAGAACTCTGTAAGACGTATCGAAAACGCACTGGAATACACATGTTTTTATTTAGGGCTAGGTTACACTTGCTTTAAAACATGGCTTCGGACAGGCTTTGTTAAAGCTCTCTGAACGCCAGTCAAAGCTCTTGTCTCTAAATAAAATGGTAAGCTTCCAGTCCTGTTTACACCTGCTTTTGCTTGGTGCTTCGATGAGGCTTTGGTGGAGCTTCGATGAGGCTTTGGTGGGGCTTTGATGAGGCTTTGTTGGAGATTCGATGGGGCTTTGGTGGAGCTTCGATGGGGCTTTGGTGGAGCTTTGTTGGGGCTTTGGTGGAGCTTCGTTGGGGCTTTGGTGGAGCTTCGATGGGGCTTTGGTGGAGCTTTGATGGGGCTTTGGTGGAACTTTGATGGGGCTTTGGTGGAGCTTCGATGGGGCTTTGGTGGAGCTTCGTTGGGGCTTTGGTGGAGCTTCGATGGGGCTTTGGTGGAGCTTTCATGGGGCTTTGGTGGAGCTTTCATGGGGCTTTGGTGGATTCAGTGGGGCTTCAAGCGAGCTTTGCCATAGACTTCTATGGAGGCTTTGAAGACGCTTTGAAGCACCACTGAAGCTACATGGGGTATAATTTTTGAAGCGAAGCCAAAGCAAAAGCAAGGTGTAAACAGGACTGTAAGCTAACCATTTTATTTAGTGACAAGAGCTTTGACTATTGCTCAGAGAGCTTTAACAAAGCACGTCCGAAGCCTTGTTGAAGCCGAAGCAAGTGTAAATGGACCCTTAAGGTTAAGAAAAAAGAGGGGGAAAAAATGCACTGGACTGCATCAAAAACGCATTAAAAACACACCAAAAACGTGCATACAGAAAAGCATCCGGACTGCGTTTCTCTGGTGTGAACTGGCTCTCATAGCAGAAAGTAAAAAATATTGTTTGTTTTTTTTTTAAGTGTCGGTCTTTTTTGTTTATAGGGCAAAAAATAAAAAAAGCAGAGGTGATCAAATACCACCAAAAGAAAGCTCTATTTGTGGGAAAAAATTTACATAAATTGTATTTGTGTACAGCGTCGCACGCCTGTGCAGTTGTCAGTAAGACCCCTTTCACACTGAGGCGTTTTTCAGGCGCTTTTGGGCTAAAAATAGCGCCTGTAAAGCGTCTGAAATATGCCTCCCCTGCAGCCCCAGTGTGAGAGCCCGAGTGCATTAACACTGGAGCAGTGCGCTTGCAGGACGTTAGAAAAAGTCCTGCAAGCTGCATCTTTGGGGCGGTGGAGGAGTGTTGTATACATCGCTCCTCCACCGCTCCTGCCCATTGGAATGCATGGGCAGCGGCGCTTTTCAGGTTATTAACCCTTTCTTCGGGCGTTAGCTGGGGTTAAAAGTGCCCTGCTAGCGGCCGATTGTCAGCTCGTTGTCAGTGTGAAAGGGGTCTTAAAGTAACGCAAACGCAGTGCCGTATCGCAAAAAACGGCCTGGTCATGACGGGGAGGGGGAATCTTCCGGAGGCCAAGTGGTTCATGTAGATATGTACATGCAGGCCTTTATGTGCAGCATTCAGAGGCAATAAAAAATGCCCCAAAGCTGAGTTTGGAGAGGCACCTCTGCGCATAATTTGCACGTGTATGCGTGTATATTATATGCATGTGTATTATTATAGTATAGGCGTGTATATTTATCCTAGGGGCTAGAATACATAAATAGTCGCACACGTATAAACGCGTGCAGATACGCAACATTGGAGGCATTTTTCTGCCAAGTTCAGTTTGGGCAGACAAGATGCAGTGTAAATTTATCCCCCGGTGTACATGAGGCCTTAGTGACTACAGCGACTATATCGCTCGCTACAAGTCGCTGTTAATTGCTGATGTTAGCGATATCGCTGCCACAAAATGGCCAGCAGCACATTCATGTGTTAGAACTTTTTATGTGAGGAACTTATTCATGAAGAGTGAGAACTGGAGCCAAGAATCGTATAAGGGGAATTTGATTGTGTATTGACTTGTTATAGACGGACGACATTCGTATGTCACGACATTCCTGTCAGACTCTGCGCAGGTTACAACCTGAGGTACTGGCGGCAGACGGCCCCTCCCCGGTCACATGACGCCTGCTCCCCGCCCATTCCTCCAGTCACAGTCCGCTGTGTGGCGAGGCCGGAGCTGAGGCAGAGATTGTGCCCGGCGGACGGGCTGGACGGACAGCCGGGAGGGATGCGGGGCGCTATGGCGGCGGCATTCACCGGGCTGCAGCGGCTCTACCACTCCCTGCAGGACCCGGATAAAGTAGCCGCTTTCCAGCGGCTGTGCGGGGTACGGAGGCCGCTGGAGGAAGAGAAGAAGACGGACTGTCACCCCAATGGGGTGGGAAACGGGACTGCCACCGAGCGGCGGGGTGAGGAGAAGCAGGCGCAGCGGCGGAACTCCCTGACCGGGGAGGAGGGTGAGCAGTTCGTCATCCGGAACCGGCTCCTCTATTACCTCTTCACCTTCGGTACCGAGCTGGGCAACGAGCTCTTCTACATCTCCTTCTTCCCGTTCTGGATTTGGAATGTGGACCCGTACGTGGGCCGGAGGGTGATCATCGTGTGGGTGTGGGTCATGTACCTGGGCCAGTGTACCAAGGATGTCATCCGCCTGCCCAGACCCCTCTCCCCGCCCGTCATCAAGATGGAGGTCTTCTACAACTCCGAGTACGGCATGCCCTCCACACATGCCATGTCCGGCACCGCCATCCCCCTCTGCCTCATCCTACTCAGCCTCGGGCGCTGGCAGGTAAGACCCAGGGGCCACATCACTACGAGGGGCCACATCCCCACCCCTATCCATAGAGATCAGGGGCCACATCACTACAAGGGCCACATCCCCACCCCTATCCATAGAGATCAGGGGCCACATCACTACAAGGGCCACATCCCCACCCCTATCCATAGAGATCAGGGGCCACATCACTACAAGGGCCACATCCCCACCCCTATCCATAGAGAGATCGGGGGCCACATCCCCACACCTATCCATAGAGAGATCGGGGGCCACATCCCCACACCTATCCATAGAGAGATCAGGGGCCGCATCACTACAAGGGCCCCCCCCCTATCTATAGAGAGATCAGGGGTCACACCACTACGAGGGCCCCCCCCTATCCATAGAGAGATCGGGGGCCACATCACTGCCCCTATCCATAGTGAAATCGGGGGCCACATCACTGCCCCTATCCATAGAGAGATCAGGGGCCACACCGCTACGAGGGGCCACATCCCCACCCCTATACATAGAGAGATCAGGGGCCACACCACTACGAGGGCCCCCCCCTATCCATAGAGAGATCGGGGGCCACATCACTGCCCCTATCCATAGTGAAATCGGGGGCCACATCCCCACCCCTATCCATAGAGATCAGGGGCCACATCACTACAAGGGCCACATCCCCATCCCTATCCATAGAGAGATCGGGGCCGCATCACTACCCCTATCCATAGAGAGATCAGGGGCCACATCACTACAAGGGCCCCCCTATCCATAGAGAGATCAGGGGTCACACCACTACGAGGGCCCCCCCCCTATCCATAGAGAGATCGGGGGCCACATCACTACCCCTATCCATAGAGAGATCGGGGGCCACATCACTACCCCTATCCATAGTGAAATCGGGGGCCACATCACTGCCCCTATCCATAGTGAAATCGGGGGCCACATCACTGCCCCTATCCATAGAGAGATCGGGGGCCACACCGCTATGAGGGGCCACATCCCCACCCCTATCCATAGAGAGATCGGGGGCCACACCGCTATGAGGGGCCACATCCCCACCCCTATACATAGAGAGATCAGGGGCCACACCGCTATGAGGGGCCACATCCCCACCCCTATACATAGAGAGATCAGGGGCCACACCGCTATGAGGGGCCACATCCCCACCCCTATACATAGAGAGATCAGGGGCCACACCACTACGAGGGGCCACATCCCCACCCCTATACATAGAGAGATCAGGGGCCACACCACTACGAGGGGCCACATCCCCACCCCTATACATAGAGAGATCAGGGGCCACACCACTACGAGGGGCCACACCACTACGAGGGGCCACATCCCCACCCCTATACATAGAGAGATCAGGGGCCACATCCCCACCCCTATACATAGAGAGATCAGGGGCCACATCACTACAAGGGGCCACATCCCCACCCCTACCCATAGAGAGATCAGGGGCCACATCACTACGAGGGGCCACATTCTCACCCATATCCATAGAGAGATCAGGGGCCACATCACTACGAGGGGCCACATTCTCACCCATATCGAGACCAGGGGCCACATCACTACGAGGGGCCACATTCTCACCCATATCCATAGAGAGACCAGGGGCCACATCACTACGAGGGGCCACATTCTCACCCATATCCATAGAGAGACCAGGGGCCACATCACTACGAGGGGCCACATCCCCGCCCCTATCCATAGAGAGATCAGGGGCCACATCACTACGAGGGGCCACATTCTCACCCATATCCATAGAGAGACCAGGGGCCATATCACTACGAGGGGCCACATCCCCGCCCCTATCCATAGAGAGATCAGGGGCCACATCTCTACGAGGTGCCTCGTCCCCACCCCTATGCATAGGGAGAAGGGGGGCCACGTCCCCAAATCCATCCGTAGGGAGACGGGGGGCCACATCACCGTTTAGAGTGGGGTATTAAGGGGCCGCAGCCACATCCCCATTCATAGGGGAATAAGGGGCAGGTAAGACCCAGGGGCCACATCACTACGAGGGGCCACATCCCCACCCCTATCCATAGAGATCAGGGGCCACATCACTACAAGGGCCACATCCCCACCCCTATCCATAGAGAGATCGGGGGCCACATCCCCACACCTATCCATAGAGAGATCAGGGGCCGCATCACTACAAGGGCCCCCCCTTATCTATAGAGAGATCAGGGGTCACACCACTACGAGGGCCCCCCCCTATCCATAGAGAGATCGGGGGCCACATCACTACCCCTATCCATAGTGAAATCGGGGGCCACATCACTGCCCCTATCCATAGTGAAATCGGGGGCCACATCCCCACCCCTATCCATAGAGATCAGGGGCCACATCACTACAAGGGCCACATCCCCATCCCTGTCCATAGAGAGATCGGGGCCGCATCACTACCCCTATCCATAGAGAGATCAGGGGCCACATCACTACAAGGGCCCCCCTATCCATAGAGAGATCAGGGGTCACACCACTACGAGGGCCCCCCCCTATCCATAGAGAGATCGGGGGCCACATCACTACCCCTATCCATAGAGAGATCGGGGGCCACATCACTACAAGGGCCCCCCTATCCATAGAGAGATCAGGGGTCACACCACTATGAGGGCCCCCCCCTATCCATAGTGAAATCGGGGGCCACATCACTGCCCCTATCCATAGAGAGATCGGGGGCCACACCGCTACGAGGGGCCACATCCCCACCCCTATACATAGAGAGATCAGGGGCCACACCACTACGAGGGGCCACATCCCCACCCCTATACATAGAGAGATCAGGGGCCACATCCCCACCCCTATACATAGAGAGATCAGGGGCCACACCACTACGAGGGGCCACACCACTACGAGGGGCCACATCCCCACCCCTATACATAGAGAGATCAGGGGCCACATCCCCACCCCTATACATAGAGAGATCAGGGGCTACATCACTACAAGGGGCCACATCCCCACCCCTACCCATAGAGAGATCAGGGGCCACATTACTACGAGGGGCCACATTCTCACCCATATCCATAGAGAGATCAGGGGCCACATCACTACGAGGGGCCACATTCTCACCCATATCCATAGAGAGACCAGGGGCCACATCACTACGAGGGGCCACATTCTCACCCATATCCATAGAGAGACCAGGGGCCACATCACTACGAGGGGCCACATCCCCGCCCCTATCCATAGAGAGATCAGGGGCCACATCACTACGAGGGGCCACATTCTCACCCATATCCATAGAGAGACCAGGGGCCATATCACTACGAGGGGCCACATCCCCGCCCCTATCCATAGAGAGATCAGGGGCCACATCCCCGCCCCTATTCATAGAGAGATCGGGGGCCACATCACTACGAGGTGCCTCGTCCCCACCCCTATGCATAGGGAGAAGGGGGGCCACGTCCCCAAATCCATCCATAGGGAGACGGGGGGGCACGTCCCCACCCCTATCCCTTTACAGTGGGATATTAAGGGGCCGCAGCCACATCCCCATTCATAGGGGAATAAGGGGCCACATCACCAATCCCATCCATAGGGAAGTAATAAGGGGTCACATCTCCACCACCAACTCTATACTAAGGGGCCCGCCACCAGTCCCATCCATGGGGAGATAAAAAAAGGTCTTCATCTCTTCTCTTATCCATAGGGAGACAAGGGGTCACATCTACTCCCCCAATCCTATAATAAGGGGACATAAAAAAGGGTCACATCCCCACCAAGATACAACTGCCTAAGTGGATGAGGGCTGCTGAACTAGGGCCTCTGCTGTCCCAAACTCATAGACCAACGAGTCATATTTGGTTCTTCATATCCTTGTCCTATTCTGGGGGAGATAAGGGGTCACATGTACATCTTAAAGCGGAGTTCCAGTCCCCCAAACAGTGACCTGAAACTGACTGCGCTGCTGTGAACTAGAGCCATTGGGATACATGGAAAACACTGAGCATGCATTTTTAGCGCAGAAAAAAGCTAACGGAACTGCATCTGGTGAACTAGCACTTACAGATTTCGGAAAGCAGGTAGTTTCCATTTTAGCTGTGGGTGTCTGAAGCCCCCCTGTCTTCAGTTCCGCGATTTCTGTGCAACTGGCTACCCAGCATGCACCTCCCAAACTCGCGCCTGCGCATTAATGCCTCTGCATGGCTCAGGTTGCCAATGCGAGATTTTGGCAGTAGGCAATTCGCAAGGACTCCCGGGGTACATGATGCCTCTATCCCATGAACCCTTGCAAATCGCCTAGTAAAGTAATCACCTAGGCGGGGACTGCAGGAAGTAAAGGAGAAAAAAAGAATCTAAAAGGTATTAACATTTAGAAAAAAAGGATTTACATTGGTAAAAGTATGAGAAAGGGGGATTCCATAGAGAGTACATAAAATGGGTGGAACGCTGCTTTAACCAGAGTTTACAGTGAGCCTCCATTCAGGGAGGTCACCTATGTGTGTTATAAGAAGGGGCCACATCCAATCCCCCCCAAACTAGAGGTCATCCACTCTGGTGTCACCCACATGAGTTATTGTGTTTTTGTTTTTGTGTTTTTAAAGATTGCCCACATTTCCACCCTGACTTTTATTTCTGGGCAGATGGTAAAAAAGGGCCACAACTCCACCCTGACCAGAGTTTCTAGACTTTTTTTTTTTTTTTAAATATGAAAAGGGGCCACTTCTCCACTCGGGGGACACCCCTGTATTTTAATATAGGCAGGTTCCATATGTCCATCCTGACCAGAGCTTCTAGTGGTCCTACACTAAGGGGGTCACCTATGTGTGTTATAAGTAAGGTTGACATCTCTATCATGACTAGAGCTATCTGATCTACTGTATAATTTCCTCAGTCAGGGGACACAGCTCCACCCTCACCCCAACATTTAGAGTTCCCCTCTCTTGGGTCACCTGTGTATATTATAAATAGGGGACACATCTCCACCCTCAATCTTATCCCTAGGCAGATGGTGGATAAGTAAGGGCCTTCATCCTGACCATAGCTTCTAGAAGTCACCTCTCACAGGGTCACCTATGTATATTACTATATGAAGGGGACACATGTCCATCATGACCAGAACTGCTAGAGGTTTGGGTCACCTTTTGTATATTAGAAGTGGCCCCATCTGAGCTATGAGTCGTCCTAGACTAGAGTTTCATCACATAGGCATTGATTTACTAGAACTGGAGAATGCAAAAATGTGGTGAAGCTGTGCATGGTAGCCAATCAGCCTCTAACTAAAGCTTGTTCAGTAATACCCCTTTCACACTGGGTCGCTTTGCAGGCGCTAAAGCGCTAAAAATAGCGCCTGCAAAGCGCCCTGAAACAGCCGCTCCTCACACTCCAGTGGGAAAGCCTAAGGGCTTTCCCACTGGAGCAATGCGCTGGCAGGATGGTAAAATAAGTCCTGCTAGCAGCATCTTTTGAGCGGTAAAGGAGCGGTGTATACACCGCTCCTGCCCATTGAAATGAATGGGGCACCGCGGCTATACCGCCGGCAAAGTGCCGCTGCAGCAGCGCTTTGCGGTGGTCTTGACCCTTTCTCGGCCGCTAGCAGGGGGGTAAAACCGCCCCACTATTGGCCGAATAGCGCCGCTAAATCGACGCTAAAAATGGCGCCCGCACTCCCAGTTTTAGTGAATCTCCCCCATAAAGACTTTTGTATTTTGTTCTAGATTCATAATCTTGGATCTGGGCAGATGGTGGGTAAGAAGGTGCTGTATCTCCTGATCTAAGCTATGGGATCTTCTAGAGAACAATCTGCTCCAGAGCTTCTCTGTTAACTTTTGCATATAGTCTCTTTTACATCTTGTAGAGGTAGAGAAATGCATGGGAGTAGAACATTTTTTGATGCCTTATTAACTGGGTCATGTTGGAGAGCCTGCAGTATTCAGCCAAGGGGGAAGATCCAAGTTTGATTTTTGTCCAGGGTTCTAATTAATCTAACACTGGGAGGGAAGGTGCCATATCTTCCTTCTCATCAGAACTGTTAGCTGCTTTTTCTTTTGAGAGGGTTTTTAGTGGGTCTACCAAGTAATCTGTATTATCTGATCTTTGGGACACTTCTGTAGGTTGGTGGAAATTAGTACCAAGCTCAGAATTTGACAGCCCAGATGGCTGGTGGGAAAATGCCACATCTTTCTTTTGATCGGAGCTCTGTGCGCTTCTCAAGTTTCAGCAGTTGAGGGACATCTGTGTAAGTTGGAAATTCAGAGTAGCAGTTCAGAATCTCTGTCCTGGACAGATAAGGTGCCATTTCTTCCTGCTTATCTGTGATTCTCTTATGTATGTTAGGTAATGTTCAAAGTTTCAGTTTTAGAGTTTTATGGCAGGTGAGAAGAGTGCATCTGGGCACCTTTATCTAAACTATGTTTACCCATAGAGTTCTTCCTCTTGAGCGCATTTCTGATAGTGAGCTTGAGGGAGATACCATTGGTACCAATCTTTCTAATCTGTAACATTCAGTTTCCTAAAGCGTAACTCCACTTTTGTTGGGGGAAAAAAAAAAAACATTCCCCTCTGGGTGATCTATGAACATTGCAAGGATTATAACAACCTTTGTTTGGATTGCTACCTTTTGTTATTCTGAAGAAATACCTTTTGTTTTTCTCTGTGTCTGTGTGGGAAAATGTAATCTAATGGGAGTGGTTTCATAATTGTCAATCAGCTGTGCACCTGCAGAGCACTAATGAGGAAACCTGCTGGGCCTGCATCTCTTTAGACGCGATTTTGCGATTTCCTACTGGGAGTATCTCACCAAAAATGACATTTTTTGTTGCAGGGGATGCCTGAAATCTGACTTGTATCTTAGGCTTAATGTACCCGAGACGTTTTTACAACCTCTCCTCAATGATCTAACTTGACAGATAGTAACCCACGTTTAAAACGTCTGTTTTGCCGCGTTTTAATGCCGCGTTTGAAAAAAATTTTTTTTCTAATGCTCTTACCACAATCCAGCAAGCACATTCTGCAGGCAATCTGGTTATATACCAGGGCAAATCTGGCATGAACATCTAAGCAATAGCAAAGAGACTGCCAAAAACTTTTGCTCAAGGCAATAACAATGATATCCAATTTTGCCCTGGGAATGTGTGTTGTATTTGTTCCTGCCTGTGTTACAATGTAGCAGCTGGTATGAGGTGAGATCACTGCAGTACTGATAACCAATCGCGGCACGTCGCACTGTTCTTTCTTTCTTTCTTTCTTTCTTTCTTTCTTTCTTTCTTTCTTTCTTTCTTTCTTTCCTTCTTTCCTTCTTTCCTTTTTTCTTTCCTTCCTTCTTTCCTTTTTTTTTTCTTTCTTTCTTTCTTTCTTTCTTTCTTTCTTTCTTTCTTTCTTTCTTTCTTTCTTTCTTTCAGATCTCCCTTCGCTTCCTCTTCAATAGCCAAAACAGGAAGTCAGCAGAAATCCCTTCAAAGTGAGGGAATCCCAGGGTGTCACCATAACTAGTGTCCCCATTGGAAATTTTCTCCTCTATTACTGTTCTGATTACAACCCAAAGTTTGGGATTTCTTTTACTTTCAATGATAATGTTATACAGGAACATTGAGGGCAAATCTCCCTAATGGGGTGCACAGACAGCAAAAAAAACCATGACGAGTTTTGTTCCCTCTCCACTCTATCCAAAACTAAAAGCAAAAAAAGTTTTCCTTTAGTTATATCTTAGAGGAGCTCCAGGCCCCCCCCCCAAAAAATGTCAGCAGCTACACATACTGTACTTTTTTAATATAAGGACTCTTACCTATCCAATGATCCAGCGATGTCCTCCCTCAAGCCGTTTCTTCCATTGCGGCTCCACAGCTGGTTTCCTACTGTGCATGCACGAGCCACTCTGCGCCTTGTGTATGGTCCCTTAGTCTTCTGGAACCTGTGATTGCCCCCCCCTCCCCCCCCCCATCTGGGAGAACACAGTAGCTGTGTGTGGGAGGGATTTCCCCCATCAACACATCTATGGCTGGCTTTGAACAGTTCCCTGTCTAATGTCCAGTTACAATTCTTCTATCAGTGAGTCAAATGAACTTGCATTCACCTATAGCCGACTCAGCATAGGGTTAAAGGTGAATGAATTGTCTTTTCAATAGTTATTTAAATATACAGTACATTTAAAATATATAATCAGCATTATATAAACGTTATCAGTGTGTGTTGATGTTTTAGGAAAAAACCTTGTTTCTTTGCATGGTTGTAAATCCTATTGAACATGGAAGCCATATTTGCTAATTGCGTAGTTCTGACCTGCCTTACAGTGCTACACTGAAGTTCTGCTATACTACTACTTCTAAAGCAGGCCATAAATTGAGCTATTATCTTTCCTGCAACCACGGGTGCAGAAAAGAAAAGTGCTTAATTCCCCATCAACACATTCAGTGTGGATGGGGGAATCCTTCCTGCAAAGCTTTCGTATTCTGACAGCAGGAGGCTTCCCAGCTATCAGAATACAATAATCACTGCCACAGCTATAGCCAATGCCAGTAATTGACCACAAAACCCTGACAGGCTGGTTGTATTGATGTTGATCGATGACTTGACTTCAGTACAACCAGCCTGCCCATACATTAACCAAAATTCGGCCGGTCCCTGCTCAACTGGATGAATTTCGATCAGTCTATGGCCAACTTAACAAAGTCTTCATCAGCAGACTCATTAAATACTATACAGTGCAATCACTAACTGTCTGGCTGATATCTTATCTCGGTGGTTAAGATTTCTGATTGAATGTTCTTATTGCAGGGTCAGCTCAGCTGTTTGCCTTGTAGTTCAAAGTGACACTTTTACCTGTTTATTGATATCATTTTTTTGCTTTGTACGGCAGTTTTCCTTGTAGTTGATAAAGTTTAATGGAGCAAGTAGAATTTTTTTTTTATACATATGTATAAATACCAATACATATTTTGGAAACCTAAGACTTTCCAGTAGCCTCTTGGGATTCACAGCTATTTGTCCTGGCCAGCATGTTTATTTTGAACAAAAAATATTTTAGACCTAATTGCTGATTAAAGCGAGCTGTAGATGGATTGAAATGTGTCCAGTTGAGCAGGGACCAGTCAAATTTCCATCCATCTATGGCTGTTCCTGCTCAACAAGTTGATATGATAGACTTCTGTTGAACAGGAATGTCGATCATTGGCTGGAGCTGCTGATGGAGAGGAGAGAGGAGTCCCACTCTCAGAATACAATGGCACAACAGGGAGCATTCCTCCATTCAGCTTGCTTGTGTGGATAGGAGAATCCGTTCGCTTTTTTTTTTTTTTTTTTTTTTGATCGAAAAAAAAATAATAATTTACTTTCTATGGTCAGCATTAGGCCGGTGAATTTCATTGTTGCCAGAAAGAATTTTTCTCGATACCCCCATCAACACAGACAGTGTTTGATGCTGGAATCCCTCCTGCTGGACCATTGCCTATATCAGTTAATGGAAGTGCCTTGGCTGTACAGACTCGCCCACACAGCCAAGTCTGACAGGTACCCGGGGACAGGATACGTAGGTTTTGAGTTGGTCTGTTCACCCGTCTCTGCTTACCTGTCAAACTCTGCTGTGTGGCTGAGTCTACAGAAGATTAGCTTCCATTCACTTGTGTGGGCTTGTCTGCACACGGGTCGCTGCAAGTACAAAAATAAACATAAATCATGCTATACAGGGCTAAGCGCCTGTGTGAATGAGCAATTACAGATAATTCTATACTGTAGCTTCTTTGAATCTTCTTTGTTGTCTTATTTTCATCACTGCTTGTGTAATGAGACAGTTGATCGATAAATGCTCACAAAATTTGGTGTAATGTTTAATAATAGTAAAAAGTCGTTCTTTATAACAAAAAAACTCCAGTATAATTTTTTTCATTTTAAATCCGTATTCCAGGAAAATTGAGGAAAAAAAAACGGCCTTAATGGGATTCTCCTGCACTGCAAGGGTTAAATACTTTTTTGCCTAGAGTACCACTTTAATTCGCTATATCCCTCACTTTGTAACTTCTTCCTTCCATATGGCTGGTCCCCGCAGTTAGACTCTAACTTTTTTTTTTCTGACTATTTTATGGTTTGTTTTCCTCCCAGGCGGTTTGCCTTGATTATTATTATCTAAGTCTATACCCCCCAGGCTCATTCCGAACTGTTTGTTAATCTTTCAAAACTCACTTCCAGTTATGCATTCTTTGTCATACTGGTTAAACGTGCTCATTTTTATGTAAGGTGTTGTACGTAAAATAGGAGAAATTACTTGTTCTCGGGAGCCTTAAAGCAGTTGTAAAGTCAGGGTTTTTTTTTAGTTTTAATGCATTAAGATAAAAAGCCTTCTGTGTGCAGCCTCCCCCCTAATACTTACCTGAGCCCCATCTCTGTCCAGCGATGTCCACAAGTGTCTGTCATCCAGGACTTTCCCATCTGATTGGCTGAGACACAGTAGTGGCACCATTGGCTCCTACTGCTGTCAATCAAACTCAGTTAACCAATCAGGAGAGAGGGGGCGGCACCAAACCGCAGCTTCGTGTCTAAATGGACACACAAAGCTGCAGCTCCGCTTGGGTGCCCCCATAGCAAGCTGCTTGCTGTGGGGGCACTCAACAGGAGGGAGGGACCCGAGAAGAGGATCCAGACTCCTCTGTGCAAATCTACTGCACAGAGGAGGTAAGAATAACATGTTTATTTTTATACGGAAAAAAAATGACTTTACAATCACTTTAAGCCTTTACGGACCAGCCGCCATCATACCTCTGTACTTTGACGTAGAATCCCGGGGTTATGGCAGCAGATAGCTGTCATAACCCCAGTATTTTCTTCAACGGCGGGCAGTCCTCTTTCAGATAAAAGTGGTCTCCACAGTGAATTTGCCACAAGATCACTTTTATCGGTGGCCGAGAGAGGTGTCCCCCTCCCGCTGTGCTTCGGTCGTCTCCGTCAAACTTCACTTCCGCCCATTGGTCTTGAAGGGCGGAATCTAATTTTTTTTTTTTTTTTTTTTTTGGGGGGGGGGGGTGGAATACATTTATTTTATTGCAGTTAAGTGTAAATGTGAGATTAAAGGTCTTTTTGAGGCCAGATCTCACAATAAAGAGGTCCTGTCATGCTTTTTTCTATTACAAGGGATGTTTACATTCATTGAAATAGGAATAAAAGTGACCCAAACTTTTTTTTTTTGTTAAAGCTCCCGTCCTGCCGAGCTCGCACGCAGAAGCGGACCCATATGTAAGTCTCGCCGGCATATGAAAAGGATGCTCAGACCACACATGAGAGCAACAGTTTTAGCAAAAGACCTCCTCTTTAGCTCAAACTGGTAACCTGTAGACATTTTTAAACGTCACCTATGGAGATTTTTAAGGGTCAAAGTTTGTCGCCATTCCATGAGCGGAAGCAATTTTGAAGCATGACATGTTGGGTATCAATTTACTCGGCATAACATTATCTTTCATAGTATAAATTGGTGTGTAGAAAAAATTGTGAAAAAAACGCGCCGTCTTATACAAATAGTGGTAGCTGCCAGCACATCAGATAATCTGTGAACAAGTAAAGTAATATAGTACAGCGCTGATGAAGATAAAATAAGCAATAAAATTATACCAATATAAAGTGAATATGGGGGGGGGGGGGGGGGGCAGGTAGAGGAGGATCGGGGCTGCTCTGCAAAACCATTGCGTAGGTAAGTATTTAATAAAAAATTACTTTTAATGACAATTACTTTGTCATGCAGTCAGAAAGTTACTATACAGCAAGTTAAAGTTCTACTAAACCCAGGACCACCAGGATTCACTATAGCTTGTACTTCCACAGTACACAGAACCTGGAAATGCAATTATTTTACAAAATATGAACAGCTAAATACCTTTTCACTCGTCAGCAGTATATAGCAGTCTTGTGACTTCTATCAGTGTCCAGCCGAGCACTGGTTAAAGCTTGTAGGAGGAGATTTCATTCTCCTCTGACTGTCCTATGAGGCTGCAGAACCTCTGACTTTCTGTCTGGACAGTGCTGATTGGCCCTGTGTTGATCACATGCACAAAACAAAAATCTCTCTAGCAATACACACCAAACTGAGCACGTGCAGAGTGCCTCCAGGGCTCTGTTCTATCAGCAGATGTATTGGGGACAGTGGAAAAAGGGGAGGATCAGAGAAAATGGCCACAGTGAGTATAACAAGCATGCTTTACATATGCATATACAGACTGATTTCACTGTGGTGGGTTTAGTAACAATTTAAGAGGCATACTTTGTGCCATTCAGTGATTTGTACAAATCACATGGGACCCATTTAAAATTTATTATCTTTTTTTTTTTTATTCAGTTGACTAAACAAATAGGTGGGGATAAATGCTAAGAGTGCTTTATCGATTTATTTTAAGATGCTTAAAAAGAAAAAAAGCCTTTCCTTTTTCGAGTGACTTCATTATTCTTGTGTTGCAAGCTTTGATAAAATAGCCTTGTGTAAGCTGAGAATACAATGTTGTAAGTTGTGTATTTTAAAAAATGCTTTGCATTTCCACTGCAGCGGATATTACTTTTGACAGTCAGCAGATGAGAGAGATAAGATGTCTCACCCGGTGACCTTTAGTCATGACGATCACGTGGTTCATTCTGTTTAGAAAAGGATTTCTGTATGAGCAAGGACTAGGAGGTGCAACGTTCACCGTCCCGTGTCATTCTGCGTGTCATAAGCGTGTATGGGATTCTGATGGTGTATTCAGTCCTTGCTTCATTCTGACCTTTACTGTATAATGTCTAGTGGAATAAGAGCGCTTTTGTTGTTTTTGCTCTGGAGAGAAATGGTTGGGGGGGATGGTATTTTTTTTTCTTCCCTAGCTACCCTTAGATAGATCCGGGTTTTAAAAAGGTTTTCCAGATTTATTATATACACCTCAGCTGGGTTTTAATTTAGGTTGGTATTGGTGTGCACTGTTCACACCCCACCAGTCAGCTGTTGCCTGTAATTTACAAAAATGCTTGAGGCTGTTTTGGGTACTTGGTACTGCTCAGCATTTAGCAAGGAGTTGCCAGAGCTACATCACTACGAAAATAAACAATAAGCAGTTTAAGCCAGCCACAGACAGTTCGAATGTCCACCGGTTTAGCAGGGTGTGGCCGGATTTCAAACCACATATGGGCAGGCTAAATGTACCCAAGTTGATCGATCAACCAACTTGCGTACAACCAGCCTGCTGGATTTTAAAGACGATTATTGCAAGCAGCTGTTATAGCCGCTAGCAATAATCACTGTGTTCTTCCGGCAGGGACTGCTTTCCCCACTGGGAGAACACAGTGGCCTGAAAGGAGGGATTCCCCTGTCAACACTATCTGTGTTAATGGGGGAATCGAGCAAATTGCCGGTCTTAGGGAGCTTACATGAGGAGGTTGGGCTATACAACACTCAGTCTTTAAAAAGCTGCCTCACTTATGCTGCCCCATTGCACTGCATACAAATTGGCATAAATCCCAGTATAATTGCTTCCTGACTGCCCCACGTACATTTACTGCGGCAGGGCGGCCCGGGTGTGCAAAATCACGTACCTGTACATGATTCCGTGCACGCGGTCTAGGGGGCGCGCGCTGCCCCTGCTGTGATTGGACACAGCTGGAGCCAAATTAGCGGGTCCAGCGGCTGCGATGGCCCGATCGTTGGCTGGAGAGTCGGAGCAGCGGTGTGCCGATGTAAACAAAGCATGCCGCTGCTCTGTCAGGGAGGAAAAGAGAGGTCGTGTTTTAGCTAAGCTGAATCACGATCTCTATTCTCCTCCAGTGAATCCACTGCCTCCACTGAAAAATACCCCTCCCAGGGAACACATTGCCCCCCCCCCCCCCCCCCCTTCACAACACCTAGAGCTTTGGATGCCTATGGGTGATGTCACTGCTGTATAGAATTCAGCCCTGTTGTCAGCTCTGCCAGTTACACAATTATTGCAAGGCTTTGCAGTTATTTGACCACAGAAAAACAGGGGGAAAAAGGGTATTTAAATAGCAAATATTACTAAAATATTTGCAAGGCAATGAGGAACAGTGGGCAGGGTGAAACATTGTATAACCTAAACTTCTACTGTAAAGGGCAGCTATCAAAAAGGCTGCGTAAAGAGAAAGTAAACACTGATGGGTTTTACTTCCTTTTTCCCCCCTGCAAAGTAAAAGCATAATGGGCTAGTATGCATCGCTTACTAGCCCATTATGTTGCACTTGACTAAAAACGGAGCCCACACTGTCCCCACTGGTGGCCGCATCCGTCTTCACCCCTCTTCCTTCCGGGGCCGTGGACTCCGGCTCTGTGACTGGCCAGAGTCGTGTGACATCACATGCATACGGGAGCTGCCAGTCAGGTTACGGGCCTTTTTAGAAACGGCACGATCGTGCCCTTTCTTCAGTGCGCGTGCGCCAATGACGTCGGTGCGAGCGTATATGGTAAATCTCTCCTAAACCGTGTAGGTTTAGGAGATCTTTCCAGTACCTACAAGTAAGCCTTATTTGAGGGTTACCTGTAGGTTAAAGTGGTAGTAAAGTGTTTACAACCACTTTAAAGCAGAACTCCCCCCCACCACCACCACCACCACATTTGGAATGTGTTTTTTTTCGTGGGGGAGCCGGTACCTCGTTTTGTCAGGTACCCGCTCCCACTTCAGAAGTTCGGCCCTCCCTTCCTTCACCGGCACCCTTTTGGGACACATCACAGGTCCCAGAAGACTGCAGGACCAATAGCGGGGCGTAGCCCGACTCACACATGCGCCAACTGGCTGTGAAGCCACAAGAAGTCAGAATTCAGCAGCCCACAGTTAAGATGCTGGCGCCTGCAGCCGAAGGCTGGGAAAGTCAGCCACTACAGTATTTGTAGCTGCTGACTTATACATTTTTTGTTTACAGGCTTAAGCACCTCTTTAAGATGTGCTATTTCTGCAGATTTTTTTTTTAAGTCTTTTTTCTTTTGCTTTATTTTTACCTGGTTTTCCTGCGAATAACACTCTTCTTTTCGTGACGATGCTCACTTGCTGTACTGTATCTATGAAAGAGTAGCATTGTTGTCATAGGAGAGAACATGTGTTGTGACTACAGAAAACCTCCCCCTCTCTTCTCTGTAATATGGGGAGGAAGTGTTTTGCCGTTCTAAAGCTGTACATAGGTTGCTCAATTTTTTTTGATTAGTCAGCGGAGCGGGTTGATTTAAAAAAAAAAAAATGCATTTCCCCATCCACCCAAGCGAGAAATCTTCCTTATTCTATTGTATCTGACATCAGAGACTCCTCTGCTGTCACAGTACTCTGGTCATTGCAGGTGCTGATCGAATGAAAGTTTTCCAACAATGCCCTTTGACAGAAGTCCATCATTTTTTGTATGAGCTGTGTTGTGTCAGGCTGGGTTCACACTGATACAAATTGGATGATGGTTTCCCTGCATCAAATTTGCATGACGGGAGGGTGACCGGCTCAATGGAGCCGGTGCACACATTTCTGGCGCGGCCACGGTCCGAATTGCAGAAGAGTCCTGTGCGTCTTCTGGTCGGTTTCAGGTGTGAATTCAGCCAAACATTCGGACCTGATTCACACCTGAAATGGTGAAGACCCGCATCGGACCCCCTGCTGTGAGCCGCAGCTAGTGTGAACCCAGCCTAAATCTACAACACATCTGCATATTTCCATTCCACGCTGACGCTCTTTCTGTCTGCATTTTAATGCACCGCGGCTCAGCTGTGGTTCATAGAAATGAGTGAAATGTTACTGTGACATTTTAATAAAGTTTAATATAAAAGTAACACAAGTAAATAGTGGCACAAGGCCCGCTGATATTTTACCATGCAGGAACAGTGTAAACCAGCCCTAAAGCTAGAAAGAAAAGAAAACTCTGTTCCTCATTACTGCATCCTAGGAATCGGATTGTCTGAGCCGTGTTGATAAGTAAGAGTTGGTATTGCTTACTTATAAGGGCTCATTCATGCGGACTTCACAAAAGGGGCGTACAGCGCATGTATTTTATTTACACAGCAACACAGAAGCCTTTAGGGCCAATTCACACATCTGACCCTGGGCAGTGTGTTGTTGCACAGCAGTTAGACTCCATTCACGTTAGTCCATCTCCAAAGTCTTTGGTGTGACTTTTGGTGCGACTTTGATCCAACTTAACATTCTCTGGACCAAAGTCGCATCAAAAGTTGCATCAAAAGTTGCATCAAAGTAGTGCAGACACCTTTTCAAAATTGATACTACTTTGAGTTGCACCGGTCTTAATGGGTGCCATTGCAAACAATAGGCTGCGACTTGTCATGTCACAGTCGCACAAGTGTGAATGGGCCCTAAAAAAGAATTCTGTTATCTGTACTTGTACGCATGTAAACATTTTGTGCAGCCATTTACATGTGTACAGTGTACAAAGACCTTTTTGGCTCCCACTGCTAAGGGCTGACACACTATTGGTTGGCGCTAATTGAGTGGTGTCCTGCATTACCTGATTCACCTCAGTATAGGTGATGCCTACATCCTCCATGAACCTGCCGAGCCAATCACAATGCATAGCCAGTCTCTCCTAGCTCTTCTCATCTGCTAATATAAATCAGTACTAGTACACGGGTATCTGTGCCACTTTCCCAGAATCAACATGCTATCCTCCCTCCCTGTTCTCCATTCATGCATACCTGGAAACGCCATTGTAGCACCACCTCCTGCCAAGCCCTCGCCTAACGAGTCATTTATGCATTAGTGGGACATGTGCCCAACAACCTTAGTCTTCAGCTATTCAGAATCAGCCGAGGACATGTGCAAGAGCTGCCACCACATGAATGACTCATTTGGGGAAAATGTAAACACAGTGTGTAATCAGCGGAGGTAGCCAATAGGGTATGTTTGCACGTAAATATTAGCACAAACATGACATTCTTACATCAAACAGACAGCTTTTTTGTTTTTAGGCCTTATGTACGCTGCTGCTGCTAAACGAACGTTTAGGAGCAGTTGGTCTTTTTTTTTTAACTGCTCCTGAACTCCTCTGTTATCTTATCAGTACATATACACAGGGTCGTTTACAGTTGTATCTAGGTAGTTAAGTTTAGAGGCTTTTTTTGGAATGCCAAAAAAATGGGTCCAGAAGCTGAATTTAGAGGCATTTCAAGTGCCAAACGCGGTAACTCGCGTTTAGCCGCGCTTCATTTACAGACGTTTTTCATTTTTTGCTATTTTGAGGGGGGAAAAAAACTTTGGGGATCCCCTGGGGCCCACACAGGTCACCAGAACTAGTGCCCCCCTCTATTACAACCCACAATTTGGGACATACTTTTGCTTTCAATGATTATGATAAACAGGGCAAATAAGGAGAGTGAATCTCTCCATTGGGAACACGGACATTAAAATCCTGACAGAGGTTCTAATCCATCTCCACGCTATCCAAAACTAAAAAAAAGTTTGCCTTAAGTTTTACTTTAACATTGTACCAGATGGGTACAGTTCAAAATGAATCCAAATTTATAAACATTTTCTAAATTTATCTCTTTCCTCATTTATCTTTTGGATATTCTAGCTTTATGGAACGCAAACTGCACCCCACAATGCAGAGTGAGCACATCATAGCTAATCACCGTATTTTACAGTTTGAACATTCTCATGACAGTTTTGTTTAGAGAAAAAATAATTCAGTTCATCAAATACGGATTGTGTTTGTCAAAACCCACGTGAAAATTTTCAGCAAAGAGCCTGTTCATAATCTAAAAGCTTCTGTCAACGCTCAGTCCTGGGTTCTCTTTACTAACAAGCATAACAAACAATGGGCCTCCTTTCTGAAGAATAGCAGAGGGGAAAGAAATGGTGCTGCTGGGACCTAGTCATTTTCCAGCTGTCTCTGCTTATAAATGAACAGAGTAATGAATGTGAACAGCAGAGTGTATTTACTTTCTGTAATTTGGGCCTCATTCACACAGCCGTATTGATTTACGCAGGTTCTTGCTGGCAGCAAGATGTGTAAGGCTTCATGTACACGGGACGTTTTTCCAACCTCTCCTGAATGATTTAACTTGACAGATAGTAACCTACGTTTAAAACGTCTGTTTTGCTGTGTTTACATGCCGCATTTGCATTTTAAAAGCGTTTTTAAACACTTCAGCCCCGGAAGATTTGGCTGCTCAATGACCAGAGCAATTTTTACAGTTTGGCACTGCATCGCTTTAACTGGTAATTGCACGGTCATGCAATGCTGAACCCAAACAAAATTTGTGTCCTTTTTTTTCCCCCACAAATAGAGCTTTCTTTTGATGTTGCTTGATTACCTCTGCGATTTTTTTTATTTTTTTTTTTCCTACTTTTTGTTATTAAAAAAATCCAATAAACTCAATTTTAGCCATACATTTAGGCCAAAATGTATTTAGCCACATGTCTTTGGTAAAAAAAAAAAAATCAATAATAAGCTTTCATTTATTGGTTTGCGCAAAAGTTATAGCGTCTACAAACTAGGGTACATTTTCTGGAATTTACGCAGCTTTTAGTTTGACATTTCTTAAGGTGCTAAAAAGACAGGGCAGTACAACCCCCCCCCCCCCCCCAAAAAAAGACCCCATTTTGGAAAGTGGACACCCCAAGCTATTTGCTAAGAAGCATGTTGAGTACTTTGCAGATTTCACTTTTTGTCAGTTTTTTAAAATAAAAGAAAAAAAATACATTTTTTTTTTCTTTTTTTTTCTTAATTTTCAAAAACAAATGAAAGCTGCAAAATATTCACCATGTCTCACACGTGGTATCCCCGTACTCAGGAGAAGCAGCAGAATGTATTTTGGGGTGTAATTCCACATATGCCCATGGCATGATTGAGCAATATATCATTTAGTGACTTTGTGCAAAAAAAAAAAAAAAAATTCATAATTTTCCCAAAACTAGTGGCAAAATATAAAATTGTCCATGGACTCAACATGCCTATCAGCAAATAGCTTGGGGTGTATACTTTCCAAAAAGGGGTCATGGGGGGGGGGGGGTTGGCTGGCTGGCATTTATGCACAACATTAGAAGCTTATGTCACACATCACCCACTCTTCTAACCACTTGAAGACAAAACCCTTTCTGACACTTTTTTTAGTTTACATGAAAAATCTTTTTCTTTTATATATAATGTGCAGCGGCGACAAACTACATACATTTTTAAAATCCATTACAGGCTGCCACTTTAGATTTACAGAGGAGGTCTACTGCTAAAATGACTGCCCTCAATCTGAACTTCGCGGTGATACCTCACATGCATGGTGCAATTGCTATTTACATATTCGATCGCCTTTGCGCGTGAGCACGGGGGGACAAGGGGGGCTTTTTATTTTTTTATTTTGCTTTTTTTATTTTATTTTTAAACTGTTGCTTTTTGTTTATTTTTATTTTTATTGTTCTCTCAGGGGATGTAAATATCCCCTATGATAGCAATAGGTTGTGACAAGTACACTCTTTTGAAAAAATTGGGACCCTAGATCTCTCCTCTACCCTCAAAGCATCTGACCACACCAAGATCAGTGTGATAAAAAGAAAATCATTCCTCTACCCTTGCCCCCATGCTTCGGCATATATGCTCTTTTTTAATTTTAGTGGTGAAATCACCTCCTACAGCGCTGGAGTCACAGCTTTACGTATCGTGGGAGCAAACACTGTTGCTGTCAAAATAAATAAACCCGTGCTGCAGCTGACTGGCATACCAGCTAAGCAAATGATGGTTAACAAGAAAGCAAAGTAACATTACAGTATAACAGTAAGACATACCATACCTGCAAATACAATAAAACATAGTAAAAATAAAACATTACAGTTCTAAAATACAATAACAATAGAGAGGGAACAAGTGAGTGGACAATAGAGAGAGAACAATAGAGAGAAGAAAAATTAAAACTATTTTTGGCTTTTTTATTTTTAATTTTTTGTTTGTTTTTTTGCACTTTTATGTAAACTAAACATTCCAGATTGGGTCCCTCGAAATGTGATGGCCATCTCGTCTTTCGAGACCCTGTGTAAGTGTACCTAGGACTGTGCAATGCTGTCCCCTACACTAATACTCCATTAGTGTGTGGTAGCTTTCAAAACATTCACCAATGCAAAGACCAGGATTGTCAGGACGGCAGGGACAATAAGAGCAGCTGTCACATCTATATCTGCGTTTTCTGCAGACACGACATCTTCTTTGGGGATTTCTTTGGGTAGGGGTACCAGGGAGGACATACGGAAAATGCCTCTCGTGCAGCCGGCTCACTGCATTTGGATAGGGAAGTTGGCCCACAGCAACGTCTGGAAACAGAAGGGCTGCGATGATCTTTAAGGAAGGATCCAGTTCGTCCTGAAGCTTTGTATAGCACAAGCATTCAGCAGAGCCAATTGGAATGAATATACAGACACTTCTTTTTATACCATCATCTGGCCTTATGGGCATATAGGTACGGCGCCAACAACTGGTCGTTGAGGTCCAATCCTGCCATGTTAAGGTTGTATTCGTCGACAACACCAGTCGCCGTTTGAATTTGGACTGTCGTGTCTGCGTGAAGGGAGGACAGAACGATAACATTCTTCTTATCCCTCCACTTCACAGCGAGCAAATGATTACATCTCAAGCAGGCTCTCTCCCCCAGCCTAAGGGGCACGCTTGTGTAATAATTGTCCACATACAAGTGGTACCCCTTTCCGAATAAGGGTAACACCAAGTCCCACACAATCTTGCCAGTGCTCCCTATGTAGTCTGGGCAGTTCTCCGGCTCTACGTGACTATCTCTTCCCTCACAAACCATAAAACTATATGTATAGCCTGTTGCCCTGTCACAGAGCTTATACATCTTGACCCCATAACTGGCATGCTTGCTGGAAAGATACTGTTTGAATGACAAGCGGCCAGAAAACTTAATCAGGGACTCATCAACGCAGACAACTTGATCAGGAGTAAACAAGTCTGCAAACTGCTGGTTGGAGTGGTTTACGAGGGGACGAATTTTGTAGAGGCGATCGTATTCAGGGTCACCCCGAGGACGACAGAGTTCATTGTCATTGAAATGCATGAACTGCAAAATCTGCTCGTATCATGCCCTGGTCATGGAGGCAGAGAACGAGGGCATATGGTGAATTGGGTCAGTGGACCAATTTGACCGCAACTCACTTTTTTTTAGCTATGTCCATGAGGAGGGATAGGCCCAGGAAGGTCTTAAATTTGGATACCGTAATAGGTCTCCAATCTCTGGCAAGGGTCAACTGGGGATTAGCGGCGATAAATTGACCAGCATACAAATTGCTTTGGTCCACAATGGTTCTATAGAGATCTTCCATGAAAAACAGCGAATACAAATCGAAAAAAAAAAAGCGAAAAAAAAGTGACGTAAAAATCAACTGTTTTCCACCTCTATTCTGGGTTGGCCAGTGAATGGGGAAAAGAACGGGGTGCTGAAGAAGTGGCGGGCTCCCAATTCGCATTGGCTAATGTAGCAGGAAGGGAACTATGGGCCGACGGGCCTGTCTTTGTCGTCTTGGTGGCTGCGGGACACTAGTTGTGCTTGCCACCTCACCAGCTTGAACTGCACTTATGGGACTCGCCACATCACCAAGTGTTACTGCAGTGCTGGATTTACGACCAGGGTGTACTAGGCCACTGGTGCTTGCCAGTTCACCAGAAGAATGAGCAGCACTAGTACTGGCTCTCTGGTACATATGAGAGCCCTGCGGTTCTTGCACCTCAACAGCAGAAGAACGGGGTTGGGTACGCCTGACCTTAGCTCTGACGACGGAGTAGTGGTCCCTGCCATCTGTGTACCTTTGATTGGACATTTTTGCCTCTAAATCTACTGGTACAACTAGTGAGACTCCCAGGAAAAACCTGTCAGCGACTACTTCAAACGCTACCAAAAAAACTGTTAGCGTTTGCAGGGATCAGGCCTGACTCTGCAAATGCTGCAGTTATGTGTTTTGTAAGTGACCGTGATCAATTGATAATGCACTTGGGTGGGCTGAGTAGAGGGGCTAAACGCAGGTGCTAGCCAGTATCTGAGCTGATCCCGCTAACGCTGGGTTTTTGGGAACCCTAAACTATTGGGGACGCTAATATAGTTCTGATCAGATCAAAGATATCGATCCATTCAGACACTATACTACTAAGGGAGGTGTATGGTGCGTGCGTGGGTATTAGCGCTACTGGCACTAATCTGACGCTGCCTAGGGCGACGCAGACCCTAACTGACGCGAAAACCTAATTGATACAGTGGGGCAAAAAAGTATTTTGTCAGCCACCAATTGTGCAAGTTCTCCCACTTAAAAAGATGAGAGAGGCCTGTAATTGTCATCATAGGTATACCTCAACTATGAGAGACAAAATGTGGAAACAATCACATTGTCTGATTTTTGAAAGAATTTATTTGCAAATTATGGTGGAAAATAAGTATTTGGTCAATATCAAAAGTTCATCTCAATACTTTGTTATATAGCCTTTGTTGGCAATGACAGAGGTCAAATGTTTTCTGTAAGTCTTCACAAGGTTGTCACACACTGTTGCTGGTATGTTGGCCCATTCCTCCAAAGCTTTTCTATTGGTTGAGATCTGGAGACTGGCTAGGCCACTCCAGGACCTTGAAAGGCTTCTTACGAAGCCACTCCTTTGTTGCCCGGGCGCTGTGTTTGGGATCATTGTCATGCTGAAAGACTCAGCCACGTTTCATCTTCAATGCCCTTGCTGATGGGAGGAGGTTTGCACTCAAAATCTCATGATACATGGCCCCATTCAGTCTTTCATGTACATGGATCAGTCGTCCTGTTCCTTTTGCAGAGAAACAGTCCCAAAGCATGATGTTGCCACCCCCATGCTTCACAGTATGTATGGTGTTCTTTGGTTGCAACTCAGCATTCTCTCTCCTCCAAACACGACGAGTTGTGTTTCTACCAAACAGTTCTACTTTGGTTTCATCTGACCATATGACATTCTCCCAATCCTCTTCTGGATCATCTAAATGCTCTCTAGCAAACCTCAGACGGGCCCGGACATGTACTGGCTTAGGCCCTTTTCACACTGGGGTAGTGGGGGCGTCGGCGGTAAAACAGTGCTATTTTTAGCGCTGTTTTACCGTCGTTTTTGCGGCGGTATTCGGCCGCTAGCGGTGCGGTTTTAAAACTGCTTGCATAGCCGCGCTGCCCCAAAGATGCGGCTTGCAGGAGTTTTTTCCTTCTCCTGCCAGCGCACCGCTTCAGTGTGAAAGCCCTCGGGCTTTCACACTGAACAAACAGTAGAGGCTGTTTTGGGTCGGTTTTCAGGTGGTATTTTTAGCGCAATAACACCTGCAAACCACCGCAGTGTGAAAGGGCTCTTAAGCAGGGGACCACGTCTGGCACTGCAGGATCTGAGTCCCTGGCGGTGTAGTGTGTTACTGATGGTAGCCTTTGTTACGTTGGTCCCAGCTCTCTGCAGGTCATTCACTAGGTCCCCCCGTGTGGTTCTGGGATTTTTGCTCACCGTTCTTGTGATCATTTTGACCCCACGGGGTGAGATCCTGCATGGAGCCCCAGATCGAGGGAGATTATCAGTGGTCTTGTATGTCTTCCATTTTCTAATTATTGTTCCCACACTTGATTTCTTCACACCAAGCTGCTTGCCTATTGCAGATTCAGTCTTCCCAGCCTGGTGCAGGTCTACAATTTTGTTTCTGGTGTCCTTCGACAGCTCTTTGGTCTTCACCATAGTGGAGTTTGGAGTGTGACTGTTTGAGGTTGTGGACAGGTGTCTTTTATACTGATAACAAGTTCAAACAGGTGCCATTAATACAGGTAATGAGTGGAGGACAGAGGAGCCTTTTAAAGTAGAAGATACAGGTCTGTGAGAGACAGAAATCTTGCTTGTTTGTAGGTGACCAAATACTTATTTTCTACTATAATTTGCAAATAAATTCTTTCAAAAATCAGACAATGTGATTGTATGGATTTGTTTCCACATTTTGTCTCTCATAGTTGAGGTATACCTATGATGACAATTACAGGCCTCTCATCTTTTTAAGTGGGAGAACTTACACAATTGGTGGCTGACTAAATACTTTTTTGCCCCACTGCATCACCCGCCAGGTGATCAGGGGGTTAAACCTTTTATTTGGTCCCCTGACACTATAAAAAATAACTAACTAACCAGTGTCACCCATTAAAACTAATACGGTGATCACTGGTGAAGGGGTGATCAAGGGGTTAAACCTTAGGGGTGTTTCGGGGGGCTCCCTAGACCTATTTGGGCCTACTAAGTACCCTAACGCTGATAAGTGTCACTAATGACACCAGTACAGTTATCAAAGAAAAATATGAACGCTGCACTGGGTGACACAGTGACAGGGAGTGAAGGGGTTAACTGGGGGGGGGGGGAATGTGTGCCTTACGTGTACTGTGTCAGTGTAGTGTTGGTGCAACTCACATTTGGATGTCCTCTCTGGAAGGGAAAAGAATTCCAGAGCGGGAGATAACATCACTTCCCCGTCTGTGTTTTTCACTTACAAGCAGGGGAAGCTTTTCATTAATCAGAACCAATCAGCAGGCTCAAGAAAGAAATCGTTGATCTGCGCCTGATTGGTTCTGAAACCAATCTGATCGGCCCGGCGTAAGGTAACATTTTTTCGCCCACTCGTGCCATTCTGCCGCAGTTTAACTGCGACGGCTAGCCGGGAACCAGTTAAGATAAAAAGCCTTCTGTGTGCGGCAGCCTCCCTAATACTTATCTGAGATCCCTCTGGAGCCAGCAGCAGTATCTCGGCTGCCCAGGACTCCCATCCTCTTTGGCTGAGACAGCAGCACAGTGCCATTGGCTCCTGCTGCTGTCAATCAGTCTGTCAGCTAATGAGTAGAGAAAGGGGGTGGGGGATGGACTGCGGTTCTGTGTCTGAATGGACACAGGGATTAGACACAGCTTGTGCTGTGACTAATCACAGCAGAAGCGGCGTGCAGGCCTGCCCCCTATGCAAAATCGTCTGTCTGTGTGTGTGTGTTTCAGGACACTGGAGACTTATTATCTCTGGCTGAGGTATATGTACAGTATCATATCAAATCACAGCTATGAACATAAATAATGTCGTCTGCACCTGCGATATTTGCTTTGACAGGAGGGGAAGATAATTGGCAATGTTTTTTTTTTTTTTTAATGACCGTATTCTGAAAGAGCGATCGTTTGAAGGATCAGTTCTACCTTTTGTTTATATGTCTCATGTTACACGTCTACTGTAGTCCACTGATGTCTACCTTCCACCCCATAAAGGTAGGCCTGTACCTCTGTATATACCAATGGATAGGAAAAGTCTTCAAGAACCTGTGTATTGCACCTGTGATCTGCTAATCGCAGTTGCAATCCTGCGGACACTTCAATGCAAAAGTAATAAAGGCACTCTTCTCTTTTTTTTTTTTTTTTTACCAATGTGGGTATGTTTATTCCTTTTAAAAGATGGACTGTGCCTTTTTAAGGTACAAAGTGGTCTTTATTCATGGGATCTGCAGGTGCAAGTGCAGGCCACAAGATCTCTGGTTGCTTCCTTATTCTTTATCATTGTGTGGTTTTCCTTTATAAGTCTGAGCTGTGCACATCTGTCATCTGCTGCACAAAGTGGTTCCCTTCCATAACACTGTCTGGGAGGAAATTGCTGGAGTTGCATGTTTCACATAACTTATTTATGGGGAACCAAGACTTTCTGCAGCTTACTAAGATCACGGTTGATTGGAGTACACAATTTGATATTCATCCAGTGTAATTAAATAGTTTTAGCTAATTCAGTCCTTTATTCAAGTCTTCATGAAAATGTATAAAGCAAAACTTATACATTTATACTAGACATAGGTATTGGGGACTATTTAAAATGATAGGTTAACCCTGTTATTAAATTATGAGGTAGAGCTACTAATTTAATAAAAATGATAAACTAATTAAAAACATTTAAAGCGTTTCCACGTTTGCAGTCAGATTTTGAGAAAACCCTGCTTTATGTTTGAGTTTCTATCTACACAGTTTCCCTAAAATTAAGTTATAAAATATATTTGACGTTCAGCTCCCCTTAACACTTTTTTTCTCCTAGCGGAAGAAAAGTGTCTTTAAAAAAGCTCTCAAAGTCACACTTTACACACGTTTTCGAAGTTTTTTCAAAGTGTTGGAGGATTAATGGCTTCCATCGGCTGGAATATTCATCTATTCTTAGCCATTGGAATGGATGTACACTCAAGCACAAGCATTGTAGGCGCCTTTATACACGTTTAGGTGTATCAAGCATTTTTTTTTTTCTGTTCTTCAGCTCCTATCCTGAATGTGGTGGTGGTGCAGATTTTTTTTTTTAGCCCGTAAATGCTCCCCTTAGGCTAAAATAGAGGTGCATTTACAGTTAGAATAAACACACAATGTCTATAAAAGCTTTTTAATTTTTTTTTTTTTAATTTTATAAAGTTGTTGTAAACGATCACCTTGTAAAACAATTCATTCACTTTAAAATGTAAATGAAAAGCAAAACATGTATAGCTATTAAAAAACATTATCAATACATATTTTTTTCTTTTTTTGTTTTAAGTGATCACATTCCCTCTGTTCTCAGCTGCATAGAGGAGAAGCAGCAGCACATTAAGCGTCCCAGTGAAAGGCTGTGCTGGAGAGGTGTGTCAGGACAAGTCTGATTATTGGAGCAGAGTACACTACGTTCCCAGCATAACTAGAGGACTTACCACGCTGTATTCTTATGCTTAGCGTGGTCAGTTTTTAATAGGACAGGACTGGCAGTAATGCAAAGAGAATAGGATGCTTTCCTCATACAAGTACATGGTACAACAGGCACATATCAGGCATATGAAATGTTGGAGTAACAAACGCTTTAAGCTCCATGTTCCTGATCTTAGATGTTTCTTAAGCTGGCAATAGATGAGTAGAATTTTGAATGAAAATTCCTAGGAGAAGAAGGTTCTAATAAAAGTTTGATCATTTTTTTTAATATATATATAATTAGTGGGGTCAAATTGACAATCGATTTTTGATCAGTTATGAGGATATTTGATGGGGCAGGAATTTCTAACAGTGCTGTGTTTCTCGTTCAGTAAAGTCCATTAGTTCCTTAATCAAATCTTAAAAGCAAATAATCTTTCGAATGACAAACAAATATTCTAAAACATGTTACAAGAATTTTTGTACAAATTTTCCTAAGACTTTTCCTAAGAATTTTCATTTGAAATTCTATCCATCTACAGCCAGTTTTAGAAGGTGTCATGGATGACTATAAAGCCTGGTACACACTGAGTTTTTGAACAAGAAAAAAAAACTATCAGCTCCGGTTGGAGCCCTTGTACTAACCATTCGACATTAGCACAGCGATCTCCCTCGCTGAGCTGTTGTGTTCTGACAGGGGAACGGCCGCCCGCCCCGCCAGTACACTCCGATCAGCGTTCTCCGACATTGGCTGAGAGCACTAATCCGGAGTCTGTTGGCTGCTGGTTTTCCAGCATGGTTGTCTGACAGAAGCCCACCAAACGGCTGGCTTCTGTAGGACAGGGTGGCATACACATGGGCCGAATGTTGGCCTTTTTTTTTTAACCTGCTGATGTCTCCCGTACGGGGTTTAAGTTTTTCTCAGGTTCCCTGTTGTCTGTTTTTATTCTAATACAATGCAGGAGGCCAGCTTCAAAAGGGCAGCACAGTGGTGTAGTGGTTAGCACTTTCACCTAGCAGCAGTAGGGTCGCTGCTTCAAATCCCGACCACGACACCATCTGCCTGGAGTCAGGACCCTATGGGGTAAAGGACCGCGCTATACCGCAGATGGACACCGGCGGCAAAGCACCCTGAGGCAATTCAGTTCGCATAGGTAGTGCTATACAAGTCACTCATTCATTTATTCAAAATGTTTAAACCTTTGTTGGGATAGACTGTTTTCAAATCTAGTTTACAATTGATGAGTGATCTGCCAGCACAGTACAGACACGGTTAATTAAGGCAAATGCCACTTCCCAACCCCTTCATTAAGCACTTCCCGCCGACCGTACGCAGATATGCGTACTCGGCTTTCCGGGGTTATATGCCTGATGCAGGCATCATCCCGGTACCGTTGTTTACAGCGGGCGATCGGCTACCCGTGTATAACAACCGATGCGGCTAAAAGCCGCTCGGTTGTTATACCGGAGGAGCGGGAGGGGACATCCCCCCCCCTCCCGCCGCTGTTACCGGGCCTCCCGTGCGATCGGGAGGCCCGGTGTCCAATCGGGTACCTTCGGCGGCTGGGGGCGGGCTGGAACGAAGCTGTGAGCGGCTTCATTCCAGCCTTCTTGTTGTAAACGCGGAAGCGACGTCATGACGTCACTTCCTGTTTACTCGGCTGCCAATGGCGCTGAATTTAAAAAAGTACACAGTATTCAGAATTGCCGTTTTCGGCGATCTGAATACTTTGAAGTGTAAAGGAGGGATGGGGGGGGTCTTTTAGACCCCCCATCCCTCCATAAAGAGTACCTGTCACCACATATTACTGTCACAAGGGATGTTTACATTCCTTGTGACAGCAATAAAAGTAAAAAAAAAAAAAATTTTTTTTAAACACAATTTATAAAGTAAAAAAATAAATAAATAAAAAAATTTTTTAAAGTGCCCCTGTCCCCGCGAGCTCGCGCAGCGAAGAAAACTCATACGGAAGTCACGCCCGCATATGTAAACGGTGTTCAAACCACACATGTGAGGTATCGCCGCGATCGTCAGAGCAAGAGCAATAATTCTAGCCCTAGATCTCCTCTGTAACTCAAACCTGGTAACCGTAAAAAATTTTTAAAACGTCGCCTATGGAAATTCATAGGTACCGTAGTTTGTCGCCATTCCACGAGTGCGTGCAATTATAAAGGGTGACATGTTTGGTATCTATTTATTCGGCGTAACATCATCTTTCACATTATATAAAAAAATTGGGGTAACTTTACTGTTTGGATTTTTTAAAATTCATGAAAGTGTCCCTTTTCCAAAAATTTGCGTTTAAAACACCGCTGCACAAATACCGTGTGATAAAAAATATTGCAACAATCGCCATTTTATTCTCTAGATTCTCTGCTAAAAAAATATATATAATGTTTGGGAACTCTAAGTAATTTTCTAGCAAAAAATACGGATTTTAACTTGTAAACACCAAATTTCAAAAATAGGCTTAGTCATGAAAGGGTTAATAGAGAACTAAGAGATTTTGCTTATTGGAGTCTGTAGGGGGGGGGATCTAAAAAAGGATTAACTGCCTTTTTTATTTATTTTTTATGTGAATGAGGACATGTAACAAAAATAAAGTAGGTGTTATCCAATTATGGTTGAAAAAGTAGAAATGCACTCTGAAGTGACCCTGTAAGGGTGAAGGGATAGGCACACAGACCTCCAACAGTCCTTGAAGACATGGCCTGCAGTACTGGAATGGAGGGGGAGATGGGAAACATGGGCTGCCAGAGAGAACAGTATACTACTACTTTTGCTTTGATTTTACACTCTTTATTTTAACCTGATAGGGCTTTTAACTATGTATACAGACGTACCCACGCCTGTACAGAAATGCCAGTTTTTTCAACTTTGCCATGTAGTCCATTGCTCTTTGCTGCCATGTGAGGCAGGAAAATGTCAGTAGTTTCTTCCATGCGACTCCTGGACAGATTTTGCTTCTCTGCACACAACCTCCATTTTCAGTGTCTTCTGCTCTGGTAATCTCTTGAAAACAAAAAATCTATTTTAGATCAGATTAGGAAAATATAGCGATTCATGTTTCTGACCCTTTTATCCGGGTTTCAGGGAACTGACCCTTGATCTGTGTTTGAACGTAATGCTGTAATCTAGTTAATCGGTGCCACTAATAGATGATTGACATTTTTGCAGTGGATGTGCATGGCAGAACAAAGTCGTCTCTTTGTTGTGTCAACTAAATTATTTAGGAAACTTAAAAGCTGCCATTTCAGTTACCTATGAATGTTGCATAACAAGCTGAACGCCAGCACTTGAAGATGCTTTTTTTTATTTTTTATTCCTTCGTCCTTAAAAGTTGAACTGCATGCTGAAAATAACAATGACCCCAGTTAATGCAGTTATATGAAAAAGATCTATTTTTAAATGTACCCTAATGTTAGTGAATGCACCTGAAGCAGCTGCTAAGTGTATTGTGACAGCGGAGGAGTTCCACTATTCCAATACAATGCAGGGAGGGCTTAACTCCATCCACCTTGCTTGAGTGGATGAAGGAATCCTCCTCTTCTTTCTTTTTTTTTATTTTTTTTATTTTTTTATTTTTTTTTACCTGGCTGAAAAAAAAAAATATAGCACATACAACTGCCATACAAGCCATGTTGTAATTTAATGTTCTTAAAAATGCCTTTCCTTTTCGGTCTGCAATTCTGTATTTTCTGTGAATTTCAATGCTGTACGGAAACCTGGATGCGTTCTCTTCATTGTTGGTGTTCAGAGCGTCTTCAATTTTAAATCCAAATTTCAACGAAGCATATATGGTAGGAATCTGCTTCAAAGTTTACAAGATAACACTGGCGCATGCACTCTGAAGGAATTGTCATACTCTGTGCGGTGGATATAACGCCCGCGGGAGTGATGTCATTGCAGCTTAGCCATTTAAGTGGTCTGAGCCCGCAAACCCAGAAGGAAGACCGGGTGAAGATGAAAGCCCTGTCGGCAGTGATGGTGCGCTGATGAAGGGCTTCATTTCAAGGCAGGTTTTTCATAATGTGCTAGTATTAGATGCATACTAGCACGTTGAGTTGCATCTTGATATAGTGCGGTCTTACCCCGTGGGGTCCCGACGTGCTTACAAACACATACACAGATACTAGGGCCAATTTATTATAGACCGGATCTGATTAACCTACCAGTATGTCTTTGGAGTGTGGGAGGAAACCCACGCAGGCACAGGGAGAACATGCAAACTCCAGAACTCCAGGCAGATGGTGTTGTGGTCGGGATTTGATTCAGCGACCCTATTGCTGCTAGGTGAGTTTTTTTTCCTAAAGTTAACTACCGCTTTAAAAAATTATTTAAAGTCTGCCATTGTCTTAAGAGACAGAGGCCTATTGGACTCCATCAACTAAAACAAAACCATCTTGAAGTCTAGGAAATCATCTTCTCAAAGTCTACCATACCCAATAAGGCTTATTTTGCTTGATGCGAGTCAAGGAATTTGCCTTCTAGATAGTGCTCTGTATGACGGTTGCTTTCCATTTTCCAGTTGGTTCTGGATCAGCATCTGGCCTTGATTACCATCCAAGGACAAATCTTGGCTGTCCTGTTCTAGAGACCATCGGCCTCTTAATCCAATTAGGGCCTTTGTTCAGGGTGTAGCACACATCTCTCCTTGTGTGCTGTCTCCTGTGTCCCCTTGGGATCCTAAACTGGTTCTCTCTGCTCTACTTTAAAAATCCGTACACAGCCCTGGAAGCTGTGTAGAAGCAGAAGCATAATCTTTGCAAGGGCTCCTGGCCATTGGTTAGCATGGTCATGTAACAGCGCTGCCCTTTTCTTATTGGTTGGCACTGTCACATGACCACACTAACTAATGGCCAGGAGCCCTTGCAATTTATGCTCCTACACAGTTTCCAGTGCTGTGTACAGATGTTTCCAATGTATGGAGATGCTGGTTGGCGCGGCAGCTGATGTTACACAAGACAGATGAGTGCACAGGGGATGGCAGAGGTGAGGAGGCTGTTAGGAGGGTCTGTGTTTGTGTGTGTTTTTTTTTTTTTTTTTTAAACAATATGTGAAGGTGGAGAAGCCCTTTATAATCTAAAAATAGAAAAAAAACAACTTTACCTCTGCTGCTTACATGGGGTGGGGATTTCCCCCTATATCTGGTTTTTATTGTCATTCTTCCCAGCCAGGCTAAAGCTCTGACATAATGGCTTTCTGTCTGGGTTTTTTGCTGGCCACTCTGCTGTAAGTAGCTTAGGCAGCTCAAAGTACTTGCCTTGCCCCGGATGCTGACAACCCACGCTACGCAAAAAAAAAAGGCTTCTATCTTTTTTAGCTGGCTCTTAGGTTCACCAGTGGTTGACAAATTTGCTTTGAATCTAACGTCTTATCATTTTTATGCATTGAATTCATGCATAGTAAGTAATTTTGTAAGTGTAGGGGTAATTGTGAGTTTGTATTAATTCTTCTGACAATAACTTCAGTCGCCTTTCTGCTCAGAAGGTCAGCACCATCTTTGTTCAGGCATCATTAATTGTAGGCATTTTCTTGTGTACTAAGATTCTGGTTCATAAATTCATAAATTACACAATTATGTAAATCTCTAATGCCCCTTTCACACTGAGGCGTTGGCGCCGTCGGCAGTAAAGTGCCGGTATTTTTAGCGGCGCTTTACCTTCATTTTTGCAGTCGTTTTCGTCCGTTAGCGGGGCGGGTTTAACTCCCGCTAGTGGGCGAAAGAGGGTTAAAACGACCCGCAAAGCGCCACTGCAGCAGCGATTTGCCAGCGGTTCGGCAGCGGTGCCCATTCAGTTGAATGGGCAGGGGCGGTGTATACACCACTCCAAAGATGCTGCTTGCAGGAGTTTTTTTAACGTCCTGCAAGCGCACCGCTCCAGTGTGAAAGCCCTCACACTGGAGAGACAGGGGAGGCAGTTTACAGGCTCTATTTTTAGCGCTGTACCGCCTGTAAAGTGCCTCAGTGTGAAAGGGGTCTAAGTTAAAGTGGTGTTCCAGTCAAAATTATACTTTTTAAATAAAAATACCCCTATAATACACAATCTTAATGTATTCTAGTAAAGTTAGTCTGTAAACTAAGGTCTGTTTTGTTAGTTTATAGCAGTAGTTTGTTATTTTATAAACTTACAGCAGGCCGTGGGCATCTTAAGTCTGGGCATCTGAAGCCAGACTGTATTTTTTCCTGGATCTCATCCTTGCAGATCTCGCACATGCTCAGTGCAGCACAAGCAGTGTAATAGGTTTCAGGTCAGGTTTCCATAGCAACAGCAGTTTTAGAGGAAGTTGCCACCCCTTCCCAGAAGGCATTGCAAACAGGAAATGATGCGATGGGCCGCGGCCAGGGTGGAGAAAGTGAAAAATGAATACAGCAGATATACAGTAGGTGCTGAGAAAAAAAATTAAAAAATATTCAATTCGTTTACAGTGCACAGTTTAGTGAGGGATGCTGAAGAATTGTATAAGTGGGTGGAACTCCACTTTAAGAGGCTGCAGCAGGGGATGATATGTCTGAAGCATCATGTGCACAAACAGCCAAGATCATTAAGACAAGTCTTTATTTTTTTGGCTACTTGTACGTATGCTATTTCTCACAGATCAGCTTCTGCTGTTGCCTCTGAACTTGTGAGCTGCCTCCAAGCTACAGTGTACAGTTTGAGTCATCACCGGAGGGGAGAGTGAAGTTTTTTTTGTTTCTTTTTACAGTTTCAGTTTGTGATATTGTATTTTCTGCTGTGTATTGTCAGGAATGTATTCCCACAGATTTGCATTTATATTCCCATAGATTTGCAAAATTGGGCCTCATTCACATGGCATACTACAGCGTACATGTGAGGGCCATACTTGTCTGCACAGGTGTTCCATGCATCTTCAGGCAGGCAGTCACTTCCATGACAGTTGAGATGCAGCGGCTGTGCAGACACAGCCACTGTTCCCAATTTAAATGGCAGTGCGTGTGCATGGCCCCAGACGCATGCAGTGTTCGTTTGAGACCGTGCACCCAAACGGCTACCAAATTAGGTGGCTGTGTCCGTGTAGCCACTACATCCAGATTTGCTATCAGTGGGACTGCCTGCACAGGGATGCATGGAAACCTTGTGCATCCATGTGCAGGTTAACATGGCCCTCTTATGGGTGAACAAAGCCCGAGTGTAATTCCTTTAGAAAGAAAAACAAAATCATTTTTGTGAATAGTTAAACATTTTTAAACATACTTTTTATACATCACTTATTCATTCCTGGTGTCCTAATTTTAGAGGTAAATATTTAATACCGGGTGCTTCTATCTATTTGCAGAAAATTCTGACATAAATAAAACATGCAAAAAACACTATTTTTGCACATATTCGTATAATTTTCATCCAGGATTCACACATATTCACTATATTTCTATTAGAAAAATGTATGAATCCTTAGTGAAAACATTTAGAAATAAATCCATATGTATTCCCTGTCTTTAAATAAACATCATCTTAGTTATTGTTAGTCTGGTTGAAAAAAAGACACAAGTCCATCCAGTTCAACCAATAGAAGGGGAAACAAGGTATACAATCCTCCATACACAATCCTATGCTCACAGTTGATCCAGAGGAAATATGAGAATTATCTTTTGTCTGTGTAGGTGATTTCTTCAGTTACTACCACACTACTTTTTCTCCCAATGTAATGCTCATGTTAGGCATTAAGAATTGGTTACTCATTATATAAGCTTGTTATTTACAAGGATATTGTTTTTTTTAAAATGTTTTTACATTATACTGACAGTTTGCTTTTATTTTTTTTCCCCTTCTCTCAAGTATCCATTTGTTTATGGACTGCTGCTTGCCCTGAGCTGGTGTTGCTTGGTGTGCCTTAGTCGTATTTATATGGGAATGCATTCCATTTTGGTAAGCCAGAAATCACTTTTGCTACACTAACAATCATATTATTTTAATGCCTATGTGAACTTCATTATAGTAACAACCATCCATTGTACTAAAAGTCCCAGTGCTCTGACATCCCTTAATAATGTCCTGACTACACTGCCTTTGCATACAGTAATAACACTAGAGCCACGTTCTCACTTTTATTACCCCCTAGAACAGTTCCTACTATAGTTGGTTGCTTATATTTTTTCAGGTCTTCACGTGGAAGGAATTTTCCCTAAACATAAGACTGATTATAGTTAGGCAAATGTTTTTTATAAAAAGGCAGTGGCATCCTGTCCAAGTCATCACAAACAGTGATCAGCATTTCTGATTTCCTTTGCTATCCTCACAGCAATAATTCCTTTTTCTCTCTTCTCTGAATTAATAGGCGCATGTGACTGGAGGTAAAAAATGCACATTACTGATAAGGCCCCTTTTCACACTAGCTGTTCGATCTGGTCCGCTTGTCCGTTTTTCAGGGTGACGCGATCGGACCCTCCATTCTCCTCTATTTAGTGGCAGGTGTAGACTGACTTGTGCCCATTTTACATTTGCCAACATCCAATCTGATCCACTAAAAACAGCCAGATGGGGATCCATCCCCCTTTGTCTGATTAAATTGGTCTGGATCTAGGCCTATTTACATCTGACTGCCCATAGAGAAGGACCTGTCATCTGCCTTCAAGCACTCTTGGTGAAGCCCATCTTGTTTGAAAAGGGCCTAAGACTGGCCATACATGGCTGAATTTCAACTAATTCCTGCTGAATCGTCCCAAATATGAGCAGTGAGGGGGCCCTGTCATCACCCCTGCAGCTCAATAAACTTCAACTAAAAAAAGTGAAGTGAATTGTTGACTGAACAGTGAATGTATCCTATCAGATACAATCACTGTTCGGGGATTCAGACAGCCAATGGTGCTGCGGCTTTTGCTGACAGTGTTGACTCCTCCATCTTGTATGTATGGCTGACCTAACCCCATATTATTGTATTAGTAGCCCACCCACTATTATCACACAGTTCTGATCTTATTGTGTTTTCTATAGAACGCACGAGTGCTCAAGTCCAGCCATTAAGACCAATTAACAGCTCTTGTTTTCCCACACTAAGGCCTGCTTCACACTAGTGCAACTTCAGGTGCGACTTGAGTTGTGCAGAATCTTAGGACAATTGAAATTAGATTGATTACAATGATGCCCGTTCACATCAATGCAGCACAGCCCATATCTGTCCTGTGTGCGATCCCAGCATGATTTAGGCCCCATAGACATGCAATGGAAGTGCACCAAAAACGCATTTACATGGGAACTGATGTGTTTTTGATGCAATTTCAGTGCTTTTTTTTTTTCCCTGTCACAGCAGATATGCTTATCATTGGCCAAAACCAAGTCACACTACCTAATTGCACTGAAAATCAGACCAAATCGCAGCTGCAGTAGTGTAAACTGGGGCTAATCATAGGAGCAGAGCTGTATTACTTGGTAAGGACAAGTTTATAGAGGTTTCAGACTGATAACTAAGTAAACACATCCATGAGAATGCTTACATTTAGATACTTTCAGTGATAAGTGAATTGCTTTTGTCAGAAGTTTTGAAATGCTTTTAAAATGTGCTCAGCACACATTCACTAGGAGTAGACCTCATACATTGATATAAAATAAAAGGAGCACAATTTGACAGGTAGCGGAAATAGTACATTAGCTCTCCTTACTAGTGGTTGTCAGTATGAGACTTCCAATGGTGAAACCTAGTTTGCCCACTATTGTAATAACTAGAAAGATAACTCGTATACTAAAACAACCCCCATCCTAGTTAACCGGATGTAGTTAATGATTTCAGCAACACTTTTTTTCCTTTTATTTCAGATAGATCAAAGTTCTTAAAAGCTGAACTTCAGCCAAACCACCAAATACGCAGATGAAATACATTTTTGAGAACTAGTATAACTATAAAAGGACTTGTATTTCTCTCTCTCCATTCTTACCTGGATGGTCAGTGTGTCCTGGTTGGCTAACCTGACTTTTCTCTACTGTAATTAGAGCTGAACTTCAGTCTTACCTTATGTTGTACGGAGTTGCACAGACTTCTGCCCAAATGCTTACTCTGATTTTACCACACACTGAACTTCACAGGATGCATTAGACACTGAAGCAGTTCAAATGGAGCCCAACTCATTTCCTAGCTGGAGGGTGTCCAGTATTATCTAGCCCTTTCCTCCCCAAGCCTTACTGGTCTGGCCCACCCCTTTCATTCATTTGGTTTCAATCATGGAGACCCCTATAGGTATTTACGAGGAATGGTCTATCCTTTTTAGGAAGGTATAATACAGTCTCTCCCACCAGCTATTATCTGCCTGGGTTGCATAGAAAAGTGAAGAAATCTATTGATAACATCACAGGATCTAAATCTAGGTATATAATGAACACTGCTAAACACTTACCAACGGCCGCATGCAGTTATGTGACCACATGATCAGAATGGACGCCTTCGCCTCCCAGCATTTCGACCACTTAAAGGGCTGGGAGGCGGTATTGGGAAAGGGTTAAAAATATCATTGGCGTGTTGATGGAGAGAGGGATGAACCAGGGAATTCAAAATATTAGCAGATTCAACTTAAACCTTCAGTAATACATTTAGGTCTTGTGGTTGCCCCCAACCCGTGATTGGACAATAAAGGAGAAGCCACAGACTGATACTCTTCTGTCACTTTTTCTCCTTCTGTTGACACCAACTGATTGGTTCCTTGTGCTGCAGGTACAGGTACACTGCTTACATTAAAAAAAAAAAAGTGATGGTTGTTTAATACTTAGCTTGATGAGTTAGTGTTTGTTTTTATCTGCATGGAGTTAAAATTTTGTTTTAGAATATTTTAGAATGTTTTACTCAAGTGATACTTTTTTTTTTTTTTCCCCCACAGGATGTTGTAGTTGGCGTCCTTTATGCAATTATCATTTTAATAGTCTTCCTACCTGCTCTGGACCTTATTGACAATTTCAACCTTACTTATGAGTATTCCCCCCTCATCATCATCAGCCTACACCTTGCCCTTGGTATCTTCTCCTTTACACTTGACACGTGGAGCACCTCCCGGGGAGACACAGCGCAGGTTCTCGGCAGCGGAGCTGGAGTCGCTTGCGGTTCCCATGTTCGTTACATGCTGGGCCTCATGCCAGAACCTTTGCCTTCTTCAATGCCTTTTACTATTCCAGCTATCACTGTGAACCTGCTTGGAATGGCCTTGTTACGGGTCTTTATTGGATTAGTCATATTGTTACCAATCAGAGCGGTCATGAAGATGGTCACCATCCCGTTGGCTTGCAAAGTCTTTGGCATTCCTTGTGATGATATTCGAAAGGCGAGGCAAAGCATGCAGGTGGAACTCCCATACAGATACCTTACTTATGGGGTGGTTGGATTTTCAGTCATGTTCTTTGTCCCTTACACGTTTACATGTTTGGGGCTCCAATGATGGTAGCATCATCTAGCACAGACCTCATCAATGGAATCCTTGAAAAAAGGGTTAAGTTGCTCTGAGATGACCTGCTTCTTCCCTTATGACTTTTTTTATAGGGGAAACTCCAATGCTTTTTAATAATCCTTACTCATGTTCTCAGAACCATCGCTGGGCAGGTATCTATATAATCGGGCCAAACAGAGCTGACAAATGGTCCATTCATTTTCATTCTAATTGCAGCTAACAAGAGGCTTAATGTATACTTGTATTTTTTAGTTTTTAACTTTTGAAACTTTTTTCAATTCAGGTACTGTATTATACTGCTTAATAATTGTGCCTTTTTTTTTTTTTTTTTTTTTTTTTTTTTTTTTTTTTTTTTGCTAAAATCACAAGCACCATGTATACTGTGATGTAAAGATTAACATCCAGAACCTAGTTTGATCTAGAAAAATATTTTTGCACGCCAACAGCATTGGCAGTTTTAATTGTTTGTCATTTAAAAAGGCAGAAAAGATCTTTGTGTTTTTTATCTTGAGAGAGATGATATCTATTTAGCCATGTTTTATTGTATGCGTGTTAATGATTGTATTTTAAAATTGCTTACCACTAAATGTAAAGTGAATCTAAAACGCCAAACGTTTTTTTTCTCGTTTTGGTTAAAGGAGTAAGTAACACTTTTGTGTCCCGAGACAGTAAGTGAATTGTAATCTCCCCAATAGGACACAAAAAAACTTTGAGTTGTGTTAAGCATTCCCTACTCCACCAAAAATCGAAAAAAAAGTTTTGGCTTTAGATATACAGTTGTACCATGTTTGATCAAGGAGTGCATGCAAAACATTTTCCTTTCTTTTTCATTGCGCAAGCCCACTCGTGACTAATATTTTAACTGTAGATGATGGTCAATATCCAGGTATCTTTAGGGAATATTTTTGAGAGATCTACCTGTTTCTGTCCCTTGAATATCATGTCTTTTGGCTTTTTCAGGTTGTCACACTTTGGTTGCTGTAGTCTCCATTCTTTTATATCATGGAAGACATCATTTTTGTTGAACCCACTAGCATCTGCCCTAAACTAAATTATTTTGAAGTGTGATAGTTTAAGGTGTTTTAGCACTAGAAAAAGCACCTGAAAACTGCCTCCCTATCTGTGCAATGAGTGCTTTCACACTCGGGCGGTGCGCTTGCAGGACGTTAGGGACATATATATATATATATAGAGAGAGAGAGAGCTGGGCGATTTTCTCCAAAAAAAAAAAAAAAAAACTCGATTCATGACTTGAATCGAGTTTTTTTTTTTTTTTTTTTTTTTTTTTTTTTTTTTTGTTGGACACCGCGCCGGTCCTGAGGAGCTGCGGGCAGGAGTTTTTAGGTGAGGCTATGGCCTAGTCCGTGGCATCCGGCCTCGCGGACTAGGCCGAAGCCGTGGCCTCGCCTAAAAACTCCTGCCCGCAGCTCCTCAGGAGCAGCGCGGTGTCAGCGCCAGTCCTGGTGAAAAACAAATCGATTTGCTGAAAGTTTGAATCGATTTGACCTCTCAACTTGATTCAAGATTCAAATCGATTTTTTTCCCCAGCCCTAATAAATATATATAAAAAATATGTGTGTGTACTCTTTCACCATGCCTGCTTTCCTGTGCCCATACTGTGTACTTAAAAGTATTTTACATATTACATATTATAAACAAGCAGTGAAAGCAATTTAAAACCTTCACTAACCTCTGTAGCTGTAGGCATGCAGAGAAATTCATCCTCAAAGTTTATAACCAAGGCAGTAAAACCAGTTTCTCGCCCCCTTTTATTTTCTATAGAAACACAATCTTGCCTTCTAACGTAAACAAAGGCCAGGTGCTTGTAAGCTTCTAGAAACCAACTTTAGAGTCTTAGTTGTGATCTTTTGAGGATGAATAATGTCACAGTACAAGCAGCATGAGAAATCGATAAGAAATGTTTAAGCTCTTTTACTGCTTAATATGTAAAAATGTGTCCATAGCAGCAGATGCACTTTAAATTACAATTTGAAATTTAATTTTCTGCCTGATAGTTGTTGCTTTTTTAGTTTACATGATTACAATGTAGCGGTACATAAAAGAAAATTCTCATTGTCCATCCAATGTACATGGAAGAGCATGATACATTACATACTTGTTTAAGTTAGGTTCTAATGTTATTGGGAGGGGCAACATAATTATGGTACATAAGTGGACTCCATAATAAAGAGACCACTTAACAGTTTTTGGAAGTGCACCTGTCCCTTTCATACAGTTGAGATAACCGCTCTGTGAGGTCAGTCAGCTGATGAGAATGCAGCTTGCTTTCTTCTAATCTTTAAGACGTCCATGAAATTTTGTTTTGGCGCTACCTTGCTGTCTGCAGTGACTTAGGCTGGGCATAACTGGTTGGGTTTTTTTTTTCATTCAGCTGATGGGCTGAGCGAAAAACAGATTTTTCGACCCACACAAGCATTGGGACATTGTATTGTGATAGTGGCTTCTGCTGCTGTCAGAATACACTGATCAGTGGCTGCAGCTGCTGTTTGACCAACGTTTTCCAGTGCTGTTTGACAGAAGTCAAATAGGGACAGCCAAGCACAGATCGATATTTGTATGGTCCCTGCTGAACCGGCTGAATTTGAATTGTCTATGCCCAGCTTAAAACTAGCCACATACATAATTAGGCTAGATCTATACTCCCTGAGTCAAATAACTGCACCATAGCAGTAGCATGTACTACATGAGTGGTGAATCTTCTCTTTTCCTATAGAAAAGTGAATGACTGAGCTTTGCCAGTAATATTCTATTTCCATCAGTGTCCTATATATTGTGGAAATTTCACTTCCAGTCCCATAGCCAATCAGGAAGTGAGAGGAAATCCCTAGAAATTAAGGGAATCCCTAGGGGCCCCCAAGGTCACCAGAGCTAGTGTCCCCTTTGGAATATTAGGTATTTTCAGGGCACATAGAGAGTGCATCTCCTTAATGGGGGCACAGACAGCAATACAAGTTGACAGGTGTTAAACAGAACTAAAAAAAAAAAAAGTTTTGACTTTTAGTTATGCTTTAAAGAGGAACTTCAGTCTGCTCACATAATTTGTAATAAAAAACATCTTTGCCATTCTGAAGAATCCCTCCAACCACTTTGCATATTTTATATATATATATACACTGTAATTCTGTACTTGCCAACTATGCTGCAGAAATCTCCCTCCACTGAGTCTGGTTGCAATCATTTTAACTGTGGGCAGCTGAAGCTGCTGCTTTTTCACTTCCTGGATTTACACAGACACACAGAGGTACACCTCTGGCTCTGCAGCCCCGCAGCTCTCATTGGCCCTCCTATATGACTCATCCCCCTCCCTTCCTAGCAAACTCTCAGGAGAGTGAGAGAGAGAGCTGTGCATGATGTCATAAGCCTAGGCTTTTTTCCAGACAAGAAACAGGAAGTGGGCTGTATAAGGTATTTATTGGCAGAAAAAAAATGTTTTACTATCCAAAGTTAAAACAAGGGCAGAAGATTTAATAGATGGAAAGATGAAAAAAATGACTGAAGGTCCGCTTTAAGCTCTATAGCAGGGATATGCAATTAGCGGACCTCCAGCTGTTGCAGAACTACAAGTCCCATGATGCATAGGAAGACTCTGACAGCCACAATCATGACACCCAGAGGCATGTTGGGACTTGTAGTTTTGCAACAGCTGGAGGTCCGTCAATTGCATATCCCTGCTTTATAGCATGCAACTAGCAATATTTGTAAGAAGTTTGTTTTTATTATGTAATTGTTTTCTACAATTCTTCATATGGTCCATGAGTGCAGCAGGCTTTCCAAATGTCTCAAGTGTACGAAGTTAGTCATGAGTTACCAGAATTGAGTAAGATGGCCAATAACTTTATGCTGGGCAAGAGTAGGCCCATCTACTGTTGGCAGTGCACTGCAAACAAGAGTAAGCTTCTTATTACCCTCTTTTAGGCATGGAGAAGCAAAAGGGACATATCAGGAATATAAAGTGTTAAGCCCCATACACAAAATCAGATTTTCTGCTGATTTTTTTCCTTCAGATTTACCAAAACCATATAATATGAGGTCAAACCTTAGGAGTTTCAATTTGTATGCAATCAGGCAGGCCCTTGCACTACATGGTTTTGGTAAATCTGAAGACAAAAATCAGCAGAAAAACTGATAGTGCGTATAGGGCTTAAAGTGGAGGGTCACCCTAAAAAAAAAAAAAAAAAAAATTGCATGAAAAATCCTAAAAAAATTTGAAAAAAAGATTTGAAAAAAAAAATGTTTTAAACTTGCCTAAACCCTTGTTGCTAGGCAGTCTTCCTAATCTGCCTCTCTCTATTCCGTGGTGTGTTCTGCTTCTCCGTGAGCGGCCCCGTTGTCTTCTGGGAACTGTGTGTGTTCCCAGAACACCACGGGGCCATTCACAGAGTGCCGCTCACGCATACGCAGTAGGAAACTGGCAGTGAAAGCCGCAAGGCTCCACTGCCTGTTTACCTTACTTAGGATGGCGGTGCCGAGAGACGGGTCGGGAGGCCGACATCGCGGGCACCCAGGACAGGTAAGTACTTATTTAAAGTCAGCAGCTACAGTGTTTGTAGCTGCTAACTTTTTTTTTTTTTTTCAGGGACGGAATCCCGCTTTAAGGGTAACAAACGCTTTAAGCTTTAACAAGAAAACGTGGAGCTGCTTCATGAGTCTTGCCCACTCCAGTTTTAGTAAACAAGTCCCTGAGAGATTTACCTGCTTGTTAGCAGTCACCTCTTTTGTAACACGCTGGAATTTGTGTGCTGCTAATGAGACACAAAGAGATCAGTTGTGTAGCCTTATGCTTAGCCATACAAATTTTCTTTTTAAAAGTGCTTATTATTCTGTACACAGCTGCTATTATGCTGATGCACAACCACAATGTGATATCAGACACTTGTACTCTTCATGGAAAAACTCATTCAAGATTGTTGCCAGTTGCTAATGGACTGCATTTTTATCAGTTTTAGTATGGCTCACAGAATGGCTGCCCATAACTGTGTACATGTGTATGGTATACTGTTTAGTATTTACATTAAATAGGAACTCTCAGAAGAAAGAGTGTTTGGATCAAAAATGGTTAAGGCTTCTTTCACACTTGTGCGACTTACCATCTAAATCGTGAGACCTGAAAATTGCGCAACCTTGGAGTCGGCTAGCGTGAAAGAAGCCTAAATCTAAGGAGATGCATGTTACCCTCTGGATAGCTGCCTGCTTTATATGCTTTCATTTAGCACAGAGTGTTATTCTTCCAGCACTCCAGCGGCAGGCTTGTGACTGTCCTACGCACAAACCATCCTGTCCACTGCTCCTCTTCTCTGTCTATTCGCAGAACACCTTTTATTTTGTGAATTTGTTTACAAAGCATTCTGTGATTGGACAGAAGGGGTAGGGAAGCAGGATGGGTACTGTGTAGGAGAGCTGGAAGTATAGCCAAAACTATAATATCGGTACGAAATAAAAGTGAAAATTGAAATTAACAGGCAGCAATCCAGGAGGTGGCATGCAGATCCTCAGATTTAATTATTTGTAATGCAACAGGTTAAAAAAAAAATTCAGATTTATTTTTCAGCCATGACTTTTGCTGTGTGTGTGTTTTTTTTTTTTTTTTTTTTTTGTCTCTGGAGCATTTAAATGTTAGAAGAGCTATACTAACATGGTCTCTGTACTTTGATTGCAACATCTTTCTGGTTTGTTTGACTTGTGCAGCACTTATAGAGCTGATAAGACGGAACTTACAGCTATGTCCGGTGGCTTATTTCAGCCAGTTAGATGTTTGTTTGCCCTTTGCTTATAAATGGAAATTTCACATCTGCTTTTACCACCTCTGTGTAATAACTAGAACTCTTCTTAGAAGTCATTCTTTCTATTTCTGAGTGTGATACAAGATCTCTTCTGGATTTATGTTATTTGTAATCTGAAATTGCACCTTTATTAGATTAATGCTAAATGGAAGGGGGTACTCTGTTAATATATGAAGAGGTGAAATGCAGACTTTCAAAAGGTTGTCTTTCAGACATGCAAATGAGGCCAGATAGGTGGCTTGATTGCGAGGGAGCTAAACACCCCCTCTGAACTCAGCAGCACTGTGAGGGCATGTACACGGGACGGTTAGATTTGTCAAGAAACGCTGTCCTCAAAAGCAAATAGTTTACATCCAGGAGCAGTCACATGACCACCCGTGTGGACGAGGCCTTCGTTTTTCAGTTCCCTTTTAATAGAGGTTTTTACTATTTGTTTTGCAGCACCTAGAAGTTTCAATGAATGTGTATAGAACTACATTTTTCATGAGAATGTACCTATGACTTGTATGTACAGAGAATGTAAATGTAACCTTTCTCATGCTTTTCTAATCAGCATTTTTACCATTGTGCATTTCCACTCAGCTGCCAAGCAGTTAGCAATATTTTCATTTAAGGTGTCCTTCCCAAATAAGAACTTATTTATTCTTCTATATGAAATCTCTATTTACAGAGTGTTTAATAGTATGCTAATTACAGAATTTTGTTCTATCTCACGTGTATATTTGTTTGGATGTTTTACCCTATGTCATCATGGAAAAACTTTTTAGAATACAAAATACTTTTATTGTATAATATAATATATGTTTATGTACAATGATTATATTAAATGCACTGAGCTGCCATTACTTAGGCAGAAAAATATACATATATGGCTTGTGAGATCATAGTGTAATGAAAAATCTTACCATGGCGCAGGGCATTAAAGCAATTGCTAGTGATTATAATAGAGACTAAGTGAGCTTGTTGACTCCTTTTTATTTTTTTTTTTTATTTGTGTGTGCAATCATTGCACTATAACGGACCACCAGCTGTTTTTTCCATGTACGTAAAGGTTTGAGGGGAACATTTTTTTCTTTTTTTACTGTGTTTGTGATACCATGGCGGTAATGATGATCAAATTTAGGAGGGGTGGGGTTTGTTTGTTACTTCTAGCAAGGATCCAACCTAAAATATCTTCTAAAAAAACACTTCAGTTTTTATCCTACCTAAATTATTTTCTTGTGGATTGTGGCAAGGTTTTGAACGATAACAGGGCTTTACCACAGTCCATGTTTCGAATTAATTAAAAGTCCCACCCATGCCACAATTGTGTACAGTGTATTTATCATCTATTACTTTTACCTACTATAAGGACAGTGACACCAATATTAGTGTATGTGTAGACACCCCCCCCCCCCCCCCCCCAAAAAAACAAAAAACAAAAAAAACAACCTCTGCAATACATACACTTTTCCCCATGTTTTGTTTGCAAAAACATTGCAGGTACAGAAATACCCAGTCATCCTGCCTGAAATCCAGTGAGATTTTAAGCATGTCTGCTCTCTCTGTCCCTTTTTCAAATGCATTAATTTATCCTAGCAAAACAATCCTGCTTCCTTGGCTCCCAAGAGCCTGTCTGCACAGTGTGTTTGTGTAGAAGGGCTCTTGGAAGATGCTCTGATATAGAGGACCATGCTGATCCTTTCTCCTAGCTGCTGTCCCTGTAACAGTTTTTCAAGCTTGGTAATTACCTTACGAGGAGCGTTGTACATTTGAGCCATGCTGGAGGCCACCTTTGAGGAGTTGCTGACCCTCTAGTGAATGTTTCAAAAAATGCACAGAAGAGTGTGCATGCCCGAGGGAGCCTTGGAAGTGTTGTGATCACAGCTTTGCCATAGTTGAGGAAGCTCTCGCCTCTTGGGTTGTGGACTGGCCCATACTTGATTTGGGTTAGCAACTCAACCTACTTAAGCCATTGGATCTACTTGATAACCAGGCTATTGGAATTTTCTAATGGGGATGACTATTAAACCAGCCGGCTATGTTCTTTTTAGCTTTCATTATACTTGTGTCCACATTCTGTTCTCAGTGCCAGATTATCGAATTCTTTATTTTGGTCAAAGAACTGATAAAACATTGATATCTGCCCAGGCTTTACTTTGAGTGTTGTGGTATTCATAAACTTCACATTGGGTCCTAAAATTCAATAAGTAGAGTGCAAATGGATACTATTATTGAGAGCTTTAAGGCCCCTTTCACACGAGGCGGGCTCCGTTTCTACGGAGCCCGCCTCGGTCCGCCGGCTCAGCGGGAGATCAGTCCGTTGATCTCCGCTGAGCCGGCGGATGACAGATCCCTCTCCGCTCACTGAGCGGGGAGGGGCTTGTCAGGCGCCGCTGCCGCCTATGGAGGGATCGGACGAAAACGGACAGCGTGTCCGTTTTCGTCAGATCTCACCCGATCCGATCCGCCAGCAACGGATCTGGACGTAGAGCCATACGTCTGCTTTTAGCGGATCGGACGGGGTCGGATGTCAGCGGACATGTCTCCGCTGACATCCGACGCTCCATAGGCTAACATGGATCGCCCGTTCAGGTCCGCCGTCAAAACTGACAGGCGGACCTAAACGGTCCGATCGTGTGAAAGGGGCCTAAGGCCCCTTTCACATAGGCTGGATCTGGTTTTTCTCATCTGGGGATCCATCTGCTTGTCCGCTGCTGAGCTGAGTGGCCAGATGACAGGTCCTTGTCCAGTTATGCAGGGCGGACACACACAGCCTGCTCTATGGGCAACCAGATGTTAACAGACTGGCTGCCCGTTTACACTCAACTATCCTGTGATATGGCCAGACAGAGAGGAATGAATCCCTTTCTGTTTTTGTTGTTTTTTGGTATCTGATCGTACCCAGCGGTAGCCGGGTGTAAACGGACACAAGTCAGTTTTTATATTCGACTGCCCATAGAGGAGAATGGAGGATCCGGTCACGTCTGGCTGAAAAAAATGATGTGTAATTGGAATCCCCCAGCATGAACTAAACCCTTTTTTTGTTTTTTATTGTACCCAAGACAATCGCTAATTGAACCATTCTGTTTAAAGATCAAAACCCTATCTGACTCTCAAGTGCCTCTGAGATCTTTTAAAACTCAAAATCAATAGTATGCCTGCTTGCAAAGAAAATGGTTAACACCTCTCCAGCCGCTAGTCTCCTTGGTCCCCTTCAACTCTGGCTGGTTATTCCTGCTGGCATTCCTGCTAATTATCGTCTATTGAAATTGAGGTCAGGATGAGGGGGACCAGTGATAGCTGTGGGAGGACTCGGGTTGTTGACACTCCTGGAAGTGCCATTACAGTGGTCTTCAGAGGACAGTTTTCCATTAACCGTGTCTTTTGGTGGCAGAAGAGGTGAGATTTTACACCATTCTTTACTAGCGATAGATCGCCTGGGGTACAGTTACATCAGTTTATCAACAGGGTTGCTATAAAGCTTGTCACCTTAAATTGTGTCATAAGATTATAGGTCAGATGCCAGACTCCACTTTGAACTTCAAACTGCTAAGATAATTTGAGATTAAAGAATAAACAGTTCTTAGAAAATGATTTAAGAAAGCTAATCTTTGTACTTTCTTTTTTACTTTAATCTACATCTCATTTCAGCAAATTTAGTCCTTTTTTTCTTTGTTTACTTAAATGGCTACTGTGTGTGGCAATGTCAATGGCTCCCTCATATTTTCCATATGAATATAGAATGCACTTCAGAGAGGGAGAACAGGAATAGCAAAGTGTTTTCAGGACAAAGTGCTGACAAATCTTCCAACAGGAAATTGGCAATTAAACTTTTTTTAGACCTGAAATGGGTTCTCATGGTGCAAAATTTGGCTGGTTCACCCCAGGGACCTGCAGAATTTTGTGTGTGTGTGTGTGTGTGTGTGTAACCCTCCCTATTCAACCAAAGCAGATTATTCAATTGGCTTTCGTTGAACAGACCCACTGGAAAACCTCCTTCAGTCAGTGGCTTGCAGCATTGATCAGTATTTTCTGACAGCAGAGAGTCCCGGCTGTCAGAATACAATGTCCTGGTGTGAAAGAGTAGGTATTCCTGCATCCACCTCGCTTGTGTACAGGGATTTGTTTTTTATTTTTATTCACTTCAGTCCACTAGCTGAATGGGGGGAAAAAAAAAAAAAAGACCCGCGTACCCAGCTTAAAAGAGCATTTAGGTACCATTTGGAAACAGAAAAACGTAAGTTTGTTCCCTGTAGAGGTGGTGTTAACTTTTTTAATAAGAAGATCAACTGAACATGTAATTTGATTAGGTATGGTAAAATTGCATATGGCACTCTGGCCCTGACCCCCTGCTTGTAAAGTTATCTGGACTGGTTGTTAAAATTACCTGACTAGTGTTTGGGAAGAGAATTCTTTATTAGTCATTTTTAAATGCAGGTTTCACACACAAGAGGGGAATGTATTATATTGCAGCTTACCTATTCTTAAGGGCTTGTCCACACCAACCACTGCATGTTACAGCGGCTGGTGTGCTCTGCAATGCAATGAGATTACTGAAGTGCTGATGCACCGATCACGGTTCATTGCACTGTTCACTTTTTTTTAACCACTTCAGCTCTGGAAGATTTTACCTTCATGACCAGGCCACTTTTTGCTATTCAGCACTGTGCTACATTAACTGGTAATTGCGTGGTCATGCAACGCTGTTATTTCCTCTATCAGAGATATATATATCTCTGATAGAGGAAATAACGACCTACAATGCATTTCTGGTACAAGCTGGCCGTGCAGAATAACTTTTTAGCTACAAGTTTTTTTTTCACAATATTCATTTCAATGAAATCTAGGATGCTATGTAAAATGTGACAGAGCAGCCTTCTGAAAACTTAAAGATAAGCTAATTTAGTTTGCCAAGAGTATGGCAGGGCATACATGGTTCATTTTCTTTCATTCAACCAGTCGGTTCAAAGAAAATTAATCGATTCCCCATTCTCACATTCAAGATGCATGGGTAATCCCTCTCCTAAAGCGATTGCATTATGACGTGTTATATATATATAAACATAAAGTGCATCATGACCAGGGGTATTTGTGACTGAGGCTCGGTTCACACCAGTGCAAATCACATGAGATGTCTGTGCGATGCGATTTCAGCCATACAGATAATATGGCTGAATTTGCATCACATTCAGACCAAACTCGCACAGGACCTTTTTCTGGTCTGCACCAGAATTGGATTGCATAGGTGTTCACACCCATGCGGTTTGATTCCTATCCGAACTGTCAGGTCGCAGTGCGATATGTAAGCTGAAATGGGGGTGCTATCAACATTGTATTGACAGTCCCAGCAGTTCGCATATGGCAGTGTGAACTGCCTTGCGAATCAGGTGCGATGCGGGAACCTGCAGTGGATTCGCAGTGTTCCCGCATCGTACAAGTGTTAACCTGGGACCAAATGGAGTAAGCCGGCTTTAACATTTTATTTGGATGGCTACTAATTGCTTTCTTAAGGCCTTGTTTACACTTATGGTTGGGGGAGCTAAAAATAAGTCATTGTGTCGTGGTTTTACAACCTCCCCCGACCACTCACCTTCCTCTATTGTGGTGACCGAAGGTGGGTTACGCATGCTTTGCTTTTCTACCATGGACAAAGGTAAAAAACGGTTTGAGTATGTGGGGCCGTACCCCTGCCAAAATCAACCTATTCAAGTGATTAGGGGCGTGCTGCGACCAAGTGTAATGTATGGGGTTGTGATGCTGAGGGCTTTCAAGAGTTAAAAACAGTTGGAGAGGTGGCAACACATTGACAAATTACACCACCTGTCAAATGCACCAGATTTGACACTCAAGCTTTAGTAAATCAACCCCATTGAGGTGTGTACACAATGGGCTTCTTTCAGCACAATGCAAAACTGAAATGGCCTGCATATATGAAAAGGAGATTGCTATATCCAATGCCTCAAAAGAACACAATATTACTATGCAAAATTTGAAGCGGTAGTAAACACTGTGTGACTACTTGTACCTACAGGTAAGCTTATAGTAACGCTTACCTGTAGCTGCAAAGTATATCTCCTAAATGTTCACCATTTAGGAGATCTTCACTGTTTCTGCAGCCATTCTGAGTATGCCGTCTCTTCAGAGCGCTTTGGCCCGACTGTTGCTCCCGTGCCCAGGAGTGATGACAACGAGGCTCTGCCGTTCATGGCTGGAGCCCACGAACCCGGAATGAAGACCGGATGAAAATTAAAGCCCTGTCAGTGGTGACAGCATGCCACTGTAGGGCTTCGTTTTAAGGCAAGTCTTTGTGTGACACAAACTGCCACATTATACTCTTCACTTGCAGAGTAAACATTTTTTATTTTACTGCCACTTTAATGCTAGCAATAGTGTGCCCATTTGTTGAAGTGCAAGTTGGTGCAGTGACAGTGCATGCACCTGTTTTCTGCACCATTCTTTGTTAGTCCTAATACATCATTTGACATTGCTGAAGTCATATTTGCGAAGACCAGTATTAAATTGCTGTTAGTAGTGTTTGACACTCTGCTGTCACACCTAATGTGGAGGCTCTCCACTGCGCATGTGTAGGTCATTTTAATACTACGGGGATGATTTATAGGCAAAAATAATGGGCTTCTGATCTTGGAAAATGGCTGCTAGGTACTGTGCATATGTGGTTTATGTTTTGGGTTTTTTTTTTGTATTTGATTGTGTTTTTCTGCTGCCATTGATACAGAATCCCAGAGCCATAATTAGATCTGGGGAGAAAAAAAAATTACTATTCTTATTACCATGTCACAGTAAATTTTTTACATTCAAATGCACACAAATGATTACCTATAGTCACCTCTACTAACCATTCTACTTTATTATTTTAACTCCCACATTTCTATTTCAACCTGGAACTAAAGGAGAAACTAAAACATTTTACTTCATGTTATCTTCTCTTACATAAACTATAGGACTTACTTGACATTACAAAAAATGTGGCACTGGCCATAATAGAGAAAATATGTTCCAAACCACTATGCATTCCATTGTAAAGGCTAAATTCACCTTTAAGTAAAAAATAAATGCACATATTTATGCAGGTAAATAAAAAAAAAATGTTGCATTTATTTTTTTACACTGAAGCCTGCAAAGTATTGCACTTGCGATCAGTGGACTTGTAGTTTGACTTGGATTGATTAGTGGCTTTGCAGTTGAATGAATGATGCGACTGTGAAGGTGGTGCCCTGCTGATTTTGAATGAGACAGCGGCTGCGGGGGAGAACCCCTGCCCGCTGTCAGAGGGGGCTCAGGGGGTGGGCGAACATGTTACACACTAAATACAGATGCAACAAATGCTAACTGGTGAACTTATCCTTTAACCGGGTGTCCCCAGCAATAGGGGCATGTGTGTTTTCAGTCTCTTAAAATGAGAGTTTATAAATCTTCATAGTGACGGAGTGATATTCACTGCAAATTAAGGCTTAGGTTTACAACCTTTGGTTACTTAGGGGTTTATTTCTTTTAGACTTTTTTATTTGCTTCCTTGCCAGAACCTTGGTACAATTGCAATATGTGAACAGATTACTAGGACATGCTCACAAATATAATATTAGTCATTGTTTACACTTGTTCTTTATTGCTTGAATTAAAGCCTTTAAGTTAAAAATACATTGGCAGTGATTCTTTATTTTCTATAACTGTGCTTTTCTGGCAACTATTGCCAACAGTACGTGAAAGTATTTTAGTTGCTTTTGAATCGGCCTAGTACTGGGCCATGTGCTGTTGTGTGCACATGAGGGTTCTCCCTGTTCACTGAACTGTATGTTTTCAACTTTGAGCCACTGGATGAAATGGGTTCTCTTACTGTGCATGAAATAAGATTTGTATCTGTCAGCAGGATGTATCATATGCCTCTACTACTTTACTATTTGATAAAATAAACATTTATTGAACAAAAATAAGATGTGTAACTTGGACCAGGACATTAAACATATGATGAGCAGGCAGATGTTAAAGTGGAACTACACTGCGTCTGAGCACCACAAACCAAAAAATGCTATTTAATTAATGTTTAATATTCAAAGTAAACTCCCCCGTCCATCCATGTCTCCATGCTTTATTTTGCTGAGAAATCAATTTGAAAAACACCCCCCAAGCATTTCTAGGTGTGGCCATCTTGAATAATGGCAGATGATTCATGTAGCTTTTACTTTCTGGAGTCCATCTGCCCTCCGGCATGCAGGCAGGAGGGTGTGCTCAGCTGCGAAAACCCATCTTCTCTTTCCTCCCCCTTCCTAAAGAATCCTGGGATATGACATTTGCCTAGGCCTGGTAACCAGGAAGTAACTGAAGACCTGTCACAAAAAAAAGTAACACAAGTAAATATTATATTTTCTTATCTGTTTACTAAGGCTATTAGCATAAGGATTAAAAATATTCAGTGTTGATTGAAAGAGAAGTTCCACTTTAAGTTTTGTGAAAAATGTCGAAACCCTTAGTTTAACGAGATATACAGTTAACGGGAGAATTACAGGAGATATAACATTTAATAGTTCCCTATTTATCAAGGTGCCTGCGCTACCAAAATCTGCAAAGTAGAAGAGGAGAGCTTCCTTAATAAAAATTACTGGACACTACCAGGGAGTGTCGGACATTCCCGTTGCACTTCATGGGATCATTGACCAGCTCCTACATCTCTGTGGAACACAGTGGTGATATAAGGACTGGTATCTGGCCACAGGAAGTGTCAGATGCTAAAGATCATTTAAAGATCAGAGTTCGCCAATGTGACTGGTAAGTATTGAATATACTCTTGGCATTCATTTTATTTTTTATTAATAGATTTGCTCTAAAAGAACGGTAAGGAGGCTTATGAAAGACAGTGATACATTTTTAGTCAGATGTTTAAAGTAACAGGTTTGTGACAGTTTTAAGATAATTGGGTAAAGGATAAGGTATTTCTATAAGCTATATAAGCTATTTCTCAATGAACTGCAAGGGTGTTGGTGAGAGCTCTCGTAGTACATGAATTCTTCTGCAATTTAGTAATTGTCTGGAGGTATGGGCAGACTGAGTCTGCAGGATTCTGCCATTGCAGCATATGACATCAGCAGATGGCGGGTAAAATGCTTTAGAGGCTGCAGTGTAAAAGAAATTATACATTTTTTTTTTTTTAACCTGTAATAATTATTGTTTTGTAAGGTGAACTTATCCTTCAAGCCTTTTTGTTGAGTAAATTTGCATTCTAGGTTAGTGTGATAGAAGCTTACAGAAGGGGGATGTGCATTCCCATTACAGGCCTAATATTTTTTTATCAAACATTTACTATAGAGTTTTGCATTAAGTTTTCCTCTCTAAAAAAAATGTCTGCAAGAAGATCACTTTTCACATTTCATCTTGCCTTTAAACAAATATCGTCATTAGCATTCTAGCAACACAACAGTTCTGTGACTGTAGCCTAAGGGTGAAGGCAGTAGATGACCCCCCTCTGTTGGAGTCTAACATATGCATTCCAAAGTCATTTTCACTATCTCTAAATGTGCAGGTTTATTACGATAATACCTGACGATCCTGCCATGAACGTTTTTGTTCAGGCTAATCCTGTTATAGTGTGACAACGCTCTACACTGTCAATTACAGTCCTGCATTGTCACCTTGTCATATTGCTTTTAATGAAGTATATATCCCCCCCAATTCCAGCAATGATGTAGCTGATGCTGGAATGGATTCCTGTAACAGAAATTAGCTGCAAAAATTCTGCTGAAGATCAGCAGTGCAAAGATAAAAATAAGTCTAGGTTCACACTACATGTGGTTGCGAATTCTCTGCGGGTTTGGCACTGCTTCTAAATCGCAACCTGTTCATGCGAACCGCTTGCGCGGTGTATGTTAACCAATTCCCGACCGGCTCACGCATGTATACTGCGGCACAATGGCACTGCTGTGCGAAACCCCGTATGGGGTTCCCTTTAAGAGCCACCAGAGGGGGCTGCATGGCAGGGGACCCGATGCACATGGCCGGCGGTCACGATTGCCACCGGCCACACGCGATTGCATGCACGAGAGCCAGCACAGGGATTTGTGTGTATGAACACAGAAATCCCTGTTCTGTCAGGGGAGAGGAGACATGTTGTCTTTTCCTACTAAGTAGGAACAACGATATGCCTTCTCCCCTAGTCAGGCCTATCCCCATACAGTTAGAACACACCTAGGGAACACACATTTAACCCCTTGATCTCCCCCTAGTGTTAACCCCTTCCCTGCCAGTGTGATTTATACAGTAATCAGTGCATATTTATAGCACTGATCGCTGTATAAATGTCAATGGTCCCAAAAATGTGTCAGAAGTGTCCATACGGGAGGTATGGGCAGACTGAGACATCAGCAGATCGTGGGTAAAATGCTTTACAGGCTGCAGTGTAAAAGAAATTATACTTTTTTTTTTTAACCTGTAATAATTATTGTTTTGTAAGGTGAACTTATCCTTCAAGCCTTTTTGTTGAGTAAATTTGCATTCTAGGTTAGTGTGATAGAAGCTTACAGAAGGGGGATGTTGGATGAGATGCACTTCATTTCCCATTACAGGTCTAATATTTTTATCAAACATTAATTATAGAGTTTTGCATTGTTTTCCTCTCTAAACAAAATGTCTGCAAGAAGATCGCTTTTCACATTTCATCTTGCCTTTAAACTAATATCATTAGCTTTCTAGCAACACAACAGTTCTTCTGTGCCTGTAGCCTAAGGGTGAAGGCAGTAGATGACCCCCCTCTCATAGAGTCTAACATATGCATTCTAAAATCATTTTCAGTATCTCTAAGACCACTTTCACACTGGGGTGGTTTGCAGGCGTTATTGCGCTAAAAATACCGCCTGCAAACCGCCCCAAAACAGCCTCCGCTGTTTGTTCAGTGTGAAAGCCCGAGGGCTTTCACACTGAAGCGGTGCGCTGGCAGAAGAAGAAAAAATCTCCTGCCAGCCGCATCTTTGGAGCGGTGTATTCCTAAACCGCTCCTGCCCATTGAAATCAATGAGACAGCGCGGCTATACCGCGGCTATAGCCGCGCTATACGAGTGGTTTTAACCCTTTTTCGGCCGCCAGCGGGGGGTTAAAACCGCACCGCTAGCGGCCGAATACCGCGGTAAAACAGCGCTAAAAATAGCGCTGTTTTACCGCCGACGCCCCCTAAATGTGCAGTTTTATTACGATAATACCTGACGATCCTACCATGAATGTTTGTTTTTGTTCAGGCTAATCCTGTTATAGTGTGACAACGCTTTACAATGTCTATTAATTAAGGTCCTGCATTGTCACCATGTCATATTGATTTTAATGAAGGCTATAAACCCCCCCCCCCCCCTCCCAATTCCAGCAATGATGTAGCTGATGCTGGAATGGATTCCTGTAACAGAAATTAGCTACAAAAATTCTGATGAAGATCAGCAGTGCAAAGATAAAAATAAGTCTAGGTTCACACTACGTGTGGTTGCAAATTCGGCACTGCATCTAAATCGCAACCCATCTATGTGAAGCATTTGCACAGTGTATGTTAACCGATTACCGACCGGCTCACGCACATATACTGTGGCACAATGGCACCGCTGTGCGAAACCCTGTACGGGGTTTCCTTTAAGAGCCACCAGAGGGGGCGTGCGCCTGCTACACGGCGGGGGACCCGATGCACGTGGCCGGCGGTCACGATCGCCCCCCGGCCACGCGCGATTGCGTGCACGAGAGCCAGCACAGGGATTTGTGTGTGGTGTGAACACACAAATCCCTGTTCTGTCATTGGAGAGGAGACATGTCGTTTTTTCCTACTAAGTAGGAACAACGATATGTCTTCTCCCCTAGTCAGTCCTATCCCCATACAGTTAGAACACACCTAGGGAACACACATTTAAACCCGTTGATCGCCCCCTAGTGTTAGCCCCTTCCCTGCCAGTGTGATTTATACAGTAATCAGTGCAAGCGGAATCCCGCTTTAAGCAACCGAAATGTCATCAAGTTAAGGTATAGACCTACTTTAATATTTATCTAAAGTCAACCTTTTGGATAGTGTGTTTTTTGACCATTCCCTGCTCTATTTTATTTTTTTTCAGTGCTGAAGGTTTATATTCTTTGATTTGGCATAGAAACAGGTCCAGGTTAATGAACCGAAACTTCCATAACCCTCGGGGAAAAAGTAAAGCTCGTTTCAATCTTGAAAACCAGTTTAACACCACATTTGCTATTGACGTCTATTATTATATTTGCACATTATGGTGTCATTCTTGCTTTGGCCAATTGAAGGCCACTGATGTGTATGCCTATTGGAGTTGCAGTTGAGTCTCTTGGCACTCATCTCCATTCTTGGCATCTCACAGATGCCGGAAATGTAAACTGCCCTGTGTATGTACTGCAGTCAGTGTACACCTAACAAGAAATTGCCAGCAGACAGGAAAAGAAGTAAACGGTTATTCCAAAGGCCTAAGGTTTTTTACCTTCATGCATTCTATGCATGAAGCTAAAAAACCTGAGTGCAGTCCCCCCCCCCCCCCAATACTTACCTGTGCTCAATCTCGATCCACTGATGTGCACGAGAGCAGCTGCTCTCCCGGCTCTCTGCCGCCTCATTGGGACAGAGACAGCAGAGGGAGCTGTTGGCAGCTGCGGCTGTCAATGACAGCCGGGGTGGGGCTCGGGAGTGAGCAGCTTGCTATGGGGGCACTCAGCAGAGGGGAGGAGCTAAGGGGACCCAAGAAGAGGAGGAACAGAGCTGCTGTGTGCAAAACCGTTACGTAGAGCAGATAAGTATAACATGTTATTTAAAAAAAATAAATACATTTAGTATTTTATTCATACAGTACAAGATACATGCAGACTATTCATAGACCCTGGGTTATAGACTTACCATCAGGTGATTGGACACTGGCAAGATTTTCAGGACACACCCCCTTTGCATCCCCCCATAACCCTATACAACAAAGTGTTTTGTATAAGGTATACCACCTTTGGTGTTTTGCTAGTGTCCTAAGGTGATAGACCTCTTCTTCCGAAAGGAGAAATCACTCTTAGCTTAATTAGATTTTTATTTCCTCTTCAAGTCTTCCATTAATTCTTCACTGCCTTCTAATACAATAGAAGCAGTTGGCTGTAGGGTGCTACACAGGTCCAAAGCCATGGTCCATCTCTATGGAACCCAGACCCTAAAGACTCTTCTGGTGGTATGTGCACCATGATGGGCAAAGCTTGGACCCTATATAGGTCCAGCAGCGTGGACAGGTACAACAAGGCCACCCTGTATCTCTGACCGTTACCATAGAAACCTGGGACTATTTGGAATCCACTTTTACAGTGTAAGCTTTTCAAACTTGCCACTAAAATCCAACCACACAGACCTTAGTCTCAGGTGGATGACAAAGAGTTGCATCACACCACAGAGGTCACACACTTAACTGCCAATTCTGGCTAGAGCCCTTTTGCCATGAGGACTTTGCTACAGGACAGTCCGCCACCAGGTTGCTGTGTACTCCTTCTCAGATGTGATTATCCAATTTCTGCACCCTAGTCCATGAGTGCCCCTCAGGGTAATACCATCACCCGTAGCAATGGTGGAAACCAGGTGAACAATCGCTCTTCTGTAGGCACGCACAAAACTCATAGTGAAAAGGCTTCCCTTGCACCGCAGCAGCACCAGATTTTTAGCTCTAAAGGCATCAATAAAGTGACCCGGGGGGGGGGGGGGGTGCCAATCACCTGAAGGTACCAGCTCTAAACTTGGGGTTTATGAATATTCAGCCTGTGTCCTGTACTATATTCCCAAGATATGGAATTTACAGGCAAGTCAAATTTTTAAATTTTTTTTGGCAGACTTAACGTATACATTATTTTCCACCAAAAAAACTACCTACTGAAATTTTTTTTTTTCCACATACATTTCCAGTGTAATAATGAAGTTTGTTTGCTTCCTATGTAATGCATTACATAATTCACTATCCCATAGTAGACAATTATATTTCACTTTAGTTGCACAAGGAAAAAGATGCAATGGGGTCAATTTACTAAAATGGGAGAGTTCAAAATCTGGTGCAGCTCTGCGTGGTGGCCAATCAGCTTCTAAATACAGCTGAAAGCTGGTTGGTTTCTATGTAGAGCTGCAGCAGATTTTGCACTCTCCAGTTTAAGGCCCCTTTCAAGCGGACCTAATCGGAACCTCTATTGCTCTCTATGGAGCGGCGGATGTCAGGGGACCTCTGACCCGCTCCACCAAAAATCGGATGGGAATCCATTCCCCATCTTTCTAGCGGATCGGATGACAGATGGAAACTGACAAGCGGTTCATTTCCATTCAACCGCCCCATAGAGAACAGCATGCTGTGTCTGCTCTGCATAACGGAGCAGACATGGACCTGTCATCCACCTGCTCAACAACAGAAATCAGAGGACAGGTTCCCCACTGACCAGGTGAATCCGCTACCGGATTCTGCCCCTTGTGAAAAGAGCCTTAGTAAACCCCAGTAACTGCACTTTTGTAGTGTGGACAAATATGTACCCTTTTTATACCATAATGTTCACGGTTTGCGTGTTAGTGATAACTAGTGTTATCATTAACCCTAAACTTGACATACCTAAAGAGCGCAGGAAGTCACTGACAACAAGACCGTTTTCCTCATTAGTTTGGGGTAAAATTTGCTTTATCCTGCCAGGCAACATCTGTTGGGGACAAATTAAATTTCTTGTTTGCAAAGTACTTGCTCCTTGTGTTTGATTGTTACTACGCTAAAAAGAGGCAATACAATATACACATGGGGGGGCCTCCTTTGCTGACCTTCTAAAAATGCTAGTTGCCTGGCTGCCTGATTTTGATCGTTTCTGTATAAACTCGAGCACTTGACATGTAAATGTGTTTTTAAGAAAAAGATCTAATTGTTTGTTAATATGACTATGACTTCACTGAAAAAAAGCACAAAACTTATGCTTATGATAATGATTGCTAAAAATAAATAAAATGCTTTTACAGTAATGGAACCGAGTGTTGTCTGATTCTTCCTCAAAGCCAAAAGTCACTGCTGGACTTGACAATAAACTCCAGTTTAAAAAAAAATTCTATTGACGCGTGTATTCCTAATTTCCAAATATTAACTTCTGTTGCTCTGTCTCCTCCAAATCTACATTTTTTTTTTTTACTTCAATTAATAAATTATTATTCTGGTCAATGAAATAAATGCCCAAGTGCTTGACACTCCTAAACACATTTGCAAAAAACGCATCTTTGGTGTATTTTTGAAGCCGCTTTTCTCCTGCCAGGAGAAAGGACTCTTTATTTATGATCTAGTGTATAATGCTATCTACTCGGTGGAACCTTGGCAAAAATTCCTTTATTGACTACATATAAAATGACACAGCATTAAAATGCAATGTGTTTTTGGCTTGCACAGCCTTCCTCATAGCGGTTATGGCCCAGGGATGTCAAACTGGCCGCCCTCCAACTGTTGCGGAGCTCCAAGTCCCATCATGCCTCTGCTTTTGGGAGTCATACTTGCAACTGTCAGCCTTGCATTGCCTCATGGGACTTGTAGTTCTGCAACAGTTGGAGGGCTGCCAGTTTGACACCCCTGTTTATGCTATGAGGAAGGCTGTGTAAGCTGAAACGCGCTGCATTGTTGATGCTGTGTCATTTTATATGTAGCCAATAAAATAATTTTTACCAAGAGTACACAGAATAGCTGGCTTTATACACTATTGACTTGTGTTTTGGGAGTTGAACTCCCCAGCCAGAGCACTGGTCTCCAGCATTTGAATCCTGCAAATAACAGTTGGGTAAGATCTGCTATATTCTTTGTTTATGATAGGTCCTCTTTAAGGACAAGCACATTCTGAACACAGGCCTCAGTTATTAGTAAGCCATGGTTTCTCTGTAAACAGAAGGCTATTGTCTCTACAACAGCTGCCGGTACAGCTGTCTGGCTGCTTACATATCCTACAAAGATACAAAGTCTGTCACAGCTGCTTATTCTCAGTTTTTGTCTTGTTTCATTCTCCTTTTAAAGTTAAAGCATGGCTTTTCTAAGCGAAAAAAAAATGCCTCCAGGTCAGCATTATACATATTCCTATTGTTATTGCAGATGTTTATCTGCTTTCTTTCTTCAGAAATTGATCTAGGCTTTTGTTTCCTAAAAGTGACAGCTAAGTATAATCAGTTTATTTTTCTATTCATTCTCATTGTTATAAGAGGCTGTAGCCCCGGCAATAAGTAAAAATCTTTGGTTGGGATGGTATATGTGCATAAGTACAGACTTTGGAGGTACTAACATATAAAGCGGTATTATTATATAGGATTTATATAGCGCCAACAGTTTATGCAGCGCTTTACAACTTGAGGGTAGACAGTACAAGTACAATACACTTTAATACATTAGGAATCAGAGGGCCCTGCTCCTTGAAGCTTACAATCATTAGACCCCTTTCCAAGCGGATCCTCCTGCTCAACGGGGGGAAACTGTCCACTGATCCCCGCTGAGCAGGCAGATGATGGGTCCATGTCACGAACAAGGCCTGCTATTCTTTATAGGAGGTTAAATGGAAATGGACTGCATGTCCGTTTCCATCAGATAATCATTCGATACACCGGACGGATGGCGAACGTATCCCCATCCTTCTGTTTTTAGTGGATTGGATGCTGGCAGGTGACAGTGGATACATGTAGACAGCGGACACATTAGAGTGCCGTTAATTTGTACAAAGGACCCCCAAAAGGACTAAGACTATGTTTGCAGTAATACATTATTTGTACTAGGCCCAAATTTGAAAAGGACCCCCAACATACACTTTAAAATCTCACAAGGACAAGGTTAGACTATCATTTATATACAGAAAAAACACCTCAAAAAGATTATTTGCATTAAGTACTCAAAATCAATTTTAGAATGTAATTTATTTGCAGATAAAGCCCCAAAAGATTGTTGTGCTTATATACGCAGTGTTCAGTTAATTGAACTAGACCCCATCTTGAGCAGGACTCCTAACAGCCATTGTAAAATCTAGAAATCAACATCTGAGTCATTCATTTGTAGATTGAAAAAAAAAACCCTTTATGGTTAGTAAAATATTATTTGTTCTAGTCTAGGACCTATTTTAAACAGGACCCCTAACAGCCACTTTTAAATCTATGAATCAACATTACGGTGACATTTTTCCCTCAGAAAAAAAAGCTGTAAAAAGATGGAAAAAAATATGCCAAAAAGGTGCCTGTGTTTTGCAGTATTTCATTATTTGCACTAGGTGCCAAATTCAACAGGACCCCCAGTAGCCATTATAAAAATGGAATGCAATTTTAGTCTCATAAAAAAAACACCCAAAAATATTGTACCCACAAGTGCACAGTATGAAATTATTTGTACCAAGGTCAAATTTTAACCCCAGCCACTTTAAAATGTAGAGATCAATGATCCAGTGTTTTTTATTGCAAGAAAAAAAAGCTCTCCAAAAGATTGTTGTGCCAAGGTTCTCATTAATAAATTCTGTGCACTAGGCCTAATTTTAAACAGGACCCCAAACAGCTGTAAAAAAAAATAGCAATCAACATTAGAGGGTTTTTATTCGTAGAAAAATACACCCCGAAAGATTGTTGTACTTCTGTGAGCAAAGTGAAATTGAGTGAAATAATCAACATTACAGTGTTATTTATTCCCTGAGAAAAGCCCCCAAAATTTGTTGTGACTGGGTGTGTCATGTTAAATTATTTGCACTAGGCCACAATTTGAAAAGGGACCACCAACAGCCATTATAAAATCCTAGAGATCAACAAGAAAGTCTTATTTATTGGCAGAAAAAAAGCCCCAAAAAGATTGCAACTCCTATGTGCACAGTATTAAATTATTTGCACTAGTAAAGTTTTTTGAACAGGACCCCCAACAGTCGTTTTTAAGGCTGGGTTCACACTATTGCGAATACGCATGTCAGGACACTGTGACTGGCTCTCAATGGAGCCGGTTCACACAGCTCTGGGATGGCTGCGGAGCGCATTGCACAGGACTTTTGTGCGACTTCTGGTCCGTTTCAGGTCCGAATTTTTGGCTGAAACGGTCAACAGGGACGCACTGGACCCCTGCTGTGAGTTGCTCTGCACGGCAGCGTGAACCCAGCCTAAATCTGTAAATCAACAATTCATATTGCGCACAAAGGTACTATAGTCTTTTGGGGTGTTTTTTTTTCTGTGAATAAATCGCACTCTAGTGTTTATTTGCAAGATTTTTAATGTGTGCATTAGGGGTCCTGTTCAAATTGGGGCCTAGTATTTATTTAACTTTAGAAACACAAGGAGTGCTTTACAGATCAGTGCTGTACAAATATAAAAGGCCAGGTCAGCAAACAATAATTTCTAGGGCAACACCCCAGGACAGGTGATCAGGGGGAAAGGTTGAGGAAATCTTAAATTGCCCAGTATGGATTTTCACAGTTCATTGCTATTATTTCCCAGATCCAAGATCACTGCCATAGTGTCTGCACAGGCCACACTGTGTACACTCAGCCAGGGTACATCATTATGATGATTCTGTATAAAGATTGTACAGCAGCGGGATGACCAATTGGTGTGTTATGTTTATGGTTACCTTCAATGTAAAGGGAGCTTAGGGAGCACATTATGATCCCAGCATCATCATAGTGGTAAAAAATCAAAGGTAGCATTGTATTGTACATCCTAGTGCTGTTTGTCCCATGTTATCGAATAAAGGACTTTTATGGATACTATCTGCAGTGCGCGGCCAATCTTCACTTTTTCAAGAATATGCGAATGGTCAATAGTAGGAAGGTTTAATTTTTTGGAGCATTTCTCATACCTTATTCTGCTTCCCCAGAAACAATGGGTGATTATACTGCATATGGTACCATGCAGACACAAACCTATATCTATGGTAGATTGTAGGGAGAAAAATTGTGCTGTAAAGTACCAGATGTTAATCATTTCAGGTCACTGGGATCCCAGAGTATGCGTCACATAGGGTACATTATCCTATGTCTGTATCAGTTACCAGGGGAAACAAAGAAGACTCTGTATGATGTCCAAACAATGCAGGTAGTATCATCATGATGAAGAGTGGAACACAATAACTCTGAATTAGGATAGTTCAGTGAGCTCTAAAGAACATACACAATGGATTACATCCCAATGACAATTAGTGTTAATTAGTGAGGGGTCCATCCACAGTAAGTCTATTTTATTTGTTATATTTGTGCAGCAAGGTCCCGGGCGCCCCAGAGGCCTAACGGTGACCTCAAGGGTGAGGGAGAGCTGACATCCTTCCTTGTAGAGTGGGTTACCAGGCATGGTGGGTGTGATGCAAGTGGAATAATCGTCGCCAGTCACTTTTTGAATGCAAACAAAAGATTTAACAGAAAGGGTTAGGGCCAGGACACCCTTTAGTAGATGCAATGGTAATGGGCAGACTCCGAGACTTCTATAGCTAGACAGCTATACAGTGTAAGGCCTCCAGCCGGATAACACTTCTGTGTAGGTAGGACCGCTGTCTCCTATGGCAATTAATCTTGCAACAGCCACTAACGGTAGTTGTACATAACTCTTGGTAACACAGAACAATCCTTTTACTTATCTCACAGTATCCCACTGTAGATCTTCACTCACTGAGTTCCCAGTCTCTCACTGGATCCCCTGAGCTCTTCCACAGCTATCCCACTGTATACTCCTCAAGCGTCACCCCCGCTATCCTGCTGGGTCCCTGGCTTTGCACTTGCTGATGCTTTCCCACTTCTTCACCATCCCGGGCTGGTGAGAAGACTGCTCAGGTACTTGCTTTAGCTTACTCACAGTAGTCTCCGGTAACGAGGTGGATGGTCCCTAAGTGGCGACAGCTTCCCCTCTACCTCTGACCACAACTGGTTCCCTGTCCGGTTGAACCTTTTCTACTTGGTCAGACTCCAGTCCTGCAGTCCCAACCCTATGCTGCTTCTCCTGCTCCTGGATAGGCCTCAGGCAGCCTAGCAGCCAGGTGTCCTTGGGATAGGCCTCAGGCTTCCAGCCTAGCAGTCCAGGGCGACATAACACATGTCCACCCAGACAGCCGTCCGATCACCTGACTCCACCCAAATAAATAGGCTCTCCCAGCAGGCCAAGGGGCTTAAAGAAACCCTTGCCCATTGGCTGAGACACTCCATCCATTCATAATCTGTCCTTGCTATGCCCTTGTCTATCTAATGTCACCAGCTACAATGCCACCTAGTGACAGAAGAGAAACGTGCAGAAATTCGAGAATTAGGGGGAAATCAGTGGCTCTCCTAACAAATAGCCAGGACAATTACTACATGGCAAACAGAATTTGTTAGCAACCCTGCCTAAACACCAGCGTGCTACATCTGAGAATGGCTCCCATGAGCTTCCTGATTAAAGCCATGTCTCTGCACTTCCTATTTGCCAGATTATTGTGCTCTCTAGCCAGTATCTTGCTCCTGTCTTCCCCGCTGCTGTCCATATTTTGCTACCACTCGTTATCGACCCTTTACTTGTTCCTAGACTACGCTTCTGCCTGATCCCAACCTGCAACTACTCGATACTGACCTTCTGATTTGGTTACTGACTACGCTTTTGTTTGATCCCTACCTGCTTATCCGCTACTGGACGCCAGCTTGCTCACCTCTTGGTGGGCCGATCCTGAGGACTGCGACCTGGTATTAACACGCAGCAAAATCCAGGAGATCTGGTGAACACTGGTTAGTACTTAGTACTTCAGGTGAGCCAGGGTGACTGCCTGTGTATCTATCCTACTGGTTGGTGGTATTTCCGCTACTGCTATAGCAACTGGTCTTCGAGCCTGACCCCTGATCATGACAGTGCCCCCATATAACTGGTCTCCCCATAAGAAAGCCCCCTTATATCAGATGACCTTATCAGAATGCCCCCTTATATCAGGTGACTCCATCAGAATGCCGACTTATCTCAGGTGACCCCATAAGCATGCCCCCTTATATAATTTACCCCATCAGAGCGCCCCCTTATATCAGGTGACCCCATCAGAATGCCCCCTTGTAGACACTATACACACAAACCAATTAAAATACACTTATTGGAATTTTTTACCAAAGAAATGTAGCAGAATACATTTTGCCCTACATTTATGACAAAATTTGATTTTACTGAATATTTTTTATAGCAGAAAGTAGAAAATATATTTATTTTCTATTTTTTTTGTTTATATAATAAAAACTAAAAAAACTCAGTGGTGATCAAATACCACCAAAAGAAAGCTCTATTTGTGTGAAAAAGTGATATAAATTTAATTTGCGTACAGTTTTGCATGATCGACCAGTTAAATAGCGCAGTGCTGAATAGCAACAAAATGTCTGGGTCATGAAGGGGGTAAAACCTTCCGGAGGTCAAGCGGTTAAAGGGGTTTGGTTTAATGACACCTAAAGCTAGTTTGCTCTGGGTCATGAGTGTATAACATGTAGAAGCCAAAAATAAGTAAAGCACAGGGTGCCTTACAAACAAAAATTTCTCCCTCCTCCCAATACAAACTTTCTTGGGACCAAACGGACCTTGGTATGGCGTTGATGGTGAGTCCCTACAGTTCACCCAATGCTGATTAATTCCCTTTCCTCATCTCCAGTGGTAGCACCTGTACAGCTGTAGAAGGCACTATGTAGTTGCAGGACAGGAAGGAGTCTGTGGCATCAGATGGAACATGTCACCTCTCAGCCACCCCCATGCATCTCTCTGCACAGGTAATCATCAACATGCTCATTTAACAAGTCATGTCCCAGGCCGCATTTATCTGCTCCTCTTGGAGGCCCACCTACCCCCTTGTTCTGGCTCTGCACCCAGGTGTTGACATACTTGCTCCAAGCCCAGATGTGCACTGCAGGTCACCATCACAAAAAAGAGCAAGGCAACAAATAATCCATATCCTTGCCACCTGCAAAAATGTCTACACAAATTGGGAGGGTAGGGACCCAGTAGACCACTTGATATGAGCATGTGACATCATCAATAAGTGAGTATGTAATTTGCCTTTTGCAGAGTAGAGTAGGGACTGGCCAGAGAGGGATTACTTTGACGTAGTTGGCCAGCTTAAACATGTATTGCAATATATGTGAACCAAAAATCCCTATTTGTATGGAAAGTTGGCTAGGGATGTGTAAAAGTGTATTCAAACTTTTGGTATTCAAATGTTCATGTCCATTAGGCACCTAATGAGTTATTTACTGTATATGTCTAATGCTATTTGAATCTGAGCACAGACATATCTTGCAGTACAGCTGATGCAGGTCAGTGACCAGACCTGAGTCTGTAGCTTTTCTAGAGCTGTGTCTTATTTGTTCATATTGGCACAATATTCACTGAAGTATGCTATAAGCAAGTAGGTAATTGGCGTTTTGCAGGGTAGAGTAAGGACTGGCCAGAGAGGGATTACGTTTACACAGTTGGCCAGCTTGAACATGTATTTCAGTGCATGTGAATGAAAAATCCCTGTTTTTATGTAAAGTTTGTTAGGAATCTGTAAGGGCATATAGCAGTGTGCTGATTCTGATTCATATTTTTTGATCATTGACCAACCCAATACCGGACACTTTTACCCCCCTCCTGCCCAGGCCAATTTTCAGCTTTCAGTGCTATCACACTTTGAATGACAATTGCGTGGTCATGCAACACTATACCCATTTGAAATTTTTATCATTTTTTTGAGACAGATAGAACTTTCTTTTGGTGGTATTTTACCACTGCCTTTTTTATTTCTTGCTAAACAAACTACGAAAGACTGAAAATTGTGAAAAAAATGTCTTTGTTTCTGTTATAAAATTTTGCAAATAAGTAATTTTTCTTCTTCACTGATGTACGCTAATGAGGCTGTACTGATGGGCACTGATAGGCTGCACTGATGGGCACTGATAGGCTGCATTAATGGACACTGATGAGGCTGCACTGATGAAGAGCCACTGATCTGCTGCACTGAGATGATGCACTGATGGACACTGATATGCTGCACTGATAATCAGGGCACTGATCAGTCATGTGATCTCCCCTGTGTCAGCCAGTGGCGGCTGCAGGGGAGAGGATAGTAAAGCCTGGAATGGTGACATCACCCATAGGCTTCAATGGCCCATCCATTGTCGGCACTTCCCCCTCTTCTCTGAAGCCACGGTCCGAATGGCCAGAAAACAGGTAAGTATATACATTTTTCTTACACAGGTAGCATAGGTGTTAGAAGAGGGAAGAGGACAGTTTTGAGGCTAGTTGGGTTTAACCTGGATTTTTACTTTAAAGCTGGGAACAAATTGGGGACATGTTTTCCCCAGGGACAGTCCCCTAAAATTAGGGACTGTTCCGTGAAGTGAACCCGGGTACATCTGGTCACCCTACCCTATCAGTATACTGAGTCCTTATGGTGGGGTCTGTTTCTCTCAGATATACTAGATGTAGCACCCTGATTTTTAGACAGGGTTGCGAGTAAATTTATTTGCCAAGTGGTAGTTGCTTTGGCCAATTGATAGATCAATTGATTTTGCCTAATTCTGGAATTAAAAAAAGCAAAAAAAGCAAAACTAGCTGCGCTGCAAATAATATGAAGATATAGTAATCACCTCTATACATACAGACATTGCACCCAATGCAGTGTGACTAACAGTGAAGAATAAAACTTGATTGTCATCATAAATCAAATGTGATGAAATAACCCATGAATCAATGAACATATACAGTCCAATTCCAAAGTACATAGAGTAAAAAGTTCACTGGCAGAGTAATCTTTCAAAGGACGAAATGACAAGCATCCATGCGGTGTGCAACATGCGACCATATCACCCAGGAAAGCGTGATGACAGAAGGGTTCCTCCACCTATATAAATGCTGCCCCTTACCAGCTCCTTTGATCTCTCGTTAGGGAGATCGTGTAGGCGTGTGGCTATCTACCCCAGCCTTGGGTCTTTAATGCAGACGGATCCCAATGTGTCCCCTCACCGAGAATCCTCTAGATGATGGATGGGCACTCGTCCCCCGTGAAGGAATATATAAAAGAGGCTTCCATAGCGTAACACGTTTTAACCAATTTATTAAAATAATAAAGAAATGCACTTACAATATCGTAGTGTAAAAGACTTGTTTAAAACCAATATCCGGCCGGCTTCAGACTGCTGCCCGTCGCTTCCGGGATCAGCGTGGTTAGTGGTGACGTCAGCACGCCGCTCCTCCCTACGCCGTTTCGTCACAACTGACGTCTTCCAGGGGCAACTGACGTCTTCTGGAATTGCTGCACTTTTCTCTTCTTTCACTAGGTGGCCGGGTATCTGGTGGCATTAGATAAGACAAGCAGGGCCATCTTTTAGGCAGGGCAAAAGGGACAGCTGCCCTGGGCCCCATCATTGTTGTGGGGCCCTTAGCAGCTGCCTCATACTCGCCAACTATCCCAGTTTAAATTCCCTTGTCCCTTTTTAGTCCCATGCTGTGTCCTGATATCTCAGTGTGAAGTTCTGTTACTAATGCTGCTTAGGTTCTGCCCTATTGCTGTGTACAGATGACTCACCTGCAGAACCTGTGTTTACATGTAAATAACCTGCATTGTAATGTAAATAGTGGCAGCATTAATATGTAAATAGTTGTGGACCAGCAGCATTGATATGTAAATAGAGGCAGCATTCAAATGTATATCATGCCCCCCTGAGGTCATATCCACCATCACTTCTGCTGAATGCTGCCCACTGGGGAGGTAAAGGGGCACACTTGCAAGTCTTGCCTACAACTGTGGTCATTAATCCTAACATCAGCCTGTTGTGCAAAGGTAAGCAAATTGGAGGTGGAACCCTTTTTCAAAATAACATGGTGCCACAGCGCCGTAAATTTTGGTGCATGTGAATACGCACATCTCAGCAGATGCATGAGGGTGTCATTAACAATTAATGGAACTGCTGTGTATCTGCTAAAGGGCAGCACATTTTTGTGGTGCCAGGAAAGTGATTTTGCATGCGTTCCCGACACACACAAATGTGAACGCAGGCTAAATGTCCAGGCTAAAAAGCCCTCACTGGATCCATCAAATCTTAACAACCTACGCCCCATCTCCTTGCTCCCCTTCTTATCCAAACTCCTCGAACGTCTGGTCTACAACCGACTGAGCGTCCACCTCGCTGATAATGGCCTTCTCGATCCCCTTCAGTCTGGATTTCGTCCTCATCACTCCACAGAAACTGCTCTCCTAAAACTAACAAACGATCTACTAACGGCCAAAACCAATCGACACTATTCTGTACTCCTCCTCCTGGACCTCTCTGCTGCCTTTGATACGGTTGACCACCCCCTCCTCCTCAAAAAACTACACACCTTTGGTCTCCGTGACTGTACACTTCGCTGGTTCTCTTCCTACTTATCCAACCGCACCTTTAGCGTTTCTTATAACTCCACTTCCTCCTCTCCTCTTCCTTTCTCTGTTGGGGTCCCTCAGGGTTCTGTTCTTGGACCTCTACTATTTTCTATCTACACTGCCTCCCTGGGTCAACTGATAGCCTCCCATGGCTTCCAATACCACCTCTACGCTGATGACACCCAAATCTATTTCTCTACCCCTCAGCTCACTCCCTCTGTCTCCTCACGTATCAGTAATTTACTCTCAGATATATCAGTCTGGATGTCTCACCACTTCCTCAAACTCAATCTAGCCAAAACCGAACTTCTAATTCCCCCCCCCCCCCCCCATGCCTCTTCCCCTGATCTCTCTGTCAAAATCGATGGCACAACTATAAGCCCATCCCCACATGCCAAGGTTCTAGGTGTAGTCCTAGACTCTGAACTCTCCTTCAAGCAACACATCCAATCACTGTCCAAATCCTGCCGCCTCAACCTCCGCAACATCTCCAAAATACGCCCCTTTCTAACCAATGACACAACAAAGCTCTTAATTCACTCGCTGGTCATCTCTCGTCTTGACTACTGCAACTCCCTTCTCATTGGCTTACCTCTACATAGTCTATCACCTCTTCAATCCATTATGAATGCCAATGCCAGACTCATCCACCTTACCAATCGCTCTGTGTCTGCCACTCCTCTCTGTCAATCCCTCCACTGGCTTCCGCTCGGCCAAAGAATTAAATTCAAAATTCTAACAACTACGTACAAAGCCATACACAATTTCGCCCCCAGCTACATCACTTGCTTAGTCTCTAAATACCAACCTACTCGCTCTCTTCGTTCCTCTCAAGACCTCCTGCTCTCTAGCTCCCTCATCACCTCCTCCCATGCTCGCCTCCAGGCCTTTTCCAAAGCCTCTCCAATCCTATGGAACTCCTTACCCCAATCTGTCCGCTTATCTCCTACGTTATTAGCTTTCAGAAGATCCCTGAAAACCCTTCTCTTCAGAGAAGCCTATCCTACCCACACCTAACAACTGTACTTTTTTTTTTTTTCCCCATCAGCTCATCCCCCACAGTTATTACCTTTTGTCTCCACTTGACCCTCCCTTCTAGATTGTAAGCTCTAACGAGCAGGGCCCTCTGATCCCTCCTGTATTGATTTGTATTGTAAGTGTACTGTCTGCCCCATGTTGTAAAGCGCTGCGCAAACTGTTGGCGCTATATAAATCCTGTATGATAATAATAATAATATTAATAAATGTCTCAGTTACATTGGTGGTCAGTGTCAATCTTCTCATTACATTGAGGCTTGGTGTACAATCCTTTCATTCACACTAGTGGCCAGTGTGAAGGATCCCCCTTACATTAGTGGTCAGTGTAAATCCCCATTACATTGATGGCCTCTTTATATTGGTAATCGGTAAAAAAAAATCCAAACTTGCATTTATGGTCAGTTTGGAATCCTCACTTACGTTAGTGGTCCATGTAGAAGCCCTCTTTAAATTGGTGGTGACTTTAAATCCCCCCTTACATTGGTGGCCAGTTTAGAAATCCCCCTTTATTGGTTGTTGATGTAAAATCCCCTAATACTTCGGTTGTCAGTGTAGATTCTTCATTACAAATCAGCAGCGGTGGCTGGTGCTCAAAATTTTTGGGGGGCGCAAACAAACTGAAAAATTCTAAAAAAATACTTAAAAAAACATCAATTGCAACCTCACTGTGCCTATCAAATGTAGCCACTTTGCCCATCAATTGCAGCCACTGTGCCATCATATGCAGCTACTGTGCCCATCATATGCAGCCCCTGTGCCCATCAAATACAGCCACTGTGCCCAGCAAATACAGCCACTGTGCCATCATATTCAGCCACTGTGCCTAGCAAATACAGCCACTGTGCCCATCATATGCAACCACTGTGCCCATCATATGCAGCCACTGTGCCATTATATGCAACTACTGTGTCCATCATATGTAGCCTCTGTGCCCAGCAAATACAGCCGCTGTGCCCATCAAATACAGCCACTCTGCCATCAATTGCAGCCACTGTGCCATCATATGCAGCCACTGTGCCTAGCAATTACAACCACTGTGCCCATCAAATACAGCCACTGTGCCCAGCAAATACAGCCACTGTGCCATCAATTACAGCCACTGGGCCCATCATATGCAGCCACTGTGCCCAGCAAATACAGCCACTGTGCCCATCATATGCAGCCACTGTGTCCAGCAAATACAGCCACTGTGCCCAGCAAATACAGCCACTGTGCCCAGCAAATACAGCTACTGTGTCCATCATATGCAGCCAGGCGCGTCCCCCGGCTGTCACTTCACCAACCTCCCGCGGCTGCTCTGGTGGCACTTACCGCTCATGTGGCGGGGCTCTGCTCCTCTCCTGGAGTGACAGGGATCTCCTGCAGTGGCGGGAAGTGGCGGCTCCGGTGTCTGCTCAGCTCCTCAGGCCTTCTCTGCCGTGTCTCCTCCTCTTCCGCCAAAGCGTTAGGCAGCCAATAGGATTGCCTAATGCTTTGGCGAATCGGGAGACAGGTCTCACTGATTGGCAGGGAAAATAGCGAAAATGTATTCACTACGTCACGCAACAGGGTGGGATCGGGACGCAGTGCTCTGCGCCCTGATCCCATGCTGTTTTGAAGCCAATTAGAGCCTCTAATCTCGTGCTTCAAGATACATCCCCCCGCGCCTATCCCCACCATAGTATTTCATTTGTCCAGCGTTCTAAAAGGGGCCGGGCACATGAATAGGGAGGGCGGCGGAGGTGTTTAGGGGGGCGGCGCCCATGCACCCACAATGCACGGGCCGCCACTGGTAATCAGTGTACATTTCCCTTTACATTGGTGGTAAGTGCAGAATTGCCCTTACACTGGTGGTCAGTGTAAATCCCACTTTACATTGGTGGTCATTGTAAATCCCCCCTAACATTAATGGTTGGTGTAGAAGTGTCACCTTATATTGGTGGTTAGTACAAATCTCCTCGACAATGGTTGTCAGTGTAAATTCCCCCTTACAGGGAGGCCATTTTATATTCCCCCTTACACTGATGGTTGGTGTAAATGCTCTTATTACATCGGTGTCAGTGTAGAAATCCCTCTTTATAATGGTGGGTGGCATAAAATCCCCCATTACATGGTGGTCATTGCAAATTTCACAAAGATTTCAAGCTTTACTCTACGTGATTCAGAATTTGCCACAGTGTACTGCTTCCTAACTAACCCCCCACCCCCCTCACCACCACTGCCACTGATCCCATCAACCCCCCAGCACTGCCACTGATTCTAGGAGTCCTAGGATCTCAACCAATCAGTGAGCAGTAATGATGTGCACTAACCTCTTGTGGGCAATCATTGAGCAGTAAGGATATGCAGTAACCTCTAGCAGCCAATCAGTAAGCAGTAATAATTGCAGTAACCTCTAGCAACCAATTCGTGAGTGGTAAGGATTTCCAGTAACCTCTACCAACCAATCATTGAGCAGTATTGATGTGCAGTATTGATGTACAGTAACCTCTAGCAACCAATAAACAAGCAGAAGTCATGTGCTGTAACCTCTATCAAATAATAAGTGAGCCAGTCAAACCAATCTATTAACCTTCTATGGGGAGCTGCCATCTAAATAAAGGAAGGCCTGTAGACATGGGGTATCTGTATTTTGCAAAAGCGTTTGATACAGTTCCCCATAAACGTTTACTGTACAAAGTAAGGTCCATTGCCATGGACCATAGGGTGAGTACATGAATTGAAAAATGGCTACAGGGGTGAGTTTAGAGGGTAGTGATAAATGGGGAGTACTCGGAATGGGCAGGGGTGGAAAGTGGGGTCCCCCAGGGTTCTGTCCTGGGACCAATCCTATTTATTCATAAACGACCTGGAGCATGGCCAGTGTTGTGACGCTTGAGGAGTATCTGTAAGTGCCAAGCTAAGGACCCAGCAGGGACACGGGGGTGACGCTTGAGGAAGATACTAAATGAGAAGATTGGAAGAGCGCAGGGGATCCAGTGGCAGTGGATCAGCAAGTCTAGTGAAAGACTGGGAGCTCAGTTGAGCGAAGATCTACAATAGGAGATTGTAGAAAAAGTGAAGAATTTCATTACAATCTTTGTTAGAAACTGTTTCAAGATTATTGCCATAGGAGACAGCAGTCTTACTCATGCAGATGTGGTGTCTTGCTGGATGCCTTTCCCTGCATGTCTACCCATAGAAGTCTCGGAGTCTGCTAAATTAACATTGCAACTACTAAAGGGTGTCCTGGCCCTAAACCTCTCTCCCACAGTTCTGTTTAAGAGACAATAAATCTCTTTGCATTCAAGAAGTGTCTGGCGCCCATGAATCTATCTTACATTACACCCACCATGCCTCGTAACCCACTCTACGCAGAAGGATGTCAGCTGTCCCTAACTCTCGAGGTCATCATTAGGCCTGGAGAGGCCCGGGACTTGGCTACATATATTCAAACAAAAATATGCAGGCTTAAATCATTGGTGTGACACTTCTTTTCTAAATCTCTTGGATTTTATCTGAAGTACCTCCCAGAGGCCTCTTTGTACATGAGAGCCATCTAACCTGAGTCACTGCGCCCCTCTTCATATAGTCAATGCTTCTAACCTATTCCTTCTCAAGGTTCTTTAGTGTCATCTGTGTCCCAGTGGGGTGGGACTTACATCAGGTCATTGAGATAGGAAGTGAGAGGAAATCTCTCTAGTGAAGAAACATAGAGCAATAAAAATATGTTTTTTGAATTGGGGAAGGTTAATGTTTATTTCAGGTTTTTATTTTCCTTACTGGCATTGGGGAAAATCCCCTTACATTACAGACAGTGGTTACAGCGAAATGCTCTTGTAATTGGTAGTGGGTGTTTTGAAAAGCATTAATGTGCAGGGAGCCATGTTTAGTACACTTATCAGAACAACAGACATGATGATGAAATGCACATGTGTTGGGCTCAAACATAGGCATATCTTGCTGTTCATGTAATCTTAACAGCACATAAATCTCCCCCATTCCTGCCTTCGCAGCGCCCCCCTGTAATCTCCAAGTTGTTCTGGTGCTTTCAATCGCCAGGGCCATACCCATGTGACAGTGCTCCGACCATTGGCCTCCAAAGCACTCATAGCTGCATTGTGAGTGCAAGAGAAAAGACAAGAAGAAGTAATCTTTCCAAAAGAAATCCCCTCTTACACAGTTGTCATTGGTACCATTGTCTTTATTAAAGCTGTATTAAACCCAAAACCAAAAATGTAATACTGTATATTGCAGGCTACCAATCATTACTGTAGATGTGGTACATCAGCTTTCTTTTATTTGGCTGGTGATCTGGCTAGTAACACACCTCCTGTATTAGTGAGACACCACCCCGGATGAATGAGCACAGGAGGCACAGTAGACAACAGCATTGTCAGTCTGGGGGGAAAGGAGTGTGACACTTAACAGATTTAAAAACAGTAAATAAAGGCTAAGTCCACCCTAACACTAAAATCGCTACATCTACAGACATCCACGATCTAACACTAACCTATCTAGCCCTGTAAAGAAGAAATCAGTATATATACCTTTTCTGAAGCTGATCCGGTCCAGTCTCCAGTGGCAGAAACTCTGTAGAAGACACAGCTGTCAACGGCTGTGAAATGAATGAGGAGTGACGTCACCCATAGAGTTACTATGGGGCTTCCGTTGTCGGCTGTGTCCTGAAGTAGAATAATAATGTATCGAACCAGGCAGGACTTCAGTGATGCAGGTTTTCTTTATTTGACTTGTACAAGGAGACAAGTTACAACAAAAGGACATATATTTGCCCATTGGTTCTGACATCTATGACCCGTGCAATAGGGCAGCATACATAGAGTTCAGCCTTATGAGCTCCTATCTGACTTGTCTGTTTAACAATTGTAAAACTTGCATTTATATACCTTTACAAGTCTTATCTTAGCCATCTCTCCTAGATATGATTGGTCGCTAAGATCTACATCAATGTAACTAACCATATTTCTGACATAATTCTGACACCTGTTCTACAACCATTCCCAGAATTCCTATATGTTCATTAAAGGGATTTATAAATGTTTTTGTCCAATTAAAAACACCTGTGTAGAGACAGTATGGCAACCAGCTGTGTTAAATCAACCCTCCTCATCCTGATAAGGCTTCAGAACTTCAAGGATAACAGATTTACGACTTTGGGAAAATGAACTTTCAATAACCCCACCAAATGTGTTATGTCTTATTGTTTTTCACTATACAATCCTATGTGTATGTATACATACATTGGTTTCAAAAAAAGGTACTGTATTATCCATATAATAAATAAATAAATCTATATCTATATATATATATATATATATATATATATATATATATATATATATATATATATATATATATATATACACACACACACACATCAGTGACTGTTATCCTATTCAATGTATTTTAACAGTTTTAATGAGGGCACAAGCAGACCTTTGTTTGATCCTGTCAAACTTAATAAATGTACTGTGCATAACTTTCCCATTTTCCAAATAATTATTTTAAAACCATTAGTATAAGAAGTTTTTATCACTTATTCTAGACAATGATTATTTATTATCTTTAAGGAATATTATCTTATCAAGCTGTAGATCAACTGCTGTCAGTGTTTTCTCTTCTAATTAGTAAATTTAAAAACTATGAAGTATCCTAATACACTCAGAAAAAAGCAGAGGTCATCTAAAGTTCAACATTTAAATGAAGACTTTCTATATCTATGGAATAACATAGTATACTTTAATAAAGATTAATAACTATTGCTTTACTTACTGAATAATAATATTGATAAAACCACTACTATATAATAATAATAATAATAATAATAATAATAATAATAATATGAATAATAATTATATTATCAATAAAACATATGCAAATTAATATGAATAACATAAAATATATATTGGTTAATATGAAAATCTACTACAGTCCTCTGCACCCGTCTCCACAGCGAAGCCGAAGCTGACAGCTCAACGTAGAATTGGGTTGGATCTCCTTCAAAAAATTCCTTCTTTACAGGGTTAGATAGGTCAGTGTTAGATCATGGATGTCAGGTCACCTGTATCCAGGTGACAGATGCACACCGTTGGGATCAGGAGTGCACCGCAAGGAAGTGGACCCTACAGCTGACTGCTGCGGATTGAACCCTGGGAGGTTTCAGGAAGCAGGTCTACTGGATCACTGACACAGATCCCACTGGGAGCTAGAGCATAGATTCCCCAGGGCGCGGAGTCTAAGAGCCAGCAGGTGTTCACCAGAGCCTTTAATGGTAAGGATGGACTGCGCTGCAGTCTGGCTCCAGGTCGCGGCCCCCAGGGTCTCACAGCTCACGCTCACGGTAGACTACAGGAGAAAAGGAAGGAGGCAGCAGGCTGGAACAACAAGGAAAGTAAGGGACAAGCCAAGGTCGGGGGCCACAAGCAGACAAGGACAACAGAGTACACGCCAAGGTTCAGGGTCACAGGCAAACAGGGATGGTTGGGAACACGCCAAAGGTCAGGGTCACGAGCAGACAGGAATAGTTAAGAACAGGCCAAAGTCGGTAACAGGAATCAGATGTAGGAAACACAGCTAGTACACACAGAGGCTAACACACAATGGTTGATCAGCACTGCTGGCTTGCAGTGGACAGGTTAATATAGGGTTCCCTGATAGGGCCTGGGGTGGGCCTGATGTCTGAAGATGTAGAGATTTTAGTGTTAAGGTGGACTTATCCTTTAATTGAAGCCATACTCCAGCTAATGCTTTGTAATCAGTTACATGAAAAAAAAAGCTGATAATTTTAATCACCCCTCCCAGTGTTAAATGGTTTGTGTGAGCTAATACATTCTGCTGGAAAGTTTGAGCTTTTATAAAATATCAGACTTGCTGGCTGGATTATCACATGAAAGTAGAAGTGAAAAAGGCCAAAAAAGAAAATGAATGCAGCCATCACATATAAGAGTTGATAAGTTGCGATATAATAAATGTTTGCTTTTGGGTTTAATACTAATTTAAAGAATTTCTCTGTCTCTTACTGTGATAAGATAACTGTGAAGTTTGGGATTTCCCATCAATTTCTGTCACCGTGAAAACAGTCAACAGGTAAAGCAGAGAGTTTGAATCTTCCTTGATCACCTTTTATAAATACAAAAATGGTCTTCATAGACAACTTGGGGCAAAGTTATTTACTTTAGAGTGTATATAAACCCTATAAATGAACTTCTTTTGCAGGAGATGTATGGGAGGATGCCATATCTGGCTCCATTCCCTAAACATATTATCCGGTAGGATTACACACTTGAGTCGTCTACTCACTATTAAAGAGCAGCACCACGCAAAATGATATTCTTATAATTGCATTGTAATTTAATTCTAATTTAGTGCAAACAATTATAGTTACGTCTCTTTTTTATAATAAATATTTAACAATCTCGTGCCGTATTTTGAAATTATTATTTTTTTTTTTGTATAAAGTTTTGGCTTTAGATTATAGTTTACCGGTACATACCAAGCATAATGATAGGACTTAGCTGACCTCTAGTGGTAAAAAAAGGTAATAAACAAAACGCAGCTACATAGTTTTGCAAATTACATATATTTACTGTATTGGTTAATAAAATAAATGCATTCAGTATGCCTCTGGCTTCCAAAAAATCTCCGCCCCCTTCCTCCCATTCCGTTCGTAAGGAACAGAGTGGAAGCCGTTGCTGTAGCTAGGTTCAAGACATTAAACTAAATATGATTATAATTGCTATGGACATACATCGTTGCCTCTGAAGTGCAGGAAGGTTTCATAAATATTGTTTTTTTAATTAGTTTTTTTTTGCACAGCTAAATTGAAAGCACAGTGAGAATGATACTATTTAGGGTCAATTTACATCTATGCGTTGCAGCAACATGCGTGTTACTGAAACACAAGGCAACATGTATTAAATGCGTTGATGTATTGCCGCTGATTTTGAATAGCACCCCCAACGCACAATGTACAATAGTATATTGCAGCAAAAAAATTGTGACTTGTCTGATTTTTGGGACTTTTTGGAAGCCCATTGATTTCAGTGTGCTGCCTTAAAGCGGAGTTCCGCCAATTTTTTTTTTAAAGTCAGCAGCTACAAATACTGCAGCTGCTGACTTTTAAAATATGTACACTTACCTGTCCAGGGCGCCCGCGATGTCAGCACCCGAAGCCGATCTGTCCCTTGGTTTTCGGGTGGAGGTGCCGCCATCTTCGGTAAGGGAATCAGGAAGTGAAGCCTTCACAGCCTGGTTCCCTACTGCACATGCGCGAGTCGCGCTGCGTGATCCTACTGGTCCCTGCTGTCTTCTGGGACCTGTGTGTGGGAGGGGGGGGTGGAGGAGGTGCCGGACATGGCGTAGATATCTGCGGATACTGTGGCTATCTATGCCCGGAAGTATGAGCAAATACCTGTATTAGACTGGTATCTGCTCCCCCCTCCCCACTTAAAGGTGCCAAATGTGACACCGGAGAGGGGAGGATTCCAAAAAGCGGAAGTTCCATTTTTGGGTGGAACTATGCTTTAAAGTGATATTAAATATTCCTTTTTTTTAAGTAAAATAATAAACATTTTATATTTGCCACTGTATAGAAATATTCAAGAATAAATTGTCTTTTTGAAACTTTTTGTATTAAAGAAGTACAGCCAAAGCTTGTTTGGCTGTACTTCTCCTGTGGATCACAGGAGAGCAGTTCGTTCTGTACTCCTGAGAACCATTTTCAGCAGACGAGCTTAGAGCTTAGGCCCACCATCAGCTGATGTAACCGAGCCGATCCAGGCTCGGGAAGGATCACGACCATATGGTTGGGATCCGCCTATTTGCCTGGACCGGTACCCGGCTCAGCCAGCCGCTGAGAGCCTGGGCTGGCTGCTTCCGCCACCTCCCCACAGCCCAGCGCTCCAGTGAGCGAGGAGGGGGGAAAGCAGAGAGCTTCTGCCTGACAGTCATCAGCTCTCTGCTCACGGAGCTCTGAGAACCGAGCGATCGGTGGTATTTGATTGCTCGGCTCTCAGTGTTAGAGCCGGCGGGGGACAGATGCTGCATCCAGCTAGGTAAGTATGAATCTGAAAAAAAAAACCCCATACTTCTCTTTTAACTAAATTATCCACTTCAGCCCTGAAAGGTTTTACCCCCTTCCTGACCAGAGCACTTTTTACAATTTGGCACTGCGTCGCTTTAACTGGTAATTGCGTGGTCATGCGATACTGTAAAAAAATACAAAATTTGCGCCCTTTTTTTCCCCACAAATAGAGCTTTATTTTGGTGCTATTTGATCACCTCTGTGGTTTTTATATTTTGTGCTATAAACAAAAAAAGAGCGACGATTTTGAAAAGTAAACTATATTCTTTTACTTTTTGCTATAATAAATATCCCCAAAAATGTTTTTAAAAAACAAATTTCTTCATCAGTTTAGGCAGGGCTTTTTTTCTCAGAGAATACAGAACCAAATATCATTTTGTACTAAGTGATTTGTTAATGATAACAGAATTTGTTAATGATAACAAGACAGTAAAATAGAATCCCTGCTGTGAGCAACAATAGACCCCACCCCAGCAACAGTAGACCCCCCCCCCCCCCCCAAAACAATAGACCTCCCTCCAGAAACAATAGGCATCCCTCAGCAACAATAGATCCCATACACATCAATAGACTGTCTCCCCCACCCCAGCAACAATGCTCCCCCACACCAAAAAAAACCCCAGCAACAATAGACCCCCAGCAGCATCAACAGATCTCCCAGCAGCCAACATCGATAGACCTCTCCCTCAACAGTAGATCCCTTCCAGCAACAATAGACCTACCCAGCAAAAATAGACCCCCATGCAAAAATAGATCCTTACTAGCGACAATAGATTCCCTAAGCAGCCAGTATCAATAGACCCTCCAGCACACCCCAGCACTCCTTTCCATTACATACATTCATTGCTGGAGGTGCCGGAACTGCGTTCCCCCGCGTTCCCCCTGAAAAAAAGCCCTGAGTTTAGGCCAATATATATTTTTCTACATATTTTTGGTTAAAAAAAAAATCGCAATAAGCATGTATTGATTGGTTTGCGCAAAAGTTATAGCGTCCACAAACTATGGGAAAGATTTATGGCATTTTTAATATATATTTTTTTTTTACTAGTAATGGGGGTGATCTGATTTTTAGCGGTACTGCAACATTGCGACAGACAGATCAGACACTTTTGACACATTTTTAAATATGCACTGATTACTGTGTAAATGTCACTGGTAGGGAAGGGGTTAACAAAAGGGGGCGATCAAGGGGTTAAATGTGTGTTCCCTCAGTGTGTTCTAACTGTATGGGGATAGGACTGACTAGGGGAGGAGACATATCCTTGTTTCTATTTACTAGGAACAAACAATATGTCTCCTCTCCCCTGACAGGACAGGGATTTGTGTGTGAAACACACAAATCCCCGTGCTGGCTCTTGTGCATACGGGATCGTTCGCAGCAGGCGGAGATCGCGACCGCTGGCCACGCACATCGGGTCCCCCACCGTGCAGCGGGCGTGCCTCCAGTGGCTCTTAAAGGGAACCCCATATATATACACAGGGCTTCGTGCAGGGGTGCCATTCTGCCCCCGTAAAAAGACGTGAGTCGGTAGGAAACCGGTTATACACCACACTTTTTTGAGGGTTTGTATCCGATGAATCACTTAATCAAAACAATAATCGGCCAACTGATCGTTTATGAAAATAATTGTTAGTTGCAATCCTAATACAGAGTGGGAGCTCCCAGCAAGGTAACAGGCACTATCAAATGGTTCTTGTATAGTCCCAGCTGTGACATCCAGTGGCGGCCCGTGCATTGTGGCCGCTTGGGTGCCGCCCACCCCCCACCTCCCTATCCATGTGTCCAGCCCCTTTTAAGACGCCGGACACATGAATTACTATGATGGGGATGAGGATGGGACACCGCAGCACGCCAGCTCTAGATTGGGTAGGTGCCACAAAGCCATTCTCCGGGGGGGGATTGATGTCAGTGTCACTCTGCAGGGGGGGGGGGGCTGGTGTGTGTCACGCTGCAGTCTTCCGGGGGGGACGCTGCTGTCAGTGCCGCCCCCCCAAAAGAAAAAGCCACCAACTGCCACTGGTGACATCACTATAAGGAATGGAGGGGGTATGGAGCCTAAGATGTAAATGACCACTGTGCACCAATGATGGGGCACCATTGCTTGCACTGACACAGGAGCACCATTCCTTCCTGATGCCGGGATGTTTATTACTCCCATATTACTTCCATTGACCATAAGCTGTTTGTTACTCCCACTGACATGGGATGTTTGTTTATTACTCCCACTGATATAAGATGTTTATTACTCCACTGACACTGGGTCATTTATTACTCACACTAACACAATGATACTAGACTAGTATCTAGTAAACTAGAATGTTTATTACTCCCACTGACATAAGACGTTTATTACTCCCGCTGATGCCGGTTCATTCTTTACTCACACTAGCACAAAGATATTTATTACTCCCACTAAATTGGAATATTTATTACTCCCAGTGTGACCATGAGATGTTCATTACCCACACTGGCACTAAAATTTGAACCCCTTCCCACCTGCCCCGGTGTCCCCTTAAAAGTTTCTGAATGCCCAGGGAGTGGGAAAGCTCTGCGATCATATCCCCACTGTGATTGGCTGTCACAGTGGTCACATGATTGGGAGTCAGTTCCACCAGCTACCGATTGTTAATGGTGATGAGCTATCAAAGACAGTTCAGTCTTTGTGGTGGGAGCACGTAGTGGACGCACATGTGCAGCATGTGGGCTTTAAAGCCCACCCCTTTACTCCCACTAACACCAGGATGTTTATTAATCCAACTTATAGTAAAATGGGACACTGGGATGTTTATTATAAAATAGAAAATGTAAATATTTGAAAATATGTTTTTTTAAAAATGCACAAAAATAAATTAAAAAAATATTTTAAAATATATGAACACTATATCTCAATGTATTATTCTCACTGTATTACTCCCATTCACACTGGGATGTTTATCATTCTCTGAGTATGGTTTACTATAGGCGGACAATGGAGTTTTTGATGTAGAACTTACTAAAGGCAGGTTCTCTTTAGAAGGGCATTTCCTGCTGTTGGGGATGTATATGACTCCCGCTGTTGGGATGTTTTTATTATTCCTGTGCCAATGAGATGTTTATTACTCTCCCTGACTATAAGATACTTATTACTCCCATTGATGTTGAGATACAATGATATTTCTTACTCTCTCTTTATTATTCTAAAATTATTATAATTATTTTTTTAATTATATAATGTTCAGTGGCTCTGGTCCATAAGGGACGCAGGGGCACCGCCCACTAATCTCCTTGCAGGGCACAGATTTCTATGAGGTTTTTTTTTTTTTATTTTTGAAGCATATGTTTAGAGCCAGAGGCTCTAAATGGCTTCAAAAAGGTTGGGAACTTGTGACATTAGCAAATCATCATGCGTTATTGTCTTCCTGCTTCTTCTCCCGGCCAATCAGGACAGAAAACGGGTCTGAAGACTGGATTGGCCGGGAGGAGAGATGACCCGATTGGCCAGGAACGAGAAGCCGGAGAAGCTGCCCACGACCTGGGTGGGGTAAGTGCGGGGCTGGCTGGCGGTTTGTTTGCCGCCACTGATAAATATATATATACATATTAAAAAATATATAAAATAAATAAATATATTTTTAAAATTTACATTTACTGTTAAAATATTAAAAGTATAAAATGTACATATTTAAAGATATATGGTTAAAAAATACAAAAATAAATATTAAAAATGTATGAAAAGTTTTATCGTAATGTATTACTTCCTTCCACACTGGGATGTGTATTATTCTCTGAGAAGGCGGGGTATGGTTTACTATAGGCGGACACATGGGGTTGGATGTTGAACACACTGATGACAGGTCCTCTTTAGAAGGACATTTCCTTGTTGAGATCAGCTGACCGTCACACAGGAAGCCGATTAGCAACACTTCCGCCCTTCTTCCGTACGCTACACACAGAGCCCGCCTACTCGAGTGACGCCACCGGGCGGGATCTCCCTCTACACGGCAATACGCTCTATGTTTTTCTTCGTCTAACCAATGGTGGCAGACATGGGCGGAGGGTGCGCATGCGCAGTCTGTGAATATGTCTGGCCGTAGTGTGCACATGGGTTGTGCGGTGTGCTGATTGCGATTTGGTGGTCGGTGACTTTTTGTATCGGTTGAGGGTTACCCAGAATCTGTGATAAGGTGAGATTAATCACAGCTACAGTATGCTGGACTGGATTTGGGACAGCTGTGTGACAGGCAGAGACAGTACTTGTGAGTGTGGGGGGTCATGTCAGCTCAATAATAGATGTATGTAGTGATTGGGGTTATCAATAATGGTAATATCCAGGCACTATTACAGTGATCTATTATTACTGCTACACATTTCAACACATTGTTATAAGGAAAGTTTTATAATCTATATTCGGATTTAAGATTGATGCCTGATTGGCCCACGTGGTTCAAGGGTAACTTCTTTTTCAATCTGTGCACCTCCTAGCTGTAAAAGAAAAAAAAAAATCAGGCTGCAATACTAACCTACAGCCCAAAGCAGTCCCCCTGAGCTTCCTTGTTTTGCCACAAGATGTCCTCAGTCTTCCATGCGATTCCCAACATTGCTCAAACCATAAGATTTAGGACAGGGGTCTTCAAATTATGGCCCTCCGGTTGTTCAGGAACTACAATTCCCATCATGCTTAGCCATGTCTGTAAATGTTAGAGTTTTACAATGCCTCATGGGATGTGTAGTTCTGCAACAGCTGGAGGGCCGTAGTGTGAAGATCTCTGATTTAAGGGGTCCAATTGCATCATATACATTGGTCAGCCTTGCCCAACCAAGTCCCAGCACACAGACGAGTCAATTTACCTTGTGTCTATTAGTTCAGTTCACACCAACACGATGTACTCAAGTCGCATCAGAAATCGCATTAGTATGAACGGAGCCTAAAGCCGTGTACACGGGCCAAATATCTGGCGGCATCGGCCGGTTCAATAGAAACCGAGCAACATTCATCCCGTGTGTACGTCAGCCGGTCCGACAGAAACCAAGAAGGGGCATGACCGAAAAAGGTATGCCGATCGGCTCCCGTTCAGTGCTCTCAGCCAATGGCTAAGAGCGCTAACTGGTGAGTTCTGGCGGGGGGGGGGGTCGTCTCCCTGTCAGAACACAATAGCTCAGCGGGGGGAGATTGGGTACTAACATCGGATTGTTAGTACAGCGGCTCCTGAGCTCTTCAGGTGTTTTTTTTTGTTTTTGTTCAACCCGCTGGCTTGAACGAAAAAAAAACTACTAGTGTGTATAAGGCTAAACAGTAATGGGTCTTTGAAGGTGACAAGAAATTATAACCCTGAGGAAAATGTACATATAATCCACTTATTTATTGGTACGTACATTTCTAAAATGTCCATCAAAGTTTAAAACTAACAAAAGTTTCCATGTATATCAGCACAATGAGATTCAAGATCTTGTATGCAGGTATCTTCATTTTCAGATAGATAAAAACGTTGAGTAGTTACTGCAACATGTTTCGCCCGAACGGACTTTGTCAGGAAAAGTAACAATGCTAGAAGTTACTGCATATGTGAAAAAAAAAACATACTCGAAATGATATAATAAAATATATTGTTGAATTATCATTGTGTGTGTGTGTGTCCACACCTCCCAACGTGAAGCCCATATGGGCTAAACAAGTAACTTCTGGAAGTCATTATCTTCCTGAAAATGAAGATACCTGCATATAAGACCTGGAATGTAATCTCATCATCGTGCTGAATTGTGGAAACTTTGTTACTTTTAAACATTGATGCACATTTAGACATTTTATGCACCAATAAATATGTGGATTTTATGTCAATTTTCCTCATTGTACTTCTGATTGGCACCTTCAAAATCCCATTACTGTTTCCATAAAATAAAGGAATATAGAAGGTGTGCTACCCCAGGAACTCGGCCCAGAGATCTCACTAACAGAAATCGGCAGGTGGTGGAACCTCTTCAACATTTACCAAAAATCTGACATTAGTTTTGTGTGAAATGACCTTGAGGCATGATAAGTACCACGAGATGCAATATTCAACCTTCCTGAAAGTGCCACCAAGATCCACAAGTTTGCATTATTTTGAATGGGCTGTCAACACACCCCAGCAGGATCAATGGACTGAAAGGGAAAGTGTTTGTAATGAAACGCACTGCAACGTGTAGTAGTGTAGTGTAGTGCAGGTGTGTTGCTTTAGTGTATTGAGGCATTAAAAAGGAATAGTAGCGGGTTACAGTGTGTGGCGGTAATGCACCCATTACCAAGGTGCGATTCCTTCCTTAGAAACACACCTCCAGGTAATGGTCTGTGGCCTGGTTAATATGTTGTAACCACTTTGAACACTGCAAGGCATGATGGAAATGTGTTTTTTTTCTATACTGTCCATATCCTGGAAGTCAATAAATTTTGGTGATTCTAGTGGCACTGTCAGGAGAATTGTAGAGCGGTGCATGTGGATTGGAATAAGTGATGAAACAATCGCATCCTGATCAATCCATACTATAAGTACTTTGCTGCTTGGTAGTTGTGGTTGAATCCAGCCTATACTCCTTCCAGAATTGCTTTAGAACAGGACTTGGTGCCATTGGCCACTGTTTAAATTCTTTTTTATATTACTTTGTTTATTTTTGTGGGGGGGTGGAGGAATCAATTTTGCGCAAAAAGTTTTCGTTGTGATAGGTCTCTCCTTTTTTTTTTTTTTTTTAAGACCGTTCTACCAGTAGACTATCATAAGTCTACAGCATTCAGCTTATATCTGGATACACACAAATATCAATAATGTTATGTTACAGAAGCACCAGTGAGCATTTACTATATAATAAATAAAATAGACTAAAAGGAATGTGGCATTGGTGTGATACTCGATCCTTCCAGCAGGTGGAGCCATAAGCAGGAAATTTTGTGCAGTTGGATGATCTGGATTACCCATACATATTCAAGATTTATTTTTAATCTGATTTGTGTGGAACTCAATATAAATATTGCAATGCGAGTGCAGAAGGCTGATAAAAATCTCAGCTGCTGAGGCTTATTTTTCTTGCGTACTCTACAGCCCTCTGGGTTGTGCTATATGTTTAACTTGGCATCATAGTGTTTTGTTGCAAGCAGAAACATATGTGCGTTTTGTGCTGACCTTATACCTCTCTTAATGTGAACCTTTCCATACAGTATACATTGAGCAACTAATGGCCTACCTCCTCACAAGTGAAATATCTGTTCACTCCCTACTGCATCATGTTCATAAAAAAAAAAATGATAGTAACTTAGGATCAGGGAAAGCTCCCATAGCATATTTTTCCCATAATATTGTTTTCTAATTCAGGTCTACTTGGCTGTGGTATTCTGACCATGGACCATACCAAGTAGGATCTATTGTTTTTAAATTTGTGTGCATGTTCCAGGCAGCCCTAGCTGACTCGAGTGACACGCTGTAGTATTCCTCTTCACTCCTTCCATGGCAGCTTCATAAAAGGTTGTGCAAGGAGGAAGGGGCCATGCTAGGGAATTAACTAGTTCATTTTTTGTCAAGTTTGTGTTGCTTTAGGCTAGGTTCACATCCTTGTGTTTCCTGTCCCCGACCCCTTTTTTTTTTTAAATGCACCCGAAACTGCAACACGTTTTCTGAAGGGTGGGTGTGACATTAAGCATTTTGGCTGCAGGAACGTGTGCGATTTACATGTGTACCCGCAATAGTGTGGCTTTAGCCTTTTAATAATCTCTTTGTTTTGTTTATTTTTTCTTTTATCTGAAGGGGCCTAGTTGCCCCATCCAGACAACAAAAAAAAAAAGCACATATACAAGATGTGACAATTTTATTCCTGGAATGGACCTGTAATAACCTTATCTTTGGGCCCCTGGTGACGTAGTTTATGACAAAACGTGCGTAGGGTCGAATCGAAGGTGGTGGAGCTACCATGTCCGTGCATGTTCCCACATTGCATTGTGGGGTACATAGTTCTACTGAACCGATAGGCACACATGTTTTAACATCCTTTACAATAAAGTATCTCAAGGATTTTATACTATGCAAGCCTAGGGCTCTGTTTTTGTCTATTTCCGGGACCACAAGCTGCTGAGGACTGGTCTGGAGAGATCTGTGGGCGAGTCCTGTATTCCATCGTTGGGATTTTCCCCCCACCCTAAGCGCTCTTTGACTTTTCTATGCTAAATAGTCACACGTCCTTTGGTAAGCTGACATTGTCATTGGGTGTTAAGGCACATGGTGTGTTTCTTCAATAAAGGGAAGTTGTTATACACGGGGATTCCATCTGATATATTCTGAATTTATCTAAACGGTGTGGGACTTTTGACACTGTTTGACCTTTCCATCCAAGGATTCACACCAGTGCTTTATGTTACTTTAAGACTGTTTGCATGATTTCTTAATGGATTCACTATTGTCTTTTATGCATTGCCCTATATTTTAGTGAGTGTGGTTTATTATTCACTTAATTATTAATTTGTTATTTTGTGCATTTATGCTAAAAAAAATTATTTCGATGTTTACATTATCGGTAGAACCTACAGGAATTCACTATAGCTTTTTGTGTATTGTACGTTATTATTTTCAGTGAGCGCGGCATATTAAGTGGAGTTCCACCCAAAAATGGAACTTCCACTTTTTGGATCCCCCCCGGCGTCACATTTGGCACCTTTCAGGGAGGAGGAGGGAGCAGATACCTGTCTAATACAGGTATTTGCTCCCACTTCCTGGCATAGATCACCGCGGCGCTTGCGGTGATCTATGCCACTTCTGGCGCCTACCCTGTCCTCCCCCGCTGTATTCTGGGAGACACACAGGTCCCAGAACAGAGCAGGGACCTGAGAGGACGCGCAGCGCTACTCACGCATGCGCAGTAGGATGGCCTTACTGAGGATGGCGGCGGCAGCCAAGAGCCGAAAGGACGGATCGGCTTCGGCTGCCGACATCGCGGGCTCCCTGGACAGGTAAGTGACCATATATTAAAAGTCAGCAGCTGCAGTATTTGTAGCTGCTGGCTTTTAATATATATATATTTTTTTTCAGCGAACCTCCGCTTTATCTACTGAATAACCTTATCATACACCTCTGCATTCTTCAAAAGATTGGATGAAATTCTTTCTGATCTTCTGTCAAAATTCGAGGCACCATCATTACGGAAGTCTTTCTCATTCCCTAATCCCACGTTAGAATCTGCTGAACTGTTTCCCTGTTTATGTTCAATTCTTCTGCCATCATTTGCACACTCAATCTTCGATCTGAAAGTATGAGGGTTTGCACTCTGTCCATATTTGTATCTGTCCTTTGTGTGTTTGGCTGCCCACCTCTTGCGTCATTGTGGACATTTTTCTGTCCCTCCTTTTAAACCAGTGGTTCCCTGTCCTCAAGTACCCCCAATAGGCCATGTTTGCAGGTTTTCCTTTATCTTGCACAGGTGCTTTAAATCAGTCAATGGCTTGGTATTTTGATAATAAAAAAATGTAGCGCATAACAAACAAAATGACGTGATGTCTGTGTAAAGCAAAAAGTCCATAAACTATAAAGTTTATAAAAACAAATACACTAGGCTGAAGGAGTGACAAACAAGAGTTCTGATTGGCTAGTAGGGCTGCAACTAACAATTATTTTCATAATCGATTAGTTGGCCGATTATTGTTTCGATTAATCCATTATTTGGTTAATAACCTTAAAAAAAAGTGTGGTGTATAATTTAGTTTAATATGTAAAGTTTAAAAAAAAAAAAAATTCCTAAATATCTCAATGCAGTGGTAAATATAAATTACCAACTTTATGGTTAAGGAGCAAAAGCTCTAATCCACTCTGAGAATAAGACAGAGGAGATATACTGTATATACTATTAGAGGAGATATACTGTATATACTATTAGAAGAGATATACTATTAGAGGGTGAATCTGCTAAATATCATCAGACTCAGATCAATTTTTTTCATTCAGCGAATGTACAAAGATTTTTCTTTTGAATATTCTCGTCTGAAAATTGACCGTGTGGCCAGCATAAGGCTTGATAAACACCTATGCAGTTTGCTTTTGATCCATTTCTGCAGTGCTTTTTGCTGTGCGTTTTGATTTTTGCACACGTGATTTTGCTGCAATTTTGCGTTTTTGCATTTTTTATGCACAATTTGTTGTTGGGCAAATTTAAAAACACAAATTGCAGCAAAAACGCATTACGTGCTTTTTAGCAGCATCTCCATTTAAGTATATTGAACCAAAAAAGCATGGTTTGTGTTAAGAGAAAAAAAAAAAAAAAGTCCCTGACCCTTTCCAAATACGCAGCGGCTGAAAAAAGCATAAATGTGAACGTGTCCCATAGGAAACCATGTACCGTATTTATCGGCGTATAACACGCACCGGCGTATAACACGCACCCCAATTTAGGAGGGAATTTTAAGGAAAAAAAACTTTTAGGAGGGAAGTTGAAGGGAAAAAAAACTTAAATTTAAATGCCCTTCATTGCAGCCATGTCAGTGCAGCCATGTCAGTGCAGCCATGTCAGTGCAGCCATGTCAGTGCAGCCATGTCAGTGCAGCCATGTCAGTGCAGCCATGTCAGTGCAGCCTTCCCCAGTGCAGCCTTCCCCAGTGCAGCCTTCCCCAGTGCAGCCTTCCCCAGTGCAGCCTTCCCCAGTGCAGCCTTCCCCAGTGCAGCCTTCCCCAGTGCAGCCTTCCCCAGTGCAGCCTTCCCCAGTGCAGCCTTCCCCAGTGCAGCCTTCCCCAGTGCAGCCTTCGTCAGTGCAGCCTTGTCAGTGCAGCCTGGGATCCCCTGTCCCTGCTTCCAGGGCTTCAAAATCGCGGTCCGCGATTTGAAAATGGCACCGCCGGCGCCGAAGTACACAGAGCCGGTCCTCGGCTCTTTCCGGCGGCTCTCGTTTACTTTCGGCTCCACTCGTAGTCCCGAGCGGAGCTATCCGAGTAGGTTCGGATAGCTCCGCTCGGGACTACGAGTGGAGCCGAAAGTAAACGAGAGCCGCCGGAAAGAGCCGAGGACCTGCTTTGTGTACTTCGGCTCCGGCGGCGCCATTTTCAAATCGCGGTCCTCGATTTTGAAAATGTGACAGCTCGGGATCGGCGTATAACACGCACCTGCGACTTTCCCCTGATTTTAAGGGGAAAAAAGTGCGTGTTATACGCCGATAAATACGGTAAATGAACTGTAGTGCATTTCTGCAAAAAACACCAAAAACACAAAGGTGTAAAGCAGGTCTAAGATGTTTAGTGACATAATGGGGTTAAAAAAAATAAAATTAGCTCTTTAGATAATCACTACTGTAAGGGGTTCATTTTTTTACTGTAGAACTGTGAAAGTTATATTTACAGTAACGATTATTTGCTCTTTTTATGCTATAAAGGGCTCATTTTAGTTTTTTTTTTTTAACCCCATTATGTTGCTGTCTGATTAATCGATTATGAAAATAGTAATCGAATAATCAACAACTAATCGATTATGAAATTAATCGATTAGTAGTTTCAGCCCTATTGGCTAGTGTAATAATATGAGTGATAAATGTCCAACGGTGTGTGAACACGCGAACAGCCACCCAGGATGGTGAGTTTCCAAATAGGGACAATGGATATGTAGATCCGTCCGTATGGGCAACATCAGGGAAACCAACAACAACAGATAAATGGTAAGTGTGTGCTCTTACCGGATCCGGTGGACTCTAATATCAGTGATATAGAGTCTTAACAGGCAGTGTGCCACACATGGCAGGTGTAAGGGTGTCCAGGTAGTTGGGGTCTCTGGTTGTGACCTCTGGAATGGACTCCTCCGGAACCATAGGAATAGACTGCTTTAGCTGGAGCTGGAAACTGGAATCTTGATAATGGTATTGGTGCTGAGCACCATCAATGGTGTGCTATTAAATGCCTGGCAGTGGCTATGCAAGAAACTGTCCAGGACTATTGAATCATTAGTATAGATGACTATCAATTCAGGAATGCGCAGGGTCTTGGTATTTTGGACAGCTATTTTATCTAAGAGAAATTCCCAAAGCATGGCCTGTCGGCGGGTACTTGAGGACAGGGTTGAGAACCGCTGCTTTAAACCACCTATCCCATTCTAAAACACTTCCATTACGTCATGGTATGTTCACTATAAGCCTGTTTGTAGCCGAGAGTTTTGCAGTTTTGTCAATTTTCATGCAAAATTTGATGTTAATCTGCTGCTCCAGATTCTTGTAACTCATTTTCTGCCAATGACGAAATGCACATATGTGCTATTTCTTCTACTACTCTGTAAAGATCGAGTCAACTGGTCTGCGACCCAAGCAAGTGCATGTTTGAACATGTCAGAACATGCTTGAGTGCGAGTGGCTGTGTGACTCACCACCATAGTGCTACCTATCGCTCCTGCTGCCCTCAGTGTCTCCTGTGAAAGGCATGGGTATTGCATTAAAGGGGTTGTAAAACTTTCTGTAGTGCAGCAGCCCCCCAGAGCCCCCTTTTACTTACCTGAAAATGATTGTTCCAGCGACGGGGACCAGCACAGCATCTCCAGCCGCTGTCTTGGGTCCTCATTGGATAGATTATTAGCAGTAGGAGCCATTGGCTTCTGCTGCTGTCAATCAAATCCAGTGACACGGGGGTGGGGCCGAGTCCTGCTGTGTCAATATACACTTCTTTTGGTTTATTTTTTACCAAAGAAATGTAGTATTATAAATTTTGGCCCAAATTTATGAACAAAAATTACTTGTTTGCAAAATTTTATTATAGAAACTAAATGGGTTTGTTTGTTTTTTGTTTTTTTTTTTTTTTTTTTTTTTATTTTCACTCTTTTTTTCACTTATGTCACAAAAAATAAAAGAACCCAGTGGTGATTAAATACCACCAAAAAGCTCTATTTGTGTGAAAAAAAAAGAAAGATAAAAAATTTTGTTTGGGTACAGTGTTGCATGACTGAGTAATTGGCATTCAAATTGTGAGCGCACCAAAAGCTGAAAAATTGGTCTGGGCAGGAAGGGTGTATAAGTGCCCTGTATGGAAGTGGTTAACGCTATATGGCCAAAGGTTTGTAGACAACTGGATACTTATGTGAGCTTGTTGGTGTTCCTATTCCAAAACCATGGGCGTTAATATGAAGTTGCCTTCATTGTTCTGGGAAGGCTTTCTGCAAGATCATGGAGTGTCTGCTTCAGAATTTAAGCCCATTCAGCCAAGAGAGCATTTGTGAGGTCAGTTATTGATGTTAGATGAAAAGAACTGACTCGAAATTGGCATTAAAGTTCATCCCAAAGGTGTTAGTAGGGTTGAGGTCAGGGCTTTGTTCAGGCCACCAGACTTCCCCCTAAACTGTGGCTACAAGTTGGAAGTGTGCAATTGTCTTGGATATCTTTGTATGGTGCAGAATTTACCCTTTTCTAAAAGCACCTGAACTCCGTTATTTAAAATGTCTGCATATTTTTGGTCATATAGTGAATAAACCTTTAGACAGTTAGGATTGGGTTGTGCTACACAATTTATGGTTTTTATATTTATCAATTTTGTTTGTTCCATTAGGTTTTTGGTATGTGTATTTTTCCTATTGGACATATTCTCTATTATTCTTGGATAAGCTAGAATGATCTGGCTATGTCCTCTGTTTGTCCTGCTCTCTGTGTATCGCACTTCAGGAGATGTTGGCACTCTATAAATCAATACTAATAACACTCAAGAAGTGAAGTTTATTTTAATTGCCCAGGGTATGACGCCAGGACAAAGATATCTTTCAATACACTATACAGACAGCACTCCAGAACCATGGCATGCAGTCCATCGTTTACCATCCAGCTTTCCTCGTTGTGGGCCTTGTGTGCCAGAGGGTCTAAAATAAGACCTGTATCCATCATTTTTTTGCAGATTGGACTTTTATTTTCCACTACGGGTATTAGTCTGGCTGCCATGGAGTAATGTAGACAGTTCTACAGTGCTTTCCGTGCATTCCAAACAAGTGGCTCAACTGCACATTATTAGATTGTGTTTTTTTTTTCCCTCTGTAGCCTCCCTGGCGGTATTCCCGAGTGTGGCTCGGGGTTAAAATTCAGTACCATTAGCGGTAACCCCGAGCCACACTCGGGATCGCATTGCAGGATCCTGGGGCGGCTTTACTTACCTTGTCCCCGGGATCCTGCGATGTCCCCCGCAGTGTCCGAGGGCTCCGTCCTCCTCCAAAGCCTCTCCGTGCCAGGCTCCGTTCCCTGCGAGCGGCGCGACGCACGGGGGCGGAGCCTGGCGGCAAATTCAAAAAACTGTCAAAATCATAACACATACAGTACTGTAATCTTACAGATTACAGTACTGTATGAAATGATTTCACATCCCTTTTGTCCCCAGTGCTCTGGCCCATGCCCTGCATGCAGTTTTACATGATATACACTGTTCTTTCTGCCTGGAAACTGGAGATTGTCCATAGCAACCAAAAAGTGTCCCTTTACGTCAAAAGTGGCTTTAGACCAGCTAGAAAACAGCGATAGTAAATTAGAACACTTGCAGAATTGAGCGATTAGTGAATTGTGGGGAAATTTATTTTATTACTATTTTTTTAAATTTTTTTTTAATTATTTATTTTTATTTATTATATTATAATTTATGTTTTTGTGTTTCAAACTTTATCATACCCGGGATATCTACTAGACTCTGGTTTGGACAGATTTAAGTGTGTTATTGTTAAGATTTACAGACCTACAATATAAAACGCCAAATTTCCATGCAAAATAATTGTACCGCTTTCAGCACCTAAAATCCGAAAGAATCATACCGCCAGGGAGGTTAAAGGTAGAACTAAAGGCAAAACATTTTTCCAATTTTTGGATAGAGTAAGGGAGGGCTATAACCGTAAAGTTGTTGGTTTTTTTGTGGTTGTTCCGTTGTCCCGTAGCCAAAACGGGAAGTGAGAAAATATCTTAATTAGGGAATCCCTGGTTGTCACCAGAATTGGTGTCTCTGTTGGAAATTATCCCTATTATTCCTGTTTTGGGGACAACCCAAAATTTGGGATTCTTTTTTACTTTCACTTTCGGTGATAATAGTAAACTTCTCTAACGGAGAGGGTAAATCTGTGTTTCTCAACCTTTTTTCAGCCAAGACATCCTTTAAAATGATAAACAATCCCGAGGTACCCCATTCTAAAATGTAAAAACTAAACAAATCATTTTACATTATGCAGCAACCACCCCAGACACAGGACACCCAGAATTAGAGGTGATTCATTCTTCCAAAGTTAAATACCCCTTTGCATTTTGGTACTCGCTAGTATTCCAATGTTTCTCTTCTCCCTCAGTTTCCCGCCCTCACTCATCTAATGTGACACCAGGGCTGACGGAGAGGAGCAATGGAAGGGCAAACAAGGATGCTGTGCAGGCGCCTAATGTTCTTGTGATATCATTGGTTGTTGAGACACCGGTGGCTGGAAGGTTGTAATGGTGCACAATGAAAAAGCTGGCTTGTATACATTTTTTTTGGCAATTTATGGACATTTTGTCATGGCACCCCTGAGGAAACCTGAAGGTACCCTGGTTGAACGTTGGGGTACATCACCTCAATGAGGGCACAGACCGCAATAAAGATGTGACAGGTGTTCTAATCCCTCTACACTACATTCAAAACAACAACAAAAAAAGTTTTGCCTTTTAGTTATTCTTTAAGCCAAACTCCCCTTTCAGCAGCAAATTCAAAAAGTGACCCAGCAGTACCAAACCTAAAAATGCTATTGTTGCAGTACACACCTCCTCTCTGATGCTGTCCTCTGTAGAAGGTCTGCTCCATCCAAGCACTGGTCTTCGGGGTTGAAATCAAATTTGAAACTAAAGTTTTGCTTTAAGGCAGGGGTCTCAAACTGGCGGCCCTCCAGCTGTTGCAAAACTACAAGTCCCATGAGGCATTGCTAGGCTGACAGTTACAAGCATGATTCCCTCAGGCAGAGGCATGATGGAACTTGTAGTTTTGCAACAGCTGGAGGGCTGCCAGTTTGAGACCCCTGCTTTAAGGGCTTCACAGTACAATGTCATGTGACACAACAGAGGTGATTTATTATTTTTTTTCCCCATCTGTTGCAGCACGCTGCATTGGGCAGCCCTTCAAAGCACAAAAACAGTGCAGGTTGAATTTTTTTTTTTTTTTGTAGAGAGCTCAAACCCTTTGTGAAGGTGTGTTGGGGTACCATTCAAAATGAATAACACTGCGGCTGCTGGACAAAGAACTGCATGTTTTTAGTGAGAGTGCATTTTGGGTTATTGTTTTAGTGCTTACCTCGTCTTGCTCATTTGTTACACTGGCCCAGGATTTGTCTGGCCCGATCGCCCCCCCCCCCCCCCCCCCAACAGGTGGTGGGCAGACTCAGCTGACTACAGAACCTGAAAAAGTCTGCTCCTGATGTCATCAGATGGTGGTGCAGGGCCCAAGCTGTGGCTACAGATCAATAAATCGCAGCAGAACACTGGATTCTCTGGGCAGGTGAGAGTGTTAGTTAAGGACAACCCAACAACCCAACGTAACAGATAAGTACAGGGAAGAAAAAATAAATATAATTTTTTTTTTTTTTCAAGCAGAGCGCCACTTATCTGCCTCCTCCCTCCGCTGCCACATTTGGCATCTTTTTGGGGGAAAGGGGGGTGCAGGTACCTGGTTTTGGGCCCCCTCTTTCCCCAGCAGTCGGCCCATTCACAAAGCACAGCGCACTTTGCGCATGTGCAGAAGGAAACAGGCTGTAAAGCCGCAAGACTTCACTGCCGGTTTCCCTTCTTTAAGATGGCCGCGGCAGCACCCAGTAGCCAATTAAAAAAGCGGCTCGGGTGAGACACTGCTGGATTTCTGGACAGGTAAGTGCCCTAATATTGAACGTCAGCAGCTACAGTATTTGTAGCTGCTGACTGTTAATATTTTCTGAGGCAGCCTGGAGCTCCGCTTTTTGAGATGTTTCTGATAAATTAGGCTTTTATTAGGCTTCTTTCCCGGTGTATAGAAGATATTGCTCCTTTAGAAGAATTCTTGCGGTACTGACAACAGTCTGAGTGATTCACCTTCATTCTAGAATTCTTTTGTGCTTTTATTAGGAAGATCTCCTATTTCCTGTCTCCCTGATGCAAACCAAATAGATCTTACAGGTCTGTCTCTCCGAAGCTTACAAACCATTTCCTGCCCTGTAGAGGAAGAGCTTGGCGCCTGCAGTTTTGAAGTTAAAAATGTGGCTGTCTTTTGTCGGCATTCCAGCAAATATATGTTTTTGGTTTTTTTTCTGGATTTTATTGTGCCCTCAGATTTTAGAAGGAATGGCTTATGGAATTGGTACTGATTATTTGATGTGATTTACAATAGAGCTTTACTCCAAGTTTTAGAGCTATAGTAAACCTCCTGGAAGCATGGGGGGTTCTCCATAGTGACCACCTTGGAAGCACATGTGACTGTTCTGAATGGGCAAAGTGACAGGCTCTTTAATAGCTTTATAAAAAGATTAGGGGACACAGGAATTGATTCTTGGACCATGGGTTTTATGCTGATATCTTCAAGTGAATGGGCACTGGCAAAAGCTTTGCTGGGACTGCCCCCCCCCCCCTTTTAGGTTACCCATATAACCCCACACACTCTGTGAGGCTTCAGGTTTTTTTTCTAGTGTACTTGGGTGATGGACCCCTTCTCCTGTGAAAGAAGATTTATTTATTTTTTTCTATTTATCACTAGTTTCCCTTCCTTCATTGACTGACACTTCTTTAAGGCTGGGTTCACACTACTGCCGGATGCGGCTCACAGCAGGGGTCCGGTGCTTCTCTGTTCTCCGTCTCAGGGACAAATCAGGACCACATTTTTGCCTGAATTCAGCCCTGAAACCGAGCCAAAGACACACAGGACTCCTGTGCAAGTCGCTGCGCAGCCGGCATGGAGCTATGTGAATTGGCTCCCTAGAGAGACGGTCACAATCTCCTGTCATGCGAATATATGCGGGGAAACCCACATCCAATTCACACTAGTGTGAACCCAGCCTTAAGATCCAACTGCTTATTGCCTCATAGTTACCCTAGATGTACTGTACATCCTAGGAACTGTACCCTGACCCCGCAGTAGCAGGGCCAGCCTGTAATATTTGCTTCGGGCACTGGATCCTGCCTTTGGTGTTCACCTTGGTACGTGGTGCAATGAGTGATTTGGCCACAGGGTGCTATACAGGTCCAGGGCCGTGGTCCATTCCTGTGGCACCCAGACCCTGAAACCCCCTTTGTGGGTATGCCCACCATGATGGGACCAGTGATTAGGGCAAAGTTTTTTTTTCCCTGTATTTTTTTTTTTTATGTTCAAGTTCCAGGATATATATATATATATATATATATATATATATATATATATATATATATATATATATATATATATATATATATATATATATATATATATATATTAGGGTTGTCCCGATACTAGTATCGGCACCGATACCGAGCATTTGCCCAAGTACTTGTACTCGGGCAAATGCTCCCGATGCTTCCCCCGATACCTGGAGGACAGCTGTGATCGGCGCGTGGGGGAGTTACAGGATTCTCCCCCAGCGGCTTTCACCAGCTTTAGTGACATACAGCGGTGATCGCTCACAGCTGACTGTCACTGCATCCTCCTCCATGCTCCCTCTGTTCCTCTGTGCCTCTCCGCTGTCCCCTGCATTCCTCTATCCTTATCTGTCCCCTCCGTACTCCCCCTCCGTTCCTCTCTCCTTATCTCTCCCCCTCCGTTCCTCTATCCTTATCTGTCCCCTGCATTCCTCTCTCATCTGTTCCCTCCGTTCTCCCCCTCAGTTCCTCCGTCCTCCCCCTCCTTCCTTTGTGTATGGATAGAGTCAGCTGACTCTGTCCATTCACATAACTGAAACATTGTAATCTTCTGTGATTACGATGTGTCAGTTTATGAATGGAGAGAAGCCGCTGTCATCTCTCCATTCATTCTCAGTGCAGCTGACACTGCAGAGAAAGGGACTGGGGAATCTCTATCCTCTGTCTCTTTCTCTGTTTCAAGGGGGAGATATCAGAGGTCTGTTAAGACCCCTGATATCTCACCAAAGCCCCCCAACAGGGCTGATTTAAAAAAAAAAAAAAACAATAAATAATAAAAAAATATTATTGTAAAAAATAAAAATTGTAAAAGAAAACAAAAAAAAAAACCACACACACATACAACGTTCACCCCCCCCCCCAAAAAAAATAGCAAAAAAAAAAACTGTCACGTGACATTAAAAAAAAAGTATCGGTAATCGGCATCGGCGAGTACTTGAAAAAAAGTATCGGTACTTGTACTCGGTCCTAAAAAAGTGGTATCGGGACAACCCTAATATATATATATATATATATATATATATATATATATATATATATATATATATATATATATATATATATATATATATATATATATATATATATATATATATTATAATATAATTTTGCTGCATCATTATTTAGATCTGTAGTATTCTACTCTGTTAAATATCTTGTTGTTCTACAAGATATACTGCAGTGTAGGTATATAGGTTATGGGGGTAATCTTCACTTCCAGTGTTCTTTTCCCTAGCTGTTTTTATCTCGCTTTATTTGGCCTTCTAGTGTTCACCTGCTTAAAATCAGCAGTCTTTTCATCTCACTACCAGAAGTCCGTCTCTGGCCAGTGACGTAGTGCTTACAAGACTCCTCAATGCCCATGTCTGGCTACCATTTTCGGAAGTCGATGCAAGCTGATTGTTTGCTGTCTCGCCCGCTGCCTGATATGCTAGAGACATAGCCACAGACACTTGGTTAGGACCTGGGTTATTTTGATTCCTTCATACCAGACATGTTGAAACCCCTCAGTCAGTTAGCGGTGGTGGATTACAGGTGCTTGGATGCAGGAGCACATGGGACAAACGGTGGGAATTCTGCTGTAGGCCCTGAAGAAACTCCAAGTTCCTCTCAGGTTAAGTAGTTCCCTTGTTCCATAATAGGGTCTTCCACTGACACCACTCCTTCAGTTGTGAAACGTGCAGCCTGTCTAAAGAGGAATATTTTTCAACTATGTCTGATCTACTGCAAAGGTGATCACCACTTCTGGAAATTGCGAGTGCCAACAGCCGTAAACACTCCCCTGCCTCTCCTCCACTTTGGAACTACATTCATGAGTTACAACCTGAATTGTCTGGCATGCTTACATTTCATAAGGCAAAGGGGACTCAGACATCACAGCAGAGGCTGCTAAAGAATTTTCACCACCAGCATTTTGTGAAGTTAAATCACCCCTGGAACCTTCCTCAGGTGCTCTTTCCCACACTGAGCCCTTGGGTTACTTCCTTTTATAGGCCCTCTGCAAGAGCTGAGCCGCCTTCTATCCATTGCTCTGGCAGCCATAGTTATGCCTTTGTTCCTGTTCCTTCCTTGTAGCAGCCCCCTCCTTTTTTCTTTTCTTTTTTTCTTGCACTACAATGTATATTGTAAGCAAGTCCATTTTTCTTCCCTGAGGATCTTCTCATTACCTTCTGTGGGAATGTGATTCTCCTGCTCCATGTCCTGCTTTGAAGGCGTGTCAAACCGTTTACAATTTATCTTATGGGAGGGGTCAGGGCCATTGTCTATGGCTGCCTACCACTGCTTCCCTTGGGAACTGACTCTTTAGTTACCTCACAGGTGGGAATCATCTGACCTTTTCCACAAGGCTGGGTGGTTATTTTGCCTTTTTTGTTATTGGGCTACTGCCCTCAGGGAACAAGTCCCTTTTTTCCTTAGCTGACCCATTCTTCCAAAGATATTGGGGTTCTTGGGCGGCTTACAGCATCTAGCATCTGCTATCTGTTATTTGTCACAAGTTACAAGGCCACCACTTATTTCTCTGTTCACATTATTAAAACTTTTTTGATTAGCCAAGGTGGAGAGGCGGGCAGATGACCTGACTAGCTTCACCATGGAAAACAGAGGAAGCCTTGTGTTCGATGGAGTACATATACAGGAATTGTATTACCTGTCAAAGGACTTCATGGGTATGTAATTGGGAGAACCTAGTAAAAACTGGCATCTTACTTTGCCGTTTACTAATGGCATTTATTGAACAAGAAAGTCGGTAAGATACAGCCAATGCAATTTTTTTTTTTTGGGGGGGGGGGCTCCCTCTTTAGTAGAGGGAGGTGCACATATAGCGTTACATGTTTTTCGAAGTTCCATGTACACTAGCCCTGAAGAAGGAGGCCCATCCCCTAAAATGTGTTGGCTGTATCTGACGTTCTTGTTTAGTAAATACTATATGGTCTCATTAAAACGGCTGTACATTTTACTGATGTTGTTAGATATGTGTTTCTAGGAGAAAAGTTCCTGGGCAGTGATCAGTATAATACTTGCATAAGGATGCGCTTAAATGCATAAAGATATGTATGCGTACATAACTTGTTTTTATTAGCATTTATTTTTCCCCTTCGTTTTGATAATGTACGCGCTTACAAGCGTATATGTGTGTAAACGCGTAAAGAGCATGTTTTTTGGGTACAGATTTTTGGATTCTGTGTTATGGATCTGAAAGCAGCTCATGTTTAAGCACCTGTGTGAATGGCTCTATTGAAAACATTGCAGCTGCTTTCAGATACGCAATTAACCACTTGCGGATCGCCCAGCGCACATGTACTGCGTCAGGGTGGCCATTTGGTCCCAGATCACATACTTGGTATGTGATCTGACACTTCCAGGTCTAGGGCATGCTCCGCCGGTGACCCACTTCCACTGTGATGTGTACCGCGGACTCGATTTCTGCCGTCACCCACTGATTAGACAGTACACAGGCAGAACGGCAAGCTAAACAAGGCAGATTGCCGTTCTGTCAGAAGGGAAGGTATTTATCCTGTGTTCTTGCAAACCAATCAATATATGCTTATTGGGATTTTTTTTTTTTTTAATCAAACAATATGTAGCAGAATGCATATTGGCCAACAGTGAGGGGAAAAAAGTATTTGATCCCCTGTTCATTTGGTACGTTTGCACACTGACAAAGAAATGATCAGTGTATATTTAATTTTAATGGTAGGTTTATTTTAACAGTAAGAGACAGAATAACAACAAAAATATCCAGAAAAATGCATTTCAAAAAAGTTTTTTATAAATTTTTTTTTGCATTTTAATGAGTGAAATAAGTATCTGAGCCCATCGCATAACATGACTTAGTACATGGTGGGAAAACTCTTGTAGGCAATCACAGAGGTCAGACGTTTCTTGTAGTTGGCCACCAGGTTTGCACGCATCTTAGGAGAGGTTTTGTCCCACTCCTCTTTGCAGATCTTCTCCAAGTCTTTAAGGTTTCGAGGCTGACGTTTTGGTAACTCGACTCTTCAGCTCCCTCCACCTATTTTCTATGGGATTAAGGTCTGGAGACTGGCTAGGCCACTCCAGGACCTTAATGTGTCTCTTTTTGAGCCACTCCTTTGTTGCCTTGGCCTTGTGTTTTGGGTCATTGTCATGCTGGAATACCCATCCACAACCCATTTTAATGTCCTGGCTGAGGGATACTGTGAAGTTGTCCTGTCCCCTTAGCAGAAAAACACCCCCAAAGCATAATGTTTCCACCTCCATGTTTGTTGGTGGGGATGGTGTTCTTGGGGTTATAAGCAGCATTTCTCCTCCTCCAAACACGGCAAGTTGAGTTGATGTCAAAGAGCTCGATTTTGGTCTCATCTGACTACAACACTTCTCCGCTGAATCATTCAGATGTTCATTAGCAAACTTCGGACGGGCCTGTACATGTGCTTTCTTGAGCAGGGGGACCTTGCGGGCATTGCAGGTTTTCAGTCCTTCACAGCGTAGTGTGTTACCAATTGTTTTGGTGACTATGGTCCCAGCTGCCTTGAGATCATTGACAAAATTCTCCTGTGTAGTTCTGGGCTTATTCCTCACCGTTCTTATGATCATTGAAACTCCACGAGGTGATATCTCAGCTCATTACCTGTATAGAAGACACCTGGGAGCCAGAAATCTTGCTGATGGGGGATCAAATACTTATTTCACTCATTAAAATGTAAATCAATTTATAACTTTTTAGAAATGGGTTTTTCTGGATATTTTTGTTGTTCTGTCTCTCACTGTTAAAATAAACCTACCAATAAAATTATAGACTGATAATTTCTTTGTCAATGGGCAAACGTACAAAATCAGCAGGGGATGAAATACTTTTTTTTCCCTCACTGTAAACTGATGAATAAATTAGATTTATAAAAAAAATAAATGTATTGGGTATGTTTTATAGCAGAAAGTAAAAAATATTGTTAGGGTGTTTTGTTTTTTTGTCAAATTTGTCGCCAAAAATAAAAACCGCAAAGATGATCAAACACCACCAGAAGAAAGCTCTATTTGTGGGGGGAAAAAATGACGAATTTTATTTGGGTACAGCGTTGCACGGCCGTGCAATTATCAGTTAAAGTAAGACAGTGAGTGCTGTATCGCAAAAAATGGCCCGGTCAAGAAGTGGGGGGGGGGTTAAATCTTCCGGAGGTCAAGTGGTTAAACACTTGTATATGCTTCCCCCCCCCCCCCCTTCCTTTTACGGCCGTGTGAATGAAGCCTAAGCAAATTTCCGAGCGAGATGACTGGGTGCCCCCAACTACGTGCCCATAAAATGATCTGTCAGGTAAAATGGTTCTTGTATATGTATTTTATTAGTTTATGTAGCCCTTTTGTCTAAACTTTTGCAGTAACTGATTTGTACACGTAGACTGTTTTGGTGGTATTGGAAACATATGCCATGTTCTGTTTCCCTGGCCTCATTATATTACATACATACGCCTTTAGTTAGGAGTATAGGCTGTCTGGGTTTAATCTCAGCACAACACGTGGATTATCCTTAATCTGACTGGCCACAGGTTTACAAATCTCAATGTCACACAGACCAGCTGCTATTGCATCCTATTTTTCTCTGGCTCTGTAGACCATAGGCTATCAGTGTATGAGTTGCATGCCTCTGTAGAAATATTTGTTGTATTTCAGCTTAGTTTGTGTGATTTCAAGCAAAAAAAGCTTATATTTCTTAAAGGGGTTGTTGTGTGTGTGTGTGTGTGTGTGTGTGCTGTGTTTTTTTTTTTCTTTTTTACTCCTTTTGTCCTTGAGATGTGGCTACTGCCCATGTTAATCTTTTTGTTAGTTGAAGAATGACCTTGCCTTTTTCCTGCTGGATTTAGGATATATATTTTTCATTAGTCACGATGCAGATTGTATCTTCTAACTTGTACCTAGTCCTTCCCTGTCACCATGCATGCTTTCAAGGGAATTTTTGCTGGAAAATTTGATATTGTATATCTTCCTTCCTTGAAAGCAACCCTTAAAGTAAAACTTGAGTAAAATGTAAGAAGATAAAAATGAATAGCCCAATAAAAAATATGCACGAGCAGCTCTTGCAGCATTACTCGCCTTCAATTCAGAGAGTTTGTCTGCAGTACTTTTTTCTGCCACTAGATAAACCTACTTCCTCTAAGCCAAGGCCATCCTGGACCTTCCCCCCCAACTTGTAACTGGACAATGAATGGAGTAGTACAACCTTTTGGCTGTACTCCTGTGGATCACAGGAGTGCAGTTGTTTCTGCAGTGGGCTGACATCACAGAGCTGGTTCAGGCTTGGGAAAGATCTGGATCTGCCCACATGCCTGGACCTGCACCCGGCTCAGCCCCTCAGCGAGCTACTGAGAGCTTAAGCGAGCCACTCCTGCCCTCTCCACAGCCCAGTGCTCCAGTGAGCGCTGGAGGGGCAGGGCAGACAGTAGTGACTGATAGTCACCAGCTCTCTGCTCAGGGGGCTCCCGAGAACCAATCGATAGGTGTTCTTTGAGTGTTCTGGTCTCAGCCGATGCTGCATCCACCTAGGTAAGTATGATACTAAAATGAAAAATTCCTTTAACTAATTTCTCTGTCACTTTACCTAAACTTCCTATCGGCATGCTTCTTGTCAGCACATGAGCTGATTGGCTCCTTGTACTGCTTCTCCCTCTTAGTCTAGCTCTGCTGCTGTACAGGGGACTGCAAGATACCAGGTCAAATTCAGGTACTTAACCCTGCTTAAAAAAATTACATTTATGATGTACAGGCAGTCCCCGAGTTACGAACACAATAAGGACTGTAGGTTTGTTCATAAGTGGAATTTGTTCGTAAGTCGGAACACTGCATTTGTAAGTGTAACTTCCGCCTGTGCATGGATGTGGGATGTTCCGGGCGCTTGTTATGTTATCTGGGGCTCTTCTGGCCATGCAGTACATGTAGTACTGCAGTATGGGGTGTGTCCGGAGGTGCTCAGAGATATCCAGGACCAGCGTAGAGCACAAGTGGCCGGCATTTGAGGTCGTTCGTAACTCGTGTGTTCGTAACTCGGGGACTGCCTGTATTAATGATTACAAAGTCACAATAATTTGTCTTGGTTTTGCCTGTACAACAACTCTGCAAAAACGCTGGAAAAAAACGCCTTTAAAATAGCAATGCCTAGATGTGAACAGAGCTTTAAACTGGATTCTGGCAAAACTAAAAGCCCTCCTTTGCAGTGGGATTAATAGTCCTAGAATCCTTCTTGCTCCAGCATGCACACCTATATATAACTTTTACAATCAAACAAAATGGTGTACATGAGGGCAGGGGGGGGGGGGGGGGGGCTAAACCTTTTTTTTGGGGGGGGAGTGTGGTGTTACATTTTTGGGTTTAACTTGGAAGGGTAATCTCCCTATCGCTCATATTTAAAATACCAGAATAATTATTGAAGATCACTAGAGGTGTATTGCACTTATAAGACACCTACATAGCGCAGCAATCTTTAACCTAGATAGATAGCTGCTGGAGATAAAGAAAGAGCTGAAATGTTATATGTAACGTATACTGTGAGAGTCTATCATTAGATACAGTGTCACCCAGCTCTGACCTGACACTGGCTCCCATCCCAGCCATTTCCTAAGGTTGTGTTGCTCAAATTTCACGGCAAAAAGCTGCTAATCAAGCACACTTAGCAAATATCATCTGGCCAAGTATTAAAGAGCTATAATCAACATACAACACATAAACCACAGTGTCCATAAATGTTATTGGATGTGGCAATTGTTAATAGGTGAGCTGTACTATTAAAAAAAAAAAAATAGATCTCTATACAGTATACATATACAGTGGGGACGGAAAGTATTCAAACCCCCTTAAATGTTCCACTCTTTGTTATATTGCAGCCATATCCTAAAATCATTCAAGTTCATTTTTTTTCCGCATTAATGTACACGCAGCACCCCATATTGACATAAAAACACAGAATTATTGACATTTTTTCAGATTTATTAAAAAAGAAAAACTGAAATATCACATGGTCCTAAGTATTCAGACCCTTTGCTCAGTATTTAGTAGAAGCACCGTTTTGATCTAATACAGCCATGAGTCTTTTTGGGAAAGATGCAACAAGTTTTTCACACCTGGATTTGGGGATCCTCTGCCATTCCTCCTTGCAGATCCTCTCCAGTTCTGTCAGGTTGGATGGTATACGTTGGTGGACAGACGTTTTTAAGTCTCTCCAGAGATGCTCAATTGGGTTTAAGTCAGGGCTCTGACTGGGCCATTCAAGAACAGTCAGAGTTGTTGTGAAGCCACTCCTTCGTTATTTTAGCTGTGTGCTTAGGGTCATTGTCTTGTTGGAAGGTAAACCTTTGGCCCAGTCTGAGGTCCTGAGCACTCTGGAGAAGGTTTTTGTCCAGGATATCCCTGTACTTGGCCGCATTCATCTTTCCCTCGATTGCAACCAGTCATTCTGTCCCTGCAGCTGAAAAACACCCCCACATCATGATGCTGCCACCACCATGCTTCACTGTTGGGACTGTATTGGACAGGTGATGAGCAGTGCCTGGTTTTCTTCACACATACCGCTTGAAATTAAGGCCAAAAAGTTCTATCTTGGTCTCATCAGACCAGAGAATCTTATTTCTCACCATCTTGGAGTCCTTCGGGTGTTTTTTTTAGCAAACTCCATGCAGGCTTTCATGTGTCTTGCACTGAGGAGAGGCTTCCGTCGGGCCACTCTGCCATAAAGCCCTGACTGGTGGAGGGCTGCAGTGACTTTCTACAACTCTCTCCCATCTCCCGACTGCATCTCTGGAGCTCAGCCACAGTGATCTTTTGGTCCTTCTTTACCTCTCTCGTCAAGGCTCTTCTCCCCTGATAGCTCAGTTTGGCCGAACGGCCAGCTCCAGTAAGGGTTCTGGTCGTCCCAAACGTCTTCCATTTAAGGATTATGGAGGCCACTTTGCTCTTAGGAACCTTAAGTGCAGAAGAAATTTTTTTTGTAACCTTGGCCAGATCTGTGCCTTGCCACAATTCTGTCTCTGAGCTCTTCAGGCAGTTCCCTTGACCTCATGATTCTCAATTGCTCTGACATCCACTGTGAGCTGTAAGGTCTTATATAGACAGGTGTGTGGCTTTCCTAATCAAGTCCAATCAGTATAATCAAACACAGCTGGACTCAAATGAAGGTGTAGAACCATCTCAAGGATGATCAGAAGAAATGGACAGCACCTGAGTTAAATATATGAGTGTCACAGCAAAGGGTCTGAATACTTAGGACCATGTGATATTTCAGTTTTTCTTTTTTAATAAATCTGCAAAAATGTCAACAATTCTGTGTTTTTCTGTCAATATGGGGTGCTGTGTACATTAATGAGGAAAAAATGAACTTAAATGATTTTAGCAAATGGCTGCAATATAACAAAGAGTGAAAAATTTAAGGGGGTCTGAATACTTTCCATCCCCACTGTATATCTCTATCTTTTTCTGTTTATAGGTTTTGTATAATACAGTTCAAATATGTTAACCATACAAATGAATGCAGCTCTGTATTCATTAGGCTCTTTTCACTCTTGTGTGATTTGGGATCCGACTTGTCACAGGTTATGTGAAATTCAATGTTTTTCTATGAGAGCCGTTCCTACTGACAGTACAGAAGTCATTGCGACTTCAGAAAAGGTTCCTGCACTACTTTTGATCCGACTTTTACACTCTCATTGAAGTCGTGTCAAAGTCAGACTCCAAAGTTGCACTGAAAATCGTACAACTTTGGAGTCAGCTAGTGTGAAAGGAGCCTTAATACATCATTAAATGCATCCCCTTTTGACTGCCTACAGTGTATCTGAATTTCATTTGGCGTCAGCCTCTTGTACAGCAGACCTTAGAGATGAGGAGGGAGAAGCAGAACAAGGAGCCCATTAGGTGCAACAAACATGCTGATAGGAGAAGAAAGTATAGAGACAGAGATGAGCTCATTAGTGTACTACTTCAGGTCTTTGCCTTAGCTGGGCAAGACTGGGTGACCACTGCCTACGAAGCAATTTCACACACTTTGTAAAGATTGCCTTTCACTTGTTCCTACAGGCACAGGAATTAAAGTATAAGTAAACCCCCCCTATCGTTTTCAGCCAAGGAAGCTGCCATCTTTGCCTCTGTTTAATTTACAACTGCCATGATGCTGCACATGTGATCAGTTCTGACACCAGCCAATGGATAGTTTGACAGTTTGGTTGAGAGCACAACCAATGGGATTGTTACATTACGTGCCGGAAATGAAACTGTTTTATGGGTGGGTTTACTTCCGCTTTAAAAGGGAAACCCCCACAATGGGACATAGACAACAAAAAAGATGACCAAGATTTTAACCGTTCTCTACTCTATCCAAAAATAAAGGAAAAGGTTAGCATTACAAAGTCACACCTGGTCATCCCATTCCAAAACTTTGGGTTGGTCCCCTTTTGTGGCTTAAACATCCTCCACATCTCTGTTAAGGCTTTCCACAAGTTTATGGAGTGTGTCTGTGGGAAATTTAAAGTCCATTTGTGAGGTTAGTAACTCATGTTGTATGAGTAGACCTGGCTCACAATCCGTGTTCAGGTGGAGGTCAGGGCTTTGTGCAGGACTCAAGTTCTTCACACTCTATTGGACAGACCATGGTTTTGTTGGAGCTGGTTTTGTGCACGGGGGTACCGTCATGCTGGAACAGACAAGGGCCTGGCCAGACCTGTCACCACAAGGTTGGACAAACACTATTATCTGAAATGTCTTTTGTATGCTGTAACATTATTAATACCCCATTGGAAACCCCTTTTAGGCACAATCATTTGGAGGGGGTTGTCCACATACTTTTGGTAATATAGAGGGGGTTATTACAAACTGCAAAATTTTGGTGCAACTCTACATTGAAGCCAATCGGCTTCCAGGTTTTAATGCGAAAAGCTTAATTGAAAAAGCAGACGTTGGAAGCTGATTGTCTACAATGCAGAGCTGCATCAGATTCGGAGTGCACCAGTTTTAGTAAATCTCACCGAGAGTATAGATGTTATGGTCGGGTGTCCACAAATGTGGTGTATTTTGTAGCAATCTGACTCAAGGCAGCTTTTTTATTTTCTTTCTTTTTTTTTTTTTTTTTAATTGCTCTTAACCCTACTTTTCACTTTGTTTCCCCTGATAGTGAAAATTCATACTGTGGTGTTTTTTTTTTTTTTTTCTTTTATGTAGTATACTGTAGTATTTTTTTTTTATTTCTTATGAACCTTTATTCGAGAGCAAACATTAATTAAATTCTGAAAGGTCTCAGCCAGTATTATCTCGAACATCTAGGGGAGGCCCTGTCTCCAAATTACAGCAATTCTGTGTTCGTGTTGAACTGTATTTGTACAGTAGCAGTAGGTTTCCCTGGTATAATACGTATTGACTGTGATTTCCCTTTTATCCTGTCAGCTTGAATGCTTGACAAATAGGTCTGCCAATTATGTCTCTAAGTGTTTTGCTCAGTGGGAATATATTGTGTTTCAGCAGAATATACAGAATTTAAATGCACATTTGATCCACACTTGAAGTGATTCAGTCATGTTATCACAGGCATGTAGGAGTCTGATGTAGCATATCAGGTTACAAATAAAATTATTGTAGGAATAAAGTCCATCTATAGTCAATAAAAAATAAAAGTCAAATACAAATGATCTGCTCACCCTATCTTTTTTGATGACTGCAGTGGATTTTAAAGGGGTTGTAAACCCTCGTGCATTAAGGTGAAAAAACACCTGGCAGTGACTGGCCCCCCCTGTTTTACTTACCTGAGCCCTGGAACTTCACCTGGCGGAGACACGCTGTCCCTCTGCCCGGGGTTCTCGGCTCCTGATTGGATAGATTGATAGCAGCTCAGCCATTGGCTCCCGCTGCTGTCAATCAAATCCAATGATGCGGGGGGGCGGGGCCGAGTCCTACATTCGGCGTCTATGGATGCCGAATGATGATGGACTCGGGAGTGCGCCCGCAAGGTAAACCCCCAGGAGAATGCTTCTCCTAGGGGGTTATCTGATAAGAGGAGGAGCCGTCGAGGGACCCCAGAAGTCGAGGATCGGGGCCACTCTGTGCAAAACAAACTGCACAGTGGAGGCAAGTATGATATATGTATGTTGTTTTTTAAAAAAAAAATCCAAGCCTTAGGCCTCATACATACGGACGTTTTAACAGCGGCTTTTTTGAGCTTTTTTTGCTGCTTAAGAACACCACTCCATGTTATTCAATGGGCTCATACACACCATGGCGTTTTTGAGCTGTAACAGGCATGGTTATTTTTAAACTCCAAAAAAAAACAAGGACCAGCGCGTTCTGAGGCTCCAGTGCTAGAGCTGTTTTGACGCCGAAAAAAGCTGAAAGACGCGTATTAGCGCTATACCGACTTTTTTTAGCATCGGCGTTTTTAAGCTGTAAAAATGTTTATGTGGGTAATTTGGGAGTGGAAAATAGCAGAGGGATGTTTTTTTAAAAAAAAAAGCGCCTTAACTCTTACAAGCGACGTTAAACGCGCACTGACGCCAAATCAAAACGCTAATAAAATCGTGCTTTTAACGCTGCTTTTTTTCCAGGCGTTGTTACTAGCTTTACAGCTCGTTTTTTGAAACGTCCGTGTGTATGAGGCCTTACAATCACTTTTAATTACTTTCCTGTTCTAGAGATGCTGGAAACCTTCCTCATAGTCCCTTTTGACACTAGGGTTGCACCAATACCACTTTTTTAAGACCGAGTACAAGTACCGATACTTAATTTGCAAGAAGTACTCGCCAATACCGATTACCGATACTTTTTTTTTTTTTTTTTAACCACTTCGCGCAAATCATCATACCGGTACATCGACTTGAGGAAGTGGATATATACGTATATAGCCTGTAGCTGCAGGCTATATCCCAGTACCGTTTTTCAGAGCAGGCGGTCGGCTATCTGGTAATAATAACCGATCCAGCTCAGCAGCTGCTTGCCCGTTATCCCAGGCAGCAGGAAGGGACTCTACCCCCCACCCCCTCCTCCCTCCGACGTCTGCCACTATTCCCAGGCCTCCCGTCCCACCGGGAGACCCGATCTATGATCCAGCAGGTCCGCCAGCTAGGCTGTCACCCGAGCGAAGCTGGATTCAGCTTCTATCGGGTCTCCATAGTAAAATTCCGGGAAGCGACGTCACTTCTGGTTTACTCGACTGCCAATGGCGCCGATTAAAAAAAAAAAAAGACAGTGTTCAGAATCGCTGATTTTGGCAATCTGAATACTTTGAAGTACAAGGGAAGGATTTGGGGTCTTTACCCCATAAAGAGTACCTGTCATCGCCTATTACTGTCACAAGGGATGTTTACATTCCTTGTGACGCAATAAAAGTGATCAGATTTTTTTTTTTTTTTTAAAGGGACAGTGTTAAAAAAGAAGAAAATATATTTTTAAAGCACCCCCATGCTCGCACAGCAAAGAAAACGCATACGTAAGCTGTGCCCGCAAATGTAAACAATGTTTAAATCACACATCTGGGTTATCGCCACGATTGCCAGAGTGTGAACAATAATTCTCGCACAAGTCCTCCTCTGTCTCTAACCTGGTAACCCGTAAATTTATTTTTTTTTTTTTAAAGCATTGCCTATGAAGATTTTTAAGTACTGTAGTTTGTTGCCATTCCATCAGTGTGCGCAATTTTCAACCCTAACATGTTTGGTATCTATTTACTCTGGATTGTGTCAGCATTTTTTTTTTTTAACTTTTAACCACTTCAATACCAGGCACTCCCCCCTCCCCCTCCTCCTGCCCAGGACAATATTCAGCTTCCAGTGCTGTCGTACTTTGACAATTGCAACACTGTACCCAAACCAAATTTTTGTAATTTTCTTTCCGCAAATAGAGCTTTCTTTTGGTTTTTATTTTTTGCTAAACAAACTAAAGCTTTTTTTCTTCGTTTTGATATAAAATTTAGTTTTCTTGGGCCCTGATGAGGCGGCACTGACAATCTGCTTTGATGGGCACTGCCAGGCGGCGATGATGGGCACTGATAGGCAGCACTGACAGGTGGAATTGATGGACACTAATGGATGGCACTGATGGGCAGCACTGATTGGGCAGGTACTGACAGGTGTTAATGCTGGGCACTGATTGGCACTGTGATGGACACTGGCACCATGGTGGGCACTGATTTGCACTGTGGTGGGCACTGATTGGCACTTTATTAAGCACTGACAGGAGTTAATGATGGGGCACTGACTGGCAGCTGCTGGGTACATTTGATGGGGGCTGTGCTGATAATCAATGTGCTTATTATCAGCACAGACCCCCCCCTTCCGACAGGGAGAGCCGCCAATCAGACTGACACGCCATGCACCGGCATGTTATTCTGGACGTCATATGATGCCCATTCAGGATAGCAGAACCACCACCTGGCCGTCATTCTGCTATAGGCCGGGCAGGAAGTGGCTAAATATTTATTCATTTTTTTTTTTTTTTTGGATCGGGATTGGTGGCTGCTGGTGGGTTGTTCTTTGGGGGGGCAAACAAACAACAACCCCCCCCCCCCCCCGGTGGCAATGAAACAGAACCCCCACCCCCTCCCCTTGGGCGGTCCGGCAATTACTCGCTCGTGTGGCGGGGCTGTGGCGTCCACTCCTAGAGTGCGGCTCCAGTGTCCACTCCAGCTTCCTCCGCCATTTGTCTCTTCTTCTGCCAAAGCACTAGGCATCCAATAGGATCGCCTGACACTTTGGCCAATCGGGAAACGGGTCTCTCAGACCTGCCCCCTGATTGGCAGGGAGGAACGTTAGTGTGATGATAGCGAAAGTTTAGTCGCTTATCGTCACACAACTGGGTGGGCTCGGAGCGCAATGCTCTACGCTCCGACCCAACCTTTTTTGAAGCCTACTAGAGCCTATGACTCTAATCGTGTGCTTAAAAAAAAAAAAACACCCCGCCAAATTGAAATCCATGGTTTGGCGCCACTGATATGTAGATCAGGGGGGCCGGATGCATGGAAAAGGGAGGCGGCGCCTATGCGTCCTCTATGGACTGGCCGCCACTAATCGGGACCCAGAGGAGGACACAGGGAGCACAGAGGGGGACCTGGAGCATATCATATAGAACCGGGGGAGCATAGAGGGCGACTCTGAGGAGGACACGAGGGACAGTCGGTGCGGCAGTGGGGGCAGTTACATGCACCAATATCCCTGACAGCCGTGGGAGGGAGAGGAGGAGAAGCGGCTGTCAGAAAAGCTATACAGAGAGATTGGTGCTTGTAACTGCCCCCACTGCTGCACCGATCATGTCTGCGGCTGTCCAGGTATCGGATTAAGCATCGGAGTGTTTGCACGAGTGCAAGTACTCACGCAAATGTTCGGTATCGGGACTGATGCTGCCAACCCTATTTGACACCATCAGAGGGGCTCTAACACTCTTCTGGCAATTGGAGCTAAGAGGAGGATGGAAGACAGCACCTTCCATCACTTCTCCCCAGGCAATGTGAACTGAACTAGACTCCATGCCTAGAGAGGAGATAGGTGTGGCCAGCACTGACTACGATCAAAAAGAAGAGTTTTCAGTGGTGACACCAAGATCTTTCCTGCTCTATAATACCCCTTTTTATATGGGCCAGATCCGATTTTTCTCAGCGGAGCGGCCGGGTGACAGGTCAGTGTCCACGCCAATTCTGCAGAGCAGACATGGACACAGCCTGCTTTGCTATATGGGCAGTTGGATGTAAACGAACCGGCTGTCTGTTTACACCTGACTGCCCTTCGATCTAGTCCGGCCAAATGGGAACGGATCCCCTTGCGTTTGTTTTTATTGGATCGAAGGTAGCAGGGTATAAACGGACATAAGTCCATTTACATTCAACCACCCAAAGAGGAGAATGGAGAGTCTGATCAGGTCCTCCTTAAAAACAAGACAGGCGGACCCAATCGAACCACTTGTGTGAAAGAGGCTTAAATATGGCACAGAAGTGCTAATTGGGTTGAGTGCTGCAGTGATTTCATTCTGAAAAATTACTATAGTTCTACTGTCAAAGTTCTTCCCTTTTTTTTTTTTTTTTTTTTTTTTTTTTGTGGTGGGTGGTCAGTAACTGATGAAAAGAAACCGGTGGGGTCTCTTACCTTTTGTAGGGTGCTTGGTTTTTATCCTCAAATTATTGTCATTGACCCAGGATCCACAGGGCATACCCTGTTTTTTTTTTTTTTTTTTTTTTTTTTTTTTTAATAATTACATTTTTATTTTATTAGAATTCAGCTTAACAGTCAACTAAGGACAAAGACGTATGTCCATATATAACATTTACATGATATCCAAGGCTCTATATACACATCAAAATATTCTGTTCAAAAAGAAGAAAAACAAGAGAAAAGCGAATAAATAAATAAAAAAGGGCAAAAATCACTTCCCCTCTTAACATACAATATATTATAAAAGTTGAGTTTGCTCCGACACCCCCAGGGGCATACTCTGTTAGGCTCCTTTCACACTGGGGCGGGGGCGTTGTCGGCAGTATGCGGCCGCTAGCGGGGCGGTTTTACCCCCCTGCTAGCGGCCAAGAAAGGGTTAAAATCACCGCAAAGCGCCTCTGCAGAGGCGCTTTGCGGGCGGTATAGCCGCGCCGTCCCATTGATTTCAATGGGAAGGAGCGGTATACACTCCGCTCCTTCGCCGCTCTGAAGATGCTGCTGGCAGGACTTTTTTTACCGTCCTGCCAGCGCATCGCTCCATTGTGAAAGCCCTCGGGGCTTTCACACTGGAATGAAAGCAGCGGCACTTTCGGGTCGGTTTGCAGGCGCTATTATTAGCGCAATAGCGCCTGCAAACCGCCCCAGTGTGAAAGGACCCTTAATGTAAATATCCAATGCCACCATGCTGTGGCCCACTTCCTCTCACCCACTGTGCCTTTTTACTTGCAAGTGAGCCCGCCTACCACAGTTGGAGAGGTAGGTAGACCTGCTGCAGGTTGGTGCCTGTTTCATGGACCTGGGGCTGCTCGGCATGTTTGCTTTGGTGTATGTAGAGAAAGCAGAATTTGGTAAATTTTAAATGAGATTTTGGCTTAGGGCAGCAGCAGTATTTTACCTCTTCTAGAGAATTAATTAATACAGAGCTTACTTGTCATTAGCAGCTTTTAGGCTCCATGCACACTGGACTTAAAAAACGTTGATTCTACAGACGTTTGATGTTTTTTTCTCCTGCCTCTAGAAGCACTTCTGTTGTATTCTATGTGTCTTTGCACATTATGACTTCTACAGGCGTTTTCTGTCAGGGACGTTCAGAGGCAGGAAAAAAAACCCTTCTCTATCGCGTTTTCTGGAGAAGATTAGGAGCTATAAAAACATCAGTCTCTCCTAAACTCCTCTTATCTCTTCTGAATGTCAAGTTTCAACGTTTTTTATTAAAAATGCAATGCAGTGTGAAATGAATTCTGGTTATTTTGGGAGTAAAACTTTTGCAGAGGGGCGTGTAGTGCAAAAAACGCCTATAAACTAAAATTCTTAAACTCTCATAGACTCACCTAAACTTTGTACAATATGCTTTCTATTTGTGTCTTTTATGCCACGTTTTTTAAGCTAAAAACATTGAGGTTTTTTCTGCTCCTAGTGTGCATGGAGCCTTAGAGAATATTAAGAATGTGGTTTGTTTCCTCTTTAACAATGTTGTTTAATCTTTATTCTAGATCATTCTATGCGAAGGATAAAAATACATTTCCACCATGGAGCGTTTAGAAGAGCAATTTTCAGATCTTCGCGTAGCAAAACGATCGGCTATGAAAGACAACAGGACTTATATACTTGACATTGGCGTGTCAAGCGCAGTGGTGGAGGCACCAAACAATCAGACAGTTGCAATCTTGTGTTCTGATAAATCAATTAGGTTATATAACAAGGAAACCATGACCTGCCTTCAAGAATATAATGCACACCCTGGAGTGCTGAGTGGTATTCGCTTTTCCCACTCAAACAACAACCTGCTGTTTTCTGCATGCAGCGATGCCACTGTAAAACTGTGGGATGTTAGAGCTTCTGGTTCAGAACCTGCGCAGATATTTAATGGCTACCCAACAAATGTTTTTATTAGCTTTGATATTAGCTGCAATGACCTTGTTTTGTGTGCCGGTACTGAAAAAATAGACGACGACTCTTTTCTGGTCTTCTGGGATGCAAGATATAGTTCTGAAGGCAATTCTAGAGAATCTCTTGGCATCTATTCTGAGTCCCACAATGATGACATCACTCAAGTGCGCTTTCATCCAAACAAGCCAGGCCTGATGGCAACGGGTTCCACTGATGGCCTTGTTAATGTGTTTGATATTGCAGAGGATAATGAAGACGATGCCTTGAGTTCCACTTACAATTCTGATTCTTCAGTTAGTGTTGTTGGTTGGGCAGGCAAAGATTACAACCAGATTTATTGCTTGACACATGATGAAGGATTCTGTTGGTGGGATCTTGCCCAGGTGGACACCGATGAAGCCATCACGCTTTGTAAAGTTGAGGATATGAGGGAAAAAGTCACCAGCTGTTCTATTGACTATCTCATTGGTGGACTCTATCATGACAAAACAGATTCTATGTTTCTTGTGGCCGGGTCTCACACTGGTGATATCCATCTGTTAAGCTGCGACTCTGATAACCTGACGTGTTTAAAAAGTTTACAGGGAGGACATACTGCCACTGTGCGGTCATTCAACTGGTGTGTTGACGACAACTCTCTGCTAACTGGTGGAGAGGATGCTCAGTTGCTCTTATGGAAACTGAAAGCTAAGGGCTTGTCCCCTGGAAAGAGAGACTCCATGAAAATGACTTCCTCGGTACAGCACAGGGTTCGCGTGCACAACTCCAAATCTTATTCCACGAAGCAAAAGAAAAACAAAGACTTCTAAATAAATTCCATCTGAAATGAGAAGCAAACCTCTATTTTGTAATAATATCAAATGTTGTTTTGTATATGAAATTACTGTTCGCTTTATATATGTTGTATAATTGCTTCAATATTATTAAAGGGGACCTTTGTGATATGGCTCAGATGGAAGCAGCCATATACTAGTTCTGGGAAGTTTGGTAAACCTAGTTACCAAGTCGCTGGCTCAGAAGTTCTAATTATGGTCCCTAAATTGCTTCCATTTAAATTGCTTCCATTATATCATTTTAATTTCTGATTAAGTCCCTTTTAAACTTAGTACAACCATTGAAGCTAATATGTAATCAAATCAATCAATATTCAGTCATAAATGTGACACAAACCTAGGTACATCATACGGGGCCTATGATCAGAACACATGAGCAGCACCTTAGTGAGGGCTGCATGTTAAGCTGTCCAGTGGATTAAAAAAATGTAGGCAGGTGAACATTAACCACTTGCCGGCAAATCATGTACATGTACGTGATTAACTTCCAAGTGGTTATACCGAGATGATGGCTGCAGCTTCAGGCGTCATCCCGGCATTTTTTTTTTTTTTCAAGAGGTGATTGGCTCTTCTCTGCAAGAGCTATCCCAGCGGCTAATTGGCTGCTAGATGGCTTTTACAGGCAGCAAAGTAAGGGGGTGGAGATAAAATAAATAATAAAATGTGAAAAAAATGTAAAGTGTCCCCAGTCCCCTCATGCTCGTGTGCAATGGCAAACGCATGCATAAGTTAACACCAATTACACCACACATGTTGGGTATTGCTGCGAACGTCCGATCGAGAACAATAATTCTAGCACCAGACCTCCTTTAACTCCAAACAGGTAACCTATAAAGGCTTTTAAAACCTTGCCTATGGAGCTTTTTAAATAACGTAGTTTGTTGCCGTTCCATGAGCGTAATTTTTAAAGCATGACATGCTAGGTATTAGAGATGCACGCTTCTGGGGAAAAATGAGAATCACAATTTTTTTTACTTTAGAATAAAGATCACAATTCTCTCACGATTCTCGTGGCGTAACATCTTTCACATTATACAAAACAATTGGGCTAACTTTACTGTTTAGTTTTTTTAAATTAATGGCTCTCGTTCTGGGAGGGCGTCATATGACGCCCTCGCCTTCCCTGGCCACCACGATTGCCGGCGGCGCGCGCGCACCGTGTCACTGGGAACACGATGCACATGCCCAGCGTTGGCGATGTCCGCCTGGCACCCGCAATTGCCCGGTAACATGGCAGGACCGTGGATCTGTGTATGTAAACACAGATCCACGTCCTGTCAGAGAGGAGAGGAGACCGATGTGTGTTCTCAGTATAGAGCAACACCGATCGGTCTCCTCCCCTTGTGAGTCCCCTCCCCCTTCAGTTAGAAACACCTCCCTAGGAACACAGTTAACCCCTCGATCACCACCTAGTGTTAACCCCTTCCCTGTCAGTCACATTTATACAGTAATCAGTGCATTTTTATAGCACGGATCGCTGTATAAATGTGAATTGTCCTAAAAATGTGTCAAAAGTGTCCGATATGTCCGCCACAATATCGCAGTCACAATAAAAATCACAGATCGCCGCCATTACTAGTAAAAAAAAAAAAAAAATAATAATAAAAATGCTATAAATCTATCCCCTATTTTGTAGACGCTATAACTTTTGAGCAAACCAATCAACATACGCTTATTACGATTTTTTTTTTTTTTTTCTTTTTTTACCAAAAATATGTAGAAGAATATGTATCGGCCTAAACTGAGGAAAAAAATTTGTTTAAAAAAAAAAATTGGATATTTATTATAGCAAAAAGTAAAAAATATTGTGTTTTTTTTTTTTTTTTTTTCAAACTTGTCACTCTTCTTTTGTTTATAGCGCAACAAATAAAAACCGCAGAGGTGATCAAATACCACTAAAAGAAAGCTCTATTTGTGGGGAAAAAATGATAAAAAATTAATTGCGTAAATAGTTCCGATAGAGCAGTATAGAGTCAATTGTGAATGCTGGCCCTAGAATTATTGCTTTCACATTAGTGGGAATACCTCACATTGTAGTTCAATTGTTTACATATGCGTGTGGGACCTACATGCATGTGTGTTTTTTTTTTTTTTTTTTTAAATTGAACTTTATTGCAATCGCAACCCCCCCAAATGTGATTGAGCTTTTGGCAGGTACTTTTCTTGAAGATATCAGGGGTATAATAGACCCCCAATGTCTCCCCTTTTCTCAAAAGCAGCTAAACAAGCACTGATTGTGAGGAACTGGAGAACGCTGGAACCACTGTAGGAAGGGGGGGGACCCTTCTCGATAGTTGCTTTTAGGTTGTATGTATACATACAGCTATCAAAAATTAGCAAGTGCATGTTGGAATTGCCTGGGTAGTTGCAAACATGTCTCAAGTCAGTAATTTACTAGGTAGTAAAGCAAGGTTTAGGATGACCATCTTTGGAGCCTGTGCCTTTTTAAAAGCAAGCTAGCAATGACCTCTCCTATATATCCCCTATTTTTGTTTCTCCCACTATAGCTTAGGGGAGTTCTTGTTGCAGTAGCTATAAGAGGTCACAGAGGCTCCAGAAAGGTGTGGTTCTTGAGCTTTCCCTGATTTCCCTGATGATCCCACTTAATGGAGTTGCCAGTCAACCAAGAAAATTTCCAACACACTGCCTTCATTAACCTTCAGTCAGGATAAAAATGATGGAAACTTTGCTACAGTACACATTTATTAGAGGTCCCATGAGGACATTTGGTTGAAATGCACAAAAGCTTCTGCAGGAAAGTTGGTGTAGCCCCACCCTAATATTGGTACAAAAGGTTTTCCGGGCTCCGTACCACCCTTTTATTTTGCTTTCTTGGTGACGTTAGAACACTGCTTGGTTGGAGGATGTTGACCAAGCAATTGGCATATTATTTTCTATATTAAGGAGGAGATCAAAGGCAAATGTAAGAGCCAACACAATTACTCTTAAATGCCCAGACCACTACAAACAATTCAGTTTTGTGTAGATGTAGTGATTTGAACCAACTGCCGTTTGTATTTTATTTTTTGGGGGCATAATCTACTCCCTTAGTAGTGCTTACTAAGATGCTGCAGTCGTAACTAGATTTAAGGGGCGAGTCATACAGGGAATCGCAGAGGAACATGCTATGCATTCCTGTGCGATTCCCATGCAGTTCTTTGCAGTGCAATTTTACCCATTCATTTCAAATAGGCTGAAATCACACCGCACCAAAAGTAATGCATGCACTAATTCTGGAAACGTGCTGCAAACGCTTTGCATATTACTTTGTTACCATTTGTTACTGTGTGGGCCAACGCACTGCGTTTGCAACCTGCATTGTGGGTGTCAACATAATATTGACACCAGTGTGTTTTAAATGCTGTCCAATAACACACACAACATGGGTTTACTCCACTGTGTTCTGGTGTGAACTGGCCCTTAAAGATTTGCAAAAAGGAGCTATGTGTATGCCCTATGATGTTTTAACAACTATTTGGACTATAGGTTTGTTTAATAGATGAAAGATGGATACAACTTCGCTAAAATCAACATTTCATTTTATATTTCATGTGGAAAGGTTTAGAATGAACCCATGGAATTGAGGGAAAATCTCACCAAGGGGTACACTGACAGCAACAAAAGCTACAATATCCATAACTAACAAAGTTTTGAGGAAGTGTGCTTGTGGTGTGTGGGTTTTTTTCTTTTATATACATTCAATATGAAATCTTTTTACCATGAAGGACCAACGATGTCCAGTTTGCCCTTGAATATTAATAAACTGTTCTGATTCCCCCAACAATTCAGAACAGTTTATTTATATTCAAGGGCAAACTAGACGTCGTTTGTCCTCTTCATGGTAAAAAAAAAAATATATATATTTTTTTTTTTTTTGTAATCTTTTTACCATGAAGGAAACATGTTCACCGGATGAAGCCTTTTTTTTTTTTTTTTGTCTTTTTGCATTTATTTTTTTGGATCTGTGTTTTATATGCACTGCACATTTGAAAACCCCTTTTTTAATCCACATGAATGGCCAAAATTCAGGATTATGCTCCCAGAACATGCATGTACACAAGCCTTCTTTTGTACCCAAACTTTATAAACAAAGGGCCAGTTTACTGTCCTTCAGACTCTAGGGGGGCTGAACTAGGGCCAGTGGGAGTACACCGTGCCCTATCTTTTGTGTCAGTGAAGGGAATTAATGCCCCATCATTGGTGTCAGTGGGAGGAATGGTGCCCCATCATTGGTGTCAGTGGGAGGAACGGTGCCCCATCGTTGGTGTAAGTGGGAGGAATGATGCCCCATCGTTGGTGTCAGTGGGAGGAATGGTGCCCCATTGTTGGTGTAAGTGGGAGGAATGGTGCCCCATCGTTGGTGTCAGTGGGAGGAATGGTGCCCCATTGTTGGGGTCAGGGACAGGAATTGTGCCCCATTGTTGGTGTCAGTGGATGGAATAGTGCCCCAAGGGGTGGATAAAGGCAAGCAAAGGGCCACATCCGGCCCCTGGGCTGGTCTAATGCAATGCATTAGTGAAAATATTTAATGTAGCAAAAATGCATGACCAAATCATCTGCTGTGAATGACCCCATATGTTTGAAGTTTGGTTTTACTTTGGCTCTCATTTTTTGCATTGTACTTTTAAATGATTGTATCTTAGACGAACATCTAGAGTTATATATACAACAAGCAAAATGCACAATAAAAGTATATTTCTTTATCTTACATCAAGGGACACAGAGCAGCCATAATAACTAACTGGGTTATACGCCACCTACTGGTGAATGGACACTGGTAAATCAATCAAACAAGAAGTCTCCCCTCCATAACCCCTCCTACACAGGAAGTACCTCATTTTTTTCGCCAGTGTCTGTTAGGTGGATGGTCACGGATGTGACATGTGCTCTTGGAGCATACTTGGAGGTCTGGACGGTTCTATTAAGAATCATGGACTTCAATCTGATCCATTCGAAAAAGCTATCAGCCAAAATGGATGGTACCCGAGGCTTATTGGAAGGAGAGAAGATTCCTTGAGGTTTTGCCTGTAATGCAGCCTTATGGCACTGGACCCTGTGTAATGGAACCCTGTGCAGTGTTTGTTCTGACCAAGGTGCTTTCATGCAGGGTGCTATACAGGTCCAGGGGAGTGACCCCAGATTAAGAGGGACCCAGTCTCTGAAGGTCTTTTATGACAGCTTGCCGTGATGGGTGAGGATTGAACTCCTGTTTATGAGTCCTGCAGCAGGAATGGTCAGTCTGCATTTTTGCAGTTTCTCTTTTTAAAACAAAAACCTGTATGTTCTCCCAGTGGCCACTGGGGGCAGTGTGCTCAGCTCAATCATGCTAAGTACTTTTTAGTTGTGTGGGTTGCTGTTTCTCCTCCAGCCACTAGAGGGCGCAGGCTTGCTCAGTATGGCCTATTTTCATATAGGCAGAAAGTGGAAGGGAGGCCGTGTGGTCAGCAGAGACTCTGGAGACATAACAGCAGCCCATGGATACTAACAAAAAGTGAGTACTTACTATGGGAGAACTGTGTGGCAGATAAGTCATGGTTAAATGCTGCATATTTACTGCTTGTCTGGGGGAACTGTAAGTTTATACACCCCTGGATGGATAGCAGTTCACTTTAAAGTGTTGTTGACTGCTCGGAAGGCAGGTGCAGCGTGTAGTATACATGCTTGCAAACTTGTTGCTTAAATGCATGTTTAAATATACACGATTGGAAAAACATGAGCATGGCTAAAGTATAAGTATAACAGGCGTTTGGTCTGTAGAAGCGTGTTTTTTCCTTTTTTCGCTGCTCTGAAACAGCATAGAGGCTGCATTGGATGCATATGTGCTTGGTTAATCCTGCAGGACTAGCATGGTGCCAAGTGCAGTGAAGCAGGGCATGCTTGCAAACTAGCTAAAACGCACAGTTGCTGAAATGCACGGTTGATAAAACACATTTGCATAAAAATACATGTTTTTGCATAAAGATAATGGTTGCCTAAAGATACATGGTTGCATGAAGATGCATGTTTATACATGTTTGCATAGATACGTGTTGTGTAATATAGGTTGCATAAATGCAGGCCTGCTTATTGCGTCAATGCATGTTTCCATGGGCACGTATTGCATAAGTGCGTGTTTTGCCTAATCGCATAGTTGCATAAGCACATGCTTACATGCTTCCATAAATGCATATTGCTTAAACACATACTGGCATGTTTTAATTTGTACTGCATACGTATATGCTTATTTACATGTGTCTGCATACATAGGTGCTTATTTACATTAAGCTGTATACGTGTGTGCTTATGTGCCTGGGACTACATGCATACGTGCTTATTTGCCTGGGACTACATGCATACGTGCTTATTTGCCTGGGACTACATGCATACGTGCTTATTTGCCTGAGACTACATGCATACGTGCTTATTTGCCTGGGACTACATGCATACGTGCTTATTTGCCTGGGACTACATGCATACGTGCTGATTTGCCTGGGACTACATGCATACGTGCTGATTTGCCTGGGACTACATGCATATTTTCCTGGGACTACATGCATATTTGCCCAGGACTACATGCATGTGTGCTTATTTGCCTTGAGCTGCATACATAAGTGCATGAATGGCAAGAATACTTGTATACCTGCATATTTGCATACTTCAGTACCTACATAATGGCATGCCTGGGTACCTGCATACTTACATACGTAAGGGGTTGCATAGTGGTAAACTAACATTGTTTTAGGCCTGTGTTTTAGGTTGGCTAATATAGTTGCTACGTTTTTTACCTGTTACACCAGTTAAATGGTTCCAGAAAGGAGAGGCAGGTGCACTGCTCTCAGGTTCAGTGATCTAGCGGGGGTGATCTGGCGGTGTCCGCATCCCCCGATGAACAGTGGTGTCAGAGGCTTCTGAGCCACTGTGGTGTTTGGCATTGCAGTGTTTTCCTGACGCATTTATTTTTCATCAGACAGACTGTGGCCGTATCACCTTGATAATGCCTAATCTCTGTTGATCGAAGCCTAAGCAGGATCAAGCCTGGTTAGTATATGGATGTGAGACTGCTCGGGAATACCAGATGCTGTAAGCTTTTCCCCACCTGTGTGAGGGACGCATCTGAGGCTGCTGTGGTTTGAGTGTATCTCAGGCCAGAAGATCTTAGGGCAGTCTCTGAGGTGGTTTTGCTCCATCTTTACCCAGCAAAAGCTTGGTAGGTTAGGTACACCTCTTTTGGCCTTTGGTGTCTGCCACAGAGCCGTCAGTCTTTTGCCTTGAATTTGACTCTTGGAGCAGAAGGTATGGGCTCATTATTTAGAAAAAAAAAACCTCAACCAGTAGCCGTCCCAAGACCAAACGGGTACATAAGGTTTAGCTTAGAGCTAAAGCCGCTGGACATCCTTCTGTTTCAGTTCGGCTCTGTCCATTTAGTGTTGACCTCTACGAGAGATAGATTTCGGGGTCCATTGTCATCAATGACGCATATCTTCATGTGCCGTCTTTTTCCAGGCTCATCAAGGGTTTTTACAAATTGCAGTGCAAAGTCGTCATTTTGTGACACTGCTCTTTGGGGCTGGCCGCAGCTCTGAGGGTTCACAAGGCTCCCAGCCCAGTACTGGACTTGCTGAAAATGCAGATGCGCTAATCTCAGTATACTTCAATAATCTTTGTTTAAGAAGCCGTCTGTTCCAGAATTTCCTTAGATACATTTCTGCAGGAGGAAGTTGTATCAAGGTTAAGGCACATTCCTTACATACAGTCCTACTCCAGGTTTTTGGTAGAGGATCATTCTCTTTGTCTGGAACATGAAGATCCAGGCATTGGATTGCCAGAGGGCTCTGTTCCCGGGTTATTGCAGAGCTAAGATTGCTGGTGGATGGTTCAAAATCTGGAGAAGGGATGGGGAAGATGACCACTGATGCTAGCTTCTCCAGGTAGTTTGAAGGTGGCTATAGTTCAGTGGACTTGGTCTCCACAGGAAAAAATACTGTCCATCGATATCTTGGATTTTTGGCCAGTACGCCTTGCTCTGGATGTTGGGACAAACCAGTTGTAGGTGTAATCCGGAAATGCCTCTGCAGGCATATATATCAACCACCAGGAGTTATATGGCTCAGGAAGGTGAACCACATTCTGTATGAGACGGTACACGTGCTGTCTCTATCACTAGTACATATTCCAGGTAAAGAAAAATGGCAAGGGGAACTCTGCAGGTGGATCTACTAGATTTCAAGTTCTACAACAAGTGGGAATAGGTTGTGTCTGGGACGAAAGTCCCACTGGCTATAGGGGCAGATGCACTGGTAACACCTTAGGGACCAGTTCTCCCTTATTCCCTCTGTTTTGACTTCTTCCACATCTTTTGCAAAGAATCCGGGAGCTGGTAACACTGATAAGTGTTATCCGAATTAGCCCAGGAGGGCTTGGTATGCTGACCTAGCGAGGCTTGCAGGGGTCGCTCCTTGAACACTCCCAGTCCAGTGGAGTCCTGTATCTCAGCACTGTTGAGCCCTGGAAGCCAGCTTCGGGGAACTTCAATTACAGGTCTTGGAAAGGTTGTTTTTTTTTTTTTGTTTTTTTGGTGCCTGGGGTGAAGCCAGGGAGTGGCACCCACAGGAATATGAGTGGGACATTTTCTTTCTTTCTTTCTCCAATCAGTGGAGGAAAGGAGATTGGCCTTAAGTACCAATTAAGGGTCTAGTTCAACCCTATCCATTTTTTCCAGAGGCCATTGTTTCTCACTCCTGGATTCATACTTCATACGGCATGTAGCGTAGACAGTCCCACATGTCAGGCCACTCTTGTGTTCTTGGGACTGGGATTTGCTCTTGGCTGTTTTTGCAGAGGCCGTTTTGTGAACCAGTTGGGAGATTGTTAGTCCTTTATCTCGGAAGATGGCTTCTGGGGTTGCTATCACTTCACTAAGTGGAGTGTCAGAGCTGGCGGCTTTCATGCAAGGAGCCATTCTTGGTCTCGCATCATACTCTGATGTTGCGTCCTAATCCATCTCTATTGCCTGGAATGGTTTCTAGTTTTCACTTGAATCAGGACAGTGTCTTACTTTTTTTAATTTTTCTCCTAATCCACAGTCGGCAGGAGAAAGATCACTACCTACTCTAGAGGTAGTTCAGACGCTCAGGGTCTACTTGAGTTTTCGGCACAGGTCAGGAATCCTGATATGTGCAGCCAGAAGAGCCCAGGAAGGGCAGGCAGCATCCAGGTCGAATGTTTAGGTAGTAGGTAGAGGTAGTAGTAGTCTGCCAGTTTATCAATGATGCCTATGGTTTTAATGGGCAAAATCCATTTTTTTTCTGGGGAGAGATTCTCTACCAGGTGTGTGGGAGTATCTTGGGCCATCCGCCATCAGGGGTCAGTGGTCCAGGTGTGCAAGACCGCTATTTGGTCTTTAAGTTTATACATCCACAGGGTTTTTACCAGGTGGATGTCAAGAACATGGAGGAGACTGCCTTTGATCTCAGCGTATTACAAACAGTAATAGTAGCAGTCTGAAGATGTCTGCTCAGATGCAGAAGACTGATGTTCTGTTTGTATTGCCAGAAGGTCCCAAGACCCAAGGGACAGGCAGCATCTAAGTTGACTATTCCTCAATGGATCCACCAAGTGATTGTTCAGGCGCATGGATTAAGGGGAAAAACCCTGCCTTTTCCAGTAAGGGAACGCTCTACCAGAAGAGTGAGTGCTTCATGGGCAGTTCATCATCAATGGCTCAGATTTGCAAGGCTGCTACTTGGTCTTCGGTGCATACATTCACTAGGTTTTATCGAGTGAATGTTAGGACTAAGGAGGATGTGGCATTTGGACACAGCTGCAGGCTGCAATATAGATCCTGTTGTTCTGATGGTGTTTCTTTGGTCATAATGGGTTCCCTCCCCATAAAAACATTGCTTGGGGAGATCCGAGTTAGTTATTATGGCTGCTCTGTGTCCCGTGATGTACGATAAAGAAAATAGGATTTTTTCTACAGCTTACCTGTAAAATCCTTTTCTTGCAGTACATCACAGGACACAGAGATCCCTCCCCTCTTGTCTAGGAAGTTTATTGCTTGCTATAAAACTGAGGTACTTCCTGTGTAGGAGGGGTTATATAGGGGAGGACATCTTGTTTGATTTTGCCAGTGTCCATTCACCAGTAAGTGGCGTATAACCCAGTTAGTTATAATAGCTGCTCTATGTCCCGTGATGTACTCCAAGAAAAGGATTTTACAGGTAAGCTGTAGAAAAAAAAAAATCATATTTTTTTAAACATCTCTGGATTGTGTTCATGCAAGTCCTACCTTTTTTTTTTTTTTTAACATTAATTTTAAAGCAACTTTTTTTGAAAGCAGTGTTAATACATAGCACCAGCAATACTTTGATTATCACTGCAGGCTGCTAGCTGGGTAAACGAGCATGCCTATCCTCTGCATGCCATGCCTGCGTCCTCCGATGTCACTACAGCACTCAGCAGTGATGTAGTTTGAAGGATGGGGAGCATGGTGTGACACAGAAAAAGACACTTCAGAAGTGATGCTTGTAAAGTCTAATAGGGTTACACTGCTGAGTGAAGGTAGGTGTCGCGGGCTTTGGGAGCAGAAAGTATTAAAGCTTTTATTGCAGGGAACTTTATTTTCAATCTTTCAGAATGCCTGCACAGTCACTTTTAAAGTGGAACTAAAGGCTCACAAGAGTTAAAGCAGCCTTTCTCAACCCTTTAAGCCCAGAACCCTTAAGAATATTTTCAGGTCACAGAAAACCCCTGCCAAAAAATGATCCATAGTGCATGAGAACGTTTAGTATGTTGTAGATATAATTATAAAATAAGTATGTGACATATCCAATATTTAACACCCAATGCGAATACTTTTTAACACCCTCTACTTTATTTGATAAAAGGATTTCCAGTATTTTTTTTTTTTACAAAATTAAAATGAAAAATAATATAAAAGAAATGCAGACAAGGCTCCTTTACGTTGGTGGTCAGTGGAGAAATGCCCCCTTACATAATTCAATGAAGGAGCCCCTTACATTGTGGCTAGTAGGAGAGGTGTGACCTTACATTGGGAGGCATTGAAGAAATTGCTCCTTGTGTTATGGTCAGTGATAGTAAAGTGGAACTTCATTCTATATAAGAATTTATGGGCTAAGTGGGTACCTTATCCCTAGATTATAGAATATTTTGATAGAACGGTTTGATCGGCCATTACTGGTACCAGTGAAGGACATTTACAAAAAAATAATTAGGGGTGCACCGAATGGGTTTTTGGTGCCGAAACCGATACCGAAAATGAAAAATACAGTAGGCCGAAAACCGATACTGAAACAGCACCGATATGGAAAGTTTTAAAAAATATTTTATGGCCGACGGTCGGGATGATCGTCAGCCACGAGCATCGGCACACCCGCAGTGCAGTGCGCACGCGTCTGCTATCCCACTTAAAGGAGCCGACGTATAGCTACGACAGGTCGCGGGAACATGCCGACCTGCCGCTGTATAATGACGGCGACTGGTCGGCAAGCGTTTTTCTTTTTTTTCAGTTACTTCCTGGCTTCTGGGCCTAGGCAAATATGTCCTACATCCCAGGAATCTTCAGGAAGGGAGGGTCTTACATCCCAGGAGCCTTCAGGAAAGGAGGGCCATACATCCCAGGAGCCTTCAGGAAAGGAGGGTCATACATCCCAGGAGTCTTCTGGAGGGGCTTTCTCAGCTAAGCACACCCTTATGTCAGCATGCCAGACATAAGGGCAGATGGATTCCAGGAAGTAATTGCTGCATGAATCATCTGCCCTTACTGAAGATGGCCATGGCCAGAAATGCTAGGGGTGTGTTTTTGTAAGTGATTTCTTATCAATAATAAAGGATGGAGACATGGATAGATGGGTGAGTTTTCTTTAAATGTTAAAAATTAAAAAGCGTTTAGGGTTGTGGTGCTCATATAGTGTAATTCTGCTTTAAGACAGTTGAAAGAACAGACTCATTGGGGCAGCAGTGGGAATAATACCACGCTTACAGATAATTAAAGAGGTCCTTGGAAAATATGCAGGCACCATTAGATGGTAGGACAATCGGCCACTGCTCAAGGAACCCCCCTAACAAACTCTGGAGGAACTGTCATTGAAAATGGCCGAATTAGTTTTTTTTGGCGGAAGAGAGCTTTTCTCTCTGCTCTTAATAGTTCATTATGTACATTTCCATGTTATTTTCAGCATCTGAAAAGGGCAAGGGTAATTCCTATGTGTCTGTGCTGCGGTTGCAACATCTATGGTCTCCCAATGCATAATTAGGAGCTTTGGGAACTGAAAGAAACTGTGACTGGTGGAACTATGGAGCCTGAAGAAAGGCACAAAAAGGATGGCACGGGGACTTCAGTTCTGCATTGAGAAGGTGATGCTACATTTAACGGTGCTGAAGGGCACCCTTGGGCTATGCTTTCTAATAGCCTTAAAAAAAGAAAACAAAAAAAAACCTTTTGATGACTTATTTACAGCTATTACCCAAAAGTTCTTTATTTTACAGAAAGGGTGGTGGTTCTACTATTTTGTATGAAATTTTGCTGCAAATACTGCTTAGCGTAGCTTTTCTAACTATTTATGACCAGTTTCGTCCAAGATGACCATGTAATCGACAACATATTACAATCTCCAAAGGCGTGAATCTATTTGTGTTATTATGCACCCAGGTAATTTACACGATGTTACTCATTTATGTAATAATTGCTGAGAAGATAAGAGAGCTTCACACCCTAATCTGACTTGACCCAATCCGTCACCTAATTGAGTCAGGAGTTTCCTGTCAGTGACTCAGGTCACATACCTTGCAGATCCACATTGCATAAGCATATATGTAGTGAACAGTCATTTTATAGGTATTGCTGTAAACCCTTTAAGGCTGGATTCACACCTATGCATTTTTAACGCATTTTGCAGATTTGCACTACAGTCCATTTAACATGGTTTCCTATGCAACACGTTCTGTAGTGCAAATCTGCAACATGCAAAAAGCACTAAAAATGCATAGGTGTGAATCCAGCCGAGGTTCTTCTTCATTCCAAGATTTGCTTCTGGCAATTCGCAGGAGGATCTCACGGAGGATTGATTACCACGTTAGTGATCTGTTGTGGTGTGTTAAAGCGCCCTGTGTTAGTCTACGTTCACATTTATGCTTTTCATGCGGTATTCAGGCACGTTTTGCATTTTTAAACCTGCATTTTTGCATACAGTTTTCATGCATTTTGCATTTGTTTGTTTCTTTTTAACACACTGTGTATAGCTGGTTGCTAAGGAGCGGGCCAGGAAGCCGGCCATCGCTTCTAACAACTGATGAGTCATCAGCTGTCAGCGGGTTTCCCCAGTGGCAGCTGAATGAAAAAAAATTAAAATTGCCAGCAGGAAAGTGCCGTGGGGTCCCCCCCACTTCATATCAAGCCCTTGGGGCCTGGCATGGCTTTAGAGGGGAACCCCACGCCAAAATTACAAAAAAAAATCCCCCCCCCCCAAACACCAGACCCTTATCCATGCATGCAGCCCGGCAGGTCAGAAAAGAGAGGGGTCAAGCAAGTGCCACCCCCCTTCTGAACCTTACCAGGCCACATGCCCTCAACATGGGGGGTCTGGTCCTGAAGGCCCTGGTATAGATTTAGGGGGGACCCCATGTTGTTCCCCCCCCCCCCACCTCTTCCGACAATTCTTGTTTTTACATTGATGACTCTTGGGTTGTTAAGGATGCAACGGCTGGCTTCCCGGCCCGCTCCTTGGCAACCAGTTATACACTGGTAAAGAGAAAAAAAAACACATTTAAAAATGCAACATTTACATTTTTGGTGCTGCTCCATTGAAGTCTATTAGACGCAAAACGCAATCTGCTGCAGGAAAAAAAAAGTCCCTGACCGTTTCCAAAATGCACCAGCTGAAAAACACATGAGAAAAAGAGAGAGAGAGTAGCGCCTCTAGTTAAAACTGCTTTATTCAATGTGGTAACAAAAATAGTAGCCACTTACATGTCAGCAAGGAATGATGCTCTCTGTGAGTCAATGACTAAAGACAGGCTGCGGCTGGAGCACAAGCTGGTGAGAAGCCGGTATTCCATGGATGCGAACGAGGGCAGAGAACCGCCACTCATGCAGGGGAGAGAGCAGCTCGCTGAACCAGCGTGTGACGTCAGTCGGGTGGACGGAAACACAACGTGTTTCAGAGCATGCGCAGCGCCTGTGGGGCGCATTCGCGCTCCATTCTCAAGTGTAGTGATAGGGAACAGACGGGGGTGCTTATATGTGCGTGCGCCGGCTGCAAGACAACGCACTAGTGGCTAAAACAAAAGAACTCTTATGCCCCGTACACACGGTCGGATTTTCCGATGGAAAATGTGTGATAGGACCTTGTTGTCGGAAATTCCGACCGTGTGTAGGCTCCATCACACATTTTCCATCGGATTTTCCGACCCACAAAGTTTGAGAGCAGGATATAAAATTTTCCGACAACAAAATCCATTGTCAGAAATTCTGATCGTGTGTACACAAATCCGACGGACAAAGTGCCACGCATGCTCAGAATAAATAAAGGGATGAAAGCTATTGGCCACTGCCCCATTTATAGTCCCGACGTACGTGTTTTACGTCACCGCGTTTAGAATGATCGGATTTTCCGACAACTTTGTGTGACACTGTGTACGCAAAACAAGTTTGAGCCAACATCCGTCTGAAAAAATCCTAGGATTTTGTTGTCGGAATGTCAGAACAAAATCCAACCGTGTGTACGGGGCATAAGTGTGGCATTAAAAAATCTAGGCGTTACAAAATGTGATAATACCAATTATCTACAAAAAGATATAAATGTACAATAAAAATTAAAAATATTATGGTGACAATGAAAATTAAAATAGAATAACAGTAATAATAAAATTGATAGTAAAAATATGGCAGGAAATTCACTGACCTTCCCAAAATAACATAACATTGATACACATATTGTTAACAATAGTATTAGGAGAAATCAAAATCATAATAACAATAGAAGATTAATCATAATAAGGATAATATGTGAGAATGATAAAAGTATGAGTGAATAAAGTAAATAACATTTTTTATTAATAATGATGAAAATTAATATTAAAATGAAATTAACATAAAATATAAAAATTAATAATTACTGCATAATACAATATATAACGGGGATGACCAATGAAGACATTTTTGGCTAAAAACCAAACCTCTAGCTGGCACCTAGGTGCACAATATGGATTTATGAGTGGTAATAATTTTAAAATAAATTCAATGTATGTAGGTATACAGGTACCCGCATTCACCATATATGAAACAGCAACGTATAGGAGAAATATAGTAGGGCAATTATTATATAATATTTAATGGTAAAGAGGGGACTGAAATGGGGGAATAGTCAAGTGTGCTCGGACGAAATATGCAACAAGGGATTATAAGATAGTGTTAATCTCAAGTTCCTCGTTTAAACCATTAGGGGCAAGTGTGTCCAAGGTATACATCCAGAACGTTTCGCATTCACACAGTCGCGAGAAACGTTCTGCTTCGGAGGAGCCCCTGGGTATAGACTCAATGACCCAAACCTGAAGGCCCACTGTAGACCGGGCATGGTGTTCCAGAAAATGACGTGGTACGCTATGTTGGTCGTTGCCCAATTCGACAAGGCAGCAGTGCCACCCAAACCGTCGCCTTAACGGAAGAATTGCGCGACCGACATATAACATCTGGCAAGGGCATATGAGACAATAGACCACATAATCACTGGAGCAATTATGAAAGTTGTCAAACATAAAAACCCTACTCTTATGGGTGAAGCTCTTTTGTCCATTATTGACAAAATGACAGGTTTTGCAACGGGGTTTGTTGCACCTATACATCCCTTTAAGTGGAATGAGGCAAAGAGGATGATCTTTCTTTATAGGTCTTAGCTTGCTGGGAGCTATTTTATTTTTAAGGGTGGGGGCCCTCTTATAGGTGACCTTAGGTTTGTAGGGTAAAGTGTCACTCAAATGAAGGTCCTGCTTCAGGATGTTCCAGTGTTTACTGAGAATGCGTTCCATTTTTTTGTATTGATCATGGAACCCTGTAATGAAACGTGCCACCTACCCTTCTGAGGATTTTCTGGCCCTGGGTTTCTTTCCCAAACGGAAGGATTGGTAAGTCCCGTTTCATTACAGGGTTCCATGATCAATACAAAAAAATGGAACGCATTCTCAGAATGTCCTAGAGCTGTTCCTGCCTGCTGAAAAACACATAGATGTGAACGCATACCATAGGAAACCATGTTAAATGGACTGTAGTGCGTTTCCACAAACTGCAAAACGCACTAAAAAAAACATAGGTGTGAACGTAGGTTTAAGGCAGCCAATTCAATATGAATAAGCTGGCAATGCACCTGAAGGATCAAAAACCCAAATGACCTGTTGTAAATTGGATGGGTTCCCCATTACCAAAAAACAGCAAGCACCACCAGTGTCTTCATGGGGGAAGGTGAACAAATCCCCATGCTCTTCCATACCCAGAAATACCGGGTATTTTGGTGGGTGATTAGAGTGGCGGGGAGAGAAGGAAAGGGTAAGTACCTGCTGGGGTAAGGCATTAACCCCTTTACTGTCAAACCCATTTTCATTTTGTGTGCATATACTAAAATGCACTTTTTTTAAATCAAGGCCAATGTAAAAAAAAAAAATATATATATATACATACACTGTGCACAATTATTAGGCAAGTGAGTATTTTGACCAAATCATCATTTTTATGCATATTGTCTAACTCCAAGCTGTATAAACTTGAATGCTTATCGGATTTAAGCATATCAGGTGATGTGTATTTGTGTAATGAGGGGGGGTGTGGCCTAAAGAGGGCAACACCCTATATCAAGGTTTGCATAATTATTAGGCGGCTTCTTTTCCGCAGGCAAAATTGGCCAAAAAAAGAGATTTACCTGACTCTGAAGTCAAAAATTGTAAAAAGTGTTTCAGAGGGATGCAGCACTCTTAAAATTGCTCAGATATTGGGGCATGATCACAGAACCATCATCGTTTTTGTTGCAAATAGTCAACAGGGTTGCAAGAAAAGCGTTGAAGAAAAAAAATGCAAATTAACTACCAATGATTTGAGAAGAATCTAACATGAAGCTACTAGGAGCTCATCCCCCAATGCTGTCCTATTGCAGAACTGCAACCTACAAGGATTGCCCAGAAGTACAAGGTGTGCAGTGCTCCCAGACATATCCAAGGTAAGGAGGGCTGAAACCCGACTACCACGGAACAAGACACATAGGTTGAAACGTCTTTTTTTTTTTTTCAAAGGTTTTTTTTTTTTTCCAAAGGTTTTATGGACTGATGAAATGAGAGTGACTCTTGATGGACCAGATGGATGGGCCTGTGGCTGGATCAGTAACTGGCAAGAAGCTCCACGTCAACTCGGATGCTAGCAAGGTGGAGGAGGGGTATTGGTATGGGCTGGTAATAAAGTAAATATGAGCTAGTTGGGCCTTTTGGGTTGAAGATGGACTGAAAATCATCTCCCAAACCTACTGCCAGTTTTTAGAAGTCACTTTCTTCAAGCCGTGGTACAGGAAAAAGTCTGCATCTTTCAAGAAGACCATGATATCTATGCAGGACAGTGCTCCATCGCATGCATCAAATTACTCCACTGCGTGGCTTGCCAGTAAAAGCCTTAAAGATGTACGAATAATGATATGACCCCCATCCTCACCTGACCTAAACCCTATTGAGAACTTGTGGGCCCTTCTTAAATTGTAGATTTATGGTGAAGAAAAACAGTACACCTCTCTGAACAGTGTCTGTGGTTGATTGCCAACAGATCAAGAAACTGACAGACAGCATGAATGGAAGGCTTATGACTTATTGAAAAGAAGGGTGGCTATATTGGTCACTGATTTTTATTTTTATTTAAAGGAGAAGTCCAGCCTAATGCTAAAATCGCTACATCTATAGACATCCACGATCTAACACTAACCTAGCTAACCCTGTAAAGAAGAAATCAGTATACATACCTTTTTTGAAGCCGCTCTGCAGAGGACACAGCACCGGCAACGGCTGTGAAATGAAAGGGAAGTGACGTCACCCATAGAGTTACTAATGGGGCTTCCGTTGTCGGCTGCCTCTTCTGTACCCGTCTCCACAGCGAAGCCGCGGCTGACAGCTCAGCGTGGAATCGGGTCGGATTAGCATCAGAAAAGGTATGTATACTGATTTCTTATTTACAGGGTTAGATAGATTAGTGTTAGATCGTGGATGTCTATAGATGTAGCGATTTTAGTGTTAGGCTGGACTTCTCCTTTTAAATATGGGAGATGGGAACATTTTCATTTTTCATTCAGTTGCATAATAATTCTGCACACTAATAGTTGCCCAATAATTGGGCACATATAGATATTCTCCTTAAAGCGGAGTTCCGCCGTTTTTTTTTTTTGTTTTTTTTTAAGTCGGCAGCTACAAATACTGCAGGTGCTGACTTGTAACCACTTGCTTACTGGGCACTTAAACCCCCCTCCTATCCAGACCAATTTTCAGCTTTCAGCGCTGTCGCACTTTGAATGACAATTGCGCGGTCATACAACACTGTACCCAAATAAAATTTTTATCATTTTTTTCCCACAAATAGAGCTTTCTTTTGGTGGTATTTGATCACCTTTGTGGTTTTTATTTGTTGTTAAAAAAATGTAATAAGACCGAATTTAAAAAAAATAAAAATTTTTTTTTTTTTTTATTTTGTTATAAAATTTGAAAAAAAGTAATTTTTCTCCTTTATTGATGTACGCTGATGAGGCGGCACTGATGGGCACCGATAGGTGGCAGTGATGGGCACTGATGGGTGGCAGTAACGGGCACTGATCGGTTACACTGATAGGCAGCACTGCTAGGTGGCACTGATTGGCACCACTGGTGGGCTTTGATAGGTGGCACTCATGGGCATTGATAGGTGGCACTGGTGGGCACTGGCAGGGGGTACTGGTGGCACATATGAGGCAGAATTGCCTCTTCCTCTTCGGGACCGATGTCCCTTGCAGATAAGCAGGTGATCGGCTATTGATCGGCTGTTAGCGTGAGGAGAAAAAAAAAAGATCAGAGTTTTTGTTTTGATTATGTGATCAGCTGTCATTGGCTGACAGCTGATCACATTGTATGGGGGCCGGGACCGGCCCCTTACTCAGATCGGTGATCACCCGAGTCTCAGTGACTCGCAGGGTGCGTGCACAGGGGAGGCCGTCATATGACAGCCTCCCGGAAATTCAGGTCCATGCTGTGGCCGTCATTCGGCTATAGCGCGGATGTCAAGCGGTTAAAATATGGACACTTACCTTCCAGGGCGCCCGCGATGTCGGCATCCGAAGCCGATCTGCCGCCACCATCTTCGGTAAGGGAATCAGGAGGTGAAGCCTTGGGGCTTCACTCCTGGTTCCCTACTGCGCATGCGCGACTCGTGTTGTGTGTTCCCACTGGTCCCTGCTGTCTCCTGGGACCTGTGTGTCTCCCAGAAGACAGGGGGGGGGGGTCGGGAAGTGGCATAGATACCCGCGGGTGGCGCAGGTATCTATGCCTGGAAGTGGGAGCAAATTACCTGTATTAGATAGGACAGATACCTGTATTGGACTGACTGAGAGCACTGTAGTTGTTCAATAGTTAACTTAATCCTTGGGTACAGCGTCGCATGACCGCGCAAGTGTCAGTTAAAGCTACACAGTGCCGTATCGCAAAAAATGGCCTGGTCATTAAGGGAGTAAATCCTTCCGGGGCTGAAGTGGTTAAAATCGCAGGACAATACAAATTCCCCCCAAATTACCCTTTTTGGAAAGTAGACAGTCTGGGGCAATTAGTAAGAGGCGTGGCAAGCTTTTTAAAGTTGCAATTTTTCGAAAAATTAAGAAATGTTATTTTTTTTTTTTTTTTACATATTGTCACCAGTATAGCGGCATCATTTGACTTGTGTGGCGGTGACCAAGGATACTGACTGGTGACAGCATGTTAAAAAAATGCATTCAATTTATTTAAACGTTAGCATTTTACTTTATTAACATTTTTTTTTTTCTTTTACTTTTTTTTTAATACTTACATCAGAGTAGTTAAGTGTCACAGTGTGCTGTGACTGGCCCAGGCACCATGTGATAGCTGTGGGCCAATCACAGCATTACTCAAGAGTAAACAAAGCTGAAACTCATTCATAACAGCTTTGTTGACATTGTGATCATCGCGATCACATGATCCAAAGGCGACCAGGTACTGGGATATGCAATTCACTGTGTCTGGTGGACACAGCAGTCACAGGAGTGGCGTGCTGTTCACCCCTAACCCAGAACAGGCTCAATCATGTACATGATCCAGCAGTCGCAGTAAATGTACTGTAGGATTCCCACATCCACATAAAATGTGTAGATAGGGGAATCAGGTTAGTTTTTTTTTCTTTTAACCCACTGGTTGAATGAAAAAAACGGACCCATGTGTGGCCAGCTTAAAAAGGAAGTAAAGTCTTCCTTTTTAATTGTACCTACAGGTAAGCCCTATAATAAGGCTTACCTGTAGGTACTGTAAATATCTCCTAAACGTCCACCGTTTAGGTGATCTTTACTATATATGCCGACGTCATCAGCGCATTGGCTCTGAAGAAACGGCCGCTGGTGCTGTTTCTTCAGGACCCTGTCCCGTGACCGGCGGCTCCCGGATTGCATCATCGTGGCTCCGGCTGATCACAGCGCCAGAGCCCGTGAACAAAATGTCTGCCATCTCAGCGGTGTGCGGGCGCCGCTGAGAGAGATTCGTTTTAAGGTAAGTGTTTCATAATGAACTAGTATGCAATGCATACTAGCTGATTATGCCTCTGTCTTACAGGGTTTTTTATTTTTATTTTTTTTGGGGGGGGGGTTTACAACTGCTTTAAAGCACTGTGTATCATAAACAATTGCCATTTTATTTTAAATCCTGTGTTCACAATTTTTTTTTTTTTTTACTGATCACCCTATTGACCTGCAGCCACGCTTTTTCTACATGCACTCACTCCAGTGTTGGTTGCAATTTATTATTGCACAGAGAAGGCTTCCTTATGGTGACATCAGATTAAACCTGCACAGTTGGTGTGGGCATGGCCATTCGTAGGAGGATTGGTAACACTGGAGAGCAATTGGGAGACAAGGACAAAGCATTGTCACTCCATCGCAGGATGAGCCTGAACAAGGACATTGGGGAAAAGGGGAAATTTGGGACTTTGAATGAGATGTGTGTTAGAGAAAAATTAAATAAATTACATGATCAAAAGAAATGTATTCATAACAATATGCATAGGACATGGTACATAGCAGGTATGACGAGCTGATGGGCATATAATGCATATAAAAAAAGAAATAATGCATTATTGCACAAACTTAATAAAATCAAAGGAAAATTACAAACATGATTGAATAAAAAACTGCATTAATAAGCTTGACGCGTTTCGTGGATACATTCCACCTCTTCAGAAGCAAATGCAGAATTCATGTCTATAAAAAATATATATCCAACATTACTCCAATGAATAGAATAACCTGAACAAGGACTTTCACAGCAGGACTACAAGATAATATTTGAATGAAAACTGCAGATTTACAAATACTGGAAATGACATGTTAAAGCTTATATGGAGGTTTTAGTTTTCAGGTTTACATATACTATAAAGGACAAGTTCACAACTAGATCCCACTCCCTACCCACTTCATCTACTATATGCTACAATCCTCCCCCTTGGAACTAACCTCGTTCTGAAAGCTATGGCATCCCACAATGTTTACAGACATTTGCTTGGTGCTCCTAGCACAGTAACTTCTCATAGACTTGAATGGGCCATCCATGTACTGTTGGAGTAAGGGCCATTCAGGTAGTTACTTCACAAGAGTAGGCTGCACTGAGAAGATTTCAGAATGGAGGAAGTAAATACAGCGGGAGCCGCCGATCTAACAATTGCTTTTTTCTTTTGCCCATGCAACGTTAGCTGGACTTACAGCCAACTGGTCGTGGGGAGAAAAAAAACGCAGCTCGGTAATCTATAAAAGAATATTTTACTAAACTTTTTAGGAGTTCATGAAGCTTATTTCTATACTTCCATAATCATTGCATTATTAGCTTACAGTTCCAAAAACAAAAGAGGAAATGTGTAAGAATCACATTTCATTTTAGATATATCTCATAAGAAAACACAGCAGTGGAATTCTCAGAAATGGTTTGTCATTCCGGCAATACACCTACCATAGCATTCTCACACACTTCGCCTGAAGCAGAGTTTACAGCCCTCATCCCTTATTTAAAATTTTTATCTCTACAGCTGTCAGGAGCCACTTTTTCACTTTGGACTAGAGTCCATCTGCATCCAGACCCATCTCCTTGTCTGTGGCTGTTGGGGACCCAGTCTATTATAACAGCAGCACAAAGCCCCTAAAGAGAACAGAATTGTACTTATATTAAAGGCATTTTTCACCTTTTGCAACTAATATTAACCCACAACTTAATTCACACTAATACAATAAAAAATGTGCATTTAGTACATTTTTGCATCGGAGCCTGCAGGGCTTTGCAGCTGCAATCAGTGCATTGATGGTGCAGTGCAGACTGTTCTTCCAGTCCTAGGTTCATACACAGGTACAGACCTTTTTTTTCTGAGGCTGAAGGAAGTAAACTGTGGACTACAGTGCTGTATTGAGATCTACAAGTCCCTCTGGCCTCTGTGAATGGATGAGGTGTTTGTGGGGGCTGAGCAACACACTGCTGCACCATGTTCAAAGCAAAATAGTTGGTCGCAGGGCGAAGAACTCTGTGATTCAGGTAAGTGGGAGGCAGTTGAGGGTGGGGGCTGCGTAATGTGACTATGTTTCACCCTAAATATGGGTGTATGGTTAGAAAGGTGGACTATACTTTTAAAATAGACAAAAATAAACCTTTAAATAAATACCTTTTAGTCTGCATTCACACCTGAGCATTTACAGGCAATTTTTTTAGGAATATTCAGGCTTGAGCGTTTTTGTTTTAGTCAATGTAAGTTAGCTAGTTACTAGAAGGAGGAAATGGTTTAGACTTGAAAATTTCAGGCAATTTGCAGGCACTCCCACTAGATGTCCAAAACACTGGCTGTGTGTTCGGTTGCTGTCTTTGAACACACAGCCAGCGTTTTGGACATCTAGCGGTCTAATCCATGTGCCAAAGGCACCCTCCAACAGGATCATTCAATAACCACTTGTATTAGCAGCTCTGATGAAGGGGGAGTCCTTAGTCCCCCGAAACGCATTGGCCTCATTCTATTGCTGAAATTTCAATAAAATATCAATTATACTTACCTATACTGAATACTTTTACTTCTTTCTAAACACACGTTGAGCCGACCATAAGGTCGTACCCTGAGGTAGCAGCCCACGCCTGAACGCGGCTCGCCACCACTATCACATACCTGGTAGCAGAGCCTGATAGGATGAGGAAGGCCTCTCTTACACCTCTAACTCGGGGCCCGTGATAGTGTAGACAGGAGGCACAAGAGTGCAGTCGCACGAGTGCCAGAAAGTCCTTCTAGCAGCACGGCGGATGTCCTTGCTGGGCAGGTGAAGTCGTCAGATGGCTTCAGCAGGTAGACAGGTAGGCAGGCAGTTGGTGCTGGTGACAGCAGGCAGGGTAGCAGGGTCAGGCAGGCTGGGTCATACACAGACTTGAAGAATCGGGTACAGGTTACAGACAGGAACGTAGTCAGGAAGCAAGCCGGGTCTGGAACCATTCAGTGGAACTGGAGCCAAAAGGAGCAGACAGAAGAATGGCCACTGGACAAGCCGAGGTCGATGCAGGTGGAAGTCAGGGAATGGTCAAGACAAGCCGGGATGATAACTGGAAGCAGGATACAGGTTCACATGATGCCAGATACACAGGAGGCTGAAGACAAGGCAGCATTGAATCTGAGCACTGGCTGGGTTTAAAGAGTCTGTTTGGCGCCAGTGTCTGTCACAGGTGCATGCAAGCGTCGGCGCGCACGGCGGCTTGTGCTTGCGTGTGAGTTCACACATCTATTAGCCAGTGCCCAATTCTTACGAGCATGAAAGAGAATCAGTTTTAGCTTGTGCCCAAGAGTTCTTGCAGAGGGATTATTCTGTTTGCTGGCATGTGCATCCTGACAACCACCTTTTCCTAAAACTGGGCACGAACCTCTGGAAACCAATTATTTCCATCTGCCTATACTCCACATAACCTACAACAGTGACTGATCGCATCATTCCAGCGCGTTCTACACCTCCTCTTCTAAGCTAATATTTTGATTGAAGAAATTGACATATAGTTTTCGAAACCAAGGAGATGGGGAGAGTTTCCAATAAGGAAGTGACTGCTGTGGGCTTCAACAAAATGGCGGCCTCCAGCAGCAAGAAACAGGAGCAATACTGAAGGTAGTTTACAGCGTATATTCATTTTAGTAGCATAACAATTAATGTGGAACGTATGTTCTTTTGTTAAATTTGATTATTATCAAACTGTTATGGGTAAAGTTCCGCTTTAAAAAGGCTTTGGGCAAAATACTTGGCTGATAATGCCATATACACCGCCTCATTCTTTTTCTCTTCTCAAGGTTAATAATAAACTCTGTTGAATTCTTTCAGGCTGTTACTCTCCTCTTACAGACACTCAGTGTTTCTCCGTGTTTGTGATTTGTAGACGATTCCCTCTGTGCACTGTCCAACATATATGAAAAGAAGTTTGATTCTGTGATGGAGCAAGAAAGTAATATTTTACTTTTTAACAGACTGGATTTGTAAGTCAGCTAAACATTAAATAAAGAAGGTGATCCGTGTTCCTTTCTGTAGTATCAGGAAATATACTCTGCACTGCTACGGTAATTGAAGGTAATTTAAAATACTCAATCAGACTAATAGCAGTGAAGCTATCAAAGCATCTAAAATTCAGTTGTGACTAATATAAATTATGCAGAAAGATACAGGAAGTGATTTATAGAACTGCAGGCCCCAAGTACAGTCATACCGTAAACTTCTAGTTCTATCTAGAAAACACTACCACTATGCCTAAGGTAAACATGTCAGCCATTGTGAGCTTTTAAAGGATAAGTTCACCTTTAGAACACATTACATGTACCACCCAGTTTTAGGGTGAAACCTGTAACATGTTCCAGCATCTGCAGTCTCTACCGATTTCCCCCCCATCCTCCTTCCCTGTGACAGCGGGCAGGGGATCCGTTCCCCGCGCCCGCTGTTACAATTTAAAAATGCGGGGCTCTGCCCACACAGCCGCATCGTTTATTCACAGTTTCCTGTTTATGAATGCTTACAAGTGCTGTCAGCCATTGAGGCAGAAGGCTTGTAGATTTCAATAAACTATGAGGGCACTAGTGAGCATTCTCATAGTTCATTGATCTTCCTGCTCTCAGGTAACTGCCTGCCTATACAACGTATGAGCAGACAGCTATGCTGAGTGTCTGAAGGAGCCTGAGATTGCATCTGCCATCTGCTGATCGTAGGTGCAATGCTCTGCAGGCTCCTTAGAAAAAAAATATTAAATGCACATTTTATTACCTGCATGTGCATGTATTTATTTTTTTTAAAGGTGAACTTATCCTTTAAAGGCATAATCTACTTTTTGGGAGAAAAAAAATAATAAATGCGCCCACATTGAGAATATAAAAAAAAAAATGTGCATGCATTAAAGTATAACTAAATTTAGTTATGGACAGAGTGGAGATGAAGTAGAACACCTGTCAGGTTTTATTGCTGTCTTCGCCCCGTTAGTGAGATTCACCCTCTCTGTTTGTCCTGTTTACCATTATCATTGAAAGTGAAAGTAAAATAAAATTTCAAATTTTGGGTTGTCCATAGAAAAGTATTAAAAAAAAAAGTGGAAATCTTCCACTGGGGGCACTGGGTCACCACTGGGTCCCCAAAGAATTCCCTTAATTAGCATGGATTTCCTCTCACTTCCTGTTTGGCTAAGGGACAGGAAGTGAAGAGAAATCTACGCAATGGGACACAGTTGGTGAAAAATAAAAAACAACAGGGGGTATAACCTTCCCGTACTCTATCCAAGATGAAAAAAAAAGTTTTTCCTATAGTTTTACTTTAATTCTTTGCACTGAAGCCTTCAGAGCATTGCAGTCACAATCAATGCAACACAGATGCAATGCCCAGGTTCCTGCAGACTCCTTCCCTAGCCTAAGGCTAGTATGTACCAACCGTTATGGGTCTGGGGGAAGTAATCTGTGAACTACAAGGCTGACATCACTGCACTTGAGCTCCATTCAGATATGCAAGTCCCTCTGCTGCATTGGAAGATGGGACTTGTAGTCTTTTTCATACGGATCAGACAGGTTAGTGTGTTTATTATGGAGGCTGTAGAGGGCTCAGAGAGCGGAACGAGTTGGAACCATGGAACATGGATTGCACGCTAAGATTTGCAGACTAAGATTCATGGCCTATCTAAGGATCATGGCAACTATGATGGAATGTGTTTGCAGCCGAGATGAAAACTAGACCTGCTCAACAGGCCATTTTAAAAGATATAAGCTAATATTTCATGTTCTGTTTCCCCAGGGCTCAAAACAGTGTCTGCAGTGCTTGGAGCTGTGGAATCACTGCCCATGTACTGGGCCATAAAGAATAATGGCTATCTTTACTTCAGTACATGTGCTCAGAATGGCCATTCTACTGTATATAGCCTGAGGAGATGGTCATGTGAAGTGGTGTCCCTACCAAGTTTCCTATATATATGGCTTATGTTGGCATATTGTTTATGAACCACCATGACATTATACTAAACGAAGGGAAGATTTTTCTTAAAGAGGTAATGCAGTTTTCAAATATCCTTAGGTGTGTTGTTCTACTGTGACAGGCCTTACCTAATGTAATGTACCTAATCATCACAGAGATGCTTATTTTGTGTTTTTGTGTGAGAGTGGTCCATCTCTATTGAAATTGTGGGTTATGAGGTCCAACCACAAATCTGCTCCCATTATGTTTAACCTTCATACATAAACTTAGCTGGAGACTTTCTTGGGTTTTATGTACATTTCACGGTCTCAAGGTTTACATGACGTAATATCTTTGTGTCAACCCGTCCAAATTGGTGCATCTGTTTTGTTCTACATTTACTTATTACATATAATTTTGTAGCATAAATGTGCACTAGGTTCTGATCAGAAATCCAAGAAGCTACCATTCTTTTAGGTTTGTGGACCACAAATGACAGAGCTATGGATCTCTTTTACCAAAAATATTATCTAAGAAGTCCTGGAAGCCTTTAAAGTGATTGTAAAGTTTTTTTCTAAAATAACAAAGATAATTTACTTACCTGCTCTGTGCAATAGTATTGCACAGAGAGGCCCGAAACTACCTCTTTCATGTTCCCCACCAGTGCACGGGGCTCCTCCTCTTCTCAGTATGCCACCATAGGAAGCCACTTCCTGTGGGTGTGCACCTGCAGGCTCGCTCTTGAGCCAGGCTGCGTGCATCTATAGACACACACAGAGCTGCTCAGTCCCACCCCCCTCAGAGTATATGATTGACAGCAGCAGGAGCCAATGGCTCCCATTGCTCTCACCGAGTCTACACTCGGACACAGTGCTGGATTGAGGTAGGACTCGGGTTAGTACTTAGGGAGGTGAGGGGGAATGCATGAAGGTAAAAAAAGTCCTGCCTTTAGAACCACTTTAATAAAAATTAATAAAAAGCCCTAATGTAGCCATAGGGTGGTAGACTGGGAGGAAAACCTTGCTGCAAAAATGAGCGATTCTAATGTTTTGAAGTGCTTGTTATTGCTCACTAGGGCAGCTTTAAAGTTGTTGTAAACATCAGACATGAAATATGAACAAAGCATATCCCTCTATAGTGTGTACTTGTCTCAACTGAAAGCACTGAGGGGTTGAATTACTAAAACCAGAGAGTTCAAAATCTGGTGCAACTCTGCATAGAAACCAATCAGCTTCCAGTTTTTTTTTTTGTCAAAGCTTAAAGAGGTTGCAAATTCTTTAAAAAAACAAAAACTGTAAGACAAAGGCATAATGAGCTATGCATCGCATACTAGCTCATTATGAAATACCTTAGAACAAAGCCTTCCAGCGGCACCCGCACACCGCTGAGACAGCTGACATTTTCCCCAGAGTTTCTTTTGGGTTAGTGGGCTCCGGCGCTGTGAGTGGCCGGAGCCGCGATGACGTCACTCCGGCGCATGTGCCGCCGTTCATGGCACAGGCCTTGGGAGGAACGGCACTCATGGCCGTTCCTTTAGAGCGCATGCGCCAGTGATGTCACTGGCTGCATGTAATGTAAATATCTTCTAAACGGTCATGTTTAGGAGATATTTATAATACCTATAGGTAAGCCTTATTATAGACTTACCTATAGGTAAATGTCTGCAGAGGAAGTTTACTCTTTAATTGAACAAGCTAAAGTTAGAAGCTGTTTTGGTTACCATACACAGCTGCACCAGATTTTGCACTCCCCAGTTTTAGTAAACCAATCCTTGAGTGTCATTTCTGTCTGCTACTTTGTTCCTTTGCTAGCAGCAAGGATCAATTCTGAATTTCCTGACACCAAGAGAAAAATTGTGACAGAGAAAGGACCTCCAGCTTATTGACATCCTCAGCACTGTTCCTGTGTTCTGTGTGAAGTGAGGAGTGTCCCTTCCATCCAATCAGCTCTCAAAGCTCTCCTCACTGACTCTGCAGTGTGTAACTTCAGCTCTCCGCCCCATTTTTTCTGAACTCTCAGACAAGCTTTCAAATTTAGCACTTTGAACAGATGTAGAGAAGAGAACACTGCAGATAAACAGGTACAACTTATGCAATTGGCTTTTTTCCATCTCTGTATATCACCTGAGGCCAGTCGCTTCACTGGGTATATGTAAGGGTTTACATCCACTTTAAATGGCTGAATTCTTTTTTTTTTTATTCCCTGATTTGCATTCCTGTATTCTTGTTTCCCCATTGTGACTGATTAAATGCCAGTTAATCTTGGAAACTGTCAGGAATTCAAACTATCAAATACTTCCAAACTGTGGTTACTAATGTCACACTGTATTTGTGCAGCGGTCTTTCAAATGCAATTTGTTCAAAGAAATACACTTTCATGAATTGAAGAAAAAACAAAACAGTAAAGTTAGCCCAATTTTATTGTATAATGTGAAAGAAGATGTTATGCCGAGTAAATAGATACCCAAAATGTCATGCTTTAAAATTGCGCAAGCTCATGGAATGGCAACAGACTATGGTACTTAAAAAAAATCTCCATAGACATCACTTTAAAATTTTTTCTAGGTTACAAATTTAGAGTTATAGAGGAGGTCTAGTGCTAAAATTATTGCTCTAACGATCGCGGGCGTGACTTACGTATGCGTTCGCTTCAGCGCGAGAGCACGGAAGGATGGGGTGCTTTAATCTCATATTATTTTTTATTTTTACACTTTCCCTTAAAAAAAAAAAATAAGCGGGAGGGGGGCGCTAACAGTCGCCTCTAAAAAGCCAACCATCACCTCTAAAAAAATGGTACTGGGGTGATGCCTGCAACTGCGCACAACCCCGCACAACCCCTGAAGCCAAAGGCCAAATATTTGCGTTACGTCGGCGTGAAGGGGAGTTCCAGTCTCCTAGCCAACATAGCATTGCAGAGATTGTTGTAATTCCTTATAAGCATAATAGATAATGTTGCCCATGTACTCTGTAACTACTTACAAACTGCTTATTTTCCTTTTATCCCCCTTGATTCTGGCCTGGCTTCATTTCCTTGATTTTGTGCAGCTGGCTACCCAGCATGCACCTCCGCAGTAATGACACAGCTGCGCGCTTTGTGTACCTGCGTTAGACTCCTGAAGACTTTTGGGATTGATGCCCCCTGGACGACGTGACCTATCACGAAACGCCGCGTAGGGCGGAGCGACGCGCTGATGTCACCTCGTGTCGCAACTGATCGTTCAGCAGGACGGGTTGGTCTGTGTGCTACCGGCCGGCGCACCAGACAACAAGGCTTGCTAATCCGTTTTTTTATGTAAGTGTTTTACTCTTTTACCCTCATTAAATTGGAGATTTTACACTATGGAGCGTCTATCTCTTTTTCTGCCATGTATACCCACCATTATGGTATGAGGAGAGTCTGGAATATTGGGAGCCCCTGAGGAGCTTTGGAGATCGCTATATCACCTTTGTCCAGGTCCAGAGTGGATCCATCCGAGGTGCCCTGTAAGGATTCCTTTGTACATAGGCTTCCCTTGACCATCTGTAGTGGGGGGTCGTGGGCTTCTGGTAAGAAGCTACCCCTTACTCACCGGTGGTGGATTCCCTGCACAAGTTTATTCTACTCTTTGAAGACACTATTTAGCACTGGACTTTTTTTAAAGGGGGATGGTGTTTTGGCCCTTCTGGCATTATTACTTTGTGGTTAATTATCATGAACCTCCTTTTTTTTGATTACATTATCATTGTTATGCTAGCATGACACCTATACACGATTAGGTGGGATATTTAACATCCAGCATTTAATTATGGGGCATTCGCTGTCTGTCCTCTCAAATCCCGGTATTGACCGTTCATTAGATTGGTTAGTGTATGACCATACCATTTAATAATTTGTTTATAGCGCGATTCTAGGTTTTTTTATTTTGTATACTGTGTTTATGTTACTCAGGAGAGTCGCTGCTGGTTCTGCATTCACTTATTGATTAATTTGTAAGGGTATAGGTATATTATTTATCATAGCGCAGTTTGATTTTCTTCTTTTTTTCTGGGATTGATGACATAGATATCCCAGGAGTGAACGGGTCGTGCTGATGATGTGATTGCCTAGGTGGCCATGTCTGGAAGTTACAACGCACACTATTAAAAGAAAAAAAAAAAAAGTACGTTCTGCAGAAATTTCAAAATATCATCCAATAGCGGTGCACATTACAATTTGGGTAATTTTTAAAAATGACTGGAACTCCTCTTTATCACTCAAAGCAGAACATTTTAAACACACCCTGCTCTGTAAGGCTGCATTAACACGTAAGTGAAGCGTTTTTGAGCTTTTTTTCAAGTGTTTGTATGTGCTTCTTTTTAGCGTTTTTGAGGTTTGGCATTTTATAATTAGCCAATAGAAAAAAATATCATCTGTTTCATCATTTGTTGCTATGTATTTCAACTTTTTCATTCGCTTTTATTTACTGTATTTATTTATTATTTTTTTACTTCTTTGTGAGGGTTTAACCATTTCAATACAGGGCACTTTGACCCCCTTCCTGTCTAGGCCAATTTTCAGCACTGTCGCACTTTGAATGACAATTACGCGGTCATGCAGCGCTGTAACCAAACAAATTTTTTATCATTTTGAGACAGATAGAGCTTTCTTTTGATGGAATTTAATCACCACTGGGATTTTTATTTTTTGCTAAATAAACGAAAAAACACCAAAAATGTTGAAAAAAAGTCCCCTGATGGGCACTGGTGGGGACAATCTCCCCTGTGAGGAAAGCCGCTTATCGGCTCCTCTATCCTCACGCGTTGTCAGTGTGAGGAGAGGAAAGCGGATAACTGGCATTTCCTATTTACACTATCAGTTGTGATTGGACTTCGCCTACGCCACAGGCTCTTTACCAAGATTGGTGATGCGGTGTGTCTGAGGGACACACCGCACCACGGATTGGCGCGCATGAGCAGCCTGTTCTGAAGGACTTCCTATGACTTCCAGTCAGAGCGGTACAGCCCCCACCCAGCCATCATTCTGCTATAGGCCGGACGGGAAGGTGTTAAGGGTTAGGGCTTAAAGATTATTGTTTAATTAATTTATTATTATTTATTTATTTTGTTAGGTGTTAATATTAGGTTTAGAGTTAAGGGTTAGGGGTTAATATTAGTGTTAGGATTTCTTATTTGTTTATATTATTTATTTATTTACCATTATTATTTATTTTCATTTAATTGCTGCATTTGAATAGAAAAATGCTCAAAAACGCATGACAAAATGCACTAAACTGCTAAAAAATGCACAAATCAAGCGTTTCCATGCATTTTTGTGGAACAAAAAACGATCCAAAAACACACCAATCTGCCTGATTCGAGCAACACATAAAGCTCCAGAACTTTTTTGAGCTTCAGGCATTTAGCTTCAGGCAACTTGTAGTGGAAATGTGAACCAACTCCATAGAGAATAATTGATTTTTTTTCTCCTCCAGCTTTGAGCTGCAAAACGCAGAGGTGTGAATTGGGCCTAAGACACAATTGTTTTCAATAATAATAAACAAATGAAACGATAATGGGCAGAAAAGAAACAAAGACAGTGAAGACTATAAACCCTATACATTGACGTTCAATGGAGGAATGTCCCCTTGTATTGATGGTCAAGAGAAAATTACCTTTCTTCAGTGGAAAAGTACCCTCTTACATTGGTGGTCAGTGGTAAAGTTCCCTTATATTTGTGGTCAGTAAAAGAAGGAACCAATTATATTGTTGATCAGTGGGTGGATTCCATTCTTACGGACAGCAAAATAGATGATGTCAGTGGTTACGAAGAGATAGGAATTGTTAATTTTTCAAGGAACTCCTAAAACCCTCTGGAGGAACCCTAGGAATCAATGGAACCCTGCTTGAGAAAGGCTGGTATAGATCCATTCTAAACATTATACAAAAAAACCCATAATGGTCAAATGCCTTGGATCCTTTGGACATTGTCATGCAGGATTTGAGACACTTGCCAACTCTAGCTCTACAGTATATATATATAACATGGGATTGGGATTGCCTGTGGGACTTCCAAGATCCCAGGACTGTCTTGTAGGATCCAAGGCATTTGACCATTATGGGTTTTTTTATATAACTTTTAGAATTATTGATTATGTGCAGGCCCCACATGCTGGATGCCCTTTGGGAATATTGCCAGTCTGTGTGCTTCTAATGTGTATTTCCACTTTTGTAGGCAAATTAATTTTGATAACAATTTATATTTGTTACATGTTCCCATTTACATAGCTAGACTTAAAATAATAATATTTAAAAAATGTATGCTTAGATTTTTTTTTTAACTTGCTTAACATTACATAGAAGGGGAGAGCTAAGTGGTATTTTTTAAGGGGGGGGGGGGCTGGGGAGTTGACTACAAAGGTGGAAATACACTTTCAGTGGACCTTTCAGTAACGTGTTACACGTCTACATGAATACATTACAATATTAATCAGCTGCTATGTCACTATGGGACACGGAATACATAGGAGCCACAGTGTGGACCAGAAATCCGACACTCCCGGAAGTGTTGGGATAGATTTTTTAAAAGCACAGGACAGATAAGTGTTCCAAATATTCTTTTAAAAGGTTCTTCTGCATAAAATCCAAAAGTGACGAGGATTTCCATTGTCACTTACCCAGCTAATGTGGCCAGGAAACAAGCTAATGGAGCATGACCTGCACTTCATTCTCTTCAGTGGAGTGAGGAGAAATCACGGGTATAACAGACCCCTGGTGTTTTATTAAAGAAAACATATCACAATAAAAAAATGGGTTATTGTGTCCCCTATGTGATAGCAATAAAGTGAGAAAAAAAATAGGTGTAAAAAAATTAAAAGTTACACCCAAGAACTTGAACCCTGCCCTACCACTATGTACATACATATGTAAATTCACACGTTAGGGGCACCTACATCTGAAAATGTTAATTGTGCTACATATCACCATGTACATTGAAATGAAAGCGATAATTCTAGACCCAGACCTTTTGGGTACAGAAGTTCGTCGCCACACACACACAATTTTAAGGCTCAACATGCTGGGTATCTATTAACTTGGCGTAACTTCATCTTTTAGATTTTACACACAAAAAAAAAAAAAATATATATATATAAAATATACCGGAACTACCAACATTTGATTCTCCAGGGTTTCTGACTGTTTTGTGTGTTTTAGCAAATCTTCAGGACTGAAATGTGCAACTTTACCATGTGTACAAAGAAAAAAATGGCTATGGCAGTGAAAGGATTAATGTGACAAGCATGCCCAAACACAACCCAATCCAATCACCAGAGGGCACATATCCCATGGCTCTCGGGATCTCCCCTAATATCCCACTGTAGGTAACATATTGGGGCTTGAACGAGTACTTCTCCTATTTTCTATCATACGCTCAGCGGGGCTCTTGCGTACAGGCTGGCTGAGTCTATTTAGTGTAAGAGCTCTTTCACATCGTGGTCCCCTCGCAAGAGCAATCCACGTTCGGATTGCTTTTCAGAGGGCATTTGATAAATGGTGAGAAAGCATTATATTGTCCACTCACTGCCTTATTTAACCCTGTAATGCTGCACTACTCTGCTGCAGTCACGTGCATTGCGCTTAGTTGTGGTTCGGCCCTAATGAACAGAATAGGCAAGTCTCACAGGTAGTACCGCCTGTCAAACTCTGTGGCTGCGAAGCAAAGCACCCAGCCTGGCTGTAATATATCAATTGAGGTGGGTGGTAAAACTGCGGCTCAGCCTTCTATTTTTAAAGCCCCCTTACACACACACCCCCCCCCCCCCCCCCAGTCTGTAAAAGACCTAACTGAAGCCGGCGTTCCTCCACCCAGTTGCTGTGCGCCACTATACTTGTGTAAAGTCCTGTACACATGAGATGATAAGCTGTGTGCCCCGTGCAGCACGGGTATGGAAATGCACAGGTTTTGTGTGCATCCCTATGCAAGTAGTCCATAGATGTGTATTGGGACACACACGGCTTCACGGACACAGCCACTGTGTTTCAATGTGACATCCGTGTGGGCGCACAGCAGTGTTAATTTTGCCAACTAAAAAGTTTTCATCAAAGATTTTGTCAGCGGCATGTTTACAGTGACGAAAACTAAATGAAAAGTACAGCACATTTTCGTCCACTGACGAAAATCAAATGTGTTTGTTAACGAGCGAAAGCGGCACAAAAATATGAGTCAGGGACGTCTACCCTCGTAAACTAACTTCTGTTTTTTTATGGAGCTCCGCCTGCTTCCGCAATCCGCTCCCAGCAAGCGAGCGCAACGCTACGAGATGACTGCCAGAGACCGGAGAGTGAGAGAACTGCACTGTGCCAGGCTGAGGCCTCCCGAGTTCTGACTCACGAGATGACCGCGCCGCCAGGCGCCCAGAGCAGAGCAGACTGTGAGTGTGTACAGTTGTGTATTACAATTACAGCACAGCAGGCCTGAGGCCTCCCCTCAGACCACCGTCCGTCCAGACTGAGCACTGTGTGTGCGCAACTGTGCATTACAGGCCTCCTCTCAGCACTGGCAGTGGCATCCAGAGTACTGTGGATTACAGGCCATCTCTCAGACCACCATCCAGCACTGTGCGGCATTAAAGTACAGGCCTCCTCTGACCACTGGCAGTGGCATCCAGGGCACTGTGCATTACGGGCCATCCCTCAGACCACTATCCAGCACTGTGCAGCATTACAGGGTTCCTCAGACCACCGTCCAGAGCATTGTGCAGCATTACAGGCCTCCTCAGACCACAGTCCAGAGGGCTGTGCAGCATTACAGGCCTCCTCAGACCACCGTCCAGAGGGCTGTGCAGCATTACAGGCTTCCTCAGACCACCGTCCAGAGCACTGTGCAACATTACAGGCCTCCTCAGACCACAGTCCAGAGCACTGTGCAGCATTACAGGCCTCCTCAGACCACCGTCCAGAGCACTGTGCAGCATTACAGGCCTCCTCAGACCACCGTCCAGAGCACTGTGCAGCATTACAGGTAGGGTTGCCACCTCATCCCTTTAAACCCGAACACATATTAATTACACAGGTTCTGAGGCTGATTAAGGTGGTAATTAAACTCACTTGTTGCCTTATCTGCATTAAATTAGCCTTCAGAATCTGTGTAATTCATATGTGTTCGGTTTTAAAGGGATGAGGTGGCAACTCTAATTACAGGCCTCCTCAGCCCGCCCAGAGCACTGTGCAGCATTACAGGCCTCCTCAGACTGTCCATAGCAGCTAAATTTGTATCTGTGAATTTGTTCAAACCTTAATACCATAAATAACATGATATAAGATTTTTTTACTCCAGGAGTATATGAGTTTGGAAATTCTAGAGAAATGCTTAAATAATACATTACAATTTAACTAAACACGTTAGATTTTAGTTGACTACAATGACTAAAATGGTACTAAAACTAAAATGCCATTTTAGTCAAAGACTATGACTAAAACACTTGCAGAAGACAAAAATGGGACTAAAACTAAAATGCCATTTAAGTCCCAAGACTAAAACTGAATCGAAATTTGCTGCCAAATTAACACACGGATGTCACATTGGGGCTGTGCTCATGCAGCCGTGTGTCCCAATACACATCTATGAGATTGACAGCACAGGGATGCATGCAACACCTGTACCGGTAAAAGACGACCCTGCACAAGGCATGAAACTAATCATGTTGCGTGAACAGAGCCTACATTTTCCTTTTTTTTTGCAAATGGTCATATACTGTACTTGTGTTTATGATCACTTCCCTGTATACATAAGTACAGCCATTCATGTCAATGACAGGTCATACCTCAGCAGAGGAAATACAATTTACAACTTAATTTACACTGAACGGACTCAGCTGGCCCCTGTAAAAGAGCCCTAAAGGGTCATGAAAACTAGAAGGGCAGGTTCATACCAATGCAATGTGGTACTACGAGTGTTTCCACAACACTCATTACGTGTGTTGGCGCAGTGCGGTGTCGATCATCCTGCATAGGAAAAGCGTTTTTCTCGAATTTTCAGTGGCCCCCTAATACACCTCATCAGGGCTCAGTGGCATGCTTTGCGGGCACTGCTGAAAATTTGGCATGTGTGATTTGTTATCCTTTGGATATCCCATTAAACAAATGTGCGGTCCTAGCACAGTGCAGTGAATTGGGCTTGTGCCTATAGGCCAATATATATTCTTCTACATATTTTTTGTAAAAAAAAAAAAAAATCGCAATAAGCGTATATTGATTGGTTTGCGCAAAGGTTATAGCGTCTACAAACAAAGGTTATACCGAAGGTTATAGCGTCTACAAACTATCGGAAAGATTTATGGCATTTTTACTTTTTTTTTTACTAGTAATGGCGGTGATCTGCGATTTTTAGCAGTATTGTGACATTGCAGCAAACAGATCGGACACTTTTGACACATTTTTGGGACCATTGACATTTATACAGTGATCAGTGCTATAAATATGCACTGATTACCGTGTAAATGACACTGGTAGGGAAGGGGTTAACACTAGGGGGCGATCAAGGGGTTAAATGTTTGTTCCCTCAGTGTTTGTCCTACTTACTAGGAACAAATGATATGTCTCCTCTCCTCTGACAGCACAGGGACTTGTGTGTTTACACACACAAATCCCCATGCTGGCACTCGTGCATCGGGTCCCCTGCCATGCAGCGGGCGCATGTGGGCCCCTCTTAAAGCAACCCTGTATATATACGGGGTTTCGCGCAGCGGTGCCATTGTGCCGCAGTATATGTACATGAGCCGGTTGGAACCGGTTAAATAACAAACATGTTTACCCTTTCATGCCTTTTTGACATTTGTTGCTTACAAGTTAAAATCTGTATTTTTTGCTAGAAAATTACTTAGAACCCCCCAACATTATATATTTTGTAGGAGAGACCCTAGAGAATAAAATGGTGATTGTTGCAATATTTTATGTCACACAGTATTTGCGCAGCGGTCTTTCAAACACACTTTTTTGGGAAAAAAAAGACACTTTCATGAATTTAAAAAGAAAAAAAACTAAACAGTAAAGTTAGCCCAATTTTTTTGTATAATGTGAAAGGTGATGTTAGGCCGAGTAAATAGATACCTAACATGTCATGCTTTGAAATTGTGCACACTCGTGAAATAGGGACAAACTACAGTAACTAAAAATCTCCATAGGTGACATTTTTTTTTTTTTTTACAGTTACCAGGTTAGAGTTACAGATGAGGTATTTTGCTAGAATTATTGTTCTCACTCTAATGATCACAAGCTCACGGGGACGGGGACGGGGACGGGGGCGCTTTAAAAAACACTTTTTTTTTTTTTTTTTACATTGTCACTTAAAAAAAATTCTGATCATTTTTATTGCTGTCACAAGGAATGTAAACATCCCTGGTGACAGGTATCTTTATGGAGAGATCGGGGGTCCCTCCTTTGCACTTCAAAGTATTCAGATTGCGATGGCGATTCTGAATACTGTTATTTTTTTTTTTAAATGGGCTCCATTTGCAGCCGAGTAAACCGGAAGTAAAGTCGTGACGTCGCTTCCGTGCGTTTACATACAGTAGGAGACTATAACGAAACCGTTTCTGGCTCTGTTTCAGTCCCACTCTAGCCGGCGGAAGTGCCAGATCGTGGATCGGGTCTCCCGTGGGACTGGAAGAGCGGCAGCCTCCCGGGAAGACTGGCGGAAGGGGGGGGCAACCCCTCCCGCTCCCTTAGGATAACAGTCAAGAGGTATTTTGCCGCATTGGTTGTTATGCCTAAAGAGCCACCCGCCCGCTCTAAAAAACTGTACCGGGTGATGCCTGCAGCTGCAGGCATCATCCCGCTATAACCCGTTAAAGCCGAGGCTGCATATGTGCATTTCCGACGGAAAATGTGTGATAGGACCTTGTTGTCGGAAATTCCGACCATGTGTGGGCTCCATCACACATTTTCCATCAGATTTTCCGACACACAAAGTTTGAGAGCAGGATATAAAATTTTCCGACAACAAAATCCGTTGTCGGAAATTCCGATCGTGTGTACACAAATCCGACGGGCAAAGTGCCACGCATGCTCAGAATAAATAAAGAGATGAAAGCTATTGGCCACTACCCCGTTTATAGTCCCGACGTACGTGTTTTACGGCACCGCGTTTAGAACGATCGGATTTTCCGACAACTTTGTGTGACCGTGTGTATGCAAGACAAGTTTGAGCCAACATCCATCGGAAAAAATCCTAGGATTTTGTCAGAATGTCCGAACAAAGTCCGACCGTGTATACAGGGCATAATGCCGATAGGATTTTCCGACAACAAAATCCATGTTTTTTTTTCTGACGGATGTTGGCTCAAACTTGTCTTGCATACACACGGTCACACAAATCTTGTCGGAAAATCCGAACGTCAAGAACACGTACGACAAGATGAGAAAAATTAAGTTCAATAGCCAGTGCAGCTCTTCTGCTTAATTCCGAGCATGCGTGGAACTTTAAACAATAAAACAATGAACCCTCTAATTATATTGGTATTGATATTTTGTAATATTTTCTCCAAGTGCCTTAAAAGTCCACCATTAGGGGGTCCATTGTTTTATTGTTTAGCTTATCACTGGATGTGGCACAAAAATATACAGTAAGCTGCCGTTCCACAACAGAATGCGTGGAACTTTGTGCGTCGGAAATGTGTACACACTATCAGAATTTACGACAACGGATTTTGTTGTTGGAAAATTTGAGAACCAGCTCTCAAATTGTGTGTGACGGAAATTCTGATGGAAAATGTCCGAAGGAGCCTACACATGGTCGGAATTTCCGACGACAAGCTCCTATAGAACATTTTCCGTCGGAAAATCCTATCGTGTGTACGGGGCATAACACTGAGCACCGAGCGATTAAACGCGGCCGAACGCTCATGTCTCAGGGCTCTGAGTTGAGAGTTTTTTTGTTTGTTTTTTAGCCCGTGGTGTGTAAACACACCCAAAAACTCCACCCAATGCAAAAAAAGAGGTGCACACCAAATAGTAAAACACAAAAAGTGCACAGAGTGTACGTATAGTCCTCCTCCGAAAAGGAAGGACCTTGATCCTGATCCCCTGGGGTATTAGGCTCCAGACAGACAGGGGCTGAGGTACTTCACTTGGTCCATCTGGCCAAGACCAGATGGACCCCGTTCTCTGGGAGGTCTGCCAGAACAGACCACCCCAAGTACTAGGTGGGGCTCCCCAAGCCAGAAGGCCATATCCACCCCCTCCCAAGATGTTCAGGGCAGGCCTGAGGACCTATACCCTACTAATCAAACGTGAAGCGTGTACAAACCCAACAACAACAAAAAAAGACATAAAGTGATGGACACAACAAACAACATAAAGGTGGGGAAAAAGGAAGTGGAGAAGTGCAAGGTTTTGTTATTTTGAAATTTCAAGACTCCAGGCACAGCGATCACCTGCATTTGTACATTGCCATTAGCGGCCTTTACATGCAGCTGCGGTGGAACAGTCTTGCCATTTCTGATGTGCTTTCTGTTTTTCTTTCCTCGTGGGCGCTGCTATCCGCAGGTGAAATAGTACACTGCGATTACCTGCTGTTACATTGGTCCTGGACGCAGTCAAATAAATTTTTTCTAACCGCACAAAACCCCATGAAACGAAACCGTCGCTAAATACAGTGTGTGAATGGGGCCATAGGAAAGCATTGTCTTCGTTTAGGTGCAGTAGATAACTTCATCTATCCACAGCTAAAAGCTGAATTCTATCCGCCCGTGTGAAAGGGGCCTAATACTAATGCCGCGTACACACGGTCGGATTTTCCGACGGGAAATGTTTGATGTGAGCTTGTTGGCTGAAAGTCCGACCGTGTGTTTGCTCTATCGAACATTTGTTGTCTGAGTTTCCACCAACGAATGTTGGCTAGCAGGTTCTCAAATATTCTGCCAACAAAACTTTGTTGTTGGAATTTCCGATCGTGTGTACACAAGTCCGTCGCACAAAAGTTCACGCATGCTCTGAATCAAGTACGACCCAGAAGCGCTCGATCTTGTAAAACTAGCGTTCGGAATGCAGACATCACATGACTTTAGAACTTCCTTTTTCTCACCTCGCCGTACATCGTGTACGTTACTACGTTCGTAATTGTTGGCCAACATTTGTGTGACCGTGTGTATGCAAGACAAGTTGGAGCCAACTACTGTTGTCGGAAAGTCCGATCGTGTGTACGGGGCATTAGGGTTGAGAGTTGGTGACTGTCAGTCAGCAGCTCTCTGCTCCCCCCGCAGGGCTGTAGAGGGGGCAGTCGGATCAGGCTCTCAGCAGCTCACTGAGAGGCTGAGCCAGTCCAGGCAGCCGACAGCGGGCTTCAGCCTGTTGTCTGCTGAAAACGGGTCACAGGAGTGAAGAACGAGCTGCACTCCTGTGATCCACAGAAGTACAGCCAAATGAGCTTTGGCTGTACTTCTCCTTCAGGGTAAAAAAACCTTCTACCTTGACTTGAACACAGTACTGATGTATGAATACCAGATATTCCTTGCATAAAAACTGAGGATGGGCTGCAGAATTCAATGTTCGTATGCGTAAAATTTCTTCTAGTGTTTTTTTTTTTAAATCAAGGGAGTGTGGCGTATGCATGTATGGCAGCATTCACAGCAGGGCATTTTGAATCGCAATCAGAACTGCTGCGATTTCAAAACGCTCTGGTAAAATGACAAATGGCACAATGCGAATTTCAGATGCCATTCATTTTAACCACTTGCCCTCCAGAAGGTTTACTCCCCTTCCTGACCAGGCCATTTTTTGCGATACGGCACTGCGTTACTTTAACTGACAATTGCACCGTCATGCGATGCTGTACCCAAATAAAATGTATGTCTTTTTTTCCCACAAATAGAGCTTTCTTTTGATGGTATTTGATCACCTCTGTGGTTTTTATTTTTTGCGCTATAAACAAAAAAAAAAAAAAAATGTATGAAAAAAAAAGCAAAAACATTTTTTACTTTCCACTATAAAACATATCCAATAAGAAAAAATGGGAAAAATCTCATTTCCATCAATTTAGACCAATATGTATTCTTCTACACATTTTTGGTAAAAAAAAAAAAAATCACAATAAGTGTATATTGATTGGTTTGCACAAAATGTATAATGTCTACAAACTCTGGGATACTTTTATGGAATTTTTTTTTACTAGTAATGGTGGTGATCAGTGACTTATAGCAGGACTACGACACTGTGGTGGACAAACCGGACACAAAGTGACACTTTTTGGGGACCAATGACACTAATATAGTGATCGGTGCTAAAAATATGTAAGGAAAAAACACTTACAAGATGATAGAAGATGCATGCTCGTCAAAGTAAAGTGCAGTCCTGGTATTCCACATGGCTCTGTGGGTCACGTGGAACAGCCCTTCCTGTTCCACGGTCCATGCTGGTCTGTGTGGAGCTGCTTGGTTCCTTTGCTCCTGGAGAAACACTGTGATCCATTCCAGGCAGCTGCTCAATCCTTTCCAGCTATCCAGAACAGCGGTGGGACCCACAGAGCCATGTGGAAGGCCAGGACTGCACTTTACTTTGACGAACATGCATCTTCTATCATCTTGTAAGTGTTTTTAATCCTATCTTATTAAAGTCATCATTTTTATACTACACTCAGGTCAGCGCCTCCCCCTCCCTGTTTTTTCTTTACATGTCTTGCAGAGTTCTGGACACACTCTGAAGGATGGCTGCCTTCCTTTTTAACCATTAATACCCCTTTCTATGGATACATCACCATCCAGCTATTACAGCCACAGACTATACCCCTAAGGATTACTCCATCTGGAGCGCCAGATAAACACTGACTATACTGCTAAGTGCTAAAAATATGCACCGTCACTGTACTAACGACACTGGCTGGGAAGGGGTTAACATCAGGGGCGATCAAAGGGTTAAATGTGTGCCTAGGGAGTGCTTACTATGGGAGGAGGTGCTTGTACTATGGGAAGGCAGAGATCCGTGTTCCTGCTTTGTAGGAACACAGGATCACAACCTTCCCTTCTCACAGAACGGTGATCTGGTATGTTTATGCCTGTATCCCGAACGATTGGCGGGTACCAGCAGACATTGAGTCTGCCGTACCCGCTGATTGGCTCCCGCTGTGTCCAATCACAGCGGGAGCGGGTCGCGTGCACGCCCCAGACCTGGAAGTGCAGGATCACGTACAGATACACGATTCTGCACAGGAGAGCTGCCTTGCCGCTGTGTGTGTGTGTGTATATATATATATATACACACACATACACAGTATACGGTTGGCAAGCGGTTAATGACACCTAAGAGCACGGTGCAGTTCTGCTGCAATAAATCGCGCTGCAATGGCATCGTGTGAAGCCTTTCGCCCAAAAACACCCCCTGAACTTTTTCTGGGTGACAAGCTTTACGTGATGCAGTTTGATGTGATTTATCGCGGCAGAACCGCACCACATTTTTAGGTGCACTTAAAATGAATGGCATCTGAAAATAACGTTGTGCGATTTGTCCTTTTTCCAGTGGTCTGAAATTGCGGACAGAATTGCAGCAATTTTGCCCGCGATTCAAATCACCAAGGTGTGACTGCAGCCTATATTATTATACAGGATTTATATAGCGCCAACAGTTTGCGCAGCGCTTTACCACATGACTATATGGGCATACGCACGTAATAATACTCACCCACAAAGCAGATTATTATTTTTTTTTTTACTAAGGCTCCGTTCACACATAGGTAATTTGAACCGCGGGTGGAATCGCCACAAAACACGGGACCAGTCTGCAATGCCATTATTTCCTAAAGGCACCCCAAACACGGTGTAATTCTGCCGCGATCGTCTAGTGACAAATCAAAGTTCCAGAACTTCTTTTGGGGCGACACGCGTCTCACAACGATCACGGCAGAATCGCACTGCGTTTGGGGAGCCATTAAGAAATAATGGCATTGCAAACACATCCTATGTTTTGCTGCGATTCACGCCTACGGGAACGGAGCGCAGGTTTGCACATCTGTGTGTACAGGCCTATTAAAAACAATGTGCTGCGTTAAGATCAGTACAAAAAAATTAAAAATGCCTAAAAATGTGGTGTTTTTAGGCTTCTGTGTGCAAAAGACCTCATGTGCCCCCCACACACACTGTAAACAAATGGGCATGCTGCAACTTGTAGTCCTCCAGCCCAGAAGGTGTGAAAACTAGGGCAATAGTGGAGCTGTACCACCCAGCAACCAATCAGCTGCCTTCTGCTATTCGAAAACTGAAACCTGATTGGTTGCTATGAGCAACATCTGCCCTTGTCACACACCGCTCCCACATGCTCGGTTCACCTCAGACACATTACAGGTTCCTCCTCACTAAGGTCCCGGCACATTATAAGCCTCCCCCACCCCGCCAGTGAAAACACCCCGTCCTTGCACAGCAGCTTGGGGGGGAGCCCCTTTCCCGCCCTTCCCCCCTCCTTTAGTCCATACGGGTATTTCCCTCAGCGACCAATCCCAGCGTTCTGCGCGCTCACACTACCCTGCTAGGTTCGGGGCCCTCGCCTCTCCAGCGCTGCGCGCCGCAGCCAATCAGCGCGCTCCTCCCTTTTGAACCTGCCCGTTCGTCAGCGCAGAGGTGGGCGCGTCCGGCGAGCGGTCAGGTTAGGTTGAGTTTGTGTTCTGTATGTGTGTGTGCCATGGACTCAGCCCAGCACTGATATTGACAATAGAGAGGAAGCTGACTAGAAGGGGGCACACACCGCCAAGCGAGCCACACACAGACACACACCGCCCCCCTCCCATCCCTTCCTCCGAGGCCGCACTGTCTCCCGGGGACAGACCAAGACTCAGGCCGCTGAGGGAATGTCACTCCTATTGTCAGGGATCGCCGAGGAGGATTAGCCCGGGCTTCGCAGGAAACCAAAGCTGCTGGGGGGAGACGCGCTGTGCCGACTGAGGCCTACACTGTGAGCTGAGCCTGCCAGAGGCGAGGGAGAGCCCCGGCACCACCATCTCTAATCCCCATCCAGAGCTCCAAGGTAATCCAGGTCCCCCTCCTCCTCCTCCCTCCTCCTCCTCCATCATCATCACCCTGTGTGTGGGGTGGGCACAGGCACTGTCCTTCCCCTTCCTCACCCCCCCCCCCACACTGTGTGTACATGGAACAGTCCACTCTCCTCTCTGTGTGTATTCTATCTATAGAGGGCTCAGCACCCCAATCTAAGGGGGATTCACACCCCCCCCCTGTGTGTACATGGAACAGTCCACTCTCCTCTCTGTGTGTATTCTATCTATGGAGGGCTCAGCACCCCAATCTAAGGGGGATTCACAACCCCCCCAGTCATCATTATGTCTACATACAGTCTCACTCCTCCTGCTGCACTCTCTGTAACACTGCTGATCACCAGAGATCTGAGTACCCCAGGGGTTCACCCTTCTTCATGTCCCCACTAGAGTTTTTAGCAAATGATCTGAGTGTAGAAATGTCACCTTAGTCATCATGTGGTCTTCTTAGAGTCTCACTCCTGCTGCTGCACTCTCCATAACACTGCTGGTCACCAGCGGCCTGTGTACCCCAGGGGTACGTCTCTTGTGTACGTCTCTTGTGTCTCACGTAAAGTTTTATCACGTGATCTCATTGTAAACAGATCTGAGTGTACATGTCTCACCCCCGGCCATCATTCAGTCTTCTTAGAGTCTCACTCCTCCTGCTGCACTCTCCATAACACTGCTGGTCACCAGCGGCCTGTGTACCCCAGGGGTACGTCTCTCGTGTCACCAGTAGAGTTTTAGCAAATGATCTCATTATAAACAGGTCTGAGTGTAGAAATGTCACCTTAGTCCTCATGTGGTCTTTTTAGAGTCTCACTCCTCCTGCTGCATTCTCCATAACACTGCTGGTCACCAGCGGCCTGTGTACCCCAGGGGTACATCTCTCTCATGTCTCGGGTAGAGTTTTATCACATGATCTCATTTTAATCAGATCTAAGTGTACACGTGTCACCCCCCCCCCCCCATTACGTGGGGTTGGCGTGTTTCGGGCAGGCCTCACAAAGAAAGGGGTCCGCCTGGTGGGCCAGTGAGTACCCCGGTGTCCCTGTCGGAAGCCTTGCACATCGGGAGGGGGGGGGATCAGGCAAGTCTTCCTCTTTGGAGGAGTATGGTGTATACACCCTGTGCACTGGTCTTGTGTACACATTTTATTTGTTTATTTTTTTTGCACCGGATGATGTCTTTTCACATGTGTTTGATTACAGCACGGGACTTGGTCTCACTCCTCCTGCTGCACTCTAACATAGCTGCCCATCGGTGGCCTGTGTACCCCGGGGGTACATCTCTCGGGTCACGTTTTAGCACGTGATCTTATTGTAAACCGATCTGAGTGTAGAAGTGTCACCTCAGTCATAATTTTGCCTTCCTAGAGTCTCACTTCTCCTGCGTCAGTCCCGGTAACGTACCCGGCATTAATGGTACGTGTTCCCCTGGGGTACCTCTGTCTCTGAAGTCTCCAGTCAAGTTTTATCACAAAATCTCATTGTAAACAGATCTCGGTGTATGTGTGTCCTCCTCAGTCACCTCAGTCATAATTTTGCCTTCCTAGAGTCTCACTCCTCCTGCTGCAGTCTCTGTAACATAGCTGGCCATCAGTAACCAGGGGTACATCTCTCATATCTCAGGTGTCCCCCCCCAGTCATCATTCAGCCTCACTCTTCATTCCTTGTAATCTACCCGTCCAGCAGTGCTGTGTACCCCTGGGGTACTTCTGTCTCTGAAGTCTCCAGTCACATTTTGGCACCTAATCTCATTGTAAACAGATGTGAGTGTAGAAAGGTCAGCTGTCCACACATGTGTTTTCTATGTACTCTCATCTCTTCTCTTCCTTTATTATGAGCCTGTTGTTCTAGGTTTATATATTATGTGATTACAAGTCACACGTTGGGATGGACGGATGAGGCTGCAAGGGTCACTACTAGTCGTCATAGTCCCGCCCCCTTTTAGGGCTGGATTCACACCAATGCATTCTTAGTGCATTTTGCACTACAGTCCATTTACCATGGTTTCCTATGGAACACATTCTGTAGTGCAAATATGCAAAAAGCACTGAAAATGCATAGGTGTGAATCCAGCCTTTGAGTCTCACTCCTGCTGCTTCAGTCCAGGTAGAGTACCTGGCTATCAGTGTTATGTGTACCCCAGGGGTACCTCCTGTCTCTGAAGTCTCCAGTCTCGTTTTCAGCATGTGATCTCATTGTAAACAGATCTGAGTGTAGAAGGGTAACCTATCCAGACATGTGGTTTTATATTGCAATGTACGCTTATCTTTTCTATTCTCTGATTTTATAGGTTTATATGATATATATTTATATAAACACAGACCACAAAAAAATATTGTTGCTATGATATTATGTGATATCAAGTCACACATTGGGGTGGATTGATGAGGCTGGAAGGATCACCACTCTTAGGCCTCTCATGCACTCGGCTTTCTTGTAAACAATGTTTATCTGACAGGCAATGTTAATTTTGGCAGCAAATTTCGATTTAGCTTTAGTCTTAGAGCCCTTTCACACTGGGGCGGTTTGCAGGCGCTATTGCGCTAATAGCGCCTGCAAACCGACCCGAAAGTGCCGCTGCTTGTATTCCTCTGTGAAAGCCCCGAGGGCTTTCACACTGGAGCGATGCGCTGGCAGGACGGTAAAAAAAGTCCTGCTAACAGCATCTTCGGAGCGGTGAAGGAGCGGTGTGTATACCGCTCCTTTATCGCTCCTGCCCATTGAAATCAGTGGGACAGTGTGGCTATACCGCCGGCAAAGCGCCTCTGCAGAGGCGCTTTGCGGTGGTATTTAACCCTTTCTCGGCCGCTAGCGGGGGTAAAACCGCCCCGCTAGCGGCCGCATACCGACGGTAAAATGCCGCTAATAATAGCGGCGTTTTACCGCCGACGCCGCCCCAGTGTGAAAGGGCTCTTAGGACTAAAATGGCATTTTAGTTTTAGTCCCATTTTAGTCTTCTGCAATTGTTTTAGTCGTATATAGTCGACTAAATCTCCAGTACATTTTAGTCAACTAAAACTCATTTTAGTTGTCTATAATCTAATGGGTGTAATTAATTGTAATGCATTAGTTAAGTTTGGAAATTGTAGAGAAATGTTATTAGATACTACTGGAGTGAAAAATCTAATATGTTGTTTATTATGGTATTGAGGTATAAACATGCACTACAGACCAGTGTTAATTTTGAAGTCAAATTTCAATTTAGTTTTAGTCTTCTGACTAAAATGCCATTTTAGTTTTAGTCATATTTTAGTCATCTCAGTTGTTTTAGTCATATTTTAGTTGACTAAAATAATATTCATTTAGTCGACTAAAATGTTTTAGTCGACGAAATTAACACTGCTGACAAGAGAAAATCCGTCTTATAAACTCACCTAAGCTGCATTTTTTTTTTCAAACCAGTTTTGCAGAGTTTGGGAGTTTATTTCATTGGTTAGAATTTTAATTTATTCTGGCCACTGAAATAAACGCTGAAGTGCTAAACGTGCCTAGCGTTTTATGCGCGTATTTCAAATTTTTTTTTTTTTTTTTTGTGGTCAGAAGAACTGCTCTTGAACGCGATTTTAGGGCATCCAGACAACAGCCCATAAACTCCCCCGCTGATAAACTTCTAAAAACAGCCACATGTGCATGGACTCATAGGATAACATAGAGGGGTGTTTAAGGGCTGTTTAAAAAAAAAAAAAAAAAGCCCAAACTCACAAAAAACGTGAGAATAACAGCAGCAATGTGCATGAGGCCTTATGACCCACTAGTCATATTTCTGCACCCTTTTTGGAGTTTCATGCCTCCTGCTTCAAGAGGTTGTAAACTCTGGGTGGGGGGATCCCGGTAAGGTAGGCCACACACAGGTCAAATTTCAAAAGAATTTTCTTTCAAAAATCTTATCTAAGAATTTTCGTTCGAATTTCGCACCATTAATGGGCTGCAGCAACAGTCGATTATTGTGCGGCCGTTGAATTCGAGTAATCTGACGTGTTGGAAATTTTTTTGAAAAATGAACGATTTTCTATTCAATGATGGGAGAATCGTGCGAGAAATGTAATCGAAAAAGAAATGCGCATGTGCAAGAAAAGAAAATTCCCGGAAAGAAAAGAAGATTCCCAGCCACGAAAAATTATTTTCTGTAGCAACATGAGGTGAAATTGAAGGCTTGGTTGGCCGAATTTTGAAATCACTGGTGGCATCGTCGGATCACAAAACGCACAAATTTTCTGATTTTCAAAAGAAAATTCTTTCAAAATTCAACCGATGTATGGCCAGCCTAAGACAAAGGCATATTGAGCTAGTATGCAATACATACTAGCTCGTTATGAAATACTTACCTTAGAACGCAGCTGCTCCAGCGGTGCCCGCACACCGCTGAGACGGCTGATATTTTTTTCCTGGGCTCGCCGGCTCCAGCACTGTGATTGACCGGAGCCGTGATGATGTCATTCCCGCGCATGCGCTGCTGTTCGCAGCACTGGGATCGGAAGCGTTCAGAGCGCATGCGCCCGTGATGTCACTGGCTGCATATAATGCAAATCTCTCCTAAACGGTACACGTGTTTTTTTTTTTTTTTTTATACACTACCTATAGGTAAGCCTGTAATAAGGCTAACCTATAGGTACATGTCAGCAGAGGAAGTTTACTTCCTCTTTTACTTTGTATCATAGCTGGCCTTCAGAGGTCTGTGTACCCCAGGGGTACATCTCTCATGTCTCAGGTAAAGTTTCAGCATGTGATCTCATTGTAAACACATCTGAGTGTAGAAGTGTAACCTATCCAGAGGTGTGTTTATATTTATATGTACTCTTATCTTATCTTTATATTCTATTTTATTTATTTATTACAGGTACTTATATAGCACCATCAATTTACGCAGCACTTTACATTTACAGTGTACCATCAGTCCCTGTCTTCAAAGAGCTTACAATCTAAGGTCTCTAACTCACATCCATATATAAACATACTGGGGACAGATTAGACAGGAGCCAATTATACTACCTGCATGTCCTTGGAGTGTGGGAGGAAACCCATAGATTTTACAAATCGCACATTGGGATTGATGAGGCTGCAAGGGTCACTACCCTAATAGCTCGTCCTAATTCTAATCTCCCCCCCCTTTAGAGTCTCACTACTCTTGCTTCACTCTCTGTAACATAGTGGCCATCAGAGCTCTGTGTACCCCAGGGGCACATCTGTCTCTGAGGTCTTCAGTAAAGTTTTTGTATTTGTTCTCATTTGTAAACAAATCTAAGTTTGGATATGTGAACGTTGTATACACAATATTACCAAAAGTATTGGGACGCCTGCCTTTACACGCACGCGTTACTGGCATCCCAGTCTTAGTCCGTAGGGTTAAATATTGAGTTGGCCCACCCTTTGCAGCTATAACAGCTTCAACTCTTCTGGGAAGGCTGTCCACAAGGTTTAGGAGTGTGTCTATGGGAATGTTTGACCATTCTTCCAGAAGCGCATTTGTGAGGTCAGGCGCTGATGCTGGATGAGAAGGCCTGGCTTGCAGTCTCCGCTCTAATTCATCCCAAAGTTGTACTATCAGGTTGAGGTCCAGACTTTGTGCAGGCCATTCATGTTCCTCCACCCCAAACTCGCTCATCCTGTCTTTATGGACTTTGCTTTGTGCACTGGTCCAAATCATTTGGTGGAGGGGGGGATTATGGTGTGGGGTTGTTTTTCAGGGGTTGGGCTTGGCCCCTTAGTTCCAGTGAAGGGGACTCTTAAGGAGTCAGCATACCAAGTAAAGTTTTGGCACGTGATCTCATTGTAAACAGATCTGAGTATACGTGTGTAAACTATCCATTTATATTTATTAGTGCCCTCATCGCTTATATTGTATATCCTTATATTTTTTTTTATTACAGGTACTTGCATAGTGTATATATATGAATCAATAAGAAGGTCCACCTGCAGTGGACCTTATCATCCAACTATACCCATCTCTCCATACACTTATCAATTTTCTATATTTGTTCTAACAAGGACATTGTTTTCTTTCTTATTGATGCATATTTACTTCATTTTATTTATTTTCATTTATTCAGATCAAACACAGGCAGTGAACTGAATTGATTTAATTAGTGCACTTAGATTTGTATGCTTGATTTTAATTTAAACTTGATTTTAATTGGATCGTCGTTCATCTATATCCTTTTTTAAAATTTTTTCCCATTTGAAAAATTGTTGCGCAAAAACAGTGTGAGATAAAAAGTTGCAACGACCGCCATTTTATTCCCTGGGGTTTCTACTAAAAAAAACATATGTCAGGGGGTTCTGAGTAATTTTCTAGCAAAAAAATGATGATTTTTACATGTAGGAGAAGAGTGCCAGAATAGGCCCGGTATGGAAGTGGGTTAAAGGATGTGTTTTATATGTGTAAAACAAAAAAAAACAAAAAAAAACCCATGAGCCTACAAATATCTGAATACAGGACACAAAAAATCTTATACAAAATAATAAATCCACATTCCTTTATAGTTCATATAGGAAATAAAATATACAGTATGTGTATAACAAGTCCCCAAAAAAAAGTTTTTTTTTTTTTTTGGTTTTTTTTTTTTCACTTCTTTCTTATATGAACTTTTTTTGGCTGATTCTTAGTATTATATGCACAAGCTTGATTTGTAATGTGGATATCATTCATTGATGTACTTTTTTTAATGTGACGTATTTATGATTTTGTTTTTATTTATATTGGGCTCATAGAGGTATGCATGCTAGGGCCCCTTTCACACAACCGGACTGATGGAGTTCGCCTGTCAGTTTTTCAGGCGGACACGATCGGACCAACAATAGCACTCTATGGAGCGGCGGATGTTCCAAAAACATGATGGATGGGGATCTGTCCCCATCCGCCGATCGGATGATAGTCTGATGGAAATGGATAGGTTCCATCCAACTGCCCATAAAATAGATTGGGCTGTGTCCGCTCTGCATAGCAAGCATCACTGTGTAACACTGCTGTCCATCATTGGTGCTTGTATCCCAGGGGTACGTGTTCCCCATGCCTCCTGGTAATGTTTTGCATGTGATCTTCTTGTAAACAGATCTGCGTATAGATTATTATTATTATTCAGGATTTATATAGTGCCAACAGTTTACGTAGCGCTTTACAACTTGAGGGTAGACAGTACAAATACAATACACTTTAATACAGTAGGAATCAGAGGGCCCTGCTCCTTAGAGCTTACAATCTAAGAGGGAAGGTATAGATATGTCATTTGTCCAGAGATGTGTGTTTCTCAACCTTTTTTCAGTCAAGGCACCCTTTAAAATTCTGCAAAATCTGAAGGCACGCCATTCTAAAATGTAAAAACAAACTAATCGTTTAACATATCCCCACACACCAACATTAGTGGGGATGTATATTTACAAAGCTATTGCACACTTGTACTACAGTGGTGTAGTGGGTAGCACTTTCATCTAGCAGTAAAAAGGGTCGCTGGTTCGAATCCCAACCACGACACTACCTGCCTGGAGTTTGCATGTTCTCCCTGTGCCTGCGTGGGTTTCCTCCGGGTACTCCAGTTTTCTCCCACACTCCAAAGACATGCTGGTAGATTAATTGGCTTCTGTCTAAATTGGCCCTAGTGAATGAATGTGAGTTAGGGATCTTAGATTGTAAACTCCTTGAGAGTAGGGACTGATGTGAATGTACAATGTATATGTAAAGTACTGTCCCCCCTCCCGCCGCCATCTGGTGCTTCTCCGGGCTCTCCCGAGCCATCCGGGGCCCGGAGTAAGAATCGGCCGTTTGACGATGATAGAGATTTCCGGTGACTAGATGGTCACCAGTCATCTCTATGACCGTCGGAGGCCCGGGCGCGACGTTATGATGTCACGCCCGGGTTCCCAGATGTAAACAAAGCCGCGATCGCGGCTGTCAGCATGAGATCGGTGAATTTTTTTTTCTCGATCTCATGCTGTCCAGCCTGGAGGAGAGCTGTGGGGTCTTACTGACCCCGCATCTCTCCATAAAGAGGACCTGTCACTCGATTGCCGCAAGGATACCCGCGATCGCCTCACGGGGAGATGCTAATGTAAAAAAACATCTCCCCGTTCTGCCTAGTGACAGTGTCACTGTTCTCTGCTCCCTGTCATCGGAGCAGAGATCAATGACGTGTCACACACAGCCCATCCCCCCTACAGTTAGAAACACGCCCCTAGGACACACTTAACCCCTACACTGCCACCTAGCGGTTAACCCCTTCACTGCCAGTGTCATTTACACAGGAATCAGTGAATTTGTATAGCATATTTATATAAATGACAATGGTCCCAAAAATGTGTAAAAAATGTCCCATGTGTCCGCCATAATGTCGCAGTCACAATAAAAATCGCTGATCGCTGGCATTTAAAAAAAATAAAATAAAAATATTAATAAAAATGCCATAAAACTATCCCCTATTTTGTAAATGCTATAACTTTTGCACAAACCGATCAATAATCACTTATTGCGTTTTTTTTTTTTTTTTTTACTAAAAATATGTAAACTAAACTGGGGAAAAAAAATAGTGTTTTTTTTTTTTATATATTTTTGGGGGATATTTATTATCGCAAAAAGTAAAAAACAATGCTTTTTTTTTCAAAATTGTTGCTCTTTTTTTGTTTATAGCGCAAAAAATAAAAAGCGCAGAGGTGATCAAATACCCCCAAAAGAAAGCTCTTTTTGTGGGGGAAAAAAGGACGTCGATTTTGTTTGGGAGCCACGTCACACGACTGCACAATTGTTAGTTAAAGCGACGCAGTGCCGAATTGCAAAAAGTGCTGTGGTCAGGAAGGGGGTAAATTCTTCTGGGGCTGAAGTGGTTAAGTAAAATAAAAAAAAAAATATTTTAAAACGCTCCTGTCCCCGGTAGCTTGCTCTCAGAAGCGAACGCACATGCAACTCCTGCCCACATATGTAAACGCCGTTCAAACCACACATGTGAGGTATCGCCGTGTGCGTTAGAGCGCGTGCAACAATTCTAGCACTGGACCTCCTCTAACTCTAAACTGGTAAGCTGTAAAAATTTTCAAAGCGTCGCCTATAGAGATTTTTAGGTACTGAAGTTTGGCGCCATTCCACCAGTGTGAGCAATTTTAAAGCGCGACATGTTGTATCTATTTAATTGGCGTAACCTCATTTTTCACATTATACAAAAAAATTGGGTTAACTTTACTGTTTCGTTTTTTAATTCATGAAACCGTTTTTTTTTTTCTAAAAAAAAAAAAGCGTTTGAAAAATAATTGCGCAAATACTGTGCAAGATAAAAAGTTGCAATGACCGCCATTTTATTCCATAGGGTGTCTGTTAAAAAAAACACATATAATGTTTGGGGGTTCTGAGTAAATTTTCTAGTAAAAAAATGATGATTTTTACATGTAGGAGAGAAGTGCCAGAATAGGCCCGGTATGGAAGTGGTTAATAAAAACCTGTGGCTTTGATCTACCCACCACTGGTGTGTGCACAATTCTTGGGCAATTTTTAGGCATTTTGCCAAGGCACCCTGGAGGAACCTTGAATGCACCAAGGGTGCCTCAGCACTACTCTTGTTGAAAAAGGCTGATCTGTATTTATATGTGGTTCCTATTTTTTTTTTTTTATTACTTTTGTCACACAGACATGTGATTTACATTTACGATGTTTGCAAGTTGCAAATAGGTATAGAAGAGGCTGAAAGGGCCGGTGCATCCAAAATGGTCATGTTGGATTTGAGTCCCCTAGCGCCCCCCCATGTTCTATAGTTTACTTGTGATAGGTAAAGGTTTAAGGGATACATTTGGCTCTTAAAGCAGTATTTAACTAGTCAGGCCTCGTTCGGACAGGTGACAGACCTTGCCACCCTTCTGAGAAGCGTTCTTGGGTGCTCAGAGGATAATTGACAGGCAGCTGGGAGGTGATCGGTTGTCTCCTCACCACTTGTTTTAATCAAGAAGGTCACAAGCACAGTTGTGAAGCAGCCTCATTCACTTGATTGGTTTTATATTTGGCAATGGTTCTGTCCACCGAACACAGTAGGGGGTTTAATCTTGGCCGTGGCATGTGCACAACCCTGAGTGGCTGCCTATTCTTTAAGTGGGCGTTTGGGCAGGGGGCTGTACAATTGCAGTTCAACGTCCTGTTTTACTGCCTGCTGAACGCCTGTGTGAGTGAGGCCAAATACACAGATTTATTATTGTATAGGAGCTTACCAATCCTGTGTTTTTGTTTTGTTTTTTTTGTTTTTTTTTCTGTTTTTTTTTTTTTCCCATTTCTTTTTCACCTGGTGATCTGACCAGTAAGTTCTGTTATTTTTCAACTTCCTTTTTAAAAGAGAAGTATGGGTTTTTTTTAAATCTTTTTTTGCTAATCATACTTACCTAGATGGATGCAGCATCAGACCGATGCTGCAGCTGTCCCCCGGTGTCTCTGCACCAAGAACCGAGCCTCTGAACACCACTGATGGCTCAGTTCTCACTCCTCCCCGAGCAGAGCGATGCTGCCTGTCAGCATCGCTCCTGGTCTGCTTCTCCACGTTCATTGGAGCGAAGAGTTGTGGAGGGACGGAGAGAGGCCATCTCAGCGGCTCTCACAGACTGCCATCAGTCAAGGCAGCTGGCGGATCTAGACTTGGGAAGTCGGGATGACGCGGTGCCTCGACTGATGGCAGTGATGTCAGCAGATAGGGGACTTCAGTCCGCTCTCTGCTGAAAATGGGTTACAGGAGTGAAAAACAAATTGCACTCCTGTGACCCATAGGAGAAGCCCAGCCTAAACAGCTCAGCCTGGACTTCTCCTTTTTAAAAGCGGAACTAAAGTCTGAGGTACTTACCTTGGCTCCAGTGATCTAATGGCTGCAAAGTCCATTGCTGGCATCTTCCCCCAGGCTTCTTCTGGCTGCCAGTCTAATGCCCTCTTGGCTGGCGTGGGATGGCATAACTCCCACACATGCGCAGGAGTTCGGTCGTCCCGACAGAGGGACAGATTAAACACTTATGGTCTATACACACGATCTGGAAATCAGATGAAAAATTCTGCTTTTGATGCGATCGTACAATAATCGGATCGTTAGTTCAGAGCTTTCGAGAGCCAATCACGACGGTTCATATGATATTATTTGATCGGAGAAGCACGAAAATGTTCCTAGTACAATACCAGATCGTACGATTTTCGTGTAGTCAGTACGGTTGTTGTCCGAAAATACAATACAAATACACTACAACAAATGACATCACTTCTGATTTTGATTTTTTTTTTTTTTTTCCCAGTTGTACGAGAATTTTCGGACTTTAGTAACCTGTTCAATTTCTTCTTGCGACTAGTAAGCGGAAAAAGTTGGACGATCTGTCGTCCAATTTTCGTATCGTGTGTACGGGGCATAAAAGAATGTGAGGCAGGTAGGTTTGTTTTTATTGTAGAAGGGAGACAAGTTGTCTCTCTTCTGCAACAAACAGCCTGCCTGCTTACACTTTGGGTAAAAAAAGACTTTAGTTTTGGTTTAACAGATCAGGCTGTCCAGCAAACGTGTCAAAGGGTTGGATCAAACAAGTTAAAGCCTAACTTCAGGTTGCATTTTACCTTTTTAAAGGATAAGTTCACCTTTACAAAAAAAAAAATAAAATAAATTCACTTTTTTTTTTTTTTTTTTTTTTTCAGGTGAAAAAATATGCCTTTATTTTTTGTTGGGGACCTGTAAAGCATTGCACCCACAAACAGCAGATCGTGTGTAATGCCACAGTTCTGCAGACTGTGGATCGGTCTGCTTGTACCCCCCAATACAGCCAGGCAGTTACTGTGTCAGGGAGCTCAATGAACTACCACAGAGCTCAACACCACCGTGACTACAAGTGGACAGCCGCAAAGGCGGCCTGACCTTGTAGTTATGCCATCCACAGAGCACCGAATGGAAGATCCCCTGCTAGCTGTCAAATCGGGGGAATCTGGATCGGGTGCCGGTACATATGTTACACCCTGAATATGGGTGTAACATGTTACAAAAGGTGAACTTATCCTTTTTAAAAAAGCCAAGCTGGTCCAAATCAACTATTTCCTTCATCAATACATGTGCTTGCTGTGAGAGCTGTATAGACTGTAGGTAGCCTCAACTACAGCTGTGTTCTGGCAGCAGGATGGGGGTAAAGCCTGGTAGACACTATCGGTTTTTTTTTAATTCAACACAGCAGGTTGAATGGGAAAGAAAAATGACTGCTCAGGTCCGAGCCGCTGTACTAATGATCCGATGTTAGTACAGCAATCTCCCCTGCTGAGCTATTGTTATGACAGGGGGATCCCCCCCCACCCCCACCAGTACACTCGGGTCAGTTCTCTCATCCGTTGGCTGAGAGTGCTGATCGGGAGCCGGTGTTCTGTCGAATTGCCCGCGATGTACTGAGCATGCAACGTTCGTCCCGGGGACTTCTCGATAGCGGTGCACTATCCGATAGAACACCGATCGGCTGCTGGTTTTCCAATGTGCTCATTTGACAGAGCCTGGCTGCCATACACACGGGCCAAATGTCGGCCATTGTCACCTGACATTCCGCCCATGTGTACTTCTAATTGGACTGCGGGCATTCTGACACTGGGTGGGAACTAGCTGACAGTGATCACTCTGTCACTGTACCAATGACACTGGCTAGGGTAATCAAGGGGTTAAATGTGTACCCAACAATGTGTGCTGATTTTTACTAAAGATCTTTGTTTCAGCAGGGATAAGAAACCGAGATGGTTCCCTCTGTACAGAGCCTTGTGTTGATTGGGTCTCTGGGCTGTGATTGGGTCTCTGGGCTGTGATTGGACACAGGCGATCAGCAGGTCCCGGCCATGAATCATTATCGCGCCCCAAAACCAGAAACATACCAGTACATCTCTTTGCCTATACATGCTTCCCATCTGCAGTACATCGCAGGCAGTCCACAAGTGGTTAAAGCTGACCAATCCCGGTTAAGTTATACTTTTCGTTTCGATAGTTTGTAGAGCAATCATTTGTCAGAACATTCTTTCTTGACATTGCCGAGTTAATTTCTTCCAAAAGCCCTTAAGAAAAGGTATTACAAATAAGGTTGAGCTCAGGCGTGTTCACAAGTTCATGTGCCGGCCAGGAAGCTGACGCTCTGCAGCGCTAATCACAGGAGCTCATCCTTAATTACAAATTATTCAGTTCAAAATTCACCACATCCGTAGCCTAAAATGTATTTGTTTGAAAAAAAAAAAATCCATTCTACTTCTTTCGAATTTCCTTTTCACTACGGGTGAAATGAACGTTGGTTTGACCCCATTAACCATTTTGAAAATTGAACAAGTGTTCCAAAAACAAGCCTTTTTTTACCAAAATTCCTCTGGTGTACAGCAAGTTTTAGTCTCTGCCCCCAGTTTGTTTTCAATAGGAAATCCTTTTCTTTTCCCCTGTAATATTACAGGGATCACCAAGGTCTTCAGTTTGCCACTGCTGGGAGGAGGGACCCAAGAGGGGCAACCATCGCCACTTCATTCAGACGTAGGGTTCTGTTTTGAACTAGATGATCAGCACTGAGGTTAGAAGCAGTGATAACCCTAAACCTCCTCCTCCGTCTGCATGTTTACGACGTGGCTGCCGAGGGTAACAACACTGGTGTGATTTCACTGCCAGCCCTGTAGTGTTTTCCACCCACCGCTGGAAAAGCCCAAGGACTTAAAGCATTGCTGTGTATTAAAGGGTTCGTTTAAGGGCTCTTTCACATGGGGCGGATCAGTGATGATCCGCCCCGTGAATATCCGCTTGCTCAGTGGGGATCGCTCCGCTGATCCCCGCTGAGCAGGAAACGACGGACCTGTCAAAGCGCCGCTCTCCCCTACGGGGGGGGGGGATCGGGTGATGATGGACCGTAGAGTCTGTCGTCACCCGATCCGATCCGAAAACGGATGGAAAAGTAGGGTTTTCCTCCGTTCCACTTTTCGGTTCGGAGCGGGTCGGATGTCAGTGGATATGTCACCGCTGACATCCGACGCTCCATAGGGATACATGTATGTCCGTTTTTCATCTGAAAACGGAAGGATGAAAAACGGACATACGGATCGTCTATGTGAAAGAGCCCTAACTGTATTAAAATGTTACTAAATCCACAACAGTAAAATCAGTCTGTATATGCAGTAAATCATGCTTGTTATACTCGCTGTGCAACCTAAGGGGTTAATCCTTTGCATAATGTAAAAAAAAGCGGTTTGATCCCGTCTTCTCTGATTTTCCTCTTCTTCCATTTTCCCCAATCCATCTCCTGATAGTAGAGTCTTGGGGGGAATCTGCACACGCTCAGTTTTGGTGTGTATGGTAGAGGTGTTTTGTTTTATTTTTTTCTTGGGAGGGTGCATGTGATTAGCATAGGGCCAATCAGCACTGTCCAGACAGAGAGGGTCAGAGGTCCTGCAGATTCATAGGAGAATGTAAACTCCTCCTACAAGCTTTAACCAGACACTAATAGAAGTCGTGAAACTGCTATTGAGAAAAGGTATTTAGCAGTTTATATTTACTAAAATAATTGCATTTCCATGTTCTGTGGGAGACCAGATAAAGTGAATGTAGGGTCCTGGGTTTAGTAACACTTTAAAATAAATGAAAATAAAACACTAGGCCATCATACTACACCATAGCTGACAGGGAAGATGGCGTATACTGTATGTGTGTGGCTCTTGGGAAAAGTACAGTGCTCCCTCCTATAACATTAGGGGCGGCTCATCCTAATAACTGCTCGCGCGTTGTCATGAGACAAGACAGACCCATATAAAACTGTGCCCATTTTTCCTGCAGGTTTCTGTTATCTCATATATGGCTCTCATGTATGTTACCAGAAGAGAGGCATGGTTGTGATCTGATCAGCATAGGGTGCTGCTATGGTGTAGCATGACTGTATGGTGTGTGTGGGGTGTTTTTTTTTGGGGGGGGTGATCTAACCCTTTTCAGCAAGGCATGTGATTTATGTCACCTGGGGGGGGGTACCTGTTTGACAGGTGCCCGCTCCCATTTCCACTCAGATCACCTAGGTGATCCAAGCTGCAAGGAGTCACAGCCCTGCTCCCCTTAGTAAACATGCCGGAGACCCGAAGACCAGCAACAGATCTGAGTATTTATAGTTGGGCAAGAGTAAGGGATTAAATGAAAATAGCATGCCTTTAGGTGTAAGCTGTAAATATGCAATTGTCAGGTATTGTTGCCAGTAAGTCGTACAAATTCAGGTGTAAGCACTGGCAATTCTTAATTTTAATAACTGAGAAAAAGTGCTCCATTAAAGTACCCAGTTGTGAAAATGATACCCCGGTAGTGTCTGCGGCACGTGCATTTACATGTGATCAGCAGCAGTGCCAGCCATTAATTTGTACAAATCTGACAGCTGCCACTGTTTGCCCATGTTGTGTGCATACAATGAGTAGCTATGGTAAAAATCTACCGATTCTCACCAGTAGCTGCCCCTATCATGCGGCCGTGTAATTGTAGACTTTAATATACCACTCCTTTTACATTCTAATGGTACCTGTGTTTGTATTTAGACTTGGCCCTATACGGTGATGTTATAAACTGTGAAGGCTGCCTTTTTCTTTTTAGAATTCTTGTTTGATACATTAATATTTAATTTCCAATAGAAACTAACACTGTACTGAACAAAGGTTCATAGTTAACATTTATAAATTACCACGTTGCTTTCCCATATTTGGGAGTCTGTAAACTAGCAATAGTGAATCTGTAGTTTTCTTGCATGCACTTGATTCTATATTCAATATGCTTTTAAAATTGTGTGTGTATATAGCAGCATTTCTCAACTCGGGTTCATCTAGAACAGGTGTACTCAATCTGGGGGTCCCCCGATGGCGCTGGTAGCTCCTCCTAACAGGGAAGAGGACCTGATCGCCTCCACTGGCGGAGAGTGGCTGAGGAGGGGGGCCCCTCTCCCGCCACCGATAAAAGTGATCTTGTGGCAAATCCACCGTAGAGACTACTTTTATCCGAAACCGGACCGCTCACTGAAAAAGAGGATACCGGGGTTATGGTAGCTAGCTGCTGCCATAACAACGATATTCCTCTTCAAATTGCTGACGTATATCGTCGTGAGCCGGTCCGGAACCCTTTGAGGACCAAGGGACGTATTTGTCCCATGTTTTTAATTGCCTGTATCATCTGATTAATAATTTTTTTTTTTTGGGTTGGTGTCAAAATATTAGTTCTTATCAACAAATGGATCTAGCAAAATTCCTCCCCCAAAAATGACACGTGTGGAAATGGTTTTATTTATTGTTCAAATACATTCTTGAAGGGAAAAAAATATAATTTATTTTTATGTTGACGACAGTAATCTTATGGTCCTCAAAGGGTTAGGGGGGGGGGATGAAAGCATGTTTTGCTGATTTTTTTTTTTTTTTTTTTTTTTTGACAGAAATGTAATATTATGTATGACGCTCCCTTGTTCTAGACAGGTGGCTTGATAACAGCTCCCTCCGTCTGCTGTCACCTTTTGGATGCTCTATTCATTTATATATTGGTGTGTGTGTATAGTAAATTTGTGTGCAAATTGGAGACTTCCACTTGTTGAAAAACTACAGGTCCCAGCATCCCCTACGTTATAGCAGCTCAGGTTCTGCAGGGCTGCAATTTCCCACGGATGCACAATAGTGTATTTACTGTGTATGCATGCTTGCATGTGTCTTAGCATGGATTGCATTGACCGTGTCGCTGTGTAAGGTGGACGATCCGTAGAATTTATATTTCCATTTAGTCACACAGGTTATTTTGGGTTGGAGTTATTTGCTTGTTCTGCACTGTCAGTTTTTTCTTCCAACTAGATGTAAGCACATGATTCCTCCGGTAGGCTAGTCCTCCTGCATACTTCGCATAGATGTGTGGCAGGCATTTCAATCTGCCATTACAGGAAAATCGTGTTTGTCTCCATCTGTTTAGCATGAACGATATGCGCTTGAATGAAATACTTGCACGTGTTTGTATTTTTATATGTATGTATTAGTGATATCTTGGTATAATACTGTTTATATCTGTCATGCTCACCAGATATGAATTGATTAAGGAACCATGATGCTAAGTGACTTAAAAAGGCCTCAATAATTGATAAGAAAGGTGATAGAAAGTGTTACTAAATATATACTAAGGAAGTCCGTGTACAACCGTCACACGCACACACGGATCCTGCCGTTTGAAGTGACGTCCCAGCCCCCCATTCTGTGCTATTCTTGCGCTGCAGTGGGAGACATCGCCACTATTCCAAGATAAATAAACCCAGAGGAAGATTTGCTGGGCTCCTTCTATTCTCGATGGAAAGCTTGAGCAAGCTAATGATGTCCTTCCACATGATTAGTGGTCAGGATACTGCAGACATGAGAGGTAATGATTAATAATCTTTGATTTAACTCCTGTTTAGTTGTTGTCCAAAATAATCAGTGCATCTACTTTTCAGAGGTTGCATGGTGGTAGATGTGTTTTATTAGTATTTGGGTTAGTTGTTTGAAATGGCATTGGTTCTTTCACATATTAGGGTGAGGCTGTGTCTATAAACACAATGGGGTTGATTTACTAAAATTGCACTACAAGTACACTGGAAGTGCAGTCGCTGTAGATCTGAGGGGGACATGCAAGGAAAATAAACAATCAGGAAAATAGTTTTAGGGAAAATAAAATCAGCAGAGCTTCCCCTCATTTCAGATCTCCCCCTCAGATCTAAAGTGACTGCACTTGTAGTAAAAGGTGGATTTGGCTTTTAATAAATGAACCCCATTGCGGCTTAGGTTATCAATGTATTCCTGTACTGCTAGACATACAATGGCTGCCAATACTAACCTTTCCATGAAAAGGCCAGCTGTTTGGCTGTCACGCTGCGCTTATTCATTTGCAAGTCATCTGAAACAAGTATGTAGATCAGGAATTGAACTCACTGGCTACATGATTGTTGTGGGTAAGTGGCTCTAGAAATTCTAAAGAAAGAGATGGGTAGGTGAGTGGCATCTGCAAGAAGGGCTCGGCAGTGCTTGGCTTTAAATTTCTCGGTTTACGTTTTCTTTAACCTTCACATTGGGGGGTGGGGTGGTATTTGCTTTCTTCCGCTGTTTGTAGCTTCAAATGAGCACTAACACATAGACAGCGTGCATCATTCAGTGCTGAACTTAAAGTGGGGTTCCACCCAAAAAAACAAAAATACCTGAAAAATTCTAAAAAAAAAAAAACCCCAAAACACACACACACACACACACACACACACACACACACACACACACACACACACACACACACACACACACACACACACACACATATTATAAATATTTTTTTTTTTTTTACTTACCTCTAAATGCCTAGGTGGTCCCTCGTAGTCTGCCTCTTCCTTTGCCTGGGCTGGTGACGTCACTTCCCCCTCGGCACAGGAAGGGCGCAGCTCTGCTCCCTCCCTCCTGTCAATCATCTGGGACCCATTACAGGTCCCAGGTGATTGAGCGGCCAATCATGGCGTGTGGCGCTGCTCGTGCATGCGCAGTGGGCGGCCAGGCTGTGAAGCCACAGCCCGGCGCCCACAGTTGAAATGCCGGTGCCAACGAGCGGAGGGGGGGGACGAGCGGGGCTTCGATCCCCCGCATCGCTGGACCCAGGGACAGGTAAGTGTCCAATTAAAAGTCAGCAGCTGCAGTATTTGTAGCTGCAGACTTTTAATTTTTTTTTTTTTTTTTTTTTAATGGACCCCCTGGGTGGAACTCCTCTTTAATAAAAGTTTCTTCATATTGTCACTGCCTTTTAAAACATGTTGGTTAGAGCTGAACTTCAGAGAAAAGATAAATCCTCCTTTGCAGTGGAGCACCCCCCCTAATACTGTAAGGGTTAATTGCATATGTATGCCTAGGGAATCAATAAAAAAAGGACTTTTACTTAAGGTGGCCATACAGCAGGGCCGGCTGAATTTTAATTCATGTACGGGCAGGTTGTGTACCTGGAATGTGTTGATGGGGGAATTGGACCAAACTAATGCTGGAAATATACTAATCATATTTTGTTTTTTCCAGTTGAATGAAAAAAAAAAAAAGATTATTGCATGGCCAGCTTTAGTCAATCCCTTGCTCCTACATGCTGCCTCCACTCTGTGGGGAGTAGGAGAGGGCTTTTTAGAAACCTTATATGGTTGGGTAATACTGACTACTACTACTGCTGAATACTGTGGATTGATGTGGTGTTTTATTGAAAAGACAATGTATAGTCCATCCTTTGAAAAAAAGTAAAGTGTTACTAAACCCACAACAGTAAATTCCGTCTACATGCAGTAAAGCATGCTTGTTATACTCGCTGTGGAACCTAAGGGGTTAATCCTCTGCATTGTGTAAAAAGGCTGTTTGATCCTTTCTTCTGATCCTCCCCTTCTTCCACTGTCCCCAATCCATCTCCTGATAGAACAGAAGAGAGTGGATTTGATTTAAATCCCTAGTAAAAAGGCTTGATTTAAATCAACTTAATTTAAATCCTAATTTTTAAAGAGCAGCTGTCATCTCTGTCCTGCAGTGGCTCCTCCTCTGACCCGCTGTTGACTCACCGACAGTCCCATTCACTTTAATGGGATGACTGGTGATGTGGCAGTGATACAACAAGGTGAGGGATGTGGTGGCAGCAGGTGAGTGAATGCCCACTAACAGGCCCTGCCATGATGGATCTGAAATGACAGGTGCTCTTTAAATGTAAAGACTTTTTATTGCTGGTAGTTAGACTTTAATATTTGCAAACAAACTTGAGGTTTCCTATTTAGAATAATAAACTGTCAGGTTAGTAAAACAGCGATATCAGAACCGATTCAATCATACAGTTTGTATTGTACATAGGTTTGCAAAACAATGTGATAAAGCAATATTCCTGAATTTTGTTTTATTTCATTGTTACTATTAAATTGTGTGAATGCATCAATGCAGTACATGTTATCTCAGCTTGCAGAGCTTGGATTCATTGAATGAGTTTACCAAAATTGTAAATATTGCATATATACAGCCTCATGCTACATAACTAAGCTCCATTTCATGCTGAATAAACTAAATTATTAATGTATCTTGCTATTCTATTTATTTAAGATACATTAATAATTTAGTTTATTCAGCATGAAATGGAGCTTGGTTATGTAGCATATATATCTATCTCTATCCACCCTGGGACAGAGCCTTAGGGGCAATCTGCACATGCTCAGTTTGGTGTGTGTGTGTATTGCTAGCGTTAATCAGACACTGATAGAAGTCACAAGACTGCTATATACCTGATGAGAAAAGGTATTTAGCAGTTTACATTTACTAAAAGAATTCCATTTCCATGTCTTGTGTTCTATGGGAACACTGATATAGTGAATGCAGGGTCCTGGGTTTAGTAACACTTTAATACATGCACCCACACCGACCATAAAGGCATTATTATTTATTTATTTTTTTTATATTTTGCATTCAGGCCTACAGAGCATTGCAACTGTGCTCGGTGCATTACGAGTGCAATGCACAGGCTCTTGCAATGTTTACATTCCAGCACCAGGTCCGTACAGCGGTATGGACCTACCATTATGGGCCTGGAGAAAGTAAACCGTGCACTACAAGTACAGTGACATCACCACTTTTTGTGCTCCATTAAGGTTTATGAGCTACAGAAGAAGTAATCCAACTCCAATCAATATTTGGTGTGTCCACCCTTTGCCTTTGGCATCAATTCTTCTAGGTATACGGGCACACAATATTTGAAGGAACTCAGCAGGTAGGATGTTCCAAACATCTTGGAGAACTAACCACAGATCTTTTGTGGATGTAGGCTGCCCCAAATCCTTCAGTCTCTTCATGTAATCCCAGACACGCGATGTTGAGATCAGGGCTCTGTGGGGGCCAAACCATCACTTCCAGAATTTGTGTTTCTTTACACTGAAGATGATTCCTAATGACCTTGGCTGTATGTTTGGGGTTGTCCTGTTACAGAATAACTTTGGAGACAATCACACACCTCCCTGATGGTATGACATGTTGGATAGGTATCTGCCTGTGTTTCTCAGCATTGAGGACACCATTGACCCTGACCAAATCTCCAACTCCATTTGCTGAAATGCAGCCTCAAACTTGCTAGGAACCTCCGCCATTCTTCACTGTTTCCTGCAGACATTCATTATTGTACGGTTTTCCAGCCATTTAGCAAAAAACTGCCTCCTGCTACAGCCAAATATTGAAAATTTTGACTCATCAATTCAGAGCACCTGCTGCCATTTTTCAGCACCCCGGTTCCTATGTTTTCATGCATAGTTGAGTCGCTTAGCCTTGTTTCCACATTGGGGGTACGGCTTTATGACCACAATTCTTCCATGGACTTCTCTGGACAGTAAATAGGTGTACCTGGGCCCTACTGGTTTCCACCGGTTCTGTGCTGATGGCGCTGCTGGACTTTGAAGGGAAGCATGATTTGTTTTTCATCTGCTGCATTAGGTCTCCTTGGCTGACCACTGCGTCTGCAGTCCTTTACATTGCCTGTTTCTTCTTCAAAAGGGATTGACATCGGGAAGGTACAGAATGTACCGAGAAATCCCATTTCCTGATTGTGTGATTGGCTCTCTGCCTTTCTTAGAAGCCTACTTTTGATTCACTTTTCAGTCATCCCCTGCAGGTTTTTAGTGATATGCTCTCTAAGGCTCATCCTCTTTTATAAATGCAGACACTTCTGCTTTTCTCATTGCAACATTGAGGTTGCAGCATGTGGTTATAATTCATATAGACCCCTCTATTTAGAAATGCATTAGAGAAAGTTCATCTCTAGGAACAGATAATATGAATCTGCAAAATGCCAAAATCCTTGTAATGTAAGTGGTTCACTTTTTTTTTTTTTTTTTCTTTCCCCCTTTAGGGAAGACAAGAAGTTGCACTTTTAGACAAGAGCCCAATTGAACCACCTTAGACAGGGCATTAGCAGATTGAGATGATTTGAAAGCAGTATTTATTTATTTTTTGCATATTTATTTGTGCATTTTTAAAAATATTTATTTTCATGTTTTGCAAGTATGTGGTGTGAAAACGCCCAAATCTGCCTAATGAAGTTCCTGTACTTTTTTCAGTGAAAGGCACGTGTGTGTGTGTGTGTGTCTGTGTGTGTGTGTGTGTGTCTGTGTGTGTGTGTGTCAAAACACATTGGGGGTGTGACCTGGCTGGAGCCCGGGCTGAGGATGTTTTCACTTTCCATACATAGGGTTTTGTTGTGATGTCTGACTTATGGAACCTTTTCTTTCACACCATTAAAAAAAATTGGACTTTTAATGTTGAGCAATTTGTAGCTTTGCATCACCGCTCATGTGTGAATAAAAATGTAGAAATGGGGTGGTTGGCGCTACCCTCAAAAGGTGGGTACCAGGAGGGTATGTGATCAGAAAAGAAAACAAAAGACAAAAAGGAGAAAGAGGGGAAACTGTATGGAATGTGCAAAATCGTGTAACAAAGAAATGACTAAAATGAACAACTCCACATTAATGTGCTAACCCAAAATGGGTAAGTGTACCATCCAAGGATGGGTGTGACCGTAACCTAGCACAGGTGTGATATAGCAAATACAGTAGATATACACCACATATGAGGGAAATACTGTGTGTGATCACTCAGACTTTACCTACACATCCCATCCAATTAATATAAGTGTATACCATAAGTGAAAATATTATTATATAATCCATTATATATAAAAATTATATATAAAAATATTAATATTCCAAAAGAACCAGTCCCACGATGTGAACAAGTAGTGCAAACATATATGAATTGCAAAAAAATTTGTGGTCAGTTGCAGTTCTTCAACCGTAGACGGAAATCCTCCTCCACTCTCTCCGTGTCCCATCTACGGTTACCCACATATGCCCATTACCCCTGCAGGGGTTCCTTCTATTGGTGAGTGGGGACCTGATGGGGGGAGCACTACCAGTCACCTTCTGCTGCTGAGCACTGAAGTCACTTGAAGAACTACAACTGACCACTTTAGCCTCTGTTGTGATTTATATAATATTTTCACTTATGGTATACACTTATATTAATCGGATGGGATGTGTAGGTAAAGTCTGAGTGATCACGCACAGTATTTCCTTCATATGTGGTGTATATCTACTGTATTGGTTACGGTCACACCCATCCTTGGATGGTACACTTACCCATTTTGAGTTATTTCATTTTAGTCATTTCTTTGTTACACGATTTTGCACATTCCATACAGTTTCCCTTCTTTCTTTTTTTTCTTTTCTGATCAAATACCCTCCTGGTACCCACTTTTTGAGGGTAGCGCCAACCACCCCATTTCTACATTTTTATTTATCTTAAGTTTCCTTGGGAACCTACGGGGGGGCTGCAACCCGTACTGTCCTGAGCGTGGAGCCTTCCATTTATGTATTTTGCTCATGTGTGAATGTTGCCTTAAAGTGTCACTAAAGGCTCATGTAAAAAATTGCCAAATAGATAGAAGGTTAAATAAATAAGAAGATAGCTTAATGATAATTAAAAGAGGAGTATGTGTGTGGTGTGTGGGTTTTTTTTTTTTTTTTTTAAATTTAATAATCATACTTGCCTAGGTGGACGCTGCATCAGTCCCCCAGCATCTCTAAGAGAACCGAGCGATCTAATTGCTCCCTCACTGGAGTGCTGGGCTGTGGAAGGGGTGAGAGCAGCCAGCTCAGGCTCTCAGTGGCTCGCTGAAAGGCTGAGCCGGGTGCTGGGCCAGGCATGTGGGTGGATCCTGACTCCATTGTCTCAATATTTCCCAAGCCTGGATCGGCTCTGTGTCGTCAGTAGAGAGTGTCTGCTGAAAATGGGACACAGGAGTACAGAACAGACTGCACTCCTGTGATCCACAGGAGTACAGCTGAATGAGCTTCAGCTATAATTCTCTTTTTTTCTTTCTTTTTTTTTTTTTTTTTTTTTTTTTAAAAGCCCAACTTGAGGCAGAAATAATATTTTAACATTATATTGTAAATAATTTGCCTTTCACCTGGATGGGTTCTGCAAACTCCTCATTATAGCACATGACAACTTTGAGTCTTCAATACTTGCCTATTCCTTGCTCTGGAAATCTTTCCTCCCTGGCGCAGATTATTTTGGACTTGCTTTAGAAACTTTACACCTCCACCAATAGAAAGTAATGCCCTTGTCACCCAGGCAGTGACATGGATACATGAAAGAAGGACCCACTGGATGTAAACAAAGTAGAAGAGGCACGGGACCTGAAGATCATGAGCAAGTAGATGGAGCATTTAAAATTCAGTTATCAGTTAGAGAAGGTGGGAATGAGCTTCCTTTGCCCAGGGTTGAGATAATAATTTTTTTTTTTTTTTTTTTTTACCTTTTGGGTGCAGCATTGTGCATGGGGTACCAGCTAAGTTCCACAGCCTTCAGCTAGTACTATCCAGCCTTTCTTAGGAACTATATGTGCCATGATTCACACAGCTCAACATTGGCAACGGTGGGGGAGAAAGATACAGGAGCATATACACTGGCTATGATAGATACTCCATGGGGGCATCATGAGAAAATGTAGCCACCAGAAAAAATGGGCAGTGCTGCAGACCTGTGTTTAGGGCCAAGTCACTCCAGAAACTGCTTTCTACTGTGGGTTTATTTTTCATTAGTTTTTAAAATCATTTACATGAATTTAAGGCACATTTTCTATTATGTTTGTCCTGTGAGGTCACTTCCTTCTTTTTTTCCCCTTTCTTTGGGCTTTTATGTACAATGCTTTGCTATGTGTTTGCACGCCCTTTTTTTGCATGTTTGTGGTGTGGAAAAAATGCAGTGTGTGGATATGTGTGTGTGTAATATATATATATTACACACACATATCCACACACTGCATTTTTTCCACACCACAAACATGCAAAAAAAGGGCGTGCAAACACATAGCAATGTATTGCACATGAAAGCCCAAAGAAAGGGGGGAAAAAAAGTAAAAAAAAAAAAAAAAAAGACAAACCATAAATAGAAAATGTGCCTTAAATTCATGTAAATGAATTTAAAAACTAATGAAAAATAAACCCACAGTAGAAAGCAGTTTCTGGAGTGACTTGGCCCTAAACACAGGTCTGCAGCACTACCCATTTTTTCTGGTGGCTACATTTTCTCATGATGTCCCCATGGAGTATCTATCATAGCCAGTTTATATGCTCCTGTATCTTTCTCCCCCATTGTTGCAATGTTGAGCTGTGTGAATCATGGCACCTAAGAAAGGCTGACTAGTACTAGCTGAAGGCTGTGGAACTTAGCTGGTACCCCATGCACGACGATGCACTCAAAAGTGTGTATATATATCTCTATTATCTCTGTCATCTCTGTCATCTCTATCTCTATCTCTATCATCTCTATCTCTATCATCTCTCTCTCTATCATCTCTCTCTCTATCATCTCTCTCTCTATCATCTCTATCTCTATCATCTCTATCTCTATCTCTATCATCTCTATCTCTATCATCTCTATCTCTATCATCTCTATCTCTATCATCTCTATCTCTATCATCTCTATCTCTATCATCTCTATCTCTATCATCTCTATCTCTATCATCTCTATCTCTATCATCTCTATCTCTATCATCTCTATCTCTATCATCTCTATCTCTATCATCTCTATCTCTATCATCTCTATCTCTATCATCTCTATCTCTATCATCTCTATCTCTATCATCTCTATCTCTATCATCTCTATCTCTATCATCTCTATCTCTATCATCTCTATCTCTATCATCTCTATCCCACTGTAATGGTGTGAACTATGCCCATAGTATATCCTGGATTATTGACTCTCTATGCAGTCAAAATGCATCCAACTGCATCTGATGTGAATTGGCCCTAAGCAAATCAAGGTCTTGCTGCCAATATCAGAGGAAAAGCTACCAAGAACATAACTTTAAAGCAGACTTTCACGCAAAAATGAAATAAGTTCTTTCCTGCACCCCTAGTCTATCACGTAATCGTATGTGTGTGTGTTTTTTTTTTTTTTTCAGGGAGAAAAACCTTTTTTTAATGGTACTCCCTCCCACTTTCCTAATTCCGTCTAGGCGAGAATGATGTCCGCTTGGCCCATACTGTCATGTCTTGTGCAGTGGAGAGCCAGCTGTAAGTAATCAGGAATTCAGTCGACTCCCAAATCCAAAATGGCAGCACTGGAGATCGGAAGCCCTAGGAAGAATCAGCTGCTGGGAATACAGTGCTGTACTTCATGGGCTGGTATCTGTTTTCAGAAGTCAGCAGTTACAGTATTTGTAGCTGCTGATTTTATTAGCGATAAATGGGAGAAGTTCTTCTTTAGGGCTGGCTACTATATAAATTATTTTCATCTGAAGGTTTAGTGACCCCCTTTTTGCTGTAATTCTGCATATGCCGCAGTTAATGTGCTTTTTTCATTTTTTTTTTTCTTCCCCTCTAAATGCTGCAGCCAGGGTTAAACTCTGCATTGGCAGCATACATTAGGCAGTCCATACACGTTTCGAATCTCAGCCAATTCAGCCGGAACTGGCTGAGATTTGAACCGTGTATGGGCAGGCTGAATGTACCAAGTTGATCGATCAACTTGGGTACAATCAGCATGCTGTGTTTTACCTGTGACTATCGCTAGTTATCCGCTAGCAATAATCACGGTCTTCGCTCTGCAGGTACGGCTCCCACCCATACCCCCCGGGAGAAGACAACGGAGGGATTCCTGCATCAACACTGTCTGCATTGATTGGGGAATTGAGCAAATTTCTTTCCTGCTTTTTCTTTCAGAAATTTGCTTTGTGTATGGCTGGCCTTAAGCAGCTCATAGATGAGTCCTTCCTTTTTTTTTTTTTTTTTTTTTAATCCCCCATCACTTGATATGGATGGGGGAATCCCCCAGCTGAGCTATTGCATTCTGGCAGTGGGGAGACTTCCCTGCTGTCACAATACACTGATCTGCGTTTCAGGCTATATATCTGTGGATTGACTTCTGTAAAACCTCAGTGCCGATATGTGGATTGAATTTGGACCTTAAGGCCCCTTTCACACTGGTGGAGTCCGCAATCTCAGCACAGGATCTCTCCACTGACCAGGCGGATGACAAGTCTGTGTCTGCTCCGCTATGCAGAGCTGACACAGCCTGCTCTCCTCTATGGGCTGTCGAATAGAAACGGACCACCTGTCGGCTTCCATCTGACTGTCATTCAATCGAATCCCCATTAGTCTGTTTTTAGTGGACAGGATCGGATATCGGCGGGTGTCAACAGACACATGTTTGTTGACATCCGCCGCTTCATAAAGAGCAATGGGTGGTCTGATCGTGTCCACCTGAAAAACGTACAAGACCCGATCAGTCTGTCAGTGTGAAAGAGCCTTAAGCTTAGTACACACTGCTTGTGTTTTATTTTTTTTTTTTCTGTTTTTTCGTTCAACTCAGTGGGCCGAATGGGAAAAAAAAACCTGACAGCTCAGGTTGGAGCCGCTGTACTAACAATGCAATGTTAGTACAGCGATCTCACCTGCTGTGCTATTTTGGCCAATGGCTGAAAGCGCTGGCAGGGAACTGATTGGCAGCCCTTTATCAGCCATGCCCCTTTGACAGAAGCTGGCCCAGCTGCAGTACACATGGGCCGAATGTCGGCCGGTTTCTATTGGACTGGACGATGCCGCCCGACATTTGTCCCATGTGTGTAGAGTCGGACCATGTCCTTTTACACATAAGCAGCAGTCCAGCTTTCTGACAAGCCACCTGGATGCTGCCTTCTTCATCAGCATTCCTTCTGCTCAGGAAGTGAGGGCCATGTTGATTAGAGCAGTGATCAGGGGAGCGTGTCGGATCACAGGGGAGCCGTTGTCTGCTGCTTATTCTCAAACAGTACTAGTGCTGCCAGCAAGTTGTCTGTTTTTAATACTTGCAGCACCTAGCTGATTAAAGAAGCATACTTATCGCTGTATATGCTGGCTGACTGCTTCTTGGTAATTAAGAGGGTTTAACCCTTTTTTAAGCTACATTAAAGTACATCTTTTAAACTGAATAAATTCTGTGCCATACTTGGTTACTTGTGCTAAAACAGAGCAGTCTGGGAAAGGGATTTGTATCCACTGATTGGCTAATAGGCCATGTGTGATTCCCCTACTCCCATCCCCCTCCTCTCCCTGTGGTTATTTTTGGTACCAGAAAGGGGTTTGACAGGCAATTATAATACCAGGCTTTTTTGAACCATTTACTTCAGAGAAGCAGAGGAGTAAACCGGATTGATAATAAACAGTTATTTGCGTAGACAATTTTTCCAGTATATAAAGGTTTCTTTGTGAAATATTTCCTATTCTATTAGATGCAGGTGGAATTCTTCCACAGCCCTATAGAAAAAAAAAAAGGTTACCAATCGTTTTGCTTTTGCTCAACCTGGCAGCTAACCTAGAAAAATAGGCTGTGTTAATGTCTGATATCTACATTTCTGCACCACTGGTGTTTTACCTTTTTATGTGTATGGCTGTAAATGGTTTTGAAATATATCTTTTGTTTATATAAATTTAAATTTGTTAATACTACATTAATTTAGAGCTTACCAAAGCAGAAGACCCCACACCCTCCAACCTGTCCACTCCACATCTCAGGCATTGAATTGTATCCACTTCAATAGAATCTTCATTTTCAAATGGTTATTTTTATACATCTATTGCAGGCCAGTAATGTATCAACATCACTCTACGATAATAAGTTGCATTTTCAGGTCTCATTTGACTCATTCAAGTTGTAGCTTCACTTGCTTATGCACACAATTGTCAAAACTTGTTTACACCAAGTATATCTCCTATATTCTGACACATGATGGTGCATGTAAGGGGAGATTCATTCATCCCTAAAGTGAATGCAGATGTTATGCAGCTTATAGCCACAATGCACCTTGGCACATCAGGTCTGCATGATACTGCCTTTTTCTGTCCTCTGGGCCTGTGCTGGAATTAGATACTTATGTGCATATATCCTTAAAGCAACATTAAGCCCTAATTTTTTTAATAAAAAAATAACAAACATGGTATTTTTAGCTGTTCTGTGCAATGGTTTTGCACAAAACGGCCCCGATCCTCCTCTTCTTGGGTCTCCCGCCTGGCGCTCCAAGCTCCTCCGTGGTGACACCTGTGCGTGCTCGGCCCTGCCCATGTTCGTTTGGCAAAAATTTGATTGACAGCAGTGGGGTCCCCCGCTGGCGCTCCCGATTCCTTCCCCCTCAAGCAGTGCCCCAAGAAAAAGCCACTTGCCCCTGGGGCACTGCTGCAGGCTTACTCTTGAGCCACTGCTCTGTGTCCATAAGACACATACAGCCACTGCTCGGCTCCCCCCACTCTCTCCTCATTGGCTCACTGGCCCAATGGGTTCCCGCTGCTGTCCCAGCCAATGAGGAAGAGGCTACCATGAACCTCGCTGGGTTGGAGTTGGGCTTGGGTAAGAATTGCGGAGGGAGCTGCTGCACACAGTTTTTTTTTTTTTTACCTTCATGCACACAAAAAACAACCCTTCAGCCTTTAGAACCACTTTAAGGCTGGGTTCACACCGAAGCATGGAGCCGCTCACAGCAGGGGCCCAGTGTGTCCCTGTTCACCGTTTTTTTTAGGCTGAATTTGGACCTGAAACGGACCAGAAGACGCACAGTGCAATTTGCACCAGAGCCGCTTCATAGAGAGCCGGTCACAATCTCCTGACATGCGAATTGGATTTGGAGAAATCCAATTCGCAGTAGTGTGAACCCAGCCTAAAGCTCAACTCCAGAGCCTTTTTTTTTTTTTTTCTTCTCTCAATCTTGGACCAGTCTCCATCGCTCTACATTTGTACGTGCATTTCTTTTTTATTCTGCCGTCTTTGGTCCGGTCACATCATCGCTTCCTCCAGTGATGGACAGGTCTTTAATGTTGCAAAGAACAGGTCCTTGATGCTTTGAGCCCACAGGTTGCATGTTGTGGCGCATTTGAGCGGCAATTTAAGTTGGTGGCATGACAAAGCGTGTTACCACAACGTGCATATGTGAACGAGCCCTTAAATTCTGTCCAGATTAACCCCTAAATGCTTGTTTTGTATTGTTAAAACCTAATAGTCTGGTGATCAGCGCAAACTCTGCTTTCTGGTTGGCAGCGCTGCACACTGATTATTCTGTGTCCTCTCAGTGCAGGCCTCAGGCAGAGAGGCAGTGTTCCCAGACTTTTGAATAATCTTTTGTATTAATGATCATGAATCATAACAAATTTTCTGCCTAGGGTATTGTACATTTAAAACAAACACACTTGTAGAGGTGCCAAATATAGTACTGATGCTCCAGGTACAGGAAATGCGCATTTGTATTGTATAGAAGTGCTCATTTTATATAGACATGCAGAAAGGTTGCTTATGAAAAATGGCTGAAAAATTCTAGCTCAGCAGCTCAATGTTATCGGGGATGTCACCTGAGAAAAATCCATCCTTGGAGCAACATTTCTTGGTGGTGTTTTCTTGATGGTGTCCTGTGGTGATAGGCAACGTGCTTTTGAAACTCTTCTAACAGGGGAGTTGCTACCCTGTTTCCCCGAAAATAAGACCTAGCGTGATTGTCAGTGATGGCTGCAATATAAGCCCTACCCCCCAAATAAGCCATACTCTGTTTCCCCGAAAATAAGACCTATAAGGACTTTAACTAGGGCTAATTTGGGGGGAAGGGCTTATATTGCAGCCATCACTGATAATCACGCTAGGTCTTATTTTCGGGGAAACAGGGTAGGTCTACAAAAGATCTGGGGCTAGAGCCCATAGCAACGTAGTAAAAAAAGTCATACGCTTGGGCTGATAGATAGATAGATAGATAGATAGATAGATAGATAGATAGATAGATAGATAGATAGATAGATAGATAGATAGATAGATAGATAGATAGATAGATAGATAGATAGATAGAGATATATATATATATATATATATTCTCTATCTCTATCTATCTATCTCTATCTATAATATTATATATCCCCAGAGAGCCTCCCCTCACCTTGGGGACCCCTGCAGAGACTCGGGGCTATAGCCCCAAAAGCCACCCCTAGCGACGCCACTGTCTTCTAAGATCATTGAGGTTGCAGTGGACATCTTTCCAACCTGCCTGCTTTTGACCTATGTGGAGGAAAGCAGTTTTAAAGCACACAAAAAAAACCCATCGAGACAGGCTCTGGAAACTGATTGCACAATCTCCCTTAGATCTCCCAACAACTATGTAGTGCAGAAGGCTGTCTGATTTAAAGGGACTGTTATTTTGCTTATTCTGGACCAAGTTGCAGTACAATTCTAAAGGGCCCCCTTTCCCCACCCCAGTTACTACCAGCTTCTGCCCCTGTGGCAGCCCTCCTCATGCCATCAAGACTGATGAAGGGACCATAGTCCTGCATTGGATGCAAGCACACTGAGGGAAGAGTCCACTGCTGGACCATAGAGGAGTACTGTCTGACAGGGGAGCAGAGCATCAGGTAAGTACAACTCCTTTTCCTATCCACTATACATAAATGAGCATTTAAACCCTTGCTGTGTGGGGACAGATCCACTGCAAGGAAGCATTTTCACTTTTCCCAGCAGTTGGGCTTTAAGGAAGAAGTCCTTTCTAAAAAAAAAACTAGAGATGCTTTTAAAGTGAGGTGCTGCTGGGATCACTTTTTTGTTTTATTGTCATTACACAGTCGGCTATCACAGGGATGCTGCAACAAGCACATAATTGTCATACATATCTGTTGAGCCTAGTCATATCTTTTCCCTGCTGTGTACATTATGGAAGTTGCAGCCCTCTTAAAGTGGGAATAAACTCCCTTGGTTCATTTTATCCTATAATAAGGCTTGCCTAATAGGTACAGTAAATGTCTCCTAACCATGCGTCATTTAGGAGATACAGTGCTAAGCATAAATGAGTACACCCCAACAGATTTGTCAGAAAACTTTGTTACTTTCCTTTCAGAATCAACATTTTCTATGGGACACTATACCACAAAATTCTCAATTGTGGGACATTGATTGCAACCAATATGTGTTAATTTGCAGACACAAAGTATTTTCCCTAACAAATTAATTCAAGACCATGTTACAAAAATGAATACACCCCAATGAAAGTCTTATGGCTCTTTCACACAGCGGACTTCGCTTTGCTCAGCGGGGGAATCTATCCGCTGATCCCCCGCTGAGCAAGCAGATGACAGGTCCGTCTCCGCCCACTCTGCTGAGACGGACCTGTCAGAGCCCTGCTCTCCTCTATGGGGCGATCACATGAAAACAGATCGCCTGTCCATTTTCATTCGATCCGCTAGACGGATGGAAAATGGGGTTTCCATATGTCTGTATTTCACGGACAGGATCAGATCGGATAGCAGGTGTCAGCGGACATGTCACCGCTGACATCCGCTGCCCTATAGAGGTGAATGGAGGCTCCAATCAGGTCCACCTGAAAAACTGACAGGCGGACCTGGTCGGAAAGCCCTTGTGAAAGGGGCCTAGACAAAATCCTAATTTACAATTCAACTACAGGTGAGTCTAATTATTCATTAACCACTTCAGCACCAGAAGGATTTGTCCCCTTTCTGACTAGGCCATTTTTTGCGATACGGCACTGCATCACTTTAACTGACAATTGTGCAGTCGTGCGGAATTGTACCCAAACAAAATCTTATGTCCTTTTTTTTCCCACAAATAGAGCTTTCTTTTGGTGGTATTTGATCACCTCTGCGGATTTTATTTTTTGTGCTATAAACAAGAGCAACACTTTAGCAAAAAATACAGTATTTTGTAAAAAAAAAAAAGTTTTCCTCAGTTTAGGCCGATATGTATTCTTCTACATATTTTTGGTAAAAAAGCGTATATTGGTTTGCACAAAAGTTATAACCTCTACAAAATAGGGTATAGTTTTATGTAATTTTTATTTTTTTACTAGTAATGGCAGTGATCTGCAATTATTTATTTATTTTATTTATCAGGACTGCGACATTGCGGCGGATACATCGGACGCTTTTGACACTATTTTGGGACCATTGACATTTATACAGCGATCAGAGCTAAAAATAGCCACTGATTACTATATAAATGACACTGGCAGGGAAGGGGTTAACACTAGGGGGTGATCAAGGAGTTAACTCTGTTCCCTATGTTCTAACTGTAGGGGGGATGGGACTGACTAGGGGAGGAGAGAGATCGGTGTTCATACATAGTATGAACACCGATCTCTCTCCTCTCCCCTGAGAGAACCGGGATTTGTGTTTTACACACACAGGTGCCCGCTCTGTCACGAGTGCCCGGCGGTCATCGCGCCCGCTGGGTACGTGAATCGGCTACGGGGACACGCATGCTGTGATGTCTTAAAAGAGCGACGTACAGCTACTGCGATTTGCTGAGCCAACCTGCCGCAGTATTACTGCGGCGGCTGGTCAGCTAGTGGTTAAACAGGTGTCCAGCAGACAATTGATTATAAAAGGGCGTCCTCGACAGGCGCGTTTTCTGATAAGAACGGTTGAAGCAAATCGCCATGCAAGTTCACTGCAGTTGGCTAAAGCAGAAAGCCAAACTGGTGTGATTGTTTCCCATCGCACAATACGACATACACTGCAGAGGAATGGCATGCGTGGTTATCATCCACGAAGGAAGCCTCTCCTAAAACCCACTCACAGAAAAGACCGCCTAGAATTTGCCAGCGCCCATGCTGAAAAAGACTACTGGGACTCTACTCTGGAATGATGAGACTAAGATAAATGTTTTTGGAACTGATGGCTTCAAAACTGTATGGTGTCACGAAGGTGAGGCGTACAAGGAAAAATGCATGGTGCCTACAGTGAAACGTTGTGGTGACAGTGTCCTTCTGTGGGGCTGCTGGTGTCGGGGAGCTGCATTTCACTGATGGTATCATGAATTCACAGATGTACTGCTCTATATTGAAAAAGAAGATGCTACCATCACTCCGTGCCCTTGGTTGTTGTGCACTTTTCCAACATGTCAATGAGCCACTGTTGCATTTCTGAAGAACAGGATGAAAACGATTTAGTGGCCAAGTATGTCTCCTGATCTGAATGCAGTCGAACACCTTTGGGGAATTCTGAAGTTGAGCGTCACTCTCCATCCAGCATCCAGGCTCTAAAAGAGGTCGTTCTTGACGAATGGAAAAAGATAGATGTTGCAATATGTCGCCAACTTGTTCGATCAATGCCTAGAAGACACATCATGGAGGTCATACAAAATACTAGATGTAGTCGTTTTTGTTGTGGGGTATATTAATTTTTGCATCAACTAGTTTGAGGAAAACTGAAAATTTTGTAATCTAAGTTTTATATTATTAACCTTACTTTCATGTAATGAGTGAAACAAATGTTCTATAGAACTCAGCTTTGTCAAAAATGTGGAAATTGTTCTTGTGTTCATTGAGATATTGATCAAAATCTTACTTTTCAAAAGGGGTGTACTCATTTATGTTGAGCACTGTATTTACTTTAGAAGCAGCCATTGAGGTCACCGACCTCACCATACCTATGCCATTCCTAAAGAGCCCTGTACCGTAAACGGTGACTCCCGCTCGGCTGTAAATATCACCGAAGCCCGTGAACCCTTAAGGAAGGTACCGGGTAAAGATGGAAGCACCAACAGCAGTGACAGCGCGCCGCTGGAGGACTTCATTTTCAGGTAAGTTTTAAACTGGCCAGAGCCCAATTTTTTTTTTTTTTTTACTGCGGTTTACTTCTGCTTTAACCGTTGCCGATCAGCTGCCGCAGTACTGTGGCAGGTTGGCTCGGCTGCGCTAATCGCCGTAGGTGCATGTCTGGCTCGTACAAGGTGATCTGTGGGCGCGCACCGATTGGCCAGCGGGAGAGCCAATCAGTGGGCGATCATTCCCCACAGTGACAGAACGGGGATCTCCCAAAGTAAACAAGGCAGATCTTCGTTCTGTCAGGGGATGACACACACAGATCCTGTCTTTCTGCTATGCAGGAAGACCGATCTGTGTAGTGTCCCAAGCAGCCCATCCCCCATACAGTGAAATCACCCCTTGATCGCCCTGATGTTAACCCCTTCCCTGACAGTGTCATTAGTACAATGTCAGTGCATATTTTTAGCACTGATCACTGTAATAATGTCACTGGTTCCCAAAAAAATGTCAGTTAGGTGTCCAATCTGTCGCAATCCCACTAAAAATTTGCAGATCACCACCATTACTTTTAATAAATTAAAAAAAGCCATAAATCTATCCTCTATTTTCTTGACGCTATAACTTTTTTGCGCAAATCAATAAATATATGCTTATTGGGTTTTTTTTTATCAAACATATGTAGCAGAATATAAATTGGCCTAAATTGATAAGAAATTAGATTTTTTTTTTTTTTTTTATTGGGTATGTTTATATAGCAGATAGTAAAAAATATTATTATTTTTTTAAATGGTCGGTCTTTTTTTGTTTTATAATGAAAAATATGAAAACTGCAGAGGTGATCAAATACCACCAAAAGAAAGCTCTATTTTGTAGGAAAAATGGGACATAAATTTTATTTGGGTACAGTGTCTCACGACCGCACAATTGTCAGAGTAACGCAGTGCCGTATCACAAAAAATGGCCTGGTCAGGAAGTGGGAAAATCCTTCTGGGGCTGAAGTGGTTAAAGTGTATCTTAAAGGCAAAAATTTTTATTTTTTTTGTTTTGTCAAGAGTAGAGAAGGATTAGAACACCTGTCATTTTTTGTGGTCTGTGCCCCCTTTAGGGAGATTCACACTGTTTGTCCTGATTACTCTTATCAAAAGTGAAAGTAAAAGAAAGTCCCAAATTTTGGATTGACATCAGAACAGTAGTAGAGGGGAAGTCTTCCAATGGGGGCACTAGTTCTTGTGACCCTGGTGACTCACCAGAATTCCCTCACTTTGGAGGGATTTCCTCACTTCCTGCCGGGGCTATGGGACAGGAAGTGAAAAGAAAATCTCCCTGATGGGACACAAATGGCACATAAAACCTGACGTGCATTATAACCCTCCCTTACTCTGTTCAAAATGGCGAACAAAGTTTTGCCATTTAGTTACACTTAGAATTTTACTGCATCAGAGCACGTTTAGTTGTCATATATGTTTAGACAAGAATGTGCAGAGCTCTTGGTTGACGCCAGAAAGCAGTGTGGGAAAGGCGTGTTCTGTGTGTGTTTCCTGCACTACACTCAAAACGCACTTTGCGATCTGCTGCGACTGCCAATGTAATGTTAACAGGACCCCCAAACACACATCGCAAACAGTGTGTTTGTGGGCTTTAGACTTGGTGCAGCGCTTATTTGAATAGTGCGTGCACTACATTTTCTACGTTCCTGTACAATTTACAGCCCATTCAAATGAATTGGGTTCAAAATCGCTCTGCACGGAAACTCGGTCCATGAACTTGCCCTTACAGAGATTGTGCATTTACCCAATGATACATGCCATATCACAAATTTAAAATTGCACAAAACTATGCACATTTTAAAAAAATCCAGCCTTAGAGACCATGTCATCCTATTAAAGAGACTAAATACTTACCTTTACTGCCACTTGCGTCACTAACTACTGCTCCATTGAAGAGAACTGGCCCCCCAAAGTCCCCTGAGAAATGCGACTATTCCAGAAGTGTTGATCTGTATGATCTCCTGCAGCTCTCACGGGTTCCTTCCTCTGACTCCATGTCACCACTGTCCCCTGCAGTGATATAAGGTAAGAAGGAGCAACAAATAAGAGGAAAAGGCTGGAAAAGTTGGATTTCCAGTGCGCTTTGTGGGACTAGTTCTAGTTCTAGCGTTGAGCAACTTGAGAGGTGATTATTCAGCCTTTTTACATGTACGGGCTTACCTTTTTTATTTATTTTTTTAATTTTATTTTTTTGTACATGACAGGGTATCTTGACCCAGAATACAAATGTAAATGTCTGTGCTCACCCCTTCCACCTCATGCAAGAATTATGTATAGAGCTACATAAAGATACATTCTTTATTAGAAACTTACTAGTGTCCTCCTGGACTCTCATCCTTGCTGTACAGACCCCATGGATCCAATATGCTCACCCTTCACTCTCACTTGATGGCTGTGTTTTCTAGAGGGGAGTATCTGTCTTCTACCCACAACCCTTACCACTACCCAGCCTTGGTCCTCCTCTTCCCATATACTTTTCTTTCTCTGGACTCCTTTTGTGCTTCCCCTTATCTACTTCCCTACCCTTGCTTTATTTTCTCTACTTCCTTTCTCTTTTACAGATTTCTTGAGACAGACCCATCTTACCCATCAATGTCAATACCATACACATGCATATGTTACTACTTTGACAGTCCCTTAACAAAAGTAGAATTGTAGAAGTCTCTGTGATTATGTTAATGTTTAAAAATGTTCAACAAAATCAAAAAGTGAATTATGAACCGATATGTACTAAAAGCTTAGCCAAAACGTGTGTGTTTTTTTTTTTTTTTTTTTTTGGTTTGTTTTTTTTTTTCTTTTCTTTTTTTAATTTTAAGCAGGGAAGGGTTAAACATTACATATTCGGTTTTATTTTGTGCAGTCTTGGCTAAGATTAAATGAAGTATCTGTCCCATAGACTTGCTACGCCATCATTCTGGCCTTTTGGTAGGAATGTCTGGCTGTACAGTAAGGCTTCATGTACACTACACAGCTACTAAACTTGCGTTTTGGAGCTTAGTGTTTTTTTGTTTTTTTTGCCAAAGATCCCAAACGCAACTCCATAAAATCCTATGTGTCAATGTACACATAGGCTTTTACCAGACTTTAGGAGCTGCTGCAGTTAAGGGAGCTTCAACTTCCCTCTCCTAAATGTGGAAGAATCGTGTTCAGGATAGGAACTTTTTAAACGCTGGCCGGTGGAGAATGCAATCCACCGCTAGCAGTCAAAGTAGGCTATGTGTACATGAAGCCTAACTCTGCTGGTATGATGGTGATCCTGAGCACCCGTCCCAATAGGTAAAGAAACCGTATGAGCGTGCACCATGTACAGTGTGGGTCAGGATTACTCCATTGGCGTGGAGGGTTCAGAGGGGCCAGTGCTGGTCTGGCCATGAGCTGGGAGGGCAGAGGGCTGCGGTGCCGGTGCCCCCTTGGAGTTGGTTGCCCCAGGGGTGCTTGTAGTATCACTTGGGTGTGGGAAACCCACTGTGAGAGAGAGCACAAGGCCACGTCACCTAAACTTTTTTTTTTTTTTTTTTTTTTTCCTGCACTGTGCCTCTTTGTGCTAGGCCTTTTGGCTAAGTCTGGTGCAATTTTTGCTACTAGGCTGCAAGGCCTAACCAACGCACCTGCAATGGCACTATTTATTTAATTTTAGTTTTCGCACATGTTTTGTCACTTTGCACTGTTGTCTGTGTTTCTTTTCACTTGGATGGAGGGTGTGGGTCCTCTGGCCTACCCTGAAGTCTAGGGGGTGGACGTGTGGCCATTAGGTTCCTCCTTCCCCTGTACCGGATGGGGTTTCTCTTCACCTAGTACTCGTTGGTCGGCTTTGGCTGACTATGAGGATGGGGGTTCACCAGGCCTTTTACCTAGGTGGACCAAGTATGAGCCTTGCCCTACTTCCCTTTTTACGTGAACTTTTTTTGTATGTTTATATATATATATATATATATATATATATATATATATATATATATATATATATATATATATATATATATATATATATATATATATAAATATAATTTTTTTTTTTTTTTTTTCTTTTATATGTTTGTTTATAGAATAAAATATTGAAGTAAATATTAACTTGTGATCGTGACATCCCTGTATATCCGTAAAGGCTGCATTGCCTACAACAAGGAGAAGGTTCACACAGGAAGATAGATGTGCCAGCTGTCTTAGTAAAATTTGCCTTGCAAAAGACATTGTTTATTTAATGTAGGAAATATCTTTGCAGCTCTATTTTTGCTTTCATTGTTGATCTTGGTACATGGTATTTCTGATCGGCTACATAGAAGTAAAACCTGTTTTCTAAAGGAACCTTTAGCCTTTTCACACTTATGTAGATTTGAGTTGTACTTTCATGCCCACGTGTGTTGCTTGACATTTCACCATGTCTGAATGTAAGCAATCTCATTTTTTGCATATTTGGCCATATCCTTAAGATATTAACAATTGCATGGCACTCATACCAGATATTTTGTAAGAATATTGTACCAGAGCCACATACACAATTCATTGTAGTTCTTGTACACCTGTACTACCTTGTGTCTCCGGCCATTCATTATCTGAACAAATCTGTTGGCTTTGAAAGGCTCTAGCACACATACATCAAACAAGGCCTGTGGGCCGAATCCGGCCCGCCAGCCCTTATGTGGCCCTCCCCTGAATCCTGCACTCTATGTAAATGCACTCTTAAACCCTGCACTCTGTATGTAAATGCACTCTTGAACCCTGCACTCTGTGCATAGCGCTCGCCTGAACTCTGCATTCTGTAAATAGCGCACCTCAGATATAACCGCCCTTTGAGGGCAACCATACTGCCAATGTGGCTTGCGATTAAATTGAGTTTGGCACTCCTGCTCTAGCAGTTTTCTGCCACTGGCATTGGTAGAGCTTTCCCTGGCTCATATCCTCACTATCCCCCATCTACAGAACTTCTCAGCAGAAGCTTTGAGTCCTTTTAAATACTTTGATGCATTTCTTATGCCCAAATGAAAGGGGGGGGTTTTCTGGTCCCTGACAGGTTGGCTGCACCCATATACCCATGCGAACCAATTCTGCAAATTACGCTGCGTTTTGCAAACTGATTTGTGGGGTGTCGTTAACATACACTCTGCAATCAGTTCGTATGAACGGGTTCGCAATTTAGATGTGGTGCTTATTTGCGCCGCATCTAGTGTGAACCGAGCCAAATCGAAGCTCCTCCCAAAGAACCTTTCCCTGCAAATGCCAAAGAACAGGGAAAGATCATGTGACCACACAACAGTGTCGCATGAAATGAGTACTTGGCGAAAAACAAAAAAAAAACAAAGGCAGTGCCATGATATATATGACTTATGTGAATGAATGGTGGCAATTAACACACTGTTTTAGTATCACTTTTATTCATAACCTACTTGTGCTCTTTTCCTTGAATCTGATTGCGTGATTGCTTCAAGCATAACTGAAGGTAAATCTTTTTTTTTTTTTTTTTTTTTTCCTCTTGGTGTCCTCCGAGAAATTAATCCTACCACTCTGTATTTCCTTCAAGATTTTTTATTAGATATATATATATAATTTACACATGGTGCAGAAGCCATAACATTACAATAAACTGATCTTGCCACTCTGTTTAACCGCTTTTACGACCGCCCCACAGCAGATTTACTGCTATAGGTCGGCCGCTCTATGCAGAATCACGTGTGTGTGTGTATATATACATGATTCCGCACTACCAAGTTTTGGTCGCAAGCGTGCGCCGCCGCTGGCTCGCTCCCACTGTGATTTTACACAGCAGGAGCTGGTGCGCCGGGACCCGCCGATCATTGGGTACTCTGACAGAATGACAGTCTGCCAATGTACAAGGCAGACTGTCATTTCCTGAGTACAGAAGACATGGATCCTGTGTTCCTGTGAAGCAGAAACACTGATCCATGTCTTCATGTAGTAAAAACACCTCCCCCACAGTTAGTAAACACTTCCCAGGGCTAGGTGCACATTTAACCCTTTGATCGCCCCTGATGTTAATCCCTTCCCTGCCAGTGTTATTAGTACAGTGCATATTTTTAGCACTGATCACTGTAATGTCGTCACTGGTTCCCAAAAAAGTGTCAGGTGTCCGATTATCTGCCACAATATCGCAGTCCCGCTTTAAGTTGCTGATCGCCGCCTTTACTAGTAAAAATAAATAAATGAAAAACAACCCAGTTTGCAGACGCTATAACTTTTTGCGCAAACCAATCGATATACGCTTATTGGCATATTTGTTATTTTTGGTTAAAACAAAAAAAAAAAAATGTAGCAGAATACGTATTGGCCTAAATTGGTGATATTAGATTTTTTTTTTTTTTAATTTTTTGTTTGAAAGTAAAAAAATATATATAATTTTATTTTTTCAAAATTGTCGGTTGTTCTTTGTTTCTAGCGCAAAAAATAAGCCGCAGAGGTGAACAAATACCACCAAAAGAAAGCTCTATTTGTTGGGGAAAATGACATAAATTTTGAGTACAGTGTCGCACGACCGCGCAGTTATCAATTAAAACAACGCAGTGCCCTATCACAGAAAATGGCCCGGTCATGAAGGGGCAGTAAACTGTTTTATTACAGGCTTACCTGTAGGTACTATGAATATCTCCTAAACTTGCACTGTTTAGGAGATATTTAGAGTGCATGCAGCTGATGACATCACCAGCGCATGCGCTTTGAAGGTGTCCGAACCTTCAGGGCCATACTGTAAATGAACACTCCTACGTGCATGCGTGAGAGTGATGTCATCACGCCCCTGGCCACTCATGTAGCCGGAGGCCGCGTACGCGGAACAAAGACCGGGTGAAGATGAGCCCTCTCAGCAGTGACAGCGCACCGCTGGAGGGCTTCATTTTAAGGAGAGTCTCTCATAATGTGCTAGTAGGCGATTGCTACTAGCACATTATGACATTGCCTTGCAGGGGAATTTTTTTTTTCCCCTTCAACTTCTGTTACTACTGCTTTTTAAAAGATAAATTCGCCTTTTGTAACATGTTACACCCATGTCCAGAATCTTCTCCCCTCGCTCACTGTCACATTCTGAAGAGAATGTGGCCGTTCCGGGCTCCGCCCACCCAGCCGCGTCACCCATTCACAGTTTTCTGTGAATGGAAAACTACAAGGTCTGGCAGCCTTTGCGGCTGTCGGCTTGTAGTTCTCAATGAACTACCTCGGTGCTGTGGTAGCTCATTGATGCTTCCTCTTAGTGCGGAACCACTAACCATCTTTTGATTTTTGATTTGACATATCAGATGATCAACCTCATGTGTTGGTGACTTAAGCTTTGGTGACTGGTGGATGAGGCCCTTTCTGGACCACCCCATCAACCACCCCATCAACCAAGGGAGTTGGCAACAGCTGGTCGTAGAAAATAATGTTTGACACGGTTTATGCTGATGTTTATATACACTGAGAGCTTGACTGTAATTTGCTTTCCTGAAGAAGCGGGTAGCGACCCATGAAACGCAACTGCGTCGGAAGTCGCAGCAAGCCATGCATAACCTGATTTCAATGATTTTGTTTTATACTGTGTAGCACAAATACGATCTCTATATATGGAATTGTGTGTTATGACTTGAATATGTTTCAATGATTAATACATTTTATACAATACATTTTTGATTCTTCTTTTTTTTTAATCAAGTGATACCATCAAAGTCCTTAATACTAGTCTTTAGTTTTTTTTTTGTTGTTTTTTTTGTTTTTTTGGGTATCTTTTTTGTTGGGATGTGGTCTGGAGATTTTTGTCCAAACTTTAGAGGGTCCTCCTCCTGTGGTCTCTCCTCCCACTCTTTTCTTTCCTCAATCCCCCTGTAGGCGGGAGTATAACCTGAAGTTGTAAAACTTTTTGTTTCTTAACGGGATTTTTACCGTGAGTACAAAAACCTTTTATTTTGCAGCTCAGCAGCTTTTAGATGTGGTGGCAGCACTAGTTTTACTCTTTCAGTTTTTTTTCCATTTTTATTTCCACATGGAAAGTTACAAACTACCTGTCTTGGGTTGACAAAGGTTGGCCAATGTTTTGTATCTGTGTATCATTGTCGCCCCCTTTGGGGATTTTTTTATTGCAATTTTATCTTCGGGTGTTGCTGTAATTTGAAACATTTTATTTAAAGCCGATCGCTAAATGTTTCTTTGCAAATCTTAATGTGATTTATAGAAAATCTGTACCTATATTATGCAGGCCATCTGCTCCTTCTAATCAGATGATTCACATTCTAATACTTCAGGAGGACCACATTTAATTACAGCTAATGTATTTTTGCTGCACAACTGCTATTCTTTGCAATACCAAATGTGTCTCTTTCCTTTAAAAGAAGCTTTCAAGCTTCATTTTCTTTAATCAAACGGCTTCTTGCGGACATGCCAGTGCCTTAAATCCTTCTGCTGCTTGAAAGGTCTGTCACAGTTGGATATTTAGAATCTGGAGCAAGGCAGACCCTGGAAATGCTAATAATCACATGGAGCGCAGTTTTGGGTTGGAAGACTGAACAATGCTCTGGAAGTAACTAACTGGCTTTGAAGGTCCTGTAGACAAAACAACTGCTGCATTATTCCTAAGTTTGCTGCAGTAGAAACATTTACCAAAGATCTTTTGGTTTTTGTTACTTGAAAAAATCCCTCAGTCTTTCATCGCATACCCTGATATTTTAAAGGGGTTGTAAAGTCAAGTGTTATTATTTATTTATTTACCACTTCCATAACGGGCCTATTTTGACACTCCTCTCCTACATGTAAAAATCATATTTTTTTACTAGAAAATTACTCAGAACCCCCTAACATTATATATGTTTTTTTTTTTGCAGACACCCTAGGGAATAAAATGGCGGTCGTCGCACAGTATTTGCGCAACAATTTTTTAAACATTTCGTTTCTTTTTTTTCATGAATTAAAAAATAACTAAACAGTAAAATTAGCCCAATTTTTTTGTATAATGTGAAAGATGTTACGCAGAGTAAATAGATACCCAATATGTCATGCTTTAAAATTGCGCACACTCATGGGATGGCGCCTAAAATCTCCATAGGCAACGCTTTAATTTTTTTTTACAGGTTACCAATTTAGAGTTAGATGAAGTCTAGTGCTAGAATTGTTGCTCTAACGCACGTGTCGATACCTCACATGTGTGGCGTTTACAAATGTGGATGGGACTTGCGTGTGCGATCGCTTCTGTGCGCGAGCACGCGGGGGCGCTTTAAATTTATTTTTTTTACTTTATTTTTTTTTTTAATTTTTACACTTTCTCTTGAATTTTTTTTTTTTTTTTTTTATCACTTTTATTCCTATTACAAGGAGTGTAAACATCCCTTATAATAGGAATGGAGCGGGACAGGTCCTCTTTATGAAGAGATATGGGGTCTATAGGACCCCCACATCTCTCCTCCAGGCTGGAAAGCATGAGATCAAAAAAAATCTCCCTTCCGGGTCCCCAGTGGCATGGGAGGGCGGCAGGCGATGTCTCCTCCCATCACCTGTAAGAATGATCAAGCAGCGGAACTGCCGATATGATCGTTCTTACGGTGCCCAGAATCGCCGACACTAAAAGATGATATCTGGATGATGCCTGTAGTAGTTGCTGGCATCATTCAGACATCCCCACTGAAAGTCAAGGATGTCATATGACCTGCTTGGGTTGGAAGTGGTTAAATAACAAACGTATTATACTTACCTGCTCTGTGTAAAGGGTTTTGCACAGAGAGCCCCCGATCCTCCTCTTCTGGGGTCCCCCCAGCGGCGCTCCTGGCTCCTCCCCACATCGAGTGCACCGATGGAAAAGCGCTTTCACTGGGGGCACTCATGCAGGCGCGCTCCTGTGTCGGACTCCTCGGCCCCGCCCCCCAACTCCTGCATCATTGGATTTGATTAACAGCAGCGGGAGCCAGTGGCTGCGCTGCTATCAATCTATCGAATCAGGACACGAGACACCGGCTGCAGCTGGTGTGCTCTTCGTCCCTGTCGCTGGAGACCAGGTTCAGGTAAGTAAAAGGGGGGCTTCTGCATCACAGGGAGGTTTTTCACCTTAAAGGATAACTAAAGGTTTGTTTTTGTTTGTTTTTGTTTTTTTTAAAGAAAGCTAGGGGTTTGCAGCTGTGGTGGCAACTCTGCACATGCTCAGTTTTCAATGAGGGAGGAAATGCTCAGCATAGAAAATATGTGTGACTATAGAGTCACACATGTAGCCATATACACAGTGGTTAATGACAGCCCACTCCCTCCTTCCCTCCTCTATACTCAGTAACCAGCTAAACACAATGGGAGCAGGATATTACATCTTGATTGATGGAGGCTTCACCTCCCTCTTATTCTAAGACACAGGATGAAGGGGCGTGACGCAGCATGGCAGAAATCTGTCCACACCATGTTCTTTCCACAAAATAATAAATATTTCAAATATATATTTGTATGACCATTTGAAACAGTTTATTGATATTAGATGCACCGAAATTTCGGTGGCCGAAAAATGGGGTTTTCTGCATTTTGCCAATGGAGAAAAAGGTGCCGAAAACGCTGCTTCGTTTTCAACGAGGATGTGCGTTTTTGGGGGTTTTTTTTTTTTTTTTTACTGACCAAAAATGCAGCAAGCAAGATTTTTAACACCACAACGGACCATTGTGAAGACATACAAAGAATTTGAAGGGATGCATTTTTCTTGCGCTAAAGATGCCGATAATGGCTGACAATAAATTCTTATTAATTTAAATTCATAATATTAAAAAGTCGACTATAATACAGTTTTTTATATAAGAAAAAAATATATAGTTTAAAAACTGTAATTTTTGGTTTCGGCAAGTGCAACCTGAATTTCCGGGTTTTGACACGAAAATTTCCATTCAGTGCACCTCTGATATGAATTATTATTTTTTTACTCTGTATTTTAAAGGCTGCTTTTTATTTTTTTACTTTTTATCTTGCACACGTGACCAGTAGCAGAGGACTAGAAGCTCCTCCTGCTTGTTTCCCTGCAGACAGGCTGGGAAAGAGCTGGGTCATGTGACAGCTGTATATTCCATAGGAAAAAGGTACAGGACAGGATTTTTTTTTTTTTTTTTACCTAAAATTAAAATTGCGGGCACCTGTGATATTGCAAAAAACGATAGTACCTAAAAATTTCCATAAAGCAACGCTTTAAAAGTCCTTACAGCTTATAAGTTCAGAGTTTACTGTGATCTATGATGCTAAAATGTATTGCTCTCACTCCAACGTTCAGTGATACTTCACATGTGTGTTGCAATCTCAGTTTACATTTTTATTTTATTTTTTTATAATTAATTTTTTTTTTTTACTTTTTTATTTAACTTATATGCTATCACAAGGGGTTCGCATACCGTTGGGTAGGTGACATGTACTCTTTATGGAGGCATTTGGGCATCTATTAGATGGATCACGTCCAAATTGCTGAACTAGTTAAAGGCTTAGGTCACCTTTTGTTAACATGTTACACCTTTATATTGGGTGTAGTATGGTGCAACTGCCTCCCCTTCCACCTTCAATGCTTTGCAGACTCCTGTTTAAACAAAACAAAAAATTGAACCTAGCCTTTTAATGTTTCTAAAAATTTCTTTGTAACTGTACTAAGCCTTGGTTCACACCTATGCAGTTTGATTTTAAACCGTTTTTGCAGTGCGGTTTTCATTTTTGCACACACGATTTTGACGCATTTTTTTTATTTATTTATTTTTTTTATTTTATTTTTTGCCCAATTTGCTGTTGGGCAGATTAACCATTTACAGAAGATTTTCCCCTTAATGACCAAGCCATTTTTTGCAATACGGCACTGCGTCGGTTTAACTGAAAATTGCCGCGGTCGTGCGACGATGTACCCAAACAAAATTGACGCCCCCCCCCCAATAAATAGAGATTTCTTTTGATGGTATTTGATCACCTCTGGTTTTTATTTTTGCGCTATAAACAAAAAAAGAGCGACCAATTTTAAAAACAAACAATATTTTTTGTTATACTTTTTGCTATAATAAATAATCCTAAAAAAAAAAAGTCTTCATCAGTTTAGGCCAATATGTATTCTTCTACATATTTTTGGTTAAAAAAATCGCAATAAGAGTATATTGATTGGTTTGCACAAAAGTTAGGGGATAGGTTTATGGCATTTTTATTTACTAGTAATGGTGATCTGCAAACTTTTTTTTTTTTTTTTTGCGGGACTGCGACGCACAGATCGGACACGCTTTTGACACTTTTTTTTGCATTGAAATGCATTGATTACTGTGCAAATGTCACTGGTAGGGAAGGAGGTTAACACTAGGGGGGCGATCAAGGGTTAAATGTGTTCCCTGGGAGGTGTTTCTAACTCAGGGGATGGGACTGACTGGAGGAGGAGAGAGATCGCTGTTCCTAATCACTAGCAACAGTCTCTCTCTCTCTCTCTCTCTCTCTCTCTCTCTCTCTCTCTCTCTCTCTCTCTCTCTCTCTCTCTCTCTCTCTCTCTCTCTCTCTCTCTCTCTCTCTCTCTCTCTCTCTCTCTCTCCTCTCTCTCTCTCTCTCTCTCTCTCTCTCTCTCTCTCTCTCTCTCTCTCTCTCTCTCTTCCCCCCCCCCCCCCGTTCTGCTGGTTGGCAAGTGGTTAAAGAAGGCCAATTGTGGCAAAAATGCACTACATACTTTTCTGCAGCTTCTCCATTGAAGTCTATTGAACCAAAAAGCACCGTTTTGCATTAAAAAATAAATAAAAGGTCCCTGACTTTTTTTAAAAACGCACGGCTGAAAAAAACATGGATGTGAACATGTCCAATAGGAAACCATGTTAAATGGACTGTAGTGCATTTCTGCAAATAGCACTAAAAAATGCATAGGTCTGAAACAGGCCTAATTGTTGACATAAGTGTCCTTTGGGTCCCAAACTTCCATCAGGAAGTGAAAAAGGTGCCCATCTACTCATCTAGTATTCCGTAAATTAAAATCTGTATAAAACCGTTGAGTTGTAAATAACGTTTGAACGTATCTTCATTTGCTTGCTTTTATACAAACTAAGTTTGCCTTTTTAAATAATCCCTCACTGTTAATCCAGTGCAATGCTCTACTCATCTTTTGGTGTGGACGTGTGTACACAAACTCTCTCTAAGCCCCCGGTCACACTGGACCCTATTGTCTGCATTGGAAATGGTCAAATCGTTCCGACTCCTTCAGAGTCTCACCGATTTTTGAAGTAGTTCCTGCACTACTTTTTGCAAATTCAGGTGCGACTTGCATAGAAATCTGGGAATGAAGTTGCACAGATGCCTTCCAAATCGCACTGAAATGCTACATTGAAATCAGGCCACTTCAAGTGAATTAGCACGATTCCAATGTTGTGACCGGGGTGTAATGCTCTAAATACATGAATCCAGGAGTACTGTGGTCTCCTTACAAGCGCACACATTTGTGCGACACAGCAAAGTCGGCATCGCACCGATTTGAACACTGCCATTGCCGACAATAGGCTGCGACTTGTCATGTGATTTGACATTTCAAATTGCATGACAAATCACTCCAATGTGAACGGGGGCTAAACTCAATAATAGGTGTGCTGTCAATCCAGTAGCAGGTGGGCCAATCAAATGAGGCCTTCGTGCCACCTGTGCATGTTGGTGCGCACAGAGTGTGGAAGTCGCTGTGTAGTCCTTGGGTAGGGAGCGCTCATAAAGAGACCTCACTAGTGGTAGGAGCTACTACAGCAAATGAAGGGTTGATAGGAAAAATAGCAAAGGTGATTAATATACGGTACAAAACAAGATAATAAGTGACAATGTTTTTTTCATTTCTTTATGCATTGAATTTAATGCCACCAGAAATTGCCTGTAAACTTTCCTTATCTTGGCCAGTGAAAGGATGTACTGCAAGTGTGAAAAAAAATCATTCTTTGTACGCTGGAGAAAATGTCATGTTTACTGATTGGGCAGAAAACCATTTAAAGCATGCCTATGTCCGATCGGAAAACCACTCACTTAGTCCTGGTTCACACCTATGCATTTTTTTAGCACGTTTTCAGTTTTGCAGAAATGCACTACAGTCCATTTAACACGGTTTCCTATGGATGTAGTTCACATCTGTGCATTTTATAGAAAGGGCCAGGGACTTTTTTTCTGGTTCCACAGACGTCAATGGATGAAAAGCATGTATTGGAATACTTAAAATGCACCCGCAATATGCAAACTGCATAGGTGTGAATCGGGCCTCAATGTTTGAAAGAGCTTGTTATTTATCTTTTGAGGCCTCGTGCACACTGGACATTTTTGGATGTTTTTACAGCAGCTGTTTTTTGGCTTCAGACTTTTTTTTTTTTTTTTCTCTTCAATAAACTCCCCATCATGTTATCCTATGTGTCCATGCATACATAGGCTGTTATCAGCCGCTTTTGGCTGGGGCGTTTTTTGGCTTTAAAAAAACCCCAAAACTAGTGGGTTCTGAGAGGAGTTTTTCAGCTGTAAAAGCGCTCTAACATCAAACGCTGGTAAACGCTCAAAAACGTGGCTCACCAGCATTTTTTGACATTTTTGATCCATTTAAAATTAATAAAAAAAAAAATCCCCCCCCCCCCCCCAAAAAAAAAAGCTTAAAAACGCTGAACGTGGAAAAACAGTATTGCAAAAACATTGAAAAAATCACTGCAAAGCTACTGGCATTTTTTAGCATTATTTTGCCCACTTTGCCTGTATTCTAGTGACTGTATAGCTAATGTGAAAACTACAAGGTTTTTATTTTTTTTATTTTTTTTTTAGTAGCACTAACTGCAATAAAAGTATTGTCTTCTATTTTCAAATGTTACATACATGTGCGCTAAAAGGGTTCGCCAGAGTTCAATCCAGCTAGCAAAAAGTACCTAATAAAGGGCAATACAAAAATACACTCTCCGGCCACTTTATTAGGTACACCTTGCTAGTACCGGGTTGGACCGTTTTTTGCCTTCAGAACTGCCTTAATGCTTGGTAACCTAGATTCAACGAGGTGTTGGAAACGTTCATCAAAGCTCTCGGTCCATAGTGACATGATGGCATCACACAGTTCCTGCAGATTTCTTAGCTGCACATCCACGATGTGAATCTCCCGTTTCACCACATCCCAAAGGTGCTCTATTGGATTGAGATCTGGTGACTGTGGAGGCCATTGGAGTACAGAGATCTCATTGTCATGTTCAAGAAACCAGTGGTGAGATGATTTGAGCTTTGTGACATGGTGCATTATCCTGCTGGAAGGAGCCATCAGAAGATGTGTACACTGTAGTCATAAAGGGATGGACATGGTCAGCAACAGGCTGTGGTGTTTAAACTATGCTCAATTTGTACTAAGGGGCCCAAAGTGTGATAAGAAAATATCCCCCACACCATTACACCACCACCTGCCGAACCTTTAATACATGCCATTTTCAAAGTCCCTTAAATCCCCTTTCTTCCACATTCTGATGCTCGGTTTGAACTTCAGCAAGTTGTCTTCACCACGTCTAGAGGTCTAAATGCATTGAGTTGCTGCCATGTGATTGGCTGATGGAAGTGTAAGTCCACCCTAACATTAAAATCCCTGCATATACAGACATCCATGATCTAACACTAAACTATCTAGCCCTGTAAAATAGAAATCAGTATACAGTAAAACCTTGGATTGCGAGCATAATTCATTCCAGAAACATGCTTGTAATCCAAAACACTTGTGTATCAAAGCAAATTTCCCCATAAGAAATAATGGAAACTCAAATGATTTGTTCCACAACCATTTATTCAGAAGTCCTTCAGTTTATAGTCCATATAAATAGATTATAGCAATGTGATAGGTTGTGTAACCATAAAATGTCCATCCACAAATGGAAGCCTCCACAAGGGGATTAGAAGCAAAATCCAGCAGGAGCTGCAGAGTATAAAAGAGAGGAGAGGCGCCTCTAAGTGTAGCAATATGGTTACATTTAATGAAGGTACAACATTTAGCAACTCACATGGTTGATGATACAAAGAGGCACATCTAAGTCTGCAGGTATCCGGGGTAAAGCTGTCCACATAGACCATCCTCTGCACCGCCGGCTCTCACCGCTGTCAGTCTGAAATCATGACTGGGAAGACTACCCTGCAGTAGAGCGATGTGAAAGTGAGGCTTGAACCACTCATGGAGCGCAGCGTGGAAGGGACGATGGTGCAGAGGATGGTCTACGTAGACAGCTTTACCAGGTTTACCTTTTCTGTTTTAATCATCAACCATGTGAGTTGCTAAATGTTGTACCTTCATTAAATGTAACCATATTGCTACACCTCTCTTGTCCTTTTATACTCGGTTGTGACATTACACTACTTGTATATCAAGACATCACTTGTATATCAAGTCAAAATGTATTTAAAAATTTTGCTTGTCTTGCAAAATGCTCTCAAACCAAGGATTTACTGTACACCCTTTTTGAAGCCAATCGGGTCCGGTCTCCAGCGGCTCAAGCTCTGCAGAGGACACAGCCAACGGCTGTGAAATGAATGGGGAGTGACATCGCCCATAGAGTTACTATGGGGCTTCCGTTGTCAGCTATGTCCTCTGCACCTGTCTCCACAGCTGACAGCGCAGCGTTGGATCGGCTTCAAAAAAGGAATGTATACTGATTTCTTCTTTACAGGGTTAGATAGTTTAGTGTTAGATCGTGGATGTCTGTAGATGCAGGGATTTTAATGTTAGGGTGGATGTCTACTTTAACAATTTGTGTTGCCAAGCTATTGAACAGGTGTACCTAATAAAGTGGCCGATGAGTGTGTTTTAATAAAAGCAGAGGTCTCGCTTGCTTGAGATGAACCTCTTGCAGGGTTCCCAGTGCATCAGCCTTCCATTATAAATATTGGCATGATAGTCATTCCTGTGTGACGGAGTTTAGCTTTACCAGTTTGTGTTTGCTGTTCAATAGGCCAGCATGCACTGCTTGGGTCATCTCCATGGATTTGTTTCGGTCAGTTTATCGCATGCTTCACCCAACACAAACCTCCAGTATGAGACTTGAGCATTGCTTGCTGCCCAGTCAAGCTGAAGGTGTTGGCAAACAAAAGTTAAAGCAGAAATCTCTCACATGAGTGCTAAACATTGTAAGCCTAAATCCACTAGTTTATCACTTTAGGTATTGACCTACAGTAAAGTGGACCTGTCAGTATCCTGCACGAATAAATCCCTGACATGTTATAGAAACAGCATATTTTATCATTGAATAGCAGTCCTTGAGTTCCAGTCCAGTGACTTACCTGGGCCAAGATTCTGTGATCAGTCTGCTGCAGACAAGAAGTATTTCCTCAGTCTCTTCTCTCTCAGGCTGCATCTTCCCGCGAATTCAATACGCCCAGGTGTGAATGACAAATCGCTCAACGCACATCTCAGATGCCATTCATTTGAATAGCACCTAAAACCGCGGTGCGGTTCTGCCGCAATTGTCGTGCGATAAATAGCACTGTAATCGCAGAAAACCGTATCGCGTGAAGCTTGTCACCTGAAAAGGTTCATTGCGTTTTTAATAAATGGCATCTGAAATGTGCGTTGTGCAATTTGTCATTCACACCTGGGTGCAAATCTGCTCGCGATTCATAACGCCCAGGTGTGAATGCAACCTCAGCGGTGACATTATGACATTGTAATGCTGTAACCAGGGACAAGGCGTGAGGTTGCAAAAGGAGCTGATTTGTGTCAGACATTTGTAAACATTGAGGTTAATTTGCCTTGGTCAAAATCTCTCTTAAAGGGGTTGTAAAGGTAAAAATGTTTTCACCTTCATGCATTCTATGCACGAAGGTGAAAAAACTACCGACAATACCGCCGCCCCCAGCCCCCCCGTTTTACTTACCTGACCCCTCGAAAGTCGGCTGCTCGTTCCACTGCTCAGCCTGGCTGCTGATTGGCTACAGTGGATGGATTGGAAGCAGCGCAGCCATTGGCTCGCGCTGCTGTCAATCACATCCAATGACGTGGCGCGCTGAGGGGCGGGGCCGAGTGATACAGCGAGCGGCTATATCACGGGAGCGCGCCCGCAACAACTAACCACCATGCGAGGGAGCTTGCATTGAGGTGGTTAGTTCTTGCGGGGAGGAGCTGAAACAGCCGCCGAGGGACCCCAGAAAAGCAGGTTCGGGGCCACTCTGTGCAGAACGAGCTGCACAGTGAAGGTAAGTATAACATTGAAGGAGAGATCAGGCAACCTGGTCTTTTCTTTGTAGCGTGAACCCAAAAGTGATCTGCTTTGCCGCTTCTCAGTACAGAGATGGCTGTGGCCAAGTAAACAGTAGATGCAGTATTGTCGGTACTCATAGTACTAAGGCAAAATACAGGGGAAACATTAAAAGTATATTAGACCCCTGACGTCTGCATATAGAGTACCTGTCACCTGCACAATACTATCACATAGGAAAAGGTTAGAGATTAAATAAAAGTAAGAACCCAGGAAGGTAAGTGAATGCTGGCCCTGGAAAGGAAAATGCTGCCCCGTAAAGGAGGAAAGATGTGTACAGAGCATATTTTCTCTAACACTTTCCTCTGGCAGGGTCAGGATTTAATCATCTTCCTGAAAGCTTATTCTTATTTAATATTCTTTTTTTTTAATCTCTTACATTTTTTGCAAACCTTTATTGATATTTTGTTTTATGTTGGTCAAGTTACAGTACAGAATTGTGCTTTACACACTAAGATTGTTTGTATCCATGTAGCTCACTTATGCACGCTATTTTTGGGACACAATCATTTTAATCTATTAAGCCTTATCACTGAGACCCGGTTCACACCTGTGGTTTTTAGGTGCAGTGTGTAAAAAAGTTCTGCATGCTTTATATTTCTTGTGCTTTCTTCAAAATGCACCCGTAGAATTCAAAGGAAACATGTCTAAAACGCACCATAAAAAATGCAATGCATAGATGTGAACCAGCCCTGCAGTCTCCTTTACACAGATAAATATAAGTGGTTGATCTGCATTTTTGACTGCCCACCTAAAACCGAACATGGAAGCTGGAGTATCACCTCCTGGACGCCTGCAAACCGTCCATGTGAAAAAGGCCTAACACTTTAACATCTGTTAAGGCGGAACTAAACTCTTCTGTCCCTTTCAGCCAAGGAAGCTGCCAACTTAGTCTCTGATCTGCAACTGCCATGGTGCTGTACATGTGATCAGACACCAGCCATTTGATGGTTTGACAGTTTGGTTGAGGACACAAACAAATGTGTCCTCAACCAGTGGGTTTAAGTCCGTTTTAGGCCCTTTCACACATATGGTCTGTTCATTTTATCAGTTCAGTCACGTCAAAACAGATTAAGTATTCATCGGTTTTTCATCTGGTTTTTTTTTACCCCCCTTTTTTTTTTCTCAAATAAAAAAGGTGACTGAACTGAAATTCAAACACTGTATATAGCTGGTTGCTAAAGAGGGGGCCGGAAAGCTGGCCGCCGCATTAACAACCGATGAGTCATCGGGGTTCCCCGCTGACAGCTGAACGTAAAAAAAAAAAAAAAAGTCGTGGAGTACACCCAGCCCGGTCCATACCAGACCCTTATTATTTATTATTATTTATTATTATTATTATTATTATACATGATTTATATAGCTCCAACAGTTTACGTAGTGCTTTACAACTTGAGGGTAGACAGTACAAATACAATACACTTTTTAATACAGTAGGAATCGGAGGGCCCTGCTACTTTAGAGCTTATATAGCTTGACAGGGAAGGTCAAGTGATACAAGAGGTAATAACTATGGGCAATGTGCTGATTGAGAAGATAAATATACAGTTGTTAGGTGGGGGCCAGATAGGCTTCTCTGAAGAGATGAGTTTTCAGGGATCGTCTGAAAGTGGATAAAGTAGGAGAAAATCGGACAGATTGGAGTAGAGCATTCCAGAGGATGGGAGAGGCTCTGGAGAAGTCCTGAAGGCGAGCATGGGATGAGGTGACAAGGGAGTTTGAGAGCAGGAAGTCTTGTGAGGAGCGAAGAGAACGATTAGGTTGGTATTTTGAGACTAGGTTAGTCATGTAGCTGGGGGCCAGGTTGTGTATGCCTTTGAGGCACATTATAGTTAGTGTCTTGAATTTAATTCGGTGGCTGAGTGGCAGCCAATGGAGGGATTGGCAGAGGGGTATAACAGACGCTGAGCAGTTTGTGAGGTGGGTGAGCCTGGCAGCAGCGTTCATGATGGACTGAAGTGGGCATAGCCTATTTAGAGGTAAGCCAATGAGGAGGGAGTGCGGTAGTCGAGGCGGGAGATGACCAGGGAGTGGATTAGAAGCTTTGTGGTGACATTGGTTAGGAATAGGTGTATCTTGAAGATGTTGCGGAGGTCGAGGCTGCAAATTTTGGACAGCGATAGGATGTGGGGCCGAAAGGTTAGTTCAGAGTCCAGGATTACACCTAGGACCTTGGCGTATGAGGACAAGTTGACAGTTGAGCCGTTTGATATTGACATATTGCATGAGGAGACAGATGGAGAGAGCTGAGGGGTGGAGAGATAGATTTGGGTGTCATAAGCGTAGAGATGATATTTAAAGCCGTGGGAGGCAATCAACTGACCCAGGGAAGTGGCATAGATTGAGAAAAGGAGAGGTCCAAGAACAGAACCTTGGGGAACCCCAACGAAGAAAGTGACACTGAAGGGGAGCGGTGGGATAGGTAGGATGAGAACCAGCGAAGAGTACGGTCATGGAGACCAAAGGAGTGGAGTTTGAGGAGGAGGGGGTGGTCCACTGTGTCTAAGGCAGCAGAGAGATCCAGGAGAAGTAGTATAGAATAGTGTCCGCTGGTTTTAGCTGTTAGTAGGTCATTTGAGAGTTTAAGGAGAGCAGTTTCCGTGGAGTCGAAATCCAGACTGAAAGGGATCAAGAAGTTTATTCATGGTCAGATGGTCGCTTTTTGGAGGAGAAGGTGCGTAAGGAGATGGGACGTAGGTTGTTAAGATTGGTGGGGTCCGGTGAGGGATTTTTAAGTATGGGGGTGACTAGCGCATGTTTTAGAGAGTTTGGGAAGATGCCACAAGAGAGGGAGAGGTTGAAAATGTGAGAGAGTGTAAAATTGAGTCAGAGGGTGAGCGTAGCATTTGCAAGGGAGCAGGATCCAGGGGGCAGGTGGTTAGATGAGTGTTAAGGCCCATACACACAATCAGACTTTTTGACAACAAACACGTAAATTACCTGTTTTAAGGCAACATACGACCCTGTGTACGCTCCATCAGACAAACTTTTTCAGTTTTCATCGGACAAATGTTAGCTGTGCGAACAGACAAACTTGGTGGCAACAAAAGTCCTACGTCTGCAAGTCCAGTCATGTGTACACAAAGCCATCGGACTTTAGTACAAACGCGCATGCTCAGAACTGATGCAAAAGATCAGACAACAATACAGAAGTTGACCAAAGGGTGACGTCGGAGAATTGAACGTCCTCTTTTGAAGTGTTGTCAGTACGTTGAAACGTCACTACGTTCGTGTTTGTTGCCTAAAATCCTGCCGTGTGTATGCAAACCAAGTTTACGGCCAACGCCCTTTGGACAGAAATCCACGGAAAAGTTTGTTTAAAGTCCGATCGTGTGTACGAGGCTTTAGATAAAAGTTTAGCAACCTCATTAATAGTAGCAGGGTTGAATGAGAGAAGTAATGATTGTATCTGTGGACATGGTGTGTTGCATGGGGGAGGTTTTTGCACGTTGGAGATCTCCTCATGAATTGTATCAATCTTATTTTTGAAGTGATTGGCGATCTCCTGGGCAGTGAGTGAGTTAGAGGGTGGAGGCAGTGGAGGACAGAGTAGAGTGTTGAAGGTAGAGAAGAGTTAACTGGATGAGGAGGTGTTAAGGAGTGTGATAAAGTAGGTCTGTTTGGCAATATGGAGGCAGGAATAGTATTTTAGGAGGGCATATTTATGTTGTGTGAAGTCTTCCAGGAACTTGGTCTTATGCCACAGATGCTCAAGAGTGCGGCTACGTTTTCTGAGACTTCTGGTGTCTGTTTGCCAGGGTTGTAACAGTCTGGGCCTAATTCTGCGTGTAGTGAGGGGGGCAAGCTTGTCTAGGTAGGAAGACAGTGAGCTGTTGTAGATGAAAGTGGCTAGGTTGGGGCAGGACGGGTGAGATTTTGTCAGAGGTGATCAGTAGCAGAGTAGAGAAGAGAAGGGTTGAGGTGGCGAAGGTTTCTACGTGTAACTGTTAGGCGGCTGGAGGGAGAGGATGTGAAAGACGGGGAGAGAGCAAAACTAATAAGGTGGTGATAAGAGAGTGGGAGAGGATTGTTGGAAAGGTTGCACGGAGTGCACAGATGGGAGAAGACAAGGTCAAGGGTGTTGCCGTTGGAGTGAGTAGGAGCCTGTATCCATTGCCTCAGGTCAATAGATGAGGTTAGACTGAGAAGTTTAGAAGTAATAGTAGTGTTAATGTTAACAGGGATGTTGAAGTCATCGAGAATTATTGTGGGGATTTCAGAAGAGAGAATGTAGGGTAGCCAGGCAGAAAAGTCCTCAAGGAAGGCTGATATTGGTCCAGGGGGCCGGTAGATGACAGCAATTCTTAAAGAAATGGGAGAGAATAGATGATTGCAATGTGCCTCAAAAGAGGATAGTGTCAGAGGGGGAGGTGGGTGAAGTACCTGATAGGTGCTGCATGGGGCTAGAAGGATTCCCACTCCACCTCCCTTCTGTCTACTTGGTCTGGGGGAGTGAGTCTAGAGAAGGCCACCATGGGAGAGGGAAGCAGAAGTAGTATCTGATTCATGAAGCCAGGTTTTAGTAATGGCAAGTAGGTTAAAGGAATTTGTGATAAAGAGGTTATGGAGGGCGGTGAGTTTGTTACAGACAGAGCGAGTGTGTGTTCCAGAGGGCACAGGAGAGGGGGGGGGGCTGGTTTTGGAAAGAAGAGGAATAGAGACCAAGGTATGTGGGTTGCGGCTGCTGCCAGAGGGTGTAAGGAGATGGGAGCGTCAGGCAAAGACAGATGATGGCAGCCCAGGGTTTGGGGATATTTCACCAGAGGTTAGGAGAAGCAGGTAGATGGGGGGGGTAATGTGGGAATGTGATTTATATGAAGGGGCATGCCTCAGGCGTACTGGAGGTTTTATCAGTATATGGATGTAAAATGAGCAAGAGTTGGTAGGAGCAGTAGTAGGGAGAGGACAGAAGGCAGGGTGATATGTATAAGCAGGGGGGTGGAGAAGAGGGGTGAAGGTAAGAAAGTTTGAGGAGAGAGGATACAAGTGTCAGAAGGAGTGGTAGGGAGTGCATGTTAAGAGTGGAAGGAGAGCTTAATAGAGAGACCGGGTCACCTGCACTCTGTTAGGTGCTTTCCAGTGCAGTTTGCTCTGTGTATGTTTGCTTTGTACAGTCGCTGAAGTGCAGAGATTGAAGTGCATATTACTTCGAGAAAGAAGCCTTAAGGATAGAAGCCCCTGCAATGTGCTGACCACTTAAGGGTGCTCAAATTTTATACTGTTATAAGGGTGGGGTGGAAGTTCGTTAATTAATCGTGAGTGAATATAAGAATGCCTAACAATCAAAGTGGACCTTTTGCTTCTAAAGTCAGAATAGCAAGAGGCCATAGGCCAAGATAAGATCAACACATAAACCAAGTCCAGAGCGACAAAAAACAACATCATGGTTATGCACACACGGCAACAGTTAGAGAATGGCACATACCAAAGACACATACACAGAAATAGCAGGCTGATCCCAATTCCATTTAAAGGTGGAAGATGTGATTGAGCTGACACATACCTGTGGAGAGACAGAGAAGGAACGTTCAGATGAGGCAGAACTTGAAGAAGAGATTGAAGTGCACATCACTTTAAGTAAGAATTACTTTGAGAAGGAAGCCTTAAGGATAGAAGCCCCTGCAATGTGCTCCCCCAGCAATATCCGAGCATGCAGCCCCCGAGCATGTATGTATGTGTGTGTGTATATAATATAAATGCTGAAAAACCTAAGGCCTGCGCAATCACGAGCCCCGGGTGTGCACGCACATGTAAACCGCGGTCACACCACACATGTGACATATTGCCGCGAATGTCAAGAGTGAGAAGAATAATTCTAGCACAAGAGCTACTAGCTAGCGCTAAACTGACTTTGGGCAACATAATTTTTGACGATATTGTGGGCGAACACAATTTTAGGATTTTTGAATGTTTGGTATCTATTTACTCGATGCAACCTCATCTTTTAAATTATAACCAAAATGGGTATTATATGGTATTATTTTGCACTAAAATTTATTTTTAGATTTTTTCCTGAAAATTTGCGTTTTTAATAAACTGCTTTCAGAAAATATATAATGTTCTGGGGGTTTAAAATATATATATATATATATATATATATATATATATATATATATATATATATATATATATATATATATATATATATATATATATATATATATATATATATATTATTACATACATACATTTTTTTTTTTTTTTTTTGCCAAAAATTACGATTTTTACATGTATGAAAAATAAAAAGAATTGCTCTGGAGCCGAACTGGTTAAGGATAACAACGCTCTGTACCTGTCACAAAGGCTTCCAGTGGAGACCACAGTTGGCCATTTCAACATACTTTACACAGGAATAGTCCACTGCTATTATCACAAAACCTTCCTTGATAAAATGCCATGCAGCTATCACTATCAACTGTGCATACATATAGGCCAGGAGTGGTTACAAAAAGGTTGTAGGTAAAGCAAACTGCAATGTAACAGAGGATGAAAAGTGTGTAGAAAGCAAGTATATCGTGAAAACGATAATGGCAGTGGCTTGTTATATAGCACTTAAAAAAAAAGTCAGTCAATTAGTTACATCTACTGGTTCTTGCCCACTTTAATGAACATATTCCGTTATTAAAGCATTTTGTTTAGAGATATTATGCATTAGTCTTATACTCCATTGTTATAATTTGGGGATGTTTAAATAGTTGTATAATGTATATATTTCTGTATGGCTACAATTTTTTTTTTTTTTTATGTTGAAATACTGTAACTTTTTTTGATATATTTTTATGGTTTGACTTTCGCTGATTAGCACATTCTGGTAAGGGTGTCATTTTTTTGATTTTCATATTTTCTCCATCACCAGCAGATTAAATGAAAAATTGAACAGATTCTCCCATCTTCACATTCAATGTGGTTGGGAGAATCACATCTACTGAGCTATTGTATTCAGAATACAAGGATCGGTGTTTCTCTATAGCCAGTGGTACTGATTGTTCAAGGAAAAACCCGGCAGACTAGTTGTAGACATGTCTATGTACAACCAGCTGCTAGCCCATAGGTGGATCGAAATTCAGCCAGTCTACGCTGAACTGGCTGAATTTAGATCCATTTATGGCCAGCTTGAGAAGGGGCCAAGCTGGCGGTAACCCCGTCTCCTCTATACACGTAGCCTATCATTTGGGCTTCAGAATGAGGCAGAGCCTCCACCTGTAGCCGGAGTTGCCTTTGGGGGACAATGGGGCTACCAGTCCCAACAGGTTTAAGTGTTATATATTCATAAGAGTTCTTCTTTAAAAGGATAGATATAAATGCGTAAAAAAAGTCGTGTAAATGATGGTAATTTAATGGGGTGTTTTTTGGGGTTTTTTTTTTTTTTCCTCCCAAGCTTTTTATTTAATACAGAGTAAATAGACTTGCATATAATCTACAAGGTGAATATGGAGTTGTGATTCATTAATATCAGAGCATTGCTCATTACTATTTCTTGTTTGTATTTTGTTGTGCATTTTCCCAAACTGTGCCTAATTTCTTCTTGTCTTCTTGTCCAGTAGGGATATGTCCTCAGCACCAACCACTCCTCCATCAGTGGATAAAGTAGACGGATTTTCTCGGAAGTCCGTCAGAAAAGCCAGGCAGAAGAGGTCCCAAAGCTCTTCACAGTTCAGGTCTCAGGGCAAGCCAATCGAGTTAACGCCTCTGCCTCTGCTTAAAGGTAAGTAAACAAGCCGGTCACTTAAAGGCTGTTTATTATTCCTGCCTGAATCAATTTGTCTTTCTTTTCAGAGACAATTTATACCCAGGTTTGATATTTCAGTTTTGCAAGGCTGCTGACATATTGAGCCGCATTCAGTGGCCAAATAATTCCACTAGGCTTCTATTATTCAAATGATAAAACCATACACTGCACATACTTGCTTCATAATTTGAAATATTAAAATCATCCTGGGGTCTTCATGGGCTGTCAGATGTTTTTTCGGGATGGGTAGAGATATATGAACCATTGTGGTGGCATCTTATCACTGCAGTCTTTAACATGTAAAATCTTGTGGTTATATCCATCCATGCCCTTTCAAAACTGAAGTTGGTTTTTGGGTGGGGTAGCATTTTATCCCCCCCCATGTGCACTAATCTCATAATTGGCCAATCCCTCGCAGTGTGTGGTTTGTTTGTTTTTTTTTTTTTATTCTGAGAAAGGGTCAACATTACAACATTATATCAAATATAACAAAACATCAAATCACAGAAATTGAGTTACAGTACAATATCATAGAGATACTTTATCCCATTACGTTCATTAATGTTACAGGGAATGAAACCTCGTCCAATGTGTAGTTATTAGGATGGCGCATGTGATATCCTAGGACTATTCTGAAAACCACCCATATTCAGCTATTCCCTTATGTGGCCGTTCTGTGATGTGATTCTGTCTCCGCCGGTGTGGGTGTGTGCACTCTGCTGCTCCCGGAGCCCAATCTCTTTCCATTTTCCAACTGTTCTAAAGTAGTAAAGATATAGAGAAAGTAAGTAGCCTAGAGGGCAGTAAGTAAAGAATATAGAGAGTAGAATTGAGAAGACTGAGAGGGTGGGGAAGAACAGGGGGGGGGGGGGGGGGTGGCGGCAGGGGTATTCCACAAACATGGGTCCATGTGATATTTCATTTAACTAAATTCCTGGGGATAAGATTTCCGATCTATCCCGTTATGCAATGTTATTACAGTATAAGCTATGGGTCGGGGTCGTGCGCCCGAAGGGCCTGACCGTCATCTGAATATATGAAAAGGTTCCATATTGTCCATGTTTTGGAGTACCTTTCCTGTCTGTGTTGGTCTGCTAGTATAAGATTTTCCATCTGCTTTATGTCTTCCACCTTCCTTAGCCACATGGCAATGGTAGTTTGCATCGACTTGCAATGTAAGGGGATGCATACCTTCGCTGCGTCTAGGAGGTGGTGCACCACCGAGTTCTTATAGATGCGCTCGGGAGTTGCTGACGCATGTAGAAGAAAGAAAGCTGGGTCCACCGGAACAGCACGTTCCGTGAACTTTTGTGTAATCTGCCGAACTGTTCTCCAAAAATATACAATCTTGGGGCAAGACCAGAATATGTGTAGGAGGGTTCCCTTTTCTTCCCCACAACGCCAGCAAATGTCACATGTAGCCGGGAAAAGGTGTCCTATACCACCTTGTCATTCGTCTCTTGGATTTTGGTGCATATGGAGGACTTGTGGGTAAATCTGAGAATGTGGTGTCGTTGGTTGTCACTGAATGTGCGGTGCAACTCCCGTTCCCATCCCGTCAAGCTGGGAGGCTGATATCCCGCTGGTGGTGCGATTAGCAAGGTATAGGTGAGGGAGAGTTCAGCTGTGCAATAATCTTCTATTGGCGTAAGGGGTTGACTAGCGTCGTCGTGTGGTAGTATGTGTCTCAGAAAGTGCCGAAGCTGCATTGCTCTAAAAAAGTCTAGGCGAAAAGGACCTGTGGGATCAGTCAGCTGTGCTGTCATTTTCCAACGGCCCTGGGAGCTAAAGTGTGACGCCTGAAAATGGCCCTCATCGCTAAATCTCTGAAAGGTTGTGTTGTGTAAACCCGGTTCAAATTGGGGGTTACCTAGTACAGGGTATAAGGGAGAACTCCAAGAAGGGGAAGCTGGCATTGATGCCAGATGTGAGCAGATTCTGGTGGCAGTGCCGATCAGTGGGTGTCGTTTGATTGCCATGGGGAGTATCAAGTAACACCAATGGGCTCTCCGGAGAGGGATGCCACTTTGTGCATGCTCTTTGAGGCCCCAGTTTCTTCTCTTTGTGTCTAGACCAGTCTATCGGCCTACTAAGATGGACAGCCTGGTAGTAAGTGCGGATGTCTGGTAGCGCCAGGCCCCCATGTGGTTTAGGGAGGGAAAGTATCTTCCTACTGAGGCGGGGTCTTTTCCGTGCCCAAACGCTATAAAAAGTGATTGCACTTGTTTAAAGTAACTTCCTGGGATATGGATGGGGAGGGCCTGCAGGAGGTAAAGGAACTTGGGTAGAATAGTCATCTTCAGAATATTGCAACGGCCAAACCATAAATGTAGGCCGGTATTCCACTTGTCCAGAAGTTGTTTGACTGTTTTCAATAGGAGCGGGAAGTTAAGTTAAAAAAATTTGGTGCATTTCGGGGTAATAAGCGTACCTAGGTACTTTAAGGCCATAGTAGTCCACTTTAGGTTGATGCTAGTTTGGAGATGTGTGAGCTGTGGCTGTGGTATACCCACCCCCACCGCTTCCAACTTGGAGAAGTTTATCTTGAGGTTGGAATGTGTACCGTAGGTCCCCGGGCTGTGGATGTGCCTGATCTGCCAGTGGATCTCGGGAGGTATTGAAGCCAGTCGGGAACCTGGATGGGGGATGTGCCCAAGAAGAATAGGACTGGCAGATCCGCCGTTGTGCGGAGCATGAAGGAGGTGGAATTTCTCTTGATCATGACTGCCAGCGGGTACCCCCAACGGTATGTGCAGCCATGCCTCCTCACTAGGTCCAGTACCGGGCGAAGGAGTGATCTACGCCGAAGTGTAGCTTTTGACAGGTCCGGTAGTATTTTAATTAGGGCCCCATCAAAGTCTACCTCTCCGTGGTCCCATGCTCTGCGGGAGATCTCTTCCTTCTGCGTGTAGCGGTGCGGGCGCTAGATCACATCTCGCGGCCGGTCGCAGGGCCCTGTGCACCCTGTCAAGCTCCAGCGAGGGCGGTGGGGCATCTAGCAGCTTGTGGAAGATGGCTGTTACCGTGGCCCCCAGGTCCTCCACGCCTGTGGCTTTCGGGATGCCGCGGAGCCGCAGGTTTTTCCTGTGACTCCGATCATTGATGTCCTCCATGTGCAATTGTAGTTCAATGGATATGTCCCATTGTGAGGTTTGGGAGTGCTCCAGGGCCATCACCCGCTGCGCCAGGGTGGAGAGGGAAGTTTCTCCCAAGGTCATCCTGTCTGAGAGTTCTTGTACTTCGTCTCAGACCTCCTGAATATCCCTCTGGTGCGTCTCCTCTATTCGGAGGATTAAGGCCTCAATCTCCGTTTTGGTGTGGAGGGCCTGGAGCATGGAGCGAATATCCTGGTCTAACTGACTAGACATCGGTGGATGCCGGGTGGGCGATGGGTCTGATCGGAAGGCCGCCGTGGTCCCTGGAAGGTAGGTTGTTGAGGCTGAGGAGCTGGGGGACGGAGGCTGTGTGTAGGGAGCTTGGGCCTCATGGATGGAGTCATGTGCTGCAGTGCTCGGAGACAGCCGTTGGAGCTGCGAGAAAAAATGTTGGATGTTGTTCCTGGAAACACTGGAGCTGGTCACCCTAGTTGTTGCTCTTGTTTTGTATTGTTTTGCTGAGCACATGCCGGTGCTATCAAGTTGAAAAGCCGGGGTAGGCAAGGGGAGGCCAGGAGCTCACCGAGGTTGCAACTTTACTCAGCCATGTCCAGACCACGCCCCCCCCCCCCCCCTCTGTGTTTGTGTTTTTATTTATTTTTTGGTACAACTTGATTGACCTGTTGAAGTAAACACAGCTTCAGTTTTTCCAGGTTTTTCAGCTCCTGGTGAATGCCTACCAGAACAGTTGGGCATCTTTTCAAAAAAATCTGCCCTGGAAGAATATAACAACCTTGGTGACAGCCAGGAATTTCCTAACTTTGCAGGGATTTCTTCTGCCTTCTTGATCTGGAAGGGAAGTTTCTCCATTGGGACACCGAAGGCAGAAAAACTAACAGGGCTTATAACACTCCCTTATGCTACCCAACATGAAAAAGGTGTTGCTTTAGTTCGACTTTGGTTGGAGGGTTCCCTCCTGTATTGTTATATTAGTTGTCTGGGCTATATATTTCCTAGAAGCATAAGATCAATGGAATGAAAGTATGGTTTTACGTACCTTATGATACACGCACATTTGTTTAGTAATGATTGCTGTGTAGCTTGAAACTTTTTATTAAAGTTTGCCGGTTTTCAAGATCCCATCACATTAGATCAATTTTTTGAGTTGGTTGCACAGGTCTTTAATCAGAACAATATTTTTGATCGACAATACGCTAAAGTTTTCATCTTGGTGCACAGAAACAAAATGTAATCCCCAAATTCCTATGAAATGTGATTAAACAACGATGATAATATTCATATATTTAAAGAATACAACTTGATTAACTACCTTGGGACTACTACTACTAAGACCAACTACCGGTTGGTAAGGATGAGCTCCGGCGTGTTCGCACACCCCACGTGCAGAGCCCGCCAGGAAGTCAGCACTGCTCTGCGCTAATCACAGGCAGTGAGACATTGTCCCGATGCACAGCTGAAGAGATCGGGAAATGTCTCACTGCCTGTGATTAGCGCAGAGCAGTGCTGACTTCCTGGCGGGCTCTGCACGTGGGCTGTGTGAACATGCTGGAGCTCATTATTACCGGTTGGCTGCACTTTCCTATAGACTTCTATTTTGTTCTGTTGTTTTCTGAAAGAGCACCAAAACCCCAGGACTTAATAGAAGTCAATGGGAAAGCGTAGCTAACCTGCATGAAAACCGTGGGTTATGCACCGGGAAGCTGCCCTACAACTAAAACAAGATTGTAGCATAAGCAGATGCTATATTCAGTAGAATCTCATGTCAGAATGACATTTTGATCCAAGAATTGGGGCAAGTAAATTTATGTTAGTATTGGTCTTTTGTAAAAAAAAAGTTGAGTTTGACCTCATTACAGCTCCCAAGGCTACTTATTGGTTATTGCGCTAACCATCATATCAGTGGGCCAATTGGGAGATTTGGGAAAGGGGTACGGCCAAGCTCTGCTTTTTACAGTAAAAGCCAGAGTTGGCAACAGTTGTCTTTATTTTTTGAAGGTGTTTATTTATTTTTTAAATCCTCACTGGCTGCTGAGTGCTTCGGGGCCACTGGCTTCAATTTCTTGACCGCAGCTGTTATCATTGGCCAGGCCGAGATGACGTCACTCCAGCGCATGTGCAGGAGTTTCGTCATATTCGGCATTGCTGGGCAAACAGCATGTAAGAAGCTTTAATGCAGAAGAGACAAAGCAAGGCTCTTCTGCGATAAACATCCTGCCTGTCCACCAATGTTCAATTCCTAGCCTAAAGTTCCACTTTAATGCATTCTCTGCATTAAGGTAAAAAAAGCCACCTGCGTGAACCTTCGCCCCCCACCTCCCTTATACCTCATCCCGATCCAGCAATGTGCAGGAGCGAAGCGACTCCCTCGTCTCCCTCCCTCCTCATTGGCTCAGGGGCAGCAGCTGTCACAGCCAGTGTCAATGGACACACAGGGCTGGGCTTGGGAGCGAGAATGCATGAGTGTCCCCATAGCAAGCGGCTTGCTTTGGGGACATGGAGGGGGACCCAGGAAGAGGAGGACCGGGGCCTCTGTGCGTAAAACCTCTGCACAGAGCAGGTAAGTATGACATGTTTGTTTTAATTAAAAAAAAATGGAGCATTTACAATCACTTTTAAAGGAGAAATATAGCGAAAACTATTTTAGCTATACTTCTCTTGTAGGTCACAGGAGTGTGCAGTTCATTCTGCACTCCTTTTGACCCGTTTTCAGCTGACAGCAGGTTAAATTCCGCTGTCAGCTGACTTTAGTCATTCAGTCCAGGCTCTGAAAAGATCCCCACTATATTGTCAAGATCCTCCACAGCCCAGAGCTCCAGTGAGGACTGAAGTCATGGGTATCTGCTCAGAGCGGGGGGAGAATTGAATGATCAGTGGTGTTTGATACAGAGCCGGGGTACAGATGCAGTGTGCGTGTTTTTTGTTTCGTTTTTTCCCCTGCATATGCGCAATTGTACTTGCCTGGGTTTGTGACAAGTTTGGTTTAACGCTTTAATTTACATTATGTATGTATCCCATACATCAGTGGCCACCTAAGAGGGAAAGTCATGGCGCTTGGAATATATGCTCTGCAGTCAGGCATACGTTTCATATTTGCATAGTTTATTTGGCAATGCAAGCATCATTAGCGGAGCATATACAGCCAACAAATGTTGCCTGCATGTTCATTCTCTCAATGATGTGAAGCTTGCAGTTTTATGATTTGCATCAAATGAATAAGGGAAAAAAACTGTACATTACAGATTATTCTAGCAAAAGTCTTCCTAGCCTTTAGAAGGGGAACAAATGTATGGTTACAAAGTGCTTGCATTGATTGTATTTATTAGAAGCATCTCAGAAATTGACAAAATACTGTATGGTTTGCTCTGCTTTGAATGAAACTTTACATGAGCTAACTTTGATTACAGTGAAAATATGCATGTGTATTAAATTGAAAAGGGTAAAAAAACAATTACACACAATTGCACACAAAAAGGGGCGAACTCAATGGAACACTTGGTCTTTTTCTGCCCTGATTCTTTCATGTTTCTAAATACCTTGTACAATCTTCTAAGATGTTGGGGAAGGTCATTGATCTGTGGGAGTTGCATGCACTCGGCACAAGGAAGAAATCTTGGAGGGAGGGTAAGTGGTTGGTTGTAGAAGCTTATCAGTTGGTGTGCAGTCATAATATATATCTTCTGTGGTATCAGTTTGATTAAGGGGCTTTTGTTTTCTTCTTTGCTGAACTTTACAAAAAGTCATAGATTTCAGCTTGCCAGCCCTTAGATTTGGTGGCTGCATTGTGTTTTTTTTTTGTTTTGTTTTGTTTTGTTTTGTTTTGTTTTGTTTTGTTTTAAGCTTTTTTGCTTTGTGATCCTGCAAGTAACACACTTTGTGTCTTGGGGTCATAACACCAATCACTGCACTGTATGAGAGAGAGGCAGTGTTCTCACCCTAGGACATGACTACAATAATCTCTCACTCTCCTCTTCTCCATAACATAGGCGGGAGGGGTTCTGTAGTCCTCAGGTAGCTGGAAACCATGTAACTGATAAGTCCTCAAATGCAGAGAGCACAGGAAGTTATCGGATGACAACATTTCTGAAGGGATCAGCAGGTATGTTCTGCAGTTATCAAGAAGATGCAGCTAAACCCTCTCAGTGGTTATATTTCATTTTGGATAGAGTAAGTAAGGGTTATAACCCCTATTGATTTATTTTTTGCCATCTGTGCCCCATTGGGAGATTTACCTTCCCATAACCAAAACAAGAAGTGAGAGGCAATCCCTGTATATTAAGGGAGTTACTTGGGCCCCCAGGTCACCAGAACTAGTGTCTCCTTTGGAATATTTCCCCCTTTTTTTTTTTTTTTGGAGATAACCCCCTTAATATGCAGGGGTTTCCTTTTTGCTTCCTGTTTTGGCTATGGGACAGACAGGAAGTGAAGGTAAATCTATCCAATGGGAAACAGATGGCAAAAAAACAAAACAAAAAAAAACTGACAGTGGTTAAAACCCTTCCTTACTCTATCCAAAATGAAAAAAAAATCCACTCCCATAGCCAATACAGAAGTGAGTAAAACACTCCAAAGTGAGGGAACCTTAGGGTGTCACCAGGGTCATCAGAACTAGTGTATCCATTGGAAGATTTTCCCCTCTATTTCTGTTCTAGGAACAACCTAAAATTTGGGATTTTATTTTACTTTCAATGCTAACAGTAAACAGGACAAATGGAGAGGGTGACGGGGGCACAGACGCTGTAAAACCTGAGGTGTGTTCTAATCCCTCTATACTCTATCCACAACTAAATAAAATGTTTTGGCTTTAGTTATACATCCGGAGACCAAATGGAGCCAAATAGGAGAAGTTCAATGTTTCGGTTTGCATACCCTTTAATTGTCAAAACATAATATTACTACTAGAAACTCCTTGTTTAAAGTGGTTGTAAACTCTGCAAAAAACAACCTGCAAGACAAAGGCATAAGGCATAATGAGCTAGTATGCATCGCATACTAGCTCATTATAAAATACTTATCTTAGAATGATGCTGTTGCAGCGGAGCCCATACACCGCTGTGATGGGCGACATGTCTCCGGAATGTTACTTTTAGGTTTTCAGGTTCCGGCGCTGTGGTTGGCTGGAGCCAGCAATGACATCATTCAAATGTGCAAGAGCCGCCGGTAATGGCACAGCAGCTGAAGAAACAGCACGATCGAGCCGTTTCTTAAGTGCGCATGTGCTGATAATGTTGGCACATGCGTATACAGTGAATATCCCCTAAACTGCAAGTTTAGGAGAAATTCACGGTACCTACAGGTAAGCCTCATTATAGGAAGAAAAGAATGGCTGCACACCATGAGAACGTTCCAACAATTTTATTTTTAAAAAAATGGCAATAAACAGCCAGCAAAGACAGAACCCAGGAGTGTCCGAACCCAGGAGGTGACGCGTGCGTTTCACACTGTCCTCAGTACTTCTTCAAACCACCTTATTATAGGATTACCTGTAGGCAAAAGTGGTTGGAAAGGGTTTAGAACCACTTTAAAGTGGGTGTAAACTCCCATACATTTAATTTTACCAAAAGGTAAGCTTATATAAAGGCTTACCTATAGGTACTGTAAATATGTCCTAAATGTGCACCGTTCCGGTGATATTTGCTGTACATGCAGCCGGTGATGTCGCCAGCGCCTGTGCTCTGAAAGAACGGCCACCACTGAGTCCTGTGCTGTAAACGGCGGCTCCCATGGCATGTGTGAGAGTGACATCGCGGCTCCGGCCACTCCCACAGCCGGAGTCTGTGAACCCGGGTGGAGGCCCTGTCAGCTCGCCGCTGGAAAGGCTTCATTCTAAGGTAAGTGTAACATAATGCGATAGTATGCGATGCATACTAGCATATTATAACTTTGCCCAGCGGTTTAGGGTCTTTTCACACTGGGGCGGTTTGCAGGCGCTATTGCGCTAATAATAGCGCCTGCAAACCGACCCGAAACAGCCGCTGCTATAATTCCAGTGTGAAAGCGCCGAGGGCTTTCACACTGGAGCGATGCGCTGGCAGGACGGTAAAAAAGTTACCACTCCTGCCCATTGAAATCAATGGGACGGCTCGGCTATACCGCCGGCAAAGTACCTCTGCAGAGGCGCTTTGCGGTGGTTTTAACCCATTCTCGGCCGCTAGCAGGGGGGTAAAACCGCCCCTGCTAGCGGCTGCATACCGACGGTAAAGCGCCGCTTACAATAGCTGCGCTTCACCGCCGACAACGCCCCCGCCCCAGTGTGAAAGGGCTCTTACTAACGCTAATGTAAATGTGCATGAGTGACACCATAATTTAGTAAATCCTATTAGAACCTCTAATTCCAGAACATATATATGTGGAAACAAACGTCATTTATGCATGAGTGTTTTTACAAAGTGAAATGAAGAGAAGGGGACAGTAAGGTGTAAATGCTCTTTTGTTTTAAAGTGCACTTATCCTTTAATAAATAATACATATACTCGTGTTTTAAAACTCCAGAAAACCCTAGTAACACCTTTTTTTGTAAAATAGCTGTTTTACATTTTGCTGCATTTTCATTTTGTTGGCTTCTAATTTATGATTCCATCTACTTAACTTTTCTGTTGGTATCATCTTGTGCAAATCTCATGGCGATTTACACTGGAGACCAGTGGACTGGTACAGCAATGTGCAATATACCCGCTTCTGATATCTCTATTACATTGAACCAGCAAAAAAATAAAATGAAAAGCACAAGGGTTTAAAAATGTCCGTGAGTCCTGGCGTGCATTTAAATTTCTCTACCTATGCCATTCAGCATATTTGGCAAGGTGTGTCATAATGGGGTCTCTTAAAGTGTAACTAAAGCTAAGCTCTTCTTATTTTTATTTTTTTGGATAGAGTGTATTAACCCTCTCTATTTGTCCTGTTTACTGTTATTAAAAGTGAAAGTAAAAGAAAATCCCAAATTTTGGGTTGGCACCAGAACAAGAATAAAGGAGACGTATTCCTATGGGGACACTAGTTCTGGTAGGGGTGGTAGGGGTTCTGGGAGGTGTTTTCTCGCTTCCTGCTTTGGCTATAAGAAAGGACTTTTTTTTTTTTTTCATTTTGGATGTTCTGATCCCTCTCCACTCTATCCAAAATTTTAAAAAATGCCTTTGGCCTCTTTCACATGGGCTTTCTGATCAGGTCTACCTGTCAGATGACAGAATATTTGACACAGTAGCATATAGTCAGTCTAGCAGGGCTTTGTGTCTGTTTTCATATAGTTTAAAATTGCAAAATGTATTTCTCCTTTGATAATTGAATGTTACAGAACGTGTGTCCTCATTTTACATAACTGGTCAGTGAAGCATAACATTTCTTGCACTTTTGGTTTCCACTTTTGGTGAGGTCCCAATAACTTTCTTCAGTTAATATAGGACTGGTTCACATTAGCAACTTGAGTCGCACAGAATCGCATAGCAATGGAAATATTATTTTCAATGGTATCCGTTCACTTCAATGTGACTCGGCACGGAGCGATTTTGGACAAGGTTCCTGTAGTACTTTGGTGCGATTTTGGTCCCCATAGAACATACAGACCTTATCAAAGTTGCATCTAAGTAGCACTACAAGTCAGATCAAAATCGTATTACAGCAATGTGAACCTAGCCTTACAGATGTATGCTTGTAAATGTCATGCTTCTCAGCTGGCTGCTGTGCACAACCAATGAGTGCGCCTCACAGTTGGAATGTAAAAATTTGATTGTAAGTAGAGCTGTGGACAACATACAGTAGATGGTTCAAATGTAGAGTGTGTGTCACATGAAACTGGTTTATCAGGTCTTTGTAGATGCCAACCAGTTAGACCGTCAAACATTTTTATGTCTGTCTCTTGGTTACTTCAGGGGAGAAACTTTGTTCTGGGTTATTTTTTTGTTTTGTTTTGTTTTTTCTTCTTGGATCCTCAGGTCTTCCTTGGTCTGTATGGTGGGTCCCACTTTCCCTTATGAAATTTTAATTTTATATTGTATAAAATACTATAGAGGTTGGCAGGAACAGGTATAATACCCACATGGTATTTCAGAACAGAACCAAGAACTTTGGCTTGGAAATTGCTCTGCTGGTGTCCCTAAGCCATGTAAGAATCAAATTGGTCCACTAGAGGCCAGCTGTAAATGAAACATAACATTTTTCTAAACTGAACGTTTAAGACCTAATCCGTGTTTATTGCAAATATACTACTACTGCATTTCAGCATAATGGGAGTCCAGAGTCACATATACTGGGTGACAGTCAAAATCTGCCCAGTATTTATCAGTTTAATAAAAGGGGTCCCCCTCGGATCCATGAGTAAGTAGGATTCAAGGAAAGGGTAACAGAAGGTGGGGTTGGATTACTATCCTTGTGATTTAATATACCCATAAATAGTGTTAAAATTTCTCATAGTGGTTGTAAACCCCTACATCTACTCAGTGAAGTCACTGGCCTCAAGTGATGCACAGATTAAACAAATCCACCTACGTAAGTTGTATCTGTTTATTTGCAATATTCTTCTCTAAATCCATTCAAAGTCCAGATTTGATAAAGCTTGTCTGAGCTGTCAGAAAAAAAGGGGGCAGAGAGCTGAAGTTGCACTCTGCAAAGCTCAGTGAGGAGAGAGTGTGTGTGTGTGTGTGTGTGTGTGTGTGTGTGTGTGTGTGTATGTATGTATGTATGTATGTATATATGTGTGTGTGTATATATATATATATATATATATATATATATATATATATATATATATATATATATTATATTCTGTGTGAGTTTTCAAATAAACAGCTCCAGTTCTCATGCAAGCCATTTGTCGGCTAGTCTTGTATGTTGCGTCTATAATACCTGGTATCTATGTCCAGACTGGAGGAAGGGGCATGCTGATGGAAGCACCAAAGCAGGGTGCTGGGACGGTTCCGTCACACTACTAGTTTTAGAATTGGTGATGTCACTGCTGTGCTGCCCACTGAAGCAAAAGCCTGCCTTTGCCAAGATGGCTGCCTCCACACAGACACCGCAAAACCAGGCATTGTAAGTCAGTAATGAGGGAAAGATCAGCTCTGGCTGACCACAGGGAACACTGGTGACTAGCCCTTTGCCATCTGCCTGCTTTTTGGACACTGCTTTCAGAGATTGGCTCCTCTTTAACTATTTAGATGTTTTTCTAATAATGAAGTATGGTTTGTCATTGAATATGCTACATCAGGGATGTCCAAACTTTTTTCAAAGAGGGCCAGATTTGATGAGGTGAACATGCGTGAAGGCCGACCACTTTGCCTGACATTCTTTGAACCATTAAATTCGGTGTGTTCGTTCGAGCACTAATACACTGCCCAACAAGAATTCTCTTGCCTTTGTGGCTGTGTGTGGTGAAGAGATGAGCTCGGGCATGTTATTTGGATATACCGTATTTATTGGCGTATAACACGCACCTTCACTTTAAGAGAGGAAGTGTCAGGAAAAAAAATTAAATTTTTAAATTAAGAACTGTGAAGCAAAATAAGGGTCAGTGCCCATCTGCAGCCTCCATTGCCAGGAATGCAGCACCCCCCATTGCCATCAGTGCAGCCTGACTGATGCCCATCCATCTGCAGCCTTGGAGGGGACAGGGAGGGGGCGGGACGAGCGCCAAAAGATTACATACAGGAAAAACTCCTGTTTTCTCGGTGGCCTCCTTAGTAGAAAGTCCTGCCTCCTTTGATGGACAGAACAGTCATCCAATGGAAACCCCGGAGACAGGACTTCCTATTACAGAGGCTGCCGTGTAAACAGGAAATACTTGTGTGTACGGCACTTGTGCCGCCTCCTCCCCTGTCCCCTCCAAGGCAGTCAGCATATGTATCTTTGGGGGGGGGGGGGGGGGGCCTTCAAAACCGGAACGCGGGACGGATTTTGGACATGCCTGTGTTACCTGGTGGGGTGGAGAATTCTTCTTATTAAATTACAGAGAGTTCTGATATTTGAGAAATGGGATCTGTTTGGAACCCCACATATTTTCAGATCAAAGGTAACAGATTGGTCTGCAGTGCTTAGGATCGGAGCTGGACATTGCACATCTGTGAACTGGTAAGCTATCCAGAGCAGTGATCGCCAACTTTTTGGACCTCACAGACCACTAAACTCCCAGTTTTGAATTCCACGGACTAGGGTTGCACCGATACCACTTTTTTAAGACCGAGTACAAGTACCGATACTTTTTTTAAGTACTCGGCGATTACCGATTTTTATTTATTTTTTTATGTCATGTGACAGTGGCACTGCTGACGCGTGGACTGTCAGTAGTTTTTTTTTTTATTTATGTATTTTTTACAATGCTTATTGGGGGTTTTTTTTGGGGGGGTGGGGAGTGGACCGTGTCTGTGTTTGTTTTTTTTATTATTTTTACAATGTAACCTTTTAAATATTTATTACAATTTTTTTTTTTTTTTTTTTAATTATTTTTATCAGCCCTGTTGGTGACTTTGGTGAGATGTCAGGGGTCTTAACAGACCCCTGACATCTCCTATTTGAGATACAGAAAGGGACTGAGGACACAAATTCCCCAAGCCCTTTCTGAGCAGCCTCAGCTGCACTGAAGATGAATGGACAGGAGACAGCGGCTCCTCTCTATTCATAAACTGAAGCATCATAAATACAGTTTACAATGCTCATTTATGAATGGACAGAGTCAGTGATTACTGACGCTTCATTTGGAAAAGGAGGGAGCCAGTAAATATGTTTACCGGCTCATTCCTCCGCTCTCCAACCTGAAAGATTGACACGGAGGGGGGGCAGGAGCAGAGGGCACGGAGGGGGACTGAAGGAGCCTGGAGGAGTATAGAGAGACAGTCAGGGGTGATCGGTGCGAGGGGGGGGGGGGGGGGAGCAGCTGGAAGACATGGAGGGGAGAGGAGGAGAGCGGCTGCCATCTGCTTTATTGAAATCTATACAGGGGGTATAGGTGATTGTAACTCCCCTCCCACAACCCCCCACTGCCGCCACCGCACCGATCATCCCCCTGACTGCCCAGGTATCGGATCAAGCATTGGAACATTTGCTGGAGTACACGTACTCGGGCAAATACTCAGTATTGGCACCAATACTAGTATTGGTATCTGTGAAATCCTACCGCGGACCAGTAACATGAATTTTGAACATGAATTTTGCAGCTCTCTGCACCCCCCTAATACTATCCATCACACTGCTGCCTTACACAGAGTCGTCATTGGATCTCACCTCCTTATCCAGCCATGTGCTCGAGCTCTGTCCTCCCTCCCCAGTCTGATCAGCGCTGCCATCGGCAGTCCCCTCCTTTACCTACCGCTCTCTACATTACTCCCAATGCCTCCCTCTGGGGACCACCAACATTTTCTCATGGACCACTGGTTGGTGACCTCTGGTCAAGAGTACTTCTGTACCAAACCACAAACGGAACTACACTGTGAACTTGGGATTTGTGAACCGATTCGCTCATCAATAGTGTTGGTGTGAACGATAAGCAATGGACAGTACTCAGTGTTGAGAGAAGGCAACGTGTGATCAAAATGACCAACATTTGTAACACTCAGGTTTAAAAATCATTTTAAGGAAACCATAGGCTTTTTGGAAAGTGTGGGAGGTGGAGGGTTTTGGGGGCTGACATTTGCGAGTATCTCCAGCATCATTAAGTTGTATGTTTTGTTTTCTTTGTCAAGCTGACATGTAGTGATTAGCATTTGCCTTGTGGTTTACATGTGGCCTACGGACATCAAATGCTTCTGCAATGTTTGTCCTGTCAGATCATGTTTGTTCACACAGACCAGGCAGGCATTTTGTTAATGGTTGGGTTATGTGTACAGATTTGGGAAGCACACAGTAGTGAAGTAACATCTTTGAGATGTTTGCTACCATATGCATTTTAATTCTGGGAATGCCTGGCAGTCTCTCCACTACAACTGGAACGTACAATATAAAGCTGTGCAGCCCTTTGTACTTGAGGATTAGGAGCCTCTCACAAAATACTTATTTTATTTTTTTATGGGAAGTTGGCTTATGTAATAGATCATCCAGCAATAATGGTTGTGAAGAATAGTGGGGGTGTTCTATATACTTTTTTTAATGTACCCAGATCACTACCTGATAATCACAGGAATACCATATTGAAGTGATTGTAAACCTCAGACATGAAATATGAACAAAGCATATCCCTCTTTAGTGTGTACTTGTCTCCATTAGGAGCACTAAGTGTAATTTCTGTCTTCTTTCTTTGCTTTCACCATGATTCACTTCTTCTGACAAGTTTTTCTGATGCCAAGAGAAAAAAGGTGACGGGAGGGACCTCCTACTGATTGATGACAGCTGTTCTTGTGCGCTGTGTGAAGGGGGGGGGTTCTCTCGTGCTTCCTTCCTTCTCTCCCCACTGAACTCTGCGGAGTGTAATTTCAGCTCTCTACCCCCCTTTTTTTTTCTGAAAGCTCAGACAAGTTTTAAAATTCTGGAATTTGAAAGATTGTAGAGAAGTGAAGACTGCAGATGAACAGGTACAACCTATTTAGGAGGATTTGTTTCATCTCTGTGTACCACCTGAGGCCAGTCACCCACTGGGTATATGTAAGGGTTTACAACCACGGCCTAATTGGTCAGCACACTCCACCCTCACAGCAAGGCGCTCTCTGCATGTTGCACTGCAGCATGTTGCAATAAACAAGGGCAGCAGTGTCCTACTTCGTCTCCAAGGCCCTTGTTCTACTTGCAAATCCTTTCTTGGGAAAACAGTGGAGGCAAAATGGGTTAGCTGATATTCCATTTTAGGAATAGTTGTAGTTTTCTTAGAAAGAAACTAGAACCCTCCCAACTGCCTTGCCAAGTTTACCAATAGGCGTACAGACATCATAGGACTCCCAAGTTCTTCTTGCATGATCTGCCCAGCGTCACAGATGGGTTTTTTGTTTGCCAGTGTCATCTGAAATCCTTGCTCGTGTGCTTTCAGCTATACTGAAGTACACCTGCTATGAGCATAATGCCCCTTTCACATTGGGCGGATCCGCTGGCCATACTCCGCTAGTTCAGCGGGGGATCACTCCTATGAGCGGGCGGATGACAGGTCCGTCTCCGCTCACTCTGCAGGGATGGACCTGACAGAGCCCGGCTGTTCTCTATGGGGGGACTGGATGAAAACGGACAGCCTGTCCGTTTTTCATCCGATCCGCTGGACGGATGGCGAACGTATCGCCATCCATCTGTTTTGCGCCAATCTTATCGGATGGCAGGTGGGTGTCAGCGGACACCTCTCCGCTGACATCCGCCTGTCCATAGACGTCAATGAGTGGCCCGCTCAGATCCGTCTGGAAAATGAACAGGTGGATCCGAGTGGGCTGATCGTGTGAAAGGGGCATAACATGACGGCTGCCATGGTTGATCCTCTTCTGAAATTGCTAGTTTTATTGACTTTGGCACTTCTGCATTATTGAACTTAAATAAGCATCCAGCTAGGCAACTGGCATTTTTTTTAAGTGATTGTAAAGGAACCTTTTTAAAATAAACGTCTCCTATACTTACCTGCACTGTGTAATTGAATTGCACAGAGCAGCCCTTAACCTCCTCTTCTCCGGTTCCCCGCCGGTGCTCCTGGCTTCTCCTCTGTCCAATGCCCCCGCGGGAGGTGCTTCCCATGGGGGCACTCGTGCATGCTCGCTCCCGAACCCCTCTGCTGTTTCCACTGACGCAGGTAGTGGAACTCGACCCTGCCCTCATTCCATCACTGGCTTTGATTGACAGCACTGGGAGCCAGTGGCTCCTGGTGCCCCAGCAAAGCCAATGAGACACGGAAGTGATGTGAGAAGAGCTGCGGACGTGCATATTCCCTATTTTAAAAGGGCTCAGGTTAAGTATAAGTGGGGGTGAGGGGCCCAATTTGATGCATGAACATTTTTTACCTTAATGCAAGGAATGCATTATGGCAAACCATATTTAGGCTTTAGAATAGGGGTAGGCAACCTGGAGCCCTCCAGCTGTTGCAGAACTTTCAAGTCCCATCATGCCTCTGGGAGTAATTGCCAGCCTTGCAATGCCTCATGGGAAATGTAGTTCCACAACAGCTGTAGGGCCCCAGGTTGCCCACCCCTGCTTTAGAACCACTTTAAGGAAAATCATCAATAGCAGACTACTTTTTTTTTTTTTCTCTTCTGTGCAGGTTTCCTTTTGTGCGGGCTCTGCAGCATTCAGGGTTTTGGGTTTTGGGTTTTTAATGAAAACGTAATGCAGCTCTTATTGGGAAAAGGAACTCTAGGCAGATATGGAAGACCTACATGCAACTCTGAAATGGTTAATACATAATTAAATATATTTTTTAAAGCACGCAGTGTAAGCACCTGAATGTGGTCTGGTATTGACCGGTACCACTGCAAGGTTAATTTAATTTTTTTCCCCATCCTGGAGTTCAGCTTTAGATCAAAACTCCTGACTCGCTTGCTTGTGTTGCTTGTCATTGGCTCATTAAGTAATGAAACAACAATGTGGATAAAAGAACTGACAACCCTATAAAGCTGTATGTGCTTTTTTACAGTTTACGCCTGAATTTTTTACTTGTTCGACTTATGGGTTACTTTCTTTAATTTCGTAAAGGGAAAGGGCTCCGTTAGACATTGACATCACACAGATCAGCAAGTCTTCAGGAAGTTAACTCCCTTCCATGTTACAGCCAAGTGTGTCTGCAAATGAACCTTCTCTATTAGAAAAGCTTGGCCTCGTTTCATTCTAAAGTGTCTGCACCATTGTTTTACGTTTTTATGTTTTTGTGTGTTTTTTTTTTTTTTTTCTTTTTGGTTATTGATAGCCTTCTGGTATTTTATGTATTGTTTGAGACCTTCTAAAAAGCAGATTCACTTGACTAGAGGATTTAATTTACCCCCTATCTGAGGATCAAAATATGGAAACTGTCATTGCTAACTTATTTTAGATGCAGTCCTCAGGGCTGTCAACCTCACCCTGCCTTCATTACCTAGTGAATTACTGACCTAGAACTAGCAAGCAGCCAGCAAAGTTTGAAAAGTCCGGAACATACTTTGCTTGTTCCTGGTCATCACTCTTTGATAGCTTAATGCAACTACTACGCACAACACAGTTTTCAACATACTAACGAAGTCAGAATCAGACAAACACCTTTTGCATAAGAAATGTAGTAAATTTCAATTTTAAAGTGTAAAAACAGAAACCTGTTTAGTAAATCTTGGAAATGCAAGTACACAAAAATACCCATTGATTTTCTAGATGTTCAGTGTTCCTCTAACGTCTGTATGAGCAGTTTTTTTTTTTTTTTTTGTACAGAAATCCCAACCAGTGTTACCAACCCTGCCTGCTGGACTGCAGAACTCAACCTACCCTGGTTGGTTGAAATTATTGTACCGGAGCCCTGTGGCTAGGGTTCGGGCAAGTGGGGTCCCCCCCTCCCCTTTCCTCTATCCAGGGAACAAGGCAGGGATGCCCACTTTCCCCGGGGGAAATTTGCTTTGGCAATTGCAGATGACACACTGTTGTATCTATGAGATGCAGATCTGTCTCTGAGCTTGGCATCATAGATTCAGTCATTACTCTGGGGTACGTATTAATTGGGGAAAATCAGTCCTGTTCTCCCTTAATCCCTTAGGGTCTGTTGGGGTGACTCGCACACCATTACAGTGGGTGGAGGAGTTCACCTACTTGGGTGTCAGAGTACGGGGTAAGTTGGATGCAAATTTGAAGGATAATATGGACCCGCTGACTTTGCAATTTGCCCCCAAGTGTCAGGCCTGGCGTACATTATCTCCAGTGGGTAGGGTGAATTTAGTCAAAATGCGCTATGTACCCAAATGCCTTTATTTTATTTTTTTAGGAATATCCCAGTCCCAATCTCTAAAGTGACCTTTGTTAGATTAGACAGCATAATTACATCTTTTGTCTGGGCGGGTAAAACCCCTAGGCTGGCTCGGACTTCTCTTCAACAACCTCTCACAGGGAGGCCTGGGTTTGCCTAACCTCCAGTTGTACTGTTGGCCGGCTGTGCTTGTTACAGTGCATTGGTGGTTCAGCCAGCCTAGTCAAAAAGCAGCTGTTACATCGGAGGCTGCCCTCCTTGGTCCATATGCCGCATTGACTAATTTTAGTTTATCGTGGTCCTAGGGTCCACCCAATGGTCACTGGTCCCATGCGTACAACTATTAGAGTTTGGGTGCAGGCTAGGGGTATCTATGGAAAAGATGCTACCTACTCACCTCATGTACCTCTTTGGGGTAACCCACAACTACAACATTTAGCTCTGATTCTGGATCCCCAATTGTGGGCGGCTAGGAGAGTTGTGTCCTTGAAGCATGTCGTCGCAGATGGGAGAATTTCTTCCTTTGTTGACTTACGAAAGAGGTTTTCACTGCCTCAATCTATGTCTTTCCATTATTATCAACTGAGACATGCTCTTCGTGCTCATCTCCAGGAGCCAGTTACTCTGGAACCAGACTATATAGAGCGACTGTTGACATCTAGACTAATTGATACATCTCTATCTTCCCTTTACCTCTGGTTATTGGTATACAATGCCTGTACTTCTGACAAAGCGTTTAAATGGTTAACTAATATTCCGGAACTCTCTGCAGATGACTGGGAGGAATGCACAGGCTCTTGTGTTACCATTATGATTTCAGCTAACGACCATTTTATTCAGTTGAAATTTCTCCACAAAGTTTGCTATACCCCTCAAAGATTAGCAGCCATCTACCCACAGGTTAGTCCTACCTGCACCTGGTGTCTCTCCTGTACTGGAACCTTTTACCATATGGTAAGGCAATGCCTGGCTATCTGCCCTTACTGGGAGTCAGTCCTGAATGCTTTGAATGACCTGGGGGACTGGTCTCTCCAGCCCGGTCCACGCATGCTGCTTTTGGGTATCATGGATGATGTTGGGGCCTCTAGGCATATGAAGTTACTTTTGTTTTATGCACGGAGAGAAATCCTTCTTAGATCGAAACAGCCCACTCTGCCCGTGCGGTCTTCCTGGCTTTACTGAGTAGAAATTGTCCAAAGAAATTTGACAAACTATGGTCCACTTGGATTGATGCTCATGGTCCTGTGGTATTGTAGAATGACTACTCTTTGTTATTGTGTTTGTGTTATTTGTGCATCATTTGAATAAACCATTATCTGTTTTAAAAAAAAGTACATTTTGTCCTGCTCCAGTTTTCCTGTATTGCATTGGTGTGTTTTGTCTCTGTACTGTATTTGTACATTCCTTGGTTGCTATTTTTGTTTTTTAAGCTGTGGCCCTATGGATGATAGAGAACATTCTTTTTGTGCTCACTGTGAAATCCTTTTCTTGAAATGCACAATAGTGCTGAGGGAGGCATCTCCCCATCAATACTGTATGTTGATGGGGAAATCATGCAATTTTTGGTGTTTTTTTTTTTTTTCCACCCGTGGTGGAAGGAAAGAAAATGGAATAGTATAGGCCAGTGATGGCGAAACTTTGGCACCCCAGATGTTTTGGAACTACATTTCCCATGATGCTCAACTACACTGCAAAGTGCATGAGCATCATGGGAAATGTAGTTCCAAAACATATGGGGTGCCAAGGTTCGCCTTCACTGGTATAGGCTGTGTCATCCCAGCATGACTGGAAACATAACTGTAATATAAGATTAACTTCACCCTACTCCCCATTTTTTTTTTTTTTTTACTTTTATTTATTTTTTTAATCCCTGCTTGCCTAATGCTAGGTTGTGCACAATTCAGATGCTCACGCACCCAGCAGATCCAGCATTGTCCCGCTGAGATCCACTTCTCTTCTGCCACTGTTGGGGTCCTGTGCTACCATGTTCTTGTGTGATGTCATCGGGAGGGTGCCATCTATTCCGGGTTCAGGCGAACGCCTCCCGATGACGTACTGCTGGGACTGCTCCCCTTCCTTTTATGCATGGAAGACTATGCCTCCTGTGATATGTGATGTGCATATCCCAGAAGGCATCTGGAGTGCTGCATGTCATTCACCTGGGTGAGAAGGCAAGATGGGGGCCAGGACCAAAAGCTGTACACAGAGAAAAAAAAGGGGGAAAAAAGTGAGAGGTATGGAGCAGGGCGCGGAAACAATTGAGTTAAACTTATTTTGAAGCGGAACAATATGTGCCTGTGCATGCAAAGATTTTTTTTTTTTAATGACCATTATATTTTTGTGCCAATTGCACCATGTCTGGTGTTTACTAAGTGATGTAAAACCTGTGTATAGAGGTGCATGGGGGCGAAATGATTTTTTTTTATCACTGTGAACTTGATTAGAAGTCTGCTTAGAATTCTGCCAGTCCTTTCACACAGATTTATGGCTCTGATGTTCATGTTACTACGGTTTCTATATATACTTTTTTTTTTTTTTTTTTACTACGCAGTGCTAAAATTAGTTTGGCATTGTAATAAGTATCTATTTATCTTCTTTGACATCCAACTTTCCTTTGTTGAGGATAATGTCGTGTTTGTTGAGGTCTCCCACAAGTTTGCATTGTTAGTGGTTACCAAGGATCGATGCTTTCCACCTACACACCTTTTTATTTATGTAACGGCATATAGGAAATCCACATAAGCACTCAGTATGTTCTTATTGAACATGAAAGCGACTTTCTGCAGTGTAGCATTCATTCATTCCTGTAAAAACTTGCAGGTAATTGATGTAAATGACTTCTTTCCAATGTTTTCAAACATTTGGATTTGTGTTCATATAGCCTTGTCTGCCTAGTTGTATCTCGAGTGTGATGGAAATAATTTATAAGCATAAGGGTAGGTGTCCCTTTCATGGCAGCTCACACTTCTGTTTAATTTATGGTGGATGGTAGCTGTTTTCTCGCTAACCCACAGCTTACTTTCTAGAGCATGTTGCGTGTGTTTAATGTGGCGGTGTTCCATTTTGAGTTCATACGATTTTATGTCTAATAAAACCAAAAAAAGTTACCTTGTTGACACAAAACTCTGGACTGATATCAAATCTGTTTAAAGCAGAACTCCACAATTAGTTCTTTCAAAAAATCTGCTGTCTTATAAGGGGAGAGGTCCAAAGAGGGGTATGCCACCTTGTGGATTTACCTATTTTATTTCCTATTTACATTTTTACCAAGTACTGGGATTTAAGCTATCACTATACTCCCAACAGTATAACAATCGACTTCTCACAGCTTGTTTTATTAAATTTTGCTTCGATCAGCACTGCAACCGTTTTGGCCTGCTGGCTGAACGAATAAAAGTGAACCATGTATGGCCAGCTTAAAGCGGTTGTAAAGGCAGGGCATTTTGTTTCCTATAATGCATTCCCTGCATTAATGTAAAAAATTTCCCATCAGTTGTATCGCCCTCCTCATGACTCTTATACTTATTTGAATCCAGTGCTATGCCCGTCTCTCCTGTCTCACTTCACTTCTCATAGGACACACAGGCAGCAGTGGGAACCCCGCTGCTGCCAATCAAATCCTGTGAATAGGGAGCAGAGGGCGGAGCCGACCCACGCTGTGTGTGTCTATTGACACACACAGCCCGACTCAGTGAGCCAGGCAGGTGTGCCACGATGGGAAGCTGCTTCCCGGTGGGGGGCACATAGAGCTGAGAACAGGGGACCCCAAAAGAGGAGGTTCGTGGCTGCTCTGTGCAATGCCATTGCACAAAGCAGGTAAGTAGAATATGTTGGTATTTTTTGGTACCTGGTTCAGACAGGCTCACGCATGCACAGTGAACAGTCGGCTATAAAGCTGTAAGGACTCTCACAGCCAGCCGCCCACAGTAAACATGCCGGTGTCGGGGACCCAAATAACGGTGAAGAACCTGTTCGGGTGAGGATGGTGCTGGACCCCTGGACAAGCAAGTATCTTAAAAAAAAAAAAAAAAAAAAAAAAAAAAGTCAACAGCTTCAGTATTTGTAGTTGCTGACTTTTTTTTTTTTTTTTCAATCGGGTAAAGAACTGCTTTAAGTCTGGTTTTTCTTTGGCAATGGTTTTATTTTGAATTTTGGCAATACATTGGCATCAATAACATTGTTGTACACTTGCATGTAAATCATATTAAACACAGTGGACAACATATTGGGTACATCTGGTTTTTAACAGAACAAGCTGTCCTGCAGATATAGCAGTTAGAGGGTTGAGACAAACCATCTAACCACTGACAGGGGTGCTTAAAATGATCAGCTTTTTTGTGTAAAACCTTTACGGTTACAGCAAAACTGTAACTGATCTATAAAGTGTTAGCTGAAGTGCAGCTTGAATTCCTAGTTCTTTATCTTCTAGTACATCTAACCTTAACTTCCCTCGGACTGAAAATGCTGTTTTCTGCTGTGCCCCCTTCAGCCAGATTGTAGGTACTCTACTCTAATATAGGAGGTGTGTTACTGGTCAGATCACCAGGTGAAAACCGAAGGAAAAAAGTATTAAAAAAAAGTAAACTAATGCAGACACCACATCTAATGATTGGTGGACTGCAATATATTACATTTTTTGCTTTGGGTTAATATACTAGAGATACGATTATGGTAGGAGGAAAGTTAAAGTGCTTGTAAAGGGTGAAGGTTATTTTTTTATTTTTTAACCTTCATGCATACTGTGCATGTGTTAAAAAAACCCCTTCCATGTACAGCCCCTTCCAGCTGAAAGCAAATTAAACCCCCAAAAAATTGGACATGCACCATTTTCAGCTCAGCCACTACAACACATGCCACTTCAACTATCCAGTTGGTAGGTACTGTGTGTTACTATTATGCACATGTTGCTACTTCTTGCCATAAAACATGCATTTCATGACGCTACCATAAGGCGATTATATAAAGGGGCCCTGATTGGCTGTCAAAGCACCCTGGACTAATAAAAAAATAATATACATTCTCCAACTGTCTTCTCATGGCCATGTAGATTTGGATTGGTGGCTATGAGACAATGCTTGTGTTATTGCACTATTCAGAAAATAGCCCTTGATGTTAGGGTTGTGTACCGTATATACTCGAGTATAAGCCGACCCGAATATGAATAAATGCCGAAGCACCTAATTTTTACCACAAAAAACTGGGAAAACTTATTGACTCAAATATAAGCCTAGGGTGAGAAATGCGCAGCTACTGGAAGTGGAAAAGAGGGTCAACAATGCCCATTTGCAGCCATAGGTCCCCCGAACTTTAAACTCGGTAGTTAAGGGTTCCTAGATGCCCCCTAGCTGCAGCCAAAATTTGGGGTCTCTGGACCCAAAGGGTCCCGAAATGACATTACTGCAGATGGACACAGTTGATGGATTTTGGGGCCCCGTATCTCGGGGCCACTTAGTGCTATGTACCCCAAAGTTGGTGTGCAAACCCAGTTGTACCAGCACTACAACATTTCCAAAGCTGGGGTTCCTAGCATCAAGTGGTCCTGAGATACCGGGCCCCAAAGTCAGTTCGGAAAATGTGAAGCACTTTTCTGCAGCAGAGACTGACATTTTCCGAAACGACTTTGGGGCCACTCGGTGCTAGGAACCCCAGCTTTGGATATGTTATAGTGCTAGATCCACTGGGTTTGCACACCAGATACAGGGCCCCAAAGTCGGTTTGGAAAATGTCATTCTTTGCACCAGAATAGTGCTTGACTCGAGTATAGGCCCGAGGGGGGCACTTTCAGCACAAAAAAATGTGCTGAAAAAACTCAGCTTATATTCGAGTATATATGGTATATAAAAAATAAATAAACTAGATGAAAAGAATAGGGAGAACATTGCCCATATTAACCAGTGAGACATCTGCTTCTATTTTGCTGTCTACACTGGAAGATACCCTTTTGTGGAATGGGGAGGGGACTGACACCACGTCCTGCATCCCTCAACGTCTTCATAGATGAGCCTCCTCAAAGCGTGAAAATGTGGTTCTTCAGTTTTTGTTTATTTTGTTCCTTTTCTTGTTCTCACAGAATGTAGGAATGGTATGTAATATCTGCTGCTTGTGCTTTTTTTTTTTTTTTTTTTATATATAACTTACTGTGCTCATGATTTAATCTCACTACTATATTTAAAAGCATTTATGTAAGCAAACAGTATTCATATAAACACTTCCATTTTGACTAAACAATCAAGTCTTTAATTTACTTTAAAATGCTGCTGAAAATATTTTTTATTACTTGAATGTTGTCCTAATGACTTGCTGTCTGTTAAGGGAGCTTTTTATGAATCTGCCCATAAGGCATGGGTGCTTAGCCAGCACACAGTTGGGGCCTTGTCTCTAGAAATAAAAGGGGATGCAGTCCGCTTGCATGAGACTTCCCCCCCCTTGATGCCCAAAATATGTTTCAGAATTCTGGGAACACCAAATCTAGAGCCTGTGACAATGTAGACCAGCTGTTGCCTTTTCTGCTCACTAGTGTACTCCTCATGCACATACAAGTACTGAATAAGTGTCCCAAGGGTGCTATCACACCAGATGCAAGATAAAAGCCTTTTTTTTTTTTTTTTATTTGGTTGCAAGAGATCATGGGAATATGAGTTGACTTTCACACTTAGGGCTCTTTCACATGGGGCGGATCAGTGATGATCTGCCCCGTGAACACCCGCTTGCTCAGCGGGGATCGCTCTGCCGATCCCCGCTGAGCAGGAAGATGACAGGTCCATCGCTGCACACTGTGCAGCGACGGACCTGTCAGAGCGCCGCTCTCCCCAATGGGGGATCGGGTGATGACGGACCGTAGTGTCCGTCGTCATCCAATCCGAAAACAGATGGAAAAGTAGGGTTTTCCTCTGTTACACTTTTCGGATTGGAGCAGGTCGGATGTCAGCGGACATGTCACCGCTGACATCCGACGCTCCATAGGGATACGTGTATGTCCGTTTTTCATCCGAAAACGGAAGGATGAAAAACGGACATACGGATCCCTCATGTGAAAGAGGCCTAATGCCGCGTACACACGAGCGGACATTACGGCGGACTTTGCCCGGCGGACTGGATTTCGTCGGACAATTCGATGTGTGTGGGCTCCAGCGGACTTTGTTTTCTCAAAAGTTGGACGGACTTAGATTTGAAACTTGTTTAAAATTTATCCGTTGAAATCGAGTCTGGTCGAAAAGTCCGCCGTCTGTATGCTAGTTCGACGGACAAAAAGCCATGCTAGGGCAGCTATTGGCTACTGGCTATGAACTTCCTTGTTTTAGTCCGGTCGTACGTCATCACGTACGAATTCGACGGACTTTGGTGGATTGTGTGTAGGCAAGTCCGTTCATTCAGAAAGTCCGTCGGAAAGTACATCGAAAAGTCCGCCGGGCAAAGTCCGCCGTAATGTCCGCTCGTGTGTACGCGGCATAAGGCTGTGTTCACATTATAGCATTCTGCGATTGTGTGCAAAATTGCACCGGGCATATGGGTTTTTTTCAGGTCACATGCATAGGGCAGTGCTTTTATTTCGATGCAAAGGAGCTAATGCACTCTTGAGAATCAAGCCCCACGTGGTTAATAACAATCTTTGTTGTGCATACGTTCCATACAGAAAACGCGCATACTTTTTTCCGTATCTGTGTGCCATTACCTATGAATTACACCAGAAGCATGCCATGCATTTTTTGCGCATTCGTAAAGATGTGTAGAATCTTTTTGCACATGTTCACCAAATGCTGTAGTATGAATGTAGCCTTAAGCTGGCCATACATGGATTAAAAGTCAGTTCACGTATGGGCATTTCCCATTCATGAGATGCTGATCTGTTCATCAACTTCTCGCAAATGGGCCTGTCAGAATACAGTGACACAGCATGTAAGATTCCCGTGTCTGCCCTGAATGTGGGGCTAGGGGGGGAATGGTTCAGCCAAAAAAAAAACTGGCCCATGTATGGGCAGCTTTATCTTCAGTAGCAGTGGTCTCCAAACTGGAACCCAGGGACCCTTTGCTTGCCTTTTGTCTGGCCCTTGAGGCTTTATTCCTATCACTGACACCAACAATAGGGAACAATTCCTCCTCCTGACACCAAACATGGAACATAGTTCCTGCTACTGACAATGGGGCACAGTTCCTCCCCCTAATACCAAAGATGGGGCATTGTTTACTCCCACTGGCCACGGTCCGGCCCCACTAAAGTCTGACCGCTAACTGGTCCTTTGTTTAGAAAGTTTGGAAACCCCTGGTCTATAGGGTGTTTTGTTTTTTGTTTTTCCCTTCTACTCTACTCAGTATTCTCTACTAATTGAAACCAATCTTAATATCGACATTGCTTTGAAACCACCACAGAAAAACCCACTTGCATACCTCAACTGCCAGCTGGATGGAAAAAGAGACTTTGCACATTATAGGGAAACTGTTTCCCATGAGTATTTAGGTGGCCCTGCGCTTTTTTCGGTCAACCATGAAGTCCGTGGACGAAGCTAGGCATTGCCAGCCCCTTTGTGACTAGCTAATTTGCAGTGACAGTTTACTTATCCTGTGAGCATGGTGGCTCCCAAATTATAATGCTACACAGTGATTTCAATGTTATACTGTGGATATAAAAAGTCTACACACCCCTGTTAAAATGTCAGGTTTCTGTGATCTAAAAAAAAAATGAGACAAGGATAAATTGGTTCAGAACTTTTTCCACTTTTTTAAGCCTGGTTCACATTGATGCTACTTTGAAATCGCGCTACATCACTGTTGCTAGGTCATCGCGATTTCAGGTGCTACTTCATAGACATCTGTGTGGCTTCATGCACAGATGTCTATTGAAGTCTCACCTGAAATCGGCAAAAGTCGTGCAGGAACAACTTTTGCAAATCGCGCCGCGGCGCTGCAAAATTGTTGTCACACCCAATTGGAACAGTGCCACCAATAGGCTGCGACTTGTCATGCGATTTGATCTCTCAAATCGCATGACAAATCGCTCCAATGTGAACCTAGGCTTATGTGACCTATTAACTGTACAACTCAGTTGAACAACAAACTGTGAAATCTTTAAGGTGGAGGAAAGTAAATATATAAAACTAAACCTAATATGGTTGCATAAGTGTGCGCACTCTTTATTGAATACTTTGTTTAACCTCCCTGGCGGTATGATTATTTCGGATTTTAGGTGCTGAAAGCGGTACAATTATTTTGCATGGAAATTTGGTGTTTTATATTTTAGGTCTGTAATCCTTAACAATAACACACTTAAATCTGTCCAAACAAGAGTCTAGTAGATATCCCGGGTATGATGAAGTTTGAAAACACAAAAACATAAATTATAATATAATAAATAATTTAAAAAAAATAATATAATAATAAAATTTCCCCCCAATTCACTATCGCTCAATTCTGCAAATGTTCTAATTTACTATCGCTGTTTTCTAGCTGGTCTAAAGCCACTTTTGACGTAAAGGGACACTTTTTGGTTGCTATGGACAATCTCCAGTTTCCAGGCAGAAAGAACAGTATATATACATAAAACTGCCATGCAGGACATGGGCCAAAGCACTGTGGACAAAAGGGATGTGAAATAATTTCATACAGTACTGTAATCTGTAAGATTACAGTACTGTATGTGTTATGGTTTATACATTTTTTTGAATTTGCCGCCAGGCTCCGCCCCCGTGCTTCACGACGCTCGCAGGGAACGGAGCCTGGCACGGAGAGGCTTCGGAGGAGACACAGCCCGCAGACACAGCGGGGGACATCGCAGGATCCTGGGGACAAGGTAAGTAACGCCGCACCAGGATCCTGCAATGTAATCCCGAGTGTGGCTCGGGGTTACCGCTAATGGTGCTGAAATTTAACCCCGAGCCACACTCGGGAATACCGTCAGGGAGGCTACGAACCTTTTGATTTTATTACAGCACTCAGTTGGGTATGAGTCTATCAGCATGGCACATCTTGACTTGGCAATATTTGCCCATTCTTTGCAAAAACACTTCAAATCTGTCAGATTGCGAGGACATCTCCTGTGCACAGCCCTCTTCAGATCACCCCACAGATTTTCAATGGGATTCAGGTCTGGGCTCTGGCTGGGCCATTCCAAAACTTGAATCCTCTGGTGAAGCCATTCCTTTGTTGATTTGGATGTATGCTTTGGGTCGTTGTCATGCTGAAAGATGAAGTTCCTCTTCATGTTAAAGCGGGAGTCTGGCGACCAATCCTTTTTTTTTTTTTTTTTTTTTTTTTTTTTTTAAGGTCATTGAGACACTTTGCTAACCCCATAATAATACTCACAGTTTGGGTGTAATATTTTCGCCTCTGTCTGTTTTTGTACTGAAGAATAACGTAAAAAAATGTGATGCTGGCTGTTTCCATCTTGCTTGTGGGCATGTGAAGCCCACAAGCATTGATTTCCTGGATGCGGTGAATGCTGTTCATTCACAGCTTGTTCACACACGTGATCATTGTTCCTGCACTGAATCTTGGGAAGCCTGACACTAAGCTCCCAGGAGACAGTGCGGCGCCGGGGAAAGGCAATAAACACGCCTACTCCCATGGGAGGAGAGACAGGAAGTGCCACAATAAAGTACAATATAAAGGTAATTACAGCGATAAAAAAAAATTTTCGTGTGGCATTTGAACATCTATGCAATTAACTGAAGGGGGTAAGATTAAGTTAAAAATTTGAGTGGAACCCCGCTTTAAGCTTTCTAGCAGAAGTCTGAAGGTTTTGTAACTGTGGTATTTGGAACTGTTCCTAATTTCCCTCTACCTTGACTAAGGTGCCTGTTCCATCTGAAGAAAAACTGCCCCACCACCACCTGGTGAACAGACCAAATTTTGATCAGTCTGACTGGCTTCATTCCAGGTCAGCAAAATGCAAATTTGAACCAAATGTATAAGCTTACTAGCCAAGCAACTTAACCTTCTCATAACCCCTTCACTGAGGTGGTGTTAAGGGCCTGTTGTTGGAAGAGGCTCCCCATTGCTTGAAACCAATTTTTGTCACTTTTCTCCTGTGCTTAAGAATCTGCTACAGATTCAAATCTCGGTTTTATGTGTATCTTCAAGTTGGGTACTGGGTTCCACTTGGGTAGTGTACTCCATGATGGCGGCACTGAAAATACAAGCCTTTGTGATCTTCTGTATATCCATTATATAACAAAGCAATGTGTGTTAATATTTTTAGCACAGTACATTGTCATATTTTCCAAGTATTTTCAGCTAGGATATGTCCTCTCTATTTTGCAAGATAGTGCCACGCTTCCTTCCTTTGGTAACATGCTCTAGCTTCAGACTTAGTACCAAAATAAAAAAACAAAAAAAAACAAATGACCTTAATTTAACTTCTAATGAGAGAAATAATTTTTTTTCTTTTTTTTTTTTAAAGTAGAACTGTAGGCAAAACTTTTTTTTTTTTTGCCATCTGTGTTGTGTCCAATTGGCCAGATTTACCTTCACTCTCCTGTCCAATAACAGGTGTGAGGAAATCCCTGCAAATTAACCCATTTCACCCCCCCCCCCCCCCCCCTTCATGACAGGCCATTTTTTTGTGATGCGGCAATGCGTTACTTTTAACTGACAATTGCATCGCAACGCTGTGCCCAAATAACTTTTTTTTCCCCCCCACAAATAGAGCTTTCTTTTGTTGGTATACCCCCCCCCCCCACCACTGCCTTTATTTTTTGCACTATAAACAAACAAAAAAAAAACTTTTGAATAAACATTTTTTTTTTTTTTTTTTATTTTTTTTTTTTTACTTTCTGCTTTCTGTTTTTTCTTCATAAACTTGGGCCAATATGTATTCTGCTACATATTTTTTGGTAAAAAAAAAAAAAATCCCAATAAACGTATATTGATTGGTTTGCGCAAAAAGTTGTAGCGTCTACAAACTATTGGATATAGTTGTGGAATTTTTATTTATATTTGTACTAGTAAAGGCGGCGATCAGCGACTTATAGCGGGACTGCGATATTACGGTGGACATATCGGACACTAACACTTTTTGGGAACAGTTACACTAATACAGTGATCAGTGCTAAAAGTATGCACTGTCACTGTACTAATGACACTGGCTAGCGAAGGGGTTAACATCAAGGGCGATCAAACTGTGTGCCTAGTCAGTGTTTGTGTACTGTGTAGGAGGTGTTTTTACTAGGGCAAGACGTGGATCCTTGTCCCTGCTTTGCAGGAACACAGGATCCATACCTTCCCTACTGACAGAACGGCAATTTGCCTTGTTTACATAGGCAGACTGCCATTCTGCCTCTGTACTGAATGATCGGCAGGTGCTGGCTGACATCGAATCCACGATACCTGCTGATCGGCTTCCACTGTGTGAAACCAAAGCGGGAGCGACCCACCGGAGGTGCGCATTTGCGCCCGCTACCCGGAAGAGCACAGCTGCCGCCCTGTAGGAGAAAAAATGCAATGGGTGGACAGCAAGTGGTTAAGGGAATTCCTCGGGGGGGGGGGGGGGCGCTCAGGTCACAAGAGCTAGTGTCCCCATTGGGAGATTTCTCCTCCTATTACTTTTCTGCGACAACCCAACATTTTTAATTTTCTTTCAATGAAAATGGTAAACTGGGCAAACAGGGTGAATCGCCCCAACGTGGAATAAAGTTGTTCAGCACAGCCTTCAGGAAGTCCACTTTGGCTGGGGGATGGTGATGTGTCAGGTTAGTGTTATTTCTGTAGAGGATTATACAGAATTCAGATTAAGGTAAATAAAATAAACTTAATAACCTTTGACATTCGTATTTTCGTTGTGTTTAAAAAAAAAATAGCTTGGTAGATATATGAATGCATTCACCGGTTGCCTGGAACTGACCTCTTTTAAAAAATATTTCCTGTTAAAAAATAAAAAAAAAAGTTTAAAGGAAATTCACATTGATACGGATATTCCAGCTTTTAGCATGCAGGTGCATTGGAGAGCACAGTTTGCAATGTAACTTGTTCAGTTATAAAGAAATTAAATGAGTAACACACCAGGGACCTATTTGTATTATCTCCAGTCACAGAGAGACATGTCTTCTATTGATCAAAGCTGCCACTAGTGATTTCCTGTGTCTGTCAGTATGAGATATTTTCAGGACTGTGGCCTCATGCACACTGGACATTAAAATAACGTTATAAAAACGTCAGTAGCTTTGCAGTGAGTTTTTCAACTTTTTTTTCGTCGTTTTTTTGCAATAGCGTTTATTAACGGGTTTTAGCGTTTTTTTTCCTTACTTTTTTTTTCTTCCAAAAAAAAAAAAACCTTTTTTTTTTTTTTTTTTTCCAATGCATCAAAAAACGTTAACCGCCGGTGAGCGACGTTTTTTGAGCGTTTATCAGCGCTAGAGCGTTTTTACAGCTAAAAACATCTCTCAGAGCCCACTAGTTTTTTTTTTTGGGGGGGGTTACTGCTCAAAAACGCCACTCTGCCCAAAACTGCTGATAACCGCCTATGTGTGCATGGACACATAGGATAGCATGATGTAGAGTTTAATGACTGTAGAAAAAAAGTCTACAGCCAAAAACAGCTGCTTCAAAAAACATCCAGTGTGCATGAGGCCTAAAAGTTACTATTATTTATCGCTAGTCCTCTCTAAACAGAAGCAGCCAGATTTCTGAGTCCATATTCTGTATAAAGTGCCAGGCCTAAAGTACACCTGTGTCCAGATTGTGAACATTATTGATATATTCCTAGCAAGCAGTAAAATTTGAAAACAAGCCAATCCTAATCTCTCTAGCTGCTTGTACTGTGAAGTAATGTGTTCAAGATCACAACAGACTCTAAGGCCTCTTTCACGTGGACGTCTCTGGTCCGGTCAGCAGGGGATCTGTATGAAGGACTCTGTGTAAACAAAAGGCCAGCAGCACTTTTCAAGGCCTTTTTCTCTTTGGCTGGTTCTGCTATGCTGCCTGTGGTTGCAATCATGTCTAGTCTGTCAAACCCTTACTGTCTGGACTAAGTGCAAGGCCCTGGACCTTGAATTCAGTCTGTCCTCCTGTGCCTTGAACTCCTGCCCATGGGCCTTGTGCTACTGTGTGAATGGATTGGTGAATACGCTTTGCTAGATTTCTAGGATTGAGCCATCTCTCCATACATCTAGAAAGTATTCTTTGAGTTTGGTGTTTGGTCTGCTGAACTTCCCTGCAAAAAATCTCCCAGGAGGATTCCCTTTGAAGGGCCTTGTCTTTTTGGTGATTGCTTAGACCTCTACATCACTGAGGTTAAAAGTGCCCTCTTACCTCAGAAAAAGAAGGTGAAAACTCCTGCTGGTAAACCTTCAGCCTCTGAGAAAAAAAAAGGGAGAGGGACGCATTTGCCATCCTTTTTGGCCATATAGCCCCTGCACATGTAGGGCATTTGGGTCCACAGCATCGAGGGGCTACAAACTAGAGTTCCGATTTTTGCCTCCTCCCTCTTTCATGCTCCTAAAGGTGCCATCCTCCCTGCAAAAACAGGAGGATCTCTACACTGCTCTCTAGCAGCTCCTCTCTCATTGGTTCATTACCACTGTCCCAAATGACAAAAGATTCCAGGGGTTTTATTTGCATCGGTTCACTGTGTCCTAGAGAAGAGAAGGCATTTGCCCCATTCTAGATCTGAGGATTTTCAACAGGTTCCATCAGGTGCAAATAGTCATTGGCTGCCTTCAGTTGGTAGACCACCTAGCTTCTATGGACATGAAGATACCAAATACACATCCCCATTTTTTTTTTGTTTGTTTAAAAGTAATAAATATGTTATACTTACCTGCTCTGTGCAGTTGATATTTTGCAGGTATTTGCACCCACTTCCAGGAAGAGTCACCCAACCGCCCCCCCCCCCCCCCCCCCAAGTTCAGCCATACAGTTTGTATTTCACCGACATCACATGTTATCGGCACAGCCGTGCGGGTGCAAATCCCATGCAATGTCCGTGTTCGCTATAGTGTGAACCCGGGCTTAGCCTTTGTTAAAGGTGCTAACAGTCCGAGAGGTTTTTTGCTCTCAGGTTATCCACATAGGAAAACTGATGCTTGTTGTGAGTGGGAAAGACTATATTGGGGTTGTCAGCTTTGTTTGCCAGTGTCCAATCACCTGAAGGTAGTGCATATTAACACGACTAAATCTCCGTCGTCCTGAACTGCAGTCTGAGTCTTACAGGTAAAAGTTTTTGTTTTTTGTTTTTTAAGTTCTGTGGCAGCAAAATGAATGCGTGGCTTTACATGAAAACAGACTCATTTCTGTGGACGTGGCTCTGTGACTACAGAATTCCTCCAGAGGCTTATTGGAGAAAGTGTGATGTTCATATTGAGCAGTACATTTTTTCACACTATATAAAATGTAGGAAAGATTTCGCCACCTGCTGGCTGCCTGTGGTAAATATGAAATATTCACATGCAACATCTCATTCTTTCTAAATAAGTAATCCTATTTGTGAAATGTTGAATGTTTTAAATAGAAAATGTATGCATTTCTTTATAAGTAAGTCTTGGTTTGGATTAAATGCATGTCTGTTGGTGGCAGTGTGTCTTGTGTGTATCGGTAACGGTTCCTTGACTGTTCCTGTGGTTGAGTTTAGAAGTGGGTTCATTATGTCTGCTTTTCTCTTTGACCGATTAAATGCTCTCTTTATTAAGTCCTTCACTAGCCTTGATTGGCCCTCCAAGTTGCTAAGTAATTATTTGAAGCAACAATGGAACTGCATTGTATGAGCAATGATAATGTTATTTATTAACAAGGTGTAGAGACACTTGATCTGCCAAGCCTGCCTCAGCTTCACTTGTATTACTGATTACTTAAACACAGCCTGCGTGGAGGTCATCCAGTAAATAATTCAGGCACCACAATACACTAGATTTCACAGAGGTAGTGGAGCGCGTGCTTGTCAGCAGCATTTTGATTCAGTGGGGAGTTTGGAAACAAGTTGCAGGGAAACAAATGCCATTTTAAAAGTAGAGTTTTGTTTTTGTTTTTTTTGTTTTTTTTTTAACCTTGCACAAATTGAAGACTTTAAAATAGAAACGCTATTTTTTTTCTATACAGGTGTGTTTTTTTTTTTTGTAAGAATTCATTTTAAATCCATAATTTACTTGAGGGTTGTTCACACCAAAAAGTGGTGCAGGAAACCCATGTTCCATGCGCGTTTCCCACACTGCATGCAAAATCCACTGCGTGTGTTATCTGCTGCAGGTCTCGATATATTCCTAATGACACCCCAAACAGCACATGGTACCGTATTATGCATTGCTTTTTATTATTAGTAGTGCATGCCCTACTACTTGTGCAGTTTCAGCTCATTCAAATGAATGGGCTGAAAATTGCACCGCATTGAGTCACATAGGAATTGCACAGGATTGCAGACCTCATTTTTGTGCGATTCAGGTGTGAACGGGCTCTAAACGTAATTTTTCTTTTTTTTTCCAACTTCCACATTATGTGCTTGCTGTGTCAGATTTTAAAGACTGTATTTCATGTTTCGTGAAGTCTGTAGATTCCTCCTCTGTTCCATAAAGTAGAAGTAGGACCAAAGCTCTTTTGGCTGTAATTCTCCTGGGGATCACAGGAAGTTCACTTGGTTCTGTACTCTTGTGACCCGTATACAGCCTAAAGCCCACTGTCAGATGGTCCAGGCTCTGCAGATATCCTGACTTTATTATCGAGATCCATCCAGATGCCTGACCGGCAGATGGCTCAACCTCTAAGTGCACTGAGAGCCTGAGCCAGCCGCTCTGGCCCCTTCACAGCCCAGCACTCTAGAGAGCGGGGGTGGGGGGGCAGAGCAGAGAGCCAGTGACTGGCAGTCACCAGCTCTCTCCTCACTTGAGATCCAAGAACTGAGCGATCTGTGGTCTTTGATCGCTCAGCTCTTGGTGTAGAGGCAGTGGGGTACAGATTCAGCATTGGATCAGTGCTGCATTCTCCTAGGGGAGTATAAATGTTTGTGATTATTATTATTTTTTTCATATCCCACCAGTCCTTTTTAATGGGACGTTGCGCTTGAATTTTGTAAAAGGGGGAAAAAAAATTAAAAAATAAAGATACAAATGGAGTATACAAATGCCCACAAGCTGAGCAAATATGGGATCAGAAGAGTAATGGTTACATTAAATGAGATAAATGGCAGTACGGAAATATTTACAGACAATAAGGTGATCAAGAGGGGGAAAATAAACTGAGCAATGAGGCTATAAGAATGACTTAACGTTTGTAATCAACATAGCATCTGTCCATGAGCAAGGGATCAAGTGTTAAGAGGTAGAGAAAAGGAGGAGGAAAGATGGAGGAGGGCTGGAAAAGGGGGGATAAAGGGGCGACGGCGAGAGAAGAGAAGGCTATATATGATGCAGGGGCTGTCCGGCCAACAGGGATGCCTCTTACGCAGCAGGCAAACTCTCCAAGGGGCCCTCTGGATGCCGATAGGTGAGCCATGGGCTCCAAAATTGTAGAAATTTGTTGCGGCTATTAGTGAAGATGCTAGTCAATTATTCATTGATTAATCTCTAATGTATATGTAAAGTGGTGCGTAAATTGATATGCGTATAAAAGTACCTGTAATAAATAAAATAATACCATCAAGGCAAGATTCAGCGTCAGAAACAGGTAAATGGCCCCTTTATGCTTTAGCAGTTGTGATTTTAGAAGCTGGCAAAACAAAGTGGACCAGTCTGAATTGACAATTAGTGATGTTCAGAGGCTTACAACCGCGACCCCCCTGCATATGTGTGATCGGGCTCCATTGAAAGCCGGTCCAATTCACATGTTATTGATGCGGTTAAAAATGCATCCAATTCTCATACATGTGAACCGAGCCTTAGGCGTTTCTGGATTATATTCAGATGATCCGGTTTTATTGCATAATAGAACTTTACCTTCCATCATCGGATGACACGGTGAACTGTGTTCAGACAGTGATTTTTGGAAGCATTCCTGAGCCCATACAGTGATGTTCATCACAGAATCACGCCTGATTTTAATGCAGTGCTGTCTGAGGGCCTGAAGATCACAGGCATCCTAAATTGTATTTCCTCCTTGCCCTTTGTGAAGCCCTTTGAGTTTCTTGGAATCTTTTGATGATATTTTATACTGTAGATGATATACTTAAAATGTTTGCAATTTTACATTGAGGGACGTTATTCTGAAATTGTTGGATGATTTTTAGACGCAGCTTTTCACAGATTGGTGAACCTCTGCTCATCTTTACTTCTGAGACACTCTGACTCTCTAGGATGCTCTTTTAGGCCCCTTTCACACGAGGCGGGCTCCTTTTCCATGGAGTCTGCCTCAATCCACCGGCTTAGCGGGAGATCTTTCTGTTGATCTCCGCTGAGCTGTCGGATGACAGGTCCCTCTCTGCTCGCTGAGCGGGGAGGGCCTTGTCAGGTGCCACTGCCGCCTATGGAGAGATCGGATGAAAACGGACAGCATGTCCGTTTTCATCAGATCTCACCCGATCCGCCAGCGACGGAGCTGGACGTAGGGCTATCCGTCTGCTTTTAGCAGATTGGACCGGGTCGGATGTCAGCGGACATGTCTCCGCTGACATCCGTAGTGCCCGTTCAGGTCCGCCGTCAAAACTGACAGGCGGACCTGAACGGTCCGATCGTGTGAAAGGGGCCTTATACCCAATCAGGTTACTGACCTGTTTCCAGTTAACCTAATTAGTTGCAAAATGTGCTCTTCCTTGTTAGTACCACTTTGCCAGCTTTTCGTTTCCCTGTCCAACTTTTTAGAGATGTGTTGCTGCCATCAATTCCAAAATTGCCACCATTTATTTGTTTTCATTTTTTTATTGTACATTTTCTCATTTTAAACTTTTGATATGTTTTCTATTTTCTGTTGTAATTAAAATATGGGATTGAGATTGGCAAATCATTGCATTCTGTTTTATGTAGATTCACATAGCATTCCAACTTTTTACGTGCGTGTGTGTAGATATATCTATCTGTATTATAGAGATTATAGAGATATATCTATCTATTATAGAGATTATCTAATAGATAGATATAGATAGATCTATCTATCTTAGAGATTATCTAATAGATATAGAGAGATATATCTATCTATCTAATATGTGTGTGTGTGTGTGTGTATATATATATATATATATATATATATATATTATATCATTTTTTGGTTTCAATTCCTAGAACAATATGGTTTGCCTGAAGAGATAACTCAGCAGATGCTGCCTGCACTGGGACTTGCCTTTTCTGATTACACGATGGGGCCTGTGCCATTAGTTTGGTGCATTGTTTTAAGTGTATCTTGACTTATTGAGTAAACCTTTTTTTATTTTTTTTTATTTATTACAAGAAGGGGGCAAATGGATAAATGTGTACAAAGGAGCTAAATTTCCACCTGCTGGCTCATAAGTAGAATGCAAAATATAAATATGCTATGATTCATATTTGTTTGGTAGTCCTAGCCATAATAAAGAAAATGTACAAGAAAAGACTACCTTCTTTTTAGCTCTTTTTTTTTTTTTTTTTCATTCAGTCTGGGCACATTTATAGTAGAGACTGGTACAAGAGTAATTCCAGGCAACTGGGTAAAGTAGTCAGCTACTAATTCTATCACTATAGCACTGCCCAGTTGTAAAACCAGGGAGATCTATCCTGTGGAATCCCCTGCATCCACATCTCACAGACCACCTCACAGGTTCAGGAAGGGAAGCAGAGGGATAGCCTGTGCTATGAAACGTTGATTGTGACTGGGGATGTAGGAACAAAATTCCATGCCAGCTTAGAATGCGGCGGCAATTTAAAAAATTTTTTTTTGACTGCACGTCAGAGGAAACTTTTTTGTGCTTCAGAATCTTGCATGTTCTATGATCTGCCCATACCATTAGGGCTGCAACTAACGATTATTTTCATAGTCGATTAGTTGGCTGATTTATTGTTTCGATGAATCCGTTAATAAAATAAAATAAAATAAATTGTAGTGTAATTTAGTTAATATGTAAAGTTTTTTTTAAAAAAAGGCAATTTATTCTTAAATATTTTTATGCAGTGGTAAATATAAATAACCAACTATATGGTTGGGGAGCAAAATATCTAATCCACTCTGAGAATAACAGACAGAAGAAATATACTGTATATACTATTAAAGGGTGAATCTGGTAAATATCATCGGAGATCATTTTTTTTTTAATTTGCAAAAAAATTTAATTTTAAGAACGTTCGTTCGATTTTCTAATTGTTAGTGAAGTCAAATCGACGTTCATTTTCAACCACAGTGACGGGGAAATTTGGAAATAGAAAACTTCTTGGTCAAGTGAATTTTCAGACAGTGTGTGTGGTTTTCAGAAATGACATTCATTTTAAAAACAGAATGTTAAAAACAAGTGAAAATTTCAAACATTCTTTCACTCAGCGAATGTACAAAGATTTTTCGTCGGAATATTCTCGTCTGAAAATTGATCTGTGTGGCCAGCATAAGGCTTGGTACACACCTATGCAGTTTGCTTTTGATCTGTTTCTGCAGTGCTTTTTGTTGTGCGTTTTGATTTTTGCGCCCATGATTGTGCTGCGATTTGCATTTTTTTTTTGGCCAATTTGTTGGGCAGATTAAAATTGCGTATTTGGAAAGTGTCCAGGACCCTGTATGTAATTGCGTTTTTGCAGCTTCTCTATTGAAGTATATTGAACCAAAAAAGCACAATTTTGCATTTACAAAAAAAAAAAAAAAAGTCCCTGACCCTTTCCAAATATGCAACGGCTGAAAAAAGCATAAATGTGAATGTGTCCCATAGGAAACCATGTAAATGAACTGTAGTGCGTTTCTGCAAAAAGCACCAAAAAACACAAAGATGTTAACCAGGTCTAAGATGTTTAGTAACATAATGAGGTTAAAAAACTAAATTTAGCCCTTTATAGTACAAAAAAAAGCAGATAATCACTACTGTAAGGGGTTCATTTTTTACTGTAAAACTGTGTGATATTTACAGTAGCGATTATTTGCTCTTTTTGTACTATAAAGGGCTCATTTTAGTTTTTTTTTGTTATCCCATGTTACTGGCCGATCGATTATGAAAATAATTGATTAATTTTATAATCAATTTAGTTGTCGATTAATCGATTAGTTGTTTTAGCCCTACAAACCAGCAGGAGTGATCTGGGCTGGTGCATTATAACAGTGTATGCATTTTCAGTTTTGGCTTGAGTAAACCTTCAAAGCACAAGTAGCTCACAATCACGTTTTTTACTATCAAGCAGGAAGCCTTTAGCAACATGAACTTGGTTGTTTTGTGCCCTTCTCACGTAAATGCTTGTGTTCTTTCTTGCAGACGTCCCAACCACAGAGCAGCCTGAACTGTTCCTTAAGAAACTTCAGCAGTGCTGTGTCATTTTTGATTTTATGGATACATTGTCCGATCTTAAAATGAAAGAATACAAGCGCTCTACTCTGAATGAATTGGTGGACTACATCACAATAAGCAGAGGCTGCCTCACAGAACAGACGTACCCTGAAGTAGTAAGAATGGTGAGTAATATCGTTGTCTGTGCTCTATTACTGGATGTAATTTGTTTGCAGGGCCCTTAAACAGAATGGTTCTGTTAAATTTGGAAATCTGAAGAAGTAGCGTATTCTACACATTAAGTATCATTAGAGGAAACCAGTCTCTGAATTACAGGAGAAGTATAGCCAAAGCTTTTCTTTTTGGCTATACTTTTCCTGTGGCTCACCAGAGTGCAGCTTGTTCTGCACTCCTGTGCCCCTTTTGCAGCCAACAGTGGGCTAAAGCCCGCTGTCTGCTGATGTCACAGAGCCAGTTCAGGCTCTGAAAAGATCCTGACCATCTGGTTGGGATCCACCCAGATGTCTGGACCAGCTGCTGGCTCAGCCTCTCAGCGAGCTGAGGGCTTGAGCCAGTCGCTTCCACAGCCCATCCCTCCAGTGAGCTCTGGAGGGGGGGCAGAGCCAAGAGCCTCTGACTGACTGTAACCAGCTATCTGCAGGCTGAAGACAGAGAACTGAGCGATTAGCGGTGTTTGCTCAGCTCTCGGCCTTAGAGGTGGTGGGGCACACCAGCAGCATTAGATGGATGCTGCATCCACCTAGGTGAGTTGATGGGAGGTTCTCCTTTAAGGTACACAGTGACTTTTGGACGGCTTGTGTACTGAGAAACAGACAAATGTGTCCAGTAGACTAACTAGGGGAGGGTTGCCATTTATGTGAAGAATAGCATAAAACTAATATTTAAAAAAAGATCTGCTTGGGTCTAACTTTAAACCAGAAAGGGATCTTCTAGAATTGATCTAAGATAAAGATCCTCTGGACCGTCTAAGGATTATAAGCTGTTGATTGACAAGATTTTAAACACGGATATAGTGTACAGGCGTATGCCAAAAATACAAAGGATTTAGTGTGTGTGTCTGTGTAGATATAGATAGAGATAAAGGTAACGGGTTGGAACTGCTCACAAATGTTCGTGAGGGAAAAAAAAGCTATTAAAAATTTTTCTTTATAAAACCTATATAAATCCTGCTTCAAAACAGATTTGTTAGGGGCTCTTTCACACAAGGCAGATCTGCTGGATGGACTCCGCTAGCTTAATGGGGGATCGCTTTGTTGATTCCCTCTGAGCAGGCGGATGACGGGTCTGTCTCTGCTCACTGTGCAGGGATGGACCTGTCAGAGCCCCGCTGTTCTCCATGGGAAGATCGGATGAAAACGGACAGCCTGTCCGTTTTTATCCAATTTGTTGGAAGGATGGCGAATGTATCTCCATCCCTCTGTTTTGAGCGGATCTTTTCGGATCAGATGGCAGGCGGGTGTCGACGGACACATCTCCGCTGACATCCGCCTGCCCATAGAAGTCGATGGATGGCCCGCTCGGATCCACCTGAATAACGGACAGGCGGGCCGATCGTGTGAAAGGGGCCTAATACATTCCTTATTCAACAATTCTGTCTCTGACAGCTCAATAGAAGAAATATTATGTACCACATTCTCCATTACGAACTCCGTTGTCTACATGGAGAATGAACTTCTCTATGCAACCCTTGATTTGGGATTTAGCATATTAGAAAACATAAGATGCTTTGTTTGTATGTTGTGAGGCTGCATTCACACTACAGTGTTCTGAATCGCAGGCAGATTTTCTGCGGATCTGCCCGCAATTTGACAGCGCCGAGGTGTGACTGACCAAATGCGGGACTCTTATTCCAGATGCCATTCATTTGAATTTGACACCTCAAATCACTGTGCCGGTCTGCAATCGCGGCACGGATGTCGCCCAAAAATACTTTAGGAGCTACTTCTACACACACATACACACAAATGCTAGTAGTGGTACTGGTACTGGTGTATACCCATGTACAGCAGCACACAGCCAGTTATGTCTATGGGAGGCTGTACACTGGCACCTGGGCTTCTCGGACAGGAAACATGCCGGAACTTACATTGAGTGGACTTGGCTACCTGTCTGCAAGTGGGCCTAACAGGAGATGTTCTCCATGACCATCAGACAGCTAATATTGTACCTATCTTTGGGAAGGGTATTAAGAAAAAAGCTGAC